>NC_059160.1:119575295-120775295 GCF_019923935.1 Bubalus bubalis | reverse complement strand
CAAAGTTTCAAATGCTGATTCTTCTTCCCCCAAGGTTAAGCTCCAGTGCCATTGGGAACATGCAACAGTAATGGAGAGTAGGATTTATGGTGTCTTTTTGGAGACAATCTAGAACTCACCCACAGTGCTGTGAGCCTGCTGGACAGGCCTTGAGAAGGCTCATCTCTCAGTCCTAGGGCAGGGCATTCATGGTCTCGGCCATCAGGACTGTCGCATGGGTTTCCAAACCCATTGTCTCTCCTGAGCTCCAGGGCCAGGTCTCCAAATGTAGGAGCTGTGTCCCTTGGGAGGTTCATTAGAACACCCCATGTGAGATGTGGAGAAAAGGAAACCCTCCTATACTGCTGGTGGTAAGGTAACTTAGGGCAGCCATTATGGAGAACAGTGTGGAGGAGCCTTAAAAAACTAAAAATGGAGCTATTCTATCATCCTGCAATCCCACTCCTGGGTACATATCCACAAAAAAATGAAAGCATTCAAAAGGATACATGCACCCCTGTGTTCATAGCAGCACTGTTTACAATTGCCAAGACATGGAAGCGACCTAATTGTCCACTGACAGAGGAATGGACAGAGGAATAAAGAAGATGTGGTACATATACATAATGGAATATTACTTAGTCATAAATAAGAATGAAATGCCATTTATAGCAACATGGATGGACCTAGAGCTTATCCTACTAAGTAAGACAGAGAAAGACAAATATGATATATCACTTATATGTGGAATGTAAAACTTGATACATGAACTTGCTTGCAAACCAGAAATAGACTCACAAACATAGGAGACAAACATGGTTACCAAAGGAGGGAGGTGGAGAAGTACAAATTAGGAGTCAGCAGATACAAGCTTCTATATATAAAACAGATAACGAACAAGGTTCTCCTGTATAGCACAGGGAAGTATACTCACTATCTTGTCAGATAAATTATAATGGAAAAAAATCTGAAAAAGAATTATGTATAACTGAACCACTTCGTTGTATACCAGGAACTAATGCAATATTGTAAATCAATCATAATTCAATAAAACAAACAACATCCCCACAGGAATTAATCATCTCGCTTGTCTTGCTGGCCCCTCCTCACTCCTCTTGTTTCTGTTAATGGTCCCATCATTTTCTTGGGCCATTCTTTCCACACTGCTCAGAAAGGTCTGGTTTATTAATTTAGGTGAAGTGCTTTTGTAACAGAAACTGCAGGTGACCCCTCAGCAGCCATCTGTCCCTTTTTCAGGGTTATGGAACTTTCACCCAGGCTGCCCATGACACCGACTCCATCTCCCAAGTTCTCTGCCCCTGGATGTGGCAACACATTGGGTCTGACCAAAGGTGTAGGTGCAACTTGTAGGTCATTTCCTTAAAAGGAAATGGTGTTCTCTCCTTCCACACCTTCCTCCGTCCTGCTGCCAAGACCATGGAGGCTGGAGCAAGCCAGTTCGGGGAACACTAAGAAGAGAATACCACAGGGATAGTAGAGCCACTGGGGAGCGGGGAGCTGGTCTGAGATACAGGCGACCATGGGCCATCACATGTGGACGATTCAGTTCAGTTCAGTTGCTCAGTCATGTCCAACTCTTTGTGACCCCATAGACTGCAGCACGCCAGGCTTCCTTGTCCATCACCAAACCCAGAGCTTCCTCAAACTCATGTCCATCGAGTTGGTGATGCCATCTAACCATCTCATCCTCTGTCATCCCCTTCTCCTCCACCTTCAATCTTTCCCAGCATCAGGGTCTTTCCAATGAGTCAGTTCTTCACATCAGGTGGCCAAAGTACTGGAGTTTAGCTTCAGCATCAGTCCTTCCAATGAATATTCAGGACTGATTTCCTTTAGGATGGACTGGTTCAATTTCCTTGCAGTCCAAGAGACTCTCAAGAGTCTTCTCCAACACCACAGTTCAAAAGCATCAATTCTTCGGTGGTCAGCTCTCTTTATAGTCCAACTCTCACATCCATACGTGACTCCTGGAAAAACCATAGCTTTGACTAGACAGACCTTTGTTGGCAAAGTAATGTCTCTGCTTCTTAATATGCTGTCTAGGTTGGTCATAGCTTTTCTTCCAAGGAGCAAGCGTCTTTTAATTTCATGGTTGCAGTCACCATCTGCAGTGATTTTGGAGCCCCCCAAAATAAAGTCTCTCACTGTTTCTATTGTTTTCCCATTTGTTTGCCATGAAGTGATGGGACCAGATGCCATGATCTTAGTTTTCTAAATGTTGAGCTTTAAGCCAACATTTTCACTCTCCTCTTTTACTTTCATCCAGAGGCTCTTTGGTTCTTCTTTGCTTTCTGCCATAAGGGTGGTGTCATCTGCATATCTGAGGTTATTGATATTTCTCCCGGCAACCTTGATTCCAGCTTGTGTTTTATCCAGCCCAGGATTTCACATGATGTACTCTGCATATAAGTTAAATAAGCAGAGTGACAAGATACAGCCTTGACATACTCCTTTCCTGATTTGGAACCAGTCTGTTGTTCCATGTCCTGTTTTAACTGTTGCTTCTTGACTTGCATACAGATTTCTCAGGAGGCAGGTCAGGTGGTCCAGTATTCCCATCTCTTTAAGAATTTTCCACAGTTTGTTGTTATCCACACAGTCAAAGACTTTGGCATAGTCAATAAAGCAGAAATAGATGTTTTTCTGGAACTCTCTTGCTTTTTTGATGATCCAATGGATGTTGGCAATTTGATCTCTGGTTCCTCTCCCTTTTCTAAATCCAGCTTGAACATCTGAAAGTTCACAGTTCATGTAGTGTTGAAGCCTGGCTTGGAGAATTTTGAGCATTACTTTGCTAGCATGTGAGATGAGTGCAATTGTGCAGTAGTCTGAAGATTCTTTGGCATTGCCTTTCTTTGGGATTGAAATGAAAACTGACATTTTCCAGTCCTGTGGCCACTGCTGAGTTTTCCAAATTTGCTGGCATATTGAGTGCAGCACTTTCACAGCATCATCTTTTAGGATTTGAAAGAGCTCAATTAGAATTCCATCCCCTCCACTAGCTTTGTTTGTAGTGATGCTTTGTAAGGCTCATTTGACTTCGTGTTTCAGGATGTCTGGCTCTAGGTGGGTGATAACACCATCGTGGTTATCTGGGTCATGAAGATCTTTTATGTATAGTTCTTCTATGTATTGTTGCCATCTCTTCTTAATATCTTCTTCTGTTAGGTCCATACCATTTCTGTCCTTTATTGTGCCCATCTTTGCATGAAATGTGGACGATTACAGGAGAGATAAATCCATGTCTACCTGAAGTTCTGATTGTTTGCGGTCTCTGTGAGAATGCCTGAAACTTTTGCTAATGAAAATAGCCTCAAGGGGCCTCAGAGCTTAGTCCACTGGCAGGAGCAGATTCCAATGTGCAGGTCGAGTTTGGATGTGACAATGGTGGCAGCTAGAGAAGCTTCAATGGAAGGTTCTACCAAGTTGGTTGGAAACAGAGCTCAGCATCTGCACACGCCTCCCTGCCCCGCTGCCTGCTATATCCCCTGGACCCAGAGCCTCGCCCTTCCCGACACGGAGTAGCTGTCAGCTTGCCTGCTTCCTCCTATCTCCTCGGTCCTGAGCACGCGAGCTCTGGGAGCTTCCTAGAGACTCTCTCTGTTTTTCTTCTGTCTTCTGTCCTGTCTATTCTTTGATACCAGATGAATCTCTGTAAAACATTGATTTCAATATCTTGATTCTCCTCCTTAGGAGCCCAGTGACTCCCATATGACTGATGACCTCATCCTCTCTCTCCTTCTCAAAGGAAAGTTCCCCACCTGCTGGGTGGATCATACGACCTCAGAAATCTGTAGGTTTTGTGTGCACTTCCCATCTTTGCCCACTTTGTTAGGTGCCCCTGACAGCTATGCCTTTGCCTTTTCTTGTCCCAAATCATCCCAGTCCTCCTGCAAAAAGGCCAAGGTCCCTGCCCACTCTGCCCTCTGCTTTGTCTGGGCTTTGCCAGCAGCTGCTCTTTCCATTACTCTTGGTATGAAGTGTCTCTTACTCATTTCAATAGCTCATAGAGTTTTGGAGTTTGTCAGTGACACACATGTATTTTTCCCCAGTTGGAATATAAATTCGGAGTCCTAATCAGAGCCCCATTTTACAATGCCCCCTCAATTACCACTTTCATAATAAGAGAATAAAACTCTAAATTGCCCAGGTGGCTGTCACGAGCTGTACACTTACAATGCTTTCTCTGAGCAGCATGTTTTACAGGTGGCGTTGGCACTCACTCTACCCTTTGAAGGAAACCCCAGCCCTAGCCTCCTGTTTGGAGAAAACAGTGATGCGACAGCCCACCAACCACAATGCAAGTTGAGGAGTCTCCTGACCTCCTGAGCTTTGAGTTGAATCAACGGATTGCAGTGCATCTCTGGCACCCCTGCGTCAGAAACAGAATCTCTTCTGTCATAAGAAGCAGGACAGGAAAGGCTCCATGGGCATCTCTGGATGATTTAGATTGCTAAGGCTGAATTTCTTTTTCCAGAAGAGCCCAGATTATCTCAGAGACAACCTCAAACTCCAAACTCAACAGCAGCACATTGTGGGAGCGTAAGAAACACTTTCTTGCTGTCTGATAATTGCATGGCTCGCCCTGTTGTTAGCTGGGTAGTTCAGCTCCGATCTCAGAGAAGAAACCATCCACCCATTTCCCTTTTCCTTGTCACTTTGCTGCTTCAAACTTTCCTATAGCTCTGGCTAGCCTAGTTTTTATTTCCTGCCTAATTTCTGCTTCTCCATGTTTCTACAGCAACCATATGGAGAGTGAGCTACTGTGGCCTCCCTCTCAAAAAAATAAAAAGGCTTTCTTGTGGGCTGTGTTTTTTAATTTCTTCTTCTTCTTCTTCTTTTTTTTTTTTTTTTTTTGCAAAAGGCAGTAGACTTCAGAGGTTTGGTCTGGCACTGAAAGTTGGGTGGGCACTCAGAATTTCCTCCAGCCCAGTAGGATTGAAGAGGTCTGGTAGAATTTGTTTAAAGAAAGAACTTAGCCAGCCTAGTGCTTTAGCATTTGCTCTGTTGACAGTAGCAGGTGTTTGTTTTGAGGCTTAGCAATAATACAAGGTAAGTGTGAGCTGTTGTGTCAATCAGTTTTTTTCTGGCATATATATATATATATATATGTATATGTATATGTATGTATATACATTTCTGTTTAGGAAGCTTCTAGTCAGTGAAAAGAGAGTCAGGCTCTGATGATGATAAACAGAGGCCCAAGAGGAGCTGGGGTGTGGCTTGGAGCAGATGGGAGAGGGGAGTGCAGTGCAGCAAGCCCTCTTCCTCCCTTGTTCCCTCTTCCCCAGCAGGTGAGGAGCAGCCCTGGAAGCCCCAGGCGGTCAGAGCCCAGCAGGCCTGTCACCATGATTTAAAGCCCTGAGGATATAAACGAGGCCAGACTGTGTCACCCTGACCCAGAAAGGCCTCCATCGGTCAGTGACAGCACAGCCCCCATAGCACTCCCTTCCCGCTGGTTTCCTGAGGCCCCTGCTTGCCCTGCTCTCCCTGGTGGGGGTGGGGAGGTGGGGGGACACTGTCCAGGCTGCCTGACCTTCCAAATCCTAAAGGGACTGGCCTGGAGTCCTCGGCCCAGGCTGGTGCTCAGGGTCTGGCCGAAGAGGATCTGCCTTTGGCAGGGATGATTCCTTACTGCACCAGTTCTGTCTTGGATAAACACGATGACGCTCTGACCCGTGGACAAGCCAGATTTGTTCCTTTTCCTTTGTGCTTTGTTCTGGGTGTGTCCCTGGCACGGCTGTGCCCGGGTAAGCTGCCAAAGCTCTACTTTGCCCTTGAGTAGGGCAGGGACATCTCGAAGGTCAGCCCTGTCTCTCCCCTGAGGGCAGAGGAGAGGCTGAGACCCTGCCAGGGTCCCCAGGTGCTGTCAGTCTGGAGGTTTAAATGCACTCCCTGCCCTGCATCTGCCCAGGTCACGGGCTTGCTCTCCCTCCTCCCAGTGCAGAGAGCCTGGCTCAGGGCGCCCTAATGCCCCTGATGCCAGAAGCCACCCAGTGACTGGTCTTGTTTGTATTTTATGGAAGGCCTGGGAGTCACGCAAGTCAACAGGGCTGAACTTTGCCCTTTGAAATCATTGACCTCTCCTGCTAGGCAGATAGGCACAATTTCATCTTTTAGTAGAAAACCAAGTGAGAGAGAAGACCGGGCAGTGACTCCGAGGAGCCGAGGAGGCAGATTCAGGTGACCCTGCACCTCCAGAATGAACCCCAAACCCCAAGACTGCCCAGCCGCTCCAGGGTCCTCAGCTTGCCCCACCCCTTCCCCCACCCTCTCCTCCAGCTTCATGCAGGTGCAGGAGATCACCTTCTGGGAGGGGACATGGGACTTCTCCACTGTGGGTGGCGGGGCCCATCTGACCGTGGACTCACACACGCTTTGTTGGTTGGTTGATTTTAGTCACCAAGGGAGAACGAAGGAGGAGCAGTAGACAGACACGACCTGCTGCGCTGGGATCACGGACTCCGCATATCAGCGGGGTTGGGGGGTGGGGCTGGGGTGGGTGGGGGTGTTACCACTCCTGCACACCAAGGGTTGGGTCACTGTCCTTGCATACCCCGGGAGGGGATGTTCCCTAAGCAGACACTGCTCCCGTGGCCCTTGCTGGTGTGTCTGTCTGCCCCGCCATTCTGGCCAAGTGGCCTCACAGGTTACTTCCCACTTCTGTGCCTCACCCCTTGCTGCTGCTGCTGCTAAGTCGCTTCAGTCGTGTCCGTCTCTGTGCGACCCCAGAGACGGCAGCCCACCAGGCTCCCCCGTCCCTGGGATTCTCCAGGCAAGAACACTGGAGTGGGTTGCCATTTCCTTCTCCAATGCATGAAAGTGAAAAGTGAAAGTGAAGTCGCTCAGTCGTGTCCGACTCTAGCGACCCCATGGACTGCAGCCTACCAGGCTCCTCCGTCCATGGGATTTTCTAGGCAAAAGTACTGGAGTGGGGTGCCATTGCCTTCTCCGCCACCCCTTGCAGCTACTAATTTAATTCATAACAGCACCATTGCAGAGGAGTACTGTGAGACAGTAAAGGCAAAGCTCCTGAACAGTGCCTGGCTCACAGAAAGTGCACACATATTTTCTGTTTCCTGTCTGTCCTTATATGTTTTTTCAGTTCAGTTCAGTTGCTCAGTTATGTTCAACTCTTTGCGACCTCATGGATCACAGACGCCAGACTCCCTGTCCATCACAAACTCCCGGAACTTACTCAAACTCGTGTCCATCAAGTTGGTGATGCCATCTAACCATGTCAACCTCTGTCATCCCCTTCTCCTCTCCCTTCAGTCTTTCCCAGCATCAGGGTCTTTTCCAATGAGTCAGTTCTTCACATCAGGTGGCCAAAGTACTGGAGTTTAGCTTCAGCATCAGTGCTTCCAATGAATATTCAGGACTGATTTCCTTTAGGATGGACTGGTTTGATTTCCTTGCAGTCCAAGAGACTCTCAGTCTTCTCCAACACCACAGTTCAAAAGCATCAATTCTTTGATGCTCAGCTTTCTTTATAGTCCAACTCTCACATCCATACGTGACTCCTGGAAAAACCATAGCTTTGACTAGACAGACCTTTGTTGGCAAAGTAATGTCTCTGCTTCTTAATATGCTGTCTAGGTTGGTCATAGCTTTTCTTCCAATGAGCAAGCATCTTTTAATTTCATGGTTGCACTCACCATCTGCAGTGATTTTGGAGCCCCCCAAAATAAAGTCTCTCACTGCTTCCATTGTTTTCCCATCTGTTTGCCATGAAGTGATGGGACCAGATGCCATGATCTTAGTTTTCTAAATGTTGAGCTTTAAGCCAACTTTTTCACTCTCCACTTTCACTTTCATCAAGAGGCTCTTTAGTTCTTTGCTTTCCACCATAAGGGTGGTGTCATCTGCATATCTGAGACTATTGATATTTCTCCCAGTGATCTTGATTCCAGCTTGTGCTTCTTCCAGCCCAGCGTTTCTCATGATGTACTCTACATATAAGTTAAATAAGAAGGGTGACAAGATACAGCCTTGACGTACTCCTTTCCCAATTTGGAACCAGTCTGTTGTTCCATGTCCTGTTCTAACTGTTGCTTCTTGACCTGCATACAGATTTCTCAGGAGGCAGGTCAGGTGGTCCGGTATTCCCATCTCTTTAAGAATTTTCCACAGTTTGTTGTGATCCACACAGTCAAAGACTTGGGCATAGTCAATAAAGCAGATGTTTTTCTGGAACTCTCTTGCTTTTTTGATGATCTAACAGATGTTGGCAATTTGATCTCTGGTTCCTGTCCCTTTTCTAAATCCAGCTTGAACATCTGAAAGTTCATGGTTCATGTACTGTTGAAGCCTGGCTTGGAGAATTATGAGCATTGCTTTGCTAGCCTGTGAGATGAGTGCAATTGTGCAGTAGTTTGAGCATTCTTTGGCATTGACTTTCTTTGGGATTGGAATGAAAACTGACATTTTCCAGTCCTGCGGCCACTGCTGAGTTTTCCAAATTTGCTGGCATATTGAGTGCAGCACTTTCACAGCATCATCTTTCAGAATTTGAAATAGCTCAACTGGAATTCCATCCCCTCCACTAGCTTTGTTTGTAGTGATGCTTTGTAAGGCCCACTTGACTTGGCATTCCAGGATATCTGGCTCTAGGTGAGTGATCACACCATCGTGGTTATGTGGGTCATGAAGAACTTTTATGTATAGTTCTTCTGTGTATTCTTGCCACCTCTTCTTAATATCTTCTGCTTCTGTTAGGTCCATGCCATTTCTGGCCTTTTTTACTGTTGTTTTATTTTTAGTCAACGATCAGACTCACTTGGGTGGTGTGTTCTGAGTTCAGACCGTGGGAACACCATCCACCTGACTTCGACACTTTTCGTTCTGAAAGGTCATTTGCGTCTTAGGATCAACTCTCGTTTGAAGTATTCCCGTCTTTCCTCTTATGTCTGCAGGATGTGTTCCAAGTCTAGAACAGCTTGCTTGTTTGTGAGCATCCTTGCTGCGTCTCCGGTTCCTGCCTGCGTGCGCGACGCTCTCGGAGGAGCCGGCAGGGGGCGCTGAGCGGCCACGTCCCAGTTTCAGACCCGGACTGAGTAGCAACTGCCCCGGAGATCCTGCTGCGGGAGGACAGGACCGTCCCT
Source organism: Bubalus bubalis (assembly GCF_019923935.1). Lineage (NCBI taxonomy): Eukaryota > Metazoa > Chordata > Mammalia > Artiodactyla > Bovidae > Bubalus > Bubalus bubalis. Next base: position 120,766,191 of record NC_059160.1, on the reverse strand, counting down.
TAGCTCTGGGTCTCCGCTGTGCACCTGTGCAGCGTTGAGAAGGCAGAAGAGTGCGTGTTGTATAATAGCTGTTGAGAGCTTTGCAATCAGACGGCCCCGTGGTGAGGTTTCTTGGTTCTGCTTCCTTGGTTTCTACCCACCTGAGGTACCAGGAGGGTGGCCCTGAAGGAGTGCAGGGGTGATGGATGCTCTTGGAATCACTGGGTGGCTGGTAGAGATCTTAACAACTGAGGTGACTTTGGGGCCTGGCCGTTTGCGCTGATCTTTTCCCTCCTTGCCCTCACCTCCTTTTCCTCTCCTTAGCTCTGCTCCCCCTGTGAGGCCTCGGCTGCGGCCCGCAGTGATACTGAGGTGGCCCTGGCCCATCCCGCTGGGCCAGGATGACTAGAGGAGAGGTGAGCCACCAGAGTGCTGAGAGCAAGGCTGGGCAGACCCTCTCCTGCTCTCACTTCACCTCTTAGGAGCATTCCGCAGACTGCATCTGGGCTCCTGGTCACTTGCAAGGCAAAATTAGCCACAAACCTCTTCCCATCCCCACCCCACCCCACCAGGGATGGGAAATGTCACACGAGTCTGACCCATGGAGATCTATCTGTATAGCCCAGGGATCAGAACTGGCAGTGCTATGTGGTCATTGCCCTTGGTGGGGTCCATCCTGCTCAGGGCTGGGCAGCTGGGCAGCCGTGGGTGGGACTGCTTCAGGGCACTGGGAGCCTGGTGGTGGCAGTTGGGTAGGAGGCGGTCAGGCTCAGTCTAGGCTGGGCATGGCTGGAGGACTGTTCAGGTCTGGGTTAACCCTGGTGGTTTGCTTTTGGATAGCTCTGGGAGTGAGGACCGGCACACCCTGCGACTGGGGGGCTGGTCCTGATACATTCTGATCAAAGGGAGGTTTAGCTTGTTTGAGACCCCGAGTCTCTCTGTGGAGGGATGAGGTCCCTGTGGGCACAGTGACCAAATTGTCTTGGTCATAACCCTGAAAGTCCTGGGCCTCGGTATACCGGCCGCCCCATGGAACATAGCACACAAGGCATCCACCTCAGATGAGGTCCCTGCAGGAGGGCTGTGTGGTCTGTGGGGGACAGGACCCTAGGAAGGGAGGGCGTGTATCTTCCATAGCCCCAGAGCGGGCGCTGCCTTGCCAGGGGCACCTCTCATAGCACCCAATGATGATGTAGCCAGGCCAGGCCTCCATCCTCCGGAGAACAGCAGGGAGGGCGTCAAAGACAGACTTGGCTCCAGAGAGGGCACCTGAGCATGGCTCCAGGAGCTGTGCTCTGCCCCAAAGCGCGGCCTCAGGAGCAGGGCTGAGCACGCAGCAGCTTGCTGACTTGTGCCTCTCACCCGCTGCCTCACCACACACAGCCTGGGCCAGAGCTTGGAAAAGTCCAGGCTTTCTTCCAGACCTTTGAGAAGTTCAAAGAAATCCATATCCTTGGATGATCTGGCTACAGAGGCATCTTGATCTGAGGGTCCTAAGGACTCAGTGCCCCCTCCCCTGTCCTATACTGCTCCCAGTGTCAGGGTCTCTTGCTCTGGGGGAGGGGAGGCCCAACCTCACCAAGACCAGCTCTGTGGGGTTTTATGGGATCAGGCTGTGCCCTTTGACCCCACACAGCATCTTGAAGCAGAAAGCCTCCTGGCCACAGGCCCCGTGAAGCAGATGTCAGGCTCAGCCCAGAGCAAGGGTGTGGCAGGGCCTCACTCAGGGCCACGGTGGCCGTGTGTCCATTGCACGCTGTCTCTTCTGTGGGACCCTGGGTCCTGTGAGTGACAGGGAGCCCAGGAGCAGCTGTATGCAGGCTGGGGGTAGGGCTCACAGGCTCTCATGATGTTTGTACATAAACATCTTTGCTGCTACCCTATACCTGTGGAGAGTTTCTAGGGAACAGTGAAGCAGCTCTGTGCCCTCTGTCCCAGTTGGTGGTACTTAAAGTGCTCAGGAAAATCTTGTTGAATGGATGAATAAACTCCACTTACGGAATAAGTGGTCTTTCTTGGTGGCTCAGCTGGTAAAGAATCCACCTGGAATGCAGGAGACCTGGATTCAATCCCTGGGTTGGGAAGATCCCCTGGAGAAAGGAAGGCTACCCACTCTAGTATTCTGGCCTGAAGAATTCCATGGACTGTATAGTCCATGGGGTCACAAAGAGTCAGACAAGACCGAGTGACTTTCACTTCACATGAAACAAGAAGCTGGGCTCTCCAAAGGGAACCCAGTTTAGTAACTTACAGGTATCTAGAAACGGCACAGGGCTAGTGTGCAAGGGAAGAACTCATTTTATACATTTCCCTTCCCCTAATGACCTTCACACTCCTCTACTCCACCAGGGTAACGGATAAGATGCGCTCATAAATGCGCTGATGTGACCAGTGGCAGGCTGGCTGCGCTTTCTCAGTCCCCTGCAACCTGGTTTCTGTCCCTTCGCCCTCTGCCTCCAATCCTCAGGGATCAGATAGCCTCAGGATGGCTCAGTTTGATAGAGATCCAGAACCCAGGCCCTCTGAGTTTTCCTTCACTTTGGTCTTTGGCTGAGCCCCTCCTGTGGCCAGTGGGCAAATATTTGGCATCTGTGTCCGCATAATTCATGGCACCTTGGGCTAGAATGTGTTTGCCTGTTGTTTCATATCTCCAGCTTTTGGGTCCTTCTGAGTGGAGGTGAGGATTGAGTGCCCCCTTTTTCCTCAGCGTGCATGCACACACACATGCATACACGCACACACACACACACACACACACACCCCTCCCCCACCCCTATGACCCCAGGTCCTCCCACTGGTTGAAGGATTGACTCAAAGGACATGAACTTGTCATATGTCTGTACTTATTCACAATGTGCTGTACAACAGTCATTCTTTAGGATTTTTCAACCTATGCCTGATTGAAACTGCTCTAAATTTTACTGGTAACAGTAGTTTAATGCTATAAAAATAGATATACTTTTTATGACTTGCAGCCTCTGAAACATGGTCATTTGCTACCTGCCTAAAGAATTTGAGGCAGCAACATCCCTGAAGGCTTTTTTATGTTATTAGTTTGCTCCTCAAGCTCTTCTCCGAAATCCCACTATGGTTAGTGTCACCAGCCCCACTCAGGTTACAAAGGCCATCACTGAGTTCTGCATCAATGAAGTTTGAATTCAGCTTGTCTGGCAACCTTTCTGATTGTGATCCATTTTGGGCAGTAGGTCACTCTGCTGACCAAGTCCAGCATCTCCCTGCAGTGGGGAGACTGGGGGCACTGGTTTCCTCTGGATCAGCCTCTATCCTTCAGGGATGGACAGCAGCTCTCATGAGCCTGCAGACTAGCTTTGACTTCCTGCTTTGTCCCTGGTGAGTATTGGAAGCTTGAAATTCCTGTGACAGTCTGCTTCTTGGTTTTCCTGCTACATGAGCATAGTGGTACCTGTCTTTCAGGACTCTTGTAAGGAGCAGATGAGCTATTTCAGTAAAACATCTGACTCTGGTTTTATCATCTGCAGTTGTAGCCGAAGAACCACAAGCTGGAATCAAGATTGCTGGGAGAAACATCAATAACCTCAGATATGCAGATGATACCACCCTTATGGCAGAAAGTGAAGAAGAACTAAAAAGCCTCTTGATGAAAGTGAAAGAGGAGAGTGAAAAAGTTGGCTTAAAGCTCAACATTCAGAAAACAAAGATCATGGCATCTGGTCCCATCACTTCATGGGAAATAGATGGGGAAACAGTGGAAACAGTATCAGACTTTCTTTTTGGGGGCTCCAAAATCACTGCAGATGGTGATTGCAGCCATGAAATTAAAAAACGCTTACTCCTTGGAAGGAAAGTTATGACCAACCTAGACAGCATATTGAAAAGCGGAGACATTACTTTGCCAACAAAGGTCCAACTAGTCAAGGCTATGGTTTTTCCTGTGGTCATGTATGGATGTTAAAGTTGGACTGTGAAGAAAGCTGAGTGCCGAAGAATTGATGCTTTTGAACTGTGGTGTTGGAGAATACTCTTGAAAGTCCCTTGGACTGCAAGGAGATCCAACCAGTCCATTCTAAAGGAGATCAGCATTGGGTGTTCTTTGGAAGGACTGATGTTAAAGCTGAAACTCCAATACTTTGGCCACCTCATGGGAAGAGTTGACTCATTGGAAAAGATTCTGATGCTGGGAGGGATTGGGGGCAGGAGGAGAAGGGGATGACAGAGGATGAGATGGCTGGACGGCATCACCGACTCAATGGATATGAGTTTGGGTGAACTCCAGGAATTGGTGATGGACATGGAGGCCTGGCGTGCTGCAATTCATGGGGTTGCAAAGAGTTGACATGACTGAGCGAATGAACTGAACTGAACTGAACTGAATGGAATAAATTTGGTGTGTTGTGACTAGCATTAAAAAAATAAATAGGACTTTCCTAGTGGTCCAGTGGTTAAGACTCTGGGCTTCACTGCAGGGGTTGTGCGTTTAATCCCTGGTTGAGGAAGTGTGTCCAAAAAATAAATGAATAGAATAGGTATTAAGTATGAAGTTTCTCTTTGAGCTGACGAAAATTTAAAAATTCTAGACGCTCCAAAGTTATTATGGCAATGATGGCAGAACTCTGAGAATTTACTGAAAATTATTGAGTTGTACACTTTGGGTGAATTTTGTGATATGTAAACCATATCTCAATAAAGCTATGTATAAAAAAGTTTAGCAAGCCCTACAAAAATCCTACAAAAAAAAAAGCTATATGTTTGAGATTTATGCACTTTATTATGGTGTGTTAGACCTCAATTAAAAATTCAATATAAAAAATAGAATAAAAAATATCAGAGTACCTCACCTGTAGTAAGGGCAAGCATTGTTTTTATGAAGTGTGTGTGTGTGTGTGCATGTGTGTGTGTGCATGTGTGTGTGTGTGTGTGTGTGCTGGGCTACAGTAAAACATTTCTTACTATAGATTGTTGTGTAAAATATTTTTATGTCCAGGTAAAGGAGGCATTTAACATGGTTATTAAGCCTCTCCTTCTTTTCTTTCTGGAGTCCACACCCATGTTCAGTTACTAGCCTTGGATAGCTGGCCCATCTGTGGCTCAGAGAGTGGACATTTTGAGTTCTAACGGAGGTCCCTAGCCCTCCCAGCCTCAATGTGCCTGTGTGCACACACACGCACACACACACACACACACATACACGCACCACCCAGTCAAACTCTTCTCCAGTTAAACAAGCATCACATTGTCCAGAGGAAGAGCTGATAACTGGCCTGTCCCCACAGGAAGCGCACCTCTGATCTTCCGGTTTTGGAGGTTTTGTGATGTTTGCTTTTCAGGTTCTCTGCTTGACTCCTTCCTTCTTTCTTTGGCTTTTAAGCCCCACAGTTGACATCAACTGCCTGTGCACGTGGCCCTGGGAGGGGGTGGTGCTGTCTCATGGTTGAGAGATTCCCCAGCCCCTTCCTCCTTCAGAAGGGAGAGTGGGAGGAGCTGGTACCACAACCTGGAGAGACCATGGCAGCGGGGTGTGACCAGTGGGGGCCCAGCCACCCAGGGCCAGAGCCTGCTGGACTGTAGTTCAGTCAGAGAAACAGATCAAGTTACCAAGTGTGCAGTGACCTTCTGGAGATGACCAAGTCACAACAAGCTCTCATGACTGGCAAACCACCCACACAACACCTTCCATGACTGTCAGAGGGGCTGGCACAGGTGTGTGGAAGGAACGACCACTTTGGAAATGACTTCACTGATGTCTGAGAAATCAGGGAATTGACCGAAGCATTACTAAAACTTACTTCTGTTTTGTAACTTCTGTGTGCAGTTTCCATTTCATGGTGTAGAATAAGACAACATTGCAGCTGTTTGGGTTGGGGGTTAGTCTCTGATTGGAACCAGCTGCCCTGGGGAGATCAGTCTCAGGCCACTTGGACCTCTGATTGCCCAGAGCAAGAGTAGAAGTTTTTATTACTTAATTTGTTTACTTATTTATTTTTTTTACTGAGTACGTGGTCAATGGTTAATACCCATGGCCAATGGTCGATGGCCAGTGACAGGTGGTAGTGTTGGATCGCTGACCTTGGAGTCCACCTGGCCGATGAGGATCCTGGCTCTGCCTCCTTCTTACAGCACCTCCTTTATGCTTCAGTTGCTACACTGCAAAATAATAGGGCTTCCCTGGTGGCTCCAGCAGTAAAGGATTGGCCTATGATGCAGGAGCCACAGGAGAAGAGAGTTTGATCCTGGTCTGGAAGATGCACTCCAGTATTCTTGCTGGCACAATCCCATGAACAGAGGAGCCTGGCAGGCTTCAGTCCACAGGGTTGCAAAGAGTTGGACACAACTGAGCATGCATGCAAGATAATAGCACCTCACTTGTAGGAATTTGTTTTTATTGTGGTAAAATACACATAACAAAAAATGTACCATCTTAGCTATTTGAAGTACACTGTTCAGTGAGATTAAATACATTCTTACTTTTGTGTAGCCATTACCTCCATCCATCTCCAAATCTCTTTTCGTCTCGTAAAACTGAAACTCCATCCCCACTAAACACTAACTCCCATTCCCCTCCCCAAGCATACAGTACCCTTCTACTTTCTGTCCCTGAATCTGACTTCTCTGTGTACCTCATATGAATAGAATCATCCATTATTTGTTCTTTTGTGACTGGATTATTTCCTTTAGCATTATGTCCTCAAGCTTCATCTATGTTGTAGCAGGTGTCAGAATTTCCCTTCTTTTTAAAGCTGAATAATGGCCCATTGTATGTATATACCATATTTTGTTTATCCATTAATGTGTTGATGGGTTGTTTCCCTCTTTTGAACATGAGTTCAAATGAACTTTTCATATGAACATGAGTGTACAAATGTCTGTTCAAATCCCTGCTTCCAATTCTTTTGAGTATATACCCAGGAGCGGCCTCCGTGGGTCATATGATAACTTTATTTTTAATTATTTGAGAAACCATCATATCGTTTTCCATGGTGACCGCACCATTTTACATTCCTACTAGCAACACACAAGGGTCCCAGTTTCTCTACTTCCTTGTCAGTACTTGTTATTTTCTGTTTCTTGTTTGTTTGATAATAGCCCTCCAGAATTTTATTTTTGAGGGTTAGATGAGAGAATGCATGAAAAGTACATATGTAGTCTTGGCTCAGTAAGCTAGAGCTGCTTTTGGTATTTCAGGTTTTGCTTCTCTTTCTGTGAAAGTAGAGTAAATAATCGCTTCCTCAGAGGCCCCCCAAATGCCTAACTGTCACCGCACAGACCACTGGCCCCAGACCTCAGGGGCGCACTTGAGAGTGGATTCAGCTCTGCTCTGAAAAGGCCCTAAATGGCTCGGGGCCACGTCAGGCTTTGAGGTTCTCGAGGGGAGCAGCGTGGCTTTCAAGGCACTGGAGAAGAGGGCATCCTTTCCACAGTCTTTCTCTTGCCTAGGTTCCCACAACCTTGCTGTTTTATTACCAGGCCTAGTAAACACAGGCTGTTTCCATAAATAGAAGAGCAATGAGAATATCCTGTCCCATGAACTTCTAAGAAGAGATATTGTGAGTAAGAACAAGGTTTTTCTTTGATTTATTATGGAAAGTTTAGAAAATGAGCGTATTTAACGGTCAATTTTTAAAAGGATATTTTAAATAGATTAACTAGATGAACAGTGGTCTTTATTTTCCTGAATGAAGCTGCCTGTTGATGAAAAGGACAGGATGAACTGAGTTTAGATGGGAAGACAGTTGGCTGGAGTGGTGTTTCTTCCATGACTGTGACATCTGGAGGAGGGCTGAGAGAGGACCCACAGCACCCTCTAGGCACTGGTGCTCAGGTGAGACTTGGGGTCATCCTTTGAACTGGGTCCCTGTTTCTTTAGCAAAGGCTGTGCGTTTTAGCTGCAGATTTCTGTACACGTGGACTGTGTCTGGGAAAGAGAAAGCCATAGAAGTGGTTTTTGGATTAGAAAACCAGAAAGAATCCAGTCATCGTAAAAAAAAGAGAGAGAGGCAGAAAGAATAAAAAGCTTCCTTCAGTCTGGTGTTTTACTCAAAAGAATCAGGGCAGGTCTTTAGTAGGCATAGTTTGGTCAGCTTGATAGTATCTCACCTATCTATTTGAAAACAAAGAGAAATGTCAAAGTAATTTTTAAAAAAATTTTTTTAAATGTAAAAAATTGAAGTAGAGTTTATTTACAATGCTGTGTTAATTTCTACTGCACAGCAAAGTTATTCGGTTTACATATATATATATTCTTTTCCAGACTAACAGTTTTCATTTAATTTTGATTTTCACTAAATGATCTCATTGGATGACACTATTATTATATGCTATATTTATCTATGTATGCATGTGTATATTTGTCTTTCCTACTGTAGGCACACACACACATACAAATATTATCTGTATATATAAGAATGGATACCAGTTTCACACGGTAGTAGTTTATAAAATTAGGGTGGTTTTTTTTAAAGGAAATACTATAAAGAATCTTACTTTGGGAAAGTTTACAGAAACATGCCTGCATTTAGCACATCACTCAGCCACTCTCCACCCACCCCTTTCCCCTTGGCTCTCCCCTGAAGCCTGAGTTCTGTTGTCCCCCTGGAAACCTGGTCCTGGTCCTGTTGGTCCCTGTGAAGGGTCCTGTTCAGAGGCTCCCTGATAGTGATGAAGCACTGGTCATGGTAACTGGCAGTCAGAACTCATACTCCCTCTAGGTCCTGGCCCCTCCCATCTTTACTGATTTAAGCAAATACCAGGAAAAATATATTTTAGAGCAAATCCAGATGCTCTGGTCTCGAAGTGAAAAAATGAGAAAAACAGCGACAGAGGCAGGAGTAGAAGGGAAAAACAAAGAGGAAGAGGGCTGGGAGCTGTGGGAAGGGGTGACCGATGGGGATGGGGTGGGCAGCTGGGGGAGGGGACAGGGGAGCATCTACCTTACAGGAGGGGGAGGACACAGAGCAGTCATAGTTCCAGACTCTCCCTCTGACCCTGAGCAGGAGGCTAGAGGCTGAAGTATTCATGAGGAGGAAACTGGCAGCTCAACTTCTGGAATCCCACTTGGTAAGAGCACATGGTTTAAAACAGAGCTCAGTCAGGTGCTTGGCGCCCAGGTCTCTGGGTCTCAATTGTGTCTGTCTCTCCTGAAGCTCCGGGAGCCAGCCCTTGGGCCATGGGGAGCCACACCGCCCTCTTGGGCGGAGGGGTCAGGCAGGACACAACAGTGACATGTCTTCAGGGCCGGCCTTGTCATCCCGCCTCTGTCCTCTCCTGTGTGTCCACCTGCGATCAGAGGTGCACGGTCCCGGCTGGCGAGAGGAGAGACAGAGCCATGTCCATACGCAGCAGTCCATGGGGGAGAGTGGACAGAGACCAGGACAGGCAGCTAAACCCACGTATAGCTGGGATCGAATCTTGGGCTGGTAGTAGAGGATATTATTCAATGTTTGAAAAAGTTTGACATTTGAAGAACTTGGTATTTGGATGAAGAATATATAGTTGCATCAGTTTTTAAATTTTCTAAATTTGAAAATTTTAGTGTTATTATGTATCAGAGTATCTTTGTTCTTAGGGGAAAATGCTGAAATATTTAGGGATAAAAGGGAATGCTGTTTTTGCAACTTACTTTCAAATATTTCAGAAAATAATTATTAAATATGTAAATACACACACACACACACATATATATATGGAGAGAGAGAATGTAGCATAATGTGAATATCTGATGGGTTATAGGGAGTCTTTTGTAGTATTCCTACAAAATTACTTCTCTCTTTTGAAATTGTTTCAAAATAAGAAGTTACGAAATTAAAAAGTAGAAGATACAGAACTCTTAGGATCATGTTTTTGGGGCGTGTTTCCCAGCTGTGTTAGAATGCCTGCGTGTGTCTGCTCCAGCAGGTTCGGCCTGAGCCTGAGGTGAGCAGCTGCTGCTTTAAGATACATTCCTTCTCCAGGAAAGCGTGCTCACAGTCTGAATGGACAGACAGATATGCCCTGGCGGAGCCTCTTAATCCCACCCCTGTTGTCCCTGGCTCATTTGAGTCCTGCCTGCACTGTGCAGACTCAGTTCTCAGCTAACTCTATTGAGACAGGCGTGATCTCTGGTGGCTGTAGGGTGGGGCAGCTTGAGGTTGGTGGCTGGGAGCAGGGCCTCAGCTCTTCTCTGCTTTGAAGAAAGAGTTCAGCTAAGAGATGAAGAGTAGTGAGGCAAGTAAAGTGTTGATTAGCAGAGAAGATACCTGGGGAGAAAGCGCTGGGCTGAAAGAGAGAGAGAGGGAGAGACCTGGGCACTCCCCTGTGTGCATGTTATCTTTTAGCCAAGATGGATTCCAGTGCGAGGGTCTCTGAGAGGTTTGCAGACATTTTATGGGCTAGTGCCCCTTCCCCTGAGGATCCTTTCTGAGCATGCACAGTCTGGGAGGTCTCTTTGACCCCAAGAATGAGGAATATGTGGCCTCCTTATCGTTGACCTAAGCAGGGCTTAACCCCTCTCTGTTCTGCCACTCCTTTTATCTTGAAGTGCCCACAGGAGACACAGTCCAGCTGCTTATCCTATTCCTTTGTTATTATCTTTGTCTCAAAGCATAAACAGGAGGCTAGTAGTAGGTGTCTAACCTGGGGCCTATCTATCTCCTTCCTCAAGAGGCCTAAGTCACCCACCCAAACCCAGGGGTGTCCCATGTTGACTGGACCTCAATTTTCCCTGTGTCTTTTTGCTGGCACTGTGGACATGGTTTTCCTAGAGAGGGCTCAGAGTCCCTCGGTCCTTCCAGAGCGCAGAGGTGAGAGTACTGACACCCAGGTAGGCTCCTTAGGAGGCAGTGGAGGCGCTGCTGCCAGTGAGGAACTGGGAAAGAGTGACAGTTCAAGTTTTGAAATTGTGTGTTTGAAAGTTTGAAATTGTGTGTTTGTTCACCAAATATTTTATGGCTGCATATCCAGGCACTACATGAGGCACACAGTATAATCACAGGTACAGCCCCTGCTCTGTTCTGGAGCTTGCAGAGGCTAGGAGACTAGGAAGGCTGGCTCTGATGTGTAATGAAGCCTCATGAAGTGAGTGGGTGAAGGGGAAATGGTACTGGTTAGAAAGTTTGGTCCCATACGATGGGGGATGAGGGGAAATTCTTGAATATCAGGGAACCCATTTTTCTGCAGGTCCCATCAGCCTGACAGGTAAAACTCAAACTATATGTCCCAATAATAGTAATTATTTTAAAACTCAAAGTTTTATGGACTCTGCTGGTGGTCCAGTAGTCGGGATTTTGCTTTCCAAATGTGGGGGTGCAGATTGGATCCCTGGGCAGGGAGCTGAGATCCCGTATGTGGGGGACAGGTTGGATCCCTGGTCAGGGAGCTGAGATCCCATATGTGGGGGTGCAGGTTGGATCCCTGGGCAGGGAGCTGAGATCCCGTATGTGGGGGACAGTTTGGATCCCTGGTCAGGGAGCTGAGATCCCGTATGTGGGGGTGCAGGTTGGATCCCTGGGCAGGGAGCTGAGATCCCGTATGTGGGGGACAGGTTGGATCCCTGGGCAGGGAGCTGAGATCCCATATGTGGGGGTGCAGGTTGGATCCCTGGGCAGGGAGCTGAGATCCCATATGCCTCACAACCAGGAGGCCCAAGCATGGAACAGAAGTGATGTCATAACAGGTTCAGTAAAGACTTTAGAAATGGTCCACATTAAAAAAAAAAATAACAAAAACAAAAAACCACAAACAAAAGCTTTTCATCTCAAGCTCTCAATAGTGGCCTTGAGAATCAGGGATTTCAAAACTTCAGGACCCTTCCCCTCTCTGGTGCCAGGGCGTCCCTGTCTTCCAGCAGATGAGTGACATCCATGCCCAGGCTCCGTGTTGGCCTTACCTCCAGGTTGCCTCTGGCTTCTCCTTGTAGGGAAGTTCTCAACCACCTCCCTCTCTTCTCTAGAAGGAAATGCATTTATTTGGTTCTTACTTACTTTTATTTACCATTTACTTGTTGAATAGTAATGTGCTCCAGAGTTGAAAAATAACAGGTACATAACCATAAAGGGTCTGTCCTTCCTCCCAGTCACCAGTCTTCCCAGAGGATGTATTTCTTTTGTATTTCTCCACAGATAGTCTCTGTATTAAGGAGTGCATTTTTCTTCATTTTAAATAAATTCTAGTACCTTTTTGATACTGTTTTGTATTTGCATCCGTCACTTATTTAAAATAAGTTCCATATCTTGGGGGAACTTCCCCAGTAGTCCAATAGTTAATACTTCACCTAATGCAGGGAGTGTGGGCTCCATCCCTGGTCAGGGAGCTAAGATCCCACATGCCTTGAGGCCGAAAAACCAAAACAGAAAACAGGAGCAATTTTGTAATGAATTCAGCAAAGACTTTAAAAATGGCCTGCATCAAAAATATCTTTAAAAAATCAAGCATTAAATATATCTTGGAATATTGGGGCTTCCCTGGTGGCTCAGACAGTAAAGAATCCACCCACAATGTGGGAGACCTAGGTTCAGTCTCTAGGTTGGGAAGATCCCCTGGAGAAGGGCAAGGCAACCTACTCCAGTAATCTTGCCTGGAGACTCCCCATGGACGGAAGAGCAACTAAGCACAGCACAGCACATGGGAAACAAATCTGAAAAAGAATATATATGAAGGAGGAAACAGACAGAACAGGCTCCATCTTGAAAGCAGGACTCCATGTTGGGCCAGACTGTGGACTTTGAGCTCTATGCCCAATATCTATGGAAACGACATACTAACTGAAAAACCAGGCCCCCGGAAGGAAGAGCCCCAGGACTCGTACCTAGACTCTCTGTTGCCTAAAAGAAAACCCTAATTATTTGTGTAACAGAATAGAATCATACATTCTATTATGCTTATTGAGGTATGACCACAGGTCTATTCATAATTATCCAGTGTTAACTACCTAGGCTTAACGCATATGAATCACGGGTTGAATTTGATTGTATCTTTCTTTTCCTTTGTTCAGACTAGTTTCAGGGAATTTAGGGAGGTGAGTTTGGGCACTTGTATACTTAGGGTATATAAGGTTTTCACAAAAACTGGTCGCAGTCCTTGGCTAAGAGGGGACTCTTCCTTGAGCCCTCCAGTGTAATAAATTGAACTCCCCTATCTGCACTGTCCTTCTGAGTGAGTTTGTTTCCTGGAATGCATGGCTACAATATATACTTATATGTATAACTGAGTCATTTTGCTGTACACCCAAAACTCACACACACTCTTAATCAACTATACTTCAATAAACATTTTTAAAAAATCATCTTGGAGGTAATGCACCATTGTTGCAGGAAAGGGGACCCCTTCCAGGGCCCGAAACTGGGCTCTTGTCTAACACTCGGAAATGAATTGTCTTAGGAGACACATCTGCTGACAAAGCAAGAGATTTTACTGGGAAAGGGTACCCAGGTGGAGAGCAGTAGGGTAAGGGAACCCAGGAGAACAGAACTGTGGCTCGAAGTCTTGGATTAGTTTCCGGGTTGTCTTTAGCCAATCATCTGACTCAGAGTCCTTCCTGGTGGTGCATGCCTTGTTCAGCCAAGATGGATGCCAGAGAGAAGGATTCTGGGAGGTGGTCGGACATGTGGTGTCTCCTTTTGACCTTTCCTGAACTCTTCCGGTTGGGGGAGGCTTATTAGTTCCATGTTCCTCACCAGGACCTCCTGTCGTAAAACAACTCATGCAAATGGTTACTATGGTGCCTGGCCAGGGTGGGCGGTTTCAGTCAGTGTGCTTCCCCTAACACCTTTAGTATGTGAGGCTTGTCCCATTCTTTCTGTGACTGCATTTATTCCATTATATATATGACCTGTGATTTAATTGATTCTCTCTCTATTAATGGTTGTTTAGGTTTTTTTCAAACTCTCCCCAATATAATACGTATACAAATATAATGCAGGTGAAAATCCTAAAAGCGGAGTTGTTGAGTCAAAGGATATTAATGGACCCTGCTGGATTTCCTTCCACTGAAGTACTGATCACCATGACCACCAACCATTTTATCAGCGCATATTTTACCCCACGCTTGCTGCCGTAATACTTACCATTTTTTGATGTTTATAATTTTGTAGGTGTAAAAAATGGAGACCCAATGATATTTTAACCTGCATTCCTCTTGTTATGACCAGATCTGTACATTTTTCATGTTTCATTTTCATTTTATTTTAGAAGAACTTTCCTTTGATCATTATCTTTTTCAATTATTTTTGTTTTTATTGAAAAGAAGCTCTTTATATATTAGACCAGATTGGCTCTTTGTTAGTGATATGAGTTGCAAAAGGTATTTTTCAGTTGATTGTCTTTTAGCTTTACTTATGTTGATTCCAGATGTTCAAGCTGGTTTTAGAAAAGGCAGAGGAACCAGAGATCAAATTGCCAACATCCACTGGATCATCAAAAAAGCAAGAGAGTTCCAGAAAAACATCGATTCCTGCTTTATTGACTATGCCAAACCCTTTGACTATGTGGATCACAATAAACTGTGGAAAATTCTTAAAGAGATGGGAATACCAGACCACCTGACCTGCCTCTTGAGAAACCTATATGCAGGTCAGGAAGCAACAGTTAGAACTGGACATGGAACAACAGACTGGTTCCAAATAGGAAAAGGAGTACGTCAAGGCTGTATACTGTCACTCTGCTTATTTAACTTATATGTAGAGTACATCATGAGAAATGCTGGGCTGGAAGAAGCACAAGCTGGAATCAAGATTGCCGGGAGAAATATCAATAACCTTAGATATGCAGATGACACTACCCTTATGGCAGAAAGTGAAGAGGAACTAAAGAGCCTCTTGATGAAAGTGAAAGAGGAGAGTGAAAAAGTTGGCTTAAAGCTCAACATTCAGAAAACGAAGATCATGGCATCTGGTCCCATCACTTCGTGGGAAATAGATGAGGAAACAGTGGAAACAGTGTCAGACTTTATTTTTGGGGGCTCCAAAATCACTGCAGATGGTGATTGCAGCCATGAAATTAAAAGACGCTTACTCCTTGGAAGGAAAGTTGTGACCAACCTAGATAGCATATTCAAAAGCAGAAACATTGCTTTGTCAACAAAGGTCCATCTGGTCAAGGCTGTGATTTTTCCAGTGGTCATGTATGGATGTGAGAGTTGGAGTTTGAAGAAAGCTGAGTGCTGAAGAACTGATGCTTTTGAACTGTGGTGCTGGAGAAGACTCTTGAGAGTCCCTTGGACTGCAAGGAGATCCAACCAGTCCATTCTAAAGGAGATCAGCCCTGGGATTTCTTTGGAAGGAATGATGCTAAAGCTGAAACTCCAGTACTTTGGCCACCTCATGGGAAGAGTTGACTCATTGGAAAAGATTCTGATGCTGGGAAGGATTGGGGGAAGGAGGAAAAGGAGACGACAGAGAATGAGATGACTGGATGGCATCACTGACTCGATGGACGTGAATCTGAGTGAACTCCAGGAGCTGGTGATGGACGCGGAGGCCTGGCGTGCTGCGATTCATGGCGTCGCAAATAGTTGGACACTACTGAGTGACTGAACTCAACTGAACTGAACTGATGTTGATTTTTGCCATGCAGATTTTAAAACATTTATATGTAAGTGGTTGACCAAGTTTTTCTTTTATGGCTTCTATAATTTGTTTCATGATTAGGAAAGTATTCTTTATGCCAAAATTATTTTTTAAAACTATCCCATGGGATCTTCTCATACTTTCATGATTTAATTTTTTATCTTAAAAATGTAAATCCACACTACATTTATCCTGTTGTAAGATGTGAAGTGTGAATTCCACTTCATGCCTCCACAGATGGTTACCCACTTGTCCCAATGTCATATTTTCTGCACTGATTTGACGTGCTATCCTTTCACACACTACATTTTCACTTATGCTTGGGTTTATTTGTGGACTCTTGATTCCATCCCATTTATCTGCCTATTTTTCCATCAGTATCACACTATTCTCATGATTAACTGTCTTAATAGCTGCCTAGGCTGACCCATCATCACCCTTCTTTTTCAGAAATGTTCAGACAGCTTTGCTTGCTTATTTCTACATCTTATCTTCGTCATCAGTTTATCTAGTTAAACAATCTTTTTTTTTTTTTAGTTAAACAATCTTGTTAGTATCTTATTTGGATTGCTAATTTATCGGCTATTTATTTAGACAGTAGATTGGGAGAAATTACATTTATGATGGTTCTCAATCCAATAATACAATAGGCCTTTCTATTCACTCAGGGCTTCCCTGGTGGCTCAGATTCAAAGCGGTAAAGCATTTGCCTGCAATGCGGGAAACCTGGGTTGGATTCCTGGGTTGGGAAGATCCCCTGAAGAAGGAAATAGCAACCCATTCTAGTACTCTTGCTTGGAAAATTCCATGGATGGAGGAGCCTCGTAGGCTATAGTCCATAGGATTGCAAAGAGTTGGACATGACTGAGCAACTTCACTATTCACTCAGGATACATTTTTTTATGTGTCCTACAGTAACATTTTAAATTTTTATAGGAATTTCACTTGTTTCTTGAGGTTTTTTTAAAGTAAATTTTCTTTTCTACCAGAAATTACTCTTTAATATATCTTCGAAGTCACTGTGATTAATTCAAGTGCATATTGAAGGAGACCTAGTTAATTATTTCTGTATATTAATTTAAAATTCAGTCTCCTTGACACATACAGAGAACAGACTTATGGACACTGGGGTGGTGGAGTAAGGAGAGGGTAGGTGAAATGGAGTGAGTAGCATGGCAACATATACACTACCATATGTAAAATAGACAGCCAATGGGAATTTGCTGTATGACTCAGGGAACTCAAACCAACGTATAACAACCTAGAGGGGTGGGATGGGGTGGGGTGGGAGGTGACAGGGAAGTTCAAAAGAGAGGGAACATATGTATCCTTATGGTTGATTCATGTTGATGTATGGCAGAAACCAACACAATATTGTAAAGCAATTATCTTTCAGTTAAAAATAAATAAATTTAGTAAATTCAGTCTCCTTACTGAATCTTCTTATTGCCTATGAATAAGAAATACTGAGTGAGAATATTAATCACTGTACTGGAAATGTGGTTCATGCTGAACCACCTGCTCTCCTCTGGGGGCCTAGGGTACCTGCTGGGCAGGTGTGCTCACATGATCAGCTCCCAGTACAATCCTTGAGCACTGAATGTCTCATAAGCATTTTACTCGAATTAATGCCACCTGTCTCCCCAGGGTCCTAGAAGGGCACCTGGTTTCCTCTAGACTTCACCTCTGTGCCCTTTCCCTCTGCTGTGTTCTCACAGAGCCCCAAAGTCCTCCTAGTGAATTACTGAACCCAAGGGGATCTTGGGGACCACAACACCACAGATACTCTATTTGTAGTGCAGCCCTCCCCACCCTATCCTCCTCATCTGTGGACCAGTTATTAGCCCAACAGCTGGTGCTCTCAGAAAGCCCTGCTTTTTTGCTATTCAGCTGAAGCACTGTCTCAGAGCCTGGGAGGCCTGTTAAAGGTACAAAGTTTGACTCCCATCCTGGGAGCTCCTGTAAGGAGGTCTGGGGAGAGAGGGCCCAGGTACCTGCATGGCAACCGGGGCCCCAGAGATGTGACTGATGGTTCTCGGGCAGCCCATGTGTCTGCTTGCTCTTTCCTTGGAGGTTTGTCCTCAGAGGTTTCTCTCTGTTCTTCTTGACTTCCCTGTGTACCCCACATCTGGCCCTGTCCTCTGGTGTGTGGGCATGGGGGTATGGATACTTCTTTGTGCCGTTGTTTATTTTCAATCATTCCTCTTCACAGATACTGCTCTTCTATCCCCCAGGTCAACAAACTCTCTTTTCAGGGCAGACATCTGCTGGATCCATGTCAACACTCGAAAGGCTGAGAGGGGGTCTGGATTCCCTGATGGGCCCAAGAGCCTCCATCCCGGGTCCAACCAGGCTATCAGTTTCTCTCTCCTCTAAGGTAGGCAGACCCCGAACTGTCCAAGTGCACAGTAGTGGGTCATGCTGCTTAGACTTGCCCTGGGACCCCATCCACCACTGGCTAAGAAGCTCCAATCAGGGATTAAGATGATGCATAGGAAGTTCTTTAAAAGATTAAAGCCATGTTCTGTGGTGATTAATCTGAGTGTATTGGAATGTGGTGGGAAGATGCTTTGATGTCAGTAGGAACCTGGTACCATCATCCGAGTGTGAAGTAATGAGACATGAGGGTCAGGGCTAATTGGAAGCTTGGCGGAGGAGGACACATATGATAATGATGAGACTGGAGTCAGGACCCTTTCACCCATGGGGTCAGTATAATGTTTTGCAAACCAACAGATTCTTCCAAGCTCCCCTCCCTATCCCCAGCCCACTTGGCACAGCAGAGAAGAAACCTCTCCACCAGCCACTGCATCATGTCACTGACCTACTTGACAGCTGGGGTGTAGCCTGCATCTGGAACTGATTGATGGTTTGGGCTTTCCTGATAGCTCACTTGGTAAAGAATCTGTGTGTAATGCAGGAGACCCCAGTTCAATTCCCGGGTTGGGAAGGTGCCCTGAAAGAGGAACAGTATACCCACCCCACTATTTTTGGGCTTCCCTTATGACTCAGCTGGTAAAGAATCTGCTTGCAATGCAGGAGACCTGGGTTTAATCCCTGGGTTGGGAAAATCCCCTGGACAAAGAAAAGGCTACCCACTCCAGATTCTGGCCTAGAGAATTGCATGGACTATACAGTCCATGGGGGTCACAAAAAGTCCAACACAACTTTCACTTCAGGGCTCTTTTAAGTCAAGTTCCAAGGGCTTTTGGCAGCTTCAGTGCTGTCCTCAACATGTCCAAAGGCAAGTGTGAGTTTGATGTAGCCAAGCTGGAGGACAGCAGAGTGAGCTGTGTGACTGATCTGAGGCTGTGCTAATCCACTAAACCCTGTGCTGAGCGATTCCAGGCCGAAGCAGGGAAGTCCTATTACTTTCAGCAATCAACAGAGTGAGTTTAGATGTAATATAGTTTTTACATTGTATCTGCAAGAATGATCAGATACAGGTTTAATCAGAACATTGCATTCAATTACACACCTCTAGCAGCATATTTTTTAAAAACTGGTTATTATTTATATAAATAACTTGTGTCTATTGTAAAAATTAATAGTCAAAAATTATTAAATAAACATTTCTTTTGAAATTACCCAGTTTTAACACTTTTGGGGGGAATCCTTTCCAATGCTCTATGCATAATATGTACATATTTATATATATATATGCTTATACATGCTTTTTTTTTTTGCATAAATGAGATCATCCCATATATATTATTGTTTATGTCCATATTGGCATGTAGAGATAGCTCATTGTTTTTAATGGGTGGAGAGTATTTTGCTATATGGATGTTTCAGTATTTATTTTACATGGTCCCTTTTTTGTTGTTTTCAGTTCTTTTGCTATTAAAGATAATATTGAGATAAATATCTTTGTGCCAAAAAACTACTGTACACTTTTGAAAGTTTATCTGTCAGAGAAATTCCTGGAAGTGTAATTGCTGGGTAAAAATATGCATTTTTATAACTTCGATAGATATTAACAGGTTGCTCTCCAGAATGGTTGTAGTACTGTATACTCAGCTCCAGCATTTGAGAGAATAGCCATATCTTTGGCTACAAAGCTGGGGAGGGGATATCTTTTCACTGTTCACATGCTGACACAGCAGTGTGGAGCAGTCAACGAACCCTAAGATGGGACTCAGGAAATTCTTATAGTTTGGTGTGGCACAAAAATTGGAGTTTTGGAGGTCTAAAGACTTTGATTTTAACCTTGATGCATCATCCAGTAACAGGATGAAACTGGGGCAATTTACTTACTTTCCCTGAGTAAGCATAATAATGCTACCCTTGCAGTGCTGCTGCAGAGGTGAAATAAGGTGGCGCTTATAACGGCAGTGTTTGCCGGGTCCTGTTTCCCTTACCCATCAGCCTCCATGTCTTAGGCTCCCTTGCAGTGGGAGGGGTCACATGATTGGGTTCTGACCAATCAGATGTAGGCAGAAGGGATGAAGGCCATTTCCAGGCCCTTTCCTTGACTCTGGAATAACAGGTTCATGGGTCCAGATATTACAGGCATGTGAATCCTGGGAGCAGTGTGCTCCCTGCATGGAGGAGCTCCACACTGTGTCCAGCCCAGGTCACACCACACTAGACCAAGTAGTGTGATCTACCAAGTAGTAGAGCCTTTGGGATTTCAGGGTCTGTGGTTCAGACAATATGGCCAAGCCCGCCCTAGCCAATTCGAGGGCCTAGTTAGCATTACAGGCACTCTGAAAGTATGTGTGCTCCTTCCAGGCCCACGATTGATCTGAGGCTTAGGAAGTCCCTTCCTGAGGCCTCGCATCCCCATCTGTCAAGTGGGAGAGAGGAGCTCAATGAATCCTAGTGTCCTTTCCAGTTCTCATACTCAACATCTCAGATTCAGTAGAGAGCAGTGTATTGGTGTAAATCGTAGGTACCTCAGACCCAGATACCAGTAAACCTCAAAAGCAAATCAGTGTAGCTTGGCGGTTATAACACAGATGTCATGGCCTAGTTTCATATCCTACCTTCCCCTGTATAAGCTGTGGGAACTTAGGCAGGTTAATGAACCTCTCTGTGATTTAGTTTTCCATAATTTTTATAGTTTTCCTCATATATATCTTGTCCATATTTGTTAGATCTAAGTATTTCAATTTGGGGGTGCAGGCTCTTGGTTTCAAATTCCACTTGTTCATAACTGGTACCTAGAAATACATTTGACTTTTGTACATTAACTTTATATCTTGCAACATTGTTATAATTGTGTGTTCATTCCAGGAATGTTTTTGTCATTGTTGTTGTTGATTCTTTCAGATTTCTACGTGGATCGTCATGCCCTCTATGAACGAAGACAGCTTTATTTCTTCCTTCTCAATCTTATATCATTTATTTCCTTTTCTTATTGCACTGTGACTTACAGCACAACACTGAAAAAGAGTGGTGAGAAGGGATCTATTATCTTTATTTTTTATTTTATTTTTAGTTTTTTGGCCATGCTGCATGGCATGTGAGATTATAGTTCCCCAACCAGGGATTGAACCAGTGTCCCTGCAGTGGTAGCATGGCGTCTTAATTATTGGACCACCAGGAAAACCCCCATACTTTTAAAGTGGAGACAACAATGGGACCTGCCCAATAGGATTCTTTTAAGGCTTAAGGAATTAGTGCCTATAAAGTGCTGAGATGAGACATGGAACTCAGTAAGCACAATGGAAGCATTTGTTCCAGAAGTAAATTCCTCAGGGCTTCCTCTGCCTGGATGACCCCAGACAGGTTAAGTGACTTCTCCACCATGAAAGGTGTCAGGTGGATGCTCAGGTCAGGTGAGAGAGCTAGTATTCGGCGATAAGGGTTAGATCCAGTAAGCTGTCACTAGCCGAGTTGCTTTTCCTGACCATCAGGTTTCTTGCCAGACCTGCATCACG
Source organism: Bubalus bubalis (assembly GCF_019923935.1). Classification (NCBI taxonomy): domain Eukaryota; kingdom Metazoa; phylum Chordata; class Mammalia; order Artiodactyla; family Bovidae; genus Bubalus; species Bubalus bubalis. The sequence goes on along the minus strand of NC_059160.1, from coordinate 120,744,812 downwards.
AGGTCAAGGAGAAGTGACCCAGGCTCATTATAAAAACTCTCCGTTGTTTCTAGTTCAATTTCAGCTGAGGATGGAAGCCACAGCCCCTGTCTTCACTTCACTTACTGTGCTTATACCACTGTACCTGTTTCACCTCAAACCACAAACTTGAAGCACTGGAAAGACCCCTTCTTTAGGAAGGATAATCTGGAAGCTGCCCAAGGCCATGTCTTGCCCAGTGGGAGCTCTGGGGCCCCAGGGAGAGGAATGCAGGCATGCTGAGCCTCAGAGGAGTGGCCCCAGACTGTCCTCAGACCCCTCCCAATGGCAGTAGTGTTAGGAAGGGGGCTCAGCTCTCAGGAGTTTGGTGTGTCTCTGCACCACCAGAGAAAAGTGTCTCTGGAGTTCTCCTGCCAAGAACCTTGGCCTTGAGCACCATCCAGTCTCTCCCTGTCACCGAGGATGCTTACAAACTCAGGTCTTCTGAGCAAAGCCATGCTGGATGGAAAGAGAGGGACCTTGACCTGAGCTTGGACTCCTGGGTTTATTTCTGGATTCACCCACTGACTTTCTTTCTGATCTTGGAGTTGTTCAGCCTCCCCAGGCTTTTCTCACTCATCTCTAAAATAGGTATTTGAGAAGCCACAGTGAGGAGCTGACAGGGTCCAGAAGTGACCAGTCTTCCTACTGCTGAGGGAGGACCAGCTTTCCCTCCTCCCCTCTCCTCCCTCAATAGCAAGGGAATGAGTTCATCTTTGAGTCACAGTCAAGGGATTTGGAAAGCAATTGGAAAGTCCTATTTTTTAAGAAGAGCTTCCCAGGTGGCTCAGTGGTAAAGAGTCCACCAGCAAGGAAGGGGCATAGGAGAGAAGGGTTCAATTCCTGGGTTGGGAAGATCCCATGGAGGAGGGCATAGCAACCCAGTACAGTATTCTCACCTGGAGAATTCTTGCCTGGACAGAGGAGCCTGGTGGGCTGCAGCTCAAGCCACTTAGCATACACGCATTACTTGATAAAAAGTCATTAGAAAGGACTCACAGATGAAGCGGTGGAATCTTTAGATATTCTTGAGCTCTAACCTTAATTTGCAAGTCACTAGGCAGTCATCACAGTAGGAGTAAGGGCAGGACGTTCCATCCCTGTTCCTGGAGAGCCTAGAGGGCGAATAAATTAGAATTTTTGTGTGTAGAACTGTGAAGGATGCAGCAAAATGTCTTTATCAGAGTGTCATTTACAATCTGATACCCTGATGGCAGCAGCATCTCCTGTGGCTTAGTAGCAGTCTGACCGGAATAAATTGTTGCAGACCTTCCATTGGAAAAATTCTGCCTAGATCCCTTGACAAGAGCCTGCTGGCCAGACCTGACCGTCCTTATTAAAACTTCTTTCCAAAGCTTTGAGAACAGAACTTCATTAACTGGGCAGAGTAGAGGACTAGGTGAGTGCTTGATATTAATGCTGTGATGATGGGAAGGGAAAGGCTGATCTTTTGTGTGCCGCATGTAGCATCCACCCTGGGTAAAGCTGTAATAAGAAGTGACCTCATACTGTAGACAGCTTCTCTGCAGCAGAGACTCTTGTCTGTTTCAAGAACACCCTCCACTCAGCCTGGAGGGAGGATCAGGGTCACAGTCAAATGTCTGAGGAGACTCACAGCTCATCAGACCTGCAGGTGTGGTGGGCGGCCCACTTCCATTCACCGTGCTCAGCGATCTGCATGTTCTCACTGCTCAAAGTGTGAAATCCAGCCCTGGACACATCCCAGGCAGCATCCTGCAATGGAGTGATACTTGGTAAAGGGTTGACGGTTTGCCATTTGAGGCTCTCAGACCCCTGGCCAGAATCCACAGAAACCTTCCAGGATGTGGTTCAGGGGAGAGTTTCTCAGGGTCCAGAGAGGGTGGCGGGCATTTCCTCCAGAAGAAATCTGTCCTGCTACTGGGGCCCGACCTGTGGGGCCCTCCCTTCCCCGGCCCTGGGAATGGTGGCCTGTCTGCCTGTTCCTCCTCAGCCTGGGGGGAAGACAGCAGACACTCACCTCTTCCAGGTTTTGAGTTCTGGACTTCAGATGTAGGTATAAGACTCTGACCGCCTTGGACACTTCAGGAGATGGCCAGGAGGGGAGAGGGCTCAGGCTTGCTGCTGCTGCTGCTGCTAAGTCGCTTCAGTCGTGTCCGACTCTGTGTGACCCCATAGACGGCAGCCCACCAGGCTCCCCCGTCCCTGGGATTCTCCAGGCAAGAACACTGGAGTGGGTTGCCATTTCCTTCTCCAATGTATGAAAGTGAAAAGTGAAAGTGAAGTCGCTCAGTCATTTCCGACTCTTCGTGACCCCATGGTCTGCAGCCTACCAGGCTCCTCAGTCCATGGGATTTTCCAGGCAAGAGTACAGCAGTGGGGTGCCATTGTCTTCTCCAGGGCTCAGGCTTAGGGAAGATGAATTGAAGAACTCAGGGGGTTTCAGCCAAAAGCTGTGGAGTAGGGGAAGGAAGTGTGCAGTCATGCCATCTCAGGGCTCATTCAGAGGGGACACACCAGCCACCACTTGACTCACTAGCTGCCTCTCTTTTGTGGGTGTGTAGCCACCACCCACCGGAGAAGGCAATGGCACCCCACTCCAGTCCTCTTGCCTGGAAAGTCCCATGGACGGAGGAGCCTGGTAGGCTGCAGTCCATGGGGTTGCGAAGAGTCAGACACGACTGAGCAACTTCACTTTCACTTTTCACTTTCATGCATTGGAGAAGGAAATGGCAACCCATTCCGGTGTTCTTGCCTGGTGAATCCCAGGGATGGGGGAGCCTGGTGGGCTGCCGTCTATGGGGTCGCACAGAGTCGGACACGACTGAAGCGCATATCATCATCAGCAGCAGCAGCCACCACCCACACACCAACAGTGCTGAAGGGAGGAGGGAGCCAATTTGTCCACCATCCTTGCAGAACCAGAGGGAAGACTGGCTTAGGCTTCATGGGACCAACCTGATGGGGGAACAGGCTCTAACTCTGCATGGAGCTGGGTGACTTGGTGTCAAGTGGCAAACGACACCTCACCTCTGGATTTGTGGCTGTGGAGGAGAAAAACACTGGTTTGAAGGGAGACAGGCCAGACTAAAATCTAGCTCCGTCTCTTACCATTTGGGCAACCTGGGGAAAGTCTTCTCCAGTTGTCTGGGTTCCATATTAATGCACATGCTCAGAATAGGAGGGCATGACATACGGCTTTTATGATGGAGGAGAGACTCTGATTCTGTCATTTTGTGTCTCCTCCAAGTGAGTGATGAAGCCTCCTAAGTCATAAGCTTCTGAGGCACACTGTCAGAGGCAGCAGGTGGTCAGACATACATGTGCCAAATGCGGGGAAGCTGGGGTGTGAGCTGCACTGTAAATTGGAAACAGCCTTGTAGCAAAGCTGGGACTAACTGTGTCACTAGGGGAAGTTAAGGAGGCTCCTCCATATCCGGATCACCGTGTTAGAGACAGCATCTTGCAATTTTCAGATGTCGAGTGGTGCACACAGTGGTCTCATCCTCATGGTCTGAGCTCCTGGGGGCGTGGGACGTGCATGTCCTGGGCCCTAAGCGCCGATGGTACTGGGCGGGGGGCAGGCTGCACTTGCTCCTCTCTCCTCCTCTGGCCTGGGCAAAAGCTGGCAGGGTTCCTGCTTCTGAGATGATTCTGGGATCACAGCATTTTTCTTCCCATGGGCTACATGAGTCCGTGTTGTGCAGGGCGGGCAGGGGGCATAGAGGGAGGATGGGCAAGGGCTTAGAACCCAGTCTTTGAACACAGACCCCCTTCCTCTGCCCAAACATGCGCCCACCTGCTAGTGCCCCTCCATCTCCCAGGAAGCTTCGAGTGGGACCCATCTGCCTCAAACATGGCTTCTCTCCAGGCAGCAGCCTGGCTTTGTCTTCATACTGTAGGAAAGATACACGTCTGGCCCACATCTGCCTGGTGTGTCTTTGAATATCCAGATCTAAAGCCATGCCAAACTGCAGAAGTGTATTTGGTCAAAGCACAGGGAGATGGCTCAGGTGCCTGGCCCCTGGCTCATGGAGTCCTGTGTTCCTGGGTGGATCACGTGTGGTGCCCCCAACAGCCTCCTGGGAAGTGTGACTGCCATGTGGGCGTGTGTGCGGGGGACTGCTCTGCCCTGGAGACACTGGAGGTTCAAAAAGGCAAGGCCAAGCACATGTTCCTGGAAAGAGAGCTTCTGTGCTATGTGAGGCTGCTCCAGTGCCTGGCCCTGACAGCCTGGGAAGTCACCTCATCACATCTCTTGTGGACGCCGGCGGAACCCACAAGCCTCCTGAAGCTCACTGCTTGGAACAGACACCATGTAAAGCCAGCCTACTGTTTTTGAGCACCAAATTTGTGCCAGGGACTCACACATGTGCTCTCCTTGAATCTTGACAATTTCTCTGCCAGGGAGGCACTGTTAGGCTCACTTTACAGCATGAGTGTAAAGTGAAAAAAAAAAGGCTCACCCAAGCATGTGTGTGAGTTGCTCAGTCGTATCTGACTTTTTGCAACCCAATGGACTGTAGCTTGCCCGACTCCTCTGTCCATAGAATTCTCCAGGCATGGGCCTTGCTCAAGGCCCCAGGGCGGCAGTAATGGAGCCAGCCCAGCTAGTCTTGGGGCCCACGTCTCCCAGCACACTGCCTTGCACACAGGTCCCTGGCTGGCAGCCAGCCTCACAGTGGATGTTCACACAGGAAATGGATTGATTGGAGCTGGAAGATGGGGATCAACAACCCAGAAAAACTGCCAGAGCCATTCTCGGTCTTGTAGCTTCTTCGTTTTCTTTCTGCTTTTAAAATTTTGGGACCGAGTCCTCACCCCTAGACTCAGTGCAATTGGGAAGTTTTTCTTCTCCAGGGTATCTGTTTCCATGGACAAAATGGAATAATAAAAATCACAGCAGGACTCTGAAGGGTTTGGAGCACTAATTCCAGAGAATATTTGCTGCTTTGGAAAATCAATTAATTTTTGGAGCACTAATTCCAGAGAATATTTACTGCTTTGGAAAATCTATTAATGAGGGTTTTTTTTTATGTTAATGCAAGTAAAATACACAAAAGCCCCCAAATCCCACAAACTGTGTGTATAATTCAAAAGTCAACTGGGGACAAGAAAATAGCAACTGAGTTCAACCAGGGCTTAACCCAGCCTCCCATTCAGAGAAAATCCTGGATTCCACAGGTTTCATCCCTGTAAACCTTGGTGAGTTAGTACTAAGTCATGTAGCCAATGAAGTTCTGTATCAGAAGCATTACATCACGGAGGAAAAGGCTCATTGGTCGTCTGGTCTCTGGGACCCACCCCCCAACCCTCTGGCTGGTGTAAAACTGCTTGTCCTTGGAGTTGGGGAGACAGTGCTTCTCGGAATGATACTCTGCCAAGCTTCGAGCATCCATCTATTTCTGAAGGCTGTCCATACCTGGAGGTTGGTTCCTGGGGGACCTGAACATGCTATCCTCCTCGGAATCCATAAGAAAAGGATCTCTTTCCAGGTCCATAAGAAAAGGGCACTGGACTGGAGCAGATTCGGACTCCTGCAGCAGCATTTCCCATTGGCCCTGCCCATGCCCATGGCCATGGTTTCACGGGCACACAGCCTACCTCTTGCCCGTGCTTTCATGGCAGAGTTGAGTTGTTGCAGGGACCACATGGCATGCAAAGTTGACACATTTACTCTCTGGCCCTTTACAGACATAGTCTGTGGCCCTTGGACTAAAGGTTTGAGGTTTGGTACGCTGGTGTTGTAAGATCATTTCTTAAATTCCTAGTGAACTTTTAAGCCCTTGCTACTGGCTCATTTTCTTCAAGAAATATTTGTAGCAAATCCTTTTATAGAAGCTCCCTTGCATTCTGTGTGGTGAGATGTTACCCATAGTGATGCTGAACCCCTTGTTGCCAAAAGCCCACTGTACCAGGACGGCCCTGAGGAAGGAGGAGGCAGAGGGCCACCTCCTCTGCTTTGTTTCAGGAACTGAATCCAATCCCCAGGCTCACATCCACTCTGCCCATGTGGAAGGTGACAGGTGCTGAGGAATGTCCTGGAAGCATATTTTTCTGTTGAAAGATGCATGGGACTGATGCTCCTAAAGCCTTTGGGATTCCCAAGGGCGTAGCTGGGTGGGGCCTGCCAGGCCCACCCTGGGCTGGCCCTGCCGCCATGTCTTCTGCTGGGGCAGCATATTGTGGCTGAAATGTGACTGTCTGGCTTCGCAGCTGCCTATGACCTACCTGTTAGTTCCCAATCAACTCACATATGGTACCTATGGAGGTGCTCAGGCAAACAACCAATGGGTCATTAAGGAAACAAAAACACACCTGAAGACACACGAAAGTGAAAGCACAGTGATCCACAATCTATGGGATGCAGCAAAAGCAGTTTTAAGAGGGATGTTTACAGCCATACAAGCCTACATCAGGAAACAAGAAAAATCTCAAATAAACAACTTAAACTTTACACTTAAAGGACGAGAAAAAGAAGAACAAACAAAGTCCAAAATTTTTGTTTGGGTCTTTTGAACCCAAAGCCTTCAAGATTAGAAGGAAACAAATCATAATGTCAGAGTAGAACAAATGAGATAGAGACTAAGAAAACAATAGAAAAGTTCAATGAAACTAAAAACTGATTCTTTGAAAAAATAAACAAAAGATAAATGTTAGTCCAGATTCATCAAGAAAAGAAGAGACGGAGCACAAATCAATAAAATAAAAAATGAAAAATAAGTTACAACCAACAGCACCTAAATACAAAAGATCATGAGAGATTATTATTAACAATTATATGCCAATAAAAAGGACAACATAGAAGAAATGAACAAATTCCTAGGAATATAAAATCTTCCAAGACTGAATCAGGAAAAATAAAAAATGACAACAGACCAATTATCAGTAATGAAATCAAACCAGTAATGAAAAAAATTCTCAACAAATAAAAGTCCGGGATGAGACAGCATCAGAGGAGAATTCTAGCAAACACTTAGAGAACAGTTAACACCTATCCTTTTGAGACTGTTCCCAAAATTGCAGAGGAAGAAATCTTAAAAAATTTTTTAAAGATATATTTTATTATTGATACAGAATCAAACACACAGTATAAGCTGAGACATGTTTGAGGACATCTGTACTCTAAAGCAAGTGTTTCTCAAATGTTGTGTTTTTTTTTTTTTTTTTTTTTAGTCTATTGCTGTGAAATAAGAAGCCTTGAAAGAGGCTTTAAAATTTTATCATTAAGTTCACTGAGGTTCTCAAAGGCAGTGGATTAAATATTTCCTCACTTCTCACAGTAAACATTGCTGAAGAGCTGGCAGATGTATGTTCTTGCATCTGTATTTTTGCTCAGTTTTCAAATGTCTTGCTAATCAGGATGGCTTTGTGCTATTGTTAGCCAATAGCTCAGCACAATACATCCTTTAGGGAGACTGGGTGACTGTAAATCCATTCTTCAGATCAGCTTCCTGATTATTTCAATGTTTTGCCGGGTCTGACATCAGGTCTAATTAGATTGTCTCTGTTTTTACTTGTTAATGTGGCCAATGAAGGGTTTGTATCAGGGATGGTAAGAGGGTCATTGGCTGGAGTTGCATGGTTGACCTTATCCTCATTCTGCTGTCTTCTGGCAGGAATCTTCTGGGGCTATTTTGTAAGAGTGAATCTAGTTAAAATGAACAATCTAATTAGGTCCACATCCCTGCCTCCTCCCACTGCCACCCAGTTCTCCCTGGGTCCCTCAGGAGCCCTGCATGGTGCAGCCAACATCTGATATGTAGAAAAGGAAAAGCAGCTGCTTCCATTGTAGAGTAAATATCATAAAGTTTAATCTTCTCATTTTCTAAGATAAATATTAAATTTCTAACATTTCTTTTCATCCCCATCCCCCAGTGGATGGGCATGACTCATTCTGAGGCACATGTACCTTCTTTGGAGACCATCTGCTCTACAGGTATTTTAAAGTATCTTTTAAAGACAAAGACAGCAAACACATTTGATACATATTTGTTTTTCAAAAAGAAAAAACCAAACCTCCCCAGAGGCCTGTGGGCATAGCCCTATTCAACAGATGAATTATTTAATGATTTTATTGGAAATCTAATTTTTTAGACAAAATAGTCTAAATAGATAAGAGAAGCCCACAGGCTTCTGATAGATGAATGAACCTTATGATAGATGAATCCATTGTGTAAAACAAATGATTAGGCCCAATTGTGTTTCATAGTTTGGGACTTTTTAAACCCCAGATATAGCCAATTCTTGGCTCAGGCCACAATATCACCATGGTCTGTGGAAGATGTCACTCTAGTTTCTAATTTTTATTATTAATTCCTTTTATAGGCCTCTTTCACTCCTCCTTTTCCCCCTTCATAGGCAACCACTCCCTATAACACTCCTTGTATGTGTTCTGTGTATCACTTTTTCTAGGTTAAAGCATTTCCTTTCTAGTTGCAGCTTTTTTCTGTTTGTTAAGAGCTTCCCTCTGCCCCCAGTTAAAAATAGGTTTTGAACATTACTAAGTGTGTTCTGTGAAAACAGATGATAGAACTATCTCCTTTATTCTAGTAATGTTAAATCTACACTGAAGATTTTTTTTGACATTGAATCATGATTGCCTTCCTGAGATGAGTCCTACTTAGTCATAATTTTTCTTAATACTGTTTTAGAGTCAAATTATGAAACATAACTTGTTTCATAATTTTTTGGAAAATTCTTAAAGAGATGGGAATACTGGACCATCTGACCTGCCTCCTGAGAAATCTTTATGCAGGTCAGGAAGCAACAGTTAGAACTGGATGTGGAACAACAGATGTTCCAAACAGGGAAAGGAGTATGTCAGGGCTGTATATTGTCACCCTGCTTATTTAACTTATATGCAGAGTACATCATGAGAAATGCTGGGCTGGATGAAGCACAAGCTGGAATCAAGATTGCTGGGAGAAATATCAATAACTTCAGGTATGCAGATGACACCACCCTTATGGCAGAAAGTGAAGACGAACTAAAAAACCTCTTGATGAAAGTGAGAGTGAAAAGGTTGGCTTAAATCTCAACATTCAGGAAACTAAGATCATGGCATCTGGTCCCATCACTTCATGGGAAATAGATGGGGAAACAATGAAAACAGTGAGAGACTTTATTTTTGGGGGCTCCAAAATCACTGCAGCTGGTGACTGCAGCCATGAAATTAAAAGACACTTGCTCCTTGGAAGAAAAGTTATGACCAACCTAGACAGCATATTAAAAAGCAGAGACATTACTTTGCCAACAAAGATCTGTCTAGTCAAAGCTATGGTTTTTCCAGTAGTCATGTATGGATGTGAGAGTTGGACTATAAAGAAAGCTGAGCGCCAAAGAATTGATGGTTTTGAAGTGTGATGTTGGAGAAGACTCGTGAGAGTCCCTTGGACTGCAAGGAGAGCCAACCAGTCCATACTAAAGAAAGTCAGTCCTGAAAATTTATTGAAAGGACTGATGCTGAAGCTGAAACTCCAATACTTTGTCCACCTGATTTGAAGAACTGACTCATTTGAAAAGACCCTGATGCTAGGAAGTATTGAAGGTGGGAGGAGAAGGGGACAACAGAGGATGAGATGGTTGGATGGCATCACTGACTTAATGGACATGAGTTTGAGTAAACTCTGGAAGTTGGTGATGGACAGGGAGGCCTGGTGTGCTGCAGTCCATGGGGTTGCAAAGAGTTGGACATGACTGAGTGACTGAACTGAACTGAATAAAACTTAATATCTATTCCTTGGAAATTTGACAGAGCTTTCAGGAATTCAGGTATTATTTCAAGTTAGAAAATCTTTTAACACAGTACCTACATAATAGATTGTAGGAGGAAAGCAATGTAATCATCTCAGTGTTGCAAGTTGAGACAGAATTTTCAGCCTTATAGGTTGGCTAAATATCTAGCTATATCACTTGATGAATGGAGAATAGTCAGTGAGTTTCTAATACAATCTTTGTGGGAGTATAAATTTTGTAGCATCAATTAATTTTTAAATTAATTTTGATAATTAATATGTAATAGGCATATCCTTTAAAAAAGAGAGTACACTTTTTACCTTGAAATAGAATTGCTCTTGCATAAATACTAAGATATATGCAAAAGATTATTTGCATCAGCATAGTTTGAAATAATAAAAAATTTAAAACAATATATATTAAAAAATTATTTATTTTTAAATAATTTGGGTGTGCTGGGTCTTAGTTGCAGCATCTGGAATCTGGATCCCTGACCAGGGATTTAACCTGGGCCGCCTGCATTGGTAGTGCAAAATTTTAGCCAATGGACCACCAGGGAAGTCCTTCAATATTCTAAACTAAGTAAAATATGATACATGTGTATGATGAAATAATCTGAGTATGTATTTTAATAGCTACTAAAAACTTAATGTTGTGGGTGATGTGTCTAATTTGGTATGTTTATATAAATTTTAAAACACTGAAAAAAAAAGACAATTTAACAGAACCTACATATGAAACCGTCTGGGCTGAAAGCCTCCAGATTTTGATATGCAGTTGTCATTGTTAGTTCACTGCTGAGTATTTTGAAATTCCACTGATGGTTGAAGCATGTGGTGCATCTTTGTTCATGTTTTTGGTCTGTTGAGTTACTAGTATTTGGGAAACATGTCCTAAGTCACCACTCCCCATGGTTGACTTATTGATTTCTCTTCATGGGTTTGTTAGCTGTTGCTTCTTATATTTTGAGATTATATTGCTTTGAGTTTAGGATGGAGTTCACTTCAAGGTCACTGTGGCTTTCTTTTCATTTAAGTTCTCCACATAAGCACCTGACTAATACAGGGAAGTGGGTGCTTTGAGATTCTGAAGACAGCTTCCATTGGAGTTCTAGGGACTTTAATTAATATTAATTACCTAGAAAAGAGCGTGGTTTCTTGGTGGTTCCTGGAACTTGTTTTGTCTCTTGAGTTCCTCCTTGAGCCCCATGACCTGTTCCCACATAGACTGTATTGTCATTGGAGACTGGCTGAGACAAGAGCTTGGACTGTCTCTAGAAAAGCTGGTTAAGTGCTCCTTAGTTCCTGTGGTTTGATCTGACTGCAACAGGGCTCTGCTCTCCTGGGTTCCCGGGGGCTCTGCTCTCCTGGGTTCCTGGGGGCCTGGTGTGCAGCTGGCTATCTGGGTCTCCCAAGACCTAAATCCCAGAAGGAAATTGACTGATAGCATCTGGTGTCCTATTGCTCACTGTCCCTGGAGAGTGGACAGTCCCACACCTTCCTGAGCTGCTTATTGAAGCTGAAGCTTCAGTGACAGTGACTGTAAGCCACAAGTTCCCTTTCTGGGGGGAAGATTATGCTGTACAAATTTGGTGAGAAGGAGAGAGGATCTAGGGCATGGAATGCCATTAGAGAAGGGTTGCTGGGTCAGCGTACCCGAGACCCTCAGAGACAATGGTGCAGGGACCCTGTGCTTCTTGGGGCACATGAGGCCAGGGTGGGCCTAGGGAGAGAGCAGACCTCACACCATCGTCTGCCAGCTCTGTCTTGCTTTGCTCCTTCAAGCTCTTCCAGAGCACAGGGCACCTCCAGGATTGGCCTGGCCTTGCCATGCACCATGCACCCTCTCCTCCCTCTATCTGCACCTCAGCCTGTGTGCTGTCAGCTCGTGCGAGAGCCCTCCAGTGCCTGCTTGTGTCCTGATGAAGGTTGGATGCCTTCTCTTATGGCGACACTTTATGCCCAGTGTAGTGAGGAGATATCTGCAGAGAAGCTGCCGGGAAGGGGTGGTGCTTTGGGGCTGGTGGGGCTCAGTCTGCATACCTTCTGATTCCATCCAGGGGATGCACACTGGTATCTCCCAGACCCCTTGAGGTTCATGTTCCAGAGACCATGTAGGACCCTGATTAAATGTCTTGGGAGGGACCTGCATTCTAAGCCAAGTCAGTTGGGGCAGGAGGCAGAGATTGTACCCTGTTGGTCAGTGTGGCTCACGTAGGAGCCCTGGAGCAGGGGTACCATGGCAAAGGCAGCTCCTTGCATCAGTCCAAAACCAGTCATGCACCAGTCAGTTCAGCTGTAAATCATTTACTGTGACGAGAAACCCCAATGTCTGTCTTGGTGGTAGATTCTGTGCTGTGTGGCCAAGCTTATCTGATACAGAGGGGATGGCATCATAGCTGCATGGGAAGTGATTCATTGCTCATTTCCTCTCTTGCAGAGGAACAAGAAAGCAGGAAAGTCCTGGGGGCCTGGCAGACACAGGCAGGCAGGGAAGGTGTGGAGAAAGTCAGGACGAATGGCTGAAGGTGACTGAGACCCACAGCCGCATGTGCTCAGGTGAGCTGTGCACATGGCTGCTACATTCCTGCTGGCAGTGGGTATTTGCCATGTTGTTTAGAGGATGTCAGCAGTTCCTAAAAGCCCCACCTCTAGCCACACTACCTCCCCTTCCATGTACTTGATTTCTTCAATGGCTCATCCACCTAACAGGGTCACAGGTTGTTGAGAAGTTTAAAAGCATCTAATGCACCCCCTCCACCTTTGTACCCCCAAGAAGAGATGCAGATGGAAGCCTCTTCCCCCTTCTGCCCAGCCCTGATTCCTTTCTGTATCCAGGGCCTTATGTGTGTGGGGAAGTCACCCCTCTGCACATGGCCATGCAAGCCCAGGGGTTCACATAGCATCTTCTGTCCTAGAGAGGAGGGTCCAGAGAAGAGGCCTGCTCGCTGCCTCATGCTTGGTGGCAGGAGCTTCTAGGGTCTGGCCCAGAGGGGTCATGTACCTGGTCCCTGACTTGCAGACTCAACCCACAGGGAGGGGAGAGGCCCAACAGGAGCCTAAGGGCAGGACCGTCTCAACTAGGGATGCAGGAGTTAAGGTGGCTCAGATCTGGGTGAGGGTGGAGGTGCTGTGACAGCCATTAGTCAGGAAAGATCTAACCCCTCATACTAGCTTAAGGAAGTCAAACTTGTTTGCCTCATTTCCTTGGGAGAAACAAAAGTAGGGTAGAAAGATGCACAGATCATGTCAGCATAACAGCCCCAGGACAAGAGGGACTTTGTATCCTTCACATTAAAAATACCAAGTAACAGGCTCATCCCGCATTGTGGTGTCCAAGCAAGTCAAAGCAGTGAGGACTTGGGGGGGGGGGCAGGGTCAAATCTGAGGTGCAAACCCACTGTGTGGGCAGGGCACTTTCCCTTGGAATGCATCTCTTATGAGAAGCTCTTATGCAAGGAGTTGCTTGGTTCCTATGTCCTTTACTCCCGGTGAAGTTGATACTTTTTTTTATTGATTCTCCATCAAAGTGGGAGCCTAATACTATAAGAAAAGTCCTGCACCTGTAGATTTGAGCTCAGAGCTCTCTCCTGTTCCCCTCCTCTCACTGCCCCACTCTCCTTATTTCCCCCCTCTCCCTTTTTCCTCCTCCCTCTATCTTTTCTCTCTCTCTCCAACCCTCCATTCTTCTCTTGGTCTCTCTCACATCTCTCCTTTCTTACTTCTCTCCCTTCCTGTCCTCTTCCCCCTCCCTGCTTCACCCCCCACTCCCAGTGGATTTACTTAATTTCTTGGTTCAACAGCTGGATCCACATGTGAACAGATGTTTTCATCAATGACTGCTGCTGCTGCTAAGTCACTTCAGTCGTGTCCGACTCTGTTGTGACCCCATAGACAGCAGCCCACCAGGCTCCCCCGTCCCTGGGATTCTCCAGGCAAGAACACTGGAGTGGGTTGCCATTTCCTTCTCCAATGCATGAAAGTGAAAAGTGAAAGTGAAGTCGCTCAGTCGTGTCCGACTCTTAGCGACCCCATGGTCTGCAGCCTACCAGGCTCCTCCACCCATGGGATTTTCCAGGCAAGAGTGCTGGAGTGGGGTGCCATTGCCTTCTCCGATAAAGTACCTAGCTGCATGTAACTGGTGCACAGTAGGAACTCAATGAATAGGAGCTACTGCTTGACCAGTATGAGAGGTGTTGGATATCAAGTCAAAAATTCAAAATATTAAGAAGTCTTTTTGTACTTTAATTTTCCCAGGAAGAGACAGAGCATCCAACATAGGAGGCAGGTCTGACAGACTTTGTCTGAGGGAGGCTATCACCATGATTGAAGTGCACATTTAGACAGTCTCACAAGTATGGATGACTATTGCAATATGGACACGTACTGCAATAATACAATAGTACCTTTGTTTTCAGAAAATACAAGAGCATGTGAAAAATCTATGCATCCACCTGTTGAACCTTTAGGCCGAGACTGGCCAACTAGGCTGTTTTTCTACTGGTTGTCTGTGTACTTTCAAGAAGTGGAATTCTGAAAACTTTAAAGCAAAAGATTGCTCTTTAATAGTCAAGAGCAGAGAATTTTAAATTCCCTTTGAGTCACTTGGTTCAGCCTCAAAACCTGATGCAAACTCCTAAATCCATATGACTAAATCTAAGCCTTCCGCATTTTCTACTTACAGATTGTTACCCACTGCATCTAGATAGTAAGTTTCAGTACAACTTCGCTGTCAAATTGCCACTTAAGTGACTCCAAGTATTCCTTGAAGTGGGCCACTGGTTGAAATCTATAAATCATTATAAATGGCAATCTTCATAGTTCAACCATATATCCCTGTTATTTTCATGAATGATATTTCACATTCCAATCCATGTCTCTTTAGAAAATGGAATAATCTCCAGAGTAATTGCTAAGTAGTAGTGAGTTAGAGCAAGATGCACAAACGCAGTGTAACTTTCCTAAGGTTAACAGTAAAGGCTTGAGCAGAATCAGTGTCAGAACGGGAAAGGAATAAAAGGTTTGAAAGGAAAGATTAAGATGCCTGGGAAGCATATAAAAGGTCTCAAAATTTCAAGAATTTAGATTTGACACCATGATGTAATGGGAATGTGGGTATCTGTGTGGTAATTATTACAGCAATTGTATAGGACAGAGTAGTGAGAGAGATGAAGTAGGAAAATTAGGAAGAGAGTTGTAACAAATGAGAAACTGACTTCTTAGACACACAGCAATGCCTCCCAACCTGCGAGTCTTAGATTTAGGGGTACATCAAGCCAACCAAATGTGAATTTCCTCCCTTAAAAGATTAGCTCCATAATGGGAGAAGACTGCCTTGTGCCCACTGTATACTTTTATTCTTTAGAACATTATTTAGCATAAAGGTGGCTCTCTAAAAGTATAGTCTAAATCTGAGTGTAAACGCTATTGTAATTAATTAAATAATTCACTTAAAAAGTATTGCTGAATTCCCACAATCTTTTAACACAAAATTTCCAATCAATTAATGTAGTCAAGTACAATCATTAGTTCCCATGGCTAGTCTGATAAATGTCTTTTTCTACATTTAATCCTGCAAGATTAAGAACTACAATCCTAGGATAATAGACAAAGTAAGTAGAAGACCTCATAGAAGAATCAGTATGATTTAATCAACAGAAAATCCAACAGAACAACTATTAAGATTGCAACCCGGAAGATCAAAATGTGCTCCCCAAACATGTAATTCTTTCATGGTTATGTAAGAAGGAAATGGCAACCCACTCCAGTATTCTTGCCTGGAGAATTCCATGGACAGAGGAGCCTGGCAGGCTTCATAGTCCATGCGGTGGCAAAGAGTTGGACATGACTGAGCAACTCTCACTCACTATGCAAGGTTTTGTTCCCTTTGCCAGATGCTGCCTCTTGTTATCCCCAGCACCAGCTGAGTGCCAGGAACACATGTACTCACTAGATGTTTGTTAAATGAAAACCCCAAAGTGCAGAACAAAGGTAATACGGTCTTTGATTCTTCTGCTTCTTGTGATGACATTGTTTTACAGTAGTGTTCTGAATTGCAGCTGCAGGCTGTATTTTTCCTGATGTTTAAAGGATTTACTCCACCCACAATCCATACAAGGTTTTAAGCCTTCAAATCCAGTTCCTTTCTGATTGGATTTGCATGCTTCTTCCTCAGTCAGCAATTAAGCTGTCATTTCACCCACAGGGCATGTTCTTGGATATTTGTTGTTAATAACCCCCCAGTTTTCTGTTCTTCCTCTGGGCAGGTATATGAAGACTGAGTCTGCAACAAAAGGCCTGTTTCACTCACCTGTGGACACAAAGCCCCTTTGTGTTTGTGGCCATTGTGCCCCATGACTTCAGGCCCTGGCTGAGGCTGGTGCCAGCCAGTGTGCCATGATGGTGTGGTCTCCACAAGGGGCCAGTGGTCACCCTAGAAGCATGAAGGACCCAGTTCAGGGCAGAGGAAAGAACTGCTTTTATAGAGAGCAGTTAAGAAGTCCATGATGCGGACAGTGTCAAAACATACTAATCTGTACGTCTGGAGGCATAGATGGTAGAAATGTGGTGGGCCATCGGCATGTCTTCTGGTAATTTTATTAAGATGGTCTGTTTGAAATGAAGGCTTCCCTTGTGGCTCAGCTGGTAAAGAATCTGCCTACAATGTGGGAGACCTGGGTTTGATCCCTGGGTTGGGAAGATCCCCTGGAGAAGGGAAAGGCTACCCACTCCAGTATTCTGGCCTGGAGAATCCTGTGGACTGTATAGTCCATCGGGTCACAAAGAGTTGGACACGAAACACTTTTGAAATGATCCTAGAATCATCAAATACCAGACAGGGCACCATCCATCTGAGTGTCTCACCATGGAGCCTGGCTGATCTGCACAATCCCTGGTACATGGATTGACACCTGTGTCACAGGGCTCTCAGCATCCGAGGACCCTCAGCTCTAAAGGCTAGAGTCCCCCACCCCATTCATGGTGTCAATCAAAAGCATGCCCACACATTTCTGTAAATGCTCCATGACTCTTTCCTTTTGGTCAGGAAAATCAGTTGAGAGAGTTGAAGGTTGGCCCAAGTCAGTTGGTTCCCGGTCAGCCTTCCCAGATCAAGAATCCTTGAGCTGCAGGGAGTGGGGTGGGTGAGGGGAGTGAGAGGACAGCACTGTCTGTCCCAAGGTTGGTTGGAAGGTTAGGCCTCTCTCCCCACCTCACCCACACATCCACACTCACCATTACCTTTCTCTGGGGACCAAAATCACTGCAGATGGTGATTGCAGCCATGAAATTAAAAGATGCTTACTCCTTGGAAGGAAAGTTATGTCCAACCTAGATAGGACCTTGAAATGTTGAGGCTCCTCGGATGAAACCACAGATCAGAGCATGAGATTTGTTATTCCTTTGTTTGTTAATTTCACTGTTAGAGAGGCACCTTGAAGATAACGGTGGAATCTCTCCCCCTTTTAAGCCCAACAGAATGACATTTATAGCCCTGCTGGACCACAAGCTTCTTTAGGGTGGGATGTCCTTCCCACATTTGTGTTTCTAGTGGTGACCACAGTGCCTGGAAGACCCACAGGGCTGAGCATGCTGAGTGCAGAGGCCTCAGTTGTCCTGACAAGTTCCATGTCTACCCCACAAGGTTTCTATGACACAAAGAATTGCCTAAAGTCAAAGGGCACAGGGCCCTCAGAGGGGAGGTTGAAGAGGCTACAGTGAAGTACCAACTCTGTGAAAACAGCCCATTGCCTAGAGTGACAGGTGAGTGGGAACTTGAGCAGACAGGGCAGTCTGGGAAGTGTGCTACTGATCCACTTCAGTACTAATGTGCGTGCTCATGCCAAGTCGCTTCAGTAGTGTCTGACTCTCTGTGACCCTTTGGACTATAGCCTGCCAGACTCCTCTGTCCATGGGACTTTCCAGGCAAGGATACTGGAGTGGGTTGCCGTACCCTTCTCCAAGGGATCTTCCTGACCCAGGGATCGAACTCACCTCTCTTATGTCTCCTGCATTGGCAGGTGGGTTCTTTACCACTAGCACCACCTGGGAATACTCATGTAGCACATGGCAAATTCTTGCACAACCAGAACTTCCCTGACTAGACCTTTGAGGTGAATGATGTGTTCCTTCCTACAGTTGACTTTCAGGAGAAGTTATCAGCCAACTTTTTGCTGGGACCACAAACTGCTGACATCTTGTAGTGATTCTTCCTCTTTCCAGGGCAGGGTGGCTGCCTGGCTTTGTTCCTGGTCAGGTCAGGTCTGGGGCTTTCTGATGGGAGAAGCCTGGCCATCTGGGCACTGCTCCTCCCATGGTCTCTGCAAATCCTTGGGTACATTCGAAGTTCCACCTGGACAGGCATGGGTCACGCCTGTTCACACTCCACTGGCAGGTCTCATATCCAGGCCCAGTATCTAGGGGCTGGTGTGTGTGTGTGTGTGTGTGTGTATCTGCCCCATCATGGCTACAAGGAAACCAGTTTGTCTGATTCTCCTGTTTCATACTAAAATGACACTGCAGTTTGTTCATTTTGTTGCAACTCTACTCAAAATTCGTCATTTATCCCCAGATAAGGCCCAAACCCTCCTTCTAGCATGGAGAGTTTTCCCCAGCAGTGCCTGATGTGCTTTTCCTCCACCTACCCCACAGGGCGCTCTCACCTAGTCCCTTGGCTTCTGACCAGGCTGGCTTCACATCTGCCTTCACTCCTTGGTGAAGCCTTTGAAAGACCCTCCCACCTTCTGTAAGCCCACCTTTGATTCTTGCTGTTTTCTGTTTGTACCATCCTTTCTGTGATTAGCCATGCATCAAAAATTTTGTGATTATGTGATTACCCATGAAAAAACTCATGTAATTACCCTTGAAAAATTTTCCTGTCAGATGTTTTCACTTTGCATTTTGTGTGCTTATGTTTTCCTGCTCACTGAAAAAGAACATCTCCCAGGAGGCTGGGCCCTGATGTAAGGCGTGCCTCCCTGTAGGCCTTACCAAAGACCCAGAGGAGTCAGGTGTGCGTGTGGGCTGCTCTCAGGGCACACAGCAACGTGGGTGATGTGATGGGGATACAGGTGCAGCATCCCCAGGCCCTCCTGACGATGGCCTGATGGACCTTGATAGAGATCAGGGAGCATTTTCCCCAGGCCTTGTGATGACCACTTAGGGACACAGCAAGTCTCTGAGCACCACATCACCTTGAAATCATTGTCAATTTGTACTGACTGAGGTGAGAAATTGGGCTGCTGTCACATTTCTTCGAAATATTTTCAATAAACAGAGAAAGACAAAGTTCTTTTTTAAAGATAAATTTTAACAAACTGTCATTTTCTAGATGTCATTTTCAATATATGCTTATTGAAGTGAAATTAGAAAATGAAAGTTAATAAAAACAAAGAGAAGAAATCATCTGTAACCTTAACTACAGGTAACATTTTGGCATGTTCTTCCAGGTGTGCACATGTGTTTTCTTGATTCTAAGGTACCATCATTTCTAAGACACACTCTTGATCAATTAATAGCCTTTTAGAGAAAAAAAGGAAGTACTTTCAGTGGTAAGATGATTCCATTTCAGAAATAGTAAAGTCCCATAGAAAACAGACTTATGGTTACCTAAGGTGAGGTGGTTCTTCAGTTGCTCAGTTGTGTCTGACTCTTTGCAACCTCATGGACTGCAGCACACCAGGCTTCCCTGTCCTTCGCCATTTCCCAGACCTTGCTCAAACTCCTGTCTGTTGAGTTTGTGACGCCATCCAACTATCTCATCTCTGTCAACCCCTTCTCCTCCTGCCTTCAGGGTCTTTTCTAATAAGTTGGCTATTTGCATCAGGTGGCCAAACTATTGGAGCTTCAGCTTCAGCATCAATCCTTCCAGTGAATATTCAGGATTGATTTCCTTCAAGATTGACTGGTTGGATCTCCTTGAAGTCCAAGGGACTCTCAAGAGTCTTCTCTAGCATCACCGTTCAAAAGCATCAATTCTTCATCATTCAGTCTTCTTTATGGTTCAGCGCTCATATCCATACATGATTATTGGAAAAACCATAGTTTTGACTAGACATACCTTTGTCAGCAAAATAATGTCTCTGCTTTTTAATATGCTGTCTAGGTTGGTCATAGCTTTTCATCCAAGGAGCAAGCATCTTTTAATTTCATGGCTGCAGTCACCATCTGCAGCGATTTTGGAGCCCAAGAAAATAAAGTTTGTCACTGTTTCCATTGTTTCCCCATCTATTTTCCATGAAGTGATGGACTGGATGCCATGATCTTCACGTTTTGAATGCTGAGTTTTAAGCCAACTTTTTACTCTCCTCTTTCACTTTCATCAAGAGGCTCTTTAGTTCCTCTTCACTTTCCGCCATAAGGGTGGTGTCTTCTGCATATCTGAGGTTATTGATATTTCTCCTTGCAATCTTGATTCCAGCTTGTGCTTCATCCAGTCCGGCATTTCACATGATGTACTCTCAGTTCAGTTCAGTTCAGTCGCTCAGTCGTGTCCAACTCTTTGCGACCCCATGAATCACAGCACACCAGGCCTCCCTGTTCATCACCAACTCACCATCATTTCTAAGACACACTCTTGATCAATTCACTCAGACTCACATCCACCGAGTCAGTGATGCCATCCAGCCATCTCAACCTCTGTCATCCCCTCTCCTCCTGCCCCCAATCCCTCCCAGCATCAGAGTCTTTTCCAATGAGTCAACTCTTCGCATGAGGTGGCCAAAGTACTGGAGTTTCAGCTTTAGCATCATTCCTTCCAAAGAAATCCCAGGGCTGATCTCCTTCAGAATGGACTGGTTGGATCTCCTTGCAGTCCAAGGGATTCTCAAAAGTCTTCTCCAACACCACAGTTCAGAAGCATCAATTCTTCGGCGCTCAGCCTTCTTCACAGTCCAACTCTCACATCCATACATGACCACTGGAAAAACCATAGCCTTGACTAGACGGACCTTTGTTGACAAAGGAATGTCTCTGCTTTTCAATATGCTATCTAGGTTGGTCATAACTTTCCTTCCAAGGAGTAAGCGTCTTTTTATTTCATGGCTGCAGTCACCATCTGCATTGATTTTGGAGCCCCCCAAAATAAAGTCTGACACTGTTTCCACTGTTTCCCCATCTATTTCCCATGAAGTGATGGGACCAGATGCCATGATCTTCATTTTCTGATGTACTTTGTCTGATTCTCCTGTTTCATACTAAAATGACACTGCAGTTTGTTCATTGTTGCAACTCTACTCAAAATTTTCATTTATTCCCAGATAAGGCCCAAACACTCCTTCTAGCATGGAGAGTTTTCCCCAGTGGTGCCTGATGTGCTTTCCCTCTACCTACCCCAGGGCGCTCTCACCTAGTCCCTTGGCTTCTGACCAGGCTGGCTTCATATCTGCCTACACTCCTTGGTGAAGCCTTTGAAAGACCCATGCATCAAAAAATTTTGTGATTATGTGATTACCCATGAAAAAACTCATGTAATTACCTATGAAAAATTGATGTACTGATGTACTCTATGTGCAAGTTAAATAAGCAGGGTGACAATATACAGCCTTGACTTACTCATTTCCCAATTTGGAACCAGTCCATTATTCCACATCTGGTTCTAACTGTTGCTTCTTGACCTGCATACAGATTTTTCAGGAGGCAGGTAAGATGCCCTGGTATTCCCACCTCTTTAGGAATTGTCTACAGTTTGTTGTGATCCACACAGTCAAAGGCTTTAGCATAGTCAATGAACCAGAAGTAGGTGCTTTTCTGGAATTCTCTTGTTTTTACTATGATCCAATGGGTGTTGGCAATTTGATTTCTGGTTCCTCTGCCTTTTCTAAATCCAGCTTGAACATCTGCAAGTTCTTGGTTCACATACAGTTGAAGCCTGGCTTGGAGAATTTTGAGCATTACTTTGCTAGCATATGAAATGAGTGCAATTGTGCAGTAGTTTGAACTTTCTTTGACATTGCCCTTCTTTGGGATTGGAGTGAAAATTGATCTTTTTCAGTCCTGTGGCCACTGCTGAGTTTTCCACAAGGGACTGGACTGTAAAAGTAGGAAGTAAAGAGATACCGGAAGTATCAGGCACATTTGGCCTTGGAGTACAAAATGAAGCAGGATCTTAAAGGCTAACAGAAATTTCTCAAGAGAGTGCATTGGTCATAGTAAATTCCCTCTTCTTTTTATTTTTTTCCCGTTTATTTATTTTACTTTACAATATTATATTGGTTTTGCTATACATTAACTTGAATCCACCATGGGTGTGCATGTGCATGTGATTATGTGATTACCCATGAAAAATAATCTTCATTTATTCATTATTGCATGTATTCTCCATCCTGAAGCCCCCTCCTACCTCCCATCCCTCTGGGTCATCCCAGTGCACCAGCCCCAAGCACCCTGTATCATGCATCAAATCTGGACTGGTGATTCATTTCACGTATGATAATTTACATGTTTCAATGCCTTTCTCCCATATCATCCCACCCTAGCCCTCTCCCACAGAGTCCAAAAGACTGTTCAATACATCTGTGTCTCTTTTGCTGTCTCGCATACAGGGTTATGGTTACCATCTTTCTAAATTCCATATATATGCGTTAGTATATTGTATTGGCATTTTTCTTTCTGGCTTAATTCACTCTGTATAATAGGCTCCAGTTTCATCCACCTCATTAGAATGGATTCAAATGTATTATTTTTAATGGCTGAGTAATATTCCATTGTGTGTATGTACCACAGCTTTCTTATCCATTCTTCTGTTGATGGACATCTAGGTTGCTTCCGTGTCCTGGCTATTATGAAACAGTGCTGCGATGAACATTGGGGTACATGTGTCTCTTTTGATTCTGGTTTCCTGAGTGTGTATGCCCAGCAGTGGGATTGCTGGGTCATATGGCAGTTCTATTTCCAGTTTTTTCAGAAATCTCCACACTGTTCTCCATAGTGGCTGTACTAGTTTGCATTCCCACCAACAGTGTAAGAGGGTTCCCTTTTCTCCACACCATCTCCAGCATTTATTGCTTGTAGACTTTTGGATAGAGCCATTCTGACTGGCGTAAAATGGTACCTCATTGTGGTTTTAATTTGCATTTATCTGATAATGAGTGATGTTGAGCATCTTTTCATGTGTTAGCCATCTGTGTGTCTTCTTTGGAGAAATGTCTGTTTAGTTCTTTGGCCCACTTTTTTATTGGGTCTTTTATTTTTCTGGAATTGAGCTGAAGGAGTTGCTTGCATATTTTTGAGATTAATTCTTTGTCAGTTGCTTCATTTGCTATTATTTTCTCCCATTCTGAAGTCTGTCTTTTCACCTTGCTTATGGACTTCCCTGGTGGCTCAGATGGTAAAGCGTCTGTCTACAATGCAGGAGACCCTGGTTCGAGCCCTGGGTTGGGAAGATCCCCTGGAGAAGGAAATGGCAATCCACTCCAGTACTATTGCCTGGAAAACCCCATGGACAGAGGAGCCTGGTAGGCTACAGTTTATGGGGTCACAAAGAGTCAGACACAACTGAGCAACTTCACATAGTTCCCTTTGTTGCGCAGAAGCTTTTAATTTTAATTAGGCCCCATTTGTTTATTTTTGCTTTTATTTCCAATATTCTGGAAGGTGGGTCATAGAGGATCCTGCTGTGGTTTATGTTGGAGAGTGTTTTGCCTATGTTTTCCTCTAGGCAAACTCCCTCTTCAAACAGCACAAAGAGATAACTCTACACATAAGCATCACCAGATGGTCAATGCCAAAATCAGATTGATTATATTCTTTACAGTTGAAGATGAAGAAGCTCTATACAGTCAGGAAAAACAAGACCAGGAGCTGACTGTGGCTCAGATCTTGAGCTCCTTATTTCAAGTAAAGTGAAATTCACTCAGTTGTGTCCAACTCTTTGTGACCCCATGGACTATACAGTCTATGGAATTCTCCAGGTCAGAATACTGAAGTGGGTAGCCTTTCCCTTCTCCAGGGGATCTTCCCAACCAAGGGATTGAACCCAGGTCTGCTGCATCACAGGCAGATACTTAACTAGCTAAGCCACAAGGGAAACCCAAGAACACTGTAGTGTAGTGGGTAGCCTATCCCTTCTCTAGTGGATCTTCCCGACCCAGGAATTGAACCAGAGTTTCCTGATTGCAGGCAGATTCTTTACCAACTGAGCTATCGTGGAAGCCCTTATTGCAAAATTCAGAGTTAAAATGAAGAAAGTAACAAAAACCACTAGGCCATTAAGTTATGACCTAAATCAAATCCCTTATGATTATACAGTGGAAGTAACAAGTATATTCAAGGGATTAGATCTGATAGATAGATTGCCTGAAGAACTGTGGACAGAGGTTCATGACATTGAATAGGAGATGGTGATCAAAATCATCCCAAGAAAAAGAAATGCACAGACAAGATGGCTGTCTGAGGAGGCCTTGCAAATAGCTGAGAAAAGAAGAGAAGCTAAAGGCGAAGGAGAAAAGGAAAGATACACCCATCTGAATGCAGAGTTTCAAAGAATAGCAAGGAGAGATAAGAAAGCCTTCCTCAGTGATCAATGCAAAGAAATAGAGAAAAACATTGGAACTGGAAAGAATAGCTATCTCTTCAAGAAAATTAGAGGGAACATTTCATGCAAAGATGGGTACAATAAGGGACAGAAATGGTATGGACCTAACAGAAGTAGAAGATGCAGTTGGCAAGAATACATAGAAGAACTATATAAAAAAAGATCTTCACAACCCAGATAACCATGATGGTGTGATCACTCACCTAGAGCCAGACATCTTGGAGTGTGAAGTCAAGTGGGCCTTTGGAAGCATCACTATGAATAAAGCTAGTGGAGGTGATGAAATTCCAGTTGAGCTATTTCAAATCCTAAAATGGTAGGTGCTGGGAGGGATAAATTAGGAGTTTGGGATTAATGGATACACATTTAGTTCAGTTCAGTTCAGTTGCTCAGTCGTGTCCGACTCTTTGCAACACCATGAATCACAGCACGCCAGGCCGCCCTGTCCATCACCAACTCCCGGAATTCACTCAAACTCATGTCCATCGAGTCGGTGAAGCCATTCAGCCATGTCATCCTCTGTCGTCCCCTTCTCCTCCTGCCCCCAATCCCTCCCAGCATCAGGGGCTTTTCCAATGAGTAAACTCTTTGCATGAGGTGGTCAAAGTATTGGAGTTTCAGCTCAGCATCAGTCCTTTCAATGAACACCCAGGACTGATCTCCTTTAGGATGGACTGATTGGATCTCCTTGCAGTCCAAGAGACTCTCAAGAGTCTTCTCCAACACCACAGTTCAAAAGCATCAATTCTTTGGCGCTCAACTTTCTTCACAGTCCATCTCTCATATCCATACATGACTACTGGAAAAACCAAAGCCTTGACTAGATGGACCTATTGCAAAGCAATATCTCTGTTTTTCAATACACTATCTAGGTTGGTCATAACTTTCCTTCCAAGGAGTAAGCGTCTTTTAGTTTCATGGCTGCAATCACCATCTGCAGTGATTTTGGAGCCCCCCAAAATAAAGTCTGACACTGTTTCCCCATCTCTTTCCCATGAAGTGGTGGGACCAGATGCCATGATCTTTGTTTTCTGAATGTTGAGCTTTAAGCCAACTTTTTCACTGTCCTCTTTCACTTTCATCAAGAGGCTTTTTAGTTCCTCTTCACTTTCTGCCATAAGGGTGGTGCCTTCTGCATATCTGAGGTTATTGATATTTCTCCCAGCAATCTTGATTCCAGCTTGTGCATCTTCCAGCCCAGCATTTCTCATGATGTACTCTGCATAGAAGTAAAATAAGCAGGGTGATAATATACAGCCTTGACGTACTCCTTTTCCTATTTGGAACCAGTCTGTTGTTCCATGTCCAGTTCTAACTCTTGCTTCCTGATCTGCATATCGGTTTCTCAAGAGGCAGGTCAGGTGGTCTGGTATGCCCATCTCTTTCAGAATTTTCCACAGTTTATTGTGATCCACACAGTCAAAGGCTTTGGCATAGTCAATAAAGCAGAAATAGATGTTTTTCTGGAACTCTTTTCCTTTTTCCATGATGCAGGGGATATTGGCAATTTGATCTCTGGTTCCTCTGCCTTTTCTAAAACCAGCTTAAACATGTGGAAGTTCATGGTTCACGTATTGCTGAAGCCTGGCTTGGAGAATTTTGATCATTACTTTATTAGCGTGTGAGATGAGCGCAATTGTGAGCATTCTTTGGCATTGCCTTTCTTTGGGATGGGAATGAAAACTGACCTTTTCCAGTCCTGTGGCCACTGCTGAGTTTTCCAAATTTGCTGGCATATTGAGTGCAGCACTTTCACAGAATCATCTTTCAGGATTTGAAATAGCTCCACTGGAATTCCATCACCTCCACTAGCTTTGTTCGTAGTGATGCTTCCTAAGGCCCACTTGACCTCACATTCCAGGATGTCTGGCTCTAGGTGAGTGATCACACCATCGTGATTATCTGGGTGGTGAAGCTCTTTTTTGTACAGTTCTGTGTATTCTTGCCACCACTTCTTAACCTCTAACGCTTCTTGCCTCTGCTTCTGTTATGTCCGTACCATTTCTGTTCTTTATTGAGCCCATCTTCTCATGAAGTGTTCCTTTGGTATCTCTAATTTTCTTGACGAGATCTCTAGTCTTTCCCATTCTGTTGTTTTCCTCTATTTCTTTGCATTCATCACTGAGGAAGGCTTTCTTATCTCTCCTTTCTATTCTTTGGAACTCTGCATTCAGATGCTTATATCTTTCCTTTTCTCCTTTGCTTTTGCTTCTCTTCTTTTCACAGCTATTTGTATAAAACAGATAAACAGCAAGGACCTACTTATACTACAGAGAGCTGTAATCAATATCTTGTAAGAATCTACACAGGAAAAGAATTTGAGAAAGAATACATATATATGTATGTAACTGAATCACTTTGCTGTACACCTGAAACTAACACAACACTGTAAATCAACTATACATCAATTAAAGAAAAGGATAAAATGGCAAAATGTGATAAAAGTGCACTTCTAAATTACACAAATATATGTCATTCCCAAAGGGGACCATACTGTACATACAGTTTTTGTAACACTTAAAATTTGTATTGTAAATTAATGCTATCCCTTTTCATTAGTGCTCCTCTGCAACATATTTTCAGTTCAGTTCAGTTCAGTCACTCAGTCGTGTCCAACTTTTTGCAATCCCATGAATTGCAGCATGCCAGGCCTCCCTGTCCATCACCATCTCCCAGAGTTCACTCAGACTCATGTGCATTAAGTCGGTGATGCCATCCAGCCATCTCATCCTCTGTCGTTCCCTTCTCCTCCTGCCCCTAATCCCTCCCTCCTAGCATCAGGGTCTTTTCCAATGAGTCAGCTCTTTGCATGAGGTGGTTAAAGTATTGGAGTTTCAGCTTCAGCATCAGTCCCTCCAATGAACACCAGGACTGATCTCCTTTAGGATGGACTGGTTGGATCTCCTTGCAGTCCAAGGGACTCTCAAGAGTCTTCTCCAGCACCACAGTTCAAAAGCATCAATTCTTCAGTGCTCAGATTTCTTCACAGTCCAGCTCTCACATCCATACATGACCACTGGAAAAATCATAGCCTTGACTAGATGGACCTTTGTTGGCAAAGTAATGTCTCTGCTCTTGAATATGCTATCTGGGTTGGTCATAACTTTCCTTCCAAGGAGTAAGCGTCTTTTAATTTCATGGCTGCAATCACCATCTACAGTGATTTTGGAGCCCCCCAAAATAAAGTCTGACACTGTTTCCAGTGTTTCCCCATCTATTTCCCATGAAGTGATGGGACCAGATGCCATGATCTTAGTTTTCTGAATGTTCAGCTTTAAGCCAACGTTTTTACTCTCCTCTTTCACTTTCTTCAAGAGGCTTTTTAGTTCCTCTTTACTTTCTTCCATAAGGGTGGTGTCTTATGCAGAAATGCATATCTGAGGTTATTGATATTTCTCCTGGCAATCTTGATTCCAGCTTGTGCTTCTTCCAGCCCAGCGTTTCTCATGATGTACTCTGCATAGAAGTTAAATAAGCATAATTTAACATAATTTTAGATGACTGTAATTATTGATCTAAATAATTGTATGAATGTGACAGAAAATGCATAGTTAATTCTGTGTTAAAAATTAAGAGAAAAATTTAATTCTGCAAATAACTTCTTGTGTATACACATGGTAATTTCCTTAGGGTAAATACCTAAATGTGGAATTTCTTGGTCCAAATAGATGATTATTCTTGAGGCTGCTAGTAAGTACTGTCAAGTTGTCTCCAAAATAGGTGTTTCAATTCTCCCAGGAGCTTCTGAGCTCAGTGCTTCAACCTCTCACACTTCCCATTACTAGATTTTTGAATTAAAGGTAACATTTATTTCAGTGTGCATTTCTGGTGAATTCACAGTTAACAGAAAAGCCCATGCAGAGAACTACAGTTAGTTTGTTGTCTGGCATCTACTGCTCTCTCAAAGCAAAGAGCTTTCCTGCTGTGCAGTGTAATACTCAGTCACTCAGTCATGTCCAACTGTTTGCAACCCCATGGACTGTAGCCTCCGAGGATCCTCTGTCCACGGAATTTTTCAGACAAGAATACTGGAGTGGCTCACCATTTCCTACTCCAAGAGATCTTCCCGACGCAGGGATCAAACCCATGTCTCCTGCATTGGAGACTGTGCCTCCTGAGAAGCCAATACGTTGGTAACTTGGGGTGCCAAGGCTTTCCGTGGTGACAAAGGCAGCATCACAGCTCTGTAGGCTCTGCCACCTGGAGGGTGTGAGCCTGAATTAGTGTGTAGCTCACCACACCAGACTCGGAGCAGCGGCCTGGATCAAATCATGTTGGGGAGAAAACGCATGTGTAGTGGCCCTGGGGTCTTGTATAATAGCCTTGGGAGTGGGTTAAGGAAAGGGATGAAGCATTGAAAATCAGATGCTGTATTACTGGGACCTGCTCTTCCTCTCGTTGCTGTGGCCCTGGTTCTTCTTTTCAAGTGTGGGAAGAGGAGGAGAATGGGATGGAGTACACAGGGAGGCTCTACATCCACCTATGGTTCCTCGTACCTCATGGCAATGTCCTATTTTGGCAGTATGCTGGGTGACATAGGGGCCCTTGTAGCCGAAGACTGAAACACCCAGCACAGGACGTTCTCGTTTCCCTGGGTCATCTGGAGCCCCACCCCCATAGCTCTGTCTGACCATGTACTAGAGTTAATTTGTATTTATTGATTGAACATTTATTAAACACTGAGGTGTAAGATACTGTATTACACAATGGGGACTCAAGAGCATCCTTGTATCTAGGGGGCTTACTGTTTTGTGGGGGAAATAAATGAACGAGAAAAGGCAGTGAACATTTAAGGATGCCAGGATGGGGCAGACAGTGGGAGCAGATCCACTGGAGGAAGTGGCCAATTTAAGTAGGTGATGGGGAACTCACAACTAAGATCTCATAATACAGGTAAGCTTTGATCTGAGCTTTTCTTTCTTTCTTTCTTTTTTGCATTAAGTGAATATTTTCTATTGTAACATTGTAATTCCTTTAATGATTTTTTTTTTTTTTTTTGCAGAATTTTTTCTTAATGGTTGCCCTAAGGGCTACCATGTACTTCTTCACTTATCAGAATGTATTTCAGATTTATCAACTAGCTGTTATTAACTAACTTAATTCCAGTGAGATATAGAAACATTACTCCTATACAGGTCTATTCCCTCATTCCCCTTTCTGGACTACCAATGTTGCATTAATAAATGTTACAAACCTAACAATATATTGTTGTAATTATTACTTTATATAACTTTATGCCTTTTAGAGAATCTGAGAGAGCAAGTTAGAAAGTATGTGGGTTTTAAAAAAAACAATTATTTTTAATTAGAGTATAATTGCTTTACAATATTGGGTTGGTTTCTGCCATACAACAATGTGAATCAGCCATAAGTATACATATGACCCCTCACTCTTGAACATATCTCCCACCCCCACCCCACCTCACCCCTCTAGGTTGTCACAGAGCACCAGGTTGAACTTCCTGTGTTATACAGCCACTTCCTACAACTATCTGTTTTACATATGGTAATGTATATGTTTCAATGCTACTCTCTCAATTCATCCCATCCTCTTCTTTCCTGTTGTGTCTACAAGTCTGTTCTCTATGTTTGTGTCTCTATTCCTGCCCTGCAAATAGGTTCATCAGTACCATTGTCCTAGATTCCATAAAGTGAAAGTGAAAGTGAAAGTGAAGTCGCTCAGTCGTGTCTGACTCTTTGCGACCCCCTGGACTGTAGCCTACCAGGCTTCTCTGTCCATGGGATTCTCCAGGCAAGAATACTGGAGTGGGTTGCCATTTCCTTCTCCAGGGGATCTTCCCGACCCAGGGATCAAACTCCGGTCTCCTGCATTGTAGGCAGATGCTTTAATGTTAATATATCTTTGTTTCTCTCTTACTTCACGCTATATAACAGACTCTAAGTTCATCTACCTCACTAGAACTGACTCAAATTCATTCCTTTCTATGGCTAAGTAATATTCCATTATGTGTACACATACCACAGCTTCTTTATCTACTCATCTAATGACAGACATCGAGGTTGCTTCCACGTCCTGGCTATTGTAAATAGTGCTGCAGTGAACCCTGGGGTACATGAGTCTTTTTGACTTATGCTTTTCTAAGGGTATATTGATCACTACCTTGTGGTGAAGGGGCTTGCATAACTCATGAAGCTATGAGCCATGCCATGGGGGCTGCCCAGGATGGACAGGTCATAGTGGAGAGTTCTGACAAAACGGGATCCACTGGAGGAGGGAATGGCAAGTGACCCCAGTATACTTGCTGTGAGAACCCCAGCAAGGTAGAATAGAACTGCTTTTGCTGCATCCTGTAGCTTCCCCAGTGGTGCAGCAGTAAAGAATCTGCCTGCAATGCAGGAGATCTGGGTTTGATCCCTGAGTCGGGAAGATCCCCTGGAGAAGGAAATGGCAACCCACTCCAGTATTCTTGCCTGAGAAATCCCATGGACAGAGAAGCCTGGCAGGCTACAGGCCATGGGGTTTCAAAGAGTCAGACACGACTTAGTGACTAAACAACATATAGGTTTTGGGTTGTCATGCTTTTGTTGACATTTGTTTCTAGGTATTCGTTATTTCCTCTTTGATTTCCTTAGTGATCCTTGGTTATTTAAAAGTGTATTGTTTAACTTCCATGTGTTTGTGTTTGTGTTTTTTACAGGTTTTTTCCCCCTGTGATTGATGTCTAATTTCATGAAAGTATGTGTTTATAAAGTGGGTTATACAAACCCTTAAAAAAAAAAATTTCTGTTTCTCTTCTGGTCCTGTGGATTTGCATCACCATGTGGTGTAATTTCCTTTCCTCAACACAACTTTTCTCCCACTCCTTTGTGGTGCTATTTTCAAATATATTACATTTATGTAAGTTATAGTCTAGATAGTACATTGTATACATATTGCTCTGCACAATTGCTTTTTAAACCAGTTAAAAAAAGGAAAAGAAATATGCATTTCTACTATCTCCTATAATGACATAATCACCTCTATTGGTGTTTTTTTGGGGGGAGGGGCATAGGATTTGAATTACTGTCTAGAGTCAATTTTAACCTGCTTTCAACTGAAAGACTTACTTTTGTATTTCTAATCATGCTTCCTAACAAAGCATTCTCTGTTTTTGTGTATCTGTGAATGTCTTGATGTAGAATTCTCAGTTAACTTTCTTTTTTTTTTTCTTTTAACACTTTGAATATGGCATCCACTGTCCTGGTTTCCATGATGTCTCATGCAAAAGCAGCTGCTAATCTTGTTGGGATGACTTTACTGGATGAATCATTTTCTCTTGCTGCTTTCAAGATTTTTCTGCTTGTCTGGCTCAATGTTCTACTCACAATAGGCTCCAGGTAGACAGGAGGAACATCTACTGTAAAAACTTCTAACTAGTTTTATAAGTAAAATTATATATATATATAAATCATATATTAAAATTACATATACATTTTAATTATGCACATATAATTCAACACTTCAAAGCATTTCACCTATTTGGTATCCTCTTAACCCCTCTAGGAGGTTACTATCTTCATTTTAATGATAAGAAAACTGAGGCTCATAGAGGCCATGAAATATATCACACAGCAACTAAGAAGTCTTCCTTTCCCTGTTCATGTTTCTCTTCCTCCTGAGATCTAAAGACACAAGAAAGAGCAATAAAGGTGTGAATTTATATGTACATGTAGACGGGAGAAAGAATTGGGGCTGGAAGGAGATCCCCTTGAGAATATATCAATAAATTAAACCAAGTTGTGACCTAATGGCAATTCCACTCTAGTTGGGGAGACAGATCTGGATCCTGAGGTGGAAGCTGGGTGGCCTCTTGTCCTGGGCCTGGATGCTCTATGGGCCCATAGAAGTCTTCTCTTGACTCTTGCTCTCTCTCCACCATGCCCTCTTGCATCTCCCTCTGGAGTGCTTCTCTGCTGCTTCCTTTCCTTCTTCCTTTCAACACAACTGCCATTTAGACCCTTGTTGTCCTCACCTGAATCTCTGCAATAACCTCCTGGCTGGCCCTGGACTCATGTTTGTGGTCCCAGCCCCGCCTCTGCTCCAGAACCTATTGTGGATATATTCCAAGGACTGACTCCACTGGCTAGTCTTCAAGGCAGACCGTGATCTTGCCCTTCTAAGCACATTTGACCTCATCTCCCCTCCTCTGCAAGTTGACCCCTGGTGGCTAATGAGGGTGCCCTTCTTTTTCCCCATCACAAATCCTGGGCTCATTCAAGTCTCTATTTCCTCTTGCCTTTTTGAAAATCACAGGGCCACCTAGGATTCTACCCATCCTAATGTGTGGAGTTGTAGTGAAGACCATGGGCTTTGGGGTTAGAGAGATCTGTGTTAAAGTTATGTAATTACCTCTTGGCTGGCTGTTTAACTTCAGAGTTACTTAACTTATTTAACTTCAAAGTCAAAGCTACTGCATGTAAAATGAAAATGCTATTGATAGCAATGTCCAAGTGTTGGCAGAAGTGTGACATGGTAAAGAGTCCCATGAAAGGCACTTTGCACCGAGTCTGGGAATTCAGAAGGACACAGATATGGCAATAGTTATTGCTATCATCCCCTCTTTAAGGTGCATCCCACTCCTGCCTTCTTCATGGGGCTTCTTTGCCATATCGAGCTACACAGTGTGAATGAAAAATGTTGCCTTCCATACCAGTAAACAAAGGATGTTGCAGCTCTCAAGCCTTCACATGACGGCTGCTCCAGTGGTGAGCCTTGAGGGAAGTCATGATGGAGACAAATGGGCTGCCCACTACCGAGCCCTCAGCCACTACAGTCACACCCAGCTGTGCGCCTAAGTCGGCTCAGGATGCTAACTGCCTGATGAAGCACTCTTCATTCCAGAGAAGGGCACAGTTTGCCCATCATCGCTGACACCAGGGGGTTCCTGGATTGAAAGAATGTGGACCCCACACATGCCCTGAACCTTATCAGCAACTCCATCCCTGGATTGTAAGACTCCTCACAATCTCTGCCCCCTTCCCCCTCAAGGTGGGGCACATGGTTTTGAGGGCATTATGCTCATGTGGCCCCCTTCTCTGGCAAAGCAATAGAGCGATTCTTTTCTACTTCACCCAAAATAATTACCTGGAGTAGGAAATCCAGGCTGGCTGAGGCAGGAGGAAGAAGGGAGTGGTCTTGGCAGCTGCTAGGATGGTCCTGCTGTTGCACTCCCACCTTGGAGTTCCAACTACCAGGACTGCATACACCCAGGGTGCAGCCTTTCTAGGCAAGGATCCCAGGCAACCTAGCCTCCACTCTCTCAAAAGAAGCTGATTTGGACAAAACCTTGGAATATTCAATCAAACCAGGAGACCTCCTGGGGCCATGCCCAAGTCAGAACCACAAAAATTTGGAGCCAAATCTGGCCTCTGTACCCTGACACTAAATTAATAAATCTCAGAGACAGAGCTTTGTATGAAGTAAAAAAAAGAATAGCTTTATTTTTTGCCAGGAAAACGGGGGAATCCCAGTTGGCTAATGCCCTCAAACTGGGTCCCAAGCCAGTGGGGTTTGTAAGAAGCTATATAGTTCAGGGGTGGGGGTGCTGATAAGGATCAGGGTGCATGCAGGGCCCACATTCTTTCAATCCAGAGATCACGTGGTGTCAGTGATGGTGGACAAACTGTGACTTTCTCTGGAATGAAGAGTGCTTCATCAAATCTTCCATTTGGTAGAGGTTTGGGCTTCCCTGGTGGCTCAGAGGTTAAAACATCTGCCTGCAATGTGGGAGACCAGGGTTCAATCCCTGGGTTGGGAAGATCCTCTGGAGAAGGAAGTGGCAACCCACTCCAGTATTCTTGCCTGGAGAATCCCATGGAGGGAGGAGCCTGGTAGGCTACAGTCCACGGGGTTACAAAGAGTCGGACACGACTGAGCTACTTCACTTTCACCTTAGTTCTACAGAAGATCTCAAAGATAATGTTATGTGTATCCCTTGTGGGGGAACCAGGGCCCTGCCCTATGCTATGCTAAATCACTTCAGTCGTGTCCGACTCTATGCGACCCCATAGACGGCAGCCCACCAGGCTCCCCCGTCCCTGGGATTCTCCAGGCAAGAACACTGGAGTGGGCTGCCATTTCCTTCTCCAATGCATGAAAGTGAAAAGTGAAAGTGAAGTCGCTCAGTCGTGTCGGACTCTTAGAGACCCCATGGATTGCAGCCTAACAGGCTCCTCCGTCCATGGGATTTTCCAAGCAAGAGTACTGGAGTGGGGTGCCATTGCCTTCTCCAGGCTACACTATTGTTTCTTGGCTGTTCTGCCCTTGTCTCTGCATTCCCTCCCTTATCTGATAAGCGACTGTTTGAACTGTCCTTTGAAACTCAGGGAAGGGGACACAGAAAGGCTTTTGTGTCCAGGAGCCCCGTAGGGTCCTGCTTGGTTTCATTACTACTTAGTCTTTCTTGCAAAAACTCCTATATATCCTGTCTCCTCCCTTGTCTCTTCAGAGCAGACTCCCAGAGCTATCTGAGACGTTATGTTCTGGGCTAAGGTCTTTAGAATGTCCACTGAATAAAATGTAATTCTCAACTTTCAGGTTGTGTGTTTTTTTCAGTTGACCAGAGCAATCAAGTCCTCATGCACTGAGGGCACCCACTTTGGTCTGAATTATTCCCTGTGTGATGATGACATTAGATATTATCTTCCATGCTATAGAGTGCTCTCTCTCTCTTTTTAGAGTGCTCTCTTTTAAGAACAGATATTGTGGGCTTTCATCATGCTCCTTTTGTATGCCCACGGCACTTGTAAAATTTTCTGGTTGGCGTTGAGGGAACCTGGGGGGAGTGGTTCTCCATGCACAGTAAACCCAGGTCCTCTGGATTCAGGCTTCTATGAGCCCTACAGCTCTTTAGACTTGTGGCCACCCCTACCCACCTTCCTGGAGGGTTGCTGCAAGCTGGACAGATCCCAGAGCTGGAGTTGTACAGAGCAGGACTAAGATGACTTAAAAAAGTAGTCACAGCCTGAAAGTAGAGTTATTTTATTTGTGGGAAAATCTTAGAACTTCAAGCCTAGGAGACAGCATCTCAGTAGCCCTGAGAAACTGCTCCGAGGTGGGGGGTGGGAGTGGGGGAAGAGGGGGAGGAGGAGTCTGTTTATACAGATTTGCAACATAGGGGGCAGGCAGTCTGAAGATCAAAGATTATTGTTAAGTAAGAAAAACCAGATATCAGGTTAAGGAATTTAGTGTTCTTCTATGTATGGGAAGATGCAAGAGTCTGGGATTATTAAAATATTTCCTTTCATATGCATCTCAGCTATCTGGGGCCAGCATCCTGCATTTTTACAAAGGTATTCTTCTCTTTCTTGAATTCTTTTAGGGCTCTTTGGCTCACACCAGAGAGCTGTAATTGCTGGTGACAAAAAAATAGAGGAAAACAACAGAATGGGAAAGATTAGAGATCTCTTCATGGAAAAGGCAATGGCACCCCACTCCAGTACTCTTGCCTGGAAAATCCCATGGATGGAGGAGCCTGGTGGGCTGCAGTCCCTGGGGTCGCTGGGAGTCGGAGATGACTGAGCAGCTTCACTTTCACTTTTCACTTTCATGTATTGGAGAAGGAAATGGCAACCCTCTCCAGTGTTCTTGCCTGGAGAATTCCATGGACAGAGGAGCCTGGCAGCCTATAGTCCATGCGGTCAAAAAGAGTTGGACATGACTTATTGGCTAAATCACCACCATGACATCCTCAAGTTCCTCATGTAGGAAGTGGCACTGCTTGTCTGCATGGCTAGAAATTCACATTTGGAGGGCAGGAATCATGGTTAGCTGTGACATCCTTGTTTATTGATATGGCAGGAGATATTCCATTTACATCTGTGACTGGTAGAGGGGTGAATTACAGTCTGGGTATCCCACTGTTCCACACTTTCTGCGGACAGAGGTTTCCACAGTTGTGGTTAGCCAGTCCCCTACTCTGCACACCCTGTGGGATCTTTATGAGCAACACTGGAATAGGAAGGATTTTTTACATGAAACAGGCAGGAGTTCTGTTTAATGATGGGAATTTGAGATGAAATCTGGTGTGAAATGAGGTATTTTCTGCCGTATCAGCGGGCAGGACATGTTACAGCCATCAACGATTTCTAGCCTTCAAATGTGATGAGGGCTCCCAAAAGCGAACATGGTGCCTGAGAGCCAGCAGATGCCACCACCCACCCCTGTGACTGCTGAGGAGCTGGGGGTGGGTGAGGTGGGGTAGAATAAGCATCATCTACCACACCTGCCACCCCAGAGATGCACAAGAATTACGGATGTAAACAGTCAAGAAATAGGGTTTGGCCCCGGACAGCTGAGGTGCATATGAAAGGAATGAATTGAGTAAGCCCAGAGGCTTGCATCTTCCCATAAAAAGAAGAACACAAAATTCCTTAGCTTGATATCTGGTTTTTCTTGTTACTAAACAATAATCTTTGTTGTTCAGACTGTCTGTTCTCTTTGTTGAAAACTTATAGATAGCCTGACTCCCTCTCTTGCCTCCTCAGAGCAATTTTCTCAGGGCAACTGACCCTCCCAGGCTAAGGGTCTTAAACATTCCCACCAAATCAAATAGTTCTCTACTTTCAGGTTGTGACTATATTTTCAGTCAACACCGGGGAGATTATGTGAACTGACTTCTTGACAGTGTAATCACAGGCCATTTTTCACCACCAAATTATGATGGTTTATCCAGGCACTATTAAAAAGCAGAGACATTACTTTGCCAACAAAGGTCCGTCTAGTCAAGGCTATAGTTTTTCCAGTAGTCATGTATGGATGTAGAGTTGGACTGTAAAGAAAGCTGAGTGCTGAAGAATCGATGCTTTTGAACTGTGGTGTTGGAGAAGACTCTTGAGAGTCCCTTGGACTGCAAAGAGATACAACCAGTCCATTCTAAAGGAGATCAGTCCCAGGTGTTCATTGGGAGAACTAATGCTAAAGCTGAAACTCCAGTACTTTGGCCACCTTATGCGAAGAGTTGACTCATTGGAAAAGCCCCTGATGCTGGGAGGGACTGGGGGCAGGAGGAGAAGGGGACGACAGAGGATGAGATGGCTGGATGGCATCACAGACTCCATGGACATGAGTTTGTGATGGACAGGGAGGCCTGGCGTGCTGCGATTCATGGGGTCGCAAAGAGTCAGACATGACTGAGCGACTGAACTGAACTGAACTGATCCAGGCACTGGCCCTGTTTTGGTTAGCAGAAGGAAACTGTGGCCTGCCTCTGCCTTTCAGCAGTGAACTGAGACTGTCTTTGACGCTGGGGCACCAGGGATGCACATCATATTGAAATGCTTGTTACTATGAAGAATATTCCTGAAAAATTGTGTCAACTGATTTGTGTAAATACTTCACCTGTGGCTGACATTGTAGTTTTCGAGAGGCTTCATGTCTGATTGCTCATTAAGCATTCTTGAATGTAAAGGAGCTGCTAAGTCGCTTCAGTTGTGTCCGACTCTGTGCGACCCCAGAGATGCCAGCTCACCAGGCTCTGCCATCCCTGGGATTCTCCAGGCAAGAACACTGGAGTGGATTGCCATTTCCTTCTCCAATGCATGAAAGTGAAAAGTGAAAGTGAAGTCGCTCAGTCGTGTCCGACTCTCAGAGACCCCATGGACTGCAGCCTACCAGGCTCCCTCTGTCCATGGGATTTTCCAGGCAAGAGTACTGGAGTGGGGTGCCATCACCTTCTCCAATGTAAAGGAGGGGCCTATTTTAAAGCAATGAGCTATTTTAAGTGAATCCTTTTGTAAATAAGAAATCCTGTTCTCAACTGATCCCTCTAGTAAATGAGGTTTCTGTTGTATATAATCATCAGTGTGCTAGAAATTGCACTAGTCTATTGTTGCTCAATTGTGTCTGATTCTTTGCAATCCCACGGACAGGAAGTACACAAGGCTTCATCTTCCTTCGCCATCTCCTGGAGCTTGCTCAAACTTATGTCCATTGAGCCAGTGATGCCATCCAACCATCTCGTCCTCTGTCATCACCTTCTCCTCCTGACTTCTATCTTTCCCAGGGTCTTTTCAAATGAGTCAGTTCTTCTCATCAGGTGGCCAAAGTATTGGAACTTCTGCTCCTTTAGTACTGATTGGTTTGAACTCCTTGCAATACAAGGGACTCTCAAGAGTTTTCTCCAACACCACAGTTCAAAAGTTCAGATCAATTCTTTGGCTCTCAGCCTTCCTTATGGTCCAACTCTCACATCCATACATGACTTCTGGAAAAACCATAGCTTTGACTAGATGGAATTTTGTTGGCAAAGTAATGTCTCTACCTTTTTAAAAAAATTAATTTATTATTTAAATTTTATTATTTATTTATTATTAAATCAATTATTTAAATAATAATAATTTATTAGTTTGAATTCCCACCAACAGTGTAAGAGGGTTCCCTTTTCTCCACACCCTTTCCAGCATTTATTGCTTGTAGACTTTTTGATGAGGGCCATTCTGACCCTCATCTAAAGGGTCAGAGGTGAAACTTCAGTGTGAGGTGAAACTACAATCTCATTGTGGTTTTGATTTGCATTTCTCCAATAATGAGCAATGTTGAGCATATTTTCATGTACTTGTTAGCCATCTGTTTGTCTTCTTTGGAGAAATGTCTATTTAGATCTTTTCCCCACTTTTTGATTAGATTGTTTGTTTTTCTGGTATTGAGTTGTGTGATCTGCTTGTATATTTTGGAAATTAATCCTTTGTCAGTTGTTTCATTTGCTATTATTTTCTCCCATTCTGAGGGTTGTCTTTTCACTTTGCTTATAGTTTCCTTTGTTGTGCAAAAGCTTTTAAGCTTAATTAGGTCCCACTTGTTTATTTTTGTTTTTATTTCCATTACTCTAGGAGGTGGGTCATAGAGGATCTTGCTTTGATTTGTGTCATCGAGTCTTCTACCTATGTTTTCCTGTAAGAGTTTTATAGTTTCTGATTTTACAGTTAGGTCTTTAATCCATTTTGAGTTTCTTTGTGTATGGTGTTAGGAAGTGTTCTAATTTCATTCTTTTACATATGGCTGTCCAGTTTTCTCAGTACCATTTATTGAAGAGGCTGTCTTTGCCACATTATATATTCTTTCTTGCCTCCTTTGTCAAAAATAAAGTACCCATAGGTGCATGGGTTTATTTCTAGCTTTCTATCTTGTTCCATTGGTCTATATTTCTGTTTTTGTGCCAGTAGCGTACTGTCTTGATGACTGTAGCTTTGTAGTATAATCTGAAGTCAGGAAGGTTGATTCCTCCAGCTCTATTCTTCTTTCTCAAGACAGCATTGGCTATTTGAGGTCTTTTGTGTTTCCATATGAATTGTGAAATGTTTTGTTCTAGTTCTGGAAAAATGTCATTCGTAATTTGATAGGGATAGCGTCTGTAGACTGCTTTTGGTAGTATAGTCATTTTCATAATATTTTTTATGAAATTGAAGTTGTGATCAAAAATCTTCCAAAAAACAAAAGCCCAGGACCAGATGATTTCACAGGAGAATTCTATCAAACATTTAAAGAAGAACTAATGTCTATCCTTCTAAAACTCTTTCAAAATATTTCAAAATATTTTTTCCTGTTTTTTTCCTACCCAGAAACATGGAATATTTCTCCATCTGTTTATGTCATCTTTGATTTCTTTCATTTGTGTCTTATAATTTTCTGTGTACAGTTCTTTTGTCTCCTTAGTTAAGTTTATTACTGGATATTGAATTCTTTTTGTTGCAATGGTGAATGAGATTGATTCCTTAATTTCTCTTTCTGATTTTTCATTATTAGCATACAGAAATGCAAGTGATTTCTGTGTATTAATTTTGTATCCCACAACTTTGCTAAATTCACTGATTAGCTCTAGTAATTTTCTCATACTATTTTTAGGGTTTTTGATGTATAGTATCATGTCATCTGCAAACAGTGAGAGCTTTACCTCTTCTTTTCCAATCTGGATTCCTTTTATTTCTTTTTCTTCTCTGATTGCTGTAGCTAGGACTTCCAGAACTATGTTGAATAACAGTGGTGAAAGTGGGCAACCTTGTCTTGTTCCTGATCTTAGGGGGAATACTTTCAGTTTTTCAACATTAAGAATAATGTTTGCTGTAGGCTTATCATATGTGGCCTTTACTATGTTGAGGTAGGTTCCTTCTTTGCCCATTTTTTGAAGAGTTTTAATCGTAAATGGGTGCTGAATTTTGTCAAAGGCTTTTTCTGCATCTATTGAGATTATTACGTGGTTTTTATCTTTCAGTTTGTTAATATGGTGCATCACATTGTTTGATTTGGATATACTGAAGAATCCTCGTATCCCTAGAATAAATCCAAGTTGATCACGGTGTATGAGCTTTTTGATGTGTTGCTGAATTCTGTTTGCTAAAACTTTGTTGATGATTTTTGCATCTATGTTCATCAGTTATATTGGTAGTCTTCTTTTTCTGTGTTGTCTTTGTCTGGTTTTGGTATTAGGGTGATGCTGGCCTCACGGAATGAGTTTGGAAGTGTTCTTTCCTCTGAAATTTTTTGAAAGAGTTTTAGAAGGATAGGCATTAGTTCTTCTCTAAATGTTTGATAGAATTCTGCTGTGAAACCATCTGGTCCTGGGCTTTTGTTTTTTTGGGAGATTTTTGATCACAACTTCAATTTCAGTGCTTGTAATTGGGGTCTTATAATTTCTATTTCTTCCTGGTTCAGTCTTGGAAGGTGAATTTTTCTAAGAATCTGTCCATTCCTTCCAGGTTATCCATTTTATTGCCATATTGTTGTTCATAATAGTCCCTTATAATCCTTTGTATTTCTGTATTGTCTGCTGTAACCTTTTCTTTTTCATTTCTAATTTTGTTGATTTGATTAACAAAATAATAAAAAAGGATAATACAAAATAACAACAAAATTAATAAAAAAGAAGTCCCTTTTTTTCTTGATGAGTCTGGCTAAAGGTTTGTCAGTTTTGTTTATCTTCTCAAAGAACCAACTTTTAGCTTTATTAATCTTTACTATTGTGTCTTTTATTTCTTTTTCATTTATTTCTGCTTGGATCTTTATGATTTCTTTCCTTTGACTAATTTTTGGGATTTTTTTTCTTCTTCCAGTTGTTTTAGGTGCAAAATTAGGTTGTCTATTCAATGTT
Organism: Bubalus bubalis; assembly: GCF_019923935.1. Lineage (NCBI taxonomy): Eukaryota > Metazoa > Chordata > Mammalia > Artiodactyla > Bovidae > Bubalus > Bubalus bubalis. The sequence continues at coordinate 120,703,465 of NC_059160.1, read as the reverse complement.
TTTCTTATTTCTTGAGGTAGGATTGTATTGCTATAAACTTCCCTCTTAGAACTGCTTTTGCTGCATCCCATAGGTTTTGAGTTGTGTTTTCTTTGTCATTTGTTTCTAGAAATTTTTTGATTTCCCTTTTGATTTCTTCAGTAACCAGTCAGTTATTTATAATCAAGTTGTTTAATCTCCACGTGTTTGTGTTTCTTACAGTTCTTTTTTTCTTGTAATTGATATCTAGTCTCATAGCATTGTGGTTGGAGAAGATGCTTGATATGATTTCAATTTTCTTAAATTTATTGAGGTTTGATTTGTGACCCAAGATGTGGTCTATCCTGGAGAATGTTCCCTGTGCACTTGAGAAGAAGGTGTATTCTTCTGCATTTGGATGAAATGTCCTGAAGATATCAGTGAGATCCATCTCATCTAATGTATCACTTAAAACTTGCATTTCCTTATTAATTTTATGTTTTGATGTACTGTCCATTGGTATAAATGAGGTGTTAAAATCTCCTACTCTTATTGTATTACTGTCAATTTCTCCTTTTATGTCTGTTAGTGTTTGCTTTATGTGTTGAGGTGCTCCTATGTTGGGTGCATATATATTTACAATTGTTATGTCTTCTTGGATTTGTCCCTTGACCATTATGTAGTGTCCTTCCTTATCTCTTGTAATATTCTTTATTTTAATGTCTATTTTGTCTGATATGAGGATTGCTACTCCAGCTTTCTGGAGTAGCTTGCTTCCCATTTACATGTAATATATTTTTTTCATCCTCTCACTTTCAGTCTATATATGTCTTGAGGTCCAAAGTGGGTTTCTTGTAGACAGCATACTTTTGGGTCTTGCTTTTGTATTCATTCAGCCAGTCCGTGTCTTTTGCTTGGAGCATTTTATCCATTTATATTTAAAGTAATTATTGATATATATGTTCCTATTGCCATTTTCTTAATTGTTTGGCGTTGATTCTGTAGATTTGTTTTTCTTCTGTTGTATTTCTTGACTGTATAAGTCCGTTTAACATTTGTTGTAAAGCCGGTTTGGTGGTACTGAATTCTCTTAACTTTTGCTTCTCTGAAAAGCTTTTTATTTCTCCATCAATTCTGAATGAGATCCTTGCTGGGTACGGTAATCTTGGTTGTAGATTGTTCCCTTTCAGTGCTTTAAATATATCCTGCCATTCCCTTCTGGCCTGCAGAGTTTCTGCTGAAAGATCAGCTGTTAAGCCTATCACGTTTCCCTTGTATATTACTTGTTGCTTTTCCTTTGCTGCTTTTAATATTCTTTCTTTGTGTTTGGTCTTTGTTAGTTTGATTAGTATGTGTCTTGGTGTGTTTCTCCTTGGGTTTATCTTGTATGGGACTCTGTGGCTCTTGGACTTGATTGACTATTCCCTTTTCAACGTTGGGGAAATTTTCAAACTATAATCTCTTCAAAAATTTTCTCATACCCTTTCTTTTTCTCTTCTTCTGGGACCTGTACAAGTCGAATGTTGGTGTATTTGATATTGTCACAAAGGTCTCTGAGACTATCCTCAGTTCTTTTCATTCTTTTTACTTTATTCTGCTCTTCAGAAGTTATTTCCACCACTTTATCTTCCAGCTCACTGCTTCAATCTTCTGCTTAATATATTCTGCTATTAATTCCTTCTAGAGTATTTTCAATTTCATTAATTGTGTTTTTTTTTGTCTCTGTATGTTTTTTCTTTAACTCTTCTAGGTCTTTGTTAATTGATTATTGCATTTTCTCCATTTTGTTTTCAAAAGATCACCTTTATTATCATTTTTCTGAATTCCTTTTTAGGTAGTTTGCCTATTCCCTCTTCATTTATTTGGACTTCTGTGTTTCTAGTTTGTTCCTTCATTTGTGTAGTATTTATCTGTCTTTCCATTATTATTTTTTTTAACTTATTGTGTTTGAGGTCTCCTTTTCCAAAGCTTCAATGTTGAATTCTTTCTTCCTTTTGATGTCTGCCCTCCTAAGGTTGGTCATGGAGAAGGCGATGGCCCCCACTCCAGTACTCTTGCCTGGAAAATCTCATGGATGGAGGAGCCTGGTAGGCTGCAGTCCATGGGGTCACTAGGAGTCGGACATGACTGAGCGACTTCACTTTCACTTTTCACTTTCATGCATTGGAGAAGGAAATGGCAATCCACTCCAGTGTTCTTGCCTGGAGAATCCCAGGGATGGGGGAGCCTGGTGGGCTGCCTTCTCTGGGGTCGCACAGAGTTGGACATGACTGAAGTGACTTAGCAGCAGCAGCAGCAGCAAGGTTGGTCCAGGGGCTTGTGTAAACTTTGTATAGGGTGAGATGTGTGCTGAGTTTTTGTTTATTTGTTTGTTTGTTTTTCCTCTGATGGGCAAGGCTGAGGTGGTAGTCCTGTCTGCTGATGATTTGTATTTTTGTTTTGTTTGTTGTTTAGATGAGGATGCTACTGGTGGTTGGATGATGATAGGTCTTGTATTCAAGTGGTTTCCTTTGTGTGAGTTCTCACTATTTGATACTCCCTAGGGTTAGTTCTCAGGTAGTCTAGGGTCTTGGAGTCAGTGCTCCCACTCCAAAGGTTCAGGGCTTGATCTCTGGTCAGGAACGAAGATTCCACAAGTGATTTGTTATGGCATTAAGTGAGATTAAAACAAATACCCAAAAATGAGAAACCAAAGATGAACCCCAGACAAATGGAAGTTACAAAATCAGGCAAAAAATAAATAATGGAATATACATATACACCCATAAGCAATGTCAAAACAGTCCAACAAAAATAAAGTACAGTAGATTGACCTGGTGAACAAAGGAAATCAAAAATTATATTTACCAGTTACGAACAAAACTATCTAAAGCATAAACTGGAAAACAAAACTAGAACAATGTGCCAAGTGGAGAATAAAGCAATGAAAACAAACTAATAAATATGTTGAGAGGAAACAAAAGAAAGAATAGATATGCAAAGGTAAATAGAGGTAGATAAAGTAAATTCATATACATTAAAGATTAATTGCAAGGGGAAAAGAACAGTAGGAAAAGTAAATAAAGGAATAAATGTAGAAAACATATAATAGGTTTAAAAAATTAAAAATTAAAATTAAAAGACAGAGAAAAGAAAAAAGATAAAAAAAAAAAAAAAAAAAGGAAGAAGAAGAAGAAAAAAAGAAAACTCCACAGAATTGTAAAAGCCCAACATAGAGGCAGAGGTTTATAACCACAAAAAAAGTGTGACTGAATATACACATATACCCATAAGTAAAATAAAACAGTCTAACAAAAATAAAGTATAATATATTGACCCAATGAATAAAGGAAACCAAAAATTACATCTACCAGTTAAGAACAAAACTAACTAAAGCACGAAGTGGAAAACAAAACTAAAGCAAGGTGTCAACTGGGGAATAAAGCAATGAAAATAAAACTAACAAATATTCTGAGAGGAAAGGAGAGAAAAAAAAGAAAGAATAAATATGCAAAGTTAAATAGAGGTAGATAAAGATTTATATACATTAAAGATTAACTGCAAAGGAAAAGAACAGTAGGAAAAGCAAACAAATGAATAAATGTAGAAAAATAATAATAGGTTTAAAAATTAAAATTAAAAAAAGAGAGAAAGAAAAGGACAACTCCACAAAACTGCAAAAACTCAACATAGAGGCAGAGGTTTATAAAAACAATAAAAAATGTGACCGAGAAAAAAAAAAAAGCTCAAAAGCTTAATTAAATTTCATAGTGCCAATAAAATTGACAACTACAACAGAGGAGAAAAAGAAAAGGAAAAAAAAAAGAAAAAAAATCCAAAGGAGTCTACAGAACAAGTCAAAACATAAGAATGATGTTTTTCTCGAGTCACTGCTGTCAGAGTCCTTCCCCTCGCTGGGAGTCACAGTCCACCTCACCTCTCTAGGATGCCCTCCAACACTGTGCTGGTCTCTGGACCTGCTGTGGGGGCAGCTCAGATTCTAATCTGGTCCTACTCCTGTGTGTTCTTGCCTCCAATGTCCACAGCTATCAGAACTAGTGCGTTTTCTTTTGTGGGAGCTCTCAATGACCTTTTATATATTCCACAGACAGTCTGCCTAGTTGATCATGTGGATTTAATCTGCAGCTTGTGCAGCTGGTGGGAAGGTTTTGAGTCTTCTTCCTTAGCCACAGTGCCCCTGAGTTTCAATAATAGTTTTATTTCCCCTCTGCATGTCTGCTGTCCCCTGGGGTTTGCTTCTGAGGCTGCCCTGGAGGACTTGGGTTTGCCCCTGTGGGGGCCAGGTGTGGAGGTGGTGCAGCTGCTTGGGTTGCAGGGATTCTGGCAGCACCAGGTACTCAGGGGAGTTGGCGGCTAGGGCAGAAGGAAATATAGTGCTCTAGAAGGGTATGGCAACCAGTACTGGCCAATACGCTCCAGTATTCTTGCCTGGAGAACCCCCTGACAGAGAAGCCTGGCAGGCCACAGTCTGTTGCTACTGCTACTGCTACGCTGCTTCAGTCGTGTCTGACTCTGTGCAACCCCATAGACGGAAGCCCACCAGGTTCCCCCATCCCTGGGATTCTCCAGGCAAGAACACTGGAGTGGGTTGCCATTTCCTTCTCCAATAGGCCAGGGTCTACAGGGCCACAAAGAGTTGGACATGACCAAAGCTACCCTATGCACATAGAGGCAAGACTTTTTTTTTTTTTTTTGTCTCTGTCAGCTCTGTGTGAGAGTTGAGCATGAAGGTGGCACAGCTGTTAGGCTTGTGGGGACCCTGTTGGTACCAAGGGTGCAGGGACATGGACTGCCTCTGCTGCAGGAGCTATGGTCCTAACAGGGTCTTTTTTTGAGCCTCTTGTAGCTGGCTATCAGAAGGCCTCTTTGGCCAGTCTTTCTCCATAGCTCTGCCAGTTCAGGCACTTAGAGGGCTCCCTTGCCTGGGGTCCTTCTCTGTTGTTCGGGCATCAGGCACTTAAAGGGGCACCCTGACTGGGGTCCTACTCTGTAGATCAGCACATCAGGCACTTAAAAGGGCACCCTATGTGGGCCCCTATTCTGTAGATCAGCACATCAGGCACTTTTAAGTGCCTTTAGGGACACCCTGGGTGGGGTCCTACTCTGTAGTTCAGTGCGTCAGGAGTTTGATGGGCCAGCCTGTCTATTGTTCAACTTCCGATGCTGGTGTATGGAGAGAGAGAGGCTCTGGCGATGGCTCCACCCCCTACGCATGATTGCAGTATTGCCTTGCTCCCATGGCTGCCTGGCTTTCCTCCACCAGCATTTCCCACCACCTTCTCCTCCCTCACATCCCCTTGATTGGTCTCTCTGCAGTTAACAGCAGCCCTCACCCTGGGATTGCTCCACAATCACTAAACTCCAGCTTCCAGCTGCTGCGCCTTCCAGGGGACCTGCGTCCCTGTCTGGGCAATGTATGGCTGTGGCAAGGACTATCTGATTCTCATTCCATTTAAGTTGCCACAGATCAGCTCTCAGCCTTAAACGTTTCTCCTCTGACTCCTCTGACTCAGACAATCGCCCTGATGTGGGGATTGGACCCCTGCTTCAGTTCCCCCACCCACTGAGGGCAAGTCCAGTCCTACTAACGCTCCTGTTTTTCACCCTAGTTCCTTCATCCTACTGAGTTTTGCATGGTTCTATATTTTCTTTTCTGCTGGTCAGGTACTCCTGTCCGCTCTCAGCTGGCGTTCTGTATACATTTCTGTGTGTCTGAAGGTATATTCCTGATGTATCCATGGAGCGAGATGTACTCCACGTCTACCTACTCCTCTGCCATCTTGTTCTTCTGTCTCTGTTTTTTCATATGCTGTCTAGATTTGTTATAGCTTTTCTTCCAAAGAGCAAGCATCTTTTAATTTCATGGCTGTAGTCACCATCTACAGTGATTTTGGAGCTCCCCAAAATAAAAACTGTCACTGTTTCCATTATTTCCCCACCTATTTGCCATGAAGTGATGGGGCAGGATGCCATGATCTTCATGTTGAGTTTTAAGCCAACTTTTTCACTCTCCTCTTTCACCGTCATCAAGAGGCTTTTTAGTTCCTCTTCACTTTCTGCCATAAGGGTGGTGTCATCTGCACATCTGAGGTTACTGATATTTCTCCCAGCAATCTTGATTCCAGTTTATGTTTCATCCAGCCCAGCATATCTCATGATGTACTCTGCATGTAAGTTAAATAAGCAGGGTGACAATATACAGCCTTGACAGAAGTAGAGCATGGTGGTGGGAAAGGAGGGCCTGAGCTTCTTGTTCTCACATTATCCACCCAGAGTCCTGTGAGGCTGGTACTGTTAGCCCATTTAGCAAATGGAAGAAGTGAGGCTTGAAAGGGGTTAGGTCTGTGTCAGAGGTGGCACGCTTGTGGCCTGGAAGGGTGCCCAGTGTCCACAGGCCTCTGCCCACACACAGGCCTTTCAATTGGAAGGCATCTAGGAGGGTGATTTGGGTGCTGTACTTTCAGGCCTCCTCACTTCTAGCTCTTTGAGCCATTCTCAGGATGGAGCCTCTTACCCTTCTTGAAAGGAAAAGAGTTCTTTCTGGATGCAGGTTCCCCAGTGGCCATAAAGGATGGTGGAAAACAAACTGGCTTAGTGTTTCTCCCCTAGTCCACCTGACACCTAGGGGAACTGTCAGGTCACCCTCTCCTTTATCTTTTCTCTCCAGGATCTTCTTGAGTCAGCTTCTTCATCTATGGTTCCTTCAGCCCAACAGGCTGAATTATTTGCTCTTAAATGGGTTGTACTTTGGCCAAGGACAAAACTGCCAATATTTAAACTGATAACAGATTTGCTTCTGGAGTAGTTCATAATTTTGGAATGTTGTGGAAGCAATGTAGCTCCTTTCCTTTCAGAAGAAATTAAAATTGGCCCCCATGTTCATGAATTATTAGATGCAATAATTTTATCTACCACTTTAATTATTATTAAGATTCTCAGGCATTCTAATCTTGACTGTCTTGAAGCTAGGGAAATCATCTTGCTGACATTTATGCAAGGAATGCTGTCCTTAAAGAGACCAATAGCAGGCAAACTTCAGTCTATAAAATTTCCAGCCCTTACCACTGTAGATGCATTAAGCCATTATAGTCTACTGACACAACAAGAACCTTCATGAATCAATATGGTGGGCAACCATTAACAAGGCTGAAAAAAGTTCCTTCCTCACTTATTCTACTTGTCCAAAGAATAATCCAGGGGAGCCAGTTGGTACTGCCCTGGGACATTTTGAACAGCTTAATGGACCATTTGAGGTCCAGCAAATGGATTTCATACAACTCCCTTTATCTCATGGATATAATTTACTTTAGTCATGGTCTGTATGGTTTAACACTGGACTGAAGTCTTCCCTTGCAGACAGGCTACTGTCTCTTCTTATGGCCAAAGTCCTTCAGAAAAAGATTATCCATACGTGGGACACTCCTGTTGAACTTCATAGTGATTGGGGAACTCATTTTACTGATAAGAAGTTTTAATATGTCTGTGATGTTTGGCTGGCTTTAAAACACTTTCAATACACTTACCACCCTCAATCCTCTGATTTACTTCAATACACTAAAGACATTATTAAAATTCAATTTGCAAAATTTGGAGAGGCCCTCAAATACCTTGGCCAAAAGCACAGTCATTGGTCCTTAATCTCAGTTCCACTCCTTTTGAAACCATAAACTCAACCTTTGAGATAGTCAGAGGGTGTCCAAGGCACTTGGATTCTACTGCTTTTGACCCACAACTGATAAAAAGGTAATACTCCAATGCTGCAAAGGCCTAACTGCTTCTACTAAAAATAACCGTGTTTAGGTAGAGCAACTTTTTCCTAGTGTGTCCTCAGGAGATGAAGACCTTGAGTGTCACATCTGGAAAACTGGAGATTTCCTCTATTTCAAAGGATATGTCCAGAATAACTCTCTTTAACGTCAGTGAAAAGGCCTTCATCAAGCACTGCCAACCAAACCTTGTGCTGCCACACTTCAAGGAATAGACACTTGGATTCCCAGGATGCACCCAAAGAAAGCCTCAAAGCCTGACTGGACCTGCACATCATCCTGTGACCTGAAAGTAAAGATTTCCTGGAATTGAAACAGATGACATCTGATGAGACTGTTTTCCCAAGATATCCAGACCAGGCCTATTGGAAGCATCACCAAACCTTTGATGATGATGTAACACTTCAGATGCTCTTTAACATCTATAACATAATGGATTTTAAATAAAAGTGTCCTTTTATCTAAAGAGAGTTCTCCCTTCCATCCTTCCTTGTTATTTGGATGTGACCTCAGTAGGTTTCCTATTCACAGTTGCAGGGCTTCCCTGGTGGCTCAGGAGTAAAGAATCCACCTGTAATGCAGAAAATGTGAGTTCAATCCCTGGGTCAAGAAGATCCCCTGGAGAAGGATATGGCAACCCACTTAAGTATTCTTGCCTGGGAAATCCCATGGACAGAGGAGCCCGGTGGACTATAGCCCATGGGTCGCAGAAGAGTCGGACACAATTTAGCAACTAAACAACAACAGCATAGTCTCAGTGTGTCAGGAATTTGCAAGCAGCTTTGTTGGGTGGTTCTGGCTCAGGGTCTCTCATGAAGTTGTAGTTGAGGTGTTTGCTGGGGCTGGATCATCTGAAGACTTGACTGGGCTGGAGGACCTAACTTCAAGATGCCTCATCCTCCTGGCTGGCAAATTGGTATTGGTTCCTGATGGGAACCCTCAGTTCTTTCCTATGTGCACATGGGGAGGCTTGAGAGTCCTCATGGCACAGTGGCTTCCCCAGAGGACCAGACAAAACCTGAAGTGTTTTACATGACTAGAGCTGGAAATCACACACCATTACTCCCGCCATTCTCTACTGGTCACGCTTACCAGCCCTGAATCAGTGTGTGGGGACTGTACAAGGGTGTGAAGACCAAGAGTCAGGATGTTCAGGACCATCTGGAGGCTGGCCACCACAATGTTACACAATCTTAGGTAGAGTTTATGGTACATAGTTTGCCTCAAACTTACTTTATTACAGATACACAAAATCCCTTTTTTTCTTAAGGAATGTTTATTCCTAATGAGTGCTGACACCCATGTCTAACTCAAGTTGTCCAACTTAACCTCTGGCACAGGCAGCACTCTGTCTTCCACTGTGCACAATGCCAGGAGACTCCTTTGTATTATGGCATGTGTGTGCATATGTGTGTGTATCCGTGTGCAAGGTATGCAGAACCAAGATCATGATATAAGGCTGGACAGGGTGAAAACACCCAAGTTGAAGAAGCTTCTGGGCATTTAAGCTCCACTAACTGAGACGGACGTCCCTCATGCAGGTGCCGAGTTGTTTCCCTGCTCTGACTGCTCCCACCTCCTCTATTTATCATTCCCTTTCTCAGCTCCTGACATCATCTGCCTGGATCCATTGTTCCTTTTCCACACTCAAGGCATCTTCCAGGCTTTTCTTTCACCAAAAGCCATGATAACTAAGTCAGAAGGAAGCTTTAAAATAGGAATCTCAAATCATTAGTGACAGAAGAGAGCAACTCTCCCTTCCTTACTGTCGTAAAGTTTCCACACACTAACACAACTGCTGGCTGAACACTTGCTGGGGAAGGTTGTTTCCAATCCCTGTCCACCAGATCAAAGGTTGGACAAGAGGGAAAATAACTTAAATTTTTATATCTAATTAGATTGATTTACTAATATATAGTGGATCATTGTTTCTTTCACAGGCTGTTTCTCTCTGCATTCATCATTGGGTGTAAATGTAACCTTCCTAGTAATAAAGCATCTTTGAAGTGCCATTGCCCTAGAAATAACGTCTTTCCTTCTTTGCTTTTACATCATCGTTACCATTTACCTCCCTAAATCTCTTTCTGCTGAAGCTGCCTCACTGTTTCCTGCTGTGAACTGGGCTCAGGCACTTCATCTGCTGCCCCTTTCCTGGAAAGTGTGCATTGTTCTCACTCAGCCGTGTCTGACTGTCTGTGACCTCCACGAACTGTAGCCCACTAGGCTCCTCTCTTCCTTGGCAAGATTACTGGAGTGGGTTGCCATTTCCTTCTCCAGAGGATCTTCTCAACCCAGGGATAGAACTCATGTCTCCTGCATCTCCTGCATTGGCAGGCAGATTTTTTTTACCATTGCACCATCTGGGAAGTGGTAGAAAAGTATGAGGTCATGGAATTAGCATCTTGGGATGCTAGAAGATAAGGCTGTGATAATATCCCAAGTAGTCAGGCAGAAGGGCTGCAAATGTGTGTTACTCCTTGTTCATCTGTTCCCTTGTGTGTCGAGTGGGGGAAGGCCCAGTGTCTCATGTGGCCCAGTCCTAGTGAGACAGATTGGACCTGGGACCCTTTGCTTCAGTGCTTGCACCTGAATAAACAGCTCTTCAAGCAACAGAATACAAAGAAACTATAAGGGACTAAAAGTAACTGCAAGCATGCTCAGTTGAGGCAAGTTATAGACAACAAGATACAGAAAGACCAAAAAACCCCAATTGCCACTTATGAAGCACTTCTGGAAGCAAAAAAAAAAGGGTGTCAGGAGTGAAAGCGGAGAACTGCACATGCCCCCCGCACACAATACCACCAAAGGGGTGGGAAAACTACCTAAACCACCCCTCTAGCCCAATTCCTGGACATACCCCTACTCTTACCCCATAAAAGCCTTGCCTGAATTTCTTGTCTGGCTTCTAGTCAATTTCTATTGATTGGGGAAGGCCAAGAACCCTGGTTGGTATCACTAGAAGGGAGAGAGAGTCAAATACATTTTATGTGCCATCACAGAGGGGTTGAGGAGGTGGTGTGTGAGCTCAATCTGTGTGGACACTTTGAGCATCTCTGAAACTGATCAGTGGGGTTACTGAGTCTCCCTCTCTTTCCTTACTCCCCCACCTCTCAAAATCTCTAGTGATTTCCTTTTCCATCTACCTTACTTGAAGCGATCTCCTGGGCAGAGCTTACTTATTTGTGCAAGTCATTTTCCTTGTGTCATTTCCTCCCTTCCCTGAAGAGCAGATGTTCTTTTGGAGATATCTGGTCAGAGGCAAAAGGGAAAAGAGTTCCTGGACAGGGCGGTTCTGGAAAATTTCAGTGTTCCTCTACATCATAAACCTCCACAGTTAAAGTATATAACTCTTTTTCCAACACAATTGTTTATTAAGCTCCAAGGTTGTTATTACAGAGAAAAAATAATGGTGCCTAATTTTGGCAGGAAGAGTAAAGACTAATATTTTCAGCAAAATGCTTATCAGGGAGTTCTGAACTCTTGTCAAAGACCTGTTTTCTCAACTGCCCTCCTCCAGCAAATCTGCTATTTTTCATTTGTTGAGATATTTTCCTAAAATGCTGTGCAATCATTTCCCCCTTAATTATCTCATGGAACAACTTAGTACTTTTTTCTTGATTGAAGAATGACAAAATGAAGGCATGAGAGAAAAGAAACCAAATAAATTGTTTCAAATGAACTTTCCCCTGGCTGATGATGGCCTCATCATTCTATCCTACCTCTGGGGAAGGAGTTTCCTATAAAACACAGCAAAAGTTGGACTTAAGATTAAGAGAACGCTTACCAGGTGGCTCTGCTTCTAGAAAGAAGATCCCCATCACTTGGGGCAGATGAACTCCAGTTATTGACACAAGTTTTCTTGCAGCATGAAGGGGTATTGGAACTGGCTTGCTTCGAGATTTGCTAGAAGGCAGCAGCCAGGCCCCAAACAGGTAGGTGGCTGGATGGGATGACAGGGGCAGGGTCATTACCCGAGTTACCTGGGCCAGTGATGTCCTCATTTACTGATCTCTAGATCCTTTGCCATGAGCCTTCCACCACATCATGGAGGGAATCTAGAGGTCATCATTCCTCCTGGATATAGAATGCCCTGGAACAGGATGATCAATATGGAGCCACTGTAGCTGAAATCCAGCCTCTGCATCCTGTTACTAAATTACATCTCAGATACAGAGTTCTGCATGAAGTAGAAGAGAAGAGTTTCACCATTTTGCCAGGTAAAGGGGACCACAGTGGGTTCACACCCTCAAACCTGGAGTGGGTGGTGAGGAGTTTTATAGAAATGGTTCAAAGAGAAAGGTGTGCTCAGCTCATGGACATTCTTCTGAATGGTTGGTAGTGAGGTAAGAGGGAGTCAGAATCATCAACCTTCTGGTTCAAACCTGCCGGGGGTCAACGGACTTGTGGGAAGCATACAGTTAACTTCTCCAACCTGGTGGGGGTTTCAGTATCTGCCAAACAGCTTGAAAATATTATAATATGTATCCCTTGAGGGGAAACCAGGACCTGGCTGCAAGGCTGCACTGCTCTTTCTTGTCTTCTCCTCTCTTATCTCTGTATCCCTTCCCTTCCCTGATTTGCAACAGTTTGAACTTTCCAGTTGGAACTCAGGGAAGGTCATGGAGGCTGAATGAAGAAAACTAAAACACAGGGGACACAGAAAGGCTATTGTGCCCACAGGCCCCACAGGGTACTGCTCAGTTCCGCCATTTCTTAGTAGGAGACTTGAGAGCAGTTGTGTGGTACACCCTCTCTCTCATTCCTCTGTTATGAGACTGGCATGTCCCAGGGAAGAGCTGCTTCTGAAGCTCTGACTCTGGAGTTCTGACAACCTAGAATAGACTGAAGCTGGAGAGAATGCTTTTGAGCAGGGAAGTCTGCTATGGAGTGTAAACCAGCCTCATGTGGCTGGTAAAGAGGTTAAGTCTATGTATATCATCAAGAGTTGATAAACAGGGAATGGGAACAAGGGATCTGGAAACACTGTGCATATTTAAGGTTTAGGGCCAGATGGGTGAGGGGTGGGATGTTCAGGGAGTGGGAAGCTTCAGAGCACCTGTGGGTGCAAGAGACTTGAAAAGGAGAGGACAGGACAGCATATTTTACAAATGCTGTCTTAGGTTTTAAATCAAATTGCTTTACGGCTCTTTAAAAGAAAAAAATGCTACAGGAAATCCTTTCATGGAAGCCTGCTGAAACTGAATTGTAGGGTCTCTGGGGTCTACTCGATATATTCGTGAGTGTAAGTTGTATAGCAATAACTGAAAATGCTTTAGAAATCTAGAGGCAAGTTCTCAGTGAAGGCTGGGATAGACAATGAAGGCTTAGATGAATTGACATTTTAAGATGGGCCTTGAACTCTAGGCAGGGAATAGGGGCTTGAAGGAAAGTGGTCTGACATTGCAGCAGAGCAGGGAACTCCATCAGAGAGCCACAGAAACAAGAGTGTCCAGATGGATTCAGAGACACCAGATGAGATGCTACTGGCGTCGGATAAGGAGGCCTTTTAAAACAGGATGTTTCCCCACCCCACCATCAGGAAGGTCTCCTCATTTCTCAGAAATTGCAAGATACTGTGCCTAATTTTAATTGAGGTGGTAATGAATGACATAGAGAGGAGAATGTGGAGGTGTGTGGGGCAGTCCCTCAGTCACCCATTAGGGTGGCTGCAGAGTGACCTGAGGGCAACACAGTCCTCACTCTCTGGACCTGGAGGCAGATAGGCAAGCAGGGCAAGCTTTGTCAGCACACAGGTTCCTTACACTTGGGACAGGCTGAGTGAGATCTTTGGGGAGCCTGAAGTACTGAGAACATTTGGTGTGTTCATGACCCTATGGATTTAAAACAAATATAAACCACATAAATAAGTGCAGGCAGTCCAACAAAGTTGTGGTTTTCTCCATCTAGGTTGTATAATTGCTTTTATAAATCAATGAAAAATCGAGTCTCTCTCATTATGTCATTGTGCTAAGTGTCCTCTGGCCTGCCTGTTGGGTAACCGATATCAGGATGGCTGGCCAGAACTTTTACTGCAGCAGGAAGGCTCACAGGAGAGTCAGGGGTCCTATTTGATCACCTCTGTGGACAGTCTGTGCTGACTGGGGGGCCTCCACCCCGACCCTGAAGGCTGGGTGCTATAGCCTACCACCACCCCCATCCAGCAACACATGCCCAGTATGGTACTTTCATGGATCTGCTCATGGGCAGTACCTACCATTGGCCAGCAGGCAGTGTTGGGACCTGACCTAGCTCTTTGTACAGGCCACTGCTCCTTATGTGAGGTAAGGAGAGCTAGATGTCTCAAGCCATTGTGTCTTCCTTGCTGAAGCACTGGGTGTTGAGAATGCAGCTGTAGAGCAACTTCTCAGGGGGCTTCTGCCTCTTTGTCTGGGTGAGATGCTGTCTCTGAGGTCCTGGCCCTCCTGTCCCCACTGCTCTCAGCAGCATCATGCTATGTGATAGTCTGTCTCCCCTTCTAGCTCATATTTAGCTTTAGTCAAGAAATGTGCATGCGTTTATCTTTGTATCTTTAGTGCTTAAAATAGAGCCTGGCACTGTGGAAGTACCCAAAATATGTTTCCTGAGAGAATGAATGAACGAACCATTATCCTGGAGCAGAAAATCAGCTGCAGGTGTGGACCATCCTGAGTAAATTCAGGAGGGCTGAACTGGAGTACATCATGAATTTTAGAAAAACCTATATCCCAGTGGCAGGTACCACCCTTAAGGAATCAGAAAAGAAGGATAAAAGGAGGTGAGGAGATAAATGAAAAAGGAAAACAGAGCATAGTCCTGAGCCCATCCATGCGTTCAATGCGGCTAGAACAAGGTGCTGTGTGGTTTAGGAAGGGAGTATTATTGAAGGTGGAGTAGAAGGCATATCACTTCCCAGGTGGCTCAGTGGGAAAGAATCTGCCTGCCAATGCAGGAGAGGCAGGTTCAATTCCTGTATTGGGAAGATCCCCTGGAGTAGGAAATGGCAACCTGATCCAGTAATCTTGCCTGGAAAATTCCATGGACAGAGGGGCCTTGCAGGCAAGCTATAGTCCATGGGATTGCAAAGAGTCAGACGTGACTGAGTGACTGAGTGCACAAGCACCCAGAAAGCATATCAGAGCTTCACCGGAATCAGACATTATTTCCTCCTAGCTGCCCACCTCACTTTTGTTGGAGAAAACAAGAGCAGGAGGTAATCCCTGTAAAGGAACTTTTTCCTGGTGTTGGGGTGTCATTTTTCCATGGGGTAACCAGAGGCTGCTGTGGGAAGCAGTCAAACTTACACACTGCTGCTGGCCTTGGCACGGAAGGCCATAGATGGTGGAATCACAACCAAGCAGATTCTCCCAATTGATTGAAATCTTTTCTACACTAGTTCCCCCACCCACGCCATTCCCTATCAGGAGGGTAACTGATAAGAAAACCAGCTCCCATTAAGCATTTAGGAAACAGAAAGAAAGAGTGAGTTCCAGGGTCTTATCTGAGCCAACATGACCTCTCCCTTCAGCATCCTCTATGCACTGTTTTTTGTAAGTAATTTTGGTTAGATGAGAGCTGAGACTGTATCCTATCATATAAAAATGTAAGTGGGGTTGCCTTGGTTGAAGTGGGGGAGGGATCTAGAGCTCCATCCCCTTGGAGTAGATCTCCTTTCCCCCATTTCTAACCCCCTCTAGCAGGTAAATTAGCTTTGAGCATGGTGGGAAACCCATCACCCACTTCTTCTATACTGGCCCAGGGCTCCCAAGTCACACACTGCACAGCCCTCTATGATCAAAGGGAGATTTGCATGGTCCTCAGTGCTAGACTGAAAAGTGAACTAGACCCATACGTGTGGGGAGGGCATTGAAAACCATCCAGTCCAGTTCCCTGGCTTTATGTCGAGGAGACGAAGGCCCAGAACACACTTCTGGAGACATGGCTAAATAATTGTAAAATCTGGACAAAGAAACCAGATCTCGTCTTTTTCAAGTTCCTCGTGTATGTATAACTGAATCACTTTGCTGTACACTTGAAACTAACACAATGTTTTGAATCAACTATACTCCAATACTAAAAAACAAAAAACAAAAAATAACTCAGATCTCCTGGTGCCCAGTCAACAACCCTATTTGTTTCCTTGTACATGATATTGCTCTTTCACATTTCAGAAAGATTTTTTAAAAAGTCATTAGGGCTAAAACAAAACAAAGGAAGGTTTTTCTTGTTAAAACCCAGTTAATGGGTACTTTTGGTTCTCTGGGATTATACCTTAAGCAGTCTAGCTGTTTTGAAATTGTGCCCTTTAGGGTTAAAAAATCTATCCTGAAACCATGCCCCATAGGGTTAACAGAAACTGGTGAGTAACAGAAATTCTTGAGCTTGTCTTACAGAACAGCAGTTGAGAGAACAGCTTGGTAAACCCCCCTCCGCCTGGAACCTGCCTTCACTGACCAAGCTCGCCTTAGTTATCTTTTGGACTCACTAACTGCCGCCTATAGATTGCACCGCTGATGTTTGGACTGCTATAGTAATGGGGGCATAAGCTGTTTTCCAGGATCCTGGAGTCAGCTCCTGTCCAGTTCAAGCCAGCTAAGATTGGTTGGGATCTGACCTTAAAACTGGGCCTGTGCAGGTGTCTGATGAGCAGCCTTTGATGTCAGAGTGTCAAAACTCCACCTCAGAGCATGCTAAGTGCCTTCATCTTTGAACATCCATCCCATGAAGAAGCATGTAACTCAGATACACCTGCATGAATGTGAATTACTTCACCTTTCCCGTTCCTCCAGTCACCTTTCCCCATGCCTCAGACCACTCCGTTTCTTTATCCCATAAGTATCTCAAGCCTCTGGTCTTGGGGGAGGCGGATGTGAGATCTGATCTTCATCTCCTCAGTGGCTACCTCGTGAATAAGCCCCCTCTCTGCCTCACACATCGGCTTCTCAGTGTTTGGCTTGTTGGGTGTCAGGGAAACAAACCCAGTTTGGTAACAGTCTTATCCTCCCATACATCTTGGTCACTTTACACTCAGCATGAAAAGGGTAAACCCACAACCTCGGTGAGGCAGATTTTACACTGAGTGGTTGTTTTTTAGCTCTGGATGTTATCCCTGTGGGTGGTGGGTGGAGAGACTTGATGCTGAGGAAGAGACAGGGAGCCGTCACAGAGAGGAAGCCTTTTGACAGGCACAAGGGAGCCCTCTCCCCTGCTCGGCGTCCCTGAGATCTGTACAAGAGAGCCCTCTCCCCTGCTCGGCGTCCCTGAGATCTGTACAAGGGAGCCCTCTCCCCTGCTCGGCGTCCCTGAGATCTGTACAAGGGAGCCCTCTCCCCTGCTCGGCGTCCCTGAGATCTGTACAAGGGAGCCCTCTCCTCTGCTCGGCGTCCCTGAGATCTGTACAAGGGAGCCCTCTCCCCTGCTCGGCGTCCCTGAGATCTGTACAAGGGAGCCCTCTCCCCTGCTCGGCGTCCCTGAGATCTGTACCCTTCTTCCTGCTGTGGCCCTGTGTCAGTCAGGGGGCATGACTCTGAGGATGCAGTGTGCTTCTGTAGGAAGCCTCTGTCCCTTTACAGCTGAACCCTGAGCCAGCGCAATGGAGAAATGAGCAGTCTCTGTAGTCAGCCTGGCCCTGCTGACACTGAGAGGACATCAGCCTGACCTGGGCTAGCTCAGGACACACAGGTGGAGGAAACAGCAGGTGACAAAAGGGAAGCATCTGGACAAACCAGGGCCGGGCCACTGGCTGAGAACCAAGAGGAGGCAAGGTGGTAAGAGGCTCCCGCTGCAGCTATGTGTGTTCAGGACGTGAAGGTGATACACATCTAAATGTCACTGTATTTATGTTTAACTGAACGGTTTAATAACCCACTGATATTTTATACTATAGAATGAATTCAATTTTGTTCACCTTATTAGACTGTTGATTTGTAACATCATGAGTTAAAAGAAATTCCTTCATGTGTGCTGGGAGATTAGAACAGTTGACACCTGGGAGCACAAGGTCCAGAAACATGTCCTCAATGGCTCCAGAGGGGGAGGAACCCTGAGACGAGTTTCAGGCCAAAGGGCACCTCATTCCAAGTACAGGCCTTGAATCTGGCCTCCAGGACGCCCTCTGGAGCTTGTTTGCTATGTCACCCGGAGAGGGAGAGCTCTACTGCATAGACCGTCATAAGTTTAAACAGCCTCCTACCTCTGCTCACTGAGATTTCCTCGGTGCTATTTGCAGAGGGTAGGGAAAGGCCTAGGTCGTCTGGGGTCCCCAACTTACAGAGGGAAGAGGCAGAAGGAAGGGTCAAGCAGGAAGTGAGTGCGCACATGAGGAGGTGAGGATGCGGAGGGGCACAGGTGCGCGTGCGTGTGAGATCCTCGCCTCCATGGCATCCTCACGGCTCAGACCTTGGGAAGGAAAGCGCGTACGCGGAGAGTGCTCCACCTTCTGCGCTCATGATTTGGAAGCCGAACATTGCGCTGCCCCTCCTTGGAGGTGGGCTTCATCCCCAGGCACCACAAACTTCTCGTCTGCGTGGAGAAGTGCCACCCTGGAGGAACTCACCCTGAACCCTGCTTCACTCAGATTTCACCTTCATCTCAGAGCTGTGATTTGGAAGCCAGGGCTCTGTGGCCTGGCCAGGTTGGGCCAGCGGCTTCGCTGTTGTGTGAGCCACACCCTCTCGTGGCACAGGGGCCTTTGGCAAAGGAGCTTCAGGGGCCTCCCTGCTGCTTTCAGGGTTCTCCCCAAGGCCTCTGCAGAGACACCCGTCACTTCTGCACTTGTGCGGACTTTTTTCAGACAGTTTTAAAGGCACACTGCAGGATGGGACTCTCCATTGGAGGCTTCTCCCAAAGCCCTCGTGTTCACCCCCAGCCCTCGCTTTAGATTGTGTTCCTCCACAGGTGCGTGTAGCCAGTCAGCGGGGTCTGTTAGGGTGAGGATGGGGGTCTTGACCCTGAGCAGAGATGGGTCCTCCCTACCTTTTAGGCTCCAAAGATAGGTTGGTGAGTAGCAAATTTATGGTGAAAATTTGTAAATTCTGTCTTGCCCCAGTTCTGGCACCACCGCCCAACCCTTTTCCTCTGTCCTCTGTCTTCTGGAGCTGGAAGGAGATAATATTTGAGGGCCCCTCCCCTCAGGCAGCAAGCAGGCTTCAGAAGGAAGGTGGCGCTATGTTCAGAGCCAGCCTCATCCAGAGGTATCAGCTGTCCTGTGATGCCAGTTGCCTGACTTGATGGGGCTGGGGTGGGGGGCACTGAGAGGGCTGGGACAGCAGTGAAGGGGGGCCTGTGAAGGGGGGCCCAGGGACTCTAACCTGTCCTTTCTGATTATAGTCTCTCAGAATTAGAGGATTTCTAAAGATGGAAGGTAGCTCAGCTTATTCTCCAACACATGCTTCCCTGGTAGCTCAGCTGGTAAAGAATCCGCCTGCAATGCAGGAGACCCTAGTTCAATTCCTGAGTCGGGACGATCACCTGGAGAAGGGATAGGCTACCCACTCCAGTATCCTTGCCTGGAGAATCCCCATGGACCGAGGAGCCTGGCAGACTACAGTCCATGGGGTCGCAAAGAGTTGGACATGACTTAGCAGCTAAAGCAAGCAAAGATGGAAAGAAACTTGGGGCCCATCACAACCTTAGTAATGCAGTAGAATTACCTGGAAAGCCTTAAAAAGGCAGATTTCCAAGGCCTACCCCAAATCTAATGAAGCAGGATCTTCAGGGGTGGACCCAGCTGTGCAAGGCTGGACTGGGGCCACGGGGTACATGTAGCCAGTCAGCCAGTTTCACAGTCAGAATGATTTAGCCACTCATAAGCTGCCTGCCTCTGTTTCCCCATTTGAACAATAGAAATAATAACACTTGGCAGAGCTGGGGTCACGGTTAAAGAAGACACTGTGAGTGAAGAGCTGGGTGAGGAGTTTGAAGCGGATGCACAGCCAGCCCTGATCATGTTCTGCCCACGCCATGGTGAGCATGCAGTGGAGGATCCCATGGGGACAGGTGACCTACTCACCCATCCTGTGTTCTATCCTTGGGGAGACTGAGCCCCACAAGGAATGCAAGCATGTGAATTCTGGACACAGAGCGGGTGACTTTGCAGGACAGGCTCTCTCCAGGGGCCCAGCTCCAGGAGAGAGGCCTCAGTGCTTTCTTTCCCCGCCTGCCAGTCCTGCCAAAACAAACAGGTTGGGGAGTGTAGGGAATGGCTTGTTACCTGGGACACTTGATCAAGTGAAACCATAGCTTTGTGCCCAGGGGAGCAGCTGGAGGATAGAGGGGCCCCAAGCAGGAAGGGGTTATATAAATACTGGCTGAATAACTAGGTCTGTGCCTTGATTAGATAAGAGCTGGAAGCTGAGGCCCAGTGAATAACAATTGAGCTCCAGGCTGGTAATGGCCCGATTTGAAAGTCTGAGCAGAATGGCCTGGCACGGGGTGAAGGGCAGATTTTCCTGATGGGTCTGTGGCTGCTGAGATAATGCCTGATGACAAGGGGGCAGAAGTGAGGGGACCGTGGAGTCTGCACACCCCACCACGAGCAGGTCTGGGCCTCCGTACCTGCAGTCCTGCCCTCAATGCAACACAGAAGCAGTCAAACAGCAGGGAGCTCTGCCCCTGGGAGTTGAAAATCCTTATGAAGCTTAAGTCAAAATTGGCAGGTTAACAAAATTGATTGTATACAAACACCATGAGCAGCTTGGAAGTTGGCCCTGGGGATAAAGAGATGGCAGGCGACCAGCAAGTAGTGACTGTGCTCCGGGTGCCTTGCACTGGTTATCTGTGGGACGGATAACCTCATCCTCACTTCCCGGGTAAGGAAACAGGCCCAGGAGGGTTTCCTGATCATTTACAGGCTCTAATCATTTCCTGCCCATGCCATGGTGAGCATGCAGTGGAGGATCCTGTGGGAACAGACAACCTGCTCACCCATCCTGTATTCTGTCCTTGGGGAGACTGAGCCCCACAATGAATCCAAGCATGGACACAGAGTGGGTGACTTTGCAGGACAGGCTCTCTAAGAAGCAGAGGCAAGGTTCAAGGCCACATCTGCTGGAAGTCAGTCCCTTGCGAGCAGGAATGAGGAGGGGCTGATGGAGATACCAGGTCTGCTCCTGAAGGCTCTCCCAAGTTCCTAACCTTTGATGGCTCCTGGGATGTTCTGAGACATGAATTCGACCACTGTCAGTGGTGATAGCAGGGCCCCATCTTCAACAAAAGAGAGGCGGAGTCCTTGTTCCAAAATCTCTGGCATCTGGTGGGTTATATGGCTCTTGCTCAGTGACCCATTCCAGACTGGTAGCATCTGGATTCACCTAACAGTGGGTCAGAGGAGTACTTCCAGTGTCACGTTTGATGCCCCTAATATCTGGAGCACCTTTTCAAGCACGTGCTTCTTAGTGATGAGAAGTGCAAGTTGCATTATGTGGTCGTTTACCTTGGGCAGCATTCCCTGGAGACAGAGATGAATTGGGGAAATATTCTGTTTATCATCTGGTCTTCATATCTCCCAACTCTAACTGGAGGAGCATAATGGCTTTTCAGATCTGCCATCTGTGTCCGTTCAGACCCATAGCTAATAGTCCAGGAAGTGACTGTCTAGATCTCTCCCCCAGGGTTTAGTGACTTTGGCAGATGAAATCCGGTCACTTGTGGGGAAAGATGGGGGAAGTTTACTCCATAATGCTTGTGATGTCATCACTGAGTCTTCCTTCAAGAGGATCCAGGCTCTCCTTCACTGGACAATGATTTAGATCTGAGAACTGAATGAAGGACTCGCTCCCAGTCTTTTGTACAGGTTGAGTGGTACCCTGGTTGGCTTCCCATCTGCCTTGTGCTGACAACATGTGATCCAGTAGTCATCACCACACATCCCTACAGTCAAGCACTAATAGTATCTTGATTGTTATTCTGGTCTTCAGTGATTACATTCTTTTCCTTTTTTAATTTCGGTGCCCCCTGATCTCTGTGATTCTCTCATTCCTATCTCTCACTGATAGGAGGGAGCTGACTTCTATGATATCTCTCACTGTCAAATATCCTCTAAAAAGTGTGGCCCTCTGCAGGCTTTTCAAAGTTGTCCATATAGCCATCCTGCATGCATTCCTTGTCATCTTAGTGGAGGGTGTGCCCTCTAGGCATCTCAGTAGACTCTTAGGACTGGCTCCAGGCGTCTTTGTCAGAATGTGGACACCTAAGTTCCATGTGAGGGCTCCCGTGTCAAATATGTTCTTCCCTCTCCAGCCTATCTCCCTTCAGTTCAATTTAGTTC
Organism: Bubalus bubalis; assembly: GCF_019923935.1. Classification (NCBI taxonomy): domain Eukaryota; kingdom Metazoa; phylum Chordata; class Mammalia; order Artiodactyla; family Bovidae; genus Bubalus; species Bubalus bubalis. Next base: position 120,681,499 of record NC_059160.1, on the reverse strand, counting down.
AGTCACTCAGTTGTGTCCAACTCCTTGCAACCCCATGAATTGCAGCACGCCAGGCCTCCCTGTCCATCACCAACTCCCGGAGTTCACTCAAACTCACGTCCATCGAGTCGGTGAAGCCATCCAGCCATCTCATCCTCTGTCGTCCCCTTCTCCTCCTGCCCCCAATCCCTCCCAGCATCAGAGTCTTTTCCAATGAGTCAACTCTTCTCATGAGGTGGCCAAAATATTGGAGCTTCAGCTTCAGCATCAGTCCTTCCAAAGAACACCCAGGACTTATCTCCTTTAGAATGGACTGGTTGGATCTCCTTGCAGTCCAAGGGATTCTCAAGTCTTCTTCAACACCACAGTTCAAAAGCATCAATTCTTTGGTGCTCAGGTTTCTTCACAGTCCAACTCTCACATCCATACATGACTACTGGAAAAACCATAGCCTTGACTAGACGGACCTTTGTTGGCAAAGTAATGTCTCTGCTTTTGAATATGCTATCTAGGTTGGTCATAACTTTCCTTCCAAGGAGTAAGCGTCTTTTAATTTCATGGCTGCAGTCACCATCTGCAGTGATTTTGGAGCCCCCCAAAATAAAGTCTGACACTGTTTCCACTGTGTCCCCATCTATTTCCCATGAAGTGATGGGACCAGATGCCATGATCTTAGTTTTCTGAATGTTGAGCTTTAAGCCAACTTTTTCATTCTCCTCTTTCACTTTCATCAAAAGGCTCTTTAGTTTCTCTTCACTTTCTGCCATAAGGGTGGTTCCATCTGCATATCTGAGCTCCTGGTTTTGGGATACCTTGTATACCCAGCAAGGTGCTACACGTAACAGGCAAAGGCAGATTGTCAGGGAGCAGAGGAAGGAAGTGGGGTGTCAGGGCACCTGGCTGGTTCTCTGTCCTTTTAGGAAAGTCATCCTTAAGAACTCAGCCTATCTTCTGGGTCGGTGTCATGGGCCAGCCATCCTGACCATACTGTCCAGATGTTTTGTGACAACACGTGGCATGCAATTCCAGTAGGTTAAGAGAATACAATGAAAATATCAAATTAAAAAACCAAATCTTTTTCTTTGGCAAGAGCCCATTCAAGACCCACAACATTTGTGACATTTACTTGAGGCTCAGTTCTTTCTTTAAATTCTTCACCAGACTGACTGACTTTTGGTCTGTCTAGCCCTCTTGGCAGTTTACCCATGGCCTGCTTTGCAAGGCTTTCCTCAAAAACTTTACTCCTGCAAATAGATGGTCAAGGCCATGAGGAGCGGGGCTCTGCAATGTTTCTTGGACACCCCCTGCCCGCACCACCCTGTCCCTGCTCCTCCTAAAGCTTTGCCAGGCTCCCAGTTGCCACTCTCACTACATGTCAGCTTGTTATTCTGAGTGGCATCTTATTTCATCTGGCTCTGTTTTTGAAATTATCTACTTTCAATCTGGGTCACCTTTTGGGTACAGAGTTTTTGAAGCTTATATAAGAGAACTGGACTATTGTAGGGGGTATGTATACTTTCTCCTTGTGTCCTGATTCAGATGAGCTTTTTGAATTTCCTAGAAGGCAAATTAGGAGGAATCTTGAGGGACCTGGGAACTATGGCTTGTGGCCTGGCCCACCATGAATGAATGCACAGAATAAGGACACAGGCAGAACAGAGTGAACTGGAGTGTGGGTGGGGCTGTTCTCACCCTCCATGCAGGCACCTCACCCTCTCTATGTGAGACATTCAGTGGCTTTCCCTGGTAGAGCCACTGATGCCGGGCTGAGCCCAGTGCTAGGCAGGCAGGAGTCTCGTGTGGCTGTAAGGAGCTGGGAATGTGAGGCCTAAGAAGCTTACCTGGCCCGGGTCTCAGTGAGCTGTACCCCTTCCTCTCCACAGCCTTCATCTCCAGCCCGCCATCCGGAGGCTTCCCTCCTGCTGCACCTCCCAGCTTCATCCACGCTCTGACCTATTTTCCCATGATCCTGCCACCCCAGATGGGCTGCAGTTCAGTTCTGGGGCTAAGCACCTGGAGTGAGAGCAGACCCCACAGCTTACAGGCTGGGGTCTCCGGCAAGACTGCTCTGGCTTCTGACTGACCTGCCACAAAGCTGAGAGGTTCCCATGAGCCCCTTAGACTTGATAATTCACTAGAGTGATTTACAGAACTCAGGAAAGGGCTATACTCTATGTTTACAGTTTTATCATAAAGGATACAAATCAGAACTGGCCAAATGAAGAGGGCAGGTTCTGACGGGTCACCAAGTGTTCTCGCCCTGGGGAATCAACACACAGCACCTTCCCAGCACATCCAGGAAGCCCACTCAACCTCAGTGTGCAGAGGCTGTATGACCTTGGCATGACGGATTGAATCAGCAGCCACATAACTAGACTCTATTCAGGCCCCACCCCTTCTTCAAGGTCTGGAGTTTGGTTGATTGGAGGCTCAGAGCCCCGACCCTCTAATCACTTTAGGTCTTTCAACCTGACTCCCCCATCCCGGGACTACCTAGGGGCTCCCATGAATCGCCTCATTAGCATAAACTGATATGTGATGCCTGGATTCATGAATAATAAAGACACTCCTGTTACTTGGGAGATTCTGAGTTTGGACTAGAGTCTCCCTCTCTGGAAGCAGGAGCACAGGCCAGTCATATTCTTTATATGATACTCTCTTAACCTTCCTGTTTTACCTTCCAGGTTCTAACTCATGTACTAGCCATGATCTTGAGGATGCGCGACATTCTCTAAAGAAGAAAACAACCAGATGCTCCCCTCTCTTGATCGTTCAGGGCAGATAGGGTCATGCTGCTCTTCCTTGGAGCTGCGGGCACCTCACAGCTGCTGCCTCTGGGTCTCTGCGCTGAGCCCTGGGCCCTTGAAGCAGCCTCAGACCCTGGCCAGACGCTGTGGCCAGAGGACCAGATAAAGCAGATGTGGACCCCTGGGGCTCCTGCCCGGGAGTGACATGCATTGTGTCCATCACATTTTACTGGCAAAAGAAAGGCTTTTGTTGAGGTATAACAGTAACCAGATCTGAGATCTAGAAAGATGAGTTACTGACCAGGTGATAGAGGCCAAGGCAGAGACAGGAGTGAAGGAGGGAGGGGGCCACGGGCAGTGAAGCAGCCTGGTGGGGAGGTGAGGCAAAGTGGGGACTCAAGGGTGATGAGGGGTCAAGTCTGGGTAACAGGGGGACTCTGGCACCAGGAGGTCAGGAGGAGCCAGCAGAACGTTCTATCTTTGCAGGATGGTGCTGGGGGCAGCGTCATACTTTCTGGGCTTCAACCAGCAGGGGGACAACAGAGAAAAGAGGGGCACCTTCATCTCATAAGCCATCAGCCACCACCAAGCTGGCAGCCCCTTACCTGAATGCCCTGTGTTAGCTGGACACTAACACAGGGCCCCACGGACTCTGTTGCATAAGTGGTTTCCATGTACTGTTATTTTTCTGCCTGGATTTTTCCATGATGGATGTGATTCTTGTGTCATGCTGGGCAGGAGATGGTATTTAAATGTTTCCTGGGTTTGATCTCCATGCAGGCAGCCTGTGCTAAGACTTGGGGTAGGTGCTAAATGGATTTAATTAACTCCAGCATTTGAGCATCACTGTGGGCAGTGAGGTCTGGGGTGGGGGGCACCTGCTGCTTTCAGCCTGGCTGACTCTAGAAATCATCACATTTTGAACTGAAACACGTCCAAGGAGTTTGATGGCAGAGAAGCCAGGGTGGAAGGGGGAGACTGGGAGCCAGGGGTTTCTAATTTTATGCCCACTTTTGCCCTGAACCTGGGCAGGTTGTAACATGTTCTTCAGATTTAGCAGCTGCCCAAGGACAGGTGGAGTGAGGGAGGAGTCTGAGAGTTTACAGAGAGCACCTCAAGGAAATTCTGAGAGCCAGGCCGCCTTCCAGAGAGAAAAGATTCTTTCCCCCTTCTCTGCTGTGACCATGACTGCCTGCACAGGGGCCTCTGAAACACCCTTGACCTTCACCGACCTTCAGCGCCTGCTCCAACTTCTTCCTGCTGTGTCTTCCTGTTCTGCAAATGCTGGGAAACCAATCTGTCCTTCCTAAAGCCTTTGCATGAGCTGTGAGGTCAGTCCTGCAGACCAGAGACATATGACGAAACTAACTGGAAATGGAGTTGTAGGGAGACAGAAGCAGGGAAAAGGCACATTTTTGCTGACGGGGTCCTGGAGAAAGCCTGAGTCAGAGAGAAAAGCCTGAGTCAGAGAAAGCCTCTGATTGGATCCTAGCAGGAGGCCAGGCCCCTGGAGCCTGGTCCTGTGGGGCGGCCATGGCAGGTGGACCTGAGGCTGGTTCTGGCCTGCATTAGCCTCCCAGTGATCCCATGAGGGGTTCCATTCCCTCCAAGCTGTCCCTTTGTGCTCTACCTGCAGTACAACCCTGAGCCCGACCTGGCACCTGGGAGCACTTGATCTAGCGGCAGTCGTGGGAAGCTGCCCCGCGTCTGGGGCTGGCTTTGTCAGACGGTCCTGGCCACATGCCACAGGGAGAGCCATGTGGCCTGCCCTGTGGTCTGTTTCCATTTGCGTTCTCTCTCCATCCCCTCTGCTAACATACAACCAGAGAGGTAGGCACTGGCTAAGAGGGCAGTGGGGCTGGGACCTGTGAGCCACGGCTCAGGGTTCTGCTGATGTGGGAGTCTCTCTAGACACTGCCTGTCTCTGCTTCACTGTCCTGACCACTCTCCTCCAGGGCTTGAGAATCTTCACTGTTTGATGTTTTATTGTTAGTTGTCCTGTTCATGGAAGCCTTTATGCTTTCTCGAACACTAATTTTCCAGAAAAATCCAATGGTGAGTCTGATGATTTTATGTCTCTAATTTTGCTGGGTTTCAGTTTTCTACAAGAGCAAAAGTAAACACTGAAAGATCTATTTGTCCCTTTGTATAATTAACTTCCCATAGTGGTTAAGGTGGAGGGACAAGGGCGGGGGGAAGACAGGCAAGAGGGAGGAGGCTTTGGAGTCAGACTGAGCAGCCTCGTTATCTAGGCTCTACCTCTCACTCACTTAGGGCTTCCCTTGTAGCTCAGTCAGTAAATAATCTGCCTGCAATGCAGGAGACCCGGGTTTGATTCCTGGATCAGGAAGATCCCCTGGAAAAGGAAATGACAACCCACTCCAGTATTCTTGCCTGGAGAATCCCATGGACAGAGGAGCCTGCCAGGCTACAGTCCATGGGGTCACAAGAGTCGGACACAACTGACTAAACCACCACCGCTGCTCACTAGCTGTGTGACCTGGGCGCAGTAACTAAACCTCTCTGAGCTTCAGTATCCTTGTCTATTCTTTGGCTATAGCAACAGTACTGAGCTCACTGGATTGTTACGAAATTCAAAGAAAATAATGCATGTAAAAATATAATAGTGCATGGTACTTATGAACACTGAGTTTTTTAAAAGCTCTTATTGTAATTAGCCTCTATTTTTTTTTTAACCTGTAAAATGGACAAACAATAAAATATCCAAAATGAACTAATGTAGAACTGGCTGTAGAGCAAGGAATTTTATAAAAGGCTAACCCAGATGGGCCTTGTCCTGTGGGTTTACTAGCCCAAATAGAAGCTAAAAGGAAGTGATTAGAACAGATTCTGGAAGCAGTCCATGATGGTAAGAAGCAGGTTCTTTTTAAGGGATGTGTTCTCTCTGTCCCTGCCTTTCTACCCACTCCAGAGCCTTCTTCCTCTGGTTGTAGGTGATAACCATGTACAGACTTCAGCAAATGAGCCCTCAGCAAGCCCAGGACCCTCTCCCCACTTACATATGGGGTCTCCTTCGGGATAAAGAAATTCTGGGTCACTAGTCACTAGAAACAAGCTGGTGAGTTGGGGATGAAAAATTCCCCTGGGTCCACCAGAAGACAGGAAATTCTACTTTGCCAGCTTATTGTATAGACTCCCAAATACTAAAGGTTGGGGAGATTCTTCTCAGTTTTGTACGAAACTATGGAAAGGGATAAAGGAGGGGAAGAAACACACATCTGTCCCTTTATGACTCTTATCTAAATGCTTTTTCAACTTCTTCTAGATCCACAATCATTTTTTGGGGGATTCATCTGAATAAATCGAATCCACTCCTTAATGTCAACAATCTCCATCTCAACTTAGCCACAACATGAAGGATGGGCAGAAAGGAAGTTCAAGAAGGCCTTTTTAAAAGTTTAATTGCAGACTTTCTTAACCATCAGAAGTTTGCTTCAGGGCTCATTGAGATCAACCCTCCTTGGTTACCCCACCTCTCCATCTTCCCCCCGGGTTACCCTTTATCGTTCCCGATATGCCAGCCCTCAGAGCTCAGTTGTGGGCTGGTCAATCGATCACCATGTTAAGAAGGCAAATGTCTGATCTATTCTGCCAGGTTTCCATTCTGAAAACCCCTAAGCTCTGGTACTGTCATTTAGAATTGTTTGTTGAAACGAGCCTCAAGGGGACTTTGTCTTTGTCGTCTAAGTTGTTTAATCAAATATAACCCATCTTTAAATTCCTCTTCCTGCCTCTGTTCTCCAGTTAAATTTTCCCTCTCCTTTCCCACCCCTGGGCTAACTCCCTCAGGCATCCCCCACCCCCACCGTCTCCTCCCAGACACCACAGCCAAGGGAGCCTTCTGCGCCCTTCATTTTGCTGAGCTCCTCATCTTACAAAGCAAACTGGCATCCTCAGACCCTCCTGTGTTCCCTGAAATCCCGTCTAGTCAAGTAATGTAACTCAGAAAGATATTTGAAAATAACTTTTCAAGCTCCTTCAAGAATTCTTTCGTCTCTCGTTGCAACACATGGAGGCAAATAGCAGATGGAATACATTTCTTCATCTTTAAAAACACCAGATGCTTCTCTCTTTATTTGGTTTTTTATAGTCACACTCCTTCCCCATCTAGCTTTTGTCTGTCCTCCACCTCCCAAATCTTCTAGTTCTGTTTGTCATGAAAACAGCCTCAGAAACATGAAAATGTGGGCTTTGAGGATGTGCACCCATTTAGGAAGGACAAGCTGGCTTCAAGGATAAGCAGGGTGTTGGGTGCAAGAAGCTCCACTTTTAATACCATGACTTTGGGTTCAGGAAAAAGAATGTGGGTCCCAAGGCCAGGGTGTAGCTGGATGCCTTCAGGGGGCTGTGGTGGCTAGCTTTGGGGGAGTCAAGGGCAGGGACCACCAGCTTATATTCTCACAACCAGGGGCATGCAGCAAAGGATGGAAAACTTAGCCATTTTTTTTAGGGGAGGAACTAAATCTTCTTAGCTTTATAGCTTGGAAAAGACATTAAATTAAGATTCCAATTTGGTGATGCACTGCCCAGGCTTTGGATACTCTGTGTGGCTCGTGGGCCACTTTTCTGTCACATGTTGATTTAAGTCATTTCACACACATTTATAAAGTGTGGGTTGTGGATAAACCATAACATTTAACACAAGGTATAAATGCCCCATCTTCGAGACCCTCAGGGAATAAAGATTTAGTGAGAGCCAGAGATAAGCTCATACATAATGATGTTCTAAAGAAGAATATAACCACCAAGATGAGATTCTGTGGGGGGACAAGAGAAAGGGGCTTGGAAAAGAGTCAGATCACCTCCTTCTGAGGGCAGAGAGGAAGTAAAATCTTACATTTGAGGCCCAAGGAAGTGAGGTAGGAAGGGTTCATTTTCCCAGCATAAATTTGGGGAGTTGAGGAATTTGGGGAGGCAACAATGAAATATTTTATTCATTTATTTTTGTTTTCCCTTTTCATTTAAAAAAATTTTTGTAATTTCTGCTGTATGGCCAGTTGACTCAGTTATACATATATACTTTCTTTATTATATTCTTTTCCAATGACACGTTTTAAAAACCTCTCTGCATGGTTCAAAATTATGTTATTTACATGCATATTCTATGATATGTATTTTACTTAAAATTTTTTAAGTGAGTATCTTTGTAAATAATTATAAACTGAATAATTACAGTCCTATTCATAATTCTGTCGCTTAAGACAATCTTGTTATGTCAGGTTTCTCTCCATTTTCTTAAGAAATCATTAAACATTTCTTATGAAATCCCCATTATTCGTAGTTTCTTAAAGGAAATAGAAAGCAAGCTGACCTAAAAATGTTATCTTGAGACTATAATTGCAAATAAGGCTGTGATTAATTATTAAGGAACCAACCATCTAATCCTTAAAGAGGTTCAGGATTAGCCAGACTCCATCAGCCTTCATGTGTGCTCATGAGAGTATGATTAGGGGGGTTAGGGGTCAGTGGTCAGTTCTCTCCTGTTCCCGTGTCAAGGCTGTTATCACATGGGAACAACTGTTTTACCATTCTTTCTTTCTTTCTGAATAGTCATCCCCACTCAGAAAGCTACAGGGAGGCTGGAGCCCCTGGGTACCCTGGGAGCCCACACAGAAGAACAGTTTTATTCCAGGAAGATTGGCTTTCCCTCAAGCAGTCAGACTGTTCCAGCTGGCACCATGATGAGACTCTGAATTCCACATGATTGGCTCTGTCACATGGGAAGATGGTTAGGAACACAGATTGTAAGCCCCTGCCCTGGGGAGTCTGTCTGCTCAGGAGAACTCCTCCCAGGTGAGGAGGATCCCATGGGCTTCATTGAGGCCCCCAAATTCATATGCTGAAACCCTACCCACAATGAGATGGTATTTGGAGATGAGGTCTTTGGGAGGAAATGAGGGTCTGCTGAGGTCATGAGGGTGGGGCCCCCACGATGAGATTAGTGTCTTCCTAAGAAGAGGAAGGGCACCAGAGTGCGCTCTCTCTTATCTACTGAGTGAGGACACAGTGACAAGGAAGCTGTCTGCAAGCCAGGAAGCGGCCTCCCCAGGACCTGAGTGGGCTGCACCTTGATCTAGGACTTCCAGCCTCCAGACCTGTGAGAGTAAATCCTGATTGTCTAAGTCCCTTGACCGTGTTATTTGTTACAGAAGCCTGAGCAGGTGAGCACAGGGGATGGGACTGCTCACAGGCCATCTGCTGCCTCTGCTTTTCTTGCCACATTTCCAGCCAGAGGCCCAGCCCAACCACAGGTGAGTCCAGGACTCCTAACAGGTGCCAGTTGGGGCTTCAGCGTGATGTTTGCTTGGAACCCTTTACTGATGTAGGGAAGGGTCCATGAGGCTGTTGACACAGTGGTGCTGGAGGAGTCAAGGAGGGCACCCATCCCAGGGAGCATCATAATGGGCCCCAACCCATGTCCTGCCTCCATCTGCCCCCGTCCTCCTCCACACCTTAGCTTCTCTCTCACCAGCTGCTACAGATGCTTTCCTAAAAATCTAACCTGACTAGGCCATTCCTTTAAGGGTCTTTTTGATGGACTTGTGAGATGAACAACATCCAGTCATCTACTCTTCAGACATTTATTGAGGCCCAGAGATGGTGTTGTGGGCACTGGAGGGGAGGTGAAGGTCAGGGAGCCCTGGGCCCATTAGCACCAAGGCTCACAGGAGAGCAGAGGAAGGAGCATCACTCAGGCTCCTCGTGTGGCTCTTAAACACCCCCTGCCCTCCAACTTCCTTCCAACTCTGAATGGTGCTTCAAAATAGAGCTCATTCTACCCTTGCCTCTGTGACTTCTGACTTTTCCATCTCTGTTGGCGTCTGAATTCTCCTGTCATAAGGGGAGACTTACTCTGCCTTCTGCCTTCAACTCAGTGGCGCCATGTGAATGCCCATGGCTGTCAGCCCCTCCCTATTGCAGCCCTTCCTCAGTGTGGTCTAGGAAGAACTCACCTCACTGGCTACTTTTCCAGGAGAGAAATACTGTATCATCCCTCATGATGACCTCACGGGACAGGCACAGAGTAAGCCATGACTCAAAAGCAGTCAAATATCGGGGAATTTTCTGTTCAAGGGCTTCCCTGGTAGCCTAGATGGTGAAGAATCTGCCTGCAGTACAGGAGACCCAGGTTCAACCCCTGGGTTGAAAGGGTCCCCTGAAGAAGGAAATGGTAACTCCCTCCAGTGTTCTTGCCTGGAGAATCCCAGGGGCGGCAGAGCCTGGTGGGCTGCCTTCTATGGGATCGCACCGAGTCGGACACGACTGAAGCAACTTAGCAGCAGCAGCAGCAGTAAGGAGGACGTGGTGGAGGGTAGAGGAGCCGCCTCGGTGGCGGTGGTTTAGAAGATGAAGAGAACTAGACCAGGGAAGTGACCGGCAAGACTGGTGCCCAACATTTGCTATTAATATATTCTCCTGGGGCAGAGAACCTGAAAGTCCTTTTAAACTGTGCCGTCATTCTTTCACCAGCACTGAATCCTCAGCCTTCCGACAGCATGGTGCTGCTGTGCATGACTCTTCTCTCCCCGAGGCTGTGGCTGGAGGGTGGGGATGGGCAGCCACCTCCCCTGTGAAGCGCCGCGGCTGGTGAGTCCTGCTTGCTCCCATCCGCAGTCAGAGGGCGGGCAGAGGGGCTGCGCCATCCAACACCAGCGTCTAATTCCTCTGGGCTGGGGGTTTTCATCGTACTCTGTTTTCAGGGGTAATCATTGTTTAAAGAAAGTGTCAAAATGTTTTCCAAACCATGGACATACAATGCAGCCTCCAGTCCTTATCCAGAGGGCACTGGTCTTGCAAACCTTCAAGCACCAGTGAATGAGTGCAGCCTTCTCCTCCTCCCTGGACAGTGAGGGGATATGTCCGCTCAGAGGGGCCTCCGACCCTCCCTCATAAACGTGTTTGCTTTTCTCACAAACCCTACACTGGGTGACATGACAGCTTCCCCAGCCCCTTCCTCTCAGAGGCCAGTGGCCTCAGGCCCACCCACCCTCTAGTTTTCACATCCTGTGTCTCCTGCAGCCCTGACATAGAAACAGCTTCTCTCAGGCTGAAAGCATTGTGACAGCCTTTCTCCTGAGAGCCCTGCCCCTTGCTGATCACAGGCCACCCCTCAGCCTGACCAGGCATCCTACATTGCAAAGCTGATCACTTTTCCCAGGTCACAAAATAATTCTTCATTACCCTCAGGACAAAATCCAAGTTTCCTCATCGTCCCAAGGCTTCCAGTGGCCAGACCTCCCATGCTAAGCTCTCGATGTTTCCTTCTCACCGCACTGAAAATAGAGCTCTTTTCTGTTTCTGACTTTTGCATGTGCAGCTGTCATGCCTTAGGTGTGTGTCCCCAGCTTGCCAACTCCTTTCCCTCCAGAACCCAGTTTGGAGAGGATCCTATGGGAAGCCTTCCCCATTCCTTGCCCAGCTGGGGAGGTGCTCAGAGGATGCACTTCCATGGGGCACTAGGGTGTCCCTCAAGGGTGCCTGCCTCAAAAGTTTGCAGCCCTTCATGGGTCTTTCCTCAAGAGCACAGATGTGCAGAGAAGAGCACAGAGGAGCAATCAGTCTGTGTGTATTAGGTGAATAGTGATTAGGGTTTGGTGTTATCTACTTAAAAAAAAAAACAAAACAAAACACACCACACAGTGTAAAAGCTGTGGGTTGAGTTTATTCCATGTCTTACTGAGGACTATAGCCCAGGAGACAGCCTTTCAGATGAGAAACTGCTCTGAAGAGCTACTGGAGGAAACTGTATACATGTAATTTTGGAGAAGGGGGAACATGAACCCAAGCAGGCATCTCAGCAGAAGGCTGCTTCTGGCTGTGAGGAGCAGACAGCTTACAAAATGGTTTTAGAGCTTTTCTAAGTACAAGAAAACACAAGAATCCAAGCTCATAAAATTTTCTTCTGAAAATATCTAATTATCTGAAGGCCTGTTTCTGCCAGTTTTCCCAGAGCACAGGGGGTCTCATGCTGATTTCCACCCTGAGCTTCTTAGGTCAGTGACCGCAGTGGCCAAGGACTCAACCCTCTGGAGCTGGGTGGCAAGTGACAGTCTTCAGTTGGCTAGTGCTTGATGAAATCAAATACATTGTTAATTGGTTAGGAATATTTTAAGCTGAGAGTGATATAAAGCCTCAAATAACAATGTCTTGGGGAAGAAAAATGTCTCTTGTTACTGTAAAAGTCCCACCCATTGCTTGTCATTGCAGAGGGGGTTACCTGGTGGTGCTGGGGAAGGGACTGCCTCTGGAAGTTCTGACTACAGGCTGTTTTCTTTTCAACCTTCCTAAGAACTCCAAACTCGTTAGATTTCTTTCTGTCTCACTAGTTAGTATAGATTCCAGTCACCTGCAGCTAAGGAGTCTGGCAAACCTTTCACTTGAATCCCATGAAGATGTCAAGCAACAGAGGGTCTGATTTTCACAAGTAACTGGGGAACTGATAAGATGCAGTTTCAGAAGCAGCTGAGATGCTGGAAGCTGATTCCTAGGGGGAGAACTTATCTCTGCTTCCAGCCCTGGCACCCTCAAAGCCTTTTCTTTGTACCAAATGTTAACATTAGAAAGAATGACGTTTCATAGTGAACTCCTGCCTTATGAACAGAGATTGAGTGACCCAAGTTTGCAGTTTAGAGACTGAGCTGGACTAACCCCAGGAATTAAGCTTGTTTCTGCCAATCCACTGGCTTCCTGGGCTTCCCTGGAAGCTGAGATGGCCGAGCTTCCCCCGTGGCTAAGATGGTAAAGAGTGTGCTTGCAATGCAGGAGACCCAGGTTCAATCCATGGGTCGGAAGGATCCCCTGGAGAAGGGAGTGGCTACCCACTCCAGTATTTTTGCCTGGAGAATTACATGGACAGAGGAGCCTGGTGGGCTACAGTCCTTGGGGTTGCAAAGAGCTGGACACTACTGAGTGACTAATACTTTCAATGCCAATCCAAGCTGCAAATGCTGACTAAGCCAAGAAACCCAAAGGAACAGGAAATCCCCACGACAGAGCTAAACCTCTTCTCCCTGGCCAATCCACAATTCTATGAAAACGAAATTTGCCTGCTTGTCTGTGGTTGACACCCTGAGAAGGCCCTGGAGCAAATCTCCTTCACACGGGGAATGGCCAATTGGCCACAGGCTGAGCCTGAGCTCTCAGTGAACAGGCTGGGGGCAGGTCCAGCAGCTGAAGTTGCAACCCTTGAGGGGGCCCATCACCACCAGCTGTGAGTGGCTGGGAGGCCTGTGCTTGTGGATTTTCTAGCCTTTGTACCACAGCCTTTCCACCTGGAAGTTTCAGTGAGATCTCTTCAGTTCTTTCTTTTTGCTTATTTCTGCATTTTCCCAGAGAGCTGGGGGCCTCTCTGTTCAGTTGAGTTCAGTCGCTCAGTTGCATCCAACTCTTTGTGACCCCATGGACTGCAGCACGCCAGGCTTCCCTGTCCATCACCAACTTCCAGACTTTGCTCAAATTCATGTCCATTGAGTCAGCGATGCCATCCAACCATCTCATTCTCTGTTGTCCCCTTCTCCTCCTGCCTTCAATCTTTCCCAGCATCAGGGTCTTTTCCAATGAGTCCGTTCTTTGCATCAGGTGGCCAAAGTATTAGAACCTCAGCGTCAGCATCAGTCTTTCCACTGAATATTCAGGACTGATTTCCTTAGGATTGACTGGTTTGATCTCCTTGCAGTCCAAGGGATTCTCAAGAGTCTTCTCCAACACCACAGTTCAAAAGCATCAATTCTTTGATGCTCAGCTTTCTTTACAGTCCAACTTTCACATCCATACATGACTACTGGAAAAACCATAGCTTTGACTATATGGACCTTTGTTGGTTAAGTAGTATCTCTGCTTTTTAATATGCTGTCTAGTTTGGTAACAGCTTTTCTTCCAAGGAGCAAGTGTCTTTTTATTTCATGGCTGCAGTCACTATCTGCAGTGATTTTGGTGCCCCAAAAAACAGTCTCTCACTGTTTCCATTGTCTCCTCATCTATTTGCCATGAAGTGATGGGACTGGATGCCATGATCTTCACTTTTTGAATGTTGAGTTTTAAGTCAGCTTTTTCACTCTCCTCTTTCACTTTCATCAAGAGGCTCTTTAGTTCCTCTTTGCTTTCTGCTATAAGGGTGGTATCATCTGCATAGCTGAGGTTATTGATATTTCTCCCAGCAATCTTGATTCCAGCTTGTGATTCATCCAGCCCGGCATTTCACATGAGGTACTCTGCATATAAGTTAAATAAGCAGAGTGACATACAGCCTTGATGTACTCCTTTCCCAATTTGGAACCAGTCTGTTATTTCATGCCTGGCTCTAATTGTTGCTTCTTGACCTGCATACAGATTTCTCAGGAGGCAGGTAAAGGTGGTCTGGTATTCCCATCTCTTGAAGAACAAGACTCAGTTTCCCCCACAGTTAGTCTCTCCCAACAGGAAGCTTTTATAAGCCTCTTATCCTTATCCATCAGATTGCAGACAGAGTGAAAACCGTAATCACAGAAAACTAATCAAACTGATCACATGGACTGCAGCCTTATCTAACTCAATGAAACTATGAGCCCTACCATGTAGGGCCACCCAAGACAGGCAGGTCATGTTGGAGAGTTCTGACAAAACGTGGTCCACTGAAGAAGGGAATAGCAAGCCACTTCAGTATTCTTTCCTTGAGAACCTCGTGAACAGTATGAAATGGGGGCCTTTGGAAGCTGTGTTTTCTTTTTCAGGCATCAGGGAACCTTGGGATGCTGGGATGCATTCACAGTTGAGGGGCCCGGTTATTACAGGCTGTGGGGTAACAGCAGCTTCTTGGGGTGCCTGAGTCAAGGAAGCAGCAGCAGCTTCTGGAGCAGAGCACTGGGGCCACCTGGGGAAAGTGTCAGGAAGAGATAAGGGATAAAAACCACTTTGCAAGTTAATTAACTCTGGGAACCTCTGGGGCCCTCTGTTCCAGCAGGCAGCTGTGCATCACTTTGAATCCCTCTCCCTCTGAGGACCGGCTCCTCCCAGCCCAGCTGATTCTTCACCCTTTGAGGCTATTCTGCAGAATCTTCATGGAGGAGCCCCTCCAGTCTCTTCCAGGCCCAGTCCTCACTCTGATCTTCCTCAGAGCCCTGAGCAAGGGGCCCTGCACTGTGAGCAGTCCAGGGCTCAGGGGGCCACGCTGAGGGTTTGGTTGACCCAGAGCCTGGAAGCAGGAGGCCTCCCTCCTCAAGCCCCAGGGCCACTCTGCAAACCCGCACTTGGTCCATGGGGCAGGGGAGGAAAAATAGTTTCCCCTCCACCCTTCTGGGCTCTTGGCTGAGAGCCCCTGTAAAAAGACAGATTAGCAGGATAAAAACAAACACCAGTTTAATAACATGTGGCCTCCTGTATACATGGGAGAGACCCAGGAAAACCAAGAAACGCCCCTCTCCTCCCTGCTCCACAGTCCAACCACCACCTTAAATACCATCTCCAGCTAAAGACAAAAGAAGATACTGGGGGAGGGGCAGTTATGGGATGGCCAGACAGAGCCTGTCGATTGTTATGCAGATCAGAGTTGCAGATTGCCTTCTCCACCGATGAGGATTTCTAGAGATTTAGAGTCATCCCCTCCTCCTGGTCCACCAGGGTGAAACTCTGACACGTGGAGACTTCCTTTATAAATGTAAATGTTGCTGACAAAGGGTAACTTGTACTTGGATTTCAGAGCGTCTCTTAAAAATAATCAGCTCAAGTTAATCCTTATGCCAAAGAGTCACATTTGGGGGGTGTCAGAGTTTGCTCCCCTCTAGCGATTTCCACAGCAGGAAAGGAGGCTGCGAGGGAAGGTATTAGAACCACTGGCAGCTTTTCCAGAACCTCGCTTTGTTTTTCTCTCTAGAGAGCATTTCAACACATGGGGAGAAGAAAGGGTGCATACTCACACACACATGCATATACACAGAGACAGACTCATGCAACACATATACACACATACACACACAAACACATGCACACACATACACAGAAATGCAGGCACACACACACACATAAACAGACATGCATACACTCAGACTCACATACACACACTTACACACAGACATATACACACACACACAAACACATACAGCACACATATACATACAAACACATACATACAGCACAGAGACAGACACACACACACACACATACACACACACATACCACATATGTACACACACAGAAACACACACATGCACACATGCATTCATACATACATATATGTACTCACACACATACATACACACAGAGAAATGTATGCATATATACATATATATCCCTACATACACACAGACACACATGTACTCACACAGACTTACCCACAGACATATCCACTTCTGTGTGTACAGAAATACACCTATATACATAATACATAACCACAAACACATATACCTACACACACACACCTACATACACAAGAAGACATACATACACGAGACACACATTGACACAGATACATATTCACATACACACATACATATACTTACAAACATACATACCTACAGACACATACCCATATAAATGCCCTCACATACTCAGACATACACACAGGCACAGTCATACACTCACACGTACAGACAGACATATGCACATATACACACACACAGACTACCAACACACATATACACACACAGAGAGAAATACATGCACATATACATATACCTACAGACACACACTGAGCGACTTCACTTTCACTTTTCACTTTCATGCATTGGAGAAGGAAATGGCAACCCACTCCAGTGTTCTTGCCTGGAGAATCCCAGGGACAGAGGAGCCTAGTGGGCTGCCATCTATGGGGTCGCACAGAGTCAGACACGACTGAAGCGACTTAGCAGCAGCAGCAGCACAGACACACACATACTACATAGACATACATAGAAATACATACTTGCATACACACACAAATAGACACACATGTGCACAGACATACATGAATACACATATAGACACACATATACACTCATATATATATATATATATACATACACACACATACAAGCATACATACACTCATATACCCAGACATACACCCAGACACACATACGGACACGCACATACAAACACTTACAAACACACAGATACACATAAACTCACATATATACACGTACAGACACACAGACACATATTTTTTGGAGGAAAATAAAGCTCCTTGGACTGAACATACCCTCCTTTAGCTGAGAAACACTGGATCAGATTAGTAGTTCCCAACCTCCCAGTGGTTTATAAGAATACTTCAGGCCAGACAACTTACAAATTCAGATTCCTGGTTACCTCCTCAGATCTACTTGGTTGGAACTCCTGGGACAGGGCCCAGGAATATGCATTTTAACACATCTCCTGGGGCATCTGCACACTTGGCAGCTTTGGGGATTCCTGGATAGGTGGGTCTCTGGGCCACCTTCAGCCCCATGTCGAGCCAAAGTAAGTAGATGGCTTGGGTTTGCAGGGTGCATGGACCTTGTCTTAGGTCAGCTCTTGAGAGTCACAGTGGACACCCTACATCCTCCGGCTTGGGAAGATCATTTGCCAGAATCAGTTTCTGCAGCACATAGCAGGGGCCCATCTGATTGCAAAAGGATGCACTGTGCTGTGGTCACAGAGGCACAGGGGTGAGGAAAGCAACAGAACAAAGCATCCACATACAGTATACATCCCCACTGCCTGCCTGGTGGGAGAAAGGAGCCTGGAGACCCTTCAAGAGGACCAGGCCCCACCTCATTGCCCAGGCTGCTCTCCTTTGAGGCAATGGACTCAGGTGCCCAGTGCAGCCAAAGGCCTTTCTAAACATGGAGAGTAGGTTTGTCCTCCCACCTAGCTCCTCTCCTCTGAGCAAATCACTTTCATATCCCTTGAGTACGCGAGATCAGTGCTGGGACCCAGTTCTTTTCTGTGTTTGAGCTGTGGTCCAGCTGTAGAATGTTGACATGGGAGAGCAGGGTCCATCTTGAGAGCTGGCTGAAACCTCAGGGCTCTGGGCAATGAGAAAAGCCAAGGGGAGTTGGGTCACTATTTCTGCCCCACAGATGAGCCGTGGACTTAAGGAGGCCACAAAGAGGGATTCTAAAAGACACGATTTTTGTTTTTTTTTAAAAATAAACACAAATTCACAGCTGCATCCTAGATAGTAGACCAGATGGTAAGGAAAAAAAGTCCCAGAGATAAATTTAACAGAGAGTGAGTTTACCAGTGAAAACAGCAGCCCCACACCAGGGCCGGCCTGGTCCTCCAGGTGTGGAGTGCAGCTAGGCCTGATGCTCTTCTGTTGAACAGAAACATCCCAGAACATCAACAATGGACAAGACCACGTATGACCATGGTGGGGCAAAACAGAGACAAGACTCGTCTGCAATCAGGTCTGAACTCAGACAACATGCATATTCCAACCACAAAGCACCAACACATCCCTCCCTGACTAATTTTGCCAATTCCAGGCTGGAGGTGGGCCTAGCCTGCCCTTACTCTACATGAGCTGGTTAAGATAGCTAATCAGAAATGGCTCCTGTTTCCTAATAGCATCCAACCCAAGTCCCCTTTCTTATGGTCCTTCCCCAGATCAGTCAGCACAGCCCAGTCCTGCAAGTACTTTCTGAGCCCTTGGACCAAGATGCTCATGGGTAGAGGCACTGGGTGGCTCATGTGTATACTCCCCCCTTGCTGCAAAGGCACATAAACTCAACATGCCCAGCCCAGGGGCCTCCTGGCATTTGGTTGGAGGCACTGACAATGGTGTCTGAAATATACAGCAAAAGCATCTTACAACACAGAGGGTACAGGGCAAGGATGAAATGTGTTCTGATTCTAAGCTTAGAATCACTCCAGGACATCCAGCGAAAGAAAAACAGACACACGGGTGAGGGGAGCAGGGAGATGTTAGTGCTGGGATGGGGAACATGGAAAACAATTTTCAAAACTGACCAACTTAAAAACCAGTTTTTCTTTCATAGCTTCAGTAGATCAGTGGTTCAGTCCACTGACTTAACAAGTTTTCTTTTTGTTTCCTCATTTACTTTTTTTTTTCTCTTTTTGGTGAGAACATTTAAATTCTACTCTCTTAGCACACTTCAGTTAGAAAATACAGTGTTATCAGCTATAGTCAATAGTTTTCTACTCATTACCCAGATATTCCCAAATATCTAGAAGGCCCAGAAAATCACATCTATATTAACAGTCAAAGTTAGGATCTTGGCACCTCCACAGAGTCCTCCAGTCACTCCTTCAAGTCCCTAGAGGGTGCCTTAGGCCTAAATCCACAGCCTGTAAGCACTACTGCTTTCCCGGCAGGCACTGCTGGACACCCACATGCTAGAACTCAGGCAAAATAGAAGAGCAGACCCTGCACCTCTGTCAGCTGATTTGGTCCTGTGGGCCCAGAAACAGTGCTGGCTGATCTTTTAGCCTCTCAAAGTTCCTCCTCCAGCTTTTCGCCTCTGAGTATCATGTTGGCTATAGATTTCTCCCGTGTGACATTTATTATGTTGAGTTATGCTCCCTCTATCCCTACTTTGTCAAAGATATTTTTGACAGACCTGTGATTCATGAAAAAACAAAATGGCAAACAAGAGAAGTGAAGCATTCTTGCACACGTTCTGGGGCACCCTGGGAGGGACCCCCTTAAAGCCAGGAGCAGTGCTGGTCACCTAGGGGCTTGGACTTCATCTGGGGAGATGAGTCAAAACACTCAAGAGAGTGCGCCCACTTCACAGGTGTTGAAACCAGTAGAATCTATGTGAACCAGGAACCAGAGCCCCTCCATGGTCCATGTCCCTGCCTCTTATTCACTTCCAAACCCTTTTCCAATTGGAATCAAAGAAGACCACACCAGTATTCCCTTTCATTCCTCACAGGTGTTGACCTTGGAAGATCAACGTGTCAGAACTTTGTCCATGAATATGCCTTTAATGGGGCTTCCAAGGTGGTGCTAGTGGTAAAGAACCCACCTGCCAATGCAGGACACTTTGGAAATGCAGGTTTGATCCATGGGTTGGGAGGCCCCCTGGAGGAGGGCATGGCAACCCACTCCAGTATTCTTGTCTAGAGAATCCCATGGAGAGAGGAGCCTGGCAGGCTACAGTCCATAGGGCCACGAAGAGTTGGACATGACTGAAGCAACTTGCATCTTGAGAAATTTGTATGCAGGGTAGGAAGCAACAGTTAGAACTGGACATGGAACAACAGACTGGTTCCAAATAGGAGGAGGAGTACGTCAAGGCTGTATACTGTCATCCTGCTTATTTAACTTCTATGCAGAGTACATCATGAGAAATGCTGGGCTGGAAGAAGCACAAGCTGGAATCAAGATTGCTGGGAGAAATATCAATCACCTCAGATATGCAGATGACACCACCCTTATGGCAGAAAGTAAAGAAGAACTGAAGAGCCTCTTGATGAAAGTGAAAGTGGAGAGTGAAAAAGTTGGCTTAAAGCTCAACATTCAGAAAACTAAGATCTTGGCATCTGGTCCCATCACTTCATAGGAAATAGATGGGGAAACAGTGGAAACAGTGTCAGACTTTATTTTTGGGGGCTCCAAAATCACCACAGATGGTGATTGCACCCATGAAATTAAAAGACACTTACTCCTTGGAAGGAAAGTTATGACCAACCTAGATAGCATAGTCAAAAACAGAGACATTACTTTGCCAACAAAGGTCCGTCAAGGCTATGGCTTTTCCTGTGGTCATGTATGGATGTGAGAGTTGGACTGTGAAGAAGGCTGAGTGCCGAAGAATTGATGCTTTTGAACTGTGGTGTTGGAGAAGACTCTTGAGAGTCCTTTGGACTGCAAGGAGATCCAACCAGTCCATTCTGAAGGAGATCAGCCCTGGGATTTCTTTGGAAGGAATGATGCTAAAGCTGAAACTCTAGTACTTTGGCCACCTCATGCGAAGAGTTGACTCATTGGAAAAGACTCTGATGCTGGGAGGGACTGGGGGCAGCAGGAGAAGGGGACGACAGAGGATGAGATGGCTGAATGGCATCACTGACTCAATGGACGTGAGTCTGAGTGAACTCCGGGAGTTGGTGATGGACAGGGAAGCCTGGCATGCTGCGATTCATGGGGTCGCAAAGAGTCAGGCACGACTGAGTGCCTGAACTGACTGACTGAACTGAAGCGACTTAGCAGGCAGGCAGGCACGCCTTTAATAAAGTGGGCCTGGCTCCCTGGCCAGCATCTCTCTGCATCCTGTCCAGCTACGTGCTCTCATCTGGCCATGTGCACAAAGCAGACACACCATTTCCTGCCTGGGAGCCTTTTCCCCACCTTTGCCTGAAGCGCTAGCCTTTTCTGCTGGCTGCCCGCCTGTGGCTTCTCTTCATCCCTTGAGCGAGGAGTGAAAATACCCAAAGTGTAAGTTAGAAAAACTTATCTGCCCAGAAAGACTCAAATACAATATATACTTTAAAAGTAGACGTATTAGTCTTTGCTAGGGAATTACAAAGCTTCCTTAATGAATACACACATCAAATGACAAATGAATAATACATAATAAGTTCTAGGGGAAAACAAGACCAATTGAATGAGAAAATGAGACTATTAGGGGGAAATTTAAGGCATCTGGATGATATTAATTTTCTCTCCCTTCCAAGATGTGGCCTCAGGTTGTGGACCTGCCTGTCCTGCCAGGGGAGTGAGAGTAACAAGAGCCTGAGTGAGCCACGCTAGAGGCAGTTGCTGAATCAGCTTCTCTGAGATAATAAGCTGCACCATAGATAAGCAGATAGCAGGGAAGCAAGCAGGATAACTTGGCAGAAAAGCATGAGCAGTGGAGTAGAGGGTTGGAACTCTAGCAGGGGGACATCCCCACAACCTGAAGCTGGCCATTCACGCACAGGGACTACATATATGCCAAATGAAGTTATATTCTTATACAAAACCACACCCCCTCCATAGTGACCAGCTTCAGGATCTAGAAGCATAACTACTATTTAATATGTAAAGTAGTATATGCACAAATTATATGTATAATACATTGTGTATATATATGTATATATTATTGTATACACACATATGTAATACATGGTGCTGCTGTTGCTGCTAAGTCGCTTCAGTCGTGTCCGACTCTGTGCGACCCCATAGACGGCAGCCTATCAGGCTTCCCTGTCCCTGGGATTCTCCAGGCAAGAACACTGGAGTGGGTTGCCATTTCCTTCTCCAATGCGTGAAAGTGAAGTTGCTCAGTCATGTCCGACTCTTAGGGACCCCATGGACTGCAGCCCACCAGGCTCCTCTGTCCACGGTATTTTCCAGGCAAGAGTACTGGAGTGGGGTGCCATTGCCTTCTCCCATGTAATACATATGTATGTATTATTATACACACACAGAGAATACATATATGTATGTATTATTATAAATGCAAATACAATACATGTATGTAATATGTAGCATATACAGCATACATATAGTCATTATATATATATAGTGTATGCACAGTCATTATATATTCACTATAGTACTAAGTATTCTGAAGTCCTTTTAAGGGCTTTCCAGGTAGAGCAGTGGTAAAGAATCTACCTACTAATGCAGGAGATGCAGGTTTCATCCCTGGGTTGGGAAGTTCCCCTGGGATAGGAAATGGCAGCCCACTCTTGTATTCTTGCCTGGAAAATTCCATGGACAGAGAGGTGTGGTAGGCTACAGTCCATGAGATTGCAAAGAGTCAGACATGACTAAGTGCTGAGCACACACACCAGTCCTTCTAAAGAAAACCATTTCAGATCCGGGGATTAGTCCTTCAAACTCTCAGGTTTTGAGGTTATGCAAATGAAATACTGTAGGTGATCACTTGTGCCAAGCTGATCATAAGTAAAGATAAATATGAAGCATTAGCAGGGCTACTGGAGTCACCAAGAAGATCCAGAATACATTCATTTTTGAATTCCTAGATTATTGCAATGAAAACAAAATTGTTAAGAAATTAGCTATATCTAGTACCTACACCTATGAAAACACACACACACAGCCTCAGAAATGGGGAAATGGAGAAATTTCTGGCCTAGTGCTATTCCAAATTTTAGGACAATTTGGTCTAGCAAAATTCCTCTAAGAGTGAAGAAGTTTCCTGGGTCTGTGAAACATGTCAATGATTTTTAGGTTATATAAAAATTAACCTGAAGAGAGGGTAAGGGAGACATTGCTTTGCCTATGTTCTGTTTCCTTTGTGGTAGCTAGAGACACAACGTCTGGTCCCAGGACCTGCGAACTGGGAAGGGGGACAGATTCCCTGCAATACCACAACAGGCTGGCATCTGGGGGAGGAGACAGGGGTTCAAGTGCCTGGGAGAAGTAATTAATGAAGCATGGAGAAAATGAGTCCAACGCTGGGGTCTCAGATGTTCCTAATCCCAAACCATCAGGAACAGATGGGTGAACCAGTGGCCTGCTGTTTGTCATGTGTGCATGTTAAGTAGCTTCAGTCCGACTCTGTGTGACCCTAGGGACTGTGGCCCACTAGGCTCCTCTGTCCAGGCAATTCTCCAGGCAACAATACTGGAGTGGATTGCTATGGCCTCCTCCAGGGGATCTTCCTGAGGTAGGGACCAAATTCATGTCGCTAAAGTCTCCTGCATTGCCAGGCAGGTTCTTTACCACTAGTGCCAGCTGGGAAGCCCTTGAAGAATAAAGAGGAAGAGGCTGTACCCACACTGGAGGAAGGGTTAGTAAGAGTGGCAGCTGCAGGGGATGGGGGGAAAGCTAGGATTAGGGTTTTTAATTTCTGAACTATAGAACATCTGGCGAAGCAGATGAGGAAACCAGAAATGATAATGTACCTTATTAGATACTCTTTCAGAAGGATACCAACCCCAACTCTTACCTGAGATTTCATGTAAAAGCAGCAGTCTGAAGTGAGGTGAGGGGAGGTAGTCACTTGTCAGAATCAGGAAATCCTGGGAAGGCACTGGGCACTCCCAACCCCATAGGAGCTGTGGATTGGACTATGTATTTAAGTGTATATGGGTGTAGTGTCATATATTGTTGTCTGCTCATAATTTGTATTGTTTATTTGTATTTGTATTATGATTATACTTTTCATGTGAATTAGTGCTGTCTTTTCTTGAGGAGACCCTGATTCTCTGAGGGTTACACTGGACAGTCTAACTAGAATTTGAGGGCTGCATAGAGAAGTGATGAGAACAAATCTGAAAGAAGTTGGTTAGGGCCAGATCATTGTATGGTATTGTTTGCCATAAGTTTCAAAATCCTTCTGTGTGACCCTGTCATGAGTTTATAAAAGTGGGGAGTTAACTTCATACCCCAGGAGAGGTTAGTAAGTGATCAAGAGCTTCCACTTGACAGACAGCTTTAGCAAGAGCTTCAAACATCACAGGATAAATCTACACAGAGAGCCTGTTAGCAGATGAGACGTTAGAAATGATTTTCACTGCTGAAAAAAGTGGGCTATTTAGGACACATGGTTGCAGGAAGATTGTGTGATGAGATGTGAAGATAGGGTACCTGGCTGCCCCCCTGTCTAATAGAGCTTTTGGTGGGGACCTCAGCTGGGTCCCTCCTCCTTTCTGGGGAACCCTCTCCTTTCTGCTCCGAGTAAGTAGAAGGCTTAGTGGTCACATTCTCATTGCTGGAAGAGCAGACCTTGCCTGCAGGATGCTTGTCGGGGACCCTAAAAGGACAGAGAGTAGGACCTCCCCAAGGTTCCAGGCCAGGTGGAGTGGCTGCTTTTATATC
This sequence comes from Bubalus bubalis, assembly GCF_019923935.1. Lineage (NCBI taxonomy): Eukaryota > Metazoa > Chordata > Mammalia > Artiodactyla > Bovidae > Bubalus > Bubalus bubalis. Next base: position 120,657,082 of record NC_059160.1, on the reverse strand, counting down.
TGCTGACAACAGTCTCATCTGAGTGCTGTGCTCAGGGTAACATTCACTGTTGACAAGGAGGAATGTCGATACGAGTATTCTCTGCCCACTTTGTAGCCCATGGGGTCATCTTGACAGGTACTTTCACAGGGTGCTCCGAATTTACACCACTGGCCAAAGGGAGTCATGGAAGATTCTGAAACAGAGGATGCTACGGAGGTGTGCATGCTGCTGTGCCAAGGGCCGAGCAGCTGGCCGGGGGAGGTACAGGAGACAAGTTAAACTCAGAACAGAGCCAAGAAGCGAGTGGATCCCTTGCTTGGCCATCTGCAAGTCTAAGCATGAGGGATCCCCATCTCCTATGAATGGAGGCCTGGCCCCCGGCTTCCTGAGTCCCAGGGGATGCAAAGAGAAGCCAACTCATCCCTCCTTGACAGAGACACACTGTGATGAATCAGGAGGCCTCTGTCCCAGACACATGGATCGCATTTCCTCTCAGTTAGAGTGGGAGTGGGGGTGGATTCAGAGTAGGGCCAAGTGAATGGCAGGCTGCCTGAGACTCGCCCAAAAGACACACTCTGAAGCAGGAAGCCTGGAAGGCTCAGACCTTCCTGGAGCGGGCTCAGTGGTTCCAGATTCTTGTGAGATGGAACCAGGGTTGTGATGGCCCCTGATGGAGCCAGGGTGAAGGTCACCTTCATTGAGAAATGAAGGAACAGGGAGGTGCCCTGTATCACCGATCCAAAGGATAGCCCTCTGGGCTCAGAATTCCTTCTTGCTCCCTTTTCTGGCAGATCTGGCTTTCTCTCCCTCACTTTCTCTCTCTGAGAGTCATTTCCAAAGTTTGGCATGTTCTCAGTTGGAGTCTCCAGTTTCTCTGATCAAAACTTGTAAACTCTGCAGCATCCTAGCTATTGCTCCTTGGAGTGTTTTTTTTTTTTTTTTTTTTTCAAGTTTAAAGAAAACAGAGTAGAACAAACAGAGAGGCTGGGAAAGAACATGGTCTTCCCCTACCATCTCTTCCTCCTCGTCTCTTCCCAGGCTGGGTTTACAGGATGTGGTGGGGAAACCTTTCTAAATCTGTAGCTCAAGGTTTTTGTTAGTTTTCAGGAAAGTATGAACATTTGGAAACTTAAGCTCAGACTAGATCCCACCTCTGGATGTATCTTAATTGTTGGTGCCCAGTGAGGTTTTTTTTTTTTTCAGGATTTCTCTCTCTCTCTGCACACAGCACTGTCATGAAGAATGAAAGTTGAGTAATCAAAGCAATATGATATTGTCATAAAAGATAGACACATAAATCAGTGGGACTGAGCCCAGGGACTAGAAATAAAGCCATGGATATATGGTCAATTAATTTATAACAGAGGAGCTATACCTTGGGGAAAGAAGAGTCTGTTCAATAAACGGTGTTAAGAAACCTGGACGTGCAAAAGAAAAAAAAAACATGCAGAAGAATGAAACTGGACCATTCTTACACCATACACAAAAATTAACTCAATGGATTAAAGACCTGAATGAAATAACTGAAACCACAAAACTCCCAGAAGAAAACAAAGGCAGTAACCTCCTTGAGCAGTCTTAGTGATGAATTTTTGGATCTGTCTCCTCAGACAAGGGCAACAAGAGCAAAAATAAACAAACGGGATTACATGAAACTGAAAAGCTTTTAAACAGCAAGGCAAACTATCAAAAAATGAAAAGGCCACCTACTGAATGGGAGAAGATATGTGCAAGCAATATTCTGATAAGGGGATAATCTGAAATATACAAAGTATATTTTCTTATGTGAATATCCAAAATACACAAAGAGCTCATATAACTCAACATCAAACAGCCAAACACAGATGGTGTCATGGGGTGTGGGTGGAGGTGCGGGAAAGTGGTGACGTCTGAAGGGGACCCGGCATCCCTGTGTGCAGGGCCGAGGGGAGCTGTGGGGGCAGGATGAGGCCAGAGGTTACAGAGAGGAGGAGCTGTTGGGGGTGGGGGGCTTAAGGGCTTGGGTGGACCAGATAGTACGTCCGAGCTCAGGCTCTGACTGGTCTCAGCACTGCTGCTCCAGGCCTCCTGCTCTTAGACTGAGTGCTTTCTTCTAGTTTTACATGCAAAGGTTTTTGCTTTTTATTTAAATGTAATAAATGATGCATTATCAATAAAACTGTAAAAAAAAAATTCAAATAATATCTAGGCTAAAACCCCAAATCTCAAGCTGGCTAAAGGCATGGTCCATTTTTCCAAGGTCCTTTTCAAATGAAACACTGTCCATTGCTTTAGGAGCAATTATTAAATTAGACTCTGGAATTAGCAGAATTATTCTCGCTATCCCCAAAGTCCCATCTGTCTAGTTTAGGTTGGAGGAGTTCCTGCTTTGTCCTAGGGAGTTGGAAGACTCTCTAGGAGGGTCAGAGAGCAGACTTGGATGGTGTCCAGCCAGGAATAAAGGATCAGGACTGCTCAGTCAGGGGTAAGGCCACGCTTTAGCTACCATGAAATGAAAGTTGTTCAGTCGTGTCCAACTCTTTGCCACCACATGGACTATAGCCCACCAGGCCCCTCTGTCCATGGGATTCTCCAGGCAAAAATACCAGAATGGGTTGCCATTTCCTTCTTCAGAGGATCTTTCCAACCCAGGGGATTGAACCCGGGTCTCCTGCATTACAGGCAGATTCTTTCCCATCTAAGCCACCAGGAAAGCTACTACCATGACCCACGGGCAACTCAGCAACTATGACTCAGGACAGGACACCAGCAACCAGTTTGTGGCTGCCCCAGAGGGATCATCTGTTCTTACTTCCCACCGTCCCTAAAAGCCAAGTGTATCTGTGCAGCACATGAGGAGATGGCTCACAGAGAGAAGACTCAGGCCTTCACATGGTGATAGCATGCGTCACTCCAGCCCCCAGGCGGAAAGTAGGAGAGGCATGCCTTTTCTGACCTACTGTCTGAGCTGCCATCAGAATAGTGAATAAAGTATAAGGGCTTAGAATGAACCTCCAATGTGCAGTGCTGAAGAGAACAAATAGCTCTTTGAATGTCAAAGATCTTGCCAGTGTAATCCAATCTGAGAAACTGCTGTCTCAGCCTCATCTGCTTATAGAAAAGACAGAAAACGTGGCTATAAAGTGAAATGAGGCTTGGAGGTGAACCATATGAAATCTCGTGGATGGAGCTATTACAACTGAGTCTAGCAAGGGAGGGGCATGGGGGTGGGTGGGGAGGCTGGGAACAATCAACAGTGCAGATTGAAAATGTGGATTTTTCTCTTGGGAAGCTCCATTCCTTGGGAAAGAAGAAGCTATAACAAAATGCCAGCAGTGGAGCTTTGCCTGGAGGGGACTACTGCTCACATTTGCATGTTAAACGGATTGAAGCATCTCCTGCCTCCCCTGGGGAAGAAGGGCTGTCAGAGGCAGCTCACAGCTAGAAGAGAGCTTTGTGCACTGGAGATGCTCAATAAATATTTGTACAAAATTGAGTTTGGTACAAAAAAAGCTGTTTTTTTTTGGTTTCTTGCCCTCAAAGACTGTGCTCAGATCTCTTGTTAGGTATATTCCGAATTCCGAATAAACTGTAGAGTGAGGTTTTGAAAAGAGGTCGCAGTTTCATCCTAAAAGCTTTACCTGCATCAGTGTCATCCTGAAGTATTCCTGGAGCCGTGGAAACAGCATCGCTAGCCTAAGATCTGTGACCTTTGCGGGTCAGCCTTGCGTTGGGATGTAGGGCCTTGCACAAGCCTGGCTCTCCCTCTCCAGCTCCTGGGAGGCTGCAATCCAGTGGACCCCTCACCCCTTGGGGAGCCCTCACATGGCCGAAAGCTGGGCTCTGTTCAGTGGCCTTCGTTTCTACTCACTTGTGCACATGTCTGTCCTGCTATCCTGCCAGCAACCACCCGCTGCCCAGATCTCTAGGACTCTGGTACCTATGATGAAAAAAATTCTCTCCCTTTCATTCACTCTACGTATAGATATTAAACAAGTGGTCTGTGCCAGGTAATGTTCTAGGTGCTGGGGATGCGGCAGGAGCAAAATAGACAAAACTCTCTGCCCTGGTGGCATTGAACTTACATTGTAATAGGGGAGGGGCTGACAGCCAGGAAACACAATCCGTAAATATTGTGTTAGAAGATAGTGTGTTTTGGATAAAAACAGCAGGATAAGGATGATCTGAAGTTGTGGCAGAGCCATTGAGAGGGAAAAGGGGTGATCAGGAATAGAGTCTTAGATGGAAGGGAACGTCAATGGCACTTCCGGAAGGATGGCTGTGGCTGCAGGACAGTTGCGGGGGGGGGGGGTGGGGGGTGGGGGGTTATCTTTATCAAGAAGGAGAAAGGAGGGAGGCTATTTAGGGCACCAGATGCTGGGGAAAATCAGTAATAGATTTTGGATATTATTTGTGCAAACTTTTAAGACAAAGGTTACAGATGGGGAGGGGAGTAAATGAAGAGACTGGAACAGAGGCAGTGACAGGAGGGAACCCCTCCCCACAGATACCAGGGGGAAAGGTGGGGGAGGGGAGAGAGGAGCAGAGGTGTGTGAATGCCAGACCCTCCCAAGGGTTCTGTGCCTTTCCCATGGGTGGGACCTGCTGGACCCTTCGTGCATGCTCTGTGAGAGGCTCTGGTCCAGAGCTTAGTGGGAACTGTACTCTAGAGAGGGGCAAGGACCCTCTCCCAGGAAGGGTCTCAGTCTTCTTTCCAAGAGAGCACAAGAGCATCCCACATTTACCGCTGGAACACAAGGGGTTTGTGTCCATATGTCGGGCTTATGGGTTGTATCTCAGGTGTCTAGAAGGGGCTTGGGTCATGGTGAAAGGTCCTAAACAATTGTTAACCTGTGATGGATTCATCATAAGCTCTCACCCCACTCTGTGGATCCCAGTCTGCTGGGCACCACAAGCCCATAGAAGATGCGAGCATCCTTCCCCCAGCCTCCGCTGAAACCTGGTCTAAGTAACAGTATCTTCCTCCCGGAGACCAAGGTGTCAGGTGAGGCAGGGACAGGTGATGAGGAGCCAAGGGATTACAGGGAAGCTGCTTCCAGTCAGCCAAGGCTCACCGGCCTTGACTGAAGCAACACTTCTATGAGCCCTTTGTCTCACCTGTGATACACAAAGGGTGGGGTCCTGCTCGTCACGCCTGAGAGGCATGAAGGTGTGAGAAAGCACTTGGGGCACGAAACCACCATGTATCTGTACCCCCACTCTGTCATTCAGAAAAAAAAAAATTAAACATGGGGGACAGGACAAAGAATATTGTAACAAATCCTGAGGTACTCACCCCTGGAATAACAGATGCTAATGATCTGCTACATTTGCTTCTTATATGTCTGGAATGAAACCAGGGCATAGACAGCTCAAGGCCCCTGTTAAACTTTTAATTAATTTAATTACTTTCTTCATTAAAGACCTCTCTTCTCACCCTCTCCCCAGAGGCAAAACTTGGTATGAATTTGGTGTATATCACTTTATCCTATGTTTTAAGTATTATAGGAATTATATAAACAATATATTATAATGTTTGTTTTAAAAGTTTTGCATAAATAGTATTGTTCTTGCACCCAGTTCTGGTGTGTTCAGGGGTTTTCCAACCCTAGCTGGGGGTCCAACAGTTCAGCTCAGTTTTAACTCTGTCTACCTGGACAGAGCCTCAGACCCCACAGGTGGAGGGCTCAGCCCCACAAGAGAGCACCTATCCCTTCTAGATGCTAATTGCAAACCCCAGGTTGTTACCTGGGTTTCTGACCAATGGCCTATAGAGATAGGAGCTTCCAACAAACCACCCCTTGCTAGAGTAGTTCATGGAACTCAGAGAAGCACTTTATTTTCTAGACCACTGGTTTATTATAAAAAGATAACTCAGGGGACAGCCAGGTGGAGAAGATGCACAGGTAAGGTCTGGGGAAGGGCATGGAGCTTCTTCACTCTCCTTGAATCTCCACAGGGTCCCCAGCCCAGGAGCTGTGAAGACCCATCATTTCATGGAGTCATCCTTTCATGGAGGTTTTCGTGGAAGCTTCATCACGTTCAGGCAGGCATGAGTGATTAAATGATCAGGGGACTCTGAGGGGAATAGGGCATCAGGGACTGTCCTGGCACCAAATTTGGCTCTTCTTTAAATCATATCCCAGTCCTGAGCTTGACCTGGAGTTATCTTGGCTAACATGTGGTCCTTGGGGAAAATAGAGGCAGACAGGTTGGATGTGTGTTGGGGTTTACTTGACTCTGACAGAGGATTATCCAGCTCAGGCTTAGCTCTCTAGCAAAAGGAGTGTTGCCTCTCTGACGGTCACCCCATTTCTTGACAGCTGACTGGTCTTGGTAGCAAGGGGGCCATTAGGTAGAGTGGGCCCCTGGGGTGAACTATTCCTGGTGCTTCTTTCTGCTCACTGAGGGTGGGTGCCCCAGTGCTGCCCAGGTGAGCAGGGCCCTGTGTGTGCGACCAGGGCTCCCAAGAGCCTAATTCCAAGACATTCCAGAGCCAGGATGTGGCCCTCAAGAAGGGATAATTATTTTGGCCTGTGACATAAATAAATTCAGGAATCAGGTCCAGTAATTACAAGTGCATGCCAACTCTCCATCACACTGACAAAAGCAGAAAGAAACCAGCTCAGTCTGCCCAGGAAAGCCAGCAGGCTCGCCAGACCAGTGATTCTGGAGAAAAGAACAGGAAAGAGAGGCTAGATTCTCATTTTAAATTATCAGTTTTCTCAAACAAAGGAGATGCTAGGGAAATTTAAAAAACAAATCCTAAGTAAGTTTTCCCAGTTCACTCCAGATCTTAAGAAACAAAAATAAAACACAATTTTCCACTAGAAACCTGACTGTAGGCTGTAATTCTCTCCCCAGAGGCCATTGCTACGGCTGATTTATGTTTCTATTTCTCATGCTCGCCTTAACATTTTTATGACATGAATCTATCAAGCAGTCATATGTGATACTCTTTTGTGCTTTTAAACTTCCTTTAAATGATTTTCTACTGTACATATGATTCTGCACTTGGCTTTTTAAGAAACACTGTGGACAAAAAATACAACATGAAATTTAGTCTCCCAACAATTTCCAAGTGTACAATATAATATTGTCAACAGCCCACACGTTGTTGTGTAATAAATCCCCAGAATCCCCTCATCCTGAATGACTGAAACTCTACACCCAGTGACTCCTCACCTCCTCCTCTTCCAACCCTAGGCAGCCATCTCCCTACATTCTCTGAACAGATACTCATAAATGGAATCAGAAAACAAGTGTCAGTGAGAATGAGGAGATGATTCAACAACTTGTCTTTCTGTCACTGGTTTTATTTCACTGAGCAGCATGTCCTCAAGTTTCATCCATGTTGTATTAGTAGTAGGTATCAGAATCTCCTCGCTTTTCAAGGTTGAGTAACATTCCACTGTGTGAATGGACCACATTTTATTTATCCTTTCATCCACTGATGGACATTTAGGTTGCTTTCACATCTTGGTTATTGTAAATAATGCTGCTATGAACATACGGGTGCAAATATCTTCTCATGATCCTACTTTCAATTCTTTTGGGTATATACTCAAAAGTGGGTTGTTGGGTCACATGATACTTCTATTTTTAACTTTTTGAGGAACCTCCATGCTGTTTTTCATAGCAACTGCACCAATTTACATTCCCATTAACACTGCACAAGGGTTATAATTTCTCCTCATTCTCACTGACACTTGTTTTCTGTTTTTATTTATTTTTTTTATTTTTTAATTGTGGTTGTCCTAATGGGTGTGAGGTAATATCTCATTGTAGTTTTGGTTTGTATAACCCTGATGGTTAGTGATGTTGAGCAACTTATCATGTGCTTGTTGGGCATTTGTCCGTCTTCTTTGGGAAAGTATCTATTCAAGTCATTTGTACATTTTTAAATTGGATTATTTGTTTGCTTTATTGAATTGTAGGAATTCTTTCTATATTCTGGATGCTAAACTATTACCAGATCATGGTTTGCAAATATTTTCTCCTATCTGTAGATTATTATTTCACTCTGTTCTTTGTTTCCTTTACTGTACAGAAAATTTTAAGTTTAATGTGGTCCCATTTGTCTTATTTTTGTTTCCTATGTTTTTGGTGTCATATCCAAGAAATTCTTGACAAATCCAAGGTCAGGAAGTTTTCCCTTGTTTTCTTCCAGGGATTTTATAGTTTTAGATCTTAAATTTAGGTCTTTAATTCATTTTGAATTAATTTTTTTATGTGGTGCATGCAACTGGCTCTTAGAACTTAATTGTCTTTGAGATTTAGCCATGTAAGTACAAGTAACTCTAGCTCACTCGCTGTCATTACTGACAAAACCCCTCACAAGTTGTTCATCCATTTTTCAACTTGTCACACACAGTGCTGAATATTCTAACAGAAGTAGTTTTTTCAGGAAGTTCCCTGGAGGCCTAGTGGTTCAGACTGTGGGCTTTCATTACCATGGCCCATGTTCAGTCCCTGGTCAGGGAACTGAGATCCTACAAACCATGCAATGTGCCCACCCCTCCCCTTGAAAGAAGCAGTTTGTTCAAAATAATAATAGCAACAATGTATTTTGTGATTCTAATTTATGGATAATTGAATGAATGACAGAAGTGTTACAGGGATAGGAGAGAGAAGTTGAGAATCCTCTATTAATAGGTATTTGTGTTATCTCTGAGGTGGTACAGTGCTATTTGAAAGTGGCCTTGGGCTAGTTATAAATGTATAATGTAAGCTTTAGGGAAATCACTAATAATGATGTAAAAGAGAACTGTAATTGATGTATTAGTCAGAGTTCTCCAAAATTAGAATCAATAGGATATGTTTATGAGTGTAAACAAGGGATAGGCTCATGGAAGACCATGAAGTCCCAAGATCTGCAATCTGGAGACCCAGGAGGGCCATTGATAGGTTCCAGTCTGAGTCTGAAGGCCTGAGAACCAGCAGAGTTAATGGTATAATTTCCAGTCCAGGTCCAAAGGCAGAAGACCAATGTCCCATATCAAGATCATCAAGTAGAGAGAGTGAATTGTCTTTTGCTCAATCTTTTTTCTATTCAGGCTTTCAACAGACTGGATGAAGCCTATTCACACTGGGGAAGGCAATCTACTTTGCCCATTTAGTGATTTTATGTTAATTTCATCCATAAACACTTTAACGAACATACCCAGAATAATCTTTCATCAAGTATTTGGGCACCCAGTGGCCTAGTCAAGTTGACACATAAAATTAACCATCTTAATTGATAGGTTAAGAGAGGAAAGAAAATGAAATCATATAAAATGTTCAATTAAAACTGGAGAGGACAAATAAAAATGGAAAAAAGAAACAAAAAACAAAGGTAATGACTACAAAAGCATACAATAAATATGGTAGATATTAATCCAACTATATCAACAATTACTGTAAATATCATTGACTAACCCTAACTCTAACACCAATTAAAAGACAGAGACTGCAGAATAGGTTAAAAAAAACAAAACCCTAAGACCCAACCATATGTTGTCTACATAACTAATGGTGAGAGACTACAGGCTTTCCCACTAAGACCAGTAAGAAGGCAAGGATGTCCTCTCATCACCTCCTATCCAATGTAGTACTGGAAGCTTAGCAATAAGACAAGAAAAGGAAATTAACACATATGCAGACTGTGAAGGAAGAAATAAAACTGACTTTGTTCATAGATGACATGATTACTTATACAGAAAATCTCAAAGAGCCAACAAAAGAAGGAAAACTCTAGGAAGTAATAGCCATTAAAGTGAAGTTTCAGGATGCAAGGCAGGATACAAAAATCAATTGTTTTTCTGTATGCCAGTGATGAAGCATTGAAACTTGAAATTGAAAACACAATATCATTTACATAAGCACCAAACAAAAAAAGAAATACTTGGGTATAAATCTAACAAAATATGTATAAGATCCATACGAGGAAAACTACAAAATTTTGATGAAAAATATCAAAGCTCTAAATAAGTGGAAAGATAGTGCGTGTATACAGACAGTGAGTGTATTAGTTTGCTAGGGCTGCTGCAACAAAATTCTAAAGACTGAATGGCTTATACAACAGAAATTTATTTTCTCACAGCTCTAGAGGCTGAAAGTCCAAGATCAAGGTTTGATTTCTTCCGGGGCCTCTCTTTGTGGCTTTCAGGCGTCTGCGTTCTCTCTGTGTCCTCACCTGGCCTTTCTTTTATGTGTGTATCCCAGGTAACTCAGTCCCTGTGTCCTAATCTCTTCTTATAAGAGGACCGGTTAGATTGGATTGAGGAACATTTTAACCTAACTACCTCTTTTAAATGCCTGTCATTAAATATAGTCGCATGATGAGGTACAGGAGGTTAGGGCTTCACATATGACCTTTAGGAATGACACAATTCTGTCAATAACAAGGAAACATTTTCAAGATGTCAATTCTTCTCAATTTGATCCATATAGTCAATGATGTCTCAATCAAAGTACCAGCAAGTTATTTCATGAATACCGAAAAACTGGTTCTAAAGTTTGAATGGAAAGGCAAAGGATCCAGAATAGCCAACACAATATTGAAGGAGAAGAATAAAGCCAGAGGACTGACCCTCTCCAACTTTACAACTTATCACAAAGCTATAATAATCTAGACAGTGTGGTTTTGGTGAAGAAACAGATGAGTAGATCAATGGAAAGGAAAAGAAGGCCCAGAAATTGACCCACATAAATACAGTCAAATGATTTTTGACCAAAAGTCAAAGACAATTGAATGGTAAAAAGGATAGCCTTTTCAAATAATGGTCATCTGAAAGATTCATCCAAAACATGAATCTAGACACAGACCTTTTATCTTGCACCAAAACAAACTTAAAATGGTTTGTACCTAAATATTAAAAGCAAAACCATAAAATTCCTAGAAGATAACATAGGATATAGTCTATGTGATTTGGAGTTTAGTGATATCTTTTTAGATATAAAATTAAAAGTATGACCCCTGAAAGGAAAAAAAAAATAAATTGGACTTTATTAAAATTAAAAACTTTGCTCTGGGACTTCCCTGGGGGTCCAGCAGTTAAGAATCTGCCTATCAATAGAGGGGACATGGGTTCGATCCCTGGTCTGGGAAGATTCCACAGGCCCCAGGGCAACTAAGCCCATATGCTACAATTATTGAGCCTAGCATCCCAGAGCCAGTGCTCTGCAACAAGAGAAGCCACTGAAAATGAGAAGCCCATGCACTGCAACTCGAGACTAGCCCCAGTCACTGCAACTAGAGAAACCCCATGCACAGCAACAAAGACCCAGCCCAGCCAAAAAACAAGACAAGTGAACAAAACCCCAAAGCAACAAAGAAAGCTTTGCTCTATGAGATATACTGTTAAGAGAATGAACATTCTCTGCTTAATTTTTCTTATATTTTACTACTGTAAAAATATTTTACCACTGTAAAAATCAATCTATTATTTAAAAAATAGTAAGAAAAGAAAGAATCAAGAGTTGACTGAACAGATGCCTAAGTCAGAATGGCAAAGCAGTTGGGAAGACAGAAGTGACCCAAGCGTGAGAAAGACCAGAGTCTGGGGTATGGGCATGTTGATGCCAAGCAGTCAGTAACGCATTCGACAGTGCAGGGTGTTCAGGACAGGGTTTCTCTATCTGCATTTTGCCTGATCAGAGAAAAGCCTTTTAATAGTAAACCACTGGACCACAAAACCATTAACCACAGAGATAAGAAAATTGAAGAACCTATAAAGAACTTTTTTCTTTTCATTAAGTAAACCTTCACCCTGTAGTAGTATTTGCCATCCTACTTGTTTAGCAGAGAACTTTTCTTTCACAGATAACTTGAAAGTAAACTAAACCCGAGCCCCTTGAGGATTCTAAGTTAGTGGGGTCCAGCTGGGCAGTCTTCTTGTGTACATGCGTGCTAAGTCACTTCAGTCACATCCAACTCTTTGCAACTCTATGAACTGTAGCCTGCCAGGCTCTTCTGTCCATGGGATTCTCCAGGCAAGAATACTCGAGTGGGTTGCCATGCCCTCTTTGAGGGGATCTTCCTGACCCATGGATTGAACCCAGGTTCTGTGCATTGCAGGTGGATTCTTGACCATCTGAGCTACCAGGGAAGCCTGGTCTTCCTATATTACCATTCTATTTTGAATCCCCCCTTTCTGTAGCTATTGCTATAGTAATTTCGTATTTCTGGATGTTGGAGAGAGTAGCAGAATAATAAATACAAACTCCACTGATTCCACTCTGGGACCAGCCATTGGGCATCCATGTGGAATTTTATAGGGAGAAACTGAGATTGTTTCCCAGGATCTTGAAATACCTTTTGTCTTGTTGTGCAATATTGGGAAGAAATTGCCACGGCTGGACAGAAATCAGAAGGCAAATTGCTCAGCCCGTGTTCTGGGCCCCAGTGATCAACTTCTGTTTGCTGCTAAGATTGTATATCCATAGGGCTAAAACAGTTTTTAACGATATCTGTAATGAACACAAAATGAAGACCACCTGTGAGCTGACAACACGTGATCCCTTTCCCCTGAACTCTGGGAACACAGCCCCTGCCAGTGGGACAGTGCCTCTCCTTTGAAGTTCACAGGTGCTCACACACAGTGGGTCCAGCCCCGAACCTGGCTCTGCCTCTGGGGACCTGAAAGGTCCTCTGTTGAAAACCACCCTGTATCCCCCTGGTTGCCTAAGCCAGAGACATGGCCCTGCCTTTCCTTCTCCCGCCCACACCCACTTCCACATTCACAGGTCCAGTAGGCTCCTGACTTCTCTCCCCTTCTCTAACTACCTCAGCCTATGCTGCCCTTCTCTCCCATTGGAGGGCAGGTTTCTTGTTAGGTATGTTCAAGGAGCCCCATTCTTTTCCAGTAGAGAACATATTTCTGTAATTACACAACCACTGCTGTGGGTAACTGGTTTTCTGACCCTCCCACCTCACTTTCACCGTAACCCTCATGAGAGCCGAACTCACTCTCTTTTTGCCGCCATCTTATCCCCAATATCTGAACAGAGCCTGGCACATTCTAGACCCTCCACAAACATTTGCATCATGAATGGATTATTGAAACTGCTCCTGACTGGTCCAGGCTTTGCTTTTTCCCGACTGCAGCAAAAACATGTATTGATCCTGATGTCACTTTTCTGCTGAAAACTTTCCAACAGCTTCTCAGGGCCCTCTGACAAGATGCAACACTTGACCTGGTCTCACCTCCCCTCAACGCATGCCACCACCCCCACCCACCACCATTGCCCCTCTGACCTGGGAGCCATCCTCATCCCAGTGTGGTGAGAATTCCTTTTGCTCTTGCTGCTCCTAGGATGTCATCGTTCCTGGGATACTTGCTCTTCAACTTCCTTTATTTTTCCTTCAACCTCCTTTTGCTCCTTATTTCTTATTTCAGCTTCAATGTTCCCCCCCACCCCACTGCCTCTGCTGGGACCCTTCCTGCCCTCTCTGTCAGATGAGTGCTCCCCACACCAACATGTTTCCTTGGTCACTTTCCTTATCTGACCATATTTTACATTTAGTCTCCTGACTTCTTTACAAGATGGAAATCATCTAAGACTGGGGATCTTTTCTATTCATGCTTTCCCCACGTCCTGACCTGGGCAGACTTAGTCAATCCTAGTTAAGTGAAGGAATAAATAAATGAAAAACCTGAAGGCCAATATGAATATTGGCTGATACTTCTAGTCTCTAAAAATGTGACGGGAGGTGGAGTTCATGCCACCTGAACAGAGCCTGGCACATTCTAGACCCTCCACAAACATTTGCATCATGAATGGATTATTGAAACTGCTCCTGACTGGTCCAGGCTTTGCTTTTTCCTGACTGCAGCAAAAACATGTATTGATCCTGATGTCACTTTTCTGCTGAAAACTTTCCAACAGCAAACTTTCCAAGAGCAAAAGGAATTCTCACCACACTGGGATGAGGATGGCTCCCAGGTCAGAGGGGCAATGGTGGTGGGTGGGGGTGGTGGCATGCGTTGAGGGGAGGTGAGACCAAGTCAAGTGTTGCATCTTGTTTGTTAAGTGAACATGCAGAAGACATGGTCCATGTCAGGCCCTGGGGGCACAGACACTGTCATGGAGACAGATGCAAAACCAACATTAACGAGGAGTAGAGTGGTCATGTCTGTGAACACAGGGGGATTGGGCCAGTGTTTGTGGGCAGATCCCACTTGACAAGGTCACTTCCAGAATTTGTCCCACACTCAAGACCTGCTGGACACTTTCTCTTGGCTGTCTGTGATGGAGAAGTAGGTAGAATCATGGGAGGCAAGGAAACTTGAAGGTCATCTAATTGGTCTCCTGTTTTCAAAAAAGCCTGCTCTGGGAATTCCCTGGTTGCACAGTGGTTAGGCCTTTGCACTTTCACTGCCAAGGGCCAGGGATCAATATCTGGTCAGGGAACTAAGATCCCACAAGCTGCACAATGTGGCTAAAAGAAAGAAGTTTTTTTTTTTTTTTTTTTTTTTTAAAGACTGCTCTTTGTTTGAAGTTCATCAGAAAAGATCTCATAGGTGCTTTCAGCAACAGCATAGAATGCAGAGACTGGGTGGCATAAAGCTTTTGCATGTAGGTGATCACAACCCCTCCCACAGCACTTGGAACTCATTTCTTCCATGCAGCCTGTTTATGACCCACTGGTCACTTTACATCATTCCTTTCCTCAACGCAGCTTCACCTCCTGCACGCTGGCTCCCAGTGGACCCAAGGACCTCCCAGATCTAAGCCTCCTGGGGGCCATCAAAGGAAGAACTGGATTTCTGTTTGTCAACATGAATCGAACTCAACAACATAATGCTGAATGGAGAGAGTCAGAGTGAAGCCTGTGGTATATTATTATTTTTTTCTAAAGAAAAATGTTTTTTAATTAATGTGTTTTAAATGAAACAAAGATGAATATTTTAATGATACAAGGTACAATTCACAAAGAAGATAAACATAATAAACCATTAGACACCTAACAACAAAGAAACAAAGATACATAAAGCAAAATATAAATCAATTAAATATAAATCTATTATATTTAAATTATTAACAACATCATTCAAGATGCTCCTATTTTTATTTTTTTGCACTTGATAAAATATTTTCAGATAAATGTTAATATGTCTAACTATGGTAATATATTTTTTCTTTTCCTTTATATTTCTTCTGATTTTTGCTTTGTTGTCATTCAGTTGCTCAACTGTGTCTGACTTTTTGGAACCCCATGGACTACAGCATGCCGGGATTCTCTGTCCTTCAACATCTTCTGGAGCTTGCTCAAACTCATGTCCATTGAGTCAGTGATGCTGTCCAACCATCTTATCTGCTGTCGTCTCCTTCTCCTCCTGCTTTCAATCTTTCCCACCATTAGGGTCTTTCCTAATGAGTCAGCTCTTCGCATTAGGTGGCCAAAGTATTGGAGCTTCTGTTTCAGCGTCAGTCCTTCCATTGAATATTCAGGACTGATTTTCTTTAGGATGGACTGGTTGGATCTCCTTGCAGTTCAAAGGACTCTCAAGAGTCTTCTCCAACACCACAGTTCAAAAGCATCAATTCTTTGGCACTCAGCTTTCTTTACGGTCCAGCTCTCACATCCACACATGACTACTGGAAAAGCCACAGCTTTGACTAGATGGACCTTTGTTCGCAAAGTAATGTCTCTACTCTTTAATAAGCTATCTAGGTTTGTCATAGCTTTTCTTTCAAGGAGCAAGTATCTTTTAATTTCATGGCTACAGTCACCATCTGCAGTGATTTTGGAGTCCAAGAAAATAAAGTCTGTCACTGTTTCCATTGCTTCCCCATCTATTTGCCATGGAGTTATGGGACCGGATGCCATGATCTTAGTTTTTTGAATGTTGAGTTTGAAGCCAGCTTCTTCATTCTCCTCTTTTACCTCCATCAAGAGGCTCTTCAGTTCCTCTTCGCTTTCTGCCATAAGGATGGTATCATCTGCATATCTGAGCTTATTGATATTCCTCCCTGCAATCTTGATTCCAGCGTGTGCTTCATCTAGCCTGGCATTTCACATGATGTACTCTGAATATAAGCTAAATAAGCGAGGTGACAATATATAGCCTTGACATAATCCTTTCCCAATTTGGAAGCAGCCTGTTGTTCCATGTCCAGTTCTAATTGTTGCTTCTTGACCTGCATACAGATTTCTCAGGAGGCAGGTAAGGTGGCCTGGTAGTCCCATCTCTTTAAGAATTTTCTACAGTTTAATGTGATCCACACAGTCAAAGGCTTTAGTGTAGTCAATGAAGCAGAAGTAGATGTTTTATTAAATTCTCTTGCTTTTTCTATGACCCAATGGATGTTGGCAATTTCATCTCTGGTTCCTCTGCCTTTTCTAAATCTAGCTTGGACATCTGGAAGTTCTTGGTTCATGTACTGTTGAAGCCTAGCTTGGAGAATTTTGAGCATTACTCTGCTAGCATGAGATAGTACGATTGTGCAGTAGTTTGAACATTCTTTGGCATTGCCTTTCTTTGGGATTGGAATGAAAACTGACCTTTTCCAGCCCTGTGGCCACTGCTGAGTTTTCCAAATTTGCTGGTATATTGAGTGCAGCACTTTAACAGCATCATCTTAAAATATTTATTTGGCTCTGTCAGGTCTTAGTTGCTGCATGTGGGATCTTTATTGTATTGTATCTTTTGTTGCAGCAAGCAGGCTCAGTAGCTCCATGGCATGTGGGATCTTAGTTCTTGACCAGGGATTGAACTCATGTCCCCTGCATTGCAAGGTAAATTCTTAACCAGTGGACCACCCAGAGAAATCCCTGTGCAGGATATTATTGATGTAAATCCAATGACATACAAATAGCACTGTTCGTGGATGGAGGCACATGTTGGGGAGGAGGGTTGGGAGGAGTTTGGGATAAGGTGGGGCTGTGTAATGTGAAAGTGGGTGCAGCAGCAGGGATGAGGGCCATGAGGAAGGGATGTCTGTCTGGGTGTTTGGACAGCCTCACCAAGGTAGATGGTGGTATCATGCTACTGATGGCTGCTAAGTCGCTTCAGTCATGTCCAACTCTGTGTGACCCCATGGACGGCAGCCCACCAGGCTCCCCCATCCCTGGGATTCTCCAGGCAAGAACACTGGAGTGGGTTGCCATTTCCTTCTCCAATGCATGAAAATGAAATGTGAAAGTGAAGTTGCTCAGTCATGTCTGACTCTCAGCGACCCCATGGACTGCAGCCTACCAGGCTTCTCCGTCCATGGGATTTTCCAGGCAAGAGTACTGGAGTGGAGTGCCATTGCCTTCTCCAGAGGGAACAGTAACCTGGATTTATTCAAATCCAGCCCCCAGGGAAAAGCACACAACTCCAGCAGCATTATTTGCAGAGGTGGCTCTGAGGGCAACAGAGCAGAGCAGCGGGGAGGAGAGGCTGGGCAGGCTGGGGGGTGGTCGGCGGGTGTGCACACCCTCCAGGGCTTGTGCTGTCCCTGCATCTGTCCCTGCATCAGAGGGAAAGGAAGAAGAGAAAGGAAAAAGAGAAAAGGAAAAAGAGAAAAGAAAAAGAGAAAAGGAAAAAGAAAGGAAAAAGAAAAACTCTGGGCTGTGGTGCAGGGAAAGACAGTCTAATATTTTTTCTGGGATTAGAAAAGATACACAAATGCATTGCCTATGACAGAACAAAGAAGCCTCTGAGGATCTTTAGCTCTGAACATCAGGTATGCTTACATAAATAGAGGGACATGGAACGGTAGGAATTTGTGAGACTCAGATTCAGTATTTTTAAGACAATTGCAAAATAGATTCAGGACCATTTGATATTGGTGATAGCAGTGCCCAAGCCCTCAGGCTCAATCCCCTACTTACCTCCTCACTCCTCTTCCATTTTGAGCTCTTTCTTGCCTCTAGGACTGTTGGTGTTTCTTTGAACTTCTCATGAATTGTGTTGTCTTTTTAAAAGCATTTGTACACTAATGTCACTATTTTGTTTTGCTGTCTTAATTGGTCTGTCCTTGAATAGGGTGAGCACAAGTCCTGGAAAAGTACCACTGGGTTAACGGTGTCTCTGAAAGTAGGTTGTTCAGACCACAAAGTCTGAAGCCTGGAACTGGCTTTTCCAGACTCACAGCTGAGGTTAAGAGGGCAAAGCCGCCTCTGGCTGCCCTTCAGGTGGTGGTGAACACGGCCCTCACCTTCCCCTCCACCAGCCACCAGCTTCTACCCCTGATTAATGTTGTACTTTTTAACAGGGTGATAGATGCGCCTCTGCCAAAGTTTCCCCTGGGCGCTTCCCCTGTGGCTCAGGGGTAAAAAATCCGCCCGCAACGTAGGAGGTGCAGGAAACTAGAGTTCAATCCCTGGGTGAGAAAGATTCCCCTGGAGGAGGAAATGGCAATCCACTCCAGTATCCTTGCCTGGAGAATCCACAGACAGAGGAGCCTAGAGGGCTAGAGTCCTTCGGATCTCAGAGTCAGACATGTCTGACGTGATTGAGCAGGCAGGCCAGTCAGTAACGGCCAGTGCTCCTGTGCTCCCAAGATAGGCCCTAGTCCAACCAGCAAGGGCTTTTCAAACGGGGTCTCTGGACATGGTGTCTGCTCACCTGTGAAGGAGGGTGGAGAGTGCAAGGGGGTTAAGGGAGGATTCCTGCCCCATGGGTGTCCAGCGCATCCTCCAGTCTGTGGGGAAGGAGTTGGGGCCCAGCCCCTTACCTCCAGCTTCAGAAGAGGGGCTTTAAGCAGACACATTGGGGAGCTGACAGGGGACGCATACCTGGCACTGGCCTGAGATCCCAAGATGAGGAATGGGCTGAGTTGGCTGGAGGAGGTGAGACGGCATCTGTGAGGTGTGGAAGGCAGCTGGGCAAGGACGCTCCAGCAGAGGCTCGAGTCTGCCCTGGACAGGCCTGGGTCCTCTGCCCTCAGCACCATAGTGAGAGGCTCCCAGTGTGCTGACAGAGCTCCAAACCAGGCACTGAACAGGAGTTGTCATGGCCAGCTGGGCAAGGCGTCAGCCTTCTGAGGAGAGCTGGAGGCGAGAGGTACCTGGAATCCCAGGAGAGGCTCCCAGAGGACCCAAGAAGACATCACCAAGAGAAAGGTCAGTTTTCCACATGTGCTATGGCCCCTGGGCTCCAAACCTGGGCAGAGAGACTACTTTGCCTCCATTAAGGCTCCAGTCCTAGGGAGGTCAAGGCTGAGGCAGGAGCGGGGAAATGCTGGCAGGGAGATGGACTCACCAGGTGTTACTGATTGAACTGAGTTCCTTACACACCTCCACCTCATACATACATTGAATTTTTAACTCCTGTACCTCAGAATGTGACAGCATTGGGAGCAGGGTCTTTGAAGAAGTGATTAAATTAAATATGGGGCTAGTGAAGACATGGAGATGGTGACCATCTGCAGGTCCAGAAGTGGCATCAGGAGAAACTCCCCCAGCCGGCACTGTCGTCCATGATGTCCGGCCTCCAGGGCTATGAGGACATAGGCTTCTGTTGTTGAAGGTGTGCGGTCTCCAGCAGATGAACAACCCCCCACTTCTGTTCCGCAGGCCTCCTGCCAGCCACAGGTTGAGTGTTCACTTTGAATGAGACTCACAGGGGATGTGTTAATATGTGAACTGTCATTCATGGACCTCACATCACCAGAAAACTTCTTGTCCCGGGGTGTGTGTGTGTGGGGGGTACTCCCCAGGCCTGGGCAGCGCGATCCCCAGGGTGGGTTTGCAGGAGGGGTCGAGATGTGATTGTTCGTGCAGCATCCTGTGGACAGAATTCCTGACAGCATTGCTCCATCCCCAGTGTCCCGAGAGGCCCTCCACGTTTAGCTGAGGTTAAAATTTGGCTGAGATTAAAATTTAACCACCTCTGGGTTTAAACTTTGGCTGCACTGATTCTCCTCTGGAGAAAGTGGCAGGAGTAACTCAAGATAGTGGAGTCAATGAGGTGTGCCCCACCCTTAGCAAAGTACAGGCCTTGACCATGAAGCTCCCATCCCAGGCTGTGAATGAGTCCATCAAGTCTATTCTGCTGTAAAGGACTGTCTTTGAATCCCTCGGAAAAGATGACTCTTCTCCAAGCCTCAGTGGTGTTTCAGTAGCCTTTGCTTCACATTGTTCTCCCCAATCAAAGCCTGTCTGATGGACTTTCTCCAATGTGGTGCCCGTTAGAGCTTCTTTCAGATTAAAACCGCTGATCCAGGCTCCATTGCAGGAGTGACCTTGCACATCCATGGAGCTGAATCCCCGAGAATGTGAGATCGGCCCCACAGGAAAGGGACTGGTTTGACTTTCTTCTCCAGAGGACTCAGGGTCATCGTGGCATCCACATGCCCATGGAGAAGCTGCTGGCTGAGTAGCAGGATCCTATTGTGAAATGAAGCAACTTTACTGTGGGGGCTGTAGTCCCGTGTCCTGAATCCACTGAACAAACTGAGTTGGATCCCATCGAAAAACAGAGATTCAAACCCATCGCTTCCCCTCAGCCCAGCTCCACCCTACCACTCCCCTCCCCCATCCCACCTCCACACTCCTCCCCCAACACACCCATTCCCCACTCCCCACCCCCCCCAACACACCCACAGGAGCAGGGCCCTGGACACAAAGGGTCAGTGCCATGGCCAGCAGTACCACTTGGGCGTTGAGACCCTGAGTCATGGCCGCTCCATCCTGGAGTGGCCCAGCATCTGTGGGGTCCTCGGGGGAAGCCGAGCCCTCACCAGGCTCATTTGGTAAGTTTCCTGAGACCAGCCCTGATGTCAGCAAAGCCCTGATTACAGGCTTTGGGACTGGAGGCGTGCACGTGGGGTGACCGAGGCCCCTTGTCCCAGGATGGCTGAAGGGTCAGCCTCTTCTTGCTGTAAACTTGACAGAGCCTCTGCCTCACTTGGCCCTCGGGGGTGGTGGGGACCCAGCAAGCTCTCCAAGTGCCCGAGGATGAAGCAGCCACACATGACTGCTGCTCTGTGTTCCAGCAATAACCAGCCAGACCAAAGCCTACTGTGGGGGAGGGCTACTGGATACACATTTGGAGGCTTGAATTTGGCTCCTTCCAAAAAAAAAAAAAAAAACCCAAACAAATAAAGCAACCCACCATCATCATCTAAGGATTCTTCACAAAACTTCTCCCAGGTTCTAGGAAGGGAGCTCCTAAAATCCCAGGCTGAGATTACTCAATGATTGTTAACCCCCTGCAGCCACACTGAACACGGACCTGAAGTCCTTTGGGCAGCTGGTGTTCCAGGGATCCTGGGTTTGCTTTTCTGAAACTCCACCTGCTCCTGCAACACAGCTGCTCCCAATTTCTCAGACAGGATGCAATTCCAGAGCATGGCTCTCAGTCTCAGAAAACATGAGACTTACCCAGGGGAGCTTGTTATAAATTCAGAGTATACACGCATATGGGACTTCCCAGGTGGAGCTAGTGGTAAAGAACCTGCCTGCCAATGCAGGAGACTTAAGAGATGGTGGTTTGATCCCTGGATCGGAAAGATCCCTTGGAGGAGGGCAACCCACTCCATTATTCTTGCCTGGAGAATCCCATGGATAGAGGAGCCTAGCAGATCAGAGGAGGCCTGCATAGTCACAAAGAATTAGACACGACTGAAGCAACTTAACACACATGCATGCATACATGCATATGAGAATGGTGAAAGTCCACACTGACAATACCAAACGCTGGTAATGATAATAGGAACTTTCATTCACAGCTGGTAGGAATGCAAAATGCTGCAGTCCCTTTGGCTATTTCTTCCAAAACTACATATACTTTTACCATATGCTCTAGCAATTGTGCTCCTTTGTGTTTCCCCAAAGGAGTTGGAAAAACACACACAATCTGCACACAAATGTTTATGGCAGCCTTATTACAAATTGTCAAAACTTGCAAACAACTAAGGTGTCCTTTAAGATGAATGGATAAACTGTGGTCCACCCAGAAAATGGAATATTAGCATATTAGCTCTAAAAAAAAAAGAGCTATCAAGCCATAATAAGACACAAATTAAAGTTCAATGCTTGTGACTAAGTGGAAGACTCCAACCTGGAATGCCTATATATTGTATAATTCCAATTGCATGACATTCTGGAAAAGGCAAAATCATTGAGACAGTAAAAGCACCAGTGGTTGCCAGGGACTGTCAGGGAGTGAGGGATGAACAGGCAGAGGACAGAGGGTTTTTAGGGCAGGGACACTGCTCTGTGTGAAACTATCATACAGTAGTATACATGACCTGGGGGCTTCCCAGGGGGTACTAGTGGTAAAGAACCCACCTGCCAATGCAGGAGACATGAGAGACATGGGTTTGATCCCTGGGTCGGGAAGATTCCCTGGAGAAGGCCGTGGCAACCCACTCCAGGATTCTTGCCTGGAGAATCCCCTTGGAGAGAAAAGCCTGGAGGGCTACAGTTCATAGGGTTGCAAAGAGTCGGACATGACTGAAGTGACTTAACACACATGCACCCATACATGTCATTCATTAGACACGTTCCGACCCATAGAATGTCCAACACCAAGAGTGATTATCTTAAGGCAGACTCTGGGTGATGACTATCTGTTGATGTAGTTTCGTCCATTGTAACACATAGACCTCCGCGGTGGGGAAAGCAGTGCTGTGTTGAGGGGAGAAGGGGTCTATGGAAACTCTCTGTACTTTCCACTCAATTTTGTGGGTGAACCAAAAACTGCTCTAGAAAGATGAAGTCTATTAAGAGAAGTCCAGATCGTTGGGATCCACTCACCCTTTCATAAGACTCTGGTTTAGCAGTGCTGGAGCTGGGCCTAGAAATCCACATTTGGAAAACTTCCCACATGCTGTGATGTCACCCTCAGAGAGGCAAAACCTCACCATTTCTCCCGGCAGCTGGCAGAAGCCAAGCCAAGAGAGTTGCAGCCTCATGTCCCCTTTGTGGGAGATTCCCCACCCCACCCCTGGGCTGAGATGGGCCAAGCACCCAAGCCCAGGGAGCAATTCAGGGAGTTTGGCTTCTCATGCCCCAGCTAAGGCCCAGCCTCTTGGATTAGCGAGGTCATCTAGTAAACTTATTAGATTTGGTGTTCGCCTATCTGGCTAAGGTTTGGTATGGATACAGGTTGATTTATTTCAACAAACTCCTCCCCAACTTCTCCCATCTCCAGGCTTTTTTCGTTTGGGCCCTTGTTACACAGAACCTGCCCTGTCCACCTGCCATCTGGAGGTCAACCCCAAATACTGCTCTCTTTCATCCACAGATCTCTGAGGGCCACACACTCCCTCTACCTCTCTCCCACCTACTTGGGCCAGGCTGGTGTTCTTGCTGCTCCAACACACAGGGGCTCCTCCCTGGACACGTGTCCCCACACCCCTGTCTTCCCCATTCCTCATGACCCTTGGCTCTCCCAGCATCGGGCTCACAGCTTCCCTCTGTGGGGAGCTTCTCTGCCTGATCCCTGGGACCCTGGAGCATGGAGCAGGGGTCCATCTCTCTGGATTTGTCTTGAGGCGTCCTTCTACCTGCCTCACCCTGCCTGCCAGCAAGGAGGCCACTACTCATTCAAAGAAAGCACAGGAGAAAGCCAGGCTAGGCTGCATCCATGCACCTGGGCTCCAGGGGCTATGGGACCAGGGACGAGTTACCCAGTTTCTCTGAACTTCTGTTTCTTTACCATAAATTGAGACTAATGATGCTTGTTTCGTAGGACTGTTGGGAGGAAGAAAAGATAGCAGTCATAAAATTGATAAAGTGGTCATGATATTCAGTCCCAACGTTAACCGAGGTTGGGCTCAGCTCTCCGGGTCTGGCTGCAGCACCGTTCTATGGCTTTGCTGGTGCCTCCATGGCTAGTCCAGATGCAGGGCAGCCACAGGCCCAGTGAGGGGCCACCACTGTCCTAAGGCTGAGCCTGGAGCAAGACCTAGAGAAACCCACTCAAAGCCTCAGAGTCAAGAGCAAAGAGGAAGTGTGTAGGGTTGCGGATGCACAGAAGTAGGGTCTGCAGAGCCAGCCAGGGGAGGCGTTCAGGTGCAGACCTGGCTGAGCCCAGAGACCAGGGCGAGATAGCAGACCAGCCACAGAAGGAGGGCTGCAGACAGAACAGAAGTCTCTGCCTGCTTTAGGGAAGAGCTTCTGCACTCCTCTTCACCCAAGGTCTACAGCATCATGGGACGGCTCAGGACCATGTCCCTGGAGATCCTGGAGATCATGAGGTTCCCCACTTCTCTGTTAGACAGTGCAAATTTGGGGATACTGTTGATGCAAGTTTGGGGAGACTGGGTTGGGTGGTGATTCAGGGCTTTGGCTTTGAAACGTTTTCTGTGCTGCAGACTGTGACATCTTGTCTGTTATTAAATCCTCAGAGCTTTAGTTCTTTGGACACGAAAAACCATAATGTTTTCATATGAGGGTGGTGATGATGATAAGTCTCAGAAAATGTTAGGATAGGGTGGGGTGTACAGCAGGCGGTCAACACATCTTCTTGTTGTTCAGTCACTCAGTTGTGTCTGACTCTGCAACCCCATGGATGGAAACATGCCAGGCATCCCTGTCCTTCACTATCTCCTGGAGTTTGCTCAAATTCATATCCATTGAGTCAGTGATGCCATCCAACAGTCTCATGCCCTACTGCCCCCTTCTCCTCCTGCCTT
Organism: Bubalus bubalis; assembly: GCF_019923935.1. Classification (NCBI taxonomy): domain Eukaryota; kingdom Metazoa; phylum Chordata; class Mammalia; order Artiodactyla; family Bovidae; genus Bubalus; species Bubalus bubalis. Next base: position 120,632,560 of record NC_059160.1, on the reverse strand, counting down.
CATTTTTTCCCAGCATCAGGGTCTTTTCCTATGAGTCTGCTCTTTCCATCAGGTGGCTAAAGTATTGGGGCTTCAACCTCAGTATCAACACATCTTAGCTCTAATAACTATTATTATTCTTACACAGGCCACATAGGTAATCAGTGGAAGCTGGAAGATGTGTCTTTCCCTGTACAAAACATGGGTCAGGAAAAAGCAAAACCACCAGCTGTCCTTGAGGCCGAAGCTGGGGAGAGGGCCCCTGGGTTACTGCAGTCTGAATGTGAAAGTCTGTCTCTTTGGCTTGAGCGTGTTTCCTTTCTAGGTCAGCCTCTGGAGTCCACGTGTTTGTATCCCATCCTTTTCAAAGGCTACTTTTCCAGGGTGATCCTGAAAACATTCGCTGCAGTCAGGCAGGTCCTATCCAATAGTTTCTTGGGAAGGGGCACCAGCTGGGCTTGGAGAGTGGAGGATGTGGGGAGGTTTGATAGGGAAGGGAAGCTCAGGGCTGGAGGCTTGGCCGCAGGGGGAACCCTGAGTGCTCTGTGGTCAATCTCCTGGACTAGGTGGGGCTGCACATCGCCCCTGGCTCTGGATGAGAGCAGCATCCAGGGGGCTTTTCTTGATCACTGAGCAGCTACTCTGTGACTGGAGGAGAAAAATCATTGTATTGGGGAAACGTGTGGCAGCCCTATAGACTGCTGTTGGCACTGAGGAAGGAGGGACCAGAGAAGCAGGAGCAGGGAGGCTGTCTCAGGCCTTTGTCTAAGAGCCTCTGGACGGGTTCCGCCTCCATTTTCACTCCTTTGGTCCCATGCCCTAACATCGGTGTCCAGTGTAAATTCCATCTCAAGCCACCTTTACTCATTTAGCAAAAAAGTCAAATTTGCTGAACAGTTCTCATGGTTCATTGGTTCATCGTACAACGATTTCTTTCGACTCAGCCTTGGAGGCTTTTGCTGCTCAGAAGGTGCCCCCGGTGGGTGTTTTTTTTCCTAGTCTGCGATGACATTTCATCTCCAACATATCTGGGAAGAAGTATGAAGAGTGTGGTGACCCTGAGGGCCTCCCTGTCATCCCAGCCAGGACAGGGAATGCAGGCTGGGGCTGGGGTAAGAAGGAGGTGAAAGGGGTGGATTAAGGTGGGTGGGGTATGTATAGGGGGCCCTGCCGGGTGGCACAGGCCTTATGATAGCAGAAAGGAGCCTGTTGGCTTTTCTTTCTTGGGAGAGCTGTCATTCGGGTAGCCATCTATGTGTTCTCCTATTATATAGTTTGATATCTCATTAGAATAGAAAGATTTCAAAATTAGCACCAACATTTGAGAAGAAATAAAATCTCTTCCATATGCTGCTTAGCTCGGGTGGCACCAAAAAAGGCAGAACTGATTCCGAGAATGTTCTGCTTATGGCCCCTCCCCCAGGGCTCATCTGGCACTGTTCTCAGACATGCCACTGCCTCCAGGGAGACCTCATTTCTACTTTCACTGCTCCCTGCTGCTCCCCACCCTGGCTCGCTCCAGGCCACCTGCCCTCTGGCATTCACCTGGCAGGGGTGAGGTGGGTAGAGAGGGAGGAGAGAGGGGGCAGGGGTGTGGGTGAAGGCTGGCCCCCTCGTCCTGGCACCTGTGCTCTTCCCCAGGGAAGAGGTGAGCAGAGCTTAAGCATCCATTGATGGGGCCACACCACATTCTCCCAAAGGCCCTGCCATGCCTCCCCTCACCCTAAGCAGGAAGATAGATGTCATTAACCACCATCTCAAGGTTTCCATAGAACCTTCAACTAGGCTCCCCATGAAGGCAGGCGCACATCTGTGGACCACCTATGCCTAGCAGGATTCTGTTTCCTGATGGGTTCACTGAGATCTTTGCAACATATTCAGCACCATATTCTGGGGACATAGGTCTCCAAGTATTTTACGGTGCCCTGCTGTTGAGAAAAAATTCTGAGACCTTGACCTTTTATTGGTAAATGAAACAGCCTCTTGCATCTCAACTAAGTAAATGATATTTTTCTGGTTCACAAAAGCCCCTGAGGTGAGAGTGAATTCTCTTATAAAGGCGACAGCACAGATTCTTATCAGACAGGACTTTCTTTTTCCCTTCAGGAAAAAGATATAGGTGATATAGGTGACCTATTCTTAAAAATTATTAACTAGTCCAAACTATCAAAATTTATTCTTAAAATACCTACATCCTTAGGTTTTAGCTTTTGAGCTGTCAGAGCATAGAACCAATGCCCAGGGTTCCAGAGCTGAGTTCTACTCTTGGAGCTTTCCTTTTCCTCTCCTTTTTCAAAAACTCCTTGAGATCAAGTAAAATAAAGTAAATTTAATATCAGCAAAACCTGATTTATATTTTTTTGATTAATAGATAGAAGTAGAAACATACACCAGTTTCCTGTCATATACAGGAAAAATGACCACATTCCACATCACTGTGTTCTAAATAGTTATTCAGTTCAGTTCAGTCACTCAGTTGTGTCTGACTCTTTGCGACACCATGAACCGCAGCATGCCAGGCCTCCCTGTCCAACACCAACTCCCAGAGTCCACCCAAACTCATGTCCATTGAGTTGGTGATGCCATCCAATCATTTCATCTTCTGTTGTCCCCTTCTCCTCCTGCCCCCAATCTTTCCCAGCATCAGGGTCTTTTCCAATGAGTCAGTTCTTTGCATCAGGTGGCCAAAGTATTGGAGTTTCAGCTTCAACATCAGTCCTTCCAATGAACACCCAGGACTGATCTCCTTTAGGGGACTGGTTGGATCTCCTTGCAGTCCAAGGGACTCTCAAGAGTCTTCTTCAACACCACAGTTCAATAACATCAATTCTTCAGTGCTCAGATTTCTTTATAGTCCAACTCTAACATCCATACATGACCACTGGAAAAACCATAGCCTTGACTAGATGGACCTTTGTTGGCAAAGTAATGTCTCTGCTTTTGAATATGCTGTCTAGGTGCCATGAAATTAAAAGATGCTTACTCCTTGGAAGGAAAGTTATGACCAACCTAGATAGCATATTCAAAAGCAGAGACATTACTTTGCCAACAAAGGTCCATCTAGTCAAGGCTATGGTTTTTCCAGTAGTCATGTATGGATGTAAGAGTTGGACTGTGAAGAAAGCTGAGCACTGAAGAATTGATGCTTTTGAACTGCGGTGTTGGAGAAGACTCTTGAGAGTCCCTTGGACTGCAAGGAGATCCAACCAGTCCATTCTAAAGGAAATCAGTCCTGGGTGTTCATTGGAAGGACTGATGCTAAAGCTGAAACTCCAATAGTTTGGCCACCTCATGTAAAGAGTTGACTCATTGGAAAAGACTCTGATGCTGGGAGGGGTTGGGGGCGGGAGGAGAAGGGGACGACAGAGGATGAGATGGCTGGATGGCATCACTGATTCGATGGACGTGAGTTTGAGTGAACTCCGGGAGTTGGTGATGGACAGGGAGGCCTGGCGAGCTGTGATTCATGGGGTTGTAAAGAGTCAGACACGACTGAGTGACTGAACTGAGGTTGGTCATAACTTTCCTTCCAAGGAGTAAGCGTCTTTTAATTTCATGGCTGCAATCACCATCTACAGTGATTTTGGAGCCCAGAAAAATAAAGTCAGCCACTGTTTCCACTGTTTTTTCCCCATCTATTTGCCATGAATAGAATTTGCAGACTTGATATAGGTAGAGCTCTGGGCCCTTTGTCACTGGCATAGATTAACTAATCAAATCAGATGGTTGATACCTTGGAGCCTTTGAAGTCTGAGGTCAGGAAACTTTAGTGGAGAGGGAGGGTCCCTTCATGGAGGGAGTGGAGAGGTGGCTGGGGAGTTGGCCTTCTGGGCTAGCAGAGGCTCCTGGGCACCTTAGAGAAGGTGGGTGCTCTCCAGTAGGAGAGGCACTCCTGCCTCCCTCTCCCTCCTCTGCCATCCCATCTGGAGTGTCATCATTGGAAGACATAGTGAGAAGGTGGCCACAGACAAGCTAAGGAGAGAGGTTTCAGAAGGAACCAACCCTGCCCACACCTTGATTTTGGACTTGCAGCCTCCAGTGCTGTGAGAAAATAATTGTCTGTTGTGTGAGGCTCCTGGTCATGGTACTTTTGTGCTGCAGCCCCAGCAGACGGATATATAGTGAGTAGGGATTTCTTGGGAGAAGGCAATGGCAATCCACTCCAGTACTCTTGCCTGGAGAATCCCATGGACGGAGGAGTCTGGTAGGCTGCAGTCCATGGGTCGCTAAGAGTCAGGCATGACTGAACGACTTCACTTTCACTTTTCACTTTCATGCATCGGAGAAGGAAATGGCAGCCCACTCCAGTGTTCTTGCCTGGAGAATCCCAGGGACAGAGGAGCCTGGTGGGCTGCGGTCTCTGGAGTCGCACAGAGTCGGACATGACTGAAGTGACTTAGCAGCAGCAGTAGCAGCAGGGATTTCTTGGTTGTAAAGTCCACACTTCTTCACCCACCATGCTGTCCTAGAAAAGCCAGGCTTTTTGGATTCAGTAGAGAAATTCAGGGGCTGGAAGAGCCCTCTGCCATCTCTGTCTCGGAGGTGGTGCTACTCAGGAAGCTATCTGCCTCCTTGCATTCAGGAGCAGCTTGCTGGTGTGAGGGATGGCAGGGGAGCCTGGGGAGGGCTCAGTCAAGGTTGTCTACCCCCTCTCCTTGACTGGGGCTTCCCAGGTGGCTCTAAGTTGCTCAAAGTGATAAAGAACTCACTTGCAAATCAGGAGATGTAAGAGATGCAGGTTCAATCCCTGGGTTGGGAATATCCCCTGAAGGAGGGCATGGCAACCCACTCCTGTAGTCTTTCCTGGAGAATCCTATGGAAAGAGAAGTCTGTTGGGCTACAGTCCATGGGGTTACAAAAAGTTGGACATGACTGAAGCAACTTAGCACACACGCACTCTCTTTGATCATCAGACAGTCTCTAGTCTTATCTATTATGCACTTCCTGTTCTGTGTAATACTTCACTTACCTAAAAGTATCCCACTGATTGGAGGCTGAGGGTGAGGAGGAAGGACTTGAATGCCACTTATGTAGGACAAAGCCTTCCTTTTATACCTGGGAGAATGATGAGAAGGTAAGTGGTGGATCTGAAGTCACCCAGAGTTGGAAATGCACTCAGAAACAGAGCCCAGTTCTCCTGACTCACATCCCAGGGATCCTCCCATCCCCACGGTGCCATCTCCCTGGTGATAGAGGACAGAAGATGGAAGGTATCTCAACACCTTGGAGGGACCGAGTTCCAGGACCCTAGGGCATCAGGCCTGGAGGAGTCTAGGAGGCATGTGGGTAGCAAGGCAGTGAAGGCTCCAGTGGAGAGCAGGCATCCCTCCTGCTTGGCCCTTCATGGAGCATCCAGATGTCATCTTCCCTCACTGTGGAGCAGGAGCCATGTGGAAGGGGGCGGGTAGAAATCAGTAGTGAGCTGTTGGTGGTAGGTGAGTAGGAAGTCTTAGCATTTCTCAAGCTCTCCATGCAGAGTCTGACTCAGTCGGTCTGGCTGGACCTGATTTGGGGTCTTTAACAAGCCCCCAGCTGATGCAGATGTGCCAGTGGGACCCATGATGGTTCATTTTATGTGTCAACTGGGCTGAGCCACAGTGCCCAGCTACTGGGTCAAACTAATTAAGATGTTTCTGTGAAGGCATTTTTTAAAATGAAATGAATATTTACATCAGTAGACTAAAGCAGAGTGGATCGTCCGCCCCCATTTGTGGCTGGGCCTCATCCAATCAGTTGAAGGTCTCAGGAGAATAAAGATGGACCTCCTTGGAAGAAGAGGGAATTCTGCCAGTAGAGGGCCTTTGGAAGTGAACTGTGGCTCTCCTGGGTCCCAGCCTGTTGGCTTGCCCTGTAGATTCGGAGTTCACCAAGCTTCCACAATCCTGTGGGCCAACTCCTTAAAATAGTCAACCAATCTCTCTCTCTGTCTTTCTCTCTCTCACACACACACACACACTCACACCTCCCCCCCTCTCCCCGCAACACACACCCCCACATTGGCTCTGCTTTCTGTTTTTCTGGACAGCCCTGATAGCTACAAGACCACACTCTGCTCAGTGAGGGTATGTTTCTTAGTGAGACATGCAGCTGCTGCTGCTGCTGCTAAGTTGCTTCAGTTGTGTCCGACACTGTGCGACCCCATAGATGGCAGCCCACCAGGCTTCCCTGTCCCTGGGATTCTCCAGGCAAGAACACTGGAGTGGGTTGCCATTTCCTTCTCCAATGCATGAAAGTAAAAAGTGAAAGTAAAGTTGCTCAGTCGTGTCCGACTCTTAGCAATCCCATGGACTACAGCCTAGCTCTTCCTGTCACTGTGAGATTTTGGACACACTACCCCAAATCTTTGCTTCCTTCTCTGTAAGACAGAGGCTACATACTTAGCACAGGGCCTGGCACTTAAGAAACTCTTAATAAATTAGAAATATAACCTCATCCACACATGATGGTTATCACGAACAGTGTGGAGATTCCTTAAAAAACTGGAAATAGAACTGCCTTATGATCCAGCAATCCCACTGCTGGGCATACACACTGAGGAAACCAGAAGGGAAAGAGACACGTGTACCCCAGTGTTCATCGCTGCACTGTTTATAATAGCCAGGACATGGAAGCAACCTAGATGTCCATCAACAGATGAATGGATAAGAAAGCTGTGGTACAGATACACAATGGAGTATTACTCAGCCATTAAAAAGAATACATTTGAATCAGTTCTAATGAGGTGGATGAAACTGGAGCCTATTATACAGAGTGAAGTAAGCCAGAAAGAAAAACACCAATACAGTATACTAACACATATATATGGAATTTAGAAACATGGTAACAATAACCCTGTATACGAGACAGCAAAAGAGACACTGATATATAGAACAGTCTTTTGGACTCTGTGGGAGAGGGAGAGGGTGGGATGATTTGGGAGAATGGCATTGAAATATGTATAATACCATATATGGAACGAGTCACCAGTCCAGGTTTGATGCACGATACTGGATGCTTGGGGCTGGTGCACTGGGATGACCCAGAGGGATGGTATGGGGAGGGAGGAGGGAGGAGGGTTCAGGATGGGGAACACATGTATACCTGTGGTGGATTCCTTTTGATATTTGGCAAAACCAATACAATATTGTAAAGTTTAAAAATAAATAAAATTAAAAAAAAAAACAACAACTAGAAAAAGACGTCTTCTCTGCTTTCAGGAAATCTTGTCTCCTCTCCTAAGCAGTGAAACCTCACCTTTTCTTAGAAATCTGAAGGAAATGAGACTGGACAGGCCTTTCCCAGAAACTCCATTGTGTTTTCAGTCTGTATCCTGGACTGGAGGCATCGTTTCCTCCACCCATGCGTCCCTTGGCCTGTCCGCCTGGTTCCTGGGGGCCCTACTTCCCACCTCCCCCTCACTGCCTGGCAGGAAGGAGAGAGCAGACTGGTTTCCAGTCAGGACATGCTTGCCATCAACTCCTTTAATGGGGGCAGGGCCATCTTTCCTGTCTTGTTTTAATTGGCATCAATTAGTGCAGTTTTCTGGAGAAAGACCAGAAAAGCAATTTCCTATCTGAAGAGCAGAGACCATGAACTCTCTGCAGACTGGCTGTCTTCAGAACTAACTCAGACCTACAGGCTCATTTTGCCCCTCACCAGGCAGGCCCTCTGGCTTAGTGCTATGTACAGAGACCCTGGCTGATATCAGAGAAGATTATTCTGGAACCTGGGAGCTCCAGGATTTCTGCAAGGTAGGGGCATGGATTCAGAAATTTGGTTGTGGGTAGGGTGATAGAATCATCAGATCCAGCTGTGTTTGCAGAGCCATCCTGCTGGTTTTACTTAGGTGCCAAATTAAAGAGGCACAGAGATGGCCAAGTCCAGCCCACCACCTGACTTTTTAAATAAAGTTTTATTGGAATATGGCCCCATGCCCACTGTTAGTAGGGGCTGATGGGAGCAGTTGTGACAGAGGCTGTATGATCCATCCAAGCCTGGATATACTTACAGTCTGGTCATGGCAAGAGAAGTTTGCTGACCCCTGACAATGACAGAGCAGTTTTCTAGAGATGCTGCATTTATGACAATGTTTATAGAAAAATGAGAAAGCATCATTTGCTCATTTCAAATGATAACATTTGTATCTGGGACATCTCTGTGGGTGAGGCAGTGAGAACTTTGGGGAGGGAGGAGGGTACATGATCCATCTGCCCATGTGTTCAGTGACCACAGGGCTGCTCCTCCTTGCTCCAGCTTCAGCAGGTCCTGGGTTCCGCTTGGCGTTCTGCTTCTGACCCTGCCCAGAGCTCCTTACTCTCACTTTTAGCGGTTTCTCAGTTTTTTCAGGTCCTGGCATCCGTGGAACATGACCTGTGCTTCTTATGCCCCATCCAGACCCCTGGACTGAGCCTCTGTGCCTGAAGGCCACTGGCAGTCAGAAGCCAGGGCCCCCCAAGGGGCCTGGATCGACTTCACCTGTGGGCGGTGAGAGTTCCTGGATCTGTTTATCCAGGGGTCACGCTCAAGGATGGAACCTGCTGCCTGGCTGACAGCCTGCTCAGCGGAGGCTTGAGCTGTCTATAACCTGGCAAGTACTCCGTGTTTCTCCTACGTTTCATTTAAGCCCAACTTAAGCTCTGGCTATGGCGGAGTGGTCTTCTCTCTTCCTGTTACTGAGGAAGTGGAGCCTCAGGGAAGGGAGGTGAAATGCTCAAGGTTCCACAGGCTGGCTCCCTGTTCCTGGTGGCCTCTAGGTAAAGGCCGACATGGGCACCCCAGGAGCAGTCAGCAGGGGTCCACCCAGGCCCTGTAAAATCATCTTCCCACTGGCAGCTCAGTGCAGCGACCCCTCAGGAAGAAGGCTGGGAGCTGCCCCAGGCAGATGCAAAGTAGAGTCCATATATCCGGCCTGGGCAGTGCATGCTGGGGCCTGATACTCATCACCTGTGGGGTCTTGGACTCGGGTCCCTAAAACCTCTCTGGGTCTTTCCTGTGGGCTTAACAGGTGACCAACATGGAGTGGGAGAGCCATAGGTGCCTTTCTGACTCAGACTCTTGCTGGGAGCCCTGAACATACCCCATCTCCACTACCACGTGTAACTAAAAATGAATACACCCCTGAACCATGTCTTTACAAAAATCCAAAGCACTCAGAAGTTTTTCTCAATATACCTTTGTCCAAAATATTTTTAATGGAAATCATCAAAATCTTTAAAGGAAATCGTCAGAAATAGGTGTTGGGGTCCCTGTGTTGATGCTGCCATAAGTATGTTCTCAGCATTTCTGCCAAGGACTCAGGATGGGGTGATACGTTTGGTGAAATGGGCACAGTGTGTCTTCCAGGTCCCAGCGGGAAGAGCACAGAGCAAGGGAGCATCCAGCTTGGGGTGCCTTAGCTGGTCTGGGGTTGTTTCTACACAAATGCCTAAAAGAATTGTGCCCAAATAGCTACCACTTCCCAGGTATTGCAGTGGTAAAGAATCTGCCTGACCCATCACTTTCATCAGATTCATAAGGGATTTTTTGACCAAAGAGGGTTAAGGGCTGCTGGTCTGTAACATAAGTTTCCATTGATTACCAGTTTATTTGGTACCCTTGCATCGTCTTAGAAAGGCAGAGAGACCAGGAGGTGGTGGTCCTGGCATCACTCAGGGAAGTACTGAGAGCCCCTTGTTATGGAGGAAAAGCTGGGGGATGCCAATGGGGGCTGCCTGGGATGTGCCAAATGGGGCCAGCCACAAACCTGTTCATCCCAAAGAGCTGCCACTTTCCCCAAACTCAGCTTCACTTTTGGGGTCACTTCATGAGAGGGCTGAAGAGCCAGGAAAGGCTGGGCTGGGTGTGGATGGGCACAGTTCCTCCAGGTGCTGGATGCCCAGACTGCTTCTCACTAACGCACAGCTCGTTCCCACTTCCAAGTTTACCTCCCAGACACTTGGTCCCGGGTTTTGTCAGCTCTCTGTAGGCTCCCTGGCTTTTGTCTTTCCTTTGAAGACATCTGTTGCATGGCTGGCAGAATAGATTCAAGCCCTAAAGGTAATAATCAGGTCTGAAACAGCCATGGCTTTGCTGAAATCAGTTTCCCAGTGACATGACATGTGAACTCCACAAACGGCCTGTCCCCAAGTCTCTCGTGCTCATGGTCTCTAGCCAGCCTGTGCTCACAGAGCTTAGCTCCCAGGAACATCGTGAAGAGGCTGAAGAAGAGGCAGAGAGGTGCCAGAACCCTGATCCACCACTGCCCTCTGTGGGAGGGGCCCCTGAAAACACCTGTCTGTGCTGTGCCTGCTGCACTCAGTTGGTTCTTCTGTCTGTCCGTTTGTCTTTCCTACATACAGGCACACACATGCACACACATGCACACACACAGAAATGCACAGACACACACATATACGTGCACACAAACACACCCAGACATATACACAGACACAAACACATATATACACAAACACACATAGGCATATGCATTTCCAGGGTCTTTTAGGGCCTGAACAGTGTCTATGACAGACATTTCAAATCCTCAAAATCAGCCTGTGTGACAGTCACACACTATGTGGAGAGACCTCATGATGGGGGCCGTGGAGCTGGGAGCAGGAACAAGGTAGGTAGAACGGGAAGGGAAAAAACCAGGTTTCACCCCAGGCCCTCGGCTAGGTAGCTGCTAATACTGTGGAGGTGGGACACTCTGAACTGGGGAAGAGAGGCAACTTCAAGGGAAGAATTAAGACATGGACTTGGAGGAAGATGGGAGAGATGGATCAGCTCTTGCAGCAGGATTGACCTTGAAGGGCTTGAGGGTTGCTCTTGAGGGGCTGGCCATGGACTGGGAGAGAATTGCTCTTAAAGAGAAAAACTGCAGGAGAAAGCACTGCTTATACGACATACAACAGCCTCCAGTGACCAGGAAGAAGCACATGGAAAGAGTTTCCTTCGGGGCAAACGTAGTGAGTCTCCCGTCCTGGGACAGCATCCAGGCTGGGCCTGAGTCAGGAAACCCTGCTGCTGCTACTGCTGCTGCTGCTAAGTTGCTTCAGTCGTGTCTGACTCTGTGCAACTCCATAGACGGCAGCCCACCAGGCTTCCCCGTCCCTGGGATTCTCCTGGCAAGAACACTGGAGTGGGTTGCCATTTCCTTCTCCAATGCATGAAAGTGAAGAGTGAAAGTGAAGTCACTCAGTCGTGTCCGACTCCTAGCAACCCCATGGACTGCAGCCTACCAGGCTCCTCTGTCCATGGGATTTTCCAGGCAAGAGTACTGGAGTGAGGTGCCATTGCCTTCTCCGAGGAAACCCTGCAGAGCATCACAAAAATGTAGGCATTTGGGCTCCAAGGCCAGGCCTGGAGGGATCCTGGCATCAGAGTTTCAGGAAGGTCTGGGGTGAATCTGGTGCCCTCCTGGGTAGAGAACCCCCGCCCAGCCCACACCTCAGACCTGACCCCTGACTTGTGGGCAGTCCCTGTCCCAGAGATGACATATCGGCTGAGGTCAACCTCTTTTGAGTCACTTTTGACAATCTTTGGTCTTCTGAATGATAGACTGGAAGTCTGGATAATTACTAGTTGACCAGTTAGCATCTTATGGAGCAGTTAGCATTCCATGCAGAGGAGGGCGTGGACCCTAAAGCAGCCAGCAGTGGCAGACCTGCATCCACACCCCTCCTCTAGGCTTCCCTCTGCCGCCCACCCCAGCTCTGTTCACTCTGTGCCTCTCTCTGTCCACTCTGATCCCACCATCCAGCTCCCTCAAGTGCCTGTCACACGAGATGCCCCCAGGGACCTTCTGAGGCAGGCTGGGAGCTCGCCTTCTGGAGTGAGTCATGCGCTGAGGATGTGGATCGGGGCGGGGTCTGTCCATGGTCTGCAGCCAGGCTCTCAGGAGGCTGAGTCCCTCCGCGGTCCCTCAGTTCACCTCCCTGTAGAATGCAGGCTTCCTTCAAGGAGGGACAGCTAGGGCCTGCCTGGTGCTGTGCTGGAAGCAAAAATGTAACAAAATATTCAGTATCCCCAGGAGTAACCATATCAGACAGGGACACTGGGAGGTTGGTTCAGGGAGCTCAGTGTTATTTCTATGGAAGAAAACAGGGCACAAAGGATGGCTTTGTGTCCTCACTCGCATGCTGTCTTGGCTGAAGCCAGCCTCAGGGAGGGAGGGGTCAGATCAGGCTCTCAGGAGTTCAGGTTCCTCCTGGCTCACTTCTCCCCATTGCTGTGTGAGCAGGTGCAGCATTAGGAAGCTGAGGGTGAAGGGGTGGTGGTGGGGGGACAAGTATCAGAAACTTGACTGCAGCCCACCTCTCCTCTCCCAGGTCTGGTCATGGTGAACGTGCTCCAGATGGACGATTCTCCAAATAAGTAAATGATTTTATGAGGAGTTCTTAATAACATGATAAATATTTATACTATGATGTTCTGTGGGAAAAAAAACCCACATTCCAAAATGAACTCCATGGGCTACCCAGGTCCTGGATGGGAGCCTGGAGTGTGCCAGTGATGGAATCCCACCAGCCCCAGGGTCTGATGGCTGCGTGGGCAGACCAAGCACGGAGGAGGGACGATCCTGGGAGGAGGAAAGCAGCACAGCCAATTACAGGGCCTGGAGGGAGGGCTGTGGACTTCGTCTTGGCCCAGCTGCATGGACGTCACTTTGTGTCTTCCCGCAGGAGGGCTGGGAATGCAGGAGGCATCCACCTCCATGCTCTGGGAGCAGACAAGGTGCGGGTGTCTTGCCTCGCATCCTGCTTTGCCTAGGCTGCCTCCTGCTTCTCCTGCAGAGGCTCCAGAGAAGGGATGGGGCCCAGCGGGGCCAGCACAGCCCCAGGAAGCAGTGTCGCCCTATGCAAGTGACTCCTGTACTGAATTAACCATGTCTTTCATTTTTGTTATTTGGGGCTTTGCTGACCCTGGAAGGGCTGCCCCTCCTAGGACAGGTGAATTCCGAGATGAGAAAAAATTCACCAGGGGGAGCACTTTTCAAATGCAAAGCAAGCAACCTAGAGCTCACCCCTGCCCCCCACCTCCTGTGCAGCTAGCACTTGGGGCCACTGACCCCCTGCCCAAGCCGGCCAGATACCAGACAACCAGGGGCAGCTCCTGTGCCCCAGAGCCCAGAGGTGATCCAAACCAGCCAGTCCTGCCCTGCTGACCCTGCCTCGCCCGTTCCTTCCCCCAGAAACCACAGCAAAGGCTCCTGCCTGTGATTTCCCTCTCTTTGCCACCTGACCACCCTGGAGCTTTCCCTGCTGAGCCCCTGAACTCCAAAGAGTATGTTGCACCCCTTCCTCTTGGGAACAATGAGTAATAAACTATCTTTTCAATGGAGGGATCCCCTCACCCCACCTCATGTTTTCTATTAAGACTTTGTGTTTTAGGACACATGTCCAGAGGATGCAGCTGCTATCCTGGTGAGGATGCACCAGAAACAGAGTCCAGCCCTGGGGGATGAGGGCAGAGGAGGGGAGGTAAGCAGGAAGGAGGACCCGAGATGCTCTGTAGGGTCAGCTGTTCTTGAAGATGCAATCCAGGGGCCCCAGAACTATAGGAAGGAGAGTCCTGTGCTACAGGAGGCAGGCAGGGAACCAGCTCATGGGAGTTGGCTGCACACACAGAAGGCTCTGGGGAGAGAGGGATGCACTGGGAAGTTGTCTGTGGGGGTATATTCTTTGCCTTTGTATACGCAGCCTCCTGGTCCAGAGGTCAATGGAGAACATGCTATGCATGGATGATGGGGAAGGTTTGGATTTATTTCTGTTTGTTTACTGGTCCCAGTCTCTGGAAGAAAGATGATATGAACCAGCAGCAGGCAGGTGTGCTCAGTCAGGACCCTCTTCCGGCTGGGTCCTTGATGAGAAGCAGGGCCCTCCACACCCAGAAGCATGAATCTGCCCAGGGTCAGCCTCACAGCCCAGCTGTGGTCACAGAGACACTCGCTCCCCAAGTTCACTGGGAAACCACACTTCTTACCCACCCAGGTTCTCAGCCCCTGCAGAAAAGTCTGTGAGGCAGCCATGTGGAATTAGAGCACAGCTGCCAAGCAACAGGCACAGGACCCAGAGGATGAGGAGGGGGCAGGGTGATTTCCCACCAGATGCCCAGGGACAGGGATTAGGTGGGCTTCCCTTGGGGAGGTTTGGGCCTCAGTGCCAGCTTTGCACGGGGACCCTGCTACTGCCCACCTCGGGCTGGTCGTTCACCCTCTCTGGGTTGCAGTCCGCCCGTCCAAGGGGTGGGGCTCCTGGGCCTGTGTCACATTTCCAGACCCTGACTTGTGCGAAATCTTCTCTCCCTCCTCTTCCCCTCACCCCATTCTAGCAGGAGTGGACTCTGAGGGTGGCCCTGGAAGAGAGAGGGCTGGTGGGTATAAACCCAATGTCTGTAGTAAACAGGGAGGGAGAGGGGGCCTTTCCCTCACACTGGTAATATGTTCCTGAGGAGAGTAAGAGGAGAAATAGAAGAAAGAGGAAGATGGAGAAGCCGAAGTATGAGAGAAATTTGAGGCTTCTGAGGACACCTTCATCCTGACTGTACCACTAAGGGAGTCAATAAGAACCCAGGCTAAAATGGTGGCTGGAGCCTGGGGCACAGAGGTCATGAACAGACCCTGTGCCCAGCCTTGGCCTGGAAGCCCCACCCCAAGGCTGTGTGGGTGGGCACAGGAGGTTCCTGCCATGACAGGTAGAATGTGAGTCCCCCATCCGCACTTGCTGGGCCCCCACATCCCATGCTGCCCAGCCTGGTCAGAATAGGAGAGAGAAGGGTTGAGTCAGGCGTGTGTGTGTGTGTTCAGTCGCTCAGTTGTGTCTGGCTCTTTGTGGCCCCATGGATTATAGCCTACCTGGCTCCTCTGTCCATGGAATTTTCCAGGTAAGAATACTGGAGTGGATTCCTGATTCCTACTCCAGGGATCTTCCAGACCCAGGGATCAAATCTGCCTCTCTTGTGTCTCCATCATTAGCAGGCAAATTCTTTACCATTAGCTTCTTCAGGAAAGGGGTGAGTCAGGTAGAATTAACTTAAAATGTTTACAATCTGGTGAAAAAAGACTCAGGTGTCTCTCTATACACATCAAACAAGAACTTTCCATCCCCTTCCACCCAGGCTCTGGTAAACTCGATTCTCCCAGCTGTCTCAATGAAGTTAACAACTCTAGGAACTTCATGTAAGTGGAATTATACAGTAATAGCCCTTTCATGACTGACTTATTTCACTCAGCATAATGTCTTCAAGGCTTCGTAGGTGGCGCTACTGGTAAAGAACCTGCCTGACAATGCAGGAGACATAAGAAATGCGGGTTTGATCCCTGGGTTGAGAAGATCCCCTGGAGGAGGGCATGGCAACCTACTCCAGTATTCTGGCCTGGAGAATTCCATGGACAGTGGAGCCCGCAGGCTACAGCCCGTAGGGTCACACAAAGTTGGACATGACTGAAAAGACTTGGCACACATATAATGTCTTCAAGGTTCATCTATGTTAGAGCATGGGTCAGAGTTTCCACAAATAGTGAATCAGAAAACTGGATATCACTATTTGTGGAAAAGACTGTCTTTTTCCCCCATTGAATGATCTTGAAACCTTTGTTGAAAATCAGTTGACCATATATACAAGGGCTTGTTTTTCAGCCTTTATTATAGTTCATTGGCCTGTACGTCTGGCTTATGCAGTACTGTGCTGTTTTGCTTTTGTTGTAGTGGTGATTTAGTCATTAAATTGTGTCCAACTCTTGCGACATCTTGCACCGTAGCCTACAAGGCTCCTCTGTCCATGGGATTCTTCAGGCAAGAACACTAGAGTGGGTTGCCATTTCCTCCTCCAGGGGATCTTTCTGACCCAGAAATCGAACCGGGGTCTCCAGCTTTGGAGGAAGATTCTTTACTGACTGACCTACAAGGGAAGCCCTCTTTTGTTGTATTTTGAAATTGAGAAACGTAAGACATCAAATTTGTTCTTCTTTTTCTAGATTGTTTGGCTATGTGGGGCCCCTTGAAGTTTCATATATATTTTAGGGTGGATTTTTCCATTTCTTTTTAAATATTTAGTAGAATTCACCAGTGAAGCCATCTGGTCCTGAGTTCTTCTTCGTTGGGAGGTCTATGATTAGTAATTCAATCTCTTTAGTAGTTATAATTCTATTTAAATTTACTATTTCCTCATGAGTCAGATGTGGTAGACTTTGTGGTTTTAGGAATTTTTCAATTTCATCTAGGTTATCCAATTTGTTGGTGTACAATTGTTTGTACTAGTCTCTTATAATACTCTTTATTTCTGTAAAATTGGAGGTAATTAAATGTCTACTTTCATTTCTGATTTAGTCATTTAAATCTTCTCTCTTTTTTCTTAGTTAGTGTAGCTAAAGTTTTCTCAATTTTGTTGATTTTTTTGAAGAACCAACTTTTGGTTTTGCTAATTTTTCTCTATGGTTTTTCTATTCTTTAATTTATCTGCTCTAATCTTTTTGTTTATTTAATATCTTCCTTCTGCTAGCTTTTGGTTTAGTTTGTTCTTTTATAGTTTCTTAATGTGTAAATTTAGATTATGGATTTGATATTTTTCTTCTTCAGTGTAAACATTTAGAACTATGCATTTTCTCTTAGCACTGTTTTTGCTGCATCTTATGTTTTGGTATTTTTTTTTTATTATCATTTGTCTCAAAGTATTTCTAATTTCCTTCATGTTTTCTTCCTTGACCCATTGATTGTTTCAGTGGTGCTTAATTTCCACCTATCTGTGACATTTCTGGTTTTCCTTCTGTTATAAACTTCTAGTTTCATTCTATTGTGACTAGAAAATAAAATTTCTATGATTTCAATATTTTTAAATCTATTGAAAATTATTCTGTGGCCTGGAGAGGGGATAGGATAGGGGAGTAAAACACCATGAAGCTCTCCTAACATTTTGAAGATCACTTTTTCTTGATTGGGAATTTACTTGGTTACTGTAAACCTTTGACTGTTTTCTTGAACTCCCACAAAATTGGCTCATACAGTTTCTGATTTTTTGTGTGTGATATTTCTGTGGGATGAGACAGTTTGGAGCTTTAAAATCTGCCATTCTGCTGACATCCATCCTCCAGCAACATCTCTAGTTATGTATTTTTGTTTGATTTTATTTTGGCTGCACTGGGTCTTCATTGCAGCACAGGAGCTTCTCTTATCATGACCCAAGGGCTTCTTATTGTGGAGTGTGGGCTCCAGAGTCCAGAGTATGGGCTCAGTAGTTGCAGGGCTCAGGCTCTCTAGCTGTGATGCATGGGCTTGCTAGCTGTGGTGGGCAAGTTTAGTTGCCCCATGGCATGTGGCACCTTAGTTCCCTGGTCAGATATCAAATCCATGTCCCCTCATTGGAAGATGGATTGTCAACCACTGGCCACCAGGGAAGTCCCTAGTTGTGTGTTAACATCTTATCATTGCAGCTGAAAGCTTCTTCAAATCATAGTGAGATGCAGCAGAGAATAAACACATAAACCCTTGGACAACCTGCTGCGCTTCCTGGGTCCCTTGGCTTAGGTACGTCAGTGTGAGTCCTTAACAAGATTCCAAAATGAGGTTTTCATTGGGGAGTTTATGGAGGGTAATTATACAGGAGCCTGAGAGAGCTTCTGGAAAAAAACTGCTGTGAAGACATGCCTCTCCCTTTTCTAGGAAAAAACTTACTCAAAGTCATTTAAAATTCTCTGCAGCTAGTTTACCAATCTGGTAGAAACTTATAAATTATGATTATTTACCAATTTGTATGTGTGTATGTGCATACATGCTATGGAGAAGGCAGTACCCACCTCACTGGCCTCCCATCTGTTTCCCCACCCCTTACCTCCTACCCTAAGAAACTAAGATAACCTGGGCTCAGTATCCCTTCCAAGGACCTCAAAAGTTGATGAACTCCTTCTAAAACCCTTCACAACCTCATGTGGAGAAGGTCTTCCTATTCTCCCCACCCCCTCACTCCCATCCCACTCAGAAAAGAGGACCATACCTTTCTCTCTGATCAGTGTGATTTTAGTGCACAGCCTCAACCAAAGGCAGAGTGGTCCTGGGGTCCCTTCCTTCAGGATCTGAGGCTCCTCTTAAAAAGACAGAAACCAGCAAAGGTACAGAGGTAGCCCATGTAATGTGAAGTGAAGTCACTCAGTCATGCCCGACTCTTTGTGACCCCATGGACAGTAGCCTGTACCACACTCCTCTGTCCATAGGATTTTCTAGGCAAGAGTACTGGAGTGGGTTGCTGTTTCCTTCTCCAGGGAATCTTCCCTACCCAGGGATCAAACCCAGGTCTCCTGCATTGTAGACAAAAGCTTTACCGTCTTAGCTACCAGGAACTACTGGCCAATTTGGGCACTGGACTGGTTATTCCCACAGGGTTTCTGTCCTCATAATCTGTACACAGATGAGTGTGCTTGCAATTGTGAACTTCTCAATGTGTCATGGGAATAGTCAAGAATTTAAGCTGGGGGTTTCTGCTGCTTAAGACCTATCAAGACATTTAACTTTGACCACAAACTGGCAAATAGAAAGATCAGTTGTGAACTTTCATTTGCTCTTTGTCTTGAGCATTATTGGTGGTTCCTTCTTTCCTCAGAAGCACCTCCCTTTTAATTTCGTCCTCAAGTAATTATGCAATTTGTAGAAACTGATAAAAAATAATATGATCCAAAGAATTGGGCCAGCTGTGTGGGCATGAGACCAAAGGGCCCTAAATCTGATTTAATGCTCTGCTATTGATGTCTTGAAATTCTTAATAATTTTTGGACAAGGGCCCCATAATTTCATTTACCATCTTTGCAAAGTATATAGCTGTTCCCTTTATGATCTGTGACTTCCAATCTTGATTCAAACTTGTGGTGTAACTTGGGCCAGATTTTACCCTCTTTGGGCCTCTGCTTTCTCATCTGTACACAAGGGCAGTGGCTGCATGTTTATTTCTTGCTAAATTCCCAACCCCTAGCACAATGCCTGATACATATAGGCACTCAAATAATACTTGGGAAATAAATGAATTAAAGTCAAAGAAAACATGTTGCTGAAGATTTGAGAAGGAATGCTGAATTACAGAAATCCACCTCAAAAGAGTTATAAAGATGAACATTTCACATGGGCATTATGAAATCAGGATGACAAAAACAGCATTTATCATCTCTTTCTCTTAGAATTATGTCAGTAATTCACAAAGTAGTGGATAAGGACAAAGAAAATAGACTTCAGTGGATAAACCTGGGACTAATGCCAGACATTTCACTGGATCTTATGAATTCTGCATCTTTATATAAGCCTTCATGGAAAATGGCCTTGCAAGCTATAAAGTCAGCTTTGGATATTGCATTTCAGGCCAAGGCCTAGTTCAAATGCAATCTGGAAAAAGTACCATTTGGAAAAGCTGTTTGCCTGCAGCATTTTATTCCTCATTAATATTTGGTCTCACTCAAGACACAGGCAGAACTAAAGGCCAGGCCTGGGAAGTGAGAGGATTTTGCATAAGGACATCTCTAGGCAGCAGTGTGGGCCTGAACTGGATAAAAATGAAACAGCAGCCCCAGCAGAACTGGGAAGCATTTGCTCAAAGTCTGGGATGGCCACTGCTGCCTCTAGACTTCTGGGTTATCTTTCCAACCCTGACCCTTTCCCTGACTCCAGGCACATCTTGGAGGCCATGTCCAGGGTGGGCTTTACCTCTGAGCCACAGAGGGCATTGGGCACAGATGAGCTCTTCAGACTCAAGGCCAAGGTTGAAGACAGCTCCCAGACCACAGTGCTCCTTCTTGTGGCTGCCTGTCACATGTCAAGTAACCTGGGAGGTGCTTCATGTGTTTTAGGTTTAATCCTTAAAACTCTTAAAAGTAGCTATTTCACCCATTTTGAAAGTGAGTGAATAGTAGGAGGATTGGTTCAAGATGGCTGAGTAGAAGCACATGCTCTCATCTCCTTCTGTGAGAGCACTGAAATCACAACTAGCTGTTGAACAACCATCCACAGGAGAATACTGGGAGCCACCAGAAATGATACCCCACATCCAGAGATAAAGGAGAAGCCACAATGAAACAGTAGGAGGGGCACAATCATGATAAAATCAAACCCCATACCCACTAAGTGGGTGATCCGCAAACTGGAGAACAGTAATACCAAAGAAATTCTCCCACTGTTACAAAGGTTTGGACCCCACATCAGGCTTCCCAGCCTGGGGATATGGCAACAGGACTAGGAATCCCTAGGGAATCTGACTTTGAAGGCCAGCAGGATTTGATTAAATATTTCCACAGGACTGAGGGAAACAGAGACATCACTTTTGTAGCATTAGCCACTCAGTCATGATCAACTCTTTGTGACCCCCTGCCTGCCAGGTTCCTCTGTCCATGAAATTCTCCAGGTAAGAATATTAGAGTAGGTAGCCATTCTCTTCTCCTGGGGATCTTCCCAACCCAGGAATTGAACCTGGGTCTCTTACAGGCAGATGCTTTACTGTCTGAACCACCAGAAAAGCCCTCCACTCTTTCAGGGCACAAACAAATTCTTGTCTACACAAGGACACAAGAGAAAGGAGCAGTGAGCCCACAGGATACTGAATTAGACCTACCTACTAGTGTTGGAGGGTCTCCTCTGGAGGAGTGGGTTGGCAGTGGCTTGTCATGGGACACGGGTACTGGTAACAGCAGTACTGAGAGGTGCTCCTTGGCATGAGCCCTCTTGGAGGTCACTATTAACTCTACCATAGAGCCTGTGAACTCCAGGGCTGGGTCACCTCAAGCCAAATAATTAACAGGGAGGAAGTGTAGCCTCACCCATCAGCAGGCAAGTGATTAAAGTTTTACTGAGTATAGCCCGGCCAATCAGAGAAAGACCTACCCAGTTTTTTCCTCCCATTGGGAAGCTTACCTAAGCCTCTTAGCCTCATCCACCAGAGGTCAGACAGAAGTAAGAAGTATTATAATCATGTAGCAATGGAACAAAAACTACATCACAGAAAATTAATCAGAATGAAAAGGTAGAAGATTATGTCCCAAATGAAGGGACAAGATAAAACTTCAGAAAAACAACTAAATGAAGTAAAGACATGCAATATTCCAGAAAAAGAATTCAGAATAATGATAGAGAAGATGATCCAGGATCTTGGAAACAGAATGGAGAAAATGCAAGAAATGTGTACCAAAGTCCCAGAAGAACTAAAGAACAAACAGAGATGAACAATACACTAGAAGGAATAACTGAGGCAGGAAAATGGATAAGTGGGCCTAGATGGCAGTGAGAGTGGATAAGTGACCTGGAAGACAGAATGGTGGAAATCACTTCCCAAACGGAATATAGATTAAAAGAAAAAAAAAAAAGAAGACAGCCTAAGAGACCTCTGGGATAATGTTAAACATATCAACATTTCCATTATAAGAATCCCAGAAGGAGAAGAGAGAGAGAAAGGATCCAAGAAAATATTTAAAGAGATAATAGCTGAAAACTTCCCCAACATGGGAAAGGAAATAGTCAACTGAGTCCTGGAAGTGCAGAGAGTTCTAAGCAGGATAAATCAAAGGAGGAACACACTGAGACACATAGTAATCAAACTGACAAAAATTAGAGACAAAGATAAAATATTAAAAGCAACAAGGGAAAAATGACAAATAACATACAAAGGAACTGCCATAAAGTTATTAGCTGATTTCTCAACAGAAACTCTACAAGCCAAAAGGGAATGGCATAATGTATTTAAAGTGATGAAAGGGAAGAACGTACAACCAAGAACACCCTACCCAGCAAGACTCTCATTCAGATTTGATGGAGAAATCAAAAGCTTTCAAGGTAAGCAAAAGTTAAGGGAATTCAGTACCACTAAACCAGCTTTTCAACAAATGCTAAATGAACTTCTTTAGGCAAGAAACACAAGAGAAGGAAAAGACCTACACAAAATAAACCCAAAACAATTCATAAAATGGTAATAGGGTCATACATATTGATAATTACTAGATGTAAATGGATTAAATGCACCAACCAAAGGAGACAGACTATTGGGCAGATGAAAATATGAGCATGCATGCATTTCCACTTACCACATCACTCTACTTAACCCCCCAAATTGTATATAATTATTTTATATTGTTAGGTTAATCATAATTCCAGTACAGCTTACAATTGTAATTATCTTTTAGTTTTTGTCTGGCTATTGATTGTGAAAACTGATAAACATCTTTTACTATTGTGAATATGTAACTGTTATTCATTTTAATATCATTGTATTCATTATTTAGCCAACAAAGGTCCATCTAGTCAAGGCTATGGTTTTTCCAGTAGTCATGTATGGATGTGAGAGTTGGACTGTGAAGAAAGCTGAGCGCCGAAGAATTGATACTTTTGAACTGTGGTGTTGGAGAAGATTCTTGAGAGTCCCTTGGACTGCAAGGAGATCCAACCAGTCCATTCTAAAGGAGATCAGTCCTGGGTGTTCTTTGGAAGGAATGATGCTAAAGCTGAAACTCCAATAGTTTGGCCACCTCATGCAAAGAGTTGACTCATTGGAAAAGACTCTGATGCTGGGAGGGATTGGGGGCAGGAGGAGAAGGGGATGACAGAGGATGAGATGGCTGGATGGCATCACTGACTTGATGGACGTGAGTTTGAGTGAACTCTGGGTGTTGGTGTTGGACAGGGAGGCCTGGCGTGGTGCAATTCATGGGGTTGCAAAGAGTCAGACACGACTGAGCAACTGAACTGAACTGAACTGATCATGCTTGATCAACAGAAAATAATAGTATTCTATATCACTAAACTACCATTTAATAGAAGAACCTGTAATCACTTTTTAAAATCCAGATGCACATTAGAATTATCTTGAAATTTTTTGAAAAATACAAATGTCCAGGTATTGCTTTTTCCTCCAGAGCTCCAGATATGATTCTAATGAGCAGCCATGCTTAGAAACAACCAGGCTACATGATGATCTTTTACTTAATCCAGTTTGTTTTTCCATCTCATACTCAGGGCTCCCATGTCATTTACTTTATGATACCTGATTTCACCATGTCTTTTTTTGTTTCTCTTTCTCAAGGCTTTATTGAGTGCAGCAGAAAAGCTTTTGCACACACACACACATATATATAGTACGCATAATATTAATATAATACATATATTTGAGAAAACATGAATTTTTGCTTAGCTAAAACATTTATAACATTTTGGTTTCACTTGTTTGATTAAGTATGAATAGAATGCTAGATTTCTAATTTATATTCACTCAAAACTTAGATATACTTCCATCTATTCTGGCATCTAGTATTACTGCTAAAAGTCTAGGAAACATTATTTTAGTGATTTTTTAAGAAAAATTTCTTATGAGGCTTGAAACTTCTAATACAATTCTGAGAATATGAAGAAATATTATGTCATAAAAAATCAGGAAATTAACATGTGATACAGTATTATTAACTGAGATTTTATTGAAATTTCACAAAATTTTATGCTAGTGTCTATTATTTGTTTTCATACCTTATTTAAGATTCCACATTATATTTAGATGCATTCGGCAGTTTCAACTGCATGCAACAATTTCTGATGAATTCTCTTTTCATTTTAATTCTGTAACAAATATTTTCTAATTTTCCTTATTATGGTTTCTTAGATACACCCATAATTTAAAAGTGAGCATTTAATTTCCAAATACATGGATTTTTAAAGTATCTTTGATATTAATTTCTCATTTAAATACTTTCTTCTCTGCAATCACCCTCTCTGTTTTTTCAGTCTTTTAACTTTATTGAGGCTTTCAGTGGCTAACTCAAAGATCTCTTTTGGTAAAAGTCACATTGCACTTGAAAATATGTGGGTTATTTTCATATATCTTTTGATATTGATTTCTAACATAATTCCATAATGATGAGAATAGATTCTGTATGATTTCAATATCTTTAGACCATGACATTTTTGCACTTTGTTTTATGTCCCCGGATATGTTCCAGTGACTCTTGGTGTATAGTCTTGGGAATTTAACTATAATTTGTATCCCACAGTTGTGTGAAAATTGTATAAATCTTAATTATGTTGAATTGGTTCATAGCGCTTTTCAGGTCTACTATATCTTTCTACCTTTTTGTCCGTTCATTCTATTAATTTTTGAGAGTTTGATATTGGGAAACTCCAACTAAAATCTTAATTTATATACTTAAAAATTTGTAATATATAGTAGAACTATATGTAATTTTGTTCTGTACTTTCCAAGTTTCCTATAAAGGTGTTATCATGCTTTCATAATTTAAAAAATAAAAAATAAGAAAAAAAGTGAATGAATTTTTTAAGTGAGTTCATATATTCCTTGATGCTACAATCAAGATTTCAACCTGAATCCCCTGAGCTCTGAAGCTCATGCTTATGCTTTTTCTTTTGTTTATCTGCTTCTTGCTTGTTGATTTTGGGCTGGACCACAACTTGAGTAGTGGTTGGCCATGAGCAAGCCTACCCGAGGTGACCACTGTTCCTCAGGCTCAGTCCCAAAATGGGCCATGCAGGACAGACTGGAGCCTGAGTCACCTGCTGTGGGGTTGTCACATGCGTCCTTACAGCACTAGCTGACTAGCACTTGCCTAACTTCCTCCCTGGAAATGACAGCCAGGAATATATGTTTATTAATCCAATCAACAGTTATCAATTCCTCATCGTGCAGGCCTTGGGTTTGGTTCTGGAGATTCAGCAGTTAATGAGGCAGACCCCACAGTTTTGTCAGTGTTGTTGGCTGTCTCGTCTTTCCCTCTCCAGCTTTTAAGTATAAACATGAAGGCCACACACACGTTTCCCTCTTCTGTCTCTTGGTCCAGTCTCTGGACTGTTAAGCTGAACAAATGTCGACTTCACTTTGCACCCAGCCTTCTCTGACGCCCTCAGGCTGCACATTTCCTAGACTAAACGTCTCCCCACCTCTGAGCCTCTTCCTTCTGGGCCCCATTCCACACTGTCTGGCACCTTAGGCCTGCCTCTGAAGGGGTCACTGGGATGGCTAGTTCCAGACCAGGCTGGCAGGTCACCCATCACCCCCTTTAAAGCAAAGCTGTGTGGGGACCGTCCACCATCCCCTGCATAGCCAGGCCTACACCCTCTCAGAGCTTCCTGAGGTCTGGCTTCTATAGACCACTCAGGCCTCATTCCTCTGACTGGGCCACCAACGCCCTTCCCTGGAGGGAAACATGAACATGGACATGAACATGCAGAAGCCGTTGCCTTGAAAACACACGAGGATGCTGGTGCCCCAGCCTGGTCTGTGGCTCCTATGAGCTGCCCTCCTCCACCCTTTTTTCTCCAGGGTGCCCTCCTTGCTTTCCAAACTGTCCTGTGCAACAGAGACAGAAAAATAGAGCAACTGGAGAAAGCAGAAGGAAATGGGCTGTGTGTTCCACACTTGGGGTCAGAGTTCACAGCAGTTCCTGGTGCTGGTTTGTTACTTTCCTTTTTCAAGTCTGGATGTACTGCAGCCTCTTACTTCCTTATCCTTTTCTGGAACCCCCCCCCCCCATTTTACTTCTTTCCCAAAGGGCCCATTTAAATCTCGGCTTTGCCATGAGTGATGTTTGGATCGGAACAGCTCTAAGATAAAATGAAATGGCTCAAGTTAACATTCTTTTTTTTTTAAAATTTTATTTTATTTTTGAATTTTACATAATTGTATTAGTTTTGCCAAATATCAAAATGAATCCACCACAGGTATACATGTGTTGCCCATCCTGAACCCTCCTCCCTCCCCGTACCAAGTTAACATTCTTTTGTTTCAAGATTTCATGCGTACTTTTTTCCTGTTGAGACCTCAGGCCAAAGTCCACATTTCTGACAGATAGAACATCTGAACGCTCAGGCAGTGAGCTAACGCGCCTTGTTTGTCTTGGCTCAGCTGCCTTAGGGTGGGCCATTGATGACAGCAACAGGGTCGGCCTGGTTCAGAGCCGACCCCCAACCCAGGACCACAGTACCTTGTGGCTGGACCCCTGAGGGCTCTTCCTTGGACCTCTGTGGCCTTTGACCTTAGCCTGTGGTCTCTACTCAGCAAAGACAATGGTGGCAGCTGGTTAGGGATATTCTGAGCCGATGGAGAGGCAGACCAGGGGGTGGATGAGTCTAAGTTTCTCTGAGTAGAGGTCTCCCTGAGCCCAGAGTCTGGCTCTAGGATCTGTCCACGCAGCATTTCTCATCTGCTGAGTACAGCTCTCAGGTATGGCTAGACACACAAAGGCATCCCTGACTCATGAACCTGAATGGTGAGAGCTGCCTTGTCCCCATGTGTCAGATTCTCCCTTCCCATCCCTGCTGAGTCTTCCTTCACATCCCCACCTCTATCTAGAGCTTTCTCTGATCGTACTTTGAAGTCCCCAAATGCCCCCTACCAGGTCCCTCCCTGACATTTTGCATCAAATCCTCCCCATCTAAACATCCCCTCTCAGCAGTGCCCAATCTCCTCTCCAGCCCGTCTTCTTAGGGAGCCAGTCTCCACAAACTTGGCCTCAAAGGGGCTGGGGGCTCAGGGAACCAGGACCCCTGTCACCTGAGCCTCTGGGGGTACAGGGGTCCAACTGCGAGCAGCTCCTGGTACTGCAGGCAGGAGGGATAGTGGTGCCTGGGCTGGGGATATAACACCATTGGACTATGTTTTAGATTTTGTGGGCAGTTGTGAACCTTAACTGCTACTAATGATGCCTGTTCTGTGAGGATGTGCTGCGGAAACCACCTGATCCACCCCAAGCCTGAGTTGCATTGGAGGCAACATTGGAGCCTTGGATCTGGGTCAGGCAAAGTTCAAGCCCCACCGTGACTGGCTGCACAGTGTTGTGCGGGTTGCATAGCTGATCCTCAGTCTCCACTTGCATGACGTGAACATGCTCAAACTGTCAAATCACTGTGAGGATGGAAGAAGTGATGGTGAAATTCACTGCTAGAGCCTCTTGTACAGCTTTCTGTAAATCCTAACCATCCCTTCAACAACTCGTTTCTAAGCAAGAGATCACTTGCCTGTTTGCAAAGTGATTCAGAGCTTTCTGGAAGAAGATGACACTAAAAGAGAGACCTTGGAATATGAGTACAGGGCTCTAAATTCTGTCACAGAGCACATGGTGAGCATGTCACCCTCACCTGCTCTGGGCTGTGCTTTGCTGGTGGCGACAGTGAGTGACTGAGTTGGAGCCCTGGGTTCCCAAGCACTAACCACATGGAGATACTCGGGGAGACGGCTGGGACGGGCAGCTCCGTGCCTTCTTCCCAACCCTGTGGATGACTCTGTCTTTATCACTTACACTTAAAAGAAAGCTCTGTGCTTACAAGAAAAGTGAAAATCCTCAGGATGAGGAGAGAATGAGGACAGCTCTGTGCTCCACCAGAGTCATCCTCACATAAAGGCTGACTCAGCTGTGAACTTTTCTAAGGGACCAGCTTATAACCCAGGAGCCTGAAAAGCACTGATTGAAGAAGGGTGTGCTGACTTGCTGAAAAGCTCCCTGGCGTGGATTCTTTCTAATAAAATGAGCTCATATTGAGTGGCTGGTCTGATGCCTCTACTAGCCCCAAAAGCCAGCTGAGACTGAGTGAAGGCTGCCAGGCTTCAGAAAGCACATTATGGATACAGATACTGAACTCAGCTGTCGTTGATGGGGGGCCCTGTGCGGCCAGCAGAGCCCGGCTGCCAGGCTGCTCCCCGCAGGGGGTGCCCACCAGCCGTGGGTCAGCACAGGTTCCTCACTGGGGTGGACAGATGGCCTGGGGTAGCTGCTCATGCTTTTCTGAGTACTCTCCAGGTTCCTTTTACTTCCTCCCCTGCCCTCTCCCCTCATGAGATGCAGTGCCGGGTGGGGTTAGCGCCAGGTGGAGAGGACGCATTGGGTCAGTGAGGAGAGGCTGCTGTGTCAGTTTCTTTGAAGCAGCCAGCTTTGTGACTTGTGGCTGGTGGCCCCGATCACAGCCTTGCTGTTGAGCCCAGTGCAGGGACCCCTAGGCCTGCCCGGGGCAGTGGCCACAGCCCACATGCAGCTATTGAGCACTTTATCTTTTTATTTTGTTTTTCTTTTTAACTGAAGTATAGTTGATTTTCCAAGGTACAACAAAGTGATTAGTAGTACATATCTGTAAATATCTATTCTTTTTCCAATTCCTTATTACAAGATATTGAGTATAATTCCCTGTGTGTGTGTGTATGTGTGTGTGTGTGTGTGTGTGTGTGTGTGTTCAGTCGCTCAGTTGTGTCTGACTATTTGTGACCCTATGGGCTATAGGCTGCCAGGCTCCTCTGTCCATGGGATTTTCTGGGCAAGAATACTGGAGTGAGTTGCTATTTCATCCTCCAGGTGATCTTTCTGACTCAGGGATGTAACCCATGTCTCTGGCATCTCCTGCATTGCAGGCAGTTTCTTTACTGCTGAGCTACTGGGGAAGCCTACAGTTCCCTGTGCTATATAGTAATTTCTTTCTGTTTATCTTTTTTATGTATAGTAGTTTGCACATGTTAATCCCAAATTCCTGATTTATCCCTTCCCCTACAACCTTTACCCTTTGCTACCCTTTGTCCTCTAAGTTTGTGAGTCTGTAAAGTTCATTTGTGTCATAATTTAGATTCCATGTATAAGCAATAGCATATAATATTTGTCTTTGTCCGACTTAATTCACTTAGTATGACAATCTTTAGGTCCATCCATGTTGCTGTAAATGGCATTATTTCATTCTTTTTTATGGCTGAGTAGTATTCCATCGTAGTAGCATTTCATTGTAGTAGTATTCCATTGTACCAGTATTCCATTGGAGAAGGAAATGCAACCCATTCCAGTGTTCTTGCCTGGAGAATCCCAGGGATGGGGGAGCCTGGTGGGCTGCTGTCTATGGGGTCGTACAGAGTCAGACACGACTGAAGTGACTTAGCAGTAGCAGTATTCCATTGTATGTATAAAATACCTTCTTTATCCATTCATCTATCAATGGACGTTTAGGTTGCTTCCATATCTTGGCTATTGTAAAGTACATTGAGCTCCTTTAAAATTTTTTTAAAAATTTATTTATTTATGGCTGCACTGGGTCATTGAAAGGCAAACCATTAAATAACACAGTAATCCAAGTTTATGCCCCACCACTAATGCTGAATTCAACTTCAGCCGAAGAAGCTAAAGTTGAATGGTCTGTGAAGACCTACCAGACCTTCTAGAACTAACACCAAAAAAAAAAAAAAAAAAAAGAAAGAAAAAAATGTCTTCTTCATTATAGGGGACTGCAATGCAAAAGTAGGAAATCAGGAGATACCTGGAGCAGCAGACAAGTTTGGTCTTGGAGTACAAAATGAAGCAGGGCAAAGGCTAATAGAATTTTGCCAAGAGAACACTCTGGTCATAGCAAGCACCCTCTTCCAACAACACAAGAGATGACTTTAAACATGGACATCACTAGGTGGTCAATACTGAAATCTGATTATGTTCTTTGCAGTCAAAGATGGAGATGCTCTATACAGTCAGCAAAAACAAGACCGGGAGCCAACTGTGGCAAAGATCATGAACTCCTTATTGCCAAATTCAGACTTAAATTGAAGAAAGTGGGGAAAACCACTAGACCATTCAGGTATGACCTAATAGATTTGATAGACAGAGTGCCTGAAGAACTATGGATGGAGGTTCATGACATTGTACAGGAGTTGGTGATCAAAATCATCCTGAAGAAAAAGAAATGCAAAAAGGCAAAATGGTTGTCTGAGGAGGCCTTACAAATAGCTGAGAAAAGAAGGGTAGTGAAAGACAAGGAGAAAAGGAAAGATATATCCATATGAATGCAGAGTTCCAAAGAATGGCAAGGAATGATAAGAAAGGCTTACTCAGTGATCAATGCAAGGAAACAGACAAAAACAACAGAATGGGAAAGACAAGAGATCTCTTCAAGAAAATTAGATACCAAGGGAATATTTCATGCAAAGATGCACATAATAAAGGACAGAAATGGTATGGACCTAATAGAAGCAGAAGATATTAAGAAGAGGTGGCAAGAATACACAGAAGAACTGTACAAAAAAGATCTTCATGACCCAGATAATCATGGTGGTGTGATCACTCACCTAGAGCCAGACATTCTGGAGTGTGAAGTCAAGTAGGCTATGGGAAGCATCACTACGAACAAAGCTAGCGGAAGTGATGGAATTCAAGCTGATCTATCTCAAATCCTAAAAGATGAGGCTGTGAAAGTGCTGCATTCAATATGTCAGCAAATTTGGAAAACTCAGCAGTGGCCACAGGACTGGAAAAAGGCAGTTTTTATTCCAATCCCAAAGAAAGGCAATGCCAAATAATGTTCAAACTACCACATAATTGCACTTATTTCACATGCTAGCAAAGTAATGTTCAACATTCTCCAAGCTAGACTTCAATAGTACATGAACTGAGAACTTCCAGATGTTCTAGCTGGATTTAGAAAAGGCAGAGGAACCAGAGATCAAATTGCCAACATCTGTTGATTCATAGAAAAAGAAAGAGAATTCCAGAAAAATATCTGCTTCATTGACTATGCTAAAACCTCTGTCTGCTTGAATCACAAGAAACCGTGGGAAATTCTTAAAGAGATGGGAATACCAGATGACCTTACCTGTGTCCTAAGAAATCTGTGTGCAGGTCAAGAAGCAACAGTTAGAACTGGACATGGAAAAACATACTGGTTGCAAATTGGGAAAGGAGTATGTCAAGGCTGGATATTGTCACCTTGTTTATTTAACTTATATGCAGAATACATCACGTGAAATGCTGGAATGGATGAAAGCCCAAGCTGGAATCAATATTGCCAGGAGAAATATCAATAACCTCAGATATGCAGATGGCACCACCCTAATGGCAGAAAGTGAAGAGGAACTGAGGAGCTTCTTGATGAAAGTGAAAGAGGAGAGTGAAAAAGCTGACTTAAAACTCAACATTCAAAAAACTAAGATCATGGCATCCAGTCCCATTACTTCATGGCTAATAGATAGGGAAACAATGAAAACGGTGACAGACTTTATTTTCTTGGGCTCCAAAATCATGGCAGATTGTGACTGCAGCCATGAAATGAAAAGATGCTTGCTGCTTGGAAGGAAAGTTATGACCAACCTAGACAGCCTATTAAAAAGCAGAGACATTACATTACCAACAAAGGTCTGGTTGGTCAAAGCTATGCTTTTTCCAGTGGTCATGTATGGATATGAGAGTTGAACCATAAGGAAAGCTAAGCACCAAAGAGTTGATGTTTTTGAACTGTGGTGTTGGAGAAGACTCTTAAGAGTCCCTTGGATGGCAAGGAGATCCAACCAGTCCATCCTAAAGGAAATAGTCCTGAATATTCATTGGACGGACTGATGTGAATCTGAAATTCCAATACTTTGGCCACGTGATGCAAAGAACTGACTCATTGGAAAAAACCCTGATGCTGGGAAAGATTGAAGGCAGGAGGAGAAGGGGACGACAGAGGATAAGACGGTTGGATGGAATCACCGACTAGATGGACATGAGTTTGAGCAAGCTCTGGGAGTTGGTGATGGACAGGGAAGCCTGGTGTGCTGCAATCCATGGGGTCACCAAGAGTCGGAAATGACCGAGTGACTGAACTGAACATTCCTGGGTCTTCATTGCTGTGTGTGGGCTTTCTCTAATTGCAACAAGCAGGGACTAGTTTCTTATTGTGGTGTGCAAGCTTCACAGGGGGTACTTCTTTTGTTTCAGACAAAAGCTCCAGAGCTTGTGAGCTTCTATAGTTGCAGCTCGAGGGCTCCAGAACAAACAGGCTCCATAGCTGTGTGCACGGGCTTAGTTGCCCCAGGCATGTGGAACCTTCCTGGACCCAGGATCAAACCCATGTTCCCTGCAGTGCATCATGGAGTCTTGACACCTTCCTAAGGATGTTTGCCATGGGAGTGTGCCTTATAAGTGCCACAATGGAGGAAATCCCACAGATGATGGCCTTGACTGCAGGCATTTCAGGGAAGCACATAGACAAAGACAATGCAGGGGCCTGCTCTGTCCACAAGTTGTGGGAGCATACTGAGCTTCTCCCTCCTCTGCTGACACCATATGACCCTGAGGTGACTGTCAGCCCTTGACCACTCGGAAAGCAGGGAGCTGCCCATCCTCCTGTGGGGAGGCTAGCAGGTAGTGGAAACCCAGAGCCTACTTGCTGGCAGGCTGGCTTGTCTGGTGGAGGAGAGGAGGAAGGAAAGGTAGGGAGAAAGGGGCAAAGGGAGAAGGGGAGAAGGGAAAGCTGTCGAGTTTCCAGCAGGACAGCCAGGCTCACTTGGACAGAAGGAGCTGGGGCAGGTGGTGACTGGTCCCCACACTGGTTACCCTCAGCAGGTAAGGGGTCTCCTTCCTTCCTCCCACCCCAAATTATTTTATTTTATTCTTATTTTGGTTTTGGAGCACTGCAAGGCATTCCACTGGGGATCTTAGCTCACCAACAAAGGGCTGAATCTGCAGTGGAAGCTCGGAGTCCTAACCACTGGACCATTAAGGAAGTCCCTCCTTCCCCTCCCTTCCTCTCTTTTGATGCCTGGGACTAAGGCCAGGAAGACAGCTGAGCTCCTAAAGACACAAAAGCAGAAGATAACCCCCAAAGCACCCTTTGTCTTCCCTGCATGTGGTTCAAGCTCCCACCAGCTCAGCCCTAATTGAGTTAGTCCTTGAGTGAAAGGGGGGGTTTCAGTTCAGTTCAGTTCAGTCACTCAGTCGTGTCCGACTCTTTGCTACCGCATGAATTGCAGCACGCCACGCCTCCCTGTCCATCACCAATTCCCGGAGTTCACCCAAACTCACGTCCATCCAGTCGGTGATGCCATCCAGCCATCTCATTCTCTGTTGTCCCCTTCTCCTCCTGCCCCCAATCCCTTCCACCATCAGAATCTTTTCCAATGAGGGAACTCTTTGCATAAGGTGGCCAAAGTACTGGAGTTTCAGCTTTAGCATCATTCCTTCCAATGAACACCCAGGGCTGATCTCCTTCAGAATGGACTGGTTGGATTTCCTTGCAGTCCAAGGGACTCTCAAGAATCTTCTCCAACACCACAGTTCAAAAGCATCAATTCTTTGACACTCAGCTTTCTTCACAGTCCAACTCTCACATCCATATGTGACTACTGGAAAAACCATAGCCTTGACTAGACGGACCTTTGTTGGCAAAATAATGTCTTTGCTTTTGAATATGCTATCTAGGTTGGTCATAACTTTCCTTCCAAGGAGTAAGCGTCTTTTAATTTCATGGCTGCAGTCACCATCTGCAGTGATTTTGGAGCCCCCCAAAATAAAGTCTGACACTGTTTCCACTGTTTCCCCATCTATTTCCCATGAAGTGATGGGACCAGATGCCATGATCTTAGTTTTCTGAATGTTGAGTTTTAAGCCAACTTTTTCACTCTCCTCTTTCATCAAGAGGCTTTTAAGTTCCCTTCACTTTCTGCCATAAGGGTGGTGTCATCTGCACATCTGAGGTTATTGATATTTCTCCCAGAAATCTTGATTCCAGCTTGTGCTTCTTCCAGCCCAGCGTTTCTCATGATGTACTCTGCATAGAAATTAAATAAGCAGGGTGACAATAGACAGCCTTGACGTACTCCTTTTCCTCTTTGGAACCAGTCTGTTGTTCCATGTCCAGTTCTAACTGTTGCTTCCTGACCTGCATATAGGTTTCTCAAGAGTCAGGCCAGGTGGTCTGGTATTCCCATCTCTTGAAGAATTTTCCACAGTTTATTGTACAGTCAAAGGCTATGGCACAGTCAATAAAGCACAAATAGATATTTTTCTAGAACTCTCTTGCTTTTTCCATGATCCAGCAGATGTTGGCAATTTGATGTCTGGTTCCTCTGCCTTTTGTAAAACCAGCTTGAACATCTGGAAGTTCATGGTTCACATATTGCTGAAGCCTGGCTTGGAGAATTTTGACCATTACTTTACTAGCATGTGAGATGAGTGCAATTGTGCAGTAGTTTGAGCATTCTTTGGCATTGCCTTTCTTTGGGATTGGAATGAAAACTGACCCTTTCCAGTCCTGTGGCC
Organism: Bubalus bubalis; assembly: GCF_019923935.1. Lineage (NCBI taxonomy): Eukaryota > Metazoa > Chordata > Mammalia > Artiodactyla > Bovidae > Bubalus > Bubalus bubalis. Next base: position 120,598,638 of record NC_059160.1, on the reverse strand, counting down.
ACTGCTGACTTTTCCAAATTTGCTGGCATATTGAGTGTAGCACCTTCACAGCATCATCTTTGAGGATTTGAAATAGCTCAACTGGAATTCCATCACCTCCACTAGCTTTGTTCATAGTGATGCTTTCTAAGGCCCACTTGACTTCACATTCTACGATGTCTGGCTCTAGGTGAGTGATCACACCATCATGATTATTTTGGTCATGAAGATCTTCAGTGTATTCTTGTCACCTCTTCTTAATATTTTCTGCTGCTGTTAGGTCCATACCATTTCTGTCCTTTATCGAGCCCATCTTTGCATGAAATGTTCCCTTGGTATCTCTAATTTTCTTGAAGAGATCTCTAGTCTTTCCCATTCTGTTGTTTTCCTCTATTTCATTGCATTGATCGCTGAGGAAGGCTTTCTTATCTCTCCTTGCTATTCTTTGGAGCTCTGCATTCAGATGCTTATGTCTTTCCTTTTCTCCTTTGCTTTTTACTTCTCTTCTTTTCACAGCTATTTGTAAAGCCTCCTCAGACAGCCGTTTTGCTTTTTTGCATTTCTTTTCCATGGGGATAGTCTTGATTCCTGTCTCCTGTACAATGTCATGAACCTCCATCCATAGTTCATCAGGCACTCTATCAGATCTAGTCCCTTAAATCTATTTCTCACTTCCACTGTATAATCATAAGGGATTTGATTTAGGTCATACCTGAATGGTCTAGTGGTTTTCCCTACTTTCTTCAATTTAAGTCTGAATTTGGCAATAAGGAGTTCATGATCTGAGCCACAGTCAGCTCCTGGTCTTGTTTTTGCTGACTGTATAGAGCTTCTCCATCTTTGCCTGCAAAGAATATAATCAATCCGATTTCGGTGTTGACCATCTGGTGATGTCCATGTGTAGAGTCGTCTCTTGTGCTGTTGGAAGAGGGTGTTTGTTATGACCATTGCATTCTGTTTAGAGATGTTAAACTGTTACTTAATCAAAGTGGCTGGTGGGCTGTGGCCATGGGGCAGAGGGAAGGGGAGGGCTCTGTGGGTTGAGAGCTGAAGGGTGCCTTTCTACACTTTCATTAGTGCTCCAGACAACATTTCCAAACTGCTGACCCTAACCGTCAGGGGATTAGAAATCAAGTTAGTGGATTTCAACCAGCATGTTTTAAATGTGGGGGTGGGGTGGGGTGGAGAGAATAGGATAGAGAAATAACAGAGCGCATTGTATGTAGTAAAGAGAAGTATTGCTTTGTGAAACTGATTCAGACATGTGTGCACGGTGCATGTGCTTGTGTGTGCAAGCATATTCTGAGCTGTGAGTTGTAAGCAGAAAAGTTTAAAAGCTACCCTCTGATGTATCAGATACTTCTAGAGGTAGAGTTCCTGGGTGTCTGGGTCTGGGGACATGATCGTTACAGAGTGAAGTGACTATCAGGCAAGCTGTGCTCCACGAGGGGCCAGGAGGGGTCAGGGTGGGGCACCCCAGGATACGAATCTGAGGATGGGCTGTGTGGAGGGCAGGGTCGTGGGAGTGGGGGATGGGTAGAGCGTTGGGTTCCAACCCTGCTGTGTACAGCAGACTTCAGTGGCAGCCATGGCTCCCGTTCAGCGGAGTGAGGGCTTCCTTCTCCCCCTACACATGTAGGGGGGATCGGGAAGGAAGCAGCAATGTCCAGGGGTCTCCAGAGGCAACTTCAGGCCGCACAAGAGAGGACCTGCAGTGGGCAGCTTCCCTTGCTCCAAGTAAACTTGGCAGGTGTCTTGATCATCTCGATTTTTAAGGAGCACGTCTTTCCCATTTACCTCTCATGCTTGATGGGTCACATCAGTCGAAGAGCCTATTAGTCAAGCAATAAGCATTTGGAATTCATATCAGCCTGTTTATTTTATATTTAAAATAATTTTTTCACTGAATCTTTTCTTTTAGTGCCCTTTGTATTTTATCCCCATTACACTCAACATAAAGTGGGGTACATCTGGAAAAAAACAAACAGAACGATGAAATGAATGCTGGTTGAAATGCAAGCCTGTGGAAGGAGCAGCTCAGCCTCTGAAGAATAAAGGATGAACCAGCTCGGAGTCTAGCCCGGCAGCATCGCCAGGATGCCCAGCGCCTCCAAGGATGCAAAGCAAATGTCTGAGACCCACGTGATCCTTCACCCAGAGCAGGACCCTCAGGATCACACAGGGAACTAGAACTTTATCTCCAAGACAAACTTTGAAGCTTTAAACAAAAGCAGAGCTGTGCTGACACTGAGCAGAAGGGGCTGTTTCTGTGTAAATAAACGTGTCCCACAGGCTAATGAGCTAACTGCCATTTCAGAGGGTCTAACCTCTTCTTCCGAGCCTGACCCAGGGGGAGGACCATTTACTTAGAGCTAATATAGACACATCAAAGGATATATTTTTTTTTTAAATTTTTTAGCTGGAGGGTAATTGCTTTATAATGTGGTGCTGGTTTCTGCCATACAACATCAGGAATCAGTCACTATATACAAATATCTCCTTCCTCTTGAGCCTCCCTCCCACTCCCAAAAAGGATATATTTGAAAAATCATCTTTCTTAAGGAAAAGGGGGAGAAAACCTTATTTTCAGATAAAGGGGTGAGAAGTCATGCTGGTGAACCTCAGTGCTGCTCTAGCTTTAGGGAACACAGAAGAAACAGCCCATCCTTAAAAAATTACTTGCCTATCACTGATTTCAATGGCAGGAAATTATTCATGAGAAAAGCCCTCCTTTATTCTTTCTCAAGTCTCGGGGATAATGAGCAGCAGCTCTACAGCCTGTTCACTTGCTCTGTCCCTCCCTCCCGTGTGGTGGGATGGTCTTGAGTTTCTCCTTTTCTGAACCTCTGGTGCAGCCCAGCAGGATGGAGGGAGTCAGTGATGCTTCTTGGCCCCTCCTCAAGTCCTGCCTTTATTCCACACATGCAGACACTGGGGTTGCTCATAGCACAGGCCTGTGCCCTGCAGAATCTTTTGGCCTTTCCCTCCTGTGCACTAAAGCCAGAGACGCCCCAGGAAGCTGAGCCCTTGCATGGCCAGGCTGGTTAGAAAGAGAAGGGGGAGGGGCTGGGGAGGGCTGAGGGGCCTACGAGGGGGAAAATGTCAGCAAGATCCTGGCCTCTTTGTTTCCATGGAGGATTTCCTGCCAAGAGGACCAGCAGCATCAAGCCACACCCTGCAAACCTCACAGCTCCCTCTAGCCTTTCAGGGGCAGCTCATCCTGGAAGGATTGGGCGTGGGCTTGAGGGGTGTGCAGTGTCCTGTGGCCACAGCCTGAATGTAACTGCACCTCCCTGCCACTGCTCCTCCACCAGGGCCTGCCCTGCAGTGTGTGAGACAGGAGGCCAAGGTCCACGCTCTCCAGGGTCCATGTTCCCTACTCACTTTCCTGGGTCTGCAGAGACCAGCTAGCAGATATGGGGATGGACCTGACCATGCTTGAGTTGTTAGGGCCCCAACTGACCTAAAAGGTGAATTGGAAATAGGTTGAGTCCAAGGAAGCTGCTCCCGGATGGAAATGTCATTTGATTGGTTGCTTTACTTACACAGTTGCAGGCGTGCTAAGTCGCTTCAGTTGTGTCTGACTCTCTGCAACACACTATGGACTGTAGCCTGCAAGGCTCCTCTGCCCAAGGGATTCTCCAGGCAAGAATACTAATGTAGGTTGCCATGGCCTCTTCCAGGGGATCTTCCCGACTCAGGGATTTAACCCATGTCTCTTATATCTCCAGCACTGGCAGACGGTTTTTTTTTTTTTTTTTATCACTAGGGCCACTGGGAAGCCTCAGCCTTGTCAAAAATTATTTAATGTGTGGTTTTTTTGATAGTAGCCATCTTAATGAGTGTGAGGTGATATCTCATTTTTTTTATTTGCATTTCCCTACTGGTTAGCAATACTGAGCATCTTTTCATATGCTTATGCATATGTTGGTCCACTTTATGGTGGCCCATAAGTCCCTTAGGCTCTGTTCACTTTGTCTTTAAGCTCTTCTATTTCTGTTCCTCAGACTCAATAATTTCACTTATACATTTATACAACACATAGGACTTCCCCCAGTGGCTCAGCAGTGAAGAATCTGCCTGTGATGCAGGAGCCTCAAGAGATGCAGGTTCAATCCCTGGGTCGGGAAGAGCCCCCTGGGTAGGGGCAGGCCACTCTGCATGTGAGAGAAAGACCACACACCCCAGTGCTTCAGTATCGCTGAGGCAGAACTCTCAGGTGGCTGGGCTGTCCCGCCAGCATGATGTCATCCACGAGGCGCAAGGTGCTCCACGTGACAGCACACCTCTGATCTCAGCGTGAAGACGCTGCCTCTTTCGAGCTATGGGACCGTGATCAATTCCTGGACCCTCAGGGAGCCTGTTTTCTCATCTGTGAGGTGAGGAGAATCACAGGATGGTGGTGGGCCTAGGCAGAGGTAAGAGTCTCCCGCAGCCTTTTGGGAGACTACAGGCCATAGTCAGTCTTGGTGGACACAGCGGTCAGCGCCTGGAGTCCTCCTTGCCCAGCCTTCCATGGAGGAGGGGAGCTGATAGCCTGGTGGGGCTGAGCCAACCTTAGCTGTGGATGGGCCACCAGCCTGGGGCCATGCAGGCTCCCCAACGCCATATGCAGGTGGCTGAGTCCTCCTGGAACCTGGCAACTACAGAGGATTCACAGTTTCTCTGAAGGGCAGATTGCTCTGGGTCATGCCTGGATGGAAACTCACTCCAGTATTCTTGTCTTGAGAATCCACATAGACAGAGAAGCCTGGTAGGCTACAGTCCACAGGGTTGCGAAGAGTTGGACACGACTGAAGTGACTTAGCAGCAGCATACAACAAATGCTTATACATTTGGCGGGTGGGGGGGCGGGAGTTAAACCTCTGAAGAAGTCTTTAGTCCTACATTTTTTACCAGGAGTCCACAGAGCTAGGAACTGGAGGAGTGCTATATCATTCAATCATGTCCAGCTCTTTGCTACCCCATGGACTGTACCCTTCCAGGCTTCTCTGTCCATAGGATTTCCTAGGCAACAATACTGGAGTGGGTCACCATTTTCTTCTCCAGGGGACCTTCCTAACCCAGGGATAAAACTCAAGTCTCCTGTGGCTCCTGCATTGATAGGTGGACTCTTTATCACTGAGCCTCCCGAGATTCCCGAAATTGGGGAAACACCATACAATTTGTTGTTTCCTTCTGTGTTTGGCTGTTTGCCCTGAACCTAGCCCACTTATGGGTCCGGCTGAAGCTCAGGCTCCATATGGCAGGAACTGCCCCACACTGGGCCATCTAAGCATGACCCAGAGCAACCTGCCCTTCAGAGAAACTGTGAATCCTCTGTAGTTGCCAGGTTCCAGGAGGACTCAGCCACCTGCATATGCGTTGGGGAGCCTGCATGGCCCCAGGCTGGTGGCCCATCCACAGCTAAGGTTGGCTCAGCCCCACCAGGCTATCAGCTCCCCTCCTCCATGGAAGGCTGGGCAAGGAGGACTCCAGGCGCTGACCGCTGTGTCCACCAAGACTGACTATGGCCTGTAGTCTCCCAAAAGGCTGCGGGAGACTCTTACCTCTGCCTAGGCCCACCACCATCCTGTGATTCTCCTCACCTCACAGATGAGAAAACAGGCTCCCTGAGGGTCCAGGAATTGATCACAGTCCCATAGCTCGAAAGAGGCAGCATCTTCACGCTGAGATCAGAGGTGTGCTGTCACGTGGAGCACCTTGCGCCTCGTGGATGACATCATGCTGGCGGGACAGCCCAGCCACCTGAGAGTTCTGCCTCAGCGATACTGAAGCACTGGGGTGTGTGGTCTTTCTCTTACATCCAGAGTGGCCTGCCCCTACCCAGGGGGCTCTTCACCCTTCCCTGGACTGACTCACCATATGTGCAATGAATTCTCCCACCGAGTATCTCCCTCCCCAGAGAGGAGCTTTGTAGGGTGGAATCTGTGGGTCAGGTAAGATCAGGGACCTCTGTTGATTGCTGAACACAGCACATGAAGGGCTCAGGCTGCATACCTGCCCTTGGCGGGACCCAGGCTGCAGTGTCTGTGTTGCTTGTGTGCACGGAAAGGGCTTCTGTCTCTGCGAGACCAAGCACAGGTGACCACACGGTTCTTGTTCCCATCATTGGGAATTGTCTCCTGGAGAACCAGGAAGAAAGTAATGATGAACTTCTCCCAGTTTTCCTTTCATTGGCTGCTTAGGCAAAGATGCCTTAAATTTCCCCTTTGTTCTGTTTTGAGGAAATCTTATCAGGAGAGAAGATTTCATCAGGACGAAAGGATCAAGTCCTGTTTTCTGGTGATCCGAGCCTCCCCTTAGCCCCCGCCGGCCTCCTTCCAGTGTGCAGGCGCCAGGCAGCGGCTACAACACACCCTTTGTTCTATGGGCCCAGGGGAGCCAGGGCCGGAGGGTGGGGGTGGGGGGACGGCTGGCTACAAAAACGTTCCTGTGCTCACCAAGCCTAACCTTGACACCTGGCATCTCTCCCAGGACCCCACTTTCCCTGACTCAAGCAGGATTTTGAGTTAATGAAATTGTAGTCCTTTGAATAGACTATGGTTCTCAAGCTCAAATTACATTCACCACTCACTGTGTCTAGATGGCTCCAGCATTTTTTTTAATAAATAATCCCCTCCCAAATCCCCAGGAGATAATTCACATTGTTGTTTTCATAGACTGTGGCCCCAGTGGTAACACATCTGTATTGGCTGAGCCGACCCAGGCTATACACGGCACTGGGCACTTTGTTCTCATTTTTCTCTAACAGTCACAGTGATGCAGAAGGAGCCCAATAAGAGCTCCATTTTTCTCATCAGCGGATCAAAGTTTTGTGCAAAGTTGCCCAGCTAGAATGTGGTAGAAACCAAACTTTGAACCCACAGTCGTCTGATGGTAAAGCCTGTGAGGCTTCATGGGGTCCCTCCGAGGGCCAGCCGTCCACAACTCCACAGAAACAATTCCCAGTGGCAGCGTGAAGAAATATGCTTCAAATAAGGGCTCCCCAGGTGGCGCAGTGGTAAAGAATCCGCCTGCCAATGCACAAGACACCAGAGACACAGATTCCAACCCTGGATCAGGAAGATCCCCTGAAGGAGAGCATGGTAACCCACTCCAGTATTCTTGCCTGAGAATCCCATGGACAGAGGAGCCTGGTGGGCTACAGTCCAAGGGGTCGAAAAGAGTCAGACACGACAACACACACACACAAATAAATCAACTTGGTTTTGTATTACTTCTTTTCAGCTGGTGTAAAGCTGCCTCATGGTGGGGTAGTCACGTGAAAGTTGGCCTCCGGTTGCCTTGACACATGATGCTTTTTTTCCCTAGAACTGTTCTGTTCCTTCAGCTACAACACATCATACCACTGACTCCACCCTGACTCAAATATTGTGATTATCACAGTGCCGAGCACCAGAAAGAGAACTGAAATCTTTCAAAACTACCCCTCCTCAGTACTTTCCCTTTAGAAAGTTGGAAGGGAAGCTCCTGCCCAGAGCCTCATCTCCAAGTGGAGTTCATAGCTGCTGTTATTATTATTAATATTTTATTTTCATTCAAGAGTGTTAAGAGTCAAGGTTAGTACTGGGCCAAATACACAGCCATAAAAAGAAAATCAATTCCAATTGTGATCTACTTACTCTGGGTTTATTTACCACTTTTTAAAAAGTGGAGGGAAGAGGACCATGTTGGGTGAAAATCACCAGCACATCCAGATGATGTGAAACTCTATAAGACAGTGCACTGGTTTGTTCTCCAACAACAGCAACATGGGAAGAAAAGGAAAGGAAATGGGGGAGGGGAGGATGTACAGATGAAAAAAGACTTCAGGGACATCTCAACTGGTCTCAGTGTAGGGCTCTTTTTGAATCCCAAATCAATCAAATGAAATTTTAAAAATTAATAAGACAGAGAAATGGAAACACTGTCTGGATACATAATGAGATTAAGGATCTAAATTATTTTTTTAAAGATGTAATGATAATGTTATTATAATTGTACATTTTGAATAGTCTTTATCTGTTTTATATATATATGTTGAAATATACATGCAATGATATGATACCTGGTACTTGCTTCACTTCTTGCTACTGTGGGTGAAAACAGAAGCCATCAAATGTTGGAGCCAGGTAATTTGGTACATTGTATTATTGGACATTGTTTGTGACTTTGTATACGTTTGTACAATAACAAGTTAAAAAACCAAAGGAAACCAAGAGCAGACTCTCTGTGCTCCCTTCCTGAGAGGTGGATCCTGAGAAGAGGATGAGAACGTGCACTCTGAGCTCAGCTGGCTGGGCAGGGCTCACCCTCATGCCCAGCCAGGAGCTGAACTGGATGGAGCCGTCTCGGGGAGAAGAGAACTGGTACATCTTGAGGACAAAGAAGACAGTAACAGACAGGACTCCGCAGCACAATGGCTGTCTCTGAGACATTTGCACAAACAGACAGTAATTACTTATTAGCTACGATTCATGTACTTTAATATAAATTTATTTATTTTAGTTGGAGGCTAATTACAATATTGTATTGGTTTTGCCATACATTGACATGAATCCGCCACGGGTGCACATGTGTTCCCCATCTTGAACCCCCCTCCCACCTCCCTTCCCATCCCATCCTTCTGGGTCATCATGTACTTTTAGAACTAGGGCGGATAACAATGTTCACAAACCTTCTAAAGGCATTTGGGCAAAATAGCTAGAGGCTGATGCAGAAACATAGGGGTTTAAAAATAAGAGGTGTGAAAATGCAAGAGAGCGATAACACATTGTGAGTAGGACCCAGACCCCAAATGGGCCTGGACCTGGATCCTGGCTCTGCATTACCCCTAACCTGCCAGGTGTTCTGGGATCAGGGTGCAGGTGGGGCTGTCCGGCTGCCCACCTGGCTGCCCGACAGCATGGCCAGCTCTTCATGAAACAGGCTCAAGAACTGAGCTTGCCCAGAGCTTTGGTAAGTGTGCCAAAAAAATGAATTGTCTACAGTTTTGAATCATTCCTAAACATGAGTTTTATACTGTAAATGTATACTTTACACATATGTAGGCACTGATACTACTATTCTGCAAGGTTTTAAACCTTAAATGAATAATCTCACACTTTATTTGTCATTTTATGACTTGATTTTTCTGCAAAATTATGTTTGGCAATTTATCCTTGTGGGTGCAGCTAGTTTGAGTTCCTTTGAATGCCACAATGAAATTAAAAATTGTCTAGACCCATATAAAAAAAGATAAGGGTAATATTAATTTTAGTGACATTTTACTTAGTTCCACATAGCCTAAATAGTATTTCCCCCATTTTACAAATGAGGAAAAGGAATGATTTGCCCAAGGGCTCATGCCAATAAGAAGCAAGCTGAGATGCACCTCTGGACCCTCAGTGCTGGACACCTGCCCAGAGGGACCTGAAGGTCTAGTCTTTAGCTCTCATCCCCCCATGGATGAACCAAGGAGAAGGATCTTCTCTCGCTAGGGATCTAACTGCTCCATGCCCTGCTGTTATGGGAAGTCTGAGGACCACGGAGGTGGCTCAAGGGTGAGGGTCAGAGGCACCCAGAGGGATGGAGGAGTAGGCTCCCTGGGCATTTTTCTCCCAGTGCAGTGTTCCCCTGGTCAGAGGGGGTAGGCAGTGTGCATTGGGGAAAAAATGCCCAAGGAGCTTGCTCCTCCATCCCTCTGGGTGCCTCTGACCCTCACCCTTGAGCCACCTCCGTGGTCCTCAGACTTCCCATAACAGCAGGGCATGGAGCAGTTAGATCCCTAGCGAGAGAAGATCCTTCTCCTTGGTTCATCCATGGGGGGATGAGAGCTAAAGACTAGACCTTCAGGTCCCTCTGGGCAGGTGTCCAGCACTGAGGGTCCAGAGGTGCATCTCAGCTTGCTTCTTATTGGCATGAGCCCTTGGGCATTCCTTTTCCTCATTTGTAAAATGGGGGAAATACTATTTAGGCTATGTGGGACTAAGTAAAATGTCACTAAAATTAATATTACCCTTATCTTTTTTTATGTGGGTCTAGACAATTTTTAATTTCATTGTGGCATTCAAAGGAACTCAAACTAGCTGCACCCACAAGGATAAATTGCCAAACATAATTTTGCAGAAAAATCAAGTCATAAAATGACAAATAAAGTGTGAGATTATTCATTTAAGGTTTAAAACCTTGCAGAATAGTAGTATCAGTGCCTACATATGTGTAAAGTATACATTTACAGTATAAAACTCATGTTTAGGAATGATTCAAAACTGTAGACAATTCATTTTTTTGGCACTCTGACCACTGGGGCCCTTTTGACTCTGGGCTCTTTCCAGCCCACCCTTGAATGAGGGTTCTGCAGGACCCAGCAGGGGAAATGCTGACTTAAAAATGTAATGTCTACTGGGGCTTCCCTGGTGGTCCAGGGTCCAAGACTCCTAGCTCCCAGTGCAGGGGCCAGAGTTTGATCCCAGGGAACTGGATCCCACATGCTCCAACTAGGAGTTTGTCTGCCGCAACTAAAAAAAAAAAAGTAATGTCTGCTGATGGAATTGAGGAATAGCCCAATAGACCAGAGAAAAAGATTTGATAAAACCAGGAAAAGGCAAAAGTAGAGAATTTTCCAGCATATGGGTGAGGAAAGACCCAAGGAGCCCAGCTGTTTCTCAGCCCCTTCTTCAGAGGGAGAACTGGCCCCGAGGTAGAATCATGGTGTTCCTCACATGAGGTGGGGGTGTCTCCCCCAAGAGCGGTGGGCATGCCCGTGACACCAAGTTGCTGGGGCCAAGACCCAGTGCGGCCACTTGGGCAAGTTACTTACCTCAGCGGCCTTAACTTTCATCTGTAAAGTAGGATGATAATGGTCACAGCTGAATGGGCACCATGAGGGTGAAATGATGTGGTATTAGTACAGGACTGAGTTAGCCCCAGGAAATTAAAAGACGCTTACTCCTTGGAAGGAAAGTTATGACCAACCTAGACAGCATATTCAAAAGCAGAGACATTACTTTGCCAACAAAGATTCATCTAGTCAAGGCTATGGTTTTTCCTGTGGTCATGTATGGATGTGAGAGTTGGACTGTGAAGAAGGCTGAGCGAGGAAGAATTGATGCTTTTGAACTGTGGTGTTGGAGAAGACTCTTGAGAGTCCCTTGGACTGCAAGGAGATCCAACCAGTCCATTCTGAAGGAGATCAGTCCTGGGAGTTCTTTGGAAGGAATGATGCTAAAGCTGAAACTCCAGTACTTTGGCCACCTCATGTGAAGAGTTGACTCGTTGGAAAAGACTCTGATGCCAGGAGGGATTGGGGGCAAGAGGAGAAGGGGATGACGGAGGATGAGATGGCTGGATGGCACTCGATGGACGTGAGTCTGAGTGAACTCTGGGAGTTGGTGATGGACAGGGAGGCCTGGCGTGCTGCGATTCATGGGGTCGCAAAGAGTCGGACATGACTGAGCGACTGATCTGATCTGATCTGAGCTAGCCCCTTGGATGCACAGAACTCTGTAAGCATTGTTCAGTAAAATAAAACGAAAACAGAATCATGCCCTGTGGATGTCTACGGTTTTTTTCTTAATCCGCAAGTCAGATGAACTCTCCCCCTCCCCTCTAGGTTTCCATTGCCAGCATCTTGGCTTTGTCCTTAGATGACCTCTGAGTTCTCACAGGTGTCCACAGCAGCTGAGAATGCCCCAGATAGACTTGACCTTGCTCAGGCAGAGACAGGGTGTTCAGCCTCTGACAGGGCTCAGCTTACACACTCCCTGAACTCTTGGAACACAGTCCCTAAACACTGCTGGGACGTCGCTGTCTCTTCTGGGCAAGTCTGCGGGTGTGTGAAGATTCAGGCTGAACCCATGGGAAGTCGCCTCCCGCGCTTTCCCTGGCTCGCCCCTCAGCTGTCCCTAGAGCCTCCTTTCATCCCTCCCCGGGGTTATCACTAAGCAAGGCCTGGCTGACGCACGGAGGCACCCTCGGGTGAAACAGCCTGAGAGCATATGAAAGGGGTTTCAGAGTTTTGTTTCCTCTGTCAGCTTTTCTAAAGTTACAGAACAAGGCACTTAATTCAAAACAACTGAGAAAATTCTAGCTTCTTAAAAATTGTTTTCATTTTCCTTCATGAGATAGGACGACTGTAGGTGGGAGTCAGGGCTTGATCCTCTCAAGAGACTTCGCCCTTTTTGCTCACGACTTAACTAATCTTAGAAACTTTTCCTGAAGTATTTTGTAATTTTGTAATTCATCTAGTGCCTAGATTGACATTTCTGTTCCTTGATAAACTGTGTGTTAGTGAATACCCTCAGAACAGTGAAGGGTCCCAAATTTAGGATCCAACCTGGGAGGGTTCAGCTTCTAGTTATACCGAGAAGTTTTCCCAGCAAGGCCACTAGTTTCTTAACTTGGATTTGCTCGTCTGTAAAATAGAAATAATAGTAGAAGTACATACTTCCCAAAAGTGTAAGGGTTCAGTGAGATAATATGAATAGACAACTTTTATAAACTGCAAAGTTTTGCAAATAAAAATAGCCCATTTTTTTTTTTTATAAATAATGTGTATTAGGAGTACAAACAGATTGGGAGAAATAAAATATTTAACATAGATTCAATAAGCATTCTATCTTCTGCTGATTATCAACCCCTTTTTTTAATTCTGGAATTTTAAAAATTGTTTTTTATTGGCATATAGTTGATTTACAATGTTTCAGAAATACAGAAAAGTCATTCAGCTATACGTACGTATAAATTCTTTTTCAGATCCTTTTACATTATAAGTTATTATAAGACATTGAATAAATCAACCTCTTCTTTTTAAACTATTATTACCAGCTTTCTATTGATTCCTTTTTGGAATTACTCCCTTAATAGTACAATATTAGGAAATAGCAACGCACTCCAGTATTCTTACCTGGAAAATTCCATGGACAGAGGAGCCTGGCAGGCTACTGTCCATGGGGTTACAAAGAACTTTTAAACCTATGGTGAGCAATTGCTAGGGATCTCAAAAACTAATGTCTACCTCCATATAACCGTGGGGTTACACAACTGAGCAACTGAGCACACACACACAACCTAACAACATCTCTTATGAAGCCTCCTAAGATGAAATGTGTCCTGTCCTATTATGAGTAAAATCAAGGAAGTCAATACATGCTCATTTGTAAATGGAGAAATCAGGATAGGCTACTTATTTTGTAGACAGAAACACAAAATGAAAATATGGGTCCCTTGTTCAAAAAATGTTAAGGGTTTCAAGGTGGAGACATCAGAGCATCAAACCAAGAGTGCGGCCCTTCAAAGCCCAGGGCTCTGCGTCCCTTCATCAGGGACATATGAAGGTCATAGGCTCAGGGCAGGGAGGTGGGAAGGGGACCCATGTGCTGAGCTCTCCTCAGTAGCTGGAAGGAATTTACCCACTTTTAATGCCCACTTCAGATTCTTATGATATTGAAGACATTAGAAGTAGATTTATTGATATGACAAACATGTATTGGGTGTGCTCTATGCAAAATTGTAGCCAGGCCCTCAAGCAGTTGGGGAAGAAAAACAGCAGTCAGAAAGAGGAAGAGATAATTTTTTAAAAGTAGAAACTAAGGTCTATGGGAATCTTTCAGAGGGAGTAATGAATTCTAATGTGGAGAACCAAGGAAGGAAGACATCCTGGAAGAGGGGGCCTTTGATGTCACCCAGAACCTGGTTAGGACTTGAGCAAAGTCTCATGCAAAAGGCAAGCAAACCATTGGGAACCATTATTTCCTCAGGTCTCTGTTATTCTTGGTGAGTTCCAGTGACTCACCCAGGAGTCCTGCGTGTGGAAAGGGGACCTGATGGGCTGGCCAGGATCAAGCAGACAACTTCTGAAGAGGAAGGTTTATATCTTTGGGCTTTATTAAATGTTTAAAAGAGGTAGACATTAGTTTTTGAGATCCCTAGCAATTACTCACCATGGGTTTAAAAGATGAATTGTATTTTTAAAAAGTTTTCTTGACAGCATATAGAGGTGAAAGCTAGCAGCTCACCTGCTGCAAAGGGAGGTCCTCTAAACACAGGGGATGAAGCCGCCTGCCCCAGCTTCCTGCAGAGGGAAGGCTTGCCTTGGCTGCATCTGTCACAGAACCTAGACCTTGGGGAGGAGGACTGTGGTACACTCATCCTGTTTTCTTGTGCTGTTGGCATTTTCCTTCCAGAATGTTCTTTCCTCTCCTTCTTGCTCCCGTTTCTCTTCTTCTCCCTCCCCCACCCAACACTGACACATTCACTGTCTAAATCCTACTTAAGATAAACAGGAAAAGGGGGTTCAGAGTGTGAGTGGAAAAGTCCTTGAAAATTTCAACTCCATGTATGAAAACAGAAAGGGTTGGGTAGGAAACCAATAAAAGATGCAGCCAGATTTCTAAGAACTGAATGGTAGATGCTGTTCACAAACAAATTATAGAGATATATGGATCATGGAAGCATCTCTGTGGATCCCTGGGGGAATTCTCCTACAATACTATGAGGCATAAAGAAGAACAATGTCTGAAGTCTTAAAATGTTACATTTTCCACATGAGATTCAAATCTGGGAAGGTAAATTTGGGAGGGTGTAGGCAGTGAGGATGTGGTTGGGGGTAGAGATGACAAATTCACTATAAGGAAGTGGATGGTCAAAGGAAACCTTGGACATTTTTGAAGGATCCCTGATGCTCCCAGGACTGAACTCTGTGATGCTTCGAACTTTGCCAGTTTTACCCTCAACCTTCCTGCTAGTGGCGTAGATGCCCACTGGGTGCCTCCTGCTCACCGCCATGAGCACTGAAAGGTTCTGCTGAGACTTTTGTCTGCAGGTGGACTGAGGGGGAGGGAGGCCTTGCAGTGAAGGTAAAAGATGGGGTCCCCAGGCTCACCTTTTGTAGCAGAGCCACTCAGTGATGCTCCAAAGACCACCAGGCAGCAAGGAAGTCAAATCTGGTTCTTCTGTTCAACTTTTCAGCTGAAGGACAGTCACGTGGACTGGGGCCCCATAGAGAACCCTCCCAGTGCTCCTGGGTTCTAAGAACAGCAGAATTTTCAAGGCATGACTGATCCCAGCCATTCTGAGATTCTTCCCCTTCCTGGGGTCTATGTACTCCACCCCTTCAGAGGCTGTAGGATCAGATCCACTCTGAATGCTGTGTAGAATTGGCCTGGGTTTTCCTCTAGCCTCTTATACTATCTCAAGGCCTTCCCCAATGTGGAAGAAAAGACAGCCACCATCAACCCCACCTGAACCAATTCAGTTTCTGCCCTTTAAATATGGCCTGATTCTTTGTAAGTTCTTCTTGATGCAAATGCCAAGGTTTCTCTCGGCCCTGGAGTGAGTGGTGGGACAGGTCTCTGGATTCCGCTCACATCATCC
The DNA here is from genome assembly GCF_019923935.1 of Bubalus bubalis. Lineage (NCBI taxonomy): Eukaryota > Metazoa > Chordata > Mammalia > Artiodactyla > Bovidae > Bubalus > Bubalus bubalis. The sequence continues at coordinate 120,583,323 of NC_059160.1, read as the reverse complement.
AGACCCAGCTCAGAAAGAGTGGGCTTCTTACTCCCAAATTAGATATTGCAGGCCCCCAGCACCCTCCTGCCAACAGGCAGCCCCAGAGAGGGAGAACCATATGGTGAATGAGCAGGAGGCCAAGGAAAGCCTGGAAGGTGCTTGTGTTCATCTATGCACAGACCAGGCTCTGACAGCCCCTTGGGGTGAGTGCTCAGGTCCAGGGCTCCCCAGGTAGGGGCCCCCAGGGAATGGAGAGGCCAAGGAGTCTGTGGGGGCAGCAACATTTCGGCCCCAGCTCACTCCTGCTTTTCATTGGCCATTCCTCCCCAGGGATGTGTAACCTTTCATCGGAAGCCACAGACCATAACTCAGCCATTTCCCATAATTACAGCCACAGACCCAGTGGACCAGGCTGACATCCCCAGCGGCCCAACATCCAGAGCCAACTCTGAACATCTGATCTGAGGATCATCTCAAATTCTGGGTTATTTTGTCCCTGTGTCAATGCTGTGCATGACCTGAGTCAAAAAGTTCCCTCATGCTTGGGGCTGGTGCACTGGGATGACCCAGAATGATGGTATGGGGAGGGAGGTGGGAGGGGGGTTCAGGATTGGGAACACATGTACACCCATGGTGGATTCATGTTGATGTATGGCAAACCAATACAATATTGTAAAGTAATTAGCCTCCAATTAAAATAAATAAATTTAAATTAAAAAAAATAAAAATAGTAATAAAGCTTAAATGGCATTTCCAGAAAAAAAAAAAAAAAAGTTCCCTCATCAGGCAAAAAAGGATGGGCTGAAGAAATCAATTCCACAAAAATGTTGTTTGAAATCTAAAGGATGAGGGTTCCTCTAGGGTCTTAGAGTGAACAAAATTTCCATTTTCCATTCTCCTAACCTATCTACCTGTGTAGATATTTGACCAAGTACCTTAGCTTCTCTGGACCTCAGTACACTCACCTGTAAAGTGAGGACAGGAACTGCTTTCCATCTCCCTGCATTTCCCATATCATTGAAAGAATCACATAAGGTTATGTGGAAATGCCTTGTGGTTTAGGTATAGTCTGGGCCACCTGGAGCAGACCATTGCCAGCCTACTGGCACAGAAAGCTGCTCTCTCTCTGCCCAGCCTCCTTCCCCAGTCTCTTGTTCCTCCCTCCCAGCTTCTGGTGCCCCAGTGCCTCAAGTGCCCTGGGCCCAGCTCACTTTTACAACCCTATGCTGTAATGACCCTCCTCTTTGCTGTGCATGTATCTCCCTATCCTACTCTGGCCCCCCACCCCCACCCCCAGGGAGCTTTTACTGAGGCACCTCCTGGCACATCGATGTGAGCCCAAGGTCTTGTGCCATTGTTGATTTGGTCCAGGCATCTCATTCTCTTCCTCCCAGCCCACCTTCTCCATGAAAAGCAGCCAGGCTGGGTGCAAGTTCTCAATAAAAGGCAAGGACCCTGAGCCTCCTCAGCATGGCTCCCTGATCATGGGTAGAAAATAAGCTTGGCTAAGGTCTGTGGTTGGGGGTGAGTCAAGATGCCTGGGCAGAATCAAAAGGAGCCCTCAAGGCTGGATCAGCTTTTGCATTGGCTGCTCTGCTCACTGAGAGATGAGCGTCTGCTATTGGGTGGACATGGACCACCCAGGACCACTGCAGAAGGAGGAACAGGTGAGAAAATGGACAGCACAGGTGAAGATGCTGCCCGGAGAGAGGTAGGGAGGGAGGAGAGATGCTGAGACTGTGGGCGGAACCTCTAAGAAGCAGGGAGGGATAAGGAGGCTACTCAGGCAGCCTCTGGAAGCTTTGCATCACTTTGAGGTCAAACTATTTGGGCAGCCCTATTGGTTCCTCAGGACTTCCCAGGTGGCACTAGTGGTAAAGAAGCCAAGGCAGGACACATAAGAGACTGAGGTTTGATCCCTGGGTCAGGAAGATCCCCTGGAGGAGGGCATGACAACCCACTCCAGTATTCTTGCCTGGAGAACCCCATGGACAGAGGAGCCTGGTGGGCTACAGTTCATAGGGTCGCAAAGACTTGGACATGACTGAAGTGACTTAGCACAACATTTGTTCCTCAAAGCCCGGGCTCTTGGGAATGTGACCTCAGTCCTTGTGAAGTTTCAAGGGTTCTTCAAACATTTGATTTGCTTTCTTTTTTTTCTTTCAGATTATAAAATATTTTAAAAATATTTCAACCAGACAATAAAACTATAGAGAATAATATATCAAGTAGTCACGCACTCAACAAACAGATTTTATGTGACTTCAGAAAATTTTAAAGATTTAAATGTGCAGAGCTGGTAAATACACACACATGAATATGCATATATATGCATATATTCTATATGTATTTAAATTATGAAGTCACACATACCCAGGTGGGCTGAACTATACAAAATGATACATATTCACCAGACTGTCTCTGTATCAGTCTCTAAGTAAAGCCTCTCTCACTCTCTCTTTGCATTTATTTATTCTTCCTTCCCATGAGTGATGTTAAGACAACTGTATCTCTGTGTGTGGCCAGTGGTCAAGGTGGTCCCTGCAATGCCAGGTCCAGATCTCTGGGGAGTCCCAGTCAGTAAGGTTATTCCTTCTCTGGGACCTCAGTTTCCCTCCATAGACCTCCGTTTCTTCATCTGTAAAAATGGTGCTAATTGTACCTACCTGAGCAACACAGCTGAGAGGGTTGAATGCTGGCTGGTGGCAGGGCCCGGGCAGTGCTGGCTACTATGACTGGTCACTGTCGTCAACTTGTATCTGCTCCGCATGTGATCTTGTCAAAACATAACCGTGGGTTTTGTGGTCAAGTGTTTTGTGGTTTGTAAGTTTTGCATGATTTTGAGTCTACTTTTATAAATGCTTTTTTCCCCCAGGCAGAGTGGAACAATGACTCCTAAACTGGAACTTTACTACTTGAAAATGAATTTTTTTTTACAAAATAAAATTTTAAAAGAGCTTTATGAAAATAAATTTTAAAAAGGTAAAAAAAAGTGGCAGGGGGTGGAATTCTCTGACCATCCAGTGGTTAGGACTCAGCATTTTCACCACTGTGGGCCCAATGCCTGGTCTGGAAATTAAGACCCTGAAAGCTATGTGGTGTGACAAAGGGGAAAAAAGCTTGATGCTTGACAGTAAAATGACAGCATTCAACCCTGACCACTCTGCAGGATGGAAAGGCAAAGGGGTATGAATAGACCATCAAGTTCAGGTGCAATATCATAATTTCCTGTTGTCCTGCTCAGGGCTTGGTTGTGGTAGACACTCCCTCATTGCTCTGTGTACTTGTTCTGTCTCTGCCAAATTAAAGGACTTCTGAAAATAAAAAAGTAAACATGAAAATAGGATTTTCATCTGATTTCAGTGCAAATTAAATGTTACCCAAAAAATGTAAAAAAGAAAAATGAAATGAGAACATAAAATACACATGTAGGAGTAAGCAAAAATGTGACCTCTATTTTTTACACACAAGAAACAGAAGTTGTAAAGTGTGGGAGGAAACCTTTTCTTATTTGGGGTCATGACATAAACTGTATAAACGAGTGGGCTTTGGGAAATGCCACCCACTGGCAACAGAATCCAGACACAGACCCAGAGAGCTTTTCCCCAACTCAAGGGCTCAGTTCAGAGTCTGACAGCAGGGGCCCACTGGGGTTCTGTGGCGGGGTGCCCAGGCTTGAGGTGTCTTCATTTTACTTATTTTTGCAAAATGCATTGACATAGGTGAGCAAGATTTGTGTGAAAGCTGACACATTCTCACATGCCAAAGTACAGTGTTTAAATACACTATCAAGCCAGATAGAAAGGAAGAAAGCCAGAAGAAAGGAACTAAGCCACTAAGCCAAAAGAAAGGAAGCCACACCCATAGCCACAGCTGGGCAGCCCCAGGAGGAGGAGCCCAATGGCCGACTTGCGCTCTGTTGGCTCCGGGCGTGTGTCTCTCACAGTTAAGGTGTGACAGGGGCTCACACATCAGGACTGCGTGCTGGTTACTGCCAGCTGCTCTCTGACCTTGCCGCCCTTGCAACAAAGCCCAGGTTGGAGGCAGGAGGGACATCCTGGGGGCAAGACAGGGTGGGCTTTTTGGAGCTGTGTCGTCCTCACTTGGTGAGCTCAGAAGGCATTCTGCTGGATCTAACTTTGTGAAGCTTTATAAACATCTTAACCAATTTTATTCTATGTATACTTTTTATTTTATGAAAGAAGTTAATATGGCTTTTAAATTTTAAAATATGTTTAAAAGAATGCTTCTAATAATTATGAAATTAAATTGTAAGGTGTAAGAAAGCATTGAATCTTTTTCTGGTGGTGCTTTTCCTTTCTTAGTGGTGCTAAAGATTATGTTGTCAGCTTACAGTCCAGACATCTTTGATTTGATGGATGCATAGATGAGCATGAAAGTAGGATGTTTCCAACTGAATAATGCTACAGAAATTGTCTACTTTTATATTTGGAGAAAACCATGCTTCAAAAGGATATATGTATCCCAGTGTTCATTGTAATGCTGTTGGCAATAGCCAAGACATGGACACAACCTAAATGTCCATCAACAGAGGAGTGGATAAGGAAGATGCATATATTATATATACGATGGAATATTACTCAGTTATAAAAAGAATAAAGTAATGCCATTTGCAGCAATATGAAAGAGATTATCATAATAAGTGAAGTAAGTCAGGTAGAGAAAAACAAGTATCATATGATAATGCTTATATGCAGAATCTAAAAAATATTATATAAATGAACTGATTTACAAAACAGAAACAGACTCACAGATTTAGAAAACAAATTTATGGTTACCAAACAGGAAAGGCTGGGGGAAGGGATAAGTTCGGAGTTTGGAATTGACATGAATGCACTGCTATATTTAAAAACAGATAACTAACAAGGACATACTACATAGCACAGGGAACTCTGCTCAATAGTCTGTAATACCTAAATGGAAAAAATAATTTGGAAAAGAATATTCATATATGTATAACTTACAAATAGCCATGAAAAGAAGAGAAGTGAAAAGCAAAGGAGAAGAGGAAAGATACAAGCATCTGAATGCAGAGTTCCAAAGAATAGCAAGGAGAGATAAGAAAGCCTTCCTCAGTGATCAGTGCAAAGAAATAGAGGAAAACAACAGAATGGGAAAGACTAGAGATCTCTTCAAGAAAATTAGAGATACCAAGGGAACATTTCATGCAAACATGGGCTCGATAAAGGACAGAAATAGTATGGACCTAACAGAAGCAGAAGATATTAAGAAGAGGTGGCGAGAATACACAGAAGAACTGCACAAAAAAGATCTTCACTACCCAGATAATCACGATGGTGTGATCACTCACCTAGAGCCAGACATCCTGGAATGTGAAGTCAAGTGGGCCTTAGAAAGCATCACTATGAACAAAGCTAGTGGAGGTGATGGAATTCCAGTTGAGCTATTTCAAATCCTGAAAGATGATGCTGTGAAGGTGTTGCACTCAATATGCCAGCAAATTTGGAAAACTCAGCAGTGGCCACAGGACTGGAAAAGGTCAGTTTTCATTCCAATCCCAAAGAAAGGCAATGCCAAAGAATGCTCAAACTACCACACAATTGCATGCATCTCACACGCTAATAAAGTAATACTCAAAATTCTCCAAGCCAGGCTTCAGCAATATGTGAACCATGAACTTCCTGATGTTCAAGCTGGTTTTACAAAAGGCAGAGGAACCAGACATCAAATAGCCAACATCTGCTGGATCATGGAAAAAGGAAGAGAGCTCCAGAAAAACATCTATTTCTGTTTTATTGACTATGCCAAAGCCTTTGACTGTGTGGATCACAATAAACTGTGGAAAATTCTGAAAGAGATGGGAATACCAGACCACCTGACTTGCCTCTTGAGAAACCTGTATGCAGGTCAGGAAGCAACAGTTAGAACTGGACATGGAACAACAGACTGGTTCCAAATAGGAAAGGGAATAAGTCAAGGCTGTATATTGTCACCCTGCTTATTTAACTTCTATGCAGAGTACATCATGAGAAACACTGGGCTGGAAGAAGCACAAGATGGAATCAAGATTGCCGGGAAAAATATCAATAACCTCAGATATGCAGATGACAGCACCCTTATGGCAGAAAGTGAAGAGGAACTAAAAAGCCTCTTAATGAAAGTGAAAGAGGAGAGTGAAAAAGTTGGCTTAAAGCTCAACATTCAAATAAATAAAAAAAAAAAAAAAAAAAAAAAAAAAACCTAAGATCATGGGAAATAGATGGGGAAACAGTGGAAACAGTGGCAGATTTTATTTTTTGGGGGTGCAAAATCACTGCAAATGGTGATTGCAGCCATGAAATGAAAAGACGCTTAGTCCTTGGATGGAAAGTTATGATCAACCTGGATAGCATATTAAAAAGCAGAGACATTACTTTGTCAACAAAGGTCCATCTAGTCAAGGCTATGATTTTTCCAGTGGTCATGTATGGATGTGAGAGTTAGACTGTGAAGAAAGCTGAGTGATGAAGAATTGATGCTTTTGAACTGTGGTGCTGGAGAAGACTCTTGAGAGTCCCTTGGACTGCAAGGAGATTCAACCAGTCCATTCTAAAGGAGATCAGTCCTGGGTGTTCATTGGAAGGACTGATGCTAAAGCTGAAACTCCAATACTTTGGCCACCTCATGCGAAGAGTTGACTCATTGGAAAAGACTTTGATGCTGGGAGGGATTGAGGGAAGGAGAAGAAGGGGACGACAGAGGATGAGATGGCTGGATGGAATCACCGACTCGATGGACATGAGTTTGAGTGAACTCCGGGAGTTGGTGATGGACAGGGAGGCCTGGCGTGCTGCAATTCATGGGATCACAAAAAGTCGGACACGGCTGAGCGACTGAACTGAAGTGATATGTATAACTGAATCACTATGCTGTACACCTGAAACTAACACAACATTGTATATCAACTGTACTCCAATGTAAGATAAACATTAAAAAAAGAGAAACTGTCAACTTTACTAAGAACTATTTGTAATGGTGTGTAAGAACTTTCTTTTTCATAATTTTCAGGTCTGTCTCTAGAGAATATTGATCTAATTCTGGTAGAAATATTTAAATGAGAAACAAAATTACTATATGTTATATACATATCTGTGTGTGTGTGTATGTGTGTGTGTATGTGTACAACTGACCCTTGAACTAGACAGATTTGAACTATGCTGGTCCACCTTACACAATTTTTTTTCAGTGGTAAGTTCTACAATACAAAACAATCCACATTGTTGAATACACATGTGGAACCATGGATGCTGCGGGCTGACTGTAAGTTATATGGAGATTTTCAAGTGTCTGGAAGGTTGGGACCCCCAAACCTTGAATTGTTCAAGGGTGTACCTAATACGTACTTTTTCACTGATGTAGAAACTCTACCCAGCTAAACACTGCCAGATATAACATGGCTGATCCCATGTTCTGCTGACATTCTTAATGAACAGAACAGATTTGATTTGGGTTGTGAGAGTCACAACATCATGATGATTACAGCTGCAGTAGAATTGCTGACAATGAAACAAAGAAAAGCTGGAACAACTTGCAAAATTCAATAACGTTAATTGTTTAAAATGATTTAAAACTTTGTTTCACTATCTTGCAGAGATGGGCATTGAAATATCTAAGATTTTGTTTTTTAAATGACATTTATGTCAAAATGTTTCAAAGATATATTATGACAATATTTTTGTAAGGAATTAAAAAAACATTAATTTCCTTCAGCTTGTATATTTAGTAGTTAATGAAACAGTCATGTAGAGGTTTTTTTTTTGGTTGGTGGTTCAAACTTGGCCTGTTAGCTATGAGTGGCTTCCCATTTTTAAATGATTAAAAAGAGATAAAAGGAAGAATATTTTGTGCCATGTGAAAATTGTATGAAACAAATTTTTTTGTGTCCGTAAATTAAGCTGTATTGGAACACAGTTTGACTGAATTGTTTCTCATGATCTGTGACTTCTTTGGGGAGATGGGGAAGATACCACAACATCCACAAAGCCAAAAATATTTACTGCTTGGCCCTTTACAGGAAACAGCTTACTTACCCCTGATCTGAATGACTTTGATGAAAGCCTCCTGAGGTTGCAATGTGAATTATATCAAAATCATGCAGTGAGCCAGACCTTTCTCAACCGTTATGCAAAGAAAAACAGCTGTGGACCAGAAGCCGTCACAGGCTGTCTCAGGGTGGGAGCAAGGGCCCCTGACCTCCCCGAGGCCTTCCTCATCTCCTCTCCTGCCTCAGTGAGAACTGCGAGGATGCTGACGGTCTCAGGGCTGCAGACTTGCTCATCCCTTAAAGCAACCCTTGGGTCCAAAACTTTGAAAGAAAAAACTGTATGTGACTAGCACAGCCATGGCTTTCCCTGTCTGCCTCTGTAACACTGTTTCAGGGCCTGAGAAACCCTGACAAGGGGAGTCATCCTTGTGCTGATGATTGAGGGTTACTTGGCTGTGGTTCCTGCAGCAGGTGTTCCCAGGCTACTGTCAAGCACCTGGAGAGGGGGTCTATCTCATAGAATATCTGCTGACATGTGGGCCGGGAGGACTGGTACTGGAGGCGGGAAGTGTGTCCATCGACTGACAAGCCAACTCATTCCTTGCATCGCTGTGGCAAAGCAGGCTCCATGACAAACTCTAGACAAATGGCAAAATGACCCACAAGTCTCAGGCTCCTGCCTGAGACAGCAGAGGCCCTAGGAAGGCCTATGTCTGGTGTGGGGTTGCTGTGGAGCCCATGCTGGTGGTGAGAAGAGCCCTCCAGAGCCCCCCACCTGGGTGTTTGTCCTGATTTACAATGGTGCAGCCAGAGCGTCGCCTCCAGCGTGTGACCCAGGCCCGGGGCCACAGGAGGTTTGTGCATCCTGGCTGACTGACAGGCTGCATTCAGTGATCCCAGAAATTAGGGAGGCCTGCCATGTCCCACGGAGAAGGCAATGGCACCCCACTCCAGTACTCTTGCCTGGAAAATCCCATGGATGGAGGAACCTGGAAGGCTGCAGTCCATGGGGTTGCTGAGGATCAGACACAACTGAGAGACTTCACTTTCACTTTTCACTTTCATGCATTGGAGAAGTAAATGGCAACCCACTCCAGTGTTCTTGCCTGGAGAATCCCAGGCAGGGACGGGGGAGCCTGGTGGGCTGCCGTCTATGGGGTCGCACAGAGTTGGACACAACTGAAGCGACTTAGGAGCAGCAGCAGCCATGCCCCAGGGTTCAATAAGCCAAGATGGATGGTCTTGGGCAGGGAGTACACTGTCTCCACTGAGCCATCCCTCTCCAGCAGTCATTGAAGCTTCGGCGCAGACCAAGTGATCTCCCGCAGGCAGCCGGGCACCAGGGATTCAGGCTCTCCTCCTCCACCCTTGCACCTGAGGCAGGAGAGACAAAGAGAGACACCCCGTGGGGTGGGAGCATTGGCATCCCATTTCACACTGGCCCAGTGAGGGCCTGCACTAAAGTTTCAGAGTCAACACATGTATTTCTAATTATTTATTACAACTTCTCTTCATGAGAATTGGTTCTTGATGTGAGAATCCAGACTTCCAGAGGCAAATCAGACCCGCAGTAGGAGGGAAGGCAGGCAGGTAAGCCCGGCACACCTGTCTCCATTGTACCCCAGGCCTGGCCTGGATGCAGGTGTGTTTTCAAGTGTAATTTGTAGAAAGTTACAGATGTCAGCGTAGAGCCAAGAGAAGGGCACCAGCTGCTGCAATGGCCTGTATGGTGACTTGTGGGGTGAGTTGTATTCCCGCATATTCACATGTTGAAACTCTGACCCCTAGCTCCTCAGAACCGGACAGTGTTTGGAGACAGACCTTTTAAAGAGGTGATTGGGGCTAATGAGGTCATTAGGGTGAACTCTGGTCTGATACAACTGGAGTTCAAGTAATAAACAAAAGTTAAGACAAAGACACACAGAGGATGGCTGTGCAAGAACTCGGGGATAAGATGGCCATTGACACGGCAACACGAGAGGCGTCCGGAGAATCTAACCTGATGACAGACACCTCCATCTCAGACTTCTGGCCTCCAGACCATAAGATAGTAAAAATGCTGCTGTTTGAGCCTCCTAGCCTGTGGTCCTTTGTCACAGCAGCCTCAGGAGATTAATACGGTGACCACAGGGGGCCTGGGAAAGGCTATCCTCTGCACAGGGGATAGACACATCGTGGTCACCATGGTCACCCTCCCGGCTGGTGGCCCACACCACAGACCCAAAGGGAGGTTGAGAAGTGTCCCCAACAGAGCCATTGTACCCAAACCCCTGGGGTCAGACATCTCTGGACTTCAGAATTCATCCAATTTTAGCAGCGTCACTGAACACACCCAGTGGGTCTGAGGTGGTAGCTTAATCAAATACATTCACATTTCTGAAGTTAAACAGAAAATGTGTCCATGGATTGATATCTTAATACAGGTACGTATTTGAACTAAAGAGATAAATAAAGAATATGTATAACCTCATGTTTGTTTTGCCATCATGTTTGTTCAGGTCAGATTTTGCCAACAGATGAATCTGTGCTGAATTGAGAAATATGTCCTTGATTTGGGGGGATTTCAGAAATGTGCACAGTTTTACAGACTAGTCTGGGAGCCCCACCACACCCCCTGACTAACTTTTATGGAGGAAGAAATCAAGACTTGTGGATCCCCTGGGCTCCTGTCTTCTAGTCTAGGTGTGTGTCTTTCCAGATGACCCACAGGGCATGCTGTCTGTGCACAGTTCCCTGTAGCATGCTGCTTGCTCGCTTGCACACCCCCCACCCTGTGTCCACCCATGCTCCCTTGCCCTCTTCACACCTGTCAGCAGACATCGTCTGCTAGGCTCCCTTCTCTGACCCTCTTCACTCTCCTAACTTTAGAATTGGAAATAATCTGAAACATTCAAGTCAAACTGTTTCAGGTGACACTGCCTCACTTTCCTCCCAAACCATCCAGAGGGAACTGAGAGGCCAGCTCAGAACCCTGGATCCCCCCAGGACAGTCTGACAACTTCTGGTGTAGTGACCCCCCACTCCAATACTATGAAGGAGAAGACCTAACTCTGCCAGGTCCTAAGAGCAGCTGATGCTTATGAGGTGCCAACTAGTTATTTCTAACCTCATTGCAGTGTCAGAAGCTGGGGCCCAGAGGTCAAGGCAGAAAACTCAAGTGAAGCAACTGCTGTTTTCACACCAGCAACAGGACTGTACTTGGCTCGTCATGCAGATATATTCCTGGCATTTTGTGTTACTCGCCCATGTTTGAAACGAAAGAGCAAGATGTTCTGTTTGAAAGGCTGCCCAGAAACATCTTAGGATGATGAGAGTTATGTTTAGAAACTCCTAGGAGGAATGGTTTGCATACAATGGACCACAGATCCTCATGCCCATTTTATGCCCCCAACATTCATAACAACACTTTAACTCCTGAGTTAACCAAACTTTAAGAAATCCCAAAATATGTCACGTAAGAAGAGATTTTTATTTCTCTGCTCTAGAAACTTCCAGATGGAGCTTGTTCAAACTTTCCATCTTTAAAAAAATTGCCTGCGGACTAAACTCCAAAACACAAGAGTTCAATCTAAAAAGGATAAATTTTTAAAAGATTTTGATCCTGTGAATATACTGGATTATAACAAGAAAAGAAATTTTAATGCTAGGAAAAATATATCTAAGAACAGTGTAGTTTTGAGAAATTTCACCAGAAAAAACCTTGACCATCTCCTTCAGTTTTCTAAAAGCCACCCCTCTTTCCCTCTACTTTCTTAATTCCTATGGAAGCCTCCTCTGTACATGTGAGGATGTGTAGGAACCTCAGAGTCTGGGGTTGCCATACTGGCCAGCTCCTGCCTGGGTGTATGATGGGGACTATAAACTGTCCTTCCGTATTCACTGCCTCTTCTCCTGAGCCTGAGCAGGGCTCACCACTGCCCTCATAAGTGACCACATGCCACAGCCTTCCTTGTGACAAGGTGTGGACCATTGGATGGAATTTGGGTAAAAAAGATGTGAGCAGAAATGATGCATTTTGTCTTTAACAGAAAATGCTGGTACTCTACCCCCCGCCCTTTGTGGATTGAGGACAATCCTGCAGGGTCTCCAAAAAAGGCACGGGGTCCTTGGATGAACCTGAAGAAGCATTTCCCATACTCTGGGCCGTGAGCTTTGGAGCACTTTTGTTACCCTTAGATGCTCATGTGAGAAGTTACTTGTGGGTATAAGCACTTGGGACACACCTGTCCTCCAGGGCCTTCATGCATCTGCTCTGCTTTCTGACCTATTTCCTACTTGTCCTGACTAGGTCCTGTCTAAGGAGAAAGGCCTCATCCACGTCGTAAAAAATGCCACAGGAAAATCTTGGGAAGGAAGACCCTGGAACTGACTGTGCTAGAACAAGAAGTCTTGCTCTTGAGCAGAGGCCAGAACTTGAAGTCATCTCCTGTCCCCTCATAGGTTCTCATGAATTTATACATTGCCACTAAGCCAATGTCCCAAACAACTCCTGTGCTGCTGAAAACCTTGTGCTAGATGCTGTCCTTACTGATAAGGGTAATTGCAGCCAACAAGAGTGGTCCTGTAACAAAGTCCAGGAATGAGTTCTCAGGCCATCCCTAGGTTTAATCCTGACCCTGTTTTTCAGTTGCTCAGTCATATCTGACTCTGTGACCCCATGGACTGCAGCATGCCAGGCTTCCCTGTCTTTCACCATCTCCCAGAGTTTGCTCAAACTCATGTCCATTGAGCTGGTATTGTCATCACACCATCTCATCCTCAGTCATCCCCTTCTCCTGCCTTCAATCTTTTCTGACTCTGACCCTAACCCCACATCTAGTTCATATACAGGTATCCCGTGCATCATTCTCATCACTCCTTCCTTTCATGGGGGCTTTTCTCTGCCATGTTGAACAGAAGTAAACTTTCTATTCCACAGTGGGGCAGGTGGAATGGACTCTGAAATTTTCAACTGTTTACTTGTTCCTTCATCAATAGTGATTTATCAAGGGCCTACTGTGTGCCAGACACTATGCCTGACCAAGCAGTCTCAGCCCTACTCTCATGACACTCACATTTTAGGGGTAGAAGAAAGCAACCAAAGAAACTTTAAACAATGACATTTCAGATAGTGATTAGTGCTCTGAATATATCAAAACAGGGTAATGTGAGTAAGAAAGAAGTGAGAGCTACTTTAGGAGGAATGGTCAGGGAAAGCCTCTTCTAAGGGCTGGGACCAGACCATGAGCCATGTAAGACAGGAGCATGTACAAATGTCTGGGGACTTTGAGGGTCCTGGGGAGCTTTAAAAGCCCAGAGAAGAGCACAGGAGTTTCAGAGAAGAGCGCAAGCCACCAGGTCAGAGCAGTGGGGAGGGACCAGATGGTGCAGGGCCTTGTAGACTCTGATGTGGGCTTTACATTTGATTTTAAGTACAATATGAAGCTGCCATGCAATATGAAAAGCTTCCCTGGTAGCTTAGATGATAAAGAATCTGTCTGCAATGCAGGAGAACCCAAGTTTGATCCCTGAGTCAGAAAGATCTCCTGGAGAAGGGAATGGCAACCCACTGCAGTATTCTTGCTTGGAGAATTCCATAGACAGAGGAGCCTGGTGGCTACAGTCCATGGGGTTGCAAAGAGTTAGACGCAACTGAAGGACTAACACTTTCACGAAACCACTGGAAGACTTTAAACAGACGAAGGACATGGTCTAATTTGCATATTAAAAAGATGGCCCAGCTGCTTATGAAGAACCGCTTTTAAGAGCCTAAAAATAGATATAGGAAGACCAGTTACGAGGGTATGGCAGTAATCCTGGCAAGAGGTAATAACTATCATTAACTCCATTTCATGGAAGCCTAGAGAAGCTGTTCTTGCCTGGAGAATCCCAGGGACGGGGGAGCCTGGTGGGCTGCCGTCTATAGGGTCGCATAGAGTCGGACATGACTGAAGCGACTTAGCAGCAGCAGCAGCAGCAGCAGCAGAGAAGATGTAATTAATGCAAATGCATACAGCAGATAATAATAATTCTCTACTTTTATTTGCAAAATGATTTCAATTTGAAAAGCCTTCTTACCTATATCAATTCATTTGAACTGCAGTACAACCCAGGGATGAATTATTATTCCCATTTCTTGGAGACTCCCAGAAGCTGATACTTGACAAGAGAACCCAGAAGTGTTAAGTGCTGGAAGCCTAAGCGAAGCCTAGGCCTCCTGCTTACCAGCCTGTGCATCCCCTCCTTCCCTTTTCTTATACCAGCCCATCCCCCGAGTTATAAATAGCAGGCACAGAAACCCAACCAACCATCCAAAGCCCCAGGGCTAGTCACCCTCGGGCACTCCAAAAGTCATTCAGATTGCACTTGCTGAGCCCTCATGGATGCTGAACTGGGTTTCATTTGCTGAAAGATTAGGGAACAAAGGAGACAGGCATTTAAAATATAGTTGGAAAAAAATGGACAGACATTCCTAAATTATTAAAAATGCTTAGCAAATTGTAAGAGATATCCAATTACAAAACACTTTAGGAGGAACCCAGATTCTTTCCTTGTGGCAAATGGACCCAAATTCAAACAAAGGCAGTTTCTTGAAATGGGTCTTTTTGTTTTGGTTGCACCAAATGTGGCATCTTAGTTCCCCTGATCAGGGATGGAAACTGTGCCCCCTGCAGTGGAAGCACAGAGACCTAACCAGGACCACCAGGGAAGTCCCTAAATGGGTCCTGAGGGTACTAGGGGAGAATTACTAACCCACTAACTCCCACAGCACCGTCTGAGGAATGTTCAACAGGAGAGGTCCCTTCCAAGGACCCTCAGCTATCTTTTGCTGCAAAGAACAAAACACCCTAAAACTTGGTGGTCTGAAGTACTGCAACATTTTTATTCTCGTCATGAGTTTTGTGGTCCAGGAATTTGGAAAGGCCAGGGTGGAGCTGGCTTGTCTCTGATTCATCTTGTCTGGGCCTCAGCTGAGAGGGGCTGGAATCCTCCAACAACCCACAAGGCAGGTGCTTGGCCTGGGGTGAACCACAGGCTGAGCTGGACTGGGCTTGTTGGTCAGAACGTATCCACGTGGTCCCTCTGTGAAGCTTGGGATCTTCACAGTGCTCAGAGCACCAAAAGCAAGGGTCCCAGAGGACAAAATGTGGAAAGCACCTGGCCTTTTAGGACTGGCCTTGGAAACCCACAGCATCACTTCCATCCAGCCAACTAAGCAAAGCATCACAAGCCCACTTACACTCAGAAGGTCATTGAACTCCTATCTTTCAGCAGAAAGAGCACAGTGCCCTTTTGTGTTTCAAGCAGTAGATTATCACATATAAAGAATGAATAAGATTGAGAAATTAGATTTATGTCAATGTACTGGAATTTTTTCTTTACAATTAATAAATATGGGAAACAAAGCAATCTTATTATATTGAAAGATTTGGAGCACAAAGTTTTGCTGCATTAAAACCAATAAAAGGCCACTATTATAGTCCATTTGGAGAGGGCACTGGCGACCCACTCCAGTACTCTTGCCTGGAAACTCCCATGGACGGAGGAGCCTGGTGGGCTGCAGTCCAAGGGGTTGTGAAGAGTCGGACGCGACTTCACTTTAACTTTCACTTTTCACTTTCATGCATTGGAGAAGGAAATGGCAACCCACTCCAGTGTTCTTGCCTGGAGAGTCCCAGGGAGGGGGGAGCCTGGTGGGCTGACGTTTATGGGGTCACACAGAGTCGGACACGACTGATGTGACTTAGCAGCAGCAGCAGCATTATAGTCCACTGGGTAAGACTCTGTAACCATTTGCTGTTACTGATTTGTGTGTGTGTGTATATCTGTGTAGGATTTGAACCCTGTCAGTAAATATGAATTAATAGTGAGTATGATATTCATATGAACATCAATGGTATGAGGAATAAAGAAATGACTACAATTAAGATTGCCTGCTCAGGAAGGTTTTAATATAGACCTTTTTTTATGGAAGGCTCATTTCAGTCAGGTTTTAAAGAATGCAGGAAAAATACTTACTTCGGATGAGTGCTGCTAATTACAAATGAATCGCTCTTTTCACTAAAGCAAGGGCCCAGGACTTACACTTGGAAATACTTAATGAGAATTAATAGAGTTATTATGTGTTTGAAATAAGAGAGATACTCCTTGGAAGGAAAGCTATGACAAACCTAGACAGTGTATTAAAAATCAGAGACATGACTTTGCTGACAAAGGTCCATATAGTCAAAGCTATGGTTTTTCCAGTAATCATGTACAGATGGGACAGTTGGACCAGAGAGAAGGCTGAACACTGAAGAACTGATGCTCTCCAATTGTGCTGGAGAAGACTGTTGAGAGTCCCTTGGACTTCAAGAGTGAACTCATTGGAAAAGACCCTGATGCTAGGAGAAGTGGGCAACAGAGGGTGAGGTGGCTGGATGGCATCATTGACTCAACAGGCATAAGTTAGAGCAAACTCTGGGAGGTAAAGGACAGGGAAGCCTAGTGTGCTGCAATTCATGGAGTCAAAAAGAGTCAGACACGACTTAGTGACCGAACAACAACAACAGAGGAAAAAATGAAGTGCTGGTGTAAGAGCCACCAGGAAAAAAAGTAAGATTTTGTCTACTGATCCTCGTAGTGGGCCCTAGGACCACTGTCCACTCAATTCTCCAGTAGCAAGTACAGTGTTGAGTTTTAAGCCAACTTTTTCACTCTCCTCTTTCACTTTCATCAAGAGGCTTTTTAGTTCTACTTCACTTTCTGCCGTAAGTGTGATGTCATCTGCATATCTGGGATTACTGATATTTCTCCCGGCAATCTTTGTTCCAGCTTGTACTTTATCCAGTCCAGCATATCTCATGATGTACTCTGCATAGAAGTTAAATAAGCAGGGTGACAATATACAGCCTTGACATACTCCTTTCTGTACAAAATCACTGCAGATGCTGACTGCAGTCATGAAATTAAAAGACACTTACTCCTTGGAAGGAAAGTTATGACCAACCTAGACAGCATTTTAAAAAGCAGAGACATTACTTTGCCAACAAAGGTTCATCTCATCAAAGCTATGGTTTTTCCAGTAGTCATGTATGGATGTGAGAGTTGGACTATAAAGAAAGTTGAGTGCCGAAGATTTTATGCTTTTGAACTGTGGTGTTGGAGAAGACTCTTGAGAGTTCCTTGCATTGCTAGGAGATCAAACCAGTCAACCCTAAAGGAAGTCAGTCCTGAATATTCATTGGAAGGACTGGTGCTGAAGCTCCAATACTTTGGCCATCTGATGCATAGAACTGACTCATTGGAAAAGACCTTGATGCTGGGAAAGATTGAAGGCAGGAGGAGAAGGGGACGACAGAGGATGAGATGGTTGAATGGCATCACTGTCTCAATGGACATGAGTTTGAGCAATCTCTGGGAGTTGGTGATGGACAGGGAGGCCTGGTATGCTGCAGTCTATAGGGTCACAAAAAGTCGGACACTACTGAGCAACTGAACTGAACTGAACTGAAGTACAGTGTGGTTTCAAAGTGTGTGGCAAAGGATGAATAGGTTTTCTTCTCCCACAAGAGGATACAATGCATATGGAAAAAGAAAAATCTGGATTAGTCTGAATTCCAATTAGTTTAAAAAAGAGCCTTTTTGAGATTAATTCATGTACCATAAAATCTAACCATTCGAAAATGTACAGTTCAAGGTTGTTGTTATATTCAACAACATATAGAAGTTGTGCAACCATCAGCACAATCTAATTTTAGAATGTTTTCATTACCCCACAAGCAATCCTGTACCCATTAGCATACACCCCTCAGTCCCTCTCCCCAACCTCAGTCCCAGGTAACAGTCTTCTAACTTCTGTGTCTAGATTTGCCTCTCCTAGGCTGGCCTTATAAATGGACATAAGGCAATTATTTGTGTCTGATTTCTTTCATTAGCATAATGTCTTCAAGATACATCTATATATCAGTTCTTTATTCATTTTACTGAGGAACAATATATTCCATTATATGGATATACTGCCTTTTGTTTATCCATTTATCAACTGATAGATGTTTGGGTTGTTTCCACTTTTTGGCTATGATAAATAATATTGCTATGAACATGCATGTACACATGCTGTGTGGACTTCATTTCTCTTGCATGTATACCTAAGAGTAAAAGGCTGGATCATGTGATTTAACATTTTGAGGATCTGCCAAAGTGTTTTCCAAAATGGCTGCATGATTTTACACTCCCATTAGCTCTGTATGAGGGTTTCAGTTTCTCCAATTGCCAATACTTGTTATTGTTTGTTTTTTGACTATAGTCATCTTAGTGAGTGTAAGGTGGTATCTCACTGGGATTTTGATTTGCATTTCTATGATGACTAATGATGGTGAACATGTCTTCATGTGATTTTTGGCCATTTGTATATCTTCTTTGGAGAAATGTATATTCAAATCCTTTGCCCAGTTGTAGTTGGGCTATTTGTCATTATTATATTATTGAGTTGCAAGAGTTCTTTATATATTTTGGATACAAGTCCCTTATCAGATTAATTTGCTAATATTTTTCCCATTGTGTGGGTTGTTTTTTCCCTCTCTTGATGGTATCATTTGCAGCATAAACAATCTTAATTTTGGTGAAGTCCAGTTTTTCTAATTCCTTTGTTGCTTGTGCTTTGGTGTCATATCTAAGAAGCCATTGCCTAACTCTAGGTTGCAAAAATTCATTATAGTTTCTTTTCAGAGTTTTGTGATGTTAGCTTTTACATTTATGTCCATGATCATTTTGAGGTAATTTTTGGGTATGGTGTGTGGTGGGGGTCCAGTTTTATTATTTTATTTGTGGATACCCAGTTGTCCAACATTGTTTGTTAAGTCTATTCTTTCCCTCAGTTATCTTGGTACCCTTGCAGAAATTCAACAGGCTTTAAATGTAAGGGTTTATTTCTGGACACACCATTCTTTTTGTATTGATAAATATATTTTCCTTATGCTATTACCATGCTGTTTTGATTACTAAAGCTGTACAGTAAATTTTGAAATCAAGAAATGTGAGGTCTCCAACTTTTTTTTTTTTTTTAAGATTGTTTTGGCTCTTCTGGGTCCTTAGCATTTCTATATAAACTTTTGGGTCAACTTGTCAATTTTCACAAAAAGCTGGTGGAATTTTGATAAGGATTACATTGAATCTGTGGATCAATTTTGGACAATTGTGGCCTGGATGATGTTAAATCCTGTTATCCAAAAACCTAGGGAATCTTTCAATTTATTTAGGTCTTTAAATTATTTCAATGTTTTGTAGTTTTCAGTATACAAGTCTTATATTTTCATTCCTAAGAATTTTATTCTTTCTGATTCTACTGTACATGAAATTATTTTCTAAGTTTTATTTTTGGATTATTCATTACAAGTGTATAGAAATATAATTGATATTTATTTTTCTGTCCTACAATGTTGCAGAGGTATAGCTTTAATCATTTATTCACTCTGATAGTTTTCTTGTGGATTCCCTAAGACCTTCTACATAAGAGGTGATGTCATCTGCAAATATAGACAGCTTTACTTTGTATTTGATCTGGATGTGCTTTATTTCTTTTTCTTGCCTTACTGTTTTGGTTGAAACCTCTTGTCCAGTGTTGAATAGAAGTGCAAGAGTGAACACCCTAGTTTGTTCCTAATGCTAGGGGGAAAGCATTCAGTCTTTAAATATAATACTGTTGTTGTTCAGTTGCTACATCGAGTCTGACTCTTTGCAACCCCATGAACTGTAGCACACCAGTTTCCTCTGTCTTCCAGTATCTCCCAGAGCTTGATCAAATTCATGTTACTCAATTATGCTATCTAACCATCTCATTCTCTGCCACCCTCTTTTTGCCTTCAGTCTTTCCCAGCATCAGGTTCTTTTCCAATGAGGCCCCTCTTCACATGAGGGTGTCCAAAATATTGGAGATTCAGCATCAGTCCTTCCAATGAATATTCAGGGTTGACCTCCTTCAGGATTGACTGGTTTGATCTTGCAGTCCAAGGGACTCTCAAGAGTCCTTTCCAACACCACAGTTCAAAAGCATCAATTCTCAGTAGTCAGCCTTCTTTATGGTTCGCCTCTCACATCCATACATGAATACTGGAAAAATTATAGCTTTGACTATATGGACTTTTGTTGGTGAAATGATGTCTCTGATTTTTAATATGCTGTCTAGGTTTCTCATAGCTTTTCTTCCAAGGAGCAAGCATATTTAATTTCATGACTGCAGTCAACATCCACAGTAATTTTTGAGCCCAAGAAAATAAAATCTGTCACCATTTCCACTTTTTTTCCCTGCCATTTGCCATGAAGTGATGGGACTGGATGCCATGATCTTTGCTTTTGAATGTGAATTTCAAGCCAGCTTTTTCACTCTCTTCTTTCACTCTCATCAAGAGGCTCTTTTGTTCCTCTTCACTTTCTGTCATTAGAGTGGTATCATTGGCATAGCCGAGGTTGTTGACATTTCTCCCAGAAATCTTGATTCCAGCTTGTGACTCATCTAGCCTGGCATTTCACATGATGCACTCTGCAAATAAGTTAAATAAACAAGGTTACAATATACAGCCTTGACGTACTCCTTTCCCGATTTTGAACTAGTCTGTTGTTCTATGTCCAGTTCTAACTGTTTCTTCTTGACTCACATACAGTTTTCTCTTAAGACAGATAAGGTGGTCTGGTACTCCCATCTCTTTAAGAATTTTCCACTGTTTTTTGTGATTCACATAGTCAAAGGCTTTAGAGTAGTCAATGAAGCAGAAGTAGATGTTTTTATAGAAATCCCTTGCTTTCTCCATGATCCAACGAATGTTGGCAATTTGATCTTTGGTTCTTCTGCCTTTTCTAAACTCAGCTTGTACATCTGGAAGTTCTCAATTCATTTACTGCTGAAGCCTGGCTTGAAGGACTTTGAGCATTACCTTGCTAGCATGTGAAGTGAGCCCAACTGTACAGTAGTTTGAACATTCTTTGGCATTGCCCTTCTTTGGGCTTGGAATGAAAACCGACCTTTTTCAGTCTTGTGGCCGCTGCTGAATTTTCCAAATTTGCTGACATATTGAGTGCAAGCACTTTAACAGCATAATCTTTTAGAATTTTAAATAGCTCAACTGGAATTTTGTCATCCCCACTAGCTTTGCTCATAGTAATGCTTCCTAAGGCCCACTTGACGTCACACATCAGGATGTCCCTCTCCAGGTGAGTGATCACACCACTGTGGTTACCTGGGTCATTAAGACCTTTTTTGTTTAGTTCTGTGTTCTTGTTGCCTCTTTTTAATCTCTTCTGCTTCTATTAGGATCTTTATCATTTCTGATATTCATCATGCCTATCCTTGCATGAAATGTTCCCTTGATAAATCCAGTTTTCTTGATGAGATCTTCAGTCTTTTGCTTTCCATTGTTTTCCTCTATTTCTTTGCATTGTTCATTTAAGAAGGCCTTCTTATCTCTCCTTATTCTCTGAAACTCTGCATTCAGTTGGATATATCTTTCCCTTTCTCCCTTGTCTTTTGCTTCTCTTCTTTCCCCAGCTATTTGTAAAACCTCCTCAGACACCCACTTTGCCTTCTTGCATTTCTTTTGGATGGCTTTGGTCATTGCCTCCTGTACAATGTCACATACTTCCATCCATAGTCTTTAGGTACTTTATCTACCAGATCTAATCCCTTGAATCTATTCATCACCTCTACTGTATAATCATAAGAAATTTATTTAGGTAATAGCTGAATAGCCTAGTGGTTTTCCCTACTTTCTTCAATTTAAGCCTGAATTTTGCAATAAGGAGCTGATGATCTGAACCACAGTCAGCTCCAGGTCTTGTTTTTGCTGACCGTATAGAGCTTTTCTATCTTTGGCTGCAAAGAACATAATCAATCTAATTTCAGTATTGACCGTCTGGTGATGTCCATGTGTGGAGTCTTCTCTTGGGTTGTTGGAAAATGATGCTTGCTATGACCAGTGCATTCTCTTGGCAAAACTCTGCTGGTGTTTGCTTTGCTTCATTCTGTACTCCAAGGTCAAACTTTTCTGTTACTCCAGGTTATCTCTTGACTTTCTACTTTGCATTCCAATTCCCTATGATGAAAAGGACATCTTTTTTGGTGTTAGTTGTAGAAGGTGTTGTAGAACTAGTCAGCTTCAGCTTCTTTGGCATCAGTCGTTGGAGCATAGACTCGGATTGCTGTGTTGTTGAATGGTTTGCTCTGGAAACTAACCGAGATCTTTCTGTCATTTTTGAGGTTGCATGCAAGTACGACATTTTGGATTCTTTTGTTGACTATGAGGGCTACTCCATTTCTTCTAAAGGATTTTTGCCCACAGTAGTAGATATTAATAGTAGCAGAATTAAATTCTCCCATCCCCATCTATTTTAGTTCACTGATTCCTAAGATGTTGATGTTCAATCTTTCCATCTCCTGCTTGACTATGTCCAATTTACCTTGATTCATGGAACTAACAAGCCCCAATATTTTGGCCACCTGATGCAAAGAACTGACTCATTGGAAAAAACCCTGATGCTGGGAAAGATTGAACAGAGGAAGAGAAGGGGACGGCAGAGGATGAGATGGTTGGATAGTATCACCAGCTCTATGGTCATGAGTTTGAGCAAGCTCTGGAAGTTGGTGATGGACAGGGAGGCCTGGCATGCTGCAGTCACACGACTGAGTGACTGAACTGAACTGGTGGAACTAACATTCCAGGTTCCTATGCAATGTACTTCTTTATAGCACTGGACTTTGCTTTCACCATCAGACACATCCACAGCTGAGTGTTGTTTCTGTTTT
This sequence comes from Bubalus bubalis, assembly GCF_019923935.1. Taxonomy (NCBI): domain Eukaryota; kingdom Metazoa; phylum Chordata; class Mammalia; order Artiodactyla; family Bovidae; genus Bubalus; species Bubalus bubalis. Next base: position 120,560,581 of record NC_059160.1, on the reverse strand, counting down.
AACCCAGCCACTTCATTATTATTGGAGGTATTAGTAATGCCCTCTGCTCTTCCCCAGTAGCAACTGGACACATCCAGACCTGGGAGGCTCACCTTCCAGCATCACATCTTTTTGTCTTTTCATACTGTCTATGTGGTTCTCCAGACAAGAATATTGGAGTGAGTTGCCATTTCCTTCTCCAAAATATGATATTAGCTGTGGAATTTTCAGAGCTGTTTTTTCATATGTTAAAGAAGTTCCCTTCTTTTTTTAGTATGTGGAATGTTATTATCATGAAAAGATGTTGGATTGTGTCAAGTATTTTCTACATCTATTGAGGTAATCATAGGTCAAAATTTTGTCATTTATTTTATTAATAAAGTGTATATATTGATTGGTCTTTAGATATTATACCAAATTTGCATTTCTAGAACAAATCCCACTTGTTCCTGATGCATAATCCTATATATATGCTGGATTCAGTTTGCGAGTGTTTTGTTAAGGATTTTCATGTCTATATTCATGAAGAATGTAATTGTGTTGTTTTCTTGTATCTGTGTGGCTCTGGCATCAAGGTAATGCTGGTTTTATAGAACAAGTTGGGATGTATTCTCTCCTCTTATTTTGGGGGAAAGTTTATGAAGAATTGGTATTAATTCTTCTATAAATATTTGATAGAGTTCACAAGTTGAAACTATTTGGCCATGGACTTTTCTAGGCAGGAAGTTGGCTGCTGCTGCTGCTGCTAAATCGTGTCAGTCGTGTCCGACTCTGCGCGACCCCATAGACGCAGCCCGCCAGGCTCCCCCGTCCCTGGGATTCTCCAGGCAAGAACACTGGAGTGGGTTGCCATTTCCTTCTCCAGTGCGGGAAGTTTAAAAATTACTAATTCAGTTTGTCTTCTTGTTTTCTAAGTCTAGTCATATTTGCCATTTCTTTTTGAGTCAGTATATTTTCTGTCAATTTGTTTATCTTATCTGTTATTAAATATATTAGCATATAGTTGTACAATGTTGGAGAAGGAAATGGCAACCCACTCCAGTATTCTTGCCTGGAAAATTCCATGGACAGAGGAGCCTGGTAGGCTACAGTCCACAGGGTTGCAAAGAGTCAGACACGACTGAGCAACTTCACTTTCTTTTCTTGGTACATTGTATTTCTTGTACTTATTTTTACTTCCATAAAGTCAGTAGTAATATTCCACCATTCATTCTTGATTTCAAGATTTTGCTACTTTTCTTGGTTAGTTGAAATAAGTTTTGTTAATTTTGTTCTTCTTTTCAAACTTTTGGTTTGACAAATTTTGATATCAGTATTAAAATATTGATATTATTTTGGTTTTCTATTGTCTATTTCATTTATTTCCACTCTAACCTTTACTATTTACTTCCTTCTCTTGTTGATTGAGTTTGCTATTCATTTACTAGTTTCTTAAGTTATAAGCTTAAGTTAGTTATTTGAAATCCTTTTTTACTATAGATATTTAAAGCTATAAACTTAATTCTAAATACTTCTTTAGCTATATCTCATTAGTGTTGGTATATTGTGGTTTTATTTTCAGTAATCTCAAAATATTTTTAATTGATCTTGTGTATTCTACTTTGATCCATTGGTTATTTAAGGATGTGTTGTTTATTGCACATATTTGTGAATTTCTCAAATGTTCTTCTGTTATTGAAGAACTGCATGCATGCTACTAAGTCACCTCAGTTGTGTCCAACTCTTTGTGACCCCATGGACTGTAGCCTACCAGGCTCCTCGGTCCATGGGATTCTCCGTGCAAGAATACCAGAGTGGGTTACCATGCCCTCTTCCAGGGGATCTTCCCAACCCAGGGATTGAACGCACATTTCTTACATCTCCTGCATTTGCAGACATGTTCTTTACCACTAGCACCACCTGGGAAGCCCAGTTGAAGAACTACTTTAGTTCTATGTGGTTGGAGATAATACTTTGTAAAACTTCAATCCCTTTAAATTTATTTAGGCTTGTTTTATGGCCTAGCATATGGTCTTTATGGAGAATCTTCCAAATGTAATTGAGAATAATTTGCATCATGTTGTTATATGTAGTGTGCAATAGATGTCTGTAAGACCTAGTTAGTTTATACTGTTGTTCAAATCTTTTCTTGTGGACCTTCAGCTTAGTTATTCTATTCACATTGGAAGTAGAGTATTGCAGTCTCCAGTTATTATTTTTTAATTATTTATGTCTCCCTTTTGGTCTCCCTAGGTGGCTCAGTGGTAAAGAATCTTCCTGCCAATGCAAGAGACAGAGGAGATGTGGGTTCAATCCCTGGGTTAGGAAGATCCCCTTGAGAAGGAAATGGCAACCCACTCCAATATTCTTGCCAGAAAAATCCCATAGACAGAGGATCCATGCCCTTCAGACATGACTGAGGGAATGAACACACACACGCACACACAAAACCGCTGTGTTATTAACTAGTTAGATATGCCTCCCTTTTATTTTCAGCTTTTGTTTTATGTATTTTGGGGGATTTTGTTACTAGGAACATTTATGTATACAATCATATACCTTTTTGACAAGTGGACACTTTTTATCATTATAAGATATCCTCCCTTGTCACTAGTAATAATTTTTAATTTAAAGTCTATTTTACCTGGTACTAGTATAACCAGTTCCAGAGAAGGCAATGGCAACCCACTCCAGTACTCTTGCCTGGAAAATCCCATGGACGGAGGAGCCTGGTAGGCTGCAGTCCAAGGGGTCGCTAAGAATCGGACATGACTGAGCAACTTCACTTTCACTTTTCACTTTCATGCATTGGAGAAGGAAATGGCAACCCATTCCAATGTTCTTGCCTGGAGAATCCCAGGGGCGGCAGAGCCTGGTGGGCTGCCGTCTATGGGGTCGCACAGAATTGGACATGACTGAAGCGACTTAGCAGCAGCAGCAGTATAACCACTTCAGTTCTCTTTTAATTACTGTTTACATGGTATGTACTTTTCCACCATTTTACTCTTAAGCTATCTCTCTGTTTAAATATAAAGGTGCCTCTTATAGAGAACATAGAGTTTAATAATTTTTTATTTCATTCTGTTAATTTCAGCATTTGATTTAAATGTTTATTCCATTTCTATTATTGTCATTGCTAATGTCAGGATTTGCATCTGCCATTTTGCCATTTGTCTTCTATACATTTTCTGCCTTTGCTTCTCTATTCCATCATTAACTTCTTTTATGCTATTTTTTAGATATCATTTTCATTCTGTTGTACATTCCTTCACTATATGGTTTTTAGTTAATTCTCAGTGGTTGTCATTGGGACTACAATTACAAGTCAATTTGGATAAACACTAGCTTACTTGCATTAGTAGACTTTGCTCCAGCCCTTCTCTCTCCTTTATTGTTTATTATAGACATAAGAATTATATCTTTATATATTATAAATCCATCAATATAGTTTTATAACTATTGATTTAGAAATTGTTTTAAAAATAAGACAGGAAAAGAAAAGAGGTATAAAAATGGATTTATTCTGTCTTTTATAAGTATATAGGTACCTTTACCAGTGCAATTATTTCTCCATATGGATTCAAGCATAGGGTCTTTTCATTTTAGCCTGCAGCACTTCTTTTAGTACTTCTCATAGGGACATTCTATGAGTGAAGAGTGTTCTTAGTTTTGGTTATTTGGGAATATTTTCATTTTTTCCTTATTTTTGAAAGATAGGGTTATTGGATATAGAGTTCTTGGTTGACTATATTCTTCTTTCAACATTTTCAATATGTTGCCCCACTGTTTTCTGGCCTCAGTGATTTTCAGTGAGGAATCCACTGTTGATCTTATTGAGGTGACCTTTTTTTATGTGATGACACATTTTTTCTCACTGCCTCAAGATGCTCTTTGTGGTTGGCTTTCTACAGTTTGACTATGATGTATCTAGGTATGAATCTCCTTGAGTTTATCCCACTTGAAGTTTTCTGAGTTTCTTGGATATGTATATTAATGTTTGCCATAAAATTGTGGTCATTTTAAGTGATTATTGGGCTTCCTTGATAGCTCAATTGGTAAAGAATCTGCCTGCAATGCTGGAGACCCTGGTTTGATTCCTGGGTCAGGAAGATCGATTCCTGGGTCAGGAAGATCGATTTCTGGGTCAGGAAGATTTGTTGAAGAAGATAGGCTACCCATTCCAGTATTCTTGGGTTTCCCTTGTGGCTCAACTGGTAAAGAATCCGCCTGCAATGCAGGAAACTTGGATTCGATCCCTGGGTAGGGAAGATCCCCTGGAGAAGGGAAAGGTACCCACTCCAGTATTCTGGCCTTAAGAATTCCATGGACTAAAGAGTCAGACACGACTCAGTGACTTTCACTTTGTATTTCTTCAGATATTCTTTCAGATATTCTCTTTCTCTTCTTCTTTTGTGACTCCCTCTCTGTATATATCAGCATGATTGATAATGTTTCACATGTCTCTGAGATTCTGTTTCTTTTTCTGCATCCTTTTTTCTTTCTGTTCCTTGAACTGGGTTATCTCAATTGATTTATCTTCAATTCACTGATTCTTTCTTCTAATAGCTCAAATTTCCAATTTTAATAAAGTTTTCATTTTTATTATTATACTTTTAAACTCCAGTATTTTATTTGGTTCTTTTTAGTAATTTGTATATTTTTATTGATATTCTCTATTTGTTGAGACATCATTTTCATAAATTCCTTGAGTTCTTTGAACATATTTATAGTAGATAAATTAAAGTGTTTGCCTAGTAAGTCCCATATCTGGGCCTCCTCAAGGCTTATTTTCAAGTGTATGAGCCAGAGATTTCTCTTTCTTTCCTGTATCACATAGTTTTTTTTGAAAATGGAATACTTTTGATAATATAACAAGGGACTTTCAAAGTGAGACACACATACCACCACTCCTGCCCTGCTCCCAGGGTTTGTTGTTGCTGGTTTGTTGTTTGGATTTGTTCATTTGGTGACTCAGACAGTAAAGCATCTGCCTGCAATTCTGGAGACCCAGGTTCGATCCCTGGGTCGGGAAAATCCCCTGGAGAAGGAAATGGCAACCCACTCCGGTATTCTTGCCTGGGAAATTCCATGGACAGAGGAACTCGGTGGGCTACAATCCATGGAGTCGCAAAGAGTCAGACACGACTGAGTGACTTCACTTTCACTTAGTTTGTTTAATGACTTTCCTGGACTAATTCTGTAAAGTATGTTTTTCCTATTGTGCCGTCACTGAAGTTTCTGCTCAGTTAGCTTAGTAGTCACCTAGTGATTGCCCAGAGTTTTCTTTAAATGCCTGGAACTAATAAGTCTTCTCCCCTTTTCAGGGGGCTCTCTGTGTGCAGTTTACAGCTCTGCTTTAGTTTTTACTTCCTGCTTGTGCTGAACCTCAGGGTCAACCTGACTTGAGTGATTAGGACTTTCTCAGGTCTTCCCTTAGCATGTGCACAGCCCTGTACACGCACACAGGCTTCCTGACCCCCAGAAATAATTCAGAGCTTTTTGGAGCCCCCGTGGGGATATCTCAGTACCCAGATATTCCTTTTACATTTTTGCCCAGACTCTTGATTCTCTCAACTGTTATTGCAACTGATAGTTCTTGTCAAATTCTCAGGGATAGAGCTTTTCTTGCAGAGTGAGCTCTGAGTCAGGCCAAATATCAACAATGGGGCTTCCCCGGTAGCTCAAGGGTAAAGAATCTGCCTGCAATGCAGGAGACACAGGAGACTCGGGTTCAATCCCTGGTTGGGAAGATGCTCTGGAGGAGGAAATAGCAACCCACTCCAGTATTCTTGCCTGGGAAATCCCAAGGACAGAGGAGCCTGGCAGGCTACAGTCTGTGGTGTCACAAAGAGTCAGACATGACTGGGCAAGCACGCAAGCCCACATATAGGGGATTTTCCCAGAAATCTTCAAGACAAGTAGATAATGGCAATGCTCTGGAGATGGGACATTTTGAGGAACCTCAAACCCAGTCTGGTTCCTCTGGTGGCTACAAGGTTGGTGGGTTTCACAACCACTGGGATTGTCAGGCTCTAGTTATCAAGGCTGACATGGAACTGGACAGGGTGGGAGGGGAATTCAAATGCCACAAGTCTGTTGCTTTTACCTTCAGCAATGTATCTTGGATAAATTCTCCTTGAATTGTTGCAAGCCTTTAGTTAATTTATAGAATCTGAAAGTTTATTTTCCCATTGTTTTTGTGGAGGTCCTTACTATGTTATCTGTAAATCAGGAGCTGCTGTATTCGACTGTACTAGAAAGCCCTATCTAGACATGTTTCTCCCCCAAAAGGTATTTATGGAAAAACAGCTGACCAATTAGGTCTTTCAGTTTAGTTCAGTTCAGTCGCTCAGTCATGTCCAACTCTTTGTGACCCCATGGACTGCAGCATACCAGGCTTCCCTGTCCGTCACCAACTCCTGGTGAGGTCTTTAGTAAAAAAAATTCTATAGTCAAATAAATTCAGAACTATCTTTTGCTTTAATTCTTGGAGAGCCCCAACGCATGCCAGCATTTTCAAGGTCCTGAGAAGTACTACTCTAAGAAACCTGCTTAATTTTGTTTACAAAGAGTTTTCTAAACCCATTTCCCTGCATAACGCCTTTGTTTTTTGTTTATTACTTCTTAGTGCTCCTCAGAATACACCATGCATGTGTATGCATATGTGTGTGCTAAGTTGCTTTAGTCATGTCTGAACCAATCTTAAATATGAATTCCAAACTTAGTTTCTGGCACTATTTTTTGGAACTAATGCAGTTGGGTGTCTGATGAGAGTGGCCAAGTACTCACAAAATATAACAGGGGCATTTTGGGCCTTAATTTCTGCTTTTTAATACTTTGTCTGATTTCTATCTTTTTCTGGATCTGGGGATGTGGGTTCAGTTCATTACAAATACTCATCACATTTCAATTCATCACAAATATTCTGAATGATGTAAGAAAATTATTTGATCTATTTGTGGCTTTCTTTTCTTCCACCTGAGAAAAGGCATGTGAACTAGTCTCTTTTAATAAGAAAGTGTAAAGAGATTTGTGGAGGAACGAATGGGTTTCATTCTCTTTGGACTTCGTAATCTATAATGGATTCTAAGAAACCACTCAGAGACAGGCAGGGGAATGCAAAATCTGTTCTATGTAGCTGCACACACACAGAGACATACTTGGACATGCACACACACACATACATATATGCACATGCGTGCACAGAACTCTGGCAGGCGTGCTGAAGCCTGGTGGGTGTGGGGTGGCAGGTCTCCCCCTCCATAGTTTGTCTGTTCCCAAAGAAGCCTCATCCCTTTATCACAGGAGGTCGTGCAAACCTATTCTTTTTTGTGAGTGCCGTAGCCCTGGGTAGGTCTGGCAAGTCCTGCCCAGGAGGCTTGGGCATCTTAGCTGGAGGGGGTAAAGTGCTCTATGTTCTCTTCCTGGGAATGAAGAATCAGGAAATTGGTACCAGTCCTGCCTTTGCCAATATTCTAGGAAAGCTGCCTCCCTTCCCTGGGTCTTTGCTTCACAGTAAAACAGACAATTAACAAAATGATTTGTACAGAAATTTTCAGCTCTGGAGTTCTCTGAATTTATGATAGACAATGTCTTTACGGAACAGGGAGTCCCGGTGCCGTGGCTGTGGTCCCATGGAGGGCCTCCTCCCCTACCTCTTGGCAGGCCTGTCTGGGCTGGGTCTCTGGAAAATGGCCTCTCTCCTGGTTTCTGTCAGCATAGCTGTTGTGGACTTCCTGCCATGTGGCCCATAAACTCAGTGCCTGAGCCAAATGTGGAGAAAAGGCAGGGAGGGAGTTGATAGACAGGCCTGCCAAGTCCCACTTCTTTCTCAGCTACAAGAGGGGACGAAGTACAGGAAGCCCCTGGCCCACCTCCCCCACCAGTGTGCAGCGTGGGGGCTCCTAATTAACCAGGCCCCCTACATTACCATCACCTCCGCTTCCATTTTTATGGGAAGCCTGGGCCCTCGGGGATTGTAATGTACACAGGATATCAGCCAGCCCCTTCCCAGAGCACTGCCCTGCCCTGCCCCCAGCCCAGAACGTACATCAAAGTGGTGGGCCCCGTGTGGCCTCCTGAGGATGTCCCATAGGCAGCCCTGGGTCAGAGCAGAGAGCTGTTCATGCAGAGACATCCACCATTTACAACTCTCATTAGATACCTTTACAACTGCCATGAGTTGATTAGAAACATACATACTCACGCAGAGAAAACAGAAAGTACTGAAAGCTTTGCTTATTTTGCAGATGTAGTGGAGTAAGACCGCAGTGTGACTTCTGATCACAAGAGTGTCCAGCGCCTCTTTCCAAAGGGACAGCTGGGCCCACAGGGGCTGTGCAGAGACCCATCTCCCCAGGGTGATGGGGGCCCCTGGACCTCCCCCCTTGGCTTCCCCGTGGATACCTGAGGCTGCCTGCTCTGATGGGCTGAGCTGGAGTACATGGCAACAGCCTGGGTGGCCCTTCTGGTCTGAGGTTCTTAGGTCAGTGGGAGGCCTGGGGTCGGGGTGGGGGGCTGGGAGGGCATAGGCTATTACAGACCATCACTGCAGATGAAGAGGCTAACTGGTCAGGACTGGTCAGAAAGTCCTCTCACAAGAGCTCCTGACCCACCTGAGCCACTTACTCAGCGCCCGAATACGGAAGGGCCCCCAGCTCACCCATCCAGGAGCCCACCTTCCTACCTCAGAGCAGGAGTTTCTCAGGTTGTCCTCTCTCTGCTCCCAGCTATTGGGGGTCCTGCCAGCTCCCCACTCCAGAGGTGCAGGACCAGTGCATCCTTGCCACCAGCGCCTGCCCTGCAGCTCCTCCTGCTTCATCTCTTCCTGCCCAGCCTGTTCCCCCCAAACAGCAGAAGCCAGGCTTGGAAAGTGTTAAGTCAGGTTACACAGCTCTCCTGCCTGAAATCCCCCATGGACTTCCTATTGCACTCATAAAATCAAAGTCTCTCCATAGCAAAAGGCCCTGCCAACCCCAGTCCTCCCCCCTAACCCCAACCCTTCCCACTCTGCTCTTCATCTGAATCCTTCGTTCTACCCACAGGGCCCTTCTGGTCACAACCCTGGCCCCTCCCAGGTTGTTTGAACTTGCTCTTTGCCTGGACTGCTCAACCCCCATGTCCTTATCACCCCCCTAGGGTTGGTTCCTTGCCACCCCTAAACCGACCACCCTGCTTCCCAGTGTATTATTTGCAGGCACAATATTTAAGTGATCATTTTCACAATATTTGTTTGGTTTAATTCAGATTCCCTGTGAGAATGAAAGCTCCCAGTTCTGTCTTGTTGGCTCAGGGCATAGAAGGTTGCTGGACACAGAGGAGACGCCCAACAGGTGTTTACTGAGGGAATGAAGAAGGTGAGTGGGACCAGCTCCACTGCTAGTCCCCTCACCTAGCAGGAATTCCTGCCGTTGGAGACGGGCCTGCAGCCATCCCTGCAGTCAGAGGCTGGAAGACTGCTCCCGCTGGGGGCAAGCCTTCAGTGAAGACCCAGTAGCTCTCCCACAGGGAGACACACACCCACCCACCAGGGAGACTCGATCTGCAAGGACCAGGAGGTGATGAGTGGCTGTGAGCCCCCAGCCTGTTCTGTGCTATCTTCCTTTCCCCACCACTCCCCACCCCTCCTTGTGTCTGTGAGCAAAGCAAAAGAAGAAACAAGTTGAAGGGTAGCCCAGTAATTTGATTTTCTTCATTTTGGCTTCCTCTATTCTCTAATAATTTTATAATGACTACATATTTCCTTCACAATTTTTAAGAAAGGGAAAATGTAATCATTATTTTAAAATACCAATCCAGTAGATTAATACCATCAGAAGAGGAGAGAGAGAAGGGTAGTAATAACAATTTACCTTTAAACTGTCCTGGAAGTAAATGCAGCCCCATGCAAATAAGTGATCCACTCCTTGCCCCCATCCCAGCTCAGAATCGGCAGGCTGCCCACCACCACCTGTTCAGTGAATCGAGTTGCACTGGCCACTCATCCAGAGATGTCTCTGCTACATCAGGGTTGGACAAAGGTGGTGTACCTCACACAGCCTACAACATGTACTGTCTGGGCCTTTGCAGGAGGTTTGCCACCTTCTGTCCTAGAAAGTTCCCTGCTCCCTGCACTTCCTGGAGGCCCCTGCATGATACAGGGCCATCACCTGTGCTGCTTCTGAGACCGCTGCCCCGTTTGGTGAGTCGTCTGTCTCTCTACTACTGGTCACAGTCTAGATTCATCTCTGTTATAGAGGGCCTGGCATGTCTATGTTATTGAGGGCCTGGCATGTTTTGGCCATTCGGTTAGTCCATATTATTATTAATAATATATCATTATTTCAGTCCTGCTTAAGTGAGGAAGTCTCAGCTGTTATCCCAAGTCACGTGTAGCTGAAAAGGTGGGTGTACACTGAGTCGAGTCCGCACTGGGAGCTCACAGCCACCTCCTCCTTAGCAGGGCAAGAGGGGCTCCTGCCTTTGGAAGCTCTCAGCCCAGCAGGTCAGCTCAAGGCCACTGACCCCAGCACCTACTCAAGGACACCACAGGGAGGCCTCTGCAAAGCCAGGGCTGCCTCCAGGAAGCGGGTAGCAAACTCCCGCTAGGCAGGATGAGTGGAATGGGGTGATGGTCTGAATGAAGCAAGTCTGCCATGCAGATTCTTTTCTTAAGAAATGTCATTCTGTTCCATGCATGTGAAGGCAACTGAACTCAGGTTTATGAAGCATTTCTAAGCCAGCACCATGTGGAGCATGTAATGAAGTGTCAATTGACTTGTAATTTACAGCAAACACCATTGGCACAGCCTGGGCCAAGGAAATTTAGTCTGCCCCAATCTTGTGTCTACTATGAATTAGCTTTTTAACACTCTCCTCATAAGTGACACAAAGGCAAACAGCAGCTGAGCAGAGCTCCTAGCCGGACCAAGTGACTCCAAAAGAGGAACCTGATTGCATCAGCAGGGCAGTAATTCACGTGCCATGTGAAGGTGGAGTCTGCCTCTGCTAAGGGGCCTACAGATGCTGAGTGTGAGTGTGTGTGAGTATGTGGGAGCCCACATACCTGTGTGTGGGAGGGTGTTCTCTGTGAAGAGAAAGAGCACTGGGGGTGTTGAAGCTCCTCTGCTCCACTGCATCCCCTGCTCTTTGTGCCAGAAATACCTGTTAAACACAAGGCCTCTGTGTTCAGAATGGGGAGGAGTTGAGAACAAAATAGACAAGCCTTCCTTAGCTCAGCCAAGAGTGTAGATTATCTTTAGAGTATTTTTCAGAGAACTGATAGTCCTTCCAGAGCAGTGACTCGAGGCAAATTAGCTCATCTGCTGGCTACTCTGTGGAGACACCAGGGGATCTCAGTGCTGGAGCTTAATTAGAGAACCACAGGCAACCAGGTCAGCTGGGGGCTGAGGGGACCCTGACTAATGGCTTTAATGACTGCTCATTAAACCCCTGGAAGGAGCTGCAAGCTCCTCTGTCCCCGCCGTGAGCAGGCTGCATCTGGCATTTTCTCCAGAACCCTGACCTGCGGATGCTGTCTGTATTTCCCCAGGGTTGTGGAGGAATTATGGAAGTCCCTCAAATGCAGAGTGGACTGTATCTGGGGACAAGGTCTTTAAAAAGGTAATTAAGTTAAACAAGGCCATTAGGATGAACCCTAATCTAATCTGAGTGGTGTCCTGATGAAGAGGAGATTAGGACACAGACACACACAGAGGAAGGACCGTGTGAGGACACAGGGAGGTGACAGCCGTCTACACACCAAGGAGCGAGGCCTCAGAGGGAGTCGCCGTGTCGACCCTGATCTTGGACTTCCAGCCTCCAGAGCTGTGAGGATGTAAGTGTTAGCTGTTTGGGCCACCCCATCAGAGGGGCTTTGCTGCGGGTCCCCAAGCTGACACGGACACCCTCGTGTGCTGATTGTGCTCTGCTTATGTCCCCCTGATGCCTGGTCTCCTCCCACTGCCTTGGTTGGGTTGGCCTCTGCCAGTTCTTGGAGATTCAAGACCACTCCCTCAATGTATCCTCTTCTGGATTCTGTCAGGACTGAGGATGCCTTTAAACATTGAAGCCCTTGTGACAGTGCTATCTTTGCTGATGCCACTTGGCAGCCCCAGGTCTATCTGGAACTGAGAAGGACCATATGGGGCTCCTGAACACAAAAGTCTTGCTGTGTCCCTTTTCTGAGTGCCAAAGGGCTAGTTCAAACAGTTGCTAATCAGGGAGACCTATATGCAGGTCAGGAAGCAACAGTTAGAACTGGGTATGGAACAACAGCCTGGTTCCAAATAGGAAAAGGAGTACGTCAAGGCTGTATATTGTTATCCTGCTTATTTAACTTCTATGCAGGGTACATCATGAGAAAAGCTGGGCTGGAAGAAGCACAAGCTAGAATCAAGATTGCCAGGAGAAATATCAATAACCTCAGATATGCAGATGACACCACCCTTATGGCAGAAAGTGAAGAGGAACTAAAAAGCCTCTTGATGAAAGTGAAAGAGGAGAGTGAAAAAGTTGGCTTAAAGCTCAATATTCAGAAAACTAAGATCATGGCATCCAGTCACATCACTTCATGGGAAATAGATGGGGAAAGAGTGGAAACAGTGAAAGACTTTATTTTTGGGGGCTCCAAAATCACTGCAGATGGTGATTGCAGCCATGAAATTAAAAGACACTTACTCCTTGGAAGGAAAGTTATGACCAACCTAGATAGCATATTCAAAAGCAGAGACATTACTTTGCCAACAAAGGTCTGTCTAGTCAAGACTATGGTTTTTCCAGTGGTCATTGTATGGATGTGTGAGTTGGACTGTGAAGAAAGCTGAGAGCCAAAGAATTGATGCTTTTGAACTGTGGTGTTGGAGAAGACTCTTGAGAGTCCTTTGGACTGCAAGGAGATCCAACCAGTCCATTCTAAAGGAGATCAGTCCTGGGTGTTCTTTGGAAGGAATGATGCTAAAGCTGAACTCCAGTACTTTGGCCACCTCATGCGAAGAGTTGACTCATTGGAAAAGACTCTGATGCTGGGAGTGATTGGGGGCAGGAGGAAAAGGGGACGACAGAGGATGAGATGGCTGGATGGCATCACTGACTCAATGGACGTGAGTTTGAGTGAACTCCAGGGGTTGGTGATGGACAGGGAGGCCTGGCGTGCTGTGATTCATGGGGTTGCAAAGAGTCAGACATGACTGAGCGACTGAACTGAAATGAACTGAATCAGGGAAAGGAAGGAATACCGAGACAAGAGAGGAGCAGCCATGAAACAACAGTGCAGCCTTGGTGTAGGGTCCTCGTTCCCCTTCAAGGAATACACATGACAGGATCTTTGAGCTCTTATGCAGAACTGAAACCCTCACCAAATGGAAGATGTTAGCTACTTGATGAAGTATTCTTCATTTCAGAGAAGGTCACAATTTGCCCATCATCACCTGATGACAGTTGATTGAAGGAATGTAGTCCCCGCATGTTCACCCTGATTCTCATCAGCAATTTTGCCCCTGGACTATGACATTCCTCATAGGCTCACCAGGGCTGGGAAACACAATTCTGAGAGAATTAGGCCACTGTGGCTTCCTTTACCTGGCAAATCAATAAAGCTATTCTATTCTATTTCACCAAAAACTGTCTCTTGAGATTTCATTTGGTGTCATGGTACAGAGGCCAGATTTAGCTTCAATACCAAGCTCCACGAGGGCTCCCTGGCCTTGGTTGATGCCAGGTAAACATTGGTGCTGTGTCCCCAGAAAAGGATGTGATGGAGACTAAGCTCCACAATTCTTCTCCCCTAGGCTCATGCATGGAAGTCTCTTCTATCCTGGCAGCATCCAGTGGCCACTCTCCTCCTCTCTAAGGTCACTCAGCTCCTGAGTCTCCCTGGACCTGGTGGCTGCACAGCCTCTAGACTCTGGCCCTTGACCTCCTGCTGGTTCTTGGTGCTCCAGACCCTACAAGGCACCACAGAGGGGACAGCTCCCCTGCCCTCGCCTGCTGCCTCCTCCGTCATTCAGCTCAGTGTCTGCTGCAGCCCCATCCCTGCTCCATACATGGGGAATATCCTCCATGCTGGGACCCTGGCTACAATATAATATATTTATTTATTAAATTTCTTTTATTTTTGACTGCAAGGTACTTGGGATCTTAGTTCCCTGACAAGGGATTAAATCTGCATGCCCTGCATTGGAAGCATGGAGCCTTAACCACTGGACTGCCAGGGAAGTTCCTACAACATAATTTAAAACAGATGAGGGGTGGGGGGAACAGTAGTTTTGATTTGGAGACAGTGTATTACCTTAGATGGATTATTTTTGCAGCCCCTGCAGCATTTTCCTATTTTGGTAATTTTTTGTATATGCTAACCTTAAAATCGGAGAAGGCAACGGCACCCCACTCCAGTACTCTTGCCTGGAAAATCCCATGGATGGAGGAGCCTGGTGGGCTGCAGTCCATGGGGTCGCTAAGAGTCAGACATGACTGAGCGACTTTACTTTCACTTTTCACTTTCATGCATTGGAGAAAGAAATGGCAACCCACTCCAGTGTTCTTGCCTGGAGAATCCCAGGGATGGGGGAGCCTGGTGAGCTGCCGTTTATGGGGTCGCACAGAGTCAGATATGACTGAAATGACGCAGCAGCAGCAGCAGCAACCTTAAAATGAATTATGTCTCTAGAATGTACAGCAGCACAAACTACTGTGGGCTTCAGGCACAGGCAATGTGACTCACCCTTGATCCCTGCATGGGCATCTAGTGGCTTCCCTGAGCTGTCTCTTCCTCACTCATCACACAGGGATGATGATGCTACAGAGAGGCTGTTCTGAGGACATGTTGTGAAAGCGTTTCAAGCCGCTGCTCTTGCTGCTGACTGTTGCTGTTAATAGTAGGACTATTTCCCCCCAACTTAGTTTTAAAAGACTGAGTCAACACCAAACTCTTTATGATACTCTCTATAACAGAATGGGTCATTGCTTTTTTAAAATGAACTAAGTAAGAATGGGGGAAAAGTGATGTCAATCTTGGGGATACAGCAAAAATGGTTTTAGGTAACCTGCTATATAGCACCAGGAGCTCAGCTTGGTGTTCTGTGATGACCTAGACAGGTGGGGTGGGAGGGGGAGGGGGAGGTCCAAGAGGGAGGGGATATATGTATGCATATAGTTGATTCACCTCATTGTACAGCATAAACTAACACGATGTTGTAAAGCAACTATATCCCAATAAAAAAAATTTGTAAGTGCAGTATCACACGCATACACACATATACACGCATACACACACAAAGGAAATCAGAAAGGAAACATTGCCTGGATTTCAAGCTGCCATGAGGGGAGAGAACACCTGCCTGATGGCTGTGTCTCCAGGTGGTTTCACTTACCCAGGACAACTGGTTACCCGGCTTCCCTGTTATGTCATCACTCAGCACTTTTACTGGATTCTGTTCTGGAATAGAATGTGTTTTTGTTGTTGCTATTGTTACTGCTATTGTAACTGTTTGGCCACCAAACATCCCTGGACCTTGTGCACAGCTATTAACTACATATCAATCAAGAGAGAAGCCCATGCGGAAACGTCATCCACTGGGGTGTATGTCTGAATAAAGATGTCAGCATCACTGCCATGTCTTAAAGTAGCTTGTAATCCAGGTGATAAAATGAGTCCAATCATATTTTCTTAATTTAAGAATATGCAGTGTTAGCGATGGGAGAAGGCTGGCATGAAGGCATTGAGTGCCCTGGACCACAGGACAGGGAGAGATGGCCAGGGGTGCAGTGGAAGGGGATCCATCCATCACAAGATACAAACCCAAGGAGGAGAGCAGGCCAGGCATCAGCATGCCTGAGTGTGGGTGGTGTCACCACACCTGTGATGCTCACCATGCCTTCTACACTCTGATTCATCCCTGCGGATCCCAGAGAAGGAGAGAGTTTGCTCCAGCCCAAAAGATAAGTTTCTGGCCCCTGATTGAGCTAGGCTGCCCTGCCTGCTTCTCCCTCCCTCCATGGAGCAAGCAAAGCCTTCCCTCCTTGGGAAAGTAGGAAGGAAAACAGGATGGTTCTGATCTCACCTGATCCCAGGTGTACCACATATCAGAAACAGAACCTCCCTCAGGCCTGATCTACCATTCTTGGATTTATTCAAGTCATTTGCCAAGCAGGATGACCTTGGGTGGTATTTCTTCAGAAGATCCTCTTTAATATGAATAGTTGTGATAATAAAATCCAGACCATATGATTCTTATGCCATCTTACTGCATTTGAGCAGATAAAGTAATCAGTCTCAATGTGTTCCTCATATAGCATGTGACATACACTGTCATGTGACACGCAGGGTGAGCCATCCTCTCCACTGCAGCTCCAATGCGTGTGGCGATGAAGCCACTACACAATATGATGTAAGTGGTCTTGCCAGAGTCATTCACTCTATCTAAACAGCCCAAGCACCAAATGCGGTCCTTCTGTGGATTCAGGAGGGAAGACACATGGAAACCTAATTGGTATTAAAAAGAGAACAGACCAGACCAGGATGCGTCCCACACAGTATAGATCAGCTCATTTGTGAACTTCTGTTTCTCCCTTGTTTGTGTGTGTGCGCACAAATGCAAGTGCACACTGGGTCACAGTATAAGGTATATTTTTTACATTCTGATGTGAGCTATGATCAAAAAGGTTTGAAAGCCTTGAACTGGGAGGCTGACATTCTCTTTCACATTTTTGTTTCCCTCACTGCCTGTAAAGTGTCTGCCCCAATAAATGCTCATGGGGTTAATACATGAATTAATATATCACTGAAGGAGTTAAACTGATTAATAGCAGAGTGGCTGCCTATTCCTCTCAACTTTCCCTGTTCCAACAACTTCCAGTTCCCAAAGCTGCAGGCAAGGGCATTTGCAAAGGCAAGGGCCAGCCTTCATCACATCCTGCAGTGCATGGTGTGGGCCTGAGATGGGCTTGGTGCCTATGCTGGGATGAACACAGGTGAGAGGAAAGCTGCTGCATATGATGCTACAGAGTCACTGGTGTGACACCTGACCCCTGCTCTTCATTTGCCAGTCGTCTGATCCTGCTGGCTCATGAAGGCTGACACTTTACCTGGAAAAACTCCGGAGTCGAGATATGATTTTCAAAATGATGAATTTGGAAGGGGACCACCCCAGTCATCAGCTGAAAATGCAGGAGACCCAGAAGTGACTGCATCTCGGCCACAGTTGTTAACTGCTTTTCCCTGAAGGTCTCCAAACTTCCTTCTGGAGAAAACTCTTTACTCTAACTGGTTCCACTTGTCACTTACTTTCACTTGGGGACACTTGGGAAATGAGACAAACATTTGACCTGAGACTAGGTCCTGAGCCAGGTTCATTCCCAATGAACTGTAGCAGCAAACCCATATAGAACCAGGGGTCCTCAGCCTAAATGTAGGAGCTCCCCTCTCTCAGGGGAGGAGTAGAGGGCACAGTGACTTGACAGTTGATTAGAAAAAAAAGAAAAGAAAGCTTTGGGAACTTGGACTGCCTGGTAACTGGAAGAAAAGAGCAGAGCTGGCCAACGGGCTTTCCTCAGGACCACCAGTGTCTCTCCTGGTTTCCTGGAGGTGGGAACAGCTGTATGTCATTTGCTGTGCATTATACTTAGTGTGTGAGCTGTGGACAGTCTAGTGCACATTGGACACTTGGTTGGCATGTGACTAATGATTGTTGGTTGAAGAAATGACCTTTTAAAATATCTTTAGGAAGCAGAACTTCTATGAAGTATGTTCATTTCAGAAAACAGAGTAATGATGACTCCTGAAGTAAACCAATTCACATGAAAATTTTAAAAAAGAAAATGAAGGAGGCTATAGCAAAGATCAACAAAATTAAATGCTGGTTCTTTGAGAAGATAAAATAGACAAGCCATTAGCCACACTCATCAAGAATAAAAGGGAGAAGAATCAAATCTGAACAGACAAGAATGAGATGAGGAAATGAGCCATGAGGTTGCTGAGGAAAAGTGTTACAAATGGAAGGAACAGCAAGAATAAGTATCCTCCAGTGAGAGCAGCCTGGCATGTGCAAAGACCACATAGCAATCTATAGATTCAATGCAATCCCTATCAAGCTACCAACAGTATTTTTCATAGAACTAGA
This sequence comes from Bubalus bubalis, assembly GCF_019923935.1. Lineage (NCBI taxonomy): Eukaryota > Metazoa > Chordata > Mammalia > Artiodactyla > Bovidae > Bubalus > Bubalus bubalis. The sequence goes on along the minus strand of NC_059160.1, from coordinate 120,542,528 downwards.
ACAAATAATTTCAGGGTTTGTATGGAAACACAAAAAACCTCGAAGAGCCAAAGCAGTCTTGAGAAAGAAGAAGGGAACTGAAGGAATCAACCTTCCTGACTTCAGACTATACCATAAAACTATAGTCATCAAGATGGTATGGTACTGGCACAAAGACAGAAATATAGATCAATGGAACAAAATAGAAAGCCCAGAGATAAATCCATGCACCTATGGACACCTTATCTTTGACAAAAGAGGCAAAAATGTACAACGGATGAAAGACAATCTCTTTATCAAGTGGTGCTGGGAAAAGTGGTGTAAAAGGATGAATCTAGAACACTTTCTAACACCATACACAAAAATAAACTCAAAATGGATTAAAGATCTAAATGTAAGACCAGAAACTATAAAACTCTTAGAGGAAATAGGCAGAACACTCTCTGACATAAATCACAGCAAGATCCGCTATGAACCACCTCCAAAAGTAGTGGAAATAAAAGCATGAAAACTGGTACAGCCGGTATAGAGAACAGTGTGGAAATTCCTTAAATTCCTTAAAAAACTGGAAATAGTACTGACATATGATCTAGCAATCCCTCTGCTGGGCATACACACCAAGGAAACCAAAATTGAAAGAGACACGTGTACCCCAATGTTCATCGCAGCACTGTTTATGATAGCCAGGGCATGGAAGCAACCTAGATGTCCATTGGCAGATGAATGGATAAGAAAGCTGTGGTACGTATACACAATGGACTATTACTCAGCTATCAAAAAGAACACATTTGAGTCAGTTCTAACAAGGTGGATTAAACTGGAACCTATTATACAGAATGAAGTAAGTCAGAAAGAGAAACACCAATACAGTATATTAATGCATATATACAGAATTTAGAAAGACGGTAATGACTATCCTACATGCAAGGCAACAAAAGAGACACGGATGTAAAGAACAGACTTTTGGACTATGTAGGAGAAGGTGAGGGTAGAGTTATATAAGAGAATAGCTCTGAAACATGTATATTACCATATGTAAAATAGATGACCAATGCAAGTTTGATGCATGAAGCAGGACACTCAAAGCCAATGCTCTAGGACAACCTAGAGGGATGTGGTGGGGATGGAGGTGGGAGGAAGGTTCAGGATAGGGGGACACACGTGTACCTGTGGCTGATTCATGTCTATGTGTGGCAAAACCCACCACAATACTGTAAAGTAATTGTTCTCCAATTAAAATAAATTAGTTAATTAAAAATAAATGAAAAACTTAAATGTTCCAAGAGCTATCATGATCTAATTAATTAGGAGAAAAATAGGGCTAGAGATTCTGGTTCTATTTCTAAAGCCCCAGTGTTCACATAGATCCGCTGGAAAAGGGACAGGCTATCCACTCCAGTATTCTTGGGCTTTCCTGGTGGCTCAGCTGGTAAAGAATCTGCCTGCAATGTGGGAGACCTGGGTTCAATCCCTGGGTTGGGAAGATCTCCTGGAGAAGGGAAAGGCTACCCATGCCAGTATTCTTGTCTGGAGAATTCCAAGGACTGTATAGTCCATGGGGCGGCAAAGAGTTGAACACGACTAAGTGACTTTCACTTTCAGTGTGTACACAATGCTTGGCACATAATTGTACAATAAAACTCTAATGAATGAAGACAATTTGATTTCCAGAACTGGAGAAAGCTTCCTCCCTAACTCCATCTCCCAGTCCCACTCTGCCCAATCAGCACACACACACACACTCTCTCTCATTAAGTTTTTGGATATGAAATTCCATAACCAGAACTACTGTCTTTTAAGCTGAGGCCTTAACCTCTTTAAAAAACTTTTGTAGTGTTGTACATAAATTCTTATTGATTATAACCAAGAAGGACTGGGTTTTCCCAATTCTCTTTTGAGAGCTTATTTAGACAAGGCCAAGGGGGAGAGCAGATACAAAGGAGGAAGCAGGTGTTGAAGTGCCATGGGAGAAGGGAGGGGTCAATTTCTTCTTCATTCTCTGCCTCACTCATCTCCCCAGATGAACTCTGGGCTCTTGACAGCCCTGCAGACCAGAAACTTAGGAGAGGTGAGTGATCCAAGATCACTGATGCCTGGATCTTGATCATTGCAATGAGGTTACCCTAAGTGGAAAAGGAACAGGTTCTGTCATCACTCCCTTAAAGAGGATTGAAAAGAAAAAGGGTGTTATTTTCCACAGAAAAGCTGCAGCTTTTCAAGAAGAATGGATAAAACACTAGACTTAGATCACAAACCTGTAAGTGGGTTTTGTGATGGCAATGAGATTCTGAGGGGACAAGCTGGCCCATGTGAGAGCCGCTGTCCAGAGTGAGGAGAAACAGTGTCTGGCTGGGAATTGATGGGTAGACTCAAAAGTGGGTTCAGATTCTTTCATCTGATGGTCTTCCTTGCTCTGCCTCCTGCAGGGCAGAAGCATCACAACGATGGCATGGGGATCTTGGATCTTGATGACTTGCTGGAACCATGCAGATCTGGGCCTGAATCCTGACTGTGACTCCTAGGCTGTGCGCAGGTCTACACTGTCAGCCTTGTCAATAGGCACATTCAGGGAAATGCAGAAAGGACATTGGGGGACTTACAGGCCCAGGCTTTGTTTGGCAAGGAGGTGCCAGTAATTGCATGTCAGGTTCAGAGATCCCCATATTTCTAGTCTTCATGGACGGTACATCCAAGTAATACTGTGTCCCTAGAGCTCAGGTCCTGGCACCATAGATAACCGGCCCTTGTCTGTGCAGCGGCTTTGGGGCCCCAGCAGCAGCAGTAACCAGCTCCCGATGCACATCAGGGATGCCAGGCCTTACCCATCTGGGGGAAGACATGGGGCTGAAACAAGAACCATTCAGAGGAGTCAGAGACAGACTTGCAGCCCAGGAAAGTGGTCACGGGGAGAGAGCCACAAATCACAGGGAAGCTCAGTCCCACCCCGTGCACCCAACCGGCCTCCTGTTTCTGCATCCCGAGATGGGGGTCCCAGAGTCTGTGAGAAGCACAGAAAGACCATCTCTGAAAAGTATGCCATTTCAGCCTGGGCAGCAAAAGCACACTTCCCAGTGTGACGTCTCCAAGGCTAAAAACTCATCTCCAAACTTCTCAAACTTCTTCATTGGGGCAGCAACAGCATAAGTTTCCTACAGAGTTCTGGGCAAGTCTCTACCCCAGGACCCAAGACAGAGCCAGGGAGGAGATATGGGGGCTGCATGAACAAACAGTGAATGAAATAATCCTTTGCTTAATCTCGTGAGAAAATATTTATTCACTGACTTATGAAAACAATTGCTGAATGCCCAGAATGGTAATACATTGTTCTCTTTCCTTATAAGGTGATGGAGAACTAATGAAACCCAGAAGCAGAACTAGCCCGTGGATAATACAGATCATATGGGGAATCTTGCAGGGATGTGAGTGAGGTTCGGGGTACATGTGTGAAGCAGACAAAGGAGAGGAGAGCAGAGGGCAGAAAGCAGGAAGAGGAGCTCCCATCAAGGTGCAGGCAGACTCTCCCTCAGCAGGTGACAGCATGCAGGCCATGGAGAGGCTCTGGTTCTGGTCACTAGCACTTTGGCCCCCTGACTGCAGCAGGGCATCAGGATGGAAGTGGAAGCAGGAAACACAGGGCTAGGCAAGGAGGTGACCTCAGAACCTGACCCAGCCTCGGCTGCTAAAGAAATCAGGGCTGCTTTACAATTTGTGGTCCTGGGGCTCCACCAATGGCTGCTTAGTCCCCTGTCGGGGCTTCTGTGCCCTTCAGGCTTTGCTGGAAGCTGTAAAGGAAAGAGCAGGAGGAGGAGCCCGGGCCTTGGGGAGGACAGGACGGCAGGGCCAAGGTGAGGGGCCCAGGTGTCTCTTATTGGGTAGAGGAGTCCTGCATGTAACTTTTGTCTTTTATAAACTGTGTCCTCACTGAGCCCTTTCTTCCTCCACCATGTCCTGTCCCTGCCTTCTCTTTCCTTCTTTTAGATTTCCTCTGGTCAGTGGGAGTCATGTATTAGCTTGCCAGGGCCACTGCGGTTTATATGGCATCCTTTCTTCTTCCAGGGGCGAGGGACTCACATTTCTAGAGGCTCTTACATTATTTCATTTCATTCTTACTCACAGCAAGAGGCAGTCCCATTGTACAGATGGGGACACTGAGGCTCTGGGAGGTAAAGCATCTTGCCTTAAGTCACACAGGAGCAGCTAGAGGGAGTGCACCCAAATGTCTGTGCTTTCCCCTCTTCAGGACCACACCTCTCCTATGCTCTGTGGGTGCCCCCCACTTCCATTCTCCTGCCACCTGGGCCTGAGTTTCCCGGGACTTGTCTCCAAGGTTAGAATCGCCAACAGCTTTAGATGAGTGGGTTTATTAGGTGGGACTCATCCTGGTGTAGAGGCCAGAGCTGTTTCCATGGTGATTTCAGAGCCAGGAGCCTGTGGCAGATGTACCTGGATCCTGAGGTTTGGGTTTTGTTCCCGAGCCCTCCACCAGTCCCACACATCAAACCCACACAAGGAGGCTCTCATCACCCCTGGCTCCCTGGGCTGTGTTGATGGCTGCCAGGGATACTTAGCACCCATGGGGCAACCAGCACCCCAACACCCCCCACAGCAGGGTGCTTGGACTGTGCGGCAGCTCAGATCAACGAAGGAGAAAGGCGAGGAAGCAGCATCAGCAGAGGTTGCATGAGCCCAAATGGTTGAGTTTGGAGCCATGTGAGAAAATGCAGACACAAAACCAAACCTCACACAAAGCTAGGGGCAGGAGCCACTTGGGAACTCATGTTCTCACTAACAGTTGTCAAGGGCTGAAGACAGTTCTCCCTGGGAGGGGTAATAATGGGTCCCTAAGTGGCATCCCCACAGCAGCCAGAGGTATTAGCTCCAGAGGTGTTAGAGCTGCTCTGGGAGCCCCCAGGGTAAGGGAAGGGTGAAAAGCGGGGGCCCAGAACTTGGGTCCAGAGGAATAATGAGAATCAGGATTCAGTGTCAGCTCCCTTGGGCTCTACTTTGGGGGCTTATCTCTAAAGAGCTAGTGCATTCTCTGGGGGCATAAATGCAGGTCAAAGAGTAGACTGTATATGTATTTGTCTAACTGAATCACTCCCCTGCACACCTGAAACTAACACAACATTGTAAATCAATTCTACTCCAATAAAATTCAAAAAGAAGAGTGGCCTGGATGGGATCAAAAGCCCCAGGGGTCTGTCTGGTGGCAAGGAGGTACTTGGGGTCATGCCCCAGGATGTTTAGAGAAAAGCAAGGTTGGAATGAGGCCTCCGGGTGGGCAGAGATGGGGGGAAATGGGAGTAGAGGGGTTTCTAACTGGGAGTGAAGGGTCCCAGGGAGGTCGTCCAGAGAGCACACATCCCAGGGATGAAGCACTCAGGTCATGTGTCACTGAGCACTCGGGGCACAGGCCAAGGGGGTGGAGACCCACTACCACCTAAAGAATAAATCTCCCCTTACATTTTTCCTCTGCTATTGTCACAGTGTCACTGACAGTATTTTCTGGTGTTTATTTATGAAATCAACCCTGTTACATCCATAATTAGCAGAAAGTGAGCATTTTCAACTTGTCACACTAGAGTTTCAGAGGGAATTTGCCATATTCCAATTATAGTTACCATTCACTGAATATTTGGAATGTACCAGATACTATTCCATTTAATATTTAGAATAACCCTGCATGGTTATTATCACTCAAAAGGTTATTGAGGCTTCTAGGGGCCCTGACTAGGCTGGGGATAGACACTGGGGAAGAGGCAGGGCTGGGTGGGGACACCGTCTGCCTGAATTCACAGTCTGCTATCGAAGACACCATGCTCATGTCCTCTCTGTAAAACCTGGTCTGAAAACTGCCACAAGAGCATGGCATAATGGATAAGAGCATAAATAAGATCTTCTGGAGAGCTCAGGGTGAGGCAGGAGGGAATCTAGGCCATCCCTCCCCTGATTGGGTTAGAAGTTTAGTGATTCTCTGACTCTATTTGTGAAATGAGGTAACAGCCCAAACCCAGTAAGTAGATCCCCAGGGTTTAACATTACAAAAAAGGGCTCAATTCAAGTTGCCCATCCATGTGGACTTCCTTCAGGAAGCCGACAGCTGACTCCCACCCACTGGCCGAATTGTCTTCCCTCAGAACTGGAAGGGAGTGAAGTCAAACTGGGGGACAGATGGCAGAAGGGCCCCCTAATGCTTCTTCAGTGATGCCCCACATAGCCTCCTAGTCTGGCAGAGGGCTCCTGGACCAGCATGAAATAATAGAGGGATTTTTTTTTCTCCAATTAAACTGAAATTAAATTAACAGACAGACCATTCTCTATTTTCACATTCCTTCCGAAGGTTTCTTGAAGCTGTAACATCTCCTGCCACTGGTACGCTAAGAGGTAACATAGAGGAAAACCAGCTGAACCATGAGTGTATTAATTCAGGGACCAGAGCATAACCGGCTCATAGTGCTGACTTTAACAGTTTATTTTTTACGTGCTCATCTGCTTATGATTTTGAAACAGACACTTTGAATGCAAAAATGGTGTCTGCTAGTACTTATATTCCTGCTATGTATGCTGAAAGTGAAATTATCAGAATTGTGGGGTGGGGGAACAGCGTAATTGTAGAATGGGATCTGATGGGGCTTACCTTGCCAGGTTGTGGAGGTTCAAGATGATCAAGAAGGGTGCCAGAGCAACAGCAGGGGCTGGAGGGAGCTGGCATCATTCCTGTCTTGTACAGTCATTCTGCAAGTTTAAGTCATTCACTACCCGAAGAAGTTTGAGAGACTGCCTTCGATGTTGTTGCTGTATTTATTCAGGGGCAACCCTCAGGAGCACAGTCTTATCCCCTGGCCTACAGGCAAGGTGCCTGAGGGCCATGATGGGAAGCAAGGTTGTGTCTTCTTTTACTTTCTTCATCATCAGCAGCAGCCTCAGCATGAGCATCCCGGTTCCATCACCTCAGTCAGGAGGTGAAACTATGTGCAGTTACAGACAAGGGTAGGTGCTCAATGGCTTAGGAGATGGAAAACCTATTTTTCATTCTTTCAATAGACCAAGATGGGTTGGCAGGACTTTTGCTTTGCAGGAACTGAGAAGGAGGCAATCTGTGCACTGGCTTTTAAATTTTCTCCCTTGAAGAGGTACACATCTCTTTTACCATGTTTCACAGACCAAAGCCAGTAACACAGCCTCACTTCACCTGAGAAAGCCTGAGTAGCACAGCCCCGGGGCGGGGGGCTGGGCCAGCTGGAGCCACATGTGTGATGGATGGTCCCCATCACCTGAAAATATCTCCCTGTACCAGGCTTCAAGCCACAAAAGGATTGGACAGCTGGCTTCCAGAGGGTCATCCAACTGGCCGGGAGAAGTCTCAGAAGTTCCAGATGATGTGAGAAGTCAACAAATGACACAAAGCCACTATTTGACCATTTGAAAGGCAGCCAGAAGGCCTCTGACACCCTCTGAGGGGGCATGGCTCAGGGTGTGGGAGTCAAGACAACTGCACGGGTCCAGGGGAGCAACCTGGATCAGTCCAGAAGAGGAGCACCAGGATGAAGGCAACCTGAGGTGGAGGGGGAGGGTTCTGAGAACCATGATTCAGCCCAGGACAGGATGGAGGGTGGCTTTATGGAATGTGGCTAGTGAAGGCAGGAAGCAGCAGCACAGCATGGAGGGGAGCAACCTTTTTAAAGGTCTCAGAAGTCACTCAGGCTCTTGTTTAGAAGGATGCCATGTGCAAGGCCATGCTTTACAGAGATCACCATATCAGCACAGCAAAGGATGAACAGAGGAGTGCAGCCCAACAGCCAGACATTGCTGTTCTTGGTATGAGGGGCTGAGCCTGGGTAGGAGAAAGGTCTGGAATTCAAAGGAAAGGGGAGCCATGGCTCACCACTTCTTGGACCACTTTTTCTACTGCAGAGAATTAGATGCCCTGGACAAACTAGAAAAAGATAAAATAAAAAATGTGTTTGCAGGCAGAGGATAATGTGAGAAGGCAGCAAGAATGGGCCAGGCCACCAAGAGACAGCCAGAGAGAGGTGACCCCAGCACTGGGGCTGTATGTCCTACATGGCCACAGCCAGTCCCCGAGCAAAACAGAGGCTGCTCAGCTGAGGTCACCAGAGCTGTGGGTGCTCCCATAGGATAGAGAAAAAATGAATGCAAAAGATGCCAAGGAGTGCTAATCAAGAACTTGCCATTTCAGATGGAGCCCAAGTCCCAGCAAGGGAGTCAAACAGGGCTGGACATCCAATCCCTGAGTCAGCACCATGGCTGGCTTTCACCAGCTCTGTCCCCACTGCATCTGAGTGCTCATCCCCATTCTAACTACAGGTCACTCTCTCTCACAAAGATTAAAAAACTCCAACACAAAACTCTAGCAAACTGAGCCTGGCAAAATATATATAAAAGATAGGGTATCAAGATCAAGTTTCAAGGTTAGTTTTTTAGTTTGACATTTGAAAATCAATCAAGATAATTTATCACATTAACAGCTAATGAAGAAAAAAACATATTATTGGCTCAATAGTATAAGAAAAAACATTTTATAAAATTCAGTGCTTATTCATGATTTTTAAAAACAAATTTGTGATGGAACATAACTTTTTTATCTGATTAAAAATACAGTAAACATTATACAAAATGATAAAATTAAGTTTTCCTCTCTGAGGTTGAGAATGAGATGTCTGCTCACCATCTAAATTTCTATTTAAGGTCATCCTGGAGATCTCAGTCAGTGAAATAAAGCGTATAGAAAATATAGGGAAATAAAATGTATACAAATAGGGTGGAATAAAGCTATTATTCCCATATTACATGACATTATATGCAGAAAATCCAAAAGGATCTATACATAAACTAGTAGCATTAATGAGTAAATTCATCAAAGTCTCTGGGTTCAAGGTTAATACACAAAAATAAATGATATTTCTACATAATATCATCAAACAATTATTAAATGAAGTAAAAAGTAGTTCAAATAGCTATGAATAAATCTAACAAAGGACAGAAAACTTCTACACAGAAAACTGTAAAACATCCCAAGAGAAACTGAAAAATTAAACAAATATATGATATTTGTACTCTTCATACAAGTTAAATAAGCTATATATTGTATATTAGCTGTATATTGTCATCCTGCTTATTTAACTTATGTGCAGAGAATATCATGAGAAACACTGGGCTGGATGAAGCACAGGCTGGAATCAAGATTGCTGGGAGAAATATCAATAACCTCAGATATGGAGATGACATGACCTTTAGTATAAAGCAAAGAACTAAAGAGCTTATTGATGAAAGTGAAAGAGGAGAGTCAAAAGTTTGACTTAAAGCTCAACATTCAGAAAACTAAGATCATAGCATCTGGTCCCATCACTTCATGGCAAATAGATGGGGAAACAATGGAAATAGTGAAAGATTTATTTTTTGGGGCTCCAAAATCACTGCAGAGGGTGACTGCAGCCATGAAATGAAAAGATGCTTGCTCCTTGGAAGAAAAATTATGACCAACCTAGATAGCATATTCAAAAGCAGAGACATTACTTTGCCAACAAAGGTCCATCTAGTCAAAGCTATGGTTTTTCCAGTGGTCATGTATGGATGTGAGAGTTGGACTATAAAGAAAGTTGAGAGCCAAAGAATTGATGCTTTTGAACTGTGGTGTTGGAGAAGACTCTTGAGAGTCCCTTGGACTGCAAGGAGATCCAACCAGTCCATCCTAAAGGAAATCAGTCCTGAGTGTTCATTGGAAGGTCTAATATTGAAGCTGAAACTCCAATACTTTGGCTACCTGATGCAAAGAACTGACTCATTTGAAAAGACCCTGATGCTGGGAAAGATTGAAGGTGGGAGGAGTAGGAGACTACAGAAGATAAGACGGTTGGGTGGCATCACCGACTCAATGGACATGAATTTGAGTAGTCTCTGGGAGTTGGTGATGGACAGGGAGGCCTGGCGTGCTGCAGTCCATGGGGTTGCAAAGAGTGGGACATGACTGAGCAACTGAACTGAACTGATGATATTCGTGGATTGAAAGGCTAGATAAAATTGTTGATTTTTTCTGAAAAAGTTTGTATAGAACTAATAAAATTGTAACCAGTGTCCCAGCAGTATTTGCTGTAGAAACAGACAGGCCAATATTATATTATTTTATAGTGAAATGTTAAGGGTTCATGCATACTCAGTCACTCAATCATGTCCAGCTCTTGTGACCCCATGGACTATAGCCCACCAGGCTCCTCCATCTTGTTTGGGCAAGAATACTAGAGAGAGTTCCATTTCCTCCTCCAGGGGATCTTCCCAACTTAGGGACTGAACCCAGGCCTCCTGCTTCTCCTGCACTGGCAGGCAGATTCTTTACCACTGAGCCACCTGGGAAGAATGTTAAGGGCTAGAGATTGATAAAACAAACTGGAAAAAGTTGGAGAGCAAGCATAACCGATATCAAGAGTCATTGTTACTGATCCAAGTTCCTACCAACTGACAGGCCAATAAATCAAGAGAGGAGTGTTGGGGCAAGGATAGCAACTTTATTCAGAAAGCCAGCAGACTGAGAAGATGATGGACTTGTGTCCCAAAGAACCATCTTCCCCAAGTTAGAGTTCAGGCTTCTTTTGTACTAAAAGGGAGGGAGGAAGTCTTGGTTATGGCCAGAATGTGTTAATTTCTTCTTTCCTGCAGCCATTCACTGGTGGGCCTGATCAGAATGTTTCCTGTGAGATAAACAAATGTTATTTTAGTTTAACACTCATTACCTGGGAGGCAGGGTTCACAGAGATGGACCATTATGTATAATTCAAGCTTGTAGGTAACATCTTCTTAGTGATGAATCTGTAACAGAATACAAAATTGCTTTCCTATTATATTATCGTACAGTGACACTGCAGTACTGGAGCCAGAACATGTGGTTTGACCAATGGAACAGAGCAGAATCCAGTCCCGCACTGCAGGGACGTGTGACAAATGACAAACGCGGCACATAAACAAGGGGAAAGGATTTTTTTTTTCAATTAAGTAATGCTGGGTCAATGGGATATCCATTTGAATATCAAAAAATAATAACCTGCTGCTTTAGAAAGCAGGTGGACTGAAGATCAAAATATGAAAGATAAAATAATAAGGTGTGTAGAATATAACATTGGAGAAAGTCTACAGGACTCTGTGGTGAAGAACCACAAAGGAAAAGATTAATAAATTGAACTATATTAACATTCATGACTTCTGTTCATCAGAACACACTATTAAAAGATGTCTGCAACATGTAAAAAGAAAGCTCATATCAAGACTATATAAAGAACTCCTGTGGATCAGTGCAAAAAGGACACTCACCAGTAGAGAAATTGGCAAAAGATCTGAGTAAGTGCTTCACAAATGAGATCATGCAAATATGGTAATAAGCATATGAAAGGGTACTAAACCTTATTAACCAGTGGGGACATTCAAATGGAAGCCATAATGAAATCCCACCATACAAACACCGGAAGAGCTCACACTGAAAGATTGACAGTGCCCTGAATCGAGGAAGGTGTGCTGTCTGGGCAGCTGTTTGTCAGACACCCAACCATGTTACCCCATGACCCAGAAACCCTACTTCTAGATTTTTCTGCCTGTCCCTGAAACACAAAAACCAAAGGTATATCTTCTCAGCATAATTTATAAAAATTAAAACCAGAAACAACCTAAATTCTTCTCAGTAGAACTGACAAATTGCAGTATATTCATACAACAGAGTCCTCTACAATGATGAAAATGTGCTATGTGCAATTACATATATGAATCATAACCATAATGTTGAACAAATAAAGCTAGAAACAGAGGGACACATACTGTTTAATTTTTAACATAAAGGTTAAAGACAGGCCAAAGTAATTCAAGTTATTAGAAGTGAGGGAGTGGTGACTTTTGGAAAGAAGAAGTTGCATGCAGACTGGGGTCCCAGTCATGGTATTTTGCCTTCATCCGGGTGGAATGACATGGGTGGGCTCCGCTTGTGCAGATGCACTGACTGAGCTGTACACACATAACTGATGCAGTTTTGGGTGTGTTTGTTATGTTTCAACAAAAGTTTACTTTTAAAAAGGAAGAGGTGAACTTTGGGGTCTCTGTGAAAAAGTGAAAGTGTTAGTCACTCAGTCCTGTCTGACTCTTTGCTACCCCATGGACGGTAGTTTACCAGGCTCCTCTGTCCATGGAATTCTCCAGGCAAGAATACTGGAGTGGATAATCATTTCCTTCTCCAAGGGATATTCTCAACCCAGGGATCGAACTCAGGTCTCATGCGTTGCAGGCAGTTACCATCTGAGTCACCAGGGAAGCCCCTTGGGGTCTCTGCTGCTACTGCTGCTAAGTCGCTTCAGTCGTGTTCAACTCTCTGCGACCCTAGAGACGGCAGCCCACCAGGCTCCCTCATCCCTGGGATTCTCCAGGCAAGAACATTGGAGTGGGTTGCCATTTCCTTCTCCAATGCATGAAAGTGAAAAGTGAAAGTGAAGTCGCAGTCGTGTCCGACCCTCAGCAACCCCATGGACTGCAGCCTACCAGGCTCCTCTGTCCATGGGATTTTCCAGGCAAGAGTACTGGAGTGGGTTGCCATTGCCTTCTCCTTTGGGGTCTCTATATCACCCCAAATAAAATCTGTGGTGCAGGAAATGCTTACATTTAAGAAATTCATGTTTTAATATATTCCTCTCCCGACCACACATACTCACATTTGTGGATGAACTCATTAAAAATACAAGTACATGCCTGGAAGTGACACTGTCTATGAAGGTAACACTAAGGCCAACAATGCTCCTCCCACCAGTCAGAACTGCCAGGTCGCCAGCAGCAGACCTGCAGAGGCCTAACTTCCTGCTTATAGCACTGGCAGACAGACCAGAGTTATTCTGTTTCAAGGCTGAGGAAGCAGGAGGTTTGGTGACCCCTCCCAGTCCTGGCACAGACCCAGGCCTGGCCGTTGAACCCCCTCCTCCCTGCTTTTTCTTAGAGGCTCACGGCCTTTCCTTGTGGATCAGGAGGCTCATCCTGGCCCGCCCTTCCCGGGAATGATATTTACTTACACAGCAGATAACCAGAGACGTCTTTTTGGCTGTCATTCAGTGTACAAAACAGCAGAGGGGACACAGGCCACTTTGAACTGGGGACTCAGCCTCTTCTCTCTTTCCAGCCCCTCCACCATGCCCAGTAGGACTGACACTTCAGAAAGGCAGTTTTGGGGTTTCCATGTCATTTTTCTTTTGCACAACACTGCAGACTCTGAAGGGTCCCACTCAGGAAGTTCTTTGCGCGGCCCCTGGGCAGATGTTTATTCGTCTCTCAGAGTTCAGCTCACACCTCCTCCTATCACATTTGAAACCTCTGAACGGAATAAAGCCACATTCTTTTTAGGTGAGATAACAAGTTCTAAATGATGAAAACAGCTTGCAAAAAATGTGCTAGAATAGTTTGAAAATGGTTTGTACTTCAAGGAATGTGGGGAGGGTGAAGTTTTCAAAACTGATCTTTGCTTTGAGAGAAGAATTGCTTTCAGTTGCTGTCAGAAATTGCTCGGCTCAGCCCCTGACAGATGCGCATTATTTCTTCTTGTGGGAGAAAAAGTTACTAAAAGCAGGAGGGAGAAAGCCCTCCTTTCCCTTCCTGTGACCCCCATCCTATGTGCCCCCAGGGTCTAGCACATCTGTGGCCTCCACTCTACCTGGATCCCTGCTCCAGTCCCTAATCTCATTCCTCTCTCAGAACCCCTTACTGTGTGTGTTTTTCCTTTGAAACAAGGTTTTACATCACATCTGCTTATCTTCTGAAGAAGATTGTGAGCTATGAAAGTATTTAACAAAGATTAAATGGACACTTAGCACCAGAAGTATTAGGTGACTAAAGTAATATTTATATGTATAACTGCATGCCTTTCAGAGGAGAAATGTTTAAAATTATAATTAGAATGGCTTTGGTTGCAAGAAATAGAAAACTCTGAATCCAATGTCCTCCTCAGTTAGGGATGTATGATGTCATATGACAAGATGACCCAAGCTCTGAGTTTGGCTAATCTGGCAACTCAACAAGAGCTTTGGGGATCAGAGACCTTCTTCTTTCTGCTCTGCTACATTCAACAGGTTGGCTTTGTCCCCATGGACAACTGCCCCAACGTGCAAAATGGCTACATAGATCCAGGTACTGCATCCAAACAGAAAGTAAAGGACTGTCTTTTCCTTGTGCACTTAAGTGTGGAAAATCTTTCTCAGAACAACTCCTCCCATCCCCCCAGCAAATTTATTCTCGCATCTGCTTCGCCAGAACTTGCTCATGCTGAAACAATCAAAAAGGGGAATGGATTGCTGCAATGTTTAGGATTCGCTGTGAGCTGAGGACAGGAGTTCTTCCCCAGAGGGACACCTAAACAGAACTGAGGTTCTGTCAGCAAAGAACACAAGGAAACCTTCAGGATAAGGCAAAGCTGTGTCTACCACACAAAAGAATAGGATAGAGATTTCCTTAAAGAGGAAAAGCAAATGGGCAACAAGAACAGGAAAAATGTTCTTCATGATTAGTCATCAGGGAAATACAAGTCAAACCACAATGAGATACCACTTCACATCCATTAAAGTCATTATAATAAAATAAAAAATAAAAAGAAGATAACAATTGTTGATGAAGAGGTGGACAAATTGGAACCTTTGTTTATTGTTGATGGGAATGTAAAACGGTCCAAACGATGTGGAAAACAGTTTTTTAGTGGTTTCTCAAAAGGTTTAGCATAGAATTATCCTAAGACCTAGCACTTTCATTCCCATATATATGTGTATATATATATATATACATATACATATATATGCAAAAGAAAATCAGGGGCTCAAATAGATACTTACACATGAGTATTCACAGCAGCATCATTCCCATGAGTCAAAAGGTGGAAATGACCCACGCGCTCATTGATAGCTGAGCAGATTTAAAAATGCATTGTCTGTGAGATAATAGAAAATATATACATATTAATATATATATTGGTCTCTGTCCTCCTAGTTCCTGGCTCAGAGCTCCTAAAATTCTTATAATTTTCTTAAAGCTCTAGAAGCATCTTTAATTCTGATGTGGTGACTCTAGGTGGGCATCTGGCTGGCTCCTGAATGAGAATGTGTCGCCAGAAACATGAAGCCGTGATTAGCAGCTTGGATTTCTCAGCAACTGCATCCCCACTCTCCATCCTTCAGAGAGAGGGCTGTTCATTGTTCAGTTGCTCAGTCATGTCTGAATCTTTCCCAGCATCAGGGTCTTTTCAAATGAGTCAGTTCTTCCAGTCAGGTGGCCAAAGTATTGGAGCTTCAGCATCAGTCCTTCCATGAATATTCAGGGTTAATTTCCTTTAGGATTGACTGGTTGGATCTCCTTGAGAGTCTCCAAGGGACTCTCAAGAGTCTTATCCAGCACCACAGTTCAAAAGCATCAATTCTTTGGCACTCAGCCTTCTTTATGGTCTGACTTTCACATCCATACACGACTACTGGAGAAACCATAGCTTTGACTAGATGGACATATATTGGTAAAGTGATGTCTCTGCTTTTTAATATGCTGTCCAGGTTTGTCATACCTTTTCTTCCAAGGAGCAAGCATCTTTTAATTTTATGGCTACAGTCACCATCTGCAGTGATTTTGGAGCCAAGAAACTAGAATCTCTCGCTATTTTCATTGTTTTCCCATCTATTTGCCATGAAGTGTTGGGACCAGATGCCATGATCTTGGTTTTTTGAATGTTGAGTTTTAAGCCAACTTTTTCACCCTCCTCTTTCACTTTCATCAAGAGGCTCTTTAGTTCCTCTTTGCTTTCTGCCATAAGGAGTCATCTGCATATCTGAGGTTATTGACATTTCTCCTGGCAATCTTGATTGCTTTGTTCAGCCCAGAATTTCACATGGTGTACTCTGCATATAAGTTAAATAAGCAGGATGACAACATACAGCCTTAAAAGTACTTTCCCAGTTTGGAACCAGTCCATTGTTCCATGTCTAGTTCTAAATACTGCTTCTTGATGTGCATACAGATTTCTCAGGAGGCAGGTAAGGTGGTCTGGTATTCTGATCTCTTTAAGAATTTTCCACAGTTTGTTGTGATCCACACAGTTAAAGGCTTTAGGACCGAAGCTCCTGTGCTTAGGACCAGACCTTACTCTATGTATCACTTCATCTGGTTATTCATCTGTATCCTTCGACATGTCCCTTAATAACTGGCAAATAAGTTAATGTTCCCTTGATTTCTTTGAGACTCTGCAGAAAATTAATTGGGCTTCCCTGGTGACTCAGTGGTAAAGCGTCTACGTGCAGTGCAGAAAACCCAGGTTCAATCCCTGGTTCGGGGAGATCCCGTGGAGGAAGGCATGGCAATCCACTCTAGTACTCTTGCCTAGAGAATACCATAGATAGAGGAGCCTGGGAGGCTGCAGTCCATAGGGTTGCACAAAGTCGGACATGTCTAAAGTGACTAAGCAGCAGCAGTAGCAGCAACAAATTAATCAAGCCAGAGGAGGGGCTCAATTCAGTTCAGTTCAGTTCCTCAGTCGTGTCCGACTCTTTGCGACCCCATGGGCTGCAGCATGCCAGGCTTCCCTGTCCATCACCAACTCCCGGAGCCTGTCTGTTTCTACAACAAATGCTACTGGGACACTGATTACAATTGTATTAATTCTATACAAACATTTTCAGAAAGAATCAACAATTCTATCTAGCTTTTCAACCCACAAATGTCATCAGTTCAGTTCAATTCAGTTCAGTTGCTCAGCTGTGTCCCACTCTTTGCAAAGCCCTGGACTGCAGCATTCCAGGACTCCCTGTCCATCACCAACTCCTGGAGAGTACTCAAACTCATGTACATTGAGTCGGTGATGCCATCCAACCATCTCATCTTCTATAGTTCCCTTCTCTCACTGTCAATCTTTCCCAGGATCAGGGTCTTTCCAATTGAGTCAGTTCTTCGCATCAGGTGGCCAAAGCATTGGAGTTTCAGCTTCAGCATCAGTCCTTCCAATGAATATTCAGGACTGATTTCCCTTAAGATTCACTGGTTTGATCTCCTTGCAGTCCAAGGGACTCTCAAGAGTCTTCTCCAGCACCACAGTTCAAAAGTATCACTTCTTCAGGGCTCAGCATTCTTTATAGTCCAACTCTCACAGTCATACATGACTACTGGAAAAACCATAGCTTTGACTAGATGGACCTTTGTTGGCAAAGTAATGTCTCTGCTTTTTAATGTGCTGTCTAAGTTGGTCATAGCTTTTCTTCCAAGGAGTAAGTGTCTTCATTTCATGGCTGCAGTCACCCTCTGCAGTGATTTTGGAGCCCCCAAAAATAAAGTCTCTCCCTGTTTCCATTGTTTCCCCATCTATTTGCCATGAAGTGATGGGACCAGATGCCATGATCTTAGTTTTCTGAATGTGGAGTTTTAAGCCAGCTTTTTCACTCTCCTCTTTCACTTTCATCAAGACGCTTTATAGTTCTTCGATTTCTGCCATAACGGTGATGTCACCTGCGTATCTGAGGTTATTGATATTTCTCCCGGCAATCTTGATTATAGCTTGTGCTTCATCCAGCCTGGCATTTCACATGTATTCTGCATATAATTTAAATAAGCAGGGTGACAATATACAGCCTTAACGTACTCATTCCCCAATTTGGAACCAGTCTGTTGTCCCATGTCCAGTTCTAACTGTTACTTCCTGACCTGCATACAGATTTCTCAGGAGGCAGGTCAGGTGGTCTGGTATTCCTGTCTTTTTAAGAATTTTCCACAGCTTGCTGTGATTCACACAGTCAGAGGTTTTGGTGTAGTCAATAAAACAGAAGTAAATGATTTTCTGGAACTCTCTTGCTTTTTCACTGATCCAGTGGATGATGGCAATTTGATCTCTGGCTCCTATGCCTTTTCTAAATCCATCTTGAACAACTGAAAGTTCATGGTTCATGTACTGTTGAAGCCTGGCTTGGAGAATTTTAAGCATTACTTCGCTAGTGTGTGAGACTAGTGCATTTGTGTGATAGTTTGAATATTCTTTGGCATTGCCTTTCTTTGGGATTGGATGGAAAACTGAACTTTTCAAGTCCTGTGGCCACTGCTGAGTTTTCCAAACTTGCTGGCATATTGAGTGCAGCACTTTCATATCATCATCTTTTAGAATTTGAAATAACTCCACTGGAATTCCATCACCTCCACTAGCTTTGTTTATAATGATGTGTGAGGGGCTAAAAGAAACTTCTAATTTGTAGGCAAGTTGGACAGAAGTTGTGCATAGCCTGGGGATCTCGTACTCACAATAGGCATCTGAAATAGGGGGCAATCTTGTGGGACTGATCTCTGAACTTGTGGGATCCGAGAGTATATCCAGGTTGATGATATAAGAATTGAGTTAAATTATAGGACATCCAGCTGCTGTCACAGAGAATTGCTTGGTGTGGGGGGAAACCCTACATATTTGGTGACCAAAAGGGTCATAAGTGGAGTTTTCTGTGTGGAAGTAGAGAAACACACAGGAAGAGAAAAGACTGTAGGTTTTCCATATACATTTATTATAGATGTCCATCTAGTGGGAGGGTTCAGCATCTGCTGAAATGAGGGCTCCTTATTCTTGAAGTGCTATGCCCCACCATCCACACAAAGCAGGTCACCTGGTCTGCTCAGCTCTGTGTTTGGAGCTCAAGTTCAGTCTGCCCTAATGAGATATCCCCTCAACCCTGGATGCCCTGAGGAGAACAGCACAATTAGAAGGCAGAAAACTGCTTGAAAACACAGCAACAACTTCAGATAAAGGCCTCCTGAGTCTGTATAAGCCTGGAATGGAGCCCCAGTTCTTGGTCCACACCAGCCCCTGTCTCCTCACTAGCACGTAGCTCTGTCCAAACAGGAACCGGGTCTCTGAAGGGCTTCCAGCTGCAGGGCCAGGGCAGTGGGAGCCCCAGGCACAGAAGGAATGTGATTCTTTTTAACCTTCATTCAAATTAAGACACACACACACATCAGGAAATAAAAAGCTACCAATGTTTTGTATACTTTAAATTATTTCAAGAAATAGTTATTTTATAGTCCACTTATCTCTTTTCCATTTATTGTGCTTTATTTACTAAAATTTTCCCATTTCTTCTGTTCCCTTAGTTTCAGCATGTTTATATTTTGATTTTGCCTTGCTCTAGATAATGGCATCATAGACAGCTCCTCCCTCCCCCCTCCCCACCTCCTCCCCCACCATTCCCTCTCCTTCCTTCATTTCTTTCACATGTGTGTCCCCTACCCCCAGTACTCTGACCTTTGGACTAGACTCATTTGGACCCCATGACCTTAGAGTTTGATTAGCTTGGCCTGACCCTAATCCAACTTGATGAGCGGAGGGGAGGGTACATCTCAGCCCTTCTTCTAACCCCCTTCCACCAGTGCATGGAGGGGAAGTTGAAGGAGAGAGTGGGAAAGGTGATGGGGTTGGGGGGGTTAGCTGTCCTGCTCAAGCTTTCCCTGTGATCTTTTCATCCCAAAGCCACACTGGTTCTGCTTCCTCTTGTCAGAAGCTAAGGGGCAGCTCAGAGGTGGCCCCTGTTGTGCTCAGTTTCCTGTCTTGGTTCCTAAACCTCAGGACAGAAATCCTCTTCCTGCCCCTAATCTTCTTAATCTCTTTCCCATCTTCTGGTGCCAACCCCACACTTTCAGTGTGGCATGGGTTGTAGTTAGTGGGTACTAAAAAAAAAATCTGAGAAGAAAAAAGAGAAGCAAACTCACATACACTAAAGCATCAAATTTGGGGAGGAATTTCTGTTCATTTGCGTCTCTTGAGCTTAAGCTTTGCAGGTGACTTCAAAGAGCCAGCATCCACCAGAGACTCATTCCATATGCAGAAAGAAACAGAGTCCCAATCTGAAGGTGGATGGGAAGGTCCATGTGGACCAAGGAGCAAAGAGCAAAGGGGGGACTCAATATAGTCAAGGAGACTGTATCCCCACTTTGGTGGAAAGAGTGAGACAGCAGGCACCACCATCTGCGTGCATGCTGGTGGCGGCGCTTGGCGCTTCCAGTAAACAGCAGCTGTACTGGGGTGCTCATTACTGATGAAGACTTTCCATCTTGGGATCCGGTATCCTTCCTTCTTCCAGCTTCGGTCTTGAGTCCCTTCTGTGGGTGCAAGAAGACAGGTCAGGGCCATGCAGTCCATGGAGTGTCTATTCTCAGATACGGGACTGGAAACGCATCCTGCTGGGTCTATTGCTTATGTGGAAGCAGATTTCAGAACTTCCCCAATCCCAGAAGTCAGTGATTTCTTAGTTCCCACTATTCAGCTGGACCTAACCAGAGCCCCTCCTCCCCAGGGACACAGTTTTGTTCTCAGGGGTGCACGTGGTTGGGAACACTAGCTGGGACAGGCCACTTGGGGCCGGGAACCTGGAAGCAGAATTCAGACTTTGAAGGACTTTCTCAGTCTCCTGATTGCATGTTTGGGGAAAATCAGTAAAGGTCACCTGCCCAGCCCTTAAGTGGATGTCTAACTTCCAGAAGAAAGGAGGTCCCAGAGGTCCTGAGAACAGCACCCAAGAGTGGCACTGCATCAGGCTTAGAGATCAAGTGGGCTGCCCTTCCAAGTGGTCCCCACTGGGTCCTGCTGGCACCTCTGGGAAATTCTCCTGCCATTTCTACAGTGGGAAGAGAGGCTGAGTCATGGGGAAGGGTAGGGGCAACTTCTGCACACCACCTGTTGTCACCTAGGAAGGGGCAGACTTGATCCCTGGAGCATGAACTCAGACCTGGCCCAGCCACAAACAACTCGGCGACACTAGAAAGCTCCTGAAACTTTTGGAGCCTTGGCCTCTCATTTGTAAAATGAGGATAACCGTCTCCCTTTATTCAGTTATCATGAATATTCAGTAAGATTATGCATTTGAAGCAGCTAGTATACCCTGTCCATGGTAAGTGGCTCAGTATATACCAGCCATTGGTAGTAGTATTAATACCAACCTCAAACCACTGAAACATGGGAGAGTCTCAGAAGGTAGAAATTTAGATGAGAATAAATGCTAGGGGTCATAAATCCATCTTCAGCCAAAGTTCCCTTCCCTCCCCTCCTGGCCCTGCTCTGCTCAGGCCTCTGCTTTCCAAGCAGCCATGTCTCCCACATCCCAGTAATAAGAGCACAGGCTTGGGCCATCTTCCTCAAACTTGGATTGTAACCCTTCTGCAGGCAGGCCAAATCTAGGCATCTCTCTTCACTACTTAAATTTCCTCTTATATTTTTCCCCTTCACATGTCTTGTGTCTCCAACCACAATTAAACTCCAGAGGTAAGGACTAGGCTTATGCTCCATCTAGGCCACCCTGCTCTGATCCTGAACTGATTGTCCTTCCTAAGTTTTGCTGTCAATCTGGGAAACTATTTTGCATTTCACTGGAGCTTAGCAAATGATAAAATAAATATAGAAATGTATGTTCTCTCTCATATAGATAATATTCTTCCTGTTCTGAGGAACTTCTTCCCATTGAGATGAGAGAGAAAAGTTAGAAGCAGTCAACAGATCATTTGGCAACTCTAGATTTTTTTTGTATATATATATAATTTTATTTAATTTTTTTTTGACTGTGCTGTTTTTCTTTTTTTTTTAAATTTTTAACACCAAAAACATTTTGTATTGGGGTATAGCCAGTTAGCAATGTTATGATAGTTTCAGGTCAACAGTGTAGGAGGGACTCAGCCATTGATATACATGTATCTCCCCCAAACCCCCCTCCCATCCAGGCTGGCATATAACATTGAGCCGAGTTCCATGAACTATACAATAGGTTTTTGTTGGTATCCATTTTAAATATAGCAGTGTACATGACCTCGGCTGTGCTGGGTCTTCGTTGTTGCGCTGACTTTTCTCCAGTTGTGAGAGCAGGGGCTCCTCTTTTTTGCAGTGTGCCAGCCTCCCATTGAGGTGATTTCTCTTGTTGTGGAGCACAGGCTCCAGGGCAGGCAGGCTTCAGTAGTCGTGGCATGTGGGCTTAGCAGTTGCAGGTCCCAGGCTCTAGACCCCAGACTCAATAGTTGTGGCACACAGGCTTATTTGCTCAGCAGCATGTAGGATCCTCTTGGATCAGGGATCGAACCCATGTCTACTGTATTGGCAACTGGATTCGTTACCACTGAGCCACCAGGGAAGCCCTGGCAACCCTAGATTTTGAAGTAATTGGGACCATTCTAGAACTGTATATAGAAGAGGGATTTGGGGTCATCAACTTGATTGGGAAAGGACATTATAGAGAATAAAGTATGCAATCCTCAGCACTGGGGAGAAGGGAGCTAGTTAGTACATCTACTAACATCCAGTCATGGCTATGACCATCTTTACTTGACCCTTGGTTGCACTATGGCATTGAAACATGTGTAATATCATGTATGAACCGAGTTGCCAGTCCAGGTTCCATGCACGATACCGGATGCTTGGGGCTGGTGCACCGAACGACCCAGAGGGATGGTGTGGGGAGGGAGGAGGGAGGAGGGTTCAGGATGTGGAGCGTATGTATACCTGTGGCGGATTCGTTTTGATGTTTGGCAAAACTAATATAGTGTTTCAGGTTTAAAAATAAAATAAAATAAAAAAAAATAAAAATATCAAAATGAAAGAGCCAACTCGAACATGCTCTGTGACTTCCACTGGGCTTCTTGAGGAAACGGTTCATCTTACAAACACTTTCAGCCTCCTTTGCACTGAGATTGGCAGGGACCAAAGCAGATAGTAAAGTGAAAGAGCTTTTTCTGCCAGATGCATGGCCGGGTTGTCCTCACCTCTGCTCCTAAATTTACTCACACAGAGGGACAGCCTCACATTACCAACTGACAACCAAAGATTTTAGGCAGCCCTCATTTTTACTTGTTATTTTCATCATGACTATGGTGGTTTTGAAGGCATTCACTCCAGGTTTCTGGGCTTCACTATTTGTTTTCTCTAGATTCCCTCAGAGTTTAAGTAATAATTAATGATCCCATTAACATGTTAAGTACCCCTTACCATTATTCATTAATCCAGCATGAGAAGCAATGGGCCTGTCCTGTGGGGAGGTAGTGGCAGGGTCCCCACTGGGGACAATCATTCTGCCTCCTCCATTTCCCTGGGGTCTCTCTCAAAAAGCACTTCATCAGGCTTTGGGAACTGTGGCTGGGAAATTATAGAAGTTTTGTTTTGTTTCTTCTGGGCCTGTACTCCAGAAGACACTGTGAGTTTAGGTAGAGCCTGAAGTTTTCAAATGATAGATTTTCACCATGTTTCAAAATAGGAATTGCTAAAGTGGGATAAGAGGGTCTTTTTGGAAAACCAAGTCCCTGTAAAAGCGCTGTGCAGGTATCATCACAAAAATCTCCACTAAGGTGGTAAATTCCACTTCTTGGACAAGTGTAAATGAGCCCAGGCCTTTGAATCAATTAATGAAAGTAGTTGCTTGCCTTCCCCCGCCCCATCCCCCTATTCTTTGGCCATGCGGCGAGGCAAGTGGGATCCATGCTCCTTGCAGTAGAAGCCTAGAGTCTTAACCACTGGACAGCCAGGGAATTCCCCAGAGCAATTGCTTTCTTTGACTATAATTCAGACTATGGAGGCTCTGACCGCACTTCCCAAACGCTGTGTCTGTGTTGAACGCATCAGCACGGACCTGAGCATTTCTGTCTCAGCTTCCCAGCTTGGATGTTCCAGCATCTCACTAATTGCCCCCCTTTCCTCTGTCAGGTGCACACAACCACAGGACATTTATTTTTCTAGCCCAGCCGGTAGTGCCAGCATAGGGTTTTTTAATTTTAAATTAGTTTTTTAATTTTAAAATTTAAAATTAAATTTTAAAATTTAGTTTTTTAATTTTAATTTTTAATAGGTGCTTACATCAAGCACCACCTCAATGAGACAGTCCCCAGAATTGACCTGGGCTCTCCCATTCTGTTTTTTGGGGTCTGTGGACCAAGTTTCAGCATCTCATATGGCTTCCAGGTAGAGAGAGGCAGAGAAGCGGCCCTGGGAAGAGGGATGCAGGAAAAGGCTCTCAACAGAACTGTAGACCAGGACCCAGTGTGCCCAGAGCTGCCTCTGTGATACCTCCGCTCCATCCAAAATACCAGATCGCTAATTTTCTGACCAAAAACAATGAGAAAATGGGATTATGTAGATGGTAATGTGTCCTCCCATAACAAAAAGTTGTCTACATGAGACTCTGGAGTCTGCCTGCCCTGGGCTGGCATTCTGGCTCAGCCATGGCAGCAAATGCCCTACCATCACCAGGCGGCAGCTTCCACCTCTTGGAGTTCGAGGGAGTGGGGATCTAATCTCACAAGGGTTGCTGGGAGGATCAAACGAACACTTAGCACCAGACAGAAAGTGCTCAAGAAGAAATGCCTAAGGATTTCAGGTCATTCTTTCTAACTAGGATTTTCTGCATTAGTTTTCTGCACAACTTCTGTGTCTTTGTCCCCCCTAGCTGGTAAGGGATCAGTGCACACCAAACACACATGAGCATCACCTAGACAGGGGTGAACATTATAAACACCAGTCGGGGAGGGAACTGATGATTGTCAGCACCCTCTCAACATGGTCCTAAAACCAGAAAAAGGGAGTTGAAAATAAATAGCATCAGTCCTAAGCCAGTCCCTCCTTCAAAAAAGGTCTGTTCCTCAACCCCTAACCTTTTCATCTAATCCAACACGGGCTCTGACTTGAGTAGGAACCAACCAAGTCACTGAGAATCTTCTCTCCCAAAGCAGGAGACCAAATCTTTTAGGGTTCCTCCCACCACTGTGAGCAGTCATTATAGTTTCAGCCTTAAACTTTTAGGGCACTGCTTTTAGGGCAGCAGGGAAATGAAAATATCTGCAAAAGGCTGGTTCCCATTGCTCACCTTGGCCCTGCCCTGCTGAGGTCCCAGAAGTTTATTCTCTTTGCTGCTCAGAGCAGGTCATCCTGGCTCCACTTTGAGCTGTTCCCCAGCTCAGTAGATGCTGAGTGCTTAGCACCAGTTGGGGGAGTGCAAACCTGGTACTCTGTAAAAGGAGTGAAGAGAGGCTGCAAGGCCCAGCCATGAAGAGAAGCCACATGATGAGACAGAAGTAAGGTCTACTCCTTGCTGGGATGTGACAAAAACTTCCAGAACATCAATGCCCCCATCCCATAAATGGGGGTGACATTATCTGCTTGTGCATGTCACAAAAACGTTTAAATGCTTCAGTGTGCATCCCAGATTGTGCTAGTGGTAAAGAACCTGCCTGCCAATGCAGGGGTCGTAAGAGATGCAACTTTGATCTCTGGGTCAGGAAGATCCCTTCAAGAAGGGCCTGGCAATTCACTCCAGTATTATTGCCTGGAGGATTCCATGAACAGAGGATCCTGGCAAGCTACAGTCCATAGGGTTGCAAAGAGATGGGCATGACTGAAGTGACTTATAATGCACACATCACGCATGCAAAAAATGATATCTGATATGCAGCAGAGGCTTCATAGTTTTGCTGTTATTGTTGTTTTCCCAATAGCTTGATCCAACACAAGCAAAGAAAAAGGGAAAGGGACAGATTGCCAATTAGATTTGCTGTCCAGACAAGCGAGGCAGGCAGGAGAAGGATCATACATCATGTGTGGCTCCTTGGAATCTGCCTGGGATTCCCTCTCAGTTTGTTAGGATGGAAAGGAAGGGACCCTGCAGTTAAGAAGCAATGCAAAAGTAAGGATTTAGGGGTTTGGGGATTGGGTGTGAAATGACGTGGTTTCTTCAGCCAGGGGCTGTATGTAGTCATTTGTGGTTTTGAGGCTGGGGTAATTGCCACATCCTGGGCTTTGGCTTCAGTCTTTAGCTTTTGACTATAAACCACGCTGAGCAAGGCCAGGCTGCAGGTAGCTTTTTTTCTTCTTGGGAAGCCAGGATGGAGCCTCTGGGGGTGGTGTGCCCTGGTGGAGCCCCTCTTGCTCCTAAGAACATCAGCTGTAGGAAAGTTCCGTTCAGAGGACAAAGACACAACTGGTCCTCCAACCAGAGGTGGTGTGGAGAGGTAGAGAGGGCTTGGAGTTGGAAAAATCTGAGTTCCAGCCCCAAAAATCTCTTCTTAGCACTCAGACATTTCTCTAACCTTCAATTTCCTCCTTTATGAAACTAGTAATAATAACTGCTTCAGGATCATTGAGAGGCCCAAACAAGAGTAGGCAAACCCAGTGCAGAGACAGTGTCAGATGAGCATGCTCCACATCACTCACCCCCTCAGCACGTGTGGGTGAGGTCACCAGCGGCGACCATTCCAAGATGGCATGCCTAGCAAGTGGTGCAGCTCAGAGAACAGCCTGCACCATCGGGCATGCATAGTCTTCTAGACAAATGATGTGTACGCCCCTCCCCAAGACTCCATGTGCTGCCCTGAAGATGCAAACAGATGTGCAGGATCGATGTCCTCCCTGCCTTACCCACCTTTATCTCTGTGCCACACTGGATGATCTTCACAATGTGAAGTGTGTAGCCAACTGGAGTAAGTTGCTGTTACTCCCTCTTCATACCCAAGGATGCAAAATTTCCAAACATTATGGCAGGAAAAGATTGGATGGCCATTCCTGAGCAGAGTATGTTTCTTGGAAGGAAAACAGGAGCTTCTTGCTGAATGGACTAAATGTCAGAGATGAGATGAGTGCTGGAATAAGTGGTCCAGAGAAAAAGGAAACTTGTAGCCATAGAGCTACAGTGTGGTTAGAGCTGAGGCTGGAGGTGGAGGACTTGTCCATGGTGAGGAACTGTCTCAGAGGCTGGTGGGAGGCAGCTCTGGGAGTTTCTCTCACTCATTGCACAGGTGCTGAGTGCCTGGTGCCATCCTAGGGGCTGAGAAACATCATGGTGAATGAGGCCACAGGGCTCCTGGTCTCATGAGTCTTACATTCTGGTTTGAGGGGGAACAGTGTACATCCAACAGATAAATTAATAAACAAGAAACTGTTATGCTGTAGAAAACACTACCTGTGCTGTCCTGGAGAGGGGTGGCCATTAGAGTAGGTGGGAGGACTCCCTGGAGGAGCTGACGACTAGACTAAGCTGACTCATGAGAAAGCTGACAGAAAATGAAGTACTAGCTTTATGCAGCTGGAAAAAATTTTACACACTTAAACCCAGAATGCAATAGTCTAAATGCTTCATGGCTCTGGAAGAAATTATAATGCATAATTTATAGCTAATTTGTAAAGTTAGTTTTAGAAATGTTTTTAATAACTTCCAGATGAGAGACCAACAGTGCATTCTACAACATTATGTTGCTGAGCTATATCCTAGAATGTGTACACAACCAAGCAGTCGCTGAAAGCTTCTCCTGTGAACCCAGAAGTGTTAGCCCATGGGAAGGACCCTGTGGACAATGCAGGGTCACCTGGCAGAGGCCAGGTGAAAGAAAGTCACTCCAAATCAGGGATCATTTGGTTACAGGAAATAGGAACCCATTTGAGGAAGCTTCATTAAAGACTAATTTAACTTGAACAGCCCCAAGGGCTGGATGTGGTGAGGAGTCCATGACGGATGAGATCTAAGAAATGAAAGGCCTACAGAGCTAAGAACTCTCCTCAATAAGCCACGTGGTTATTGTTTTTTAAATTTAATATGTTCATAATACTAGTAACCTGTGGAATTGCTTTTTATAATTTTTTATTACAATAAAATCTGTATAACACAAAATTTGTCTTTTTACCATTTTAAATTCCAATACCCCTTCAGTATCTGGTTCTTATGTTTGTCCATCTCTTCAAATTCAGTTGTTGCCTATTCACATCCCTTCATTTTTCCTTGACACCCAGACATGATGTAACACTGCTGTTAGGAGGCCTTTAGCAATGTCATACAATGGCAACCCACTCCAGTATTCTTGCATAGAGAATTCCGTGGACAGAGGAGCCTGGTGGGCTGCTGTTCATGGGGTCGCACAGAGTCAGACATGACTGAAGCAACTTAGCATGCATGCATGCATTGGAGAAGGAAATGGCAACCCACTCCAGTGTTCTTTCCTGGAGAATCCCAGGGACAGAGGAGCCTGGTGGGCTGCCATCTATGGGGTCACACAGAGTTGGACACAACTGAAGCGACTTAGCAGCAGCAGCAGCAGCGATGCCATGAGGTGTGGGATGGAAGGCTTCCCACTGTCCTGATGCGTTCTCTGTCTGTGCCCTGGCTGTTTTTCTCCTTTGCTTGGTGGAGCAGGGTGACTAAAGCTGGCTGCAGCTGCATACTCCCCTCCCTCAGGTCAGTTAGGCTCTGGATAATTAGTTTCCCCTGAAGACACATCTTGGTATATTTCAAACTGGTCCCTTTACCTTCCCTCTCCTAGAAGAGAAGATATTTCCCCTTGACATTTTCAGTGAGAACCTGGTCTAATTCCCAGAGGTAAATTCCACAGTATTGTACCTACTACCCATGACTTTGTTCCCCTGGAGTTCTCACTCTCAGAAATATCTATACTCAGGTGCCACTAATTCACCAGTTACAGTTCAGGTTTTCCTGTCCCAAAACTGGTTCCCACAGTGGTCTCCATTTTGTCTCTGCTTCAGGAAGCTGAGAATCCCTGTATCATCCATCTGTCTCTCCAACCTTGAGGGCAGTGATTTGTCCTGTGTCCGCCCCTCTCTTAAAGATCCAAGAACAGTGTTGATCAACTTTTCAGTCTCTTAATCTTTTTGTTTTTAAGATGGAGTGGTGATTTCCAAGCTCTGTACATGTGGAACTGTAAAATATTTTAACCCTTGTAACCACTGTTAAGAGTAAAATTCAGTGGCTTTAATTACATTCACAATATTATACAACCATTACCCACTACCTATTTCCAAAACTTTTTCATTGCCCCAAACAGAAAGTCTGTATCCACTATGCAATAACTACCCACTTCTTGTGAGTAATGCTTCTGTGGCCATTGATGTACTACAAGTATCTGCTTGAATCTTTGTTTTCAATTATTTGGGGTATATACCCAGAACTGCAATTCCTGGATCATATGGTAATCCTAGGTTTACTTTTTGGAGAATTCACCATACCATTTTCCACAGTGGCTGCATCATTTTACATTCATACCACAGAAGTACAAATGTTCCAATTTCTCCACATCCTTGCCAACACTTTTTTAAAAAATTATTTTTGTAATAGCCACTCTGGTAGGCATGGAGTGGTATTTCATTATGGTTTTGATTTATATTTTCTTAATGGATAATGATGTTGAGCATCTTTTTGTGTGTTTATTGATTGTTTGCATATATTCTTTGGAAAAATGTCTATTAAGTCTTTTATCCATTTTTTTCACATGAGCTATCGTTTTGTTGTTGAGTCATAGGATATAAATCAAAGAGGACACAAATAGATGGAGAAATATACCATGTTCATGGATTGGAAGAATCAATATAGTGAAAATGAGTATACTACCCAAAGCAATCAATAGATTCAATACAATCCCTATCAAGCTATTTTTCACAGAGGTAGAAAAAATAATTTCACAATTTGTATGGAAATACAAAAAACCTCAAATAGCCAAAGCAATCTTGAGAAAGAAGAATGGAACTGGAGGAATCAACCTGCCTGACTGCAGGCAATACTACAAAGCTACAGTCATCAAGACAGTATGTTACTGGCACAAAGACAGAAATATAGACCAATGGAACAAAATAGAAAGCCCAGAGATAAATCCACACACCTATGGACACCTTATCTTTGACAAAGGAGGCAAGAATATATAATGGAGAGAAGACAATTTCTTTAACAAGTGGTGCTGGGAAAACTGGTCAACCACTTGTAAAAGAATGAAACTAGAACCTTTCTAACACCATACACAAAAAATAAACTCAAAATGTATTAAAGATCTAAATGTAAGACCAGAAACTACAAAACTCCTAGAGGAAAACATAGGCAAAACACTCTCCAACATAAATCACAGCAGGATCCTCTATCACCCATCTCCCAGAATAATGGAAATAAAAGCAAAAATAAACAAATGGGACATGATTAAACTTAAAAGCTTTTGCACAATTAAGGAAACTATAAGGAAGGTGAAAAGACAACTTTCAGAATGGGAGAAAATAATAGCAAATGAAGCAACTGACAAAGAATTAACCTCAAAACATACAAACAAAGACTGCAGCTCAATTCCAGAAAAATAAACGACCCAATCAAAAAATGGGCCAAAGAACTAGACATTTCTCCAAAGAAGACATATGGACGGCTAACAAACACATGAAAAGATGCTCAACATCACTCATTATCAGAGAAATGCAAATCAAAACCACAATGAGGTACCATCTCATGCCAGTCAGAATGGCTGCTATCCAAAAGTCTGCAAGCAATAAATGCTGGAGAGGGTGTGGAGAAAAGGGAACCCTCTTACACTTTTGGTGGGAATGCAAACTAGTACAGCCACTATGGAGAACAGTGTGGAGATTCCTTAAAAAACTGGAAATAGAACTGCCATATGACCCAGCAATCCCACTTCTGGGCATACACACTGGGGAAACCAGAATTGAAAGAGACACATGTACCCCAATGTTCATTGCAACACTATTTATAATAGCCAGGACATGGAAGCAACCTAGATGTCCATCAGCAGATGAATGGATAAGAAAGCTGTCATATATATACACAATGGAATATTACTCAGCCATTAAAAAGAATATATTTGAATCAGTTCTGATGAGGTGAATGAAACTGGAGCCTATTATACAGAGTGAAGTAAGCCAGAAAGAAAAACACCAATACAGTATAATAATGCATATATATGGAATTTAGAAAGATGGTAACAATAACCTTATATGCAAGATAGCAAAAGAGACACAGATGTATAGAACAGTCTTTTGGACTCTGTGGGAGATGGCGAGGGTGGGATGATTTGAGAGAAGAGCATTTGAAACATGCATATTATCATATGTGAAACAGATCACCAGTCCAGATTCGATGCATGAGATAGTGTGCTCAGGGCTGGGGCATTGGGATGACCCAGAGAAATGGGATGAGGAGGGAGGTGGGAGGGGGGTTCAGGATGAGGAACACATGTACACTTATGGCTGATTCATGTCAATGTATGGCAGAAACCATTACAATATTGTAAAGTAAAAAAAAAAATTAAAAAGAAAAATAAAATAAAAATATAAAAATACAAAAAAAACCTATGTAAGATAATATTTTGCAAATATCTTCTCCCATTCCATTATATCCTTCTTCTTTCTCAATAATGTCCTTTGATGCACAAAAGTTTTGATTTTGATAAAATCCAATTAATTTATTTTACTTGTGTTGCTTATGCTTTGAGTATCATATCTAAAAACCTGTTGCCAAATCCAAGGATGTGATTTATACCTATGTTTTCTTCTAAGAGTTTTATGGTTTTAGCTCCTACTTTCAGGTCTATGTATTATTTTGAGTTATTTGTAAATGGTGTGAGATAAAAGTCTAAATGCATTCTTTTGCATTTCCCAGCATCTTTCATTGAAAAGTTTTGGCATCCTTGTAAAAGATCAACTAACCATATATGTAAGGGTTTATTTCTGGACTCTCTATTCTATTCCATCGGTCTCTATGTCTCTCTTTGTGCAGTACCACACTGTTTTGATTACTATAGATTTTATAGTTAGTTTTGAAATCAGGTAGTTGAGACTTTGTCCTTATTTTTTTGAGTTTTTTGACTATTAATCTATATTAATAGATTATTAATCTATCAATTATTTTGGGTATTAATCTATCAATATTAATATTGATTAATATTCCAGATATTAATCTATTGATTAATTTTGTTCCTTTGCCTGTGCCACGTGTTCCTGTTTCTTAGATATCTTGTAATTTTTTGTTGTTGAAACCCGGACATTTGAATCTTATAAAGTGGTAAATTTGGAAATCAGATTCTCTTCATTCCCTAGGATTTGCTGGATTCTTTTCCTTTGGGAAGGCTATAGTAGTCCATTTGCTTAGTGATTTTCCCTAACTAGTTTTGCAGAGACTGTATTCCTTGTCATGTGTGGCTAATGAAGTTTCTGTTCTTTTGTGCAGTTAGTGTTTTCATAGAGATTTCCTTAAATGCTCAGAGCTAAAAATCCAAAAACCAAAGAAACACAAAAATCACTTCTAGTCTTTGCCAAGTGACTCTGTTCCAGGTCACTCCTTCAACACCAAGCCAGGCTTGTACTAAGCCTGGAGATCAGCCCCAAGTGAGGCTGATGCTTTCTTCACATCCTGTCTCTCTGACCCAGGCATGTGCATAGGCTCCAGGGTCCCGATTTTTATTGTTTTAAATGTCTTAATTTCCCAAAGGAACTCTCAGGATTTTGCTCCCATGTCTTAGGCAGTCTATGGATGTGTTCAGCTGCCTGTTTATGTTTCCATCATAATCTTTTGCCCCAGGCATCTGTGGGTTGACAGTTCATCTTGCAGTATTTCCAAGCAACAGCACTGCCTTTCTAGCCTAAGTTCTGAGTCAGGCAAAATAGACATTACTTCCTTTATGTTAGTTCTACAGGTAGCCCCCAGACAGGTTAGAACAGACACCCACAATAATTAGCAAAGGTTCCATACTGAGAATGTGACTGCCATCTTCAAGATTCCTGCCAAGCAAGAGAGGTTGGACTACAACAACGGAAATGTTGCCAATCCTTCCTACCATTTTGAAACTATATTTTTCTTGATTCAGCATGCATTTATTTGCTCTAAACTTTGTCTATTTTCTAGAGTCCTGACAAAGTTGAATTTGGCTGTTTCTGCTCATTTTTTGTTTGTTTGAATTTATTAATTTATTAACTTTTATATAATTTTAAAGGTTACTTTCCATTTACAGTTATCGCAAAATATTGACTATATTTCCCATGTTGTGCAATACATTCTTTCTACTTTACACCCATTAGTTTGCACCCTCCTCCTCCACTCACACCCCTACTGGTAGCTACTAGTTTGTTCTCTGTCTGTGAGTCTGCTTCTTTTTTGTTATATTCACTAGTTTGCTGAATTTTTTAGATTCCACATATAAAGATGTCATACAGTATTTGCCTTTTTCTGTCTGATTTATTTCATTAGCGTAATTCCCTCTAAGTCTTCTTTTCTATGGCTGAGTAATATTCCATTTACCATATCTTCTTTAACCTTTCATCTGTTGATGGACACTTAAGTCATTTTCCATATTTTGGCTATTGTAAATAATGCTGCTATCAACATTGGAGTATATGTATCTTCAAATTACTGCTTTTGTTTTTTTTCAAATATATATCCAGGAGTGGCAATGCTGAGTCATATGGTGGTTCTATTTTTAGCTTTTTGAGAACTTTCCATACTGTTTTCCACAGTGGCTACACCAATTTACATTCCCACCAACAGTGTAGGAGGATTCCCTTTTCTCCATATCCTTGCCAACAATTTTTATTCATGTTTTTTTGGATGATAGCCTTCTGACAGGTGTGAGGTGACATCTCATGGTGGTTTTTATGTGCATTTCTATTTTTATGAGCATCTTTTCATATACCCATTGGCCATTTGTATATCCTCTTTGGAAAAATGTCTATTCAGTTCTTCTGCCCATTTTTTAATCATATTTTTTTTTGATGTGTGTGAGCTGTGTGAGCTGTTAATATTTGTTGAGTTGTGTGAACTGTTAATATCTGTCAGATATTAACCCATATTAGTAATACCATTTGCAAATGTTTTCTCACATTTAGTAGCTTGTCTTCTCATTTTGTCAATGACTTCCTTTACTGTGCAGAAACTTTCAAGTTTAACTAAGTTCCATTTATTTACTTTTGCTTTCTTTAAGAGATGGATCTAAAAAAAAAATATTGCTGTGATTTATGTCAAAAGTGTTCTGCCTATGTTTTCCTCCAGGAGCTTTTGATGTTTCAATAGCTTAGAGTTGTCTACTCTACCATTTTGTGAAGTTAAGTTCCCCTGGTGGTTTGCCTTATATTTTTCTCTGCAAATTTATTCCATTCTCCTCTTCTCCCTAAAGACTATTTCTTTCTTCTTTCTCATTATGGCAAATAGCTCCAAAATGACACTTCACCATGTAGCCTCAACCCTCAGGTCTGGGTCACATCATTGTCCAGCACCCTAATTGACTATGTCAAGTTTTCTAAGTCTCAAAAGCTGAGTTTCAGGACACTGAACCTGATTGCCTCAGCTTGAGAGTCTTGGGCCAATCAGCTGAGGGGGAGGAAGCTGCAAGACCTACTTCTTACTCAGCAGGGGTAGAGGGAGGGATTCTCTTGGAAAGGAGATAGGCTGGTTCCCAAAAGCTAGGTGTAGGGGCAGGAAGAAGATTTTAGTATCTCCATATAATCATGAAACACAACCTTTCCCTTCAGGGCTTTCAAGGAGAAAAGCACAATGAGATGATCCAACTATACTTAACCATGAAATCATTTTTATTTTCATGGAAGAACATTAATGTTTAGTAGAATATAAACAATACAGACATTACTTCAGGAGTTCAATAAAAATGTGTTGAATTTGAAAAGTGAAGATTCAGATGGCATCCATAATCTTCATCCCTGCCCTTCTAGCCCTGTGCCTGGTGCTTTGGTGGGTGGGGCCCTGAGCTGAGCACAACCCTGGGCTGGGTGGGCTGCAGACGTTCATTTCTGAGTAAAGGTTGGATTCCTGAGAGCTTGTGACAGACACCGAGCTACCTGCTATGCCAAAGAACAGGAATATTTCTCCACCCCCGTGTTTAACACAAGTGAAAGGAGGTCTGAGTCCTTGCTCCAAAAGGAAGAGACACATAGGACATAAGTGAGAGGGATGAACAGAAACCAGGAGGAGGCTAGGCTCTGGCTTGGGTTTGCCACATTCCAGCCAAGTTGTCACGTGTAACCAGGCCACTCAGCAAGGTCGCTCAAGGCCTGTGTTTCTTCACCCAGAAGTAAGGACCAGAGACACAATGGGTGATTTCCCAGGGTTTTGTTTCTTGCTTTTCCAATTTTTGTTTCATTTTTATTATTTTTTTAATTTTTTTATTCATAAAGAGGGAACTAATAATATATATATCTAATATAGTTTTTTTAATTTAAATTTATTTATTTTAATTGGAGGCTAATTACTTTACATTATTGTATTGGTTTTGCCATACATCAACATGAATCTGCCACAGGTGTACACATGCTCCCCATCCTCAACCCCCTCCCACCTCCCTCCCCATACCATCACTTTGGGTCATCTCAGTGCACCAGCCCCAAGCATCCTGTATCCTGCATCAAAACTGGACTGGTGATTCGTTTCTTATATGATATTATACATGTTTCAATGTTATTCTCCCAAATCATCCCACCCTCTCCCTCTCCCACAGAGTCCAAAAGACTGTTCTATACATCTATGTCTGTTTTACTGTCTCGCATATAGGGTTATTGTTACCATCTTTCTAAATTCCATATATATGCATTAGTATACTGTATTGGTGTTTTTCTTTCTGGCTTACTTCACTCTGTATAATAGGCTCCAGTTTCATCCACCTCATTAGAACTGCTTCAAATGTATTCTTTTTAATGGCTGAGTAATACTCCATTGTGTATATGTACCACAGCTTTCTTATCCGCTCATCTGCTAATGGACATCTAGGTTGCTTACATGTCCTGGCTATTATAAACAGTGCTGTGATGAACATTGGGGTACATGTGGCAGAAACTTTTCTTTTAAATAAAACATATGTTCAGTTCAGTCGCTCAGTCGTGTCTGACTCTTTGTGACCCCATGATCGCAGCACACCAGGCCTCCCTGTCCATCACCAACTCCCAGAGTTCACTCAGACTCACATCCATCGAGTCAGTGATGCCATCCAGCCATCTCATCCTCTGTCGTCCCCTTCTCCTCCTGCCCCCAATCCCTCCCAGCATCAGAGTCCTTTCCAATGAGTCAACTCTTTGCATGAGGTGGCCAAAGTGCTGGAGTTTCAGCTTTAGCATCATTCCCTCCAAAGAAATCCCAGGACTGATCTCCTTCAGAATGGGCTGGTTGGATCTCCTTGCAGTCCAAGGGACTCTCAAGAGTCTTCTCCAACACCACAGTTCAACACAGTCCCAGTATATAAAGTGAAAGTCATTCAGTTGTGTTCAACTCTTCATGACCCCATGAGCTATACAGTCCATGGAATTCTCCAGGAAAGGGTAGCCTTTCCCTTCTCCAGGGGATCTTCCCAGCCCAGGGATTGAACCCAGGTCTCCCGCATTGTAGGCAGATTCTTTACCAGCTGAGCCACAAGGCAAGGCCCCCTTCCCCTCCCCCACCCCACAAGTATATCAAGAAAATGGCAAAAGCAGAAGTGGCCTGATGGAGCAGGACAGGGGACTCAGCTGATCACCAGAGGTTCCCATGGGCCAAGTGTCCTCTGACCACTGAGGTGCTGTCTTTTTACATGAGAACCTGCCTCCCTACAGTGTGAGCTCTTCCAGGGCAACATGTCCTCAGCAGCCTTATGTCCTTAAACCATAGATCCTTGAAGGCAAGGCTATCGTAGAGGTTCTTGTGTCATCTGGTGGTAGGAGCTAATGATAATAATAATAGTGGGACTATCAGATAAACCTCTATGGCAAGTGCTGCTTCAGCCACAGGCTGTCCGAGATTTCTGGATTTCATATATAAGTCAGTGATCTGTTTTGCCAAAACTGTGTGTTTAAAAAGACAGTTTTCATTGCTGCAATGACTCCCCAATTCTTCAAAGAAAGGGCTTTTGAAAAATTTTTGTGGGAGAAAATATTTACAAATGAAGCAACTGACAAGGGATTAATCTCTAAAACACACAAACAACTCATGAAGCTCAATATCAAAAAAACAAGCAACCCAATCAAAAAGTGGATGGAAGATCTAAATACACATTTTTCCAAAGAAAAAAGGGCTTCTTAACAGTAATAAAATGACTGGTGCTTGGGAACCACAGCTCTAGAGCAGTTTCAGTCCTTGGCTTCACTTTGCCGTCTGCTTGTCTTCAGCAGCAACACAACCTTTGGCTGCCCTTACATCTGTAGGTGCATCCAGGTGTGGCCTCTGGGTCCTTGGGCTTCCTGGTTGCAACATGTCTGAGCAGGATCCCAAGGGCAATTGGCCATGAGCACTGACCCATCTTTGGCACTGAATACATCTGCATTCAGGCCAAGGTCCTGAATATATGTCAGAGACATGCCACATGGGTCTTCACATCTGGAACAAAGGGCGCCTGAGGTTATTCAAAGTAAAATAGCCCCAATCCCTAGAACCACCTGGGAGATCGAAGATAGAAGTGAACCAGCATGGTCCCTGTCCTCAGCTGGGGACAGACAGGGAAACTGACCATCAAAGCCAGCCTTCAGTGTGTCCACAGAGGGCAAAGCGCTGCAGGGACCCAGAGGTGGAGGGAACCCCTCCATCTGAGGCCATGGAAAATGGTGGGAGTGTGAGGAGCCAAGGAAGCTGCGCACAGGAGAAGCAGTGAGATGATTCTCAGGGTGAGGAGTCAGCCAGGCTAAGGGCAAGGGATGCTGCAGGCAGAGGGACAGAGCAGCAGTGGCAAGAAAGCCTGACAGCTTGTAACTCAGGGAGACTGTGTCTGCAGCATCTTTTCAGCAAGACCATTTTCTTCAAAGTCAAGTTTGGAGAAGACACCACCTGTGTATGTACCTGCTTTCCACAGGTACCCTAACTCAGGACCAAGTCACCACCGGGAGCCACAGTTTGGGGCAGCTTGAGCTTTGCAGATGATCAGTCCCTGAGTCCAGCATTGTGTGGTTAAGTGACCCAGTTCTGTTGCGAGGACTTGTTTCCCCCAGAAGGCTCATCTTGGGAGTAACCCTGAAGGTAAGAAGAATTCTTGGTCAAAGTGTCTGAATGATTCTCTAGGGATAGAGACCCTTGGCTGATTAGGGTGGTTCCTGGGTGAGTGGAATTGATTCCAGGCTGCATCTGAAGATTCAGGCCCAGGTTCTGGACTGTGTGGTCCTTCTGCATCGGAGAATCTCTGCCAGATGGGGCAGAAGCAAGGGCCCCAGAGGCCCCCACCCCATCCTCAGCTGGAATGGGACTTAGGTAGGGTTGATATCCTTCATGCATGAGCTCTGAAAGCAATGAAGACTCAGAGTCACATCCAGCTCGTGGACTGAGAAAGACTCCAGAGATGACAGTTGAGTTATGAGTGTCAAGAGAGTTGGGAATGAGTACAGAAAGAGGGGGGTGGGGAGGAAATAATACAGATGAAGGTGCACCAACAGGAGAGGGATGAATTTCCAACATCCTTCTGGAAATAATGCTGGTAACTCCTGGTGGCAGCTTGTGATGGCCTAACTTCCTCAGTCTGTCTCCCATGCCCCTCAAGGTCAGATCCATCTGGGGCTCCAAATGATAAATCCATTATTGGTTTGGCACAAGCAAGCCAGGCAGGACACATTCAGAGTACACTGAAGAGGCTGCACAAGCCACCAGTGACCAATGAATGAGCACTGGGAGTATGGGGTTTATAGGGAGGGGGGTTGTTGTGGGTTGAATTGTGTCCCCCACCAAGATATTGAAGTCTCAATACCCATGAACTTCAGGGGCTATTTGAAGATAGAGTCTATACAGATATGAAGCTAAGATGATATCCTATAAATAGGGGAAATATACACAAACTTCAGTTCAGTTCAGTTCAGTCACTCAGTCGTGTCTGACTCTTTGTGACCCCATAAACCCCAGCATGCCAGGCCTCCCTGTCCATCACCAACTCCCGGAGTCCACCCAAACTCACGTCCATTGAGTTGGTGATGCCATCCAACCATCTCATCCTCTGTCATTCCCTTCTCCTCCTGTCCTCAATCTTTCCCAGCATCAGGGTCTTTTCAAATGAGTCAGCTCTTTGCGTCAGGTGGCCAAAGTATTGGAGTTTCAGCTTCAACATCAGTCCTTCCAATGAACGCCCAGGACTGATCTCCTTTAGGATGGACTGGTTGGATCTCCTTGCAGTCCAAGGGACTCTCAAGAGTCTTCTCCAACACCACAGTTCAAAAGCATCAATTTTTCGGTGCTCAACTTTCTTCACAGTCCAAATCTCACATCCATACATGACCACTGGAAAAACCATAGCCTTGACTAGACGGACCTTTGTTGGTAAAGTAATGTCTCTGCTTTTTAATATGCTGTCTAGGTTGGTCATAACTTTTCTTCCAAGGAGTAAGCGTCTTTTAATTTCATGGCTTCAATCACCATCTGCAGTGATTTTTGAGCCCAGAAAAATAAAGTCTGACACTGTTTCCACTGTTTGCCCATCTATTTGTCATGAAGTGACAGGACCGGATGCCATGATCTTAGTTTTCTGAATGTTGGGCTTTAAGCCAACTTTTTCATTCTCCTCTCTTATCTTCATCAAGAGGCTCTTTAGTTCTTCTTCACTTTCTGCCATAAGGGTGGTGTCATCTGCATATCTGAGGTTATTGATATTTCTCCCGACAATCTTGATTCCAGCTTGTGTTTCTTCCAGCCCAGCATTTCTCATGATGTACTCTGCATATAAATTAAATAAGCAGAGTGACAATATACAGCCTTGACGTACTCCTTTTCCTATTCGGAACCAGTCTGTTATTCCATGTCCAGTTCTAACTGTTGCTTCCTGACCTGCATACAAGTTTCTCAAGAAGCAGGTCAGGTGGTCTAGTATTCCCATCTATGAAATAGATAAATCACAAGGACCTACTGTATAACACAGGAATATATAATCAATATCTTGTAATATTCTATAATGGAAGGAATCAGACAAAGAATATATATATATATATAACTGAATCACTTTGCTGTACACCTGAAACTAATATAACATTGTAAATCAATTATACTTCAATTTTTGTTTAAATAAAGGGGAAATTTTGAACACAAAGCAAGATAGAAGGCTATTTGAAGTCACAGGAAGGAGGCCATCCACATGTTTCTTTGACTTTAACCTTTGCTTTTTGTTGTTTTTGTTATTATGATCTTACACCATAGCCTGCCTTGGGGAACCCTGCTCCTCTTCCTGACTATTAAACTCAAGTGCCTATGTTCAGCTCACAGAGAGATAATCTGACGCAGCTCACCTATGAATGATTGCAGAAAAGAAGAAATAAACACATCCCTTTCTATTTTGCAAGATAAATGTCTTTTTAACTTTATTTCCTCACTTCCTCTTCCTCTCTGTTCTGTAAAAGAACCTGGCATCCAGACCCTGATAAGATGGTTGAGACATAGTCCATCATCTGTCTTTCTGAATGAAGTCATATTCCTTACCTCAACAGCTCATTTCTCATTTCTCAGTTAATTGGCCTGACATGCAGTGAGCAGAGCAAGCATGGACTCGGTAACATCAAGACCAGCAGAAACTAGGAGACAGGCCTGGCACAGAGGCTCCCTTTCAGTCCTCAGAAGGAACTAGTCCTGTCAACCTCTTGACCTTGGATTCTAGCCTCCAGAACCGGGAGACCATAAATTTCTGTTGTTTAAACCACTATGTGTGTGGCACTTTGTTACAGAAGCCTCAGAAAACTAGGGTGTTGGCTTATTATTTGAAAAAGTCTCCAGGCTGGTGATAAGTATAAATTATGAAGGTTTAGAAATAGATTCTGTTCCTGAGATAACTACCAGGTTTCCCCCCATCAGTCTGTGTTAGTTCTCTTTATGCAGGACACCACAGTGAGTAATTGGCCCTTCAGTCCACCCTGGCTCTCCTGGCCAATCAAAGTCTAATGAATCCTCTCCGCAGAAAATTGCCTACACGCACACTCAAAGCAGATGCAGCTTGGTGAAGTAAGTCAGACAGAGAAAGGCAAATACTGTACGATATCCCTTATATGTGGAATCTTAAAAATATGACAAACTAGTGAATATAACAGAAAAGAAGTAGACTCACAGATATAGAGAACAAACTTGTGGTCCCCAGTGTGATGTAGAAGAGGGGGAAGTACAAAGTATTGGATGTAAGATAAGCTCAAGGATATATTGTACAGCACAGGGAATGTAGCCCGTATTTTGGGATATCTGTAAATGAAAAGTATCCTTTAAAATCATGTTCAGTTCAGTTCAGTCACTCAGTCGTGTCTGACTCTTTATGACCCCATGGACTGCAGCACACCAGGCTTCCCTGTCCATCACTAACTCCTGGAGCTTACTCAAACTCACATCCATCAAGTCAGTGATGCCATCCAACCATTTCATCCTCTGTTGTCCCCTTCCCTCCTGCCTTCAATCTTTCCCAACATCAGGGTCTTTTCCAATGAGTTCCATTATTTGCATCAGGTGGCCAAAGTATTGTAGTTTCAGCCTCAGCATCAGTCCTTCCAATGAATATTCAGGCTTGATTTCCTTTAGGA
The DNA here is from genome assembly GCF_019923935.1 of Bubalus bubalis. NCBI lineage: Eukaryota > Metazoa > Chordata > Mammalia > Artiodactyla > Bovidae > Bubalus > Bubalus bubalis. The sequence continues at coordinate 120,501,301 of NC_059160.1, read as the reverse complement.
TTGACTGGTTTGATTTCCTTGCATCCAAGGGACTTTCAAGAGTCTTCTCCAACACCACAGTTCAAAAGCATCAATTCTCCAGTGCTTGGCTTTTTTTATAGTCCAACTCTCACATTCATACATGACTACTGGAAAAACCATAGCTTTGACTAGACAGACCTTTGTCCGCAAAGTAATGTCTCTGATTTTTAAAATGCTGTCTAGGTTTGTCATAGCTTATCTTCCAAAGAACAAGAGTCTTTTAATCTCGTGGCTGCAATCACCATCTGCAGTGATTTTGGAGCCCAAGAAAATAAAGTCTGTCACTGTTTCCACTGTTTCCCCATCTATTTGCCATAAAGTGATGGGATTGGATGCCATGATCTTCATTTTTTGAATGTTGAGTTTTAAGCCAGCTTTTTCATTCTCCTCTCTTATCTTTATCAAGAGGCTCTTTAGTTCCTCTTTGCTTTCTGCCATAAGGGTGGTGTCATCTGCATATCTGAGGTTATTGACATTTCTCCCAGCAATATTGACTCCTGTTTGTGCTTCATCCAGCCCAGCATTTTGCATGATGTACTTTTCATGGTAGCTCAGCTGTTTTTGTTTGTGTTTTTAACACAAAAATTAAAAACACACACACAAAAAAAACAGCAACAAAACAGACACAGCCTTCTACACAAACCTCAAAGTCTGTATACCTTGGCAGTAGTGTAAAGAGTTGGGGAAAGGCCCACTGTGTGATATGCCAGAAAAAATTGGATGGTTAAAGCCAGGAGCAGTTCACTGGGATCCTGAGGCCTGCAGCCCTGTCTCGAGGACCCTGGTAACAAGCCTGTGTGAGAAGTGATATGGGAAGCAGTCACTGGGGGGAAGGATGTGCCTAGAGGAAGTCAGTGCCCCTCCTGACTCTCCCATCAGCACCCATGTGACCCGCTCTGTTGCCCCTGCTGTGGTCACGTATCTGAACTGACACAGGGGTACCCGCTCTCCCATGTTCCTTCCCCCAGGGCAGATCCCTGTGAGCAACTTGGGATGAAGCTGTATCCCACGTTTCCAGGTATGCCTCTGCAGTTCCACTGACCAGGGCTCAGGGGCCTCAATTTCATTTGCTCTGAGATCAAAGGAAATGCTCTCAGCAGACAGGTCCCAGGAAACCCTCACTGACCCCCATCCCTCCAGGAGACCTTTGAAGAGTCATTTTACACATGAGGCCTTATCAGGAACACCTGCCTAAGAGGGCTCCCTGGGCCAGCCCTGGTTTAGTTCCCGTTCTGTCTCCTTTGCAAGTGCTGTGTTAGATTGCAGCAAAGGCAAAGGATAGCTGTTGTTCTAACTGCATTGTTTTAATGAACCAAGGCTACATTGCAGTAACCCATTCTAAATCCCGCATTGCCCCTTGCAGCTAAAAGTGTCCTAAAGTCACTCCCTGGCTTTCATCACACAAATTTGCACAAGATAGGCCTCACAGCCCTGCACCTGGGTCCCCCACCTCAGTGTCACTTCACCCACAGCCCTCTCCGACCCCCCTCCTCAGGGAAGGGAGGGGCTGATGGGCAACGAGGCACTGTGTTCTTGGAGGTGGAGTCCCAGACTCACATCTGACTCCACCATTGATTTAGAGGCTCTCACAGACAGGGACAAAGAGACCAAACAGAAACAGAAACCAGTGAGAGGTACATAGAGCGGACTCTTCATCACGGACGCTCATCACCTTAGGCTATTGTACTGGCTTTGCTGAATTCGGTACTGTGCATTTTCCAACATAATTTCTGACTTGAAAAAGGAGTTCTCAATCAGACATCCATTACCCCTGCCTCTCTCCCTGTTATGGGTTAAACTGTGTCCACCACAAGTTTATATATTGAAGTTCTAACCTCAGACCCTCCAAATATTTGACTGTAAAGACTTTAAAGAGGTAATTAAGTTAAATGAGGCCACTGGGGTGGCCCTAATCCAATACAACTTATGTCTTTATAAGAAGAAAAGACAAGGACACAGACAAGCACAGAGGGACGAAGGACCAACAGGAGGACACAGGAAGATGATCATCATATAGCCAAGGAGAGAGGCCTTGGAGGAAGCACACTGCTGACACCTTGGCTCTGGACTTCCAGCCTCCAGAACTGCATGAGAAGATAAATGTCTGTTGAAGCCCTGGTCTGCAGTACTCAGCTATGGCAGTACTTGGAAATATCTAATATTTGTAAAGAATGGTTAAACTAGTTTAAAAGAAAAAAAATTGTATTCACTTTCTTTTTGATCCTACAACACTCCTGTGAGATGTTATGTCTGTTTTGTAGGTGGAGGAGCTGAGGTGCAGGAAAGAGGTGGCCTAGACCTCCTACCTTGCAGAAACACCCAACAGCAGAGCCCTCCTTTCACCAGCTCGTTCCTTCCCATCCACTTCCTTTAGTGAAAAAACCTACATCAGTTTAAGGATTCTGGTGCCTGTTCTCGACATGTGTCACCATATGGACATAGAATGTTTATGGAAATATCCTGCAAGAGTTGGATTCCCACTGTGTCTTATTCTCACACTTTTGTCTGAAGTCATACTTCTCCTGCTTGTACATCTGCATCTCACCTGGGACTCTTCATGATGATGGAACTAAATAGGCGAGACCCACGTCCATAAGACAGAGTATCGAAGGCTCCAACCCTGCTTACTTCGTGCAGACAGGGAGTCAGAGCTGTGTCATACATGGAAATCCAAGTGTGAGATGGTTGGTGGGAGCATACAAGGGTCCTGGGGAGCTGGGGGCACCCCCAGAAGAAACGGGACTACCCAGACATCAGGCTACAGGTTCATTTCCCTGGATACCTGCCCACTCTGGTTATCAGAACCTTAAAGACAAACACTGCTTACTTCATTCCATTCTAGTACTATTCCCCATCTTGGAATTTGTACTTTTTTTTTTTTAATAGCTTCATTGATGAATAACTAACATAAAATAATCTGCACATCCTTAAAGTGTACAATGGGGCAGATTTTGACCTTTGTGTGCACATGTGAACCTCATTGCCATCAAGGGGATGAATGTGTCTGAGTTCCCTTGGGCCCTTTGCAACCTTCCTTCCTGTACTCCCCTGCATAGCACCTTCAGGCCATCATTGATCAATTTTCTGTCACTGTACATTTGGATTTTCCAGGACTTTACAGAAATTAAATCCTGTAGTAGGCATTCCTTTTATCTGGCTTCTTTTACTTGGCCTAATAACCTGAGATTCACTCACATCACTGCATATATCAATAGTTTATTCCTTTGATTTCTGCTTAGTTTTCCACTATGTGGAAACAGCATAATTCGCTCACTCATTCATCTGTTGCAGGGTGTTTGTGCTGTTTCCAGTTTGAGGCTAGTTCAATGCAGCTGTTTGAATTTGGTGCAAAGTCTCTATATGGACACTTGCTTTCACTCCTCTCCAGTGAATTCCTAGGTGGAGTGGTGGCTCTTGAAGGACTCGTACAGTTAACTGTTAGGAAACTATCAGGCGATTTCCCAAAGCAACATAGGAGTGTTCTGGTCTCTCCACGCCCTTGTGACACTTGATATGACCTATTTTTCTGATTTAGCTGCTCTCATAGATGTGCAGTGAATTATTATGGTTTTAATTTGCATTTCCCCAATAATGATGATGTTGAGTGTCTTTTCATGTACTGTTTTGTCATCTTTGTATTTTATTTGGTAAGTCTTTTAATCACTTTAAAAGAAATAGGATAATTTGTATTCTTGTAATTGAATTTAAAGAATTCTTGATACATCCCGAGTCTTTGTTAGATGTACGTTTTACATTTCATTCACTATAATATGTAAACAAGAAAGGCTTATTAGGAATAGCTGTACCACTCTATGAAATGAAATATGCATCATTTATTCAACTAGTATCTTAAGTATAAATTATGCATGCCAAAGTTGCAAAGAGCACACAGATATACTACTTTCAATCCCTCCCTGATGGCTTGGTGGGACACTTAGTCAGATGGGCTGGAGGAAACCTCTGGGTTCTGCCCCATCTGGGTCATCTACATTTCTTGCCTCTTATCCTCAGGGCCTTTCCTATAACCACCCTCCCCTCCACACCACACACAGGTTGGGTCACATGCAGGATCAGACAGGCACCATGGTTATCACGGTCTATTAGACAGAATCTTCCTTTCGCTGCCCCAGCTGCATGGCTGCACCAGATCTTCCTTTCAGCTCCTGTCAAGCAGGGACAGCCATCTGGGGACACCTGCTTTCTCCTCACTTCCAGAGGGTGAGGGGTGTTGTAGCTTCTCCAACTTTTTGCAGGAAAAGATCGATGTTTCAGTTGTGTATTAACTTAGAGAGTTGTCCCCCTGATTAAAAAGTAACCCTCCCTTTGCCACCAAATATCTCTTCCTGGAGGCAACAGCATGGAGGTGGTACTGAGGCATTAGAGGAACAGCCATTTTTTACCCCTTCCCTCGGGGCTGAAAAGTTGTATACTTGGAAATGTACTCAATGTTTCCCTCCCTGCAGGAAGTGCAAACCCTATAAGAGCAGGCACTTTGCCCATCTTGCTTGCACTTATGTGCTCAGCCCTGTGTGCAGGGCCTGGCCCCACAGATGGAGCTCAGTACATAATGGTTCATGAGTGAATGTGTGACCAGGCTGAATGGTGGAATTCAGGGCTGAGAACTGGAAGGATTAACATTGAGACCACCCAGCTAATAAATAGAGACAGTACTCAGACCCAGGTGTGCCTGTGGCCTTTTCAATGGTGTGAAGTGGGTGCTTCCCTGGAGGCACTTCTGCTGCACTCTGACACCAAAGATAGGCCATCTTTGTGCTCAAAGGGCTGGGGACCTCAGAGAAAGATGAAGTCACAGACACACAGCCTGGGAGAAGAAAGTGCCACCTGTGAGCCAGCAGCGCTGAGCAGCCAGGGTCTGCCGCTGACTTCGGTCGAGCCACTGTCTGTGGCTGTACAGTCCCCCCTGGTTCCTCCTCTTGGCCCTGTGTCTTCATTTCATAAGTTACAAAGTGAAAGTTTCTTTAAAATCCAGAGTAACAGGAAAATTGCAAGTGATATTGAAAATGTTTCTAAACTTCTGAGAAAATTTAAGCTTAGCATGATTTTTAAGGGCTTTCCCAGTGCCTCAGTGGTAAAGAATCTGTCTGCAATGCAGGAAATGCAGGTTCAATCCCTGGATTGGGAAGATCCCCTGGAGGAGGAAATGGCAACTCACTCCAGTACTCTTGTCTGGAAAATCAAAAAGTCAGACTTGAATGAGCACAGCACAGCAACATGATTTTTTAAAGTCCTTTAAATCACATGCTTCCACTTTTTGCACGCCCATCTTCCTATTTCTCTTGTATCTGGAACTCTTACCCTTGACCAGCACCATTGTCTTCATCACAGATGAAGCAAGTCCTTTCTGGGCACATCCCCCTGCTGTCCCAGCCTGGCTCTTCTTCACCACTTGACAAACCTACCACCAGTTTCCTGATTCTAAGTCTCTATCCCCTGTGATGTCCACATAGGTCCCCTAAACAGTCTGTTAGTGATATCCTTTGCCAGGCCACCTCCCTCACCACTGACTGTCGCTGAATCCCAGTCTTCTCACACAGACTCACATGTACACACACAGACACACATGCACACACATGCACACAAGCTGCACCTTGAAACAGGAACAAGCTGTGAGCTCTTGGTCTGGCCTTGTTCCAGTCTAGGGCAGCAGGGCCCCAGTAAACAAATGTCCATCCAGTAAAGACAGATATTCAAATTATGATTGTGTCTTCAATGGAGCTAATAATGGAGACAGTGGAAGATCAGGACAGAAGAACAAAGCTTTGACCAGGTGGTGGGATCAGGGGAGAGTATTTTGAGGAAGTGACGTCTGAACTGACACTTGGAAGGTGAGTAGGTCCTGGCCTTGGAGGACTAAGGGAGAGATGAACAAAGTCATGAGGTGAGGAGATTTTGGCATCTGGAGGAGATGACAAAAACCTGAGGGGTGATATGTCATCAATCAAGGGGCAAGGACACATGTGGACAAGCATGAAATAGGGCCTTCCAGATCGTGATGGAACCCAGATCATGCTTGCTACTGGAGGAGGCTGTGCAGTAAGTGAGGCAGCAGCAGAGGTTGGACCAGTGTGGAGGGTGATGGAGGGGTCAGGGTGGCAGGGGTGAGGGGCTGATGAAATGCCTTCGAGGTGAGAGTGAGTAAGACAGTCAGGATATGGTGCCAGACAGCATGTGAGGGGTAGAAGATGACGTCAGGAAGGGTCCAGATTTCCACTGGTGAAAGCAGGTGGATTTTCCAGGATGCGGAAGAGAAAAGAGTACTTTGTGGGGGGAGAGCCCAGTTCAGTTTCAGGCAGATGGGCCTAAAGTGACGTTTTCAATAGTCCTGTGATTTATTATAATCATATTGACAGTTTCTACCACTCAAAGCAGAGAAACCACCTTCAAAAGTGTGTACGTGTTTTCTTTCAAACAAGATGAGATCCACTGGGGGGCAAAGAAAACATTAAACAGTCCACGTGTGGCTCCTGCAGGGCAGGACAAACACAGTGGGCCCTGACACACTTGCCTTGCTGATATCTGGGGAGAAAAGAGCAGGGAATATTGGCGTGCAGGTATTTTTAGCCTTCAAAACATTATGAAGTGGCAGGTAATTATGATTGTTGTTTTTCAGAGAAGGGAAAAGCAACTTCTGAGTCCACTGTTTTGCATCATGATCTTTTTATTTCCTGATCTAGTTAGCACAAAGATCCTTGTGCTAACTAACTACTGCCCTAGGATGTTAATAATAAAATGAAAAGTCCTGGATGATCTCCTCCCTAACCCAAACCTCACTCAAAATTCCTAAGCTATGTCTTTTGCAAATGGTTTGAGTTTGCCACAAAGAGAAGCAAATTTCATCCTATTAAAACAAACTATAGGAACAATCACACCACATATAAAGTGAGGGCATTACAGTGATTGAAGATGGCCATAAGATCATGGATTCCTTACTGTACAGAGACTAGTCCCTAGTAGAAGACACAACACGTGGTGTCAGACAGATCTGTGGGCAAGGTGCAGTGAGGTCTTGCATGGGAAGATCCACGGAACATGGCATCGGCCCATGGCTCATAGCTGATGGAGTTCCCAGCAGGGGGTGTCTTCTGCCAATTTAAATAAATCTCTCCCTCGTGCCTCTGACAGTTTTTCCTGAACAGGAGGTTAGGGAGTAGGGGGTGGTCATTGTAAAAGAAAGGGAAGAGAAACTGACACTTAATAATTTCCTGCCATGATCCAGCCTCCTTCATATACATGAGGCCCTGTGTGTGGGTTTCCTCCTCTGTAAATATCAGTAATAATAGTGGCCCTGTGATGGGTTTGTTTTTTGAGGGGCAAATAGCTACTCTGTGTAGACCACTTGGAACTGTGCCCAGAACATCAGAAGTGCCTGCTGTGTGAGAGTTTTTCTTACAAGAACCCTCATCATTGTCACTACATTTCTCATCACAGATTCTTTGATGCTCATTTTGCAGATGAGGAGACTGAGGTTAGCAGTGTACCAGTCAGTGCTGGTTCCACACAGTGGAGTAACTTTATTCGGAAAGCCAGCAGATTGAGAAGATGGTGGACTTGTGTCCCAAAGAAACATCTTACCTGAGTTAGAATTCAGGTTTCTTTTATACTAAAATGGGAAGAAGTGTGGCTGGTCATTGCAAACTTCTTGATGTAGTAATCCTTTGCTCTTGTAGCTGTCCTTGTAGGTCAGGTCACAAAGTTCCTATTAACCTCCAACAAGAGGAAACGTCATACTCTGTTTTACAACTTTTTATCTCTATATGAATGGAAAAGTTTTACATCTTTAAAGGTCAGAGTTTTGAAAATGAGCTTTCCTATATATTTCAGACTATAGGCAGCATTCTTAACTTGTAGCAAAAGCAGCAGAATATAATGTTAAAGTAAAAGAAACATCCAATATTGAGGCAGATGTGTTCTTCCAAATTACAGCCCCCCTGTAGCATCAGCTGGCTGCACCCACCTCCCTTTTTCCTCCTTCTCCACCATCTTTTAGAGCTATGTCTGCACACTGCCCTCTTTCTCCTTGGTAAGGAAGATGTCATTCTTGCTGAAAACCTTTCATATATTTAAGACAGGGCAACAACAATAATAAGAACAATAAGCAGCAATGATAGCACCTTGAATTTGGAAACAGTCTTTTCCTAGAGAATCTCAATCTTCTCCCAAAGTAAACAAAAAAGAAGGAGACAGAGAGCTGAGTGCTTTGCTGGGGTCATGAGCCAGGACAGCTGTATCCAGGATGATAGCCCATCTCTTTAAGTTGTAGATGCCTCCTTCTCAGTTTCCTGATCTGTAGGATGAAATAAGTCAATGCATTTCAATTCAGCAAGCATTTACTGTACATAAATTCACTTGAACATTTACTGTATATAGAGCATTTACCATTCTTGAATTCATTTGTGCATTTACTGTATGTAAAGCCTTGTAATTTTGATTATCTTGATTCATTTCCCATGACTGTATCAAGTAATAAAATCACAGAGACTATCATTGTAACCACCTCATTAGCATGTAGGTTTATAGTTATTTCAGTCCATCCCTAGAACTTTCCTGGTAAGTTGTATACCCACATACACACACACACACACACACAGAAAGCTAGCTTTCTAAACTCTGGAAATGTCTTTTTCAGTTCCCTTTCAGTATTGCATTCATGATGTAGATTCCCTATCTTCACTTATCTGTGATTTCCCTCCCTGAATTTTTATGGATAAAGCACAATCCATCGGTCTGGAGAATCAGTGTTGGAACCACTTCTCTTCCAGACTTCTCTAGAACCAGGAACTCATGCTGACCTGGAATGCTGACTTTGGTTCCTCCTCTTAGCCAAAGGCATCTAAGGCTGCCTTCCTCAATTGTGGTCTTCAACCTGGAGAAAACAAAGGGCAAGTCAGGTACCCCGTACACTTCTCAGCCCTCCAGTACTGGAAGGTGTGATCACAGTGCATCTCCACAGGAAACCCCTCTGACCATTCATTCTAAGTCCCAGTCCCAGGACCACTGCTGCCCTGACCACGCCCTGAGCCCGGCTCTTGGCTGCACAGGCTAGTTTTGCTGTATGTGGATGCCCTGGGGTGGCAGAAGCACGTCAACCCTATGTGCCCACTTTGAGCAGAGGTGTGAGATGTGGCAGCCACTCAGAAATGCTTGCAATGTTTGGAGCCAGGTGGTGGTAGGGTTGTGGTTAGGACTGTCTCTATAACTGAGGTGAAGGCTGTGGTTTTTCCAAATTGGTTTCCCCGTGTCCAACAGCATCCTCATCTAAAGGCAAAATGGGAAGGAGATGAAGATGGAAGGGGACATGGCAATGGGAGGGACAGACAGGAGGAGAGGAAATGCCAGGGACATAGGGCAAGAAGGAAGAAGGGGATACAGCAGACATGTCCCACCTGCCCCTGGATGGTCCTCTTAGAAAACCTTCACTCTCCCTGAGGATGAGCCTTAAGAAGTTTCCATCTTACTGGCCACACAGTGGGCACCTGAGGAGGGTTCTGCCCACCTGCCAGGGCCCAACAACCTCTTGGCATCAGGAGTCCCCAACTCTGTGCTGCCCTTGAGGGACAGGTCAGGGAACTCAGTTCCAGTCACTGGCCTCACAGGAATGTGACCAGCTCTGCCAGATTAAAGACTTTCCCAGCACCCTCGGTCTTTTTTATTTCTTGTTTCACATCCTCTAGCTAAACTTGCCTGGCCTGTTGGAGAGGAGTGTGTTTCCCAGCTGCATGAGGTTCTTCTAATGTGAAGAAAGGATTCCAAGATGGATGGGAGAAAATAGAGAATTGGAGAGATTTTTCAAAGATAATAGAGATTTTTAATGCAATAGCATCCTTCATTTTAACTTTGGACCTGTTGGAAGAGCACCATCTGTGCATTAACTGGGTTCCCGGAAGAAAGGCTTTCAAAGGAGAACACAGCCCACGTGACCTCTCTGCCCCATCCTGTTCCAGCTATTTTAAACTGGGCAGACTTGTCAGGCTGCTCCTGTGGACAAAGTAATCCAGATGAAAACCAGTTCCTTCATGTGGCGAAGGGAGAAGGAAGATAGTTTTTCTCTTAGATTTTCATTTGGTTTTTCAATAAGTTGAAGCAGAAAAACTACTTGCTACCAATTTCAAATGGGTGGTGAGAGAAGACATGGCTGAAGGTAAAGGGTGGGCAGGCTGGGCTCAGCATGAGGGGAAAAGGGCGTCCCCTGCACAGTGCCCTCTGAGTCAGCCACATCGGGAGAAAGCCTGTCATGAAGCAGGCTCCGTTGTTATTCAGGTGCAGGGAGGTCAGCAGATCAGCAGGTGGCCACACAGGAGAGACAGCTTGTTACTCAGAGCTCCCAGGAGGAGGGGGCATGGCATGCCTTGGGGGAATGGCCACATGGGGAAGGCCCGGGGTGGTTGGGAGGAGAAGGAAGGGGGCAGATGCATGGATAGTATTATGGTTTCCATGAGAAGAAGTGGGCAAGGCAGGGTCAGCAGGCTCAGGACTGACTGGTTTGTATCATTTCAGGGCTCTGGGTGTAGGGCTGCCCTGGTTGACTGGTACCTGACCTGGGTGATCAGGACAGGGGCCTGGTGAAAGCCCCACAGAGGAAGTAGGAGGAGGTGGGCTCTGGATTGACTGGTTTGCTTTTGAAAAGTGTGCTATCAGTGAGTTGTTAACCATGCCTAGGAACTGGCAGCCCTGGCAGGGGCAGTCCTTCTAGGATCAGCAAGGCCCCAAGAAGCCAAAGCATCAGAATATAGAAAACAGAAGATGTGGTTCATGCAGAGAAGCAGGGTTTTAGATGAATCTCTGAAACAAAATATGAAGGGATCAAACCTTTACTGAAAATCCTAAGTCAGCCTACTCTTTCACCTGAAAATGTTCACCTATCTTATTTCCTCCTTCTTTTGTTTCTTTTGAGCACCAAGATATCCTGTGATGGGGAAGCCCAGGCAAACTAGGGAGAAGTTTTTGTTGGTATAATTGCCAGTGTGGAGGAAAGAACCTCTGTGTGGATTGAGTCACCAGACATGATGAACAACGCTGTTCTAAAAGGGCCCTTGGGAGATCCAGGCACAGTGGAGCTCCACCCTGTGTATGAGCTGTGCCCCATCTATGTGCCTGCTAAGGTTCCCCATGATTCTGGAGGGATGGGTTTATCTGGTCAGAGTTATAGCCTTCAGCTACTCCACCTCACACCTTTCTGAGCTCTGAGTGGAAGGTCACTGGTGACCTGGCCATGCAGCTGACCATGACAATCCTATGTATGGCATCCAGGGTTGCTGCCTGGAGTGAAGTGAGGTTGCTGCCTGGCAAAGCCTTTTCTCCCAGGACAGATGAGCTCAGCTAATGCATGTTTCTGAAGCCTGTGTATTTGTTTAGTAAATATTAGATTCTAATGACAGAGCTGTTCTTTGTGGGATTTTTAAAATATATTTTTAAAAAATTTATTTGGTTGTGCTGGGTCTTACTTGCAGCTTTTGGGATCTTCAATCCTCTTTGTGCCACATGGACTTCTAGTTGCAGATGTGAACTCTTTGTTGGGGCATGTGGGATTTCGTTTCCCAACCATAGATCAAATCTGGACCCCAAGTCTTAGCCACGGGACCATCAGGTGAGCCCTTCTAATGGCAGAGCTGTTCTTTAGTTGGCCTCACTTTGCTGGCAGAGGTGACAACCAAAATTCAAAACCACATCCAGAACTGGACACACGAGCACCACTATGCCATCTTACCCACTCATGGATGGCGACACAGAAAAATGCAGACATCTGGAATAAGGCTTACTGATGGCCCAAAAGGTGGTGACTGAAAGCATCTAGAGGCCCTGGTTTGTTCCAGAGGAAACAAGCCTTCGTGTCACTTCCCCGCCACTCTGTCCCCAGCCTGACCTCTCCCATTTGGGCCCTGGGCCCTGATGAATGTCATCCCATTATCAACAGTTCCCTCACTCTGAACAAACCTCAACCCATTCTAATCTCTGGTTAATCCATGTTTCCATAAGTGTAATGATTAAACTGCCTGCTCTAACAAACAAGGTCATGGGAATATAGAGTTTGAATGAATACATTGGAAAAAATCTGTGGATAGACATCACAACATGAAGTACCTCCCTATAAAGATGAAGAGAAAGAAAGACAGAGAGGCACCAACCTAGCTGCTCCCCACCTGGCGCTGGGCATCTCAGGTAGGCACATCTGCATCAGCAACACAGCCACCTGGGGCTTCCCCAGGAGATCGGGGGCACTGCCCAGCCTTGCCTGCATGATGGTCACTTCAAGCTGTTGTCCCTATTTTAGACTCCAGCCCAAGGTCAGAACACATTGTCCCTTGGTCTCCCCAGCCATGTCAGTGCAGTGGCTGGTCCAGGGTGCCCCTTGTCCTTCACCTCCTCATCATCACCTCTACCCTGGATTCTGCCATGAAATGCTCCTAACTGGCCACCTTCTCCTCTGCACACAGCATGTTCTCACACTGCTTCTGTGCTGAAAGGTCTTTCCATTGTTGTTTTGCAAATTTTCAATGTCTTCCCCAATACCCACGTTCTTTCCTAGTTTAAATTCAAACATGGCCCAGTCCTTCTGCTTGGAAAGAATATAACTCACTGCAGTTTCAATTGCTCATCTCAGTGGGGAGCTGCATTTCACCATTGCTTGTTTCCTGGGAGGTACCTCCATAGCGAGTCTTCCTTTGTCATCTTTTGATCATAATCCCTAATCCCACCCCCTTGTGGCTTTCCCACTCCATGGGGGCCAAAGATGGCTGGGGAGACACTGCATTTAGAGAGAATGACCCGTGACCCCTCCTCTTTTTGCTGTGCAGTGTCACTGTCTTACGTGTAAAGCACATTGGAGGGCCTGAGTGAAGTGGATGTTCCTTCAGGCTTCTAAACTTTTTCCTGTGATACGTTCCCTGCCAGAAATGCTCCCCCCCCTCTTTTTTTAAACCCATTGACTGGCCCCACCCCTGTTGACTGTTTAAGTCCTATTTCATTTTTATACACAGCTAAAATTGCAGTGTTCTTGCCTGGAGAATCCTAGGGACGGGGGAGCCTGGTGGGCTGCCGTCTCTGGGGTTGCACAGAGTCGGACATGACTGAAGCTACTTAGCAAAATTGCACCTTCTGTGTGAAAATACCTTCCCACCTCCCTTCCAGGGAGTTTTTACCTCCCATGGGGGCTTGTGAGGTCATATCCACACTTCTGGGCCTTCTCAGTCTTTCTCTGCTGTCCTTGTGGAAGAGCCCCACTCCCCCCAACACACAACCTGTGTGAGCCTCAAGGTCCCTGCTGTCTTAGTCACTCTTGACCCCCAAAGCCTGCACTGAACACCTTACTCTTCATGACTATTTGTCCCATGGACAGAGACAGAAAGTGATAAGTATCGGTGCTGTGTGTCTATGTGCTTGGGAGAATGTGGGGCAGGCAAGAGAGACTGACCTAAGCCCTCAGTTTCCTCATTTGTAGAATAGGAGTGACGATGACAAGACTTATGTCAATGTCATAGTGGAGGCTGTGAAAACTAAATCAGTGAATACACTTAAAGCACTTCAGTCAGTGCAGGAGCTGATATCTAACAAATGTCCAGTAAAAAATGTTTAATGTCATTATCTTAGAGAGACTGATGAGACCTTACATGAGCCAAGTTGTATTCTGTCATGTAATTAGGAGGGGTACAAGCAGTGTTTCAAAAATATAAGGCTCACTTACTGATGGTTTCAACATTTCTTTTTTAAGCCATTATGTCCCCTCACCTTGCATTTTCCCTTCCTCCATTGATGAATATCCAAGTGGGATTGGGTGGGTAAAAGTAAAAACAGACTCAGAATAACAAATAAACTGTTTGGCCCAAACAGTTGGAGGAGGGTGCAGGACTGATGAGCAAGCTCAGTGGGACTTCCCCCCAGAGTCCCAGCTCTATGGCCAAATGTGGCTTTTGTATCAGGCAAATCTCTCCATCTCATCCAGCCTCAATGGACTCATCTGTGAAGTGGGAATGAGGAAGCTAGAAAAACCCCTACAGTCTCTTTAATTCTAAAAGAAATTGTGTGACCCTAGTTCTAAATGTAAGTCCTCTTATGGAGTCAATCTCTTCTGGAAAAAATAGCATAGTTTATTTTACCAGCAGCCTTGGAAGTGAGCAAACTAGTAAAATAACAACAACAATTTTTTTAAAAAGGAAAATAATTCTAAAAAACTAAAAATCAACCTTTGACATGGCCAAAGCAGAATTTTTACACAATTTACAAAGCTATTCTTATTTTTTATAATAAAGCATGTATTATAGATCATATATTTTATGTAAGTAAACATAAGTGAATGGTTATATGTGTCATATATATGTATGCATGATGGTTTTCATAATGGTCTCTCACTAATGTGCTATGTTTAGTCACTCAGCCGTGTCTGACTCTTTGCAACACCATGCACTGTAGGCCACCAGGCTCCTCTGACTATGGGGATTCTCCAGGCAAGAGTATGGGAGTGGGTTGCTATTCCCTCCTCCAGGAGATCTTCCCAACCCAGGAAACAGACCCATGTCTCCTGCATTGCAGATGGATTCTTTAGCAACTGAGCCACCAAGGAAGCCCAAGAATACTGGAGTAGGTAGACTGTCCCTTCTCCAGGGGATCTTCCAGCCCCAGGAATTGAACTGGGGTCTCCTACATTGCAGATGGATTCTTCACCAGCTGAGCTACCAGATAAGCCCCTCTCACTAATAAATCATTTTAAATAGAAATCATAGCCTTGAGTGTTGTAAAAACCCTATAGCCATAAGTAATACATTAGAAGAGCTAAGAGAAGGCTTCCTTGAGGCCAGGACACTTCATCCTGGGAGGTCATTAGCAGAGAGCAGCCCCTTCCTTTATGATCAGGTTTTGAATTATGAGTCTCTGGGGTCTCTGGCTGCCTGGGGTCTCTCTTTGGTCTCTTTACAGGTCAGATTTGGAGGCATGGGAGGTTATCACTGTGGAAGCAGGGTGGTGGGAGCTTCAAACCACCTTGCATTGTATCATGCCTCCTGCCAACAAGCTTGTCGTGTTTCCCATCCCATTTCTTATTAGTCTTCTCCAAATCTCCCTGAAGGAACAGGGTACCATTAGCCCTAACCAGAGTTTATAGCTGGGGTTGGGGAGAAGGAAGTGGCCATTGCTACTGCCACCGCCAGCAGCCAAGAATGGATTGTCCTGGGGACCTTTCAGAGGTCAGAGTGCACAGTTGCATCCTGGGAGCCACTCAGCTCCCCCACCAGCCTGGTTGTTCCAGGCAGAAATGGAGCTCGCTTTGCAGGATTGTATGTGTACTTTAGAGGTCAAATCAGATTCTGGGGTCACATTACTTTTTAATCATTTGAAAGAAAAAAATTTTGGAATTTTTTGGTTCAATTTAAGCATGGTTAACCACATTCTGATGTCCTGAAACCAGATAGACAGGCATGTCTTCTGAAATTTTCCATGTTTGAGGATATTTGACTTGGAAAGTTCTGAGCCAACAAGGAATTGTTTTTTGGGAAGTCTCTCCCAGACAGAAAGCAAGAGGAATCATAGCTGCAAAACTCTCTTACAATTTTTTCAATTGTGGTTTTATATATATATATATATATATATATATATATATATACACACATTCATCTAAGATGAAATTTACCATCTTAACCATCTTTAAGTGCACAGTTCAGTGACACTCACATTGTTGTGCCAGTTCACCACCATCCAGTGACATTCACCACCATTCATCTCCAGATCTCTTTTCATCTTGCAAAACTGAAACTCTGTCCCTTAAACTCTAACTCCTATCCCTCACCCCCAGCCCCTGGCAACCACCATTCTACTTTCTGTCTCTATGAATTGCACTATTCTAGGTGCCTCATATGACTGGAATCATATAGTATTTGTCCTTTTGTGACTGGCTTATTTCACTGAGCATCGGGTCGTCCAGAATCACCCGTCCTATAGCCTGTGTCTGACTTTGCTTGCTTTTAAGACTGAACAATATTCCATTGTATAGATATACCATATTTTGTCTATCTAGTCATCCACTAGTGGACATTGAGCTGCTTATCTTGAAATTTTAAATCAGACATTTCCTGATTAGCCTATTTCCTTTCAAATGGAAAATTTTGTTCCAATAGCACTTAATATATCAATCAGTGGTTATGGTACCTACCCTCTGTCCTGCTCTGTATATTATCACTTTTTATATTATACATCTTATTCTGTCTTCAAATGCACCCTATATTACCCATTATAATATATATAATAATATATATATACCTTTTATATATGATTGTTTGCAGTGCTTCTTTTATAAAGAAAGTGTTGTGACCAAAGGCATTACTACAAAGCTAATGAAGGGAGATCTTCAGGGTCCCTCACTCTGTCCTAGTACAAGGGAGTTTTACAATTGTAGTTTTGCATTATTTTTCTTAATGAGGGTCCCCCAAGTTTTACAACTTCAAATCCTTCAGAGTCTGGACTTGCCAGTGTCTGTATATCAGCACAGAGCAGAGGTATAAACCTGGATTGCCCCTTCCCAGGAATTTCTTAAGGTTTCCCTCTGAAAAGTGGGGAGAATATTTTCCATAAAGTCATTGGTTCTACTTTCCACCACACACACCACTCACTACCCCAGTTTATCTTTCCAAATCCTTCCCACTGTTACAGAACATTTCTGAAAACAGATGTGCTCAACAAAGAGGAAACAATAAAATTGAAACAATCACCTCAGTTGTGATGAGAATCTGCTGTTGGATTTTAAAATGTTGCTTCATTTTTTCCTAAAGTCACCCAACTGTAGATGCCCTCCCAGCCTTGGCCAGTGGGGCGGGGGTTGCTTGCTCCCCTTCCCTCTTTACCCATCCTGCCCAGGCATACATCACGCTGGTGAGTCCACACATGTCTACCCTCAATCCAGAGACCTAAGGATAAATCATTTTTCTATGCAGAGATAAATCAGGTCCTGAGCAACAAAACCCACGATGATCCATGTGCATTTGTAATGTCCTTTCCTCCTTTTTAACACCCAGAACCTTCCTTCCACCCAGAACCACCTCTAGAACAATGAGAAATAAAAGCCCCTTCCCCTGGGCCCTCCTGGTCCCCTCTCAGCAGCTTGCTCTTCAGGAGATGAGAGAGCGCAGCTGCCAGGGGGATCAAGGGCTGGGTGGGCAGGGGAGAAAGAAGAACCCCTGAGGGATGGATGCTGAATTTTGTCAACAGAGTCTTATCATCACTGCTTTCAGCGAGAAGGAGCTGCAAACAGTAAAAATCTATATTTTAATTTTAACACAGGATTCTCTTGGGGAAGGTGGAGGTCTGTACACTGATGGTGTCTTGCATTGCTCTCTGCAACTTCTCTGAACTGCCCTAGTTATGCCAGGTCCTGGCATTTATTTTCAAAGTTGAGGTGCTGTTTCCCTAATGTTAACTCCTGCAGATAATCCAAAAGCCATCTGGAGAAGGACCCTGTACTTCTTTATCTACAAAAATTGAACAGAGATGGTCCTTTTTAGAAAAAATAATGTTCAACTATGTTTTATTACCTTGAAAAAAATTTAATACAAGACAGGTGGCCCAGTAGGCAAAGAATCTACTTACAGAGCAGGGAAGGCAGGAGATGTTGGTTCAATCCCTGGGTTAGGAAGATTCCCCTGGAGGAGGGCATGGAAACTCACTCCTGTATTCTTGCCTGGAAAATCCCATGGACAGAGGAGCCAGGTGAGCTTCAGTCTATCCATAGGGTCACAAAGAGTTGAACACAACTGAAGTGACTGAGCATGCACACACACACAGAAAAAAGTGCATAAATCATAAATACTCAGTTAAGTATTCACAAGCTCAGTTCACAAGAGAGACCAAAACAGTGACAGAAATGTAGCCAAGAGAAAACCCAGAGGCTTCCCCTCACCTGCCCTCTCTCACCCTCCTGCTCCACCAGCCCCAAGTACCCAGACTTGACCCTAACTTCTAACACCACAGAGTAGTTTTTCCTCTTCTTGAATTTTATCTAAACTGAGCCATTCAGTGTGAACTCTCTCTTTGCTGATGTACTGTGCTCACATTTTGTTTGTGAGATTTCTTTTACATTTTGTGTGCAGCTCTAGCTTGTCTGTTTTGTGGGTGTAAAATATTCCATTGGGTGACTGTACCACAGTTTATTTTTTCATGTTACCATTGATGGGAATATGAATCATTTCAAGTTCTGCTATAAGCATTATTACCCATGTCTTTTGGGACATAAAGAAAAATTGTGGGTGGGGGGATATTTCTAGGAATGAACTAACTGGTACCTCTAAGTTCAGCTTCATTAGAACTGCAAATCAACCAAACCAACTTGTTTTTAATGAGTTTTTGTCCAATAATATCAAGAGCTCTGACTAATGGAAATACAAGAGGAAGCACAAGATATAGCCCCACCTTCAAGGGTCACAATATTGTCAAGGGATCCATTCACAAAAGAGTGAAATGATACTACAACTTACATCAGACTGGGCATCAAATTAAAGTTATTGATACCATGTGTCATAGATCACATAGATACTAAAGTCACAGGTAGGAGAGAACAACCAGGCCTCTTTCCTCCTGAAAACAGTGAGGAAAGTGTCTGTACAGGGAAATGCAAGCATAGGTGTGTTGAGTTCATCCCCTTTGTGACTTTGACTGGGTAAGACCCTAAAAGGGCTTTTTGTTCTTTCTCTGTGGCCACTTTGCCTCTCTGTCTTTGATTCTCACCCTGCATATAGAAGGTCGTGGTACCATGGATTATGTGCCATAAAATGGAAAATAATAAATAATTACATAAAGTTTCTCTTTACAGAAATTTCAGCCATTTTGTTGCCTAGGTACTACAGGAGATTTCACACCATGGATTGATTTAGTGTGGTCTTGGGCTGAGGGAACCTGGAAGAATCAACCACAAATCCTTTTATGGACTAATGTTTCCATAACGTAGGTGATAAATGCTGCAAGGACAATGGGCAGCACACAGTCAAAAATAACCAAGCACACAAGAAACAGGCATTAGAAACAAACAACAACCAAAATAATAAATATAACAGGTATGTCATTGATACTGGAATTATCAAAGACTATCGAACAATTATGTGCCCTGTATTTAAAGAAATAAAACGGGCTTGAAAATATCTGCAGGTAATAAGAATCTATAAAAAGTGACCAAGCACTTTGATTCTTGAAAAAGAACCAAGTAGAACTTTTGGAAATAAAAATGCAGTATCTAAAATGTAAAATCCCTTTGGTGACTTTGACAGCAGATTCACAAAACTAAAGAGAGAATGATTCAGTTCAGTTCAGTTGCTCAGTCGTGTTCGACTCTTTGCGACCCCATGAATCGCAGCATGCCAGGCCTCCCTGTCCATCACCAACTCCCAGAGTTTACCCAAACTCATGTCCATGGAGTCAGTGATGCCATCAAGCCATCTCATCCTCTGTCGTCCCTTTCTCCTCCTGCCCCCAATCCCTCCCAGCATCAGGGTCTTTTCAAATGAGTCAACTCTTTGCATGAGGTGGCCAAAGTATTGGAGTTTCAGCTTCAGCATCAGTCCTTCCAATGAATATTTAGGACTGATTTCCCTTAGGATTCACTGGTTTGATCTCCTTGCACTCCAAGGGACTCTCAAGAATCTTCTCCAACACCACAGTTCAAAAGTATCAATTCTTTGGCCCTCAGCTTTCTTCACAGTCCAACTCTCACATCCATATGTGACTACTGGAAAAACCATATCCTTGACTAGATGGACCTTTGTTGGCAAAGTAATGCCTCTGCTTTTGAATATGCTATCTAGGTTGGTCATAACTTTCCCTCTAAGGAGTAAGCGTCTTTTAATTTCGTGGCTACAATCACCATCTGCAATGATTTTGGAGCCCCTCAAAATAAAGTCTGACACTGTTTCCACTGTTTCCCCATCTATTTCCCATGAAGTGATAGGACCAGATGCCATGATCTTTGTTTTCTGAATGTTGAGCTTTAAGCCAACTTTTTCACTCTCCTCTTTCGATGATGATTAGATTTTGTAAAATTCAAGACATCATAAGATACACCATTATTTTATAAATACTAGGAGAAAAATGTCGCCAGTTTATAGCACCAGGTTTTTCTCTTAGTGCTTTTAATTTACACTTACTAAAAGAGCTCTTTTAGATTTATATTATTTTAAAAACCTATATTGAAATATCACATTTGTGCAGGCATAATAAAAAGGAAAATATGATTGACATAAGCTGTTAAAAAGGTTGCTAAAATTTCTTTGCAGCCAGAGTCTGATTCTTCCAGGTTTTTTTTAACTCAATGTTTTGATGGATTTTCACAAGCTGAAGATTAAACATTTCTTAGAAAGTACTCTATGATTGTTTCCAGTATCTTTTTCTAAGACCTTAAGGCTCATTATGCAAGTTTTGATTCTAGTGCTTTCATGACCTTATTAGAAATGATCAGTTTATAAAAGATCTTGCACTGAATTTCAGTTGCATGAAGTGGACTCAGATTACTTCCTTGAATTATCTTGTTTGCTGATTGGAACATCAGAGGGCTACAGTGGTCAGTTCCGCAGCCAGGAACAGCAGCCACATTCACACCCAGACAGGGGCAGTGATTACCAACACATTCAACTGTACCACAGCCTTATTTCAGGATGTTCAGTTCAGTTCAGTTGTTCAGTCATGTC
Source organism: Bubalus bubalis (assembly GCF_019923935.1). NCBI lineage: Eukaryota > Metazoa > Chordata > Mammalia > Artiodactyla > Bovidae > Bubalus > Bubalus bubalis. Next base: position 120,480,611 of record NC_059160.1, on the reverse strand, counting down.
CGACTCTTTGCAACCCCATGGACTGCAGGAAACCAGGTCTCCCTGTCCATCACCAACTCCCAGAGCTTGCTTAAACTCATGTCCATCAAGTCGGTGATGTCATCCAACCATCTCATCCTCTGTCATCCCCTTCTCCTCCTCCCTTCAATCTTTCTCAGCATCAGGGTCTTTTCCAATGAGTTAGTTTTTCAAATCAGGCGGCCAAAGACTTGGAGTTTCAGCTTCAGCATCAGTCCTTCCAATGAATATTCAGGACTGATCTCCTTGCAGTCCAAGGGACTCTCAAGAATCTTCTCCAACACCACAGTTCAAAAGTATCAATTCTTCGGTGCTCAGATTTCTTTATAGTCCAACTATCACATCCATACATAATTACTGGAAAAACCATAGCTTTAACTAGATGGACCTTTGTTGGCAAAGTAATGCCTCTGCTTTTTAATATGCTGTCTAGGTTGGTCATAACTTTTCTTCCAAGGAGTAAGCGTCTTTTAATTTCATAGCTGCAATCACCATCTGCAGTGATTTTGGAGCCCCCCAAAATAAAGTCAGCCACTGTTTCCATTGTTTCCCCATCTATTTGCCATGAAGTGATGGGACTGGATGCCATGATCTTAGTTTTCTGAATGTTGAGTTTTAAGCCAACTTTTTCACTCTGTTCTTTCACTTTCATCAAGAGGCTCTTTAGTTCTTTTTTGTGTTCTGTCATAAAGGTGGTGTCATCTGCTTATCTGAGGTTATTGATATTTCTCCCAGCAATCTTGATTCCAGCTTGTGCTTCATCCAGCCCAGCATTTCTCATGATGTACTCTGCATATAAATTAAATAAGCAGGGTGACAATATACAGCCTTGACATACTCCTTTCTTGATTTGGAACCAGTCTGTTGTTTCATGTCCAGTTCTAACTGTTGCTTCTTGACCTGCATACAGATTTCTCAGGAGGCAGGACAGGTGGTCTGTTATTTCAATCTCTTTCAGAATTTTCCACAGTTTGTTGTCATCCACACAATCAGAGGCTTTGGCATAGTCAATAAAGCAAAAGTAAATGTTTTCCTGGAACACTCTTGCTTTTTCGATGATCCAACTGATGTTGGCAATTTAATCTCTGGTTCCTCTGCCTTTTCCAAATCCAGCTTGAACATATGGAAGTTCACGGTTCATGTACTGTTGAAGCCTGGCTTGGAGAATTTTGAGCATTACTTTGCTAGCGTGTGACATGAGTGCAATTGTGTGGTAGTTTGAACATTCTTTGGTTTCAGGATGTTAATAAAAGAAAAAAAAAGTTCTGCTCTTAATCAGATAAAATACAGTAGGTATTTTACAGTAGGTACCTGCTCATGAAATTTTGGGGTCTCCTTACTTCTCCTGCAGCCAGGTTGAGGGGCTTTGACACCCTTTTTTATGATCCTGCCTCTCCAGTCTCCCCTCCTTGGCTCCCCCATCTCCTCCAGGCCTGGGCTGAGTCTCAGGTGCTCTGAGGCCTGATGTTGGAGAAACCCAGGCCTTCTGCTCTTCCTGGCTCTCCCTCCTCCCTCCTGCTCCTCTTTCCTGGCTCCTGGCCATCTGGGCTCCCAGCTGCTGCCACTGCCAGAGTCATTCTCTTACTCCCTGAAGACAATGCTCACCTTCCATTTTCTCTGTTGGCAGCCCCTCCTGGCCCAAGCCAGTACCTGCCCCTAGTCCCAGTTCACCTGCCCATGCTGAAATGGGGCAGGGTCCAGCAGCTCTGGCAGAACAGGGCCAGGCCACATTTAGGTGCTTCCTAGTTGAAGGCCTTGTGAAGTTTCCTTAGCTCCTTGGTACTGAAGACAGGAGTCAACGCATAGGCAAACATTTTATCAAGTGGTATCATGACCTGACTGTCTTCTGGACAACAGACATTTCTTAAATGTTTGCTCTTAGTGAGACATTTTAAAACTAAGAAGGTAGAAAAGTTGACAAGTTTTTATTTTTAAACTTTACACAATTGTATTAGTTTTGCCACACATCAAAATGAATCCGCCACAGGTATACATGTGTTCCCCATCCTGAACCCTCCTCCCCCGTCCCTCCCCATACCATCCCTCTGGGTCGTCCCAGTATCATTCAAATTCTGCTTAGATTTAGCAGCTCACCAAGATTACCTCAGACCTCCCTGCCATCCTACTCATCGTGGCGTGGATGTGGCAAATCCATCTTGTACTCTGTGTATTATTAACATGGTATAGAATTGCAGAGAAGAGCAGATCTTGTAGGTGAATCAATCAGAGGATTGATTTGAGGTTTTTAATGGCTTACAGAATCACTGGGAGAGCTGAGGAAAAAGGCCAGAGGCCAAGAAGGATTCCCAAAGCTACATTGCAGCACCGGCTGCCAAAATGGCTGCAATGGTGGCTCCCCTTGGCCCAGGAGGCTGCTCTAGAGCAGCAGCATAGGCTGCCCCAGGAAATCAGAAAGCCATGAGCCATCTGCTGCCCTTGCAACTAGGGTCTCATGGCTACAGTTTCACATCTCTACGATGTTCATCTGTCAGCGGCCTGCCTCGCTCAGCTCAGCTCTGCAGCCAGATCTTCTAGGAGGGAATGTGATTGACAGAACCCAGTCACACCTGAGTTCAGGCTAGGGGATCATCTGTTTCAGGCTCTGGCCGAGGGCATCACCAGGGGACCCTTGGGAGAAACAGTCATCAGTCCAGGGCACCCAGCACCATCATCAGCGAGCAGTGCAGAAGATCCGTACTCCCACCCGTACAAGTAGGATCTCAAGGAACGTGGTTTTGCCTTCCCGATGACTGCCAGAGCAGAGTCTGTGAAACAGGACTGAAGATGCCTGCCTCCCCACCTTCTTCTTCTGCTTCAGATCATTCCTGTTTAACAGCCTTTCCTGGTCTTGCATTGGTTTCAGGTTTGGGTTGGTCCTTGTTTTAGCTGAACCAATTGACCTATTTTGTCAAGAACATATGTACATGTTTTGCCTGCATATGGCTATCTTTCCCCTTTTCCTTCAGGAAAAAATGTATCAGAGTAGAGGCTGTGGAACTAATCCAGAGGAAACAGCATGATGGGGTGGCTGTCCTGGCAGAGCGCTCTGGTTGACTCATGGGAATTAGGAACAAATGATCAAATGTAAACACTGGAGCAGGGCCAATAGGCTCTCTAACCACAATCTCTTGCAGTGTGTGAAGAAAGAGGCTGAGAAAAGCCTAGCTCTGGGCGCAGTTCCTGGTAGCTTACCACAGTGATCATTCAGAGTGCAGTGGCTCTTGAGAAACAGCCGTTTTTTTGCATGCTTTCCTAACGGTCTCCTCTGAGAGCTTCCTGCAAGGCATAAGCTTCCTCAACCAGGCAGACCTTAAGCCCATTTGCCATGTTGCCAAAGGGTCCCAAACCCTCACCTCTGGCTGGGACCAATGGGACAGGCCATGCTAGCATCCCGATTCTAGTCTAGCTGCCTTTAGCTTCCAAATGCTTAACAGTAAAATCCTCAACTGACCTCACAGGACAAGCTCAAAGACAGCTGATAGATAGATAATAGGTAGATGATATATTTGATGTTATGCTAAGTTGCTTCAGATGTGTCCATGTCCAACTCTTTGCAACCCATGGACTGCAGCTGGCTAGGCTCCTCTGTCCATGGGATTTCCCAGGCAAGTATACTGGAGTGGGTAGCCATTCCTTCTCCAGGGGATCTTCCTGGGAATAGATATGATAGAGATCAATAATAAATGATAGATATAGATGATATAAACATGACAGAGAGGTAGATGATAGATGATGGATAAATAGATAATAAACAGATGATAGATGTTTAGTTGGATAAGGAAATGGCAACCCACTCCAGTGTTCTTGCCTAGAGAATCCCATGGACAGAGGAGCCTGGTGGGCTGCTGTCTATGGGGTTGCACAGAGTCAGACATGACTGAAGAGACTTAGCAGCAGAAGCAGATGTTTAGTTAGATGGCTAGAGAGATAGATGAGGGAGGACGGATAAATAATAGATGATACATAATAGATAGATATGATATAGATAATAAATGATAGATATAGATTATGTCTCCTTGAGGAGATATGGCCTCAAGGAGGATAATATCTCCACTCTAGTATTCTTGTTGGAAAATCCCATGGACAGAGGTGCCTGGTGGGCTACAGTCTATGGGGTCAACTTAGCATAGATGATATAGACATGATAGAAATGATACACAGATAGATGACAGATGATGGATAGATAGATAACAAACATATGATAGATGGATGGATGGATAGATAGAGATATAAATGTACAGCTACCACAGGACCCAGCTCTCTGGGAGCTGAACAATCCCATGCATTCTCACTTCCAGGCCTCTCCTTTCCTTCTCTGACTCAGAAGCTGCTAGAGGCATTAGGTACCCCTCAGGATTCTTGACCATTTCCCTCAACTCCTGGTGCCCTCTGGGCCCAGCCTCTGAGTATTCCCAAAGCTGAAGAACCCATGAGGCATCTAAAGACACAACATTCTCTTTCTAGGCTTGCCCCTCAGGGAATCTGTGTCCCATGCAAAAGTGAGGAGAAGGTCTCTTCCCAGCTCTGTCATAGTTCCTCATCTGAGCCTTGATACAAGGTGGCATTGTCCCAAAGTCTTGCAAATACCTTCCTGAAAACAACCCACTTTGCCCTGTCTGTGTCTTCTCTTCCCAAGGCTCTGACCTCACCTCTGGGGGCTCTTGTAAGCTCTCATCCAGGGCCACTGGGCCCCATGCTGGCTTGGAGATTGTACCTCAAGTCAGGAAGAGCTAGTGACCCACACTTCACATAAAACTTCACAATTCATGTTTTAAGCCCACATCCAAAACTTGCAAAAGAACCAGCACCATGGGTACTGGGCCTGCCTCATGTCCTTCAAGGAGTAACTCTCAACAGCATCTGTTCAGGGTTTTTTCTGGAGGGAAAAAGTGGGGAGAACTGCATCCTGCACAAAGTTTCTCGCCCAGGTGTACCAGCCCATTGCTGAATTTCAAGGAAGATGTGTGCCACCTTGATGCCTGGGCCTCTGTATAGTCAGCACACATTTATGTCAGAAAGGAAAAGAAACAAACACATATTCAAGTACTAAAATGATCTTTAAAGTCAAAACAGCCCCATCCCTAATGCCAGGATTCGTCTTCTCTCTGCTCGATTGAGATCCCACATATGTTCTTTGTGGCCCAGTTATACACTGGATAGAACTGTAGTTTTCAGTGACAAGCAAGCAACCCTTTTATTCTAACTTGCTTCTCACCAAGAAAGAGGACTTTTATTACTTCGGGAACCTGGAGAACACCCTCTCCTGGGCCTTGTTGCTTGATCAAGATCTCACATATCTGATGTCAAAACAGATGGGTTGCCAGAATGAGGTGAATCTCCACCACATACACTTGGCCTGAGCCCCATCAGACACAGGAGAGCTGCTAGGGAACAGAGCCCTCAGAGGCCTTGGTCTTTGGAAAGGACTCACAAAGAGCTCCCCAGAGAATTTTCATGGCACCATAGAGTAATGATGATAGTGCCTCTTTTAAATCACATGTCTGGTTGCTTTTCACAAGAGCTCGTGAGGTCAAGGAGAGTGGTGGCCAACGTGCTGCAGCTGTTTGGAAAGCAGAGAGAAGATGGGCTTGCTCAGGGTTTGTTGCCAGCTGTCCTGGGTCCAGATTTCTCCACCTGCCCCTTGGGCAGAAGCTGAAAAAGTTGCCTGTGACATATCCAAGAACCATGTTGCTTGTTTTCACTCCCGTGTGTTGTCCAAATCTTCTACGAGTGTGATTTTCTTTTCTTTTCACCGCTGAGTCTGCCCATGTTTTGGGTCACGTGTGCATCAGGAGGCTTCTGGAGGATCCCAGATTGGTCACTCCACAGGGACAGACAGCACACACTGACTTCCAGCCCATGTAGTCCTTAAACCTGTTAGGTTTAAGGACTTCTCTCAGCCCTCTGTCAGGCTCCAGTGGTGACCATTTGGGAGCTGCTGTCCTACTTTTTTGGAGCTGGCCCACTAAGGCTCATTCACTTGCGGGAGCAGATCCCCTGGACTCTGGGCCTTTGCACTTGCCTCCCTGCCTTCCTCCACCTGCATAGAGCCTCCCAGGTCCCCACAGGCTCCCCTGATGGGCCTCACAGCAGGCCTCCCTGCTGCCCCACTTCTACCCGTACCCCAGTTCCCTGACCTCACTCTGAGCTGACCACCGAGTATCCTCCACTGTCCCTTTTCTGGGCTGCTGTGGTCTGTTTCCGCCTTGCCCCCCAGACTACGATCTCCAAATGGAAAGAGATAGGGTCTGTTTTCTTCTCTGCTGCTGTATCCTCAGCCACCGGAGCATACCACTCAATGAAGATCCATTTTTGCAAAGCAAAAACTCCATTGTGTCTTCCGCATTTCCCTTTAGTCTTCTATTACTTATTTTTCCTGTTTTCACATAAGCATCAACTGCTTTTTGAATCAGCAAAAGACAAATCCATAAGCTTGTCTTTGATAATCTCTTTGGGCAGAGCCCCCTGTGTTCTGTGGTCAGAGTTCTTCACCATGTTTAGGTTAAGAGCCCCTTGACCATGTGATTAAAACCTGTACTTGAAAAGATTTGCCCAGTTCAACAACTGGATAGTGATGACAATAGAACTTTTCAATAATTTATTCTCACTAATTCTAATTTTTTAGAAATATCAAACTCTTCTGGATTCTATTAATGTTAACTGCTTATAAATGTGAAGGACAGGGAAGTCTAGAATGCTGCAGTCCATGGGGTCGCAAAGAGTCAGATCCAACTGAGTGACTGAGCAATAACAATATATGAATATGCTCATAGTATGGACATGGAAGCTTAATAAAAGTTAATAAAATAATAAAATTAAAAAAAAAAAAAAACTATGGATGTTCTCCTCAGGAAAGAAAAAAATGTGTTTATGCCCATACACACATTTTCTAGCAACTTCAGGGAGGCCCAGACCCCACCTCTCCTTGCGTCATGCGCCTCCCAGAGACACACTTCAGGATTGTTGAGATGTCAGTGACACGATGTCTTCATCTTTGTGCTGAACCCCTGCCTCCATGCCCACCGTTGCCTTACTTTCTCATGGGGTACTGCCCACCTGATCCTGCTGGATGAAGTGATGAAGGTCTGCTCTGTTCCCACCCACCCCCGGAAATGGGAAGGATGGCGCTGGGCCTGAAAAACATCTGGAATAAACTTCCAGGTTGTCTGTTACCTCAGTCCAGCATGGCCTTCTTGACCAGCCTGCTTGTTCATCTTTGTGGGGCTCCTGTGAGGTCATGTGTGTCCTTAAAGTAACATTCTCCATGCCAGGAGTGGAGGGGACCTGAAGGATGCTTGGATTCTCTCAACAAGAAAGTCTGAATAGCACAGTGTGGGACGCCTATCCCCAGGGCAGGGGTCTGCTGTCCAGTAGGGGAGAGTCTCCTCCACCAGGGAGAGGGTCCCATCAGCAAAAGTGCCCCAGGGGCTGACCCACCACCCTCACGCCTGCTCCTCTTAGCTGCGGGGCGGGCTCTCTGCATGCTTTGTGTCCCTGCAGTTCTCACATCCTGAAACTGGTGAGAAATGGACCACAGATGGGTCCCTTGAAATTCCCTCATTAAAGGAACCAAGAAAAATGAAAAACCAAAACACAGAAATAAAAAACAAAACTAGCAATTTGTTTGCCTTTCTTCAGCTTGATACCAGTGGGAATCACTCCCCTCTTTCCCAGATCCTACAAATTAATACTCAGGTCCTGACAGTATCTCTCATCTACACCATAGACTCCACCAGCTTCCCCTGCCACCCTCTTTGCTCTCCTGGTGTCCACAGAGCCCACAGCTCCACCTGTAACTCTAACCTCATGTAACCCCCGGGACAGCCCAACACTGGCAGCAATGCTGTGGGAGACACGTTTAGTTTTTAATCATCATTAGGTGCCAGCCTGGCCCCAGTAACATCCACAGACTCTCCTGGAAACCCTGGAGGAGCCTCAGCTCCAGCTCCCAGCCCCCCACCCCACCCCTACCCCCTGCCCCACTTTTAGCCACCCTCTGTTTACAGAGGAAAAATCATGACCTTTTTTTAGCATTTGGCTCCTTTTAACCAGAAAAGTCACCTTGCACTCAGTGCTGGAGAAACAGCAGTGAGCCATACCCCTTCTCATTGGCCACAAGCTGGAACCTCTTCTGCAGTGCCCAGTGGCCTCAGGAGCTGGGATAGAAAGGGGTGGGCAGGAGGGGCTGGAGAGTAGGGATCCTGCCTTTCCTCTTAGTGACTGTGTGACTGAGAGAGGCGTCTTGGGTTATCTGGCCCTCAGGTTCTGTCATCAGGAAGATGAGGTAATGAGGGTGAGCAGTGAGGCTTGGGTACTCGGGGGCCATGGCCCCTGTGGGCTGCTGAGGCAGAGGCAGGCTGCATGCTTGGCCATGGACCTGACACTCAAGGGCTCAGTGTCTTCAGATGGACAGAATTCCCCTCAAGACCCCGTAGGGCTGTGGGGAGAATTTGGGTTATACTGGACATTTACTTACACCATGATGGTGACTTGGAAGAAATTGTGCTTTCTCATGGGGAGATACAGGTCCTTTGCAAGCCTGTGGAATTAATTCACTGAGAAGCAAATGCCTCGATGCCACCACTTCCTCCATCGCAGTGCATCCCTGTGACTGTGGACGCATTGTCTGACTTCTCAAGGCTCAGCTGACCCCACTGACAACAGGAACAGTCAGGGAGTCCAGTCTGACTAGACAAAAGCCAAGGAACTCTTAGAAGCTGCCTGCATTTTTTAGAAAAGCTGAACTAAAGCTATCTCAACAGGCAGGGAAGGGAGGGAGGCTTGTATGGGAGTCAGGAAGTCTCCTGGATAAAAAGCCCTAAAGGATAGAGCTTGTTCAAGAGTCCTAGAGTTTGCAAGGTGACCTAGTCACCTCTTCAGACACCCCTGTGGTGCCCTGACAGGACATCAGAGGTGAGTCAGTGAGGCCCACAGCTGTGAAGCCAGAGCAGAACCACAGTCTCCACAGACTGGGGGTTGCCAGGGTTGGGGGTGGGAGTTGGAGAAATGGATGAATTTGAGGGACCTTGATAAAATTTTTAAAATAAAACGTATTTTATTTAAAATTGAATAAAATTAAAAGTGAAAAAAAAAAAACCAAAAACCAAAAACCAGAATGAGACACACCTTGGGGGCTGGGGTGCCTCAGCAAGTCAGGGAGCCTCATCAGGGCAGCAGGAGGGCAGGAGCCACTGGCGGCAGTACATGGTTTTGACCAGCACTTGTTGGGTTCCTTAGGGACCCCAGGGCTGGACCTGGTGTGGAACCAACCAGTCAGCAATCTGTAGAAGCAGCTGAACCAAAAGGAGTCCATCTGCTGAGATGACATCCTCAAGGAGGGAAGATGGTGTCTCAGTGTTACAGTGATCTCACTCTGGTTCCTCTGCCCTGGGAGCCCTCCCTAACTTTGGACACTGGCACAGTTTCCTGCACCAGCCTCTACAGCATGAAATGTGGGCACAAAAGGGAGGCTGAGTCTAAGGGTCCAGGATAGACCAGGAATTAGGCCAACTGGATCCCTTCTGCAAAAAGGCAGGCAGTAAATAAATACACACAGGAAGACCCTGGAGATGCCACAGACTCAGTTCAGACCACTATAATAAAGGAAATATTGCAATAAAGTGAGTCACACAGTGTTGGGTTTCTCAGCACATATCAACGTTATGTTTGCACTATATTGTAGTCTATTAATTGTTCAATAGCATTATGTTCAAAACACAACTTTATGTAAATAATAATTTATTGCTGTAAAATGCTAATCATCATCTGAGCCTTCAGTGAGTTGTGATCTTTTTGTTGGTGGAACATTTTGCCTCGTTGTTGATGCCTGCTGATAAATCATGGTGGTGGATGGCTGTGGCAATTTCTCTAAGTGAGATAACACTTTTAAACATGTCTTCTCTGGGGTATGCAGTGTTGTTTGACAGCATTTTATCCACAACAGAACTATTCTCAAAAGTGGAACCAGTCCTCTCACACCCTGCCACTGTTTTATCAGCTAAGTTTACATCATATTCTAAATCCTTTGTTCTCATTTCAACGATCTTAACAGTATCTTCGCCAGGAGTAGATTCCATCTCAAGAAACTTTTTCTTTGGCTCACCCATAAGAAGCAACTTCTCATCCACTCAAGTTTTAGCCTGAGATTGCAGCAATTTCGTCACCTCTTCAGGCTTCACTTCTAATTTGAGTTCTCTTGTTATTTCTACCACAGCTTCAGTTTACTTTCTCCACTTAGGTCTTGAACCCCTCAAAGCATCCACTAGGGTTGGAATCAACATCTTCCATACTCCTATTAACGCTGATATTTTTAAAATTTTTAATAGAAGTATGGTTGATTTACAATGCTGTACTACTTTCAGGTATCAGTTCAGTTCGGTTCAGTTCAGTCCCTCAGTCGTGTCCAACTCTTTGTGACCCTATGAATCGCAGCAAGCCAGGCCTCCCTGTCCATCACCAACTCCCGGAGTTCACTCAGACTCACATCCATCGAGTCAGTGATGCCATCCAGCCATCTCATCCTCTGTCGTCCCCTTTCCCTCCTGCCCCCAATCCTTCCCAGCATCAGGGTCTTTTCCAATGAGTCAACTCTTCGCATGAGGTGGCCAAAGTACTGGAGTTTCAGCTGTAGCATCATTCCTTCCAAAGAACACCCAGGACTGATCTCCTTCAAAATGGACTGGTTGGATCTCCTTGCAGTCCAAGGGACTCTCAAGAATCTTCTCAAACACCACAGTTCAAAAGCATCAATTCTTTGACACTCAGCTTTCTTCACAGTCCAACTCTCACATCCATACATGACCACTGGAAAAAACATAGCCTGGACCAAACGGACCTTTGTTGGCAAAGTAATGTCTCTGCTTTTCATTATGCTATCTAGGTTTGGTCATAACTTTTCTTGCAAGGAGTAAGCGTCTTTTAATTTCCTGGCTGCAATCACCATCTGCAGTGATTTTGGAGCCCCCCAAAAATAAAGTCTGACACTGTTTCCCCATATATTTCCCATGAAGTGATGGGACCAGATGCCATGATCTTCATTTTCTGAATGTTGAGCTTTAAGCCAACTTTTTCACTCTCCTCTTTCACTTTCATCAAGAGCTTTTTTAGTTCCTCTTCACTTTCTGCCATAAAAGTGGTGTCATCTGCATATCTGAGGTAATTGATATTTCTCCTGGCAACCTTGATTCCAGCTTGTGCAGGATATTTCTTGGGGGGTGTTAGTTCTAAAAGGTCTTGTAGGTCTTCATAGAACTGTTCAACTTCAGCTCCTTCAGCATTACTGGTTGGGGCATAGACTTGGATTACTGTGATATTGAATGATTTGCCTTGGAAATGAACAGAGATCATTGTGTCATTTTTGAGATTGCATCCAAGTACTTTTGTTGACCATGATGGCTACTCCATTTCTTCTAAGGAATTTATGCCGACAGTAATAGATATAATGGTCACCTGAGTTAAATTCACTGATTCCAGTCCATTTTAGTTAACTGATTTCTAGAATGTTGATGTTCACTCTTGCCATGTCCTGTTTGAGTACTTCCAATTTGCCTTTATTCATGGACCTAATATTCCAGGTTCTTATGCAATATTGCTCTTTACAGCATCGGACCTTGTTTCTATCACCAGTCACATCCACAACTGGGTATTGTTTTTGCTTTGGCTCCATCCCTTCATTCTTTCTGGAGTTATTTCTCCACTGATCTCCAGTGGATATTGGGCATCTACTGACCTGGGGAGTTCCTCTTTCAGTATCTTGTCATTTTGCCTTTTCATACTGTTCATGGGGTTCTCAAGGCAAGAATACTGAAGTGGTTTGCCATTCCCTTCTCCAGTGGACCACATTCTGTCAGACCTCTCCACCATGACCCGCCCGTCTTGGGTGGCCCCACAAGGCATGGCTTAGTTTCATTGAGTTAGACAAGGCTGTGGTCCGTGTGATTAGATTGACTAGTTTTATGTGATTATGGTTTGTGTGTCTGCCCTCTGATGCCTTTCGCAAAACTTACGGTCTTACTTGGATTTCTCTTACTTTGGACATGGGGTATCTCTTCACGGTTGCTCCAGGAAAGCACAGCCGCTGCTCCTTACCTTGAACGAGGGGTATTTCCTCACAGCCACCCCTCTTGACCTTGAATGTGGAGTAGCTCCTCTCGGCCCTCCTGCACCCGCACAGCAACCACTCCTTCTTCTAGGTCTTTGTTAATTGATTCTTGCATGTTCTCCATTTTGTTTTCAAGGTTTTTGATCATATTTACTGTCATCATTCTGAATTTTTTTCAGGAAGTTTACCTACTTCCTGTTCATTTATTTGGACTTCTGTGTTTCTGGTTTGTTCCCTCATTTGTGCAGTATTTTCTCTGCCTTTTCATAATTTTTTCTTAAAGTTATTGTGTTTGAGGTCTCCTTTTCCCAGGCTTCAAGAAAGTTGAATTCTTTTCTTGAAGAAGTTTGAATTCTTTCTTCCTTTTGGTTTCTGCCCTTCTACAGTTGGTGCAGTGGTTTGTGTGAGCTTTGTATAGGGTGAGATTTGTGCTGAGTTTTTGTTTGTTTGTTTTTCCTCTGATGGGCAAGGCTGAGTGAGGTGGCAATCCTGTCTGCTAATGATTGGGTTTGTATTTTTGTTTTGTTTGTTGTTTAGATGAGGCATCCTGCACAGGCTGCTACTGGTGGTTGGTTATGCTGGGTCTTGTATTAAAGTGGTTTCCTTTGTGTGAGTTCTCACTATTTGATACTCCCTAGGGTTAGTTCTCTGGTAATCTAGGGTCTTGGGGTCAGTGCTCCCACTCCAAAGGTTCAGGGCTTGATCTCAGGTCAGAAACAAAGATTTCACAAGTGGTTTGTTGTGGCATTAAGTGGGATTAAAACAAATATCCAATAATGAAAAAAAAAGATAAACCCTAGATAAATGGCTGTTACAAAATCAGGCAAATAATAATTAAAATAATGATTAAAATATAATATTTAATTTAATTTAAATTAAATTAAAATTAATATTTATTTTTTATTTAATTTAATTAAATATTTAATTAAAATAAAATACACATATGCATATACACCCATGAGCAAAGTGAAACTATTCAACAAAAATAGAGTACAGTAAACTGACCTGGTGAACAAAGGAAATCAAAAATTATACTTACCAGTTAAGAACTAAACTAACTTAAGCACAAACTGGAAAACAAAACTAAAGCAAGGTGCCAAGTGGGGAATAAAGCAATGAAAATAAAACTAACAAACATGTTGAGAGGAAAGGAAAGGCAGAAAAGAAAGAAAGAAAAAACAGATATGCAAGGTTAAATAGAGGTAGATGAAGAAGATTTATATACATTAAAGATTAACTTCAAGGGGAAAAGAACAGTAGGAAAGGCAAAAAAGGAATAAATGTAGAAAAAATATAATACATTTAAAAAATAAAAATTATAAAAAAATAAAATTTAAAAAAATGGAAGAAGAAAGGAAAAAAGAAATAAAAAAGGAAAACTCCACAGAATTGCAGAAGCCCAACTTAGAGGGAGAGGTTTATAACAACAATAGAAAGTTTGACTGAATATATACATATACATATGCACCCATAAGTAAAATCAAAACAGTCCAACAAAAATAAAGTACAATAGATTGACCCTGCAAACAAAGGAAACCAAAAATTATATCTACCAGAACCAAACTAATTAAATTACAAACTAGAAAACAAAAACTAAAGCAAGGTACCAATTGGGGAATAAAGCAAATAAAATAAAACAAATATGTTGAGAGGAAAGGAGAGAAAGAAAAGAAAGAAATAATAGATATGCAAAGTTTAATAGAAGTAGATGAAGATTTATATACATTAAAGATTAACTGCAAGGGGAAAAGAACAATAGGAAAAGCAAACAAAGGAATAAATGTAGAATAAACCTATTAGGTTTAAAAATTAAAAAATTTTTTAAAAAGAGAAGAAAAAAAAAAAAAGGACAACTCCACAGAACTGCAAAAGTTCAACATAGAGGCAGTTTATGACAATAAAAAATATGACTGAGGGGAAAAAAAAAAAAAGCTCAAAAACTTAATTGGATTTCTTAGTGCCAATAAAGTCGACAACTACAATGGGGTGGGGGGATTCCAAAAGAATCTGCAGAACAAGTCAGAAAATAAAAATGATAAATGTTTGTCTTGAGTCACTGCTGTCAGAGTCCTTCCCCTCGCTGGGAGTCACAGTCCCCCTCACCTCCCTAGGATGCCCTCCAACACTGTGCTGGTCTCTGGACCTGCTGTGGGGGCAGCTCAGATTCTAGTCTGGTCCTACTCCTGTGTGTTCTTGCCTCCAATGTCCACAGCTATCAGAACTAGTGCATTTTCTTTTGTGGGAGCTCTCAATGGCCTTTTATATATTCCAAAGACACAGAGTCTGCCTAGTTGATTGTGTGGATTTAATTTGCAGCTTGTACAGCTGGTGGGAAGGTTTTGGGTGTTCTTCCTTAGCCACACTGCCCCTGGGTTTCAACTGTGGTTTTATTTCCACCTCTACATGTGGATCATCCACTGGGGTTTAGCTCCTGAGGCTGCCCTGGAGGGCTTGAGTTTGCCCCTTTGGGGGCCAGGTGTGGAGGTGGTGCAGCTGCTTGGGTCGCAGGAGTTTTGAGGCACCAGGTACTCAGGAGGGATTGGTGGCTAGGGCAGCAGGAAATATAGTGCTCTAGAAGGGTATTGCAACCAGTATTGGCCAATATGCTCCAGTATTCTTGCCTGGAGAACCCCCGAACAGAGAAGCCTGGTAGGCCACAGTCTGCTGCTGCTAAGTCACTTCAGTAGTGTCCGACTCTGTGCAACCCCATAGATGGCAGCCCACCAGGTTCCACCATCCCTGGGATTTTCCAGGCAAGAACACTGGAGTGGATTGCCATTTCCTTCTCCAATGCATTAAAGTGAAAAGTGAAGATGAAGTTGCTCAGTCGTGTCTGACTCTTCGCGACCCCATGGACTGCAGCCCACCAGGCTCCTCCGTACATGTGATTTTCCAGGCAAGAGTACTGGAGTGGGGTGCCATCGCCTTCTCCGAGGCCACAGTCTACAGGGTCGCAAAGAGTCGGACAGGACGGAAGCAACCCTGCACACATAGACGCAAGTCTTTTTCTGCCTGTGGCAGCTCTGCCCCAGTGAGAGTTGAGTGTGAAGGTGGTGCAGCTGCTTGGCTTGCAGGGACCCTGAAAGCGCCAAGTTGCAGGGACATGGACTGCCTCCACTGCAGGAGTTATGACCCTATCAGAGTCTTTTTTTGAGCCTCTTGTAGCTGATGATCAGAAAGCCTCTTTGGCCAGTCTTTCTCCATAGCTCTGCCAGTTCAGGCAGGGCTCCCTTGCCTGAGATCCTTCTCTGTTTTTCGGTGCGTCAGGTACATTGAGGGGCCCCCCTGGCTGGGATCCTACGTCGTAGATCAGCGCATCAGTCACTGAAAGGGGCACGCTGGGTAGGGTCCTACTCTGTAGTTCAGTGTGTCAGGCGTTTGATGGGCCAGCCTCCCTATTGTTCAGCTTCCGATGCTGGCGTGTGGGGAGAGAGAGGCTATGATGATGGCCCCACCCTTTACACGTGACTCAGCAGTATCACCTTGCTCCCATGGCTGCCTGGCTTTTCTCCACAGGCATTTCCCACCACGATCTCCTCCCTCACATCCCCTCCATCAGTCTCTTGTGCCTTCCAGGAGACCAGCATTCCTGTAAGGGGTGTATGGCTGTGGCAAGGACTGTCTGATTCTCATTCCATTTAGGCGGCCACAGATCAGCTGTTTCACTCTCAGCCTTAAATGTTTCTCCTCTACCTCAGACAATTGCCCTGTTGTGGGGATCGGACCCCTGTTTCACTTCCCCCACCTGCGAAGGCAGGTCCAATCCTATGAATGCTCCTGTTTTTCCCCCTAGTTCCTTCATCCTACCGAGTTTTGCATGGTTCTATGTCAGGTACTCCTGTCCGCTCTCAGCTGGTGTTCTGAATGCACTTCTGTGTCTAAGGTGTATTTCTGAGTATCCATGGATAGAGATGTACTCCATGTCCACCTAGTTCTCCGCCATTTTCCAATGCCAAAAGTAAACTCTTAATACATCCCTCCCCCTTCATTTCCCCTTTGGAAACCAGTTTGTTTTCTATGTCCATGAGTCTGTTTCTGTTTTGTAAATAAGGCCATCTGTATCATAATAATGCTAATATTTTAACCACTTTCCATGAATCATAAATGTTCTCCACGGTTCTCCAACATCTATAATGATGAATCCTTTCCAGAAAGTTTTGATTTACTTTGCCTGGATCCATCAAAGGAATCACTATGACAGCTATAGCCTTAAAAATATATATATAACTTAAATAATTAGACTTGAAAGTTGAAATGACTCCTTGATAAATACACTGCAGAATGGATGCTGTGTCAGCAGGCATAAGAACATAAATCTTCTGGTCCATCTCCATCAGAGCTCTTCAGTAACCAAGTGCATTGTCAAGGCACTTAAGTTTTTGAAAGGGATCTTTTTTTCCTGAGCAGTAGATCACAACAAGGCTTAAAATATTCAATAAACCATGTTGTAAACAGATATGTTGTCATCAGGGGTTTGCTGTTCCATTTATAGAACACAGATAGGGAGGATTTAGTATAGTTCTTAAGGGTCATAGGATTTTTAAGTTGAGCATTGGCTTCAGCTTAAAGTCAACAGCTGCTTTAGTCCCTAATGAGAGAGTCAGCCTGTGCTCTGAAGTTTTGAAGCCAGGCATTGACTTCTGTCCAGCTATGAAAGTCCTAGATAGCATCTTCTTCCAATAGAAAGCTGTGTCTTCTACACTGAAAATATGCTATTTAGTGTAGCCTCCTTCATGAATGATCTTAACTAGATCATCTGGATAAATTGCTTCAACTTCTAAAGCAACACTTGATGCTTCACTTTATACTTTTATACTATGGAGATAGCTTCCTTCCTTGAACCTCATGAACCAATCTCTGCTAACTTCAAACTTTTCTTCTGAAGCTTCATCATCTGGTAAGCATCATAGAATTGAAGAAGGTTAAAGATGAGGCTCTGGCTGACAGGAATGTTGTGAGTAGTTTCATCTACTATCCAGCTCACTCAAATTTCCTACACATCAACAGCAAGATGATTTTGCTTTCTTTTTGTTTGTACCTGGAGTAGCACTTTTAATTTCATCCAAGAATGTTGCATTCATAGCTTGGCTATCTATTTAGTACAAACTGTCTAGCCTTCTGCTCATCTTAGCTTTCAACTTGTCTTCCTCACTAAGCTTAAACATTTCCAGCTTTTGATTGAAAGTGAGAATGTGTGGTTCTTTCTTTCATTTCAACACCTAGAGCCACTGTACGGTTACTGATTGACCTGCTTTCAATATTAATGTGTCCCAGGGAATAGGAAGGCCAAAGGAAAAGGAGAGAGATGAAGGGAGTGCTGGCCAATGGAGCTGTCAAAACACGCATCATATTTGTTGATTAAGCTAGCCATTTTATATGAACACCATCTGTGGCACTGAAAAATAATCACAATAGTAGCATTAAAAATCACAGGTCACGGATCACCATAACAAATACAGTCATAATTGGACAGAGTTTGAAATACTGTAAGAATTACCAAAATGTGATACAGAGACATGATATGAGCAAATGTTAGAAAAATGGTATTGATAGACTTGCTCAACACAGAATTGCCACAAACCTTCAACTTGTTAAAAAAAAAAATGCTTTATATACAAGGGGCAATAAAACAAGGAAGACCTGTTCAGGAATAAATGAACATGGAATTTCTATTATCCAAACACCCACACCACCAGCAAGTTAGATTTAACACAGAACTTCAGGAACAATGACTCCCTTTGTTTAGGTCTCCCCTAAATGAAGGACACCTACTCACCATCTTCCAGCTGCCCCAAGATCACTTTTCTTCCCTCACCTGCTCTGTCCCTGCCTCCACTTCCTCAACACCCACTCCCCATGGACCCACTGTGATCAAGACCCATCACTGACTGGAAATCTTTCAGCAGATGACCTGTTCAGTGCCAGATACAACTTTTAATGGTCTCTCACTAAATTCTATCCTCTGCATCTTCTCTGGCTTCTACCTCAGTACAGTGAAAGTTCTTCCCAAGATCCTGTCCTCTGCCCTCCTTCCCTTTTCCCCTCTCTCTTCTGTCTCCCTGGCAGTTTCATCCATTCCAACAGCTTCTCCTCTCACAGCCATGGGCACATCCCAAGTGATCCTCTCTGAGATGGACATCCCTCCCAGGTCAGAGTCTGTGTTTCTATTCATTTGATCATTCCTTATGAGTCCCTCAGTCACTATCCAGCATTTTCCCTCCAGGCAGCCAACTCAGATGCTTGGCATTTTAAAAACTTCCTCTTATTCCTTTACTAAGAAGAGATACTGTGTTCCTTCTGTTTTTTAAAGGAAACAGTCACCAAGTTCTCATGAATCTTCTCAGCTGTCATTGTGAGGCCACCTTCAAAATCCCTTGCTAAGAATCTAACTTCTGAACATGTCAGAGTGAAAAAACAAGAACCTGGGGGAAATAAATAAAATAGCTGTTTTAAGACATTGGCCAGTGTTGGGAGGGCTGTGGATCCCCAAGAGATGTGAGGTTGCCATTTCCCCAGTTTTCTGCCACAGCCAATGCAAATGGTCCTTGGCGATGAGGTCAGGACTAGGCTGGGTTAGCTGTAAGTCATGCAGGCAGAGATAGACCAGAGGAAGCAGGAAGAGAAAGAGTCCACCTATTTGCCTAGGGGTCTTCTTGAGTTCATTACTGAATACTAACAGAGCAAATATTAAAAGACCTCCACAAACAGGGCAAAGAACCATAAGGAAGGTGTAAGCTGAACTCGCACAAGGCAATGATATATTCAAGTTCTGGCCAGAAAGAATGGAGAAGTTTGTTAAATATTGTTGAATCCTGAAAAGCTGAGTATTTCCAGGTGCTATTTTTGCATCTATTGAGATAACCACATGGTCTTCCCCATAGTGTGGTGCTAATACATTGGTGAGGATTTTTACATCTGTATACATAAGAGAAAATGGCTTGTAGTTTTCTGTTCTTGAAATGTCTTTGTCACATGTTAGTATCAGGGTGATGCTAGGCTGGCAATGTTTTCTCCTCCTTCATTTTTGGAAGGAATTTGTGCAGGCTTGGTATTACTTCTTCCTTAAATATTTAATGAAATTCAATGCAGAATTCTGGGCCTGGAGTTTTCTTTATGGGAAAGGTTTTAATTCTAAATTCAATTTCTTTAATAGATACAGAAGTTTTAAGAGTTTCTAGTTGTTCTTTTGACAGCTTTGGTAATACGTCTTTCAAGGCATTTGTTTATTTCATTTAAGTGGTTGAATGTATTGGCAGAAAGTAGTTCATATTATTCTTAGTTTCCTTTTAATGTCCATAGGGTCAGTTTCTGGAGAAGGCAATGGCACCCCACTCCAGTACTCTTGCCTGGAAAATCCCATGGATGGAGGAGCCTGGTGGGCTGCAGTCCATGGAGTCGCTAAGAGTCAGGTGACTGAATGATTTCACTTTCACTTTTCACTTTCATGCATTGGAGAAGGAAATGGCAACCCACTCCAGTGTTCTTGCCTGGAGAATCCCAGGGACGGGGGAGCCTGGTGGGCTGCCATTTATGGGGTCGCACAGAGTTGGACATGATTGGAGTGACTTAGCAGCAGGGTCAGTTTTGATGTTCCCACTCTCATTCTCAGTTTTGACTTCCTGCTTTCTCTTTATTCTTAATCAGTTTAAGTAGAGATGTATTAGTCATTTCAACATTTTGGTTTCACTAATTATTTAGTTGCCTTTTTCTATTTCATTGATTTCTTATTACATCATTTTCTTACACTGAGTATAATTTGCCCCTCCCTTTTTAAGCATCTTAATTGCATTGATATAGACTGTTTCACTTTTGTATATAAGCACCTAAAGCTATATACTTCTCTATAAACTTTGGCTGCTTGCCACAGATTTTGATACATTGTATTTTTATTATAAATTTGTTAAAATAATTTCACAGTGTAGAAACTTATCAGAGCCCACATCAATAAACTGGACTTCAGTGATGGGATAAACAGAAATCCTAGGCTACCTCATATATGACACAATAACGGGCGCTGCTTTGGTGATATTCTTGCCAGAGTTGAGTAAGCTGAAACTAAATATGAAGCAATGCCAAAGAAATATACATGAAGGGTATTGCACAAAATAAATAGCCTGCAATCTTAAAATATTGTAGTCAAAGACTGAGAAACTCTTCCAGAATGAAGGAGACCTAACACATATGATAACTACATAGAAGGTATAATTCTGTTTTGTGTCCTTTTGACTTTGAGACACTGATGGAACTTGAATGGGAACTGAGAATTAGAAGGTAGTAATGTACCATGGTGATCCACACAGTCAAAGGCTTTGGCATAGTCAATAAAGCAGAAATAGATGTTTTTCTGGAACTCTCTTGCTTTTTTGATGATCCAGCGGATGTTGGCAATTTGATCTCTGGTTCCTCTGCCTTTTCTAAAACCAGCTTGAACATCTGGAAGTTCATGGTTCACGTATTGCTGAAGCCTGTCTTGAGAAACCTATATGCAGGTCAGGAAGCAACAGTTAGAACTGGACATGGAACAACAGACTGGTTCCAAATAGGAAAAGGAATACACCAAGGCTGTATATTGTCACCCTGCTTATTTAACTTCTATGCAGAGTACATCATGAGAAACACTGGGCTGGAAGAAGCACAAGCTGGAATCAAGATTGCTGGGAGAAATATCAACAACCTCAGATATGCAGATGACACCACCTTTATGGCAGAAAGTGAAGAGGAACTAAAAAACCTCTTGATTGAAGTGAAAGAGGAGAGTGAAAAAGTTAACATTCAGAAAACTAGGATCATGGCATCTGGTCCCATCACTTCATGGCAAATAGATGGGGAAACAGTGGAAACAGTGGCAAACTTTACTTTTTTGGGCTCCAAAATCACTGCAGATGGTCACTGCAGCCATGAAATTAAAAGACGCTTACTTCTTGGAAGGAAAGTTATGACCAACCTAGATAGCATATTGAAAAGCAGAGACATTACTTTGCCAACAAAGGTCCATCTAGTCAAGGCTTTGGTTTTTCCAGTAGTCATGTATGGATGTGAGAGTTGGACTGTGAAGAAAGCTGAGCGCCAAAGAATTGATGCTTTTGAACTGTGGTGTTGGAGAAGACTCTTAAGAGTCCCTTGGACTGCAAGGAGATCCAACCAGTCCATTCTAAAGATCAGTCCTGGGTGTTCTTTGGAAGGAATGATGCTAAAGCTGAAACTCCAGTACTTTGGCCACCTCATGTGAAGAGTTGACTCATTAAAAAAGGCTCTGATGCTGGGAGGGATTGCAAGCAAGATCAAAAGGGGATGACAGAGGATGAGATGGCTGCATGGCATCACCGACTCAATGGACGTGAGTTTGAGTGAACTCCAGGAGTTGGTGATGGACAGAGAAGCCTGGTGTGCTGCAATTCATGGGGTCACAAAGAGTCGGACACGACTGAGCAACTGAACTGAACTGAACTGAATGTACCATTAATAACCCGATTTTGATGGTGTGACATAGGAATGCACACTAAAGTATTCAGAATAATGGCATCATATCAGCAATGTAATCTGAAGTGGTTCGGAGTAAAAAGTGTCTCTTAGATTATACTTGCAACTTTTCTGTAAAATTTTTTTCCTGAGATTTTATTATTATTATTGTTCCCACCCCAAAAGGAAACTTTTTTCTGAGAGGAAAAAAGCTAAAGAGATGCAAAAGAGCAGTTACTGTATGATTCCATTTATATTAAACTCTGGAACATTAAAAACTAATCTATAGTGACAAGAAGACATCAGTGCTTGCTTGGAGTGTTGATCAGAACAGATTGACTTTATAGTTGTGGGAGGGAACTCTTTGAGGTGATAGAAGTGTTCTGGAGATGTACAATCTTGATCACAGTGATGGTTACATGAGAATGCATTTTATAATATACGAATTATATCATAAATAAAGTTGATTTTAAAAGACCAGAGTATGATCTCTATCACCATTTCCACAGAAGGAATCAGAGGTCCTTGGAAAAAATGGCTAATTTCTGTCTGAATCAGATCCAGAGTCAGCCTGGGACATCTCACTGTACTGCTGCTGCTGCTGCTAAGTTGCTTCAGTTGTGTCCGACTCTGTGTGACCCCATAGAGGACAGCCCACCAGACTCCACCATCCCTGGGATTCTCTAGGCAAGAACACTCGAGTGGGTTACCATTTCCTTCTCCAACGCATGAAAGTGAAAAGTGAAAATGAAGTTGCTCAGTCATGTCTGACTCTTCACGACCCCATGGACTGCAGCCCATCAGGCTCCTCCGTCCATGGGATTTTCCAGGCGAGAGTACTGGAGTGGGGTGCCATTGCCTTCTCTATCACTGTACTAGAAAGTAGAAAAGTTTCAAATGTTAATGAGGTCATATGTAAAGGACAGATGAAATAGCTTGAAAAAGGCCCACTTACAATAGATATGACAATTTAAACATCAAAAAGTATAATGATTATGATGGATTGAAATACATTGAATCAATGAAAATCTGTGAACACACAATGATGCTTTCAAAAACATGTAAAGTCAGAAAAACTCATTTATCACCATTTCTGAAGAAGGGCATGGCAACCCACTCCAGTATTCTTGCCTGGAGAATTCCAGGCAAGCCTGGAGGGTTCCAGTCCATGGAGTTGCAAACAGTCAGACATGACTGAGCGATTGAGATAGCTATTAATATTAAAATACTGCATTACTTTGAAAATGGGTATTTTGGGATATTCAAGTAGCCCAAGTGGATGAAATAATAAACGCATAATGAATGATAAAATTATTTTTTAAATCATTTTATAAGCTTTATATTTTATCAGTTGATTTTAAAACCATTATGTGAATAATTGGTGAAGAACTAATTATACCTTCAGAAATATCACATGAGTATAGTCACAAGGGCAAAACATAACTGTAAAATAGAGAGATTACGCTTCCATCATACTAATTGATCATGGGCCAAACAAGTGTTATATGTCTCCTGATCAGCTATGACATATTCTAGCTAACAATGTTTGGATATAAGTTCCATGAAATATAGGAGACAGTCACCAGAAAAAAAAAAAAAAAATAGGACACCCTGCAGGCAGCTGGTTAGTCCCTTCAACATATCAAATGTAATTCTAAGAGACTTTTCTAAAATACAGAAGTTTTAAGGGGCATAAAAACAAATTGCCATCACAATCAACAATGGATTGAATGTTGTTTAGATAAAGCAGCAGTAAATTAAAATTTTTGCTAATTGGAAAAATTTGAATATGGTAGGTATTCTATGAGTTCAAAATTTACTCAGATGAAGAAGTGGAGATCTTTGACTAAAAACATTACAATACAGAACACACAGTTTAATACAATTTTGGTTAAAGATACATATATACATGTATTACATGTGCATATGTGTGTACATATAGATAAAGGAGATAAAGTAAAATCTCATTTTGGTAAGAAATACTATAGGTAACCTGTGTGTCTGTGCTCAGTCACTCAGTCGTGCCTGACTCTTTGTGCCCCCATAGACTGTAGCCTGCTAAGCTCTTCTGTCCATGGGATTTCCCAGGCAAAAATACTGGAGTGGGTTGCCATTTCCTCTGCCAGGGGAGGTAATGTGTATATATGTATATTTATTACCTACATACGTGAAAGGATTTCCATCCGAAATGGAACAGGGGGAGAGGATGAAGACTCTCACACACCCTTCTTCAGGAAACAAAACTGAGACACTGATTTTCCCATAAATGCCTGCTTTACATAAGACAGAAACCTGTTTCCTGATCAGGGGAAACCCACCAAGTGTCCTTCCCCATCCTCAGGCCAAAGAACTCACTGTCTGAATGCCAGCTGGACACACCCTCTTTTCACTCTTTGTCCATAAACAGAGCCTCCCCAAACACTCAACTGACTTCCTGAATTGCAAGTCCTCTGCTATGCCTTGATAAACACAATTTCTGGTTATCTGAGCTTGCCTCAGCTTATCTCCTTTATTTAGATCGACACTACACATGTACACACTTATATTGTCAAAATAAGATAATATATTTATATAAATGTGCATGTGTACATATACATACCTAGAAAAAGAACCAGGAGTATGTGCCTAATCTATTAAAAGCATGGTATCTACTGAAATATCATGTGATATTTTGGTGGTGGAATATACTATTTTTATCTTATGTTTTTAATAATTTATCCATTCGTTTGTTTTTTACTTTTGTTTGCACTGGATCTTCACTGTTACAGTCTTTCTCTAGTTGCGGTGAGCAGTGGCTACTCTTCACTGTGGTGTGCGGGCTTCTCATTGTGGTGACTTTTCTTGTTGCAGAACGTGGGCTCTAACTGTGGGCTTCAGTAGTTACGGTGTGCATGTTGAGTTGCTCTGCAGTGTGTGGGATCTCCCAGGACCAGAAATCAAACATGTGTCCTGTACATTGGCAGAGAGATTCTTATCCACTGTACCACCAGGGAAGTCCCTCTATCTTATTTTTATTTTTTAATGTTTAAAAACTTATTCCTTACAAGGCACATGCACAGTGGCTTATATGAGGAATACTGTAGTTGGAAGTTGGAGGAGGGGCTCTGCTACCCACAGTTGCTCAAAGATCTGGCTGCTTCTATCTTGGGGAACCACCAGCCCTGACATGAGCCCTCCCAGGTTGAAGCAGAAGAAGATGAGGTTTCAAAAGAGCTGGTTTATGAACCAGGCTTTTATAAAAACAAAAGGTTATTTTTTCAAAGAGATTTTAATCCTGACAATGCTTCTACATTCTCTTATTCCCTCACTCAGGCCCTCCCTCTGTCTTGCCTAAAATACCACAGTGGGCTTCATCTTTAGCCTTGAACTGTTGGCCCTGCAGGGTAGTCCTCAGGAAAGGGAAGTGCCCATTGGATGACTACAATGATGACTGTTTCCGTGGTTTCCACCCACACTGGGAAATCAGAGCTTCTCAACCTCCAACACTGGGGCCTGACCTGGGTGGTCTCCACACACCTCCTGTCTTCCCATCCTGTACTCTGCTGGGCCTGCCCACCACCTGACCCCAGCTGTCCCCATGCTGTGCTCACAACCTGGCCCCACACCAGGATTGTCTGCTGCAAGCCTGGCTCTCCTCTGGGGTCACTTCCAGTAGCCTTTCCATGGAACATGCACCCTCTTCTGAAGTTCCTCAGAGTTTTAGCTGTAAATTCTAATGCTGACATTAATGTGTATGGTCCATCCCCTACTTAAACTCTTCAAACGCAGAAATTCTTACTCAGCTACACATCATTCACAAGACTAGTTCTATTTCCTGCCTAAAGTAGTTCCATAAAATATGAAATAAATAGATGAATGATGTTCTCTGATTAAGAGAATATCCTCATTCAAATATTTTATCCACAGGTCTAAAAGAAATATCTAAAGACAGCAAATTATACTTTTTCTTTTCTTAAAGCAATAGAATGTATCCCCCATGCTCACACTTTCTTATAAAATAAAAATCAATTAAATGAATAGGAATGATAGGCTTTGATCTGCAGTGAAGAGTTTGCATCGAAATCAGGTTCAGAGGATGAGGTATCGAACCCATGCCACCTGCATTGAAAGGCAGAGCTTTAACCACTGGCCCACAGAAGAAGTCCCTGAAATTGCATGTTTAATGCCTGACAGGTGCAGTGATCCTTTTTCTGAGTTTCCCATAGAGTCAAAAAAGTAAGCAGCCAGTCCTACCTCACAAAGCTATAGCCACTCAGCTGGAAGGAGCCCAGAGAATTTTCCAGAGCATTCTGCCTTCAGGCCAGCCTTGCAGAGAGAAAGGCGTGACTACCTCCCCCACCAGTCTGAGGGGACCCAGGGCAGGGCCCAGTGTCATGACAGATAATAGTCAAAAAGGAAGTAAGGCAGACTCTGGAGGCAGCCACTGTGTGATCTCCATCTCACAGATGAGAACACAGGCTTAGAGGAGGCACTTGTTGTGGTCAAATAATACCCCTAAAATTCACGTGTGGTAATCCTAACCCCCTATAATGAAAAGAACATCTTTTTTGGGTGTTAGTTCTAGAAGGTCTTGTAGATCTTCATAACACTGCTCAACTTCAGCTTCTTCAGCATTACTGGTCGGGGCATAGACTTGGATTATCGTGATATTGAATGGTTTGCCTTGGAAACGAACATAGATCATTCTGTCGTTTTTGAGATTGCATCCAAGTACTGTATTTTGGACTCTTTTGTTGACTATGATGGCTACTCCATTTCTTCTAAGGGATTCCTGCCCACAGTAGTAGATATAATGGTCATCTGAGTTAAATTCACCCATTGCAGTCCATCTTAGGGAGAAATATCAATAACCTCAGATATGCAGATGACACCACCCTTATGGCAGAAAGTGAAGAGGAACTAAAAAGCCTCTTGATGAAGGTGAAAGAGGAGAATGAAAAAGTTGGCTTAAAGCTCAACATTCAGAAAACTAAGACCATGGCATCTGGTCCCATCACTTCATGGCAAATACATGGGAAAACACTAGAAACAGTGGCTGACTTTATTTTTGGGGGGGGGGGGGGGGCTCCAAAATCACTGCAGGTGGTGATTGCAGCCATGAAATTAAAAGACGCTTACTCCTTGGAAGGAAAGTTATGACCAACCTAGATAGAATATTAAAAAGCAGAGACATTACTTTGTCAACAAAGGTCCATGTAGTCAAGGCTATGGTTTTTCCAGTGGTCATGTATGGATGTGAAATATATATGGATTGGACTATAAAGAAAGCTGAGCACCGAAGAATTGATGCTTTTGAACTGTGGTGTTGGAGAAGACTCTTGAGAGTCCCTTGGACTGCAAGGAGATCCAACCAATCCATCCTAAAGGAAATCAGTCCTGAATATTCGTTGGAAGGACATAAGGACTGAAGCTGAAACTCCAATACTTTGGCCACCTGATGCAAAGAGCTGATTCATTTGAAAAGCCCCTTATGCTGGGAAAGATTGAGGGCAGGAGAAGAAGGGGACGACAGAGGATGAGATGGTTGGATGGCATCACCAAATCAACGGACATGAGTTTGGGTGAACTCCAGGAGTTGGTGATGGATAGGGGGGCCTGGCGTGCTACAGTTCATGGGGTTGCAAGGAGTTGGACACAACTGAGTGACTGAATGGAACTAAACTGAACTGAATCATCCTAACCCCAGTACCTCAAAATGTGACTGCATTTGGACAAAAGGTCTGTAGAGAAGTAATTAAGTTAAAATGAGGCCACTATCAACAGAAAATTGTATTAAAGATTTACTGAGCATGGCCCCGCCCATCAGAGCCAAATCCAGTTTCCTCCACAGATAGTCTCTCCCACCAGGAAGCTTCCATAAGCCTCTTATCCATATTCATCAGAGGGCAGACAGAATAAAACCACAATTACAGAAAACTAACCAAACTGATCACATGGACCATAGTCTTGTCTAACTCAATGAAACTATGAGCCATGCCGTGTAGGGCCACCCAAGATGTATGCATCATGGTGGAGAGTTCTGAAAAAACATGGTCCACTGGAGAAGGGAATGGCAAACTACTTCAGTATTCTTGCCTTGAGAACCCCATGAACAGTATAAGAAGATAAAAAGAAAGGACACTGAAAGATGAGCTCCCCAGGTCAGTAGGTGCCCAATATACTACTGGAGAAGAGTGGAGAAAAAACTTCAGAAAGAATGAGGAAATGGAGAAAAAGCAAAAACAGT
Organism: Bubalus bubalis; assembly: GCF_019923935.1. Lineage (NCBI taxonomy): Eukaryota > Metazoa > Chordata > Mammalia > Artiodactyla > Bovidae > Bubalus > Bubalus bubalis. Next base: position 120,452,808 of record NC_059160.1, on the reverse strand, counting down.
GCCCAGTTGTGGATGTGACTGGTGATGGATGTACAGTTCGATGCTGTAAAGAACAACTTTGCAGAGGAACCTGGAATGCTAGGTCCACAAATAAAGGTAAATCGGAAGAGGTCAAACAGGAGATGGCAAGAGTGAGCATTGATATTTTAGGAATCAATGAACTGAAATGGACTGCAATGGGTGAATTTAACTCAGATGACAATTATATGTAGTACTGTGGGCAAGAATCCCTTAGAAGAAATGGAGTAGCCATCATAGTCAACAAAAGAGTCTGAAATGCAGTACTTGGATGCAGTCTCAAAAATGACAAAATCATCTGTTCATTTCCAAGGCAAACCACTCAATATCACAATAATCCAACTCTATGCCCCAACCACTAAAGTCAAAGAAGTTGAAGTTGAATGGTTCTGTGATGACATACAACACCTTCTAGAACTAATACCAAAAAAAGATGTCCTTTTCATCATAGGGGACTGGAATGCAAGAGTAGGAATTCAAGAGATACCTGGAGTAACAGCCAAGTTTGGCCTTGGAGTACAAAATGAAGCAGGGCAAAGGCTAACAGAATTTTGCCAAGAGAACAAAGTGGTCATAGCAAACACTCTTTCTTCCAGCAACACAAGAGATGACTCTACACATGTACATCACAGATGGTCAATATTGAAATCAGATTGATTATATTCTTTGCAGCTGAAGATGGAGAAGCTCTTTACAGTCTGCAAAAAAAAAAAATAAATAAATAAAGACTGGGAACTGATAATGGCTCAGATCTTGAACTCATTATTGCAAAATTCACACTTAAACTGAAGAAAGTAGGGAAAACCACTAGACCATTCAGGTATGACCTAAATCAAATAAATCCCTTACCATTATACAGTGGAAGTGACAAATAGATTCAGGGATTAGATCTGATAGACAGAGTGCCTGAAGAACTATGGCCAGAGGTTCATGACATTGTACAGGGACAGTGATCAAGACCATCCACAAGAAAAAGAAATACAAAAAGGCATAATGGCTGTCTGAGGAGGCCTTATAAATAGCAGAGGAAAGATGGAGAAGCTAAAGGCAAAGGAGAAAAGGAAAGATATACCCATCTGAATGCAGAGTTCCAAAGAATAGCAAGGAGAGATAAGAAAGCCTTTCTCAGTGATCAATGCAAAGAAATAGAGGAAAACAATAGAATGGGAAAGACTAAAGATCTCCTCAAGAAAATCAGAGACAGCAAGGGAATATTTCATGCAAAAATGGGCATAATTAAGGACAGAAATTGTATAGACATAACAGAAGCAGAAGATATGAAGAAAAGGTGGCAAGAATACACAGAAGAACTGTGCAAAAAAAGATCTTAATGACTCAGATAACCACAATGGTGTGAACACTCACCTAGAGCCAGACATTCAGGAGTGTAAAGTCAAGTGGGTCTGAGGAAGTATCACTATGAACAAAGCTAGTGGAGGTGATGGAATTCCAGCTGAGCTATTTCAAATCCTGAAAGATGATGCTGTGAAAGTGCTGCACTCAATATGCCAGCAAATTTGGAAAACTCAGCAGTGGCCACAGGACTGGAAAATGTCAGTTTTCATTTCAATCCCAAAGAAAGGCGATGCCAAAGAATGTTCAAACTACCACACAGTTGCACTCATCTCACACGCTAGCAAAGTAATCCTCAAAATTCTCCAACCCAGGCTTCAACAGTATGTGAACCAAGAACTTTTAGGTGTTCAAGCTGGATTTAGAAAAGGCAGAGGAACAAGAGATCAAATTGCCAACATCTGTTGGATCATAGACAAAGCAAGAGAGTTCCAGAAAATCATCTATTACTGTTTTTGACTACGCCAAAACCTTTGACTGTGTAGACCACAATAAACTGTGGAAAATTCTGAAAGAGATGGAATACCAGACCACCTGTCTTGCCTCCTGAGAAATCTGTATGCAGGTCAAGAAGCAACAGTTAGAACCAGACATGGAACAACATACTGGTTCCAAATTGGGAAAGGAGTGCATCAAGGCTGGATACTGTCACCTCGCTTATTTAACTCATAAGCAGAGTACATCATACAAAATGCCCGGCTGGATGAAGCACAAGCTGGAATCAAGATTGCCGGAAATATCAATAACCTCAAGAAATATCAATAACCTCAGATATGCAGATGACACCACCCTTATGGCAGAAAGTGAAGAAGAACTAAAGAGCCTCTTGATGAAGGTGAAAGAGGAGAGTGAAAAAGTTGGCTTAAAGCTCAACATTCAGAAAGCAAAGATCATGGCATCCAGTTCCATCACTTCATGGCAGATAGATGGGGAAACAATGGAAACAGTGACAGACTTTATTTTCTTGGGCTCCAAAATCACTGCAGATGGTGAATACAGCCATGAAATTAAAAGATGCTTGCTCCTTGGAAGAAAATTTATGACCAACCTAGACAGCAGAGACATTACTTTGCCAATAAAGGTCTGTCTAGTCAAAGCTATGGTTTTTTTCATACAGTAGTCAAGTGTGGATGTGAGAGTTGAACCATAGAGAAAGCTGAGTACCAAAGAATTGATGCTTTTGAACTGTGGTGTTGGAGAAGACTCTTGAGAGTCCCTTGGACTGCAAGAAGATCAAACCAGTCCATCCTAAAGGAAATCAGTCCTGAATATTCATTGGAAGGACTGATGCTGAAGCTGAAGCCCCAATACTTTGGCCACCTGATGCAAAGAGCTGACTCATTTGAAAAGCCCCTTATGCTGGGAAAGATTGAGGGCAGGAGGAGAAGGGGATGACAGAGGATAAGATGGTTGGATGGCATCACTGACTTGATGGACATGAGTTTGAGCAAGCTCTGGGAGTTGGTGATGGACAGGGAAGCCTGGCATGCTGCAGTCCATGGGGTCACAAAGAGTCAGAGAAGACTGAGCAACTGAACTAAACTGACTGAGGGTGAACCATGATCCAATTTGACTGGTGTCCTTCCAAGAAGAGGAGATCAGGACACAGACTCACACAGAGGGAGGACCATGTGATGACACAGGGAGAAGACAGTCGTCTACATGCCAAAGAGAGATGCTTCAGGGGAAACTGTCCCGACAGACACCTTGATCTCTGGTACTGGGAGAGCATACATTTCTGCTTTCAAGTCCCCCAGCCTGAGGGACTTTGTTCTGGCCCTGAGCCCAGTGACACAGCAGTGGGAACTGATGGAGCTGAGATTTAAGCTTAGCAAATCTGCATGTGGGGCTTGCCATCTGCACTATGCACTGTCTACCTGCCCCAAACCCACCAGGTTTTGTATGTATGTGGTGTGGCCTGGCCCTGTGGCCTTAAGAAATCCAAAGAGAACTGTTTCCCCAGCCTCCTTTCTTCTGAGAATGAGCTTGAGGGTTGGGGATTGAATAGAGACCAAGAGGAAACCCTGGGAATATTGTGGGAAGGAACTCCCATCTGCAACCTGTGATACCCTGGCTTCTCTTGGCCCCTATACACTCTCATTCTGCCCAAATGGAGGAATAATTCAATCTGAAGAATAAACACAGGGTGAGTAGCTGTGTATTCTTCTCAGACTGACCTGTTAGCCTTTCCTGAGGAGCAGACCTTCTCTGTCTCCTCCTGATCCTGCAGGGCAGCTGCTCCTTGTGGAGAGGCCCCACCTGGCCTCACTGGCCTGGTTTGGCTGGCCAAGAAGGACCCTGAATCCCAGGGTTAGCAGGCATATTTCACTCTTGCCCTTAACCATGAAAATTTCAAAATTAAACCATCAAATGAAAAAATCAGCACAGGCCACACACCTCTGGGCCCAGTAGTCTGAGAAGTTCTACCTGGAAGATACAGCTTATCTTTTATCACAGTGACTCCCAGTCACTAGGAACATCCCTGAGCAGTCTGGTTAGGGTATCACAGCCCCAAGAGCAGCTCAGCGTCACCTCCACAGGCCGTGAACTTTTCTGTCTTCATCAGTGGAATTCTCTTCCCTGGGAAATGAAGGTGCAGGGCTTCACTAGAGGTTTCTATGGGCCCTTCCGGCTGATGCTCTGAGCCTAGTGTCCAGCAGCAGAGGCACTTCTTGAGGCATGAAGATCCTAAGACAGACATTCTGTCCTTTGTGTGGTTTATGATTTAACTGGAGAGAAGAGAGAACACATGTGTGACATATATGGACAGGGCAGTGTTGGCCCAGATCAGGGAGTCCTAGACTCTGAGGGAGAAGTTTAAGGGCACAGCAGTCAGAACAAGTGCAGGTGAGAAGATGCCAGAGCTACTGGGGTCCTGGGAATGCATCCTGCCTGGCCACCCCATCAACTCAAGTCATCTACTGCCTCTTAGTTTCAGCTTTTGATGAGAAAATAATACACTGCATCCCTGGAAAAAGGGGATGTTTAAAACACATAACACTCTCACCGTGACTTGGTATTCCATAGCACGTTTCCACTGGTGTCAGCACGTGCTCTGAGTTGGGCAGGATGGGGAGACACACTTTCCAAAGCGGGATGTGTGGGGAGAGAGCAAATTAGCCAAGATGGCGTTTTCAGGCTCTCTTCCCCCACGTTTTGTAAATAATGACTATGTAGCAGATCATTTATAGCACTGCACATGTGCATCACGAGGTACTCTCTTGGACATGGGCTACTTTTGTGACATGAGCTCCACCCAGAAAACAGCGGCACTTCCTGCAGCATCACAGCTGTGTCCCTTGGGTCAGCCACGAGAGGAAAGCACATAGTGTGTCTACTGCTACGACTGCTGTGTCAGCCAGGAGAGAATAAATGTGTCTGCAGTTCCTACAGCTCCTTGAGTCTTCTTCCAGCCTCCTAGCTGGTGCCTGGCCTAACCTGGGTTCAGTGAACAGTGTGAACAGCAAGACAATTGGCATCAGGAGCAGGAGCAGCAAGACAGGAGGGCTGTGGTTTAGAGTGACGTCCAGTTCCGGACTCCTGGGCATGTCCGTCACACCATATCATAACTGGTTCTGCATCTGACCAGCACTGGGTTCTTAGCAGCCCCGAGATGCAAAGTGGTGGAACTCACCATGGTATCCCTGAGAAGGTGGGTGGAGTGAGGTTTCTGGGCCAGAGCACCCTCTCTATCTTTACCTCAGGGGCATTCTAGAAGACCAATCAGAATTCTTAGAGAATGTAAAACATGTCTCATACCTGCTGTGCCAGCTCCTCCGTCCTGAAGGAGAAGGAATGTTCCTCTGAAAAACCCTAGCAACCCTTGGCAGGAGCAGCCCAGAGGAGGCAGCTCATGGCCATCAGTCATCATTATCATTCTTACAACCCTTTCTCCATCATCTCGAGGAAAACGTCTGTATGTTTTGTACCATCTGACTGACAGATCCATTTAATACAACTGCCTAAACAAGACTAAAAGGAAAATGCTCATTTTCTTTTAACAGAATCAGAAAACCACAGACTTCTCAAGTTTGAAATGAGCTGGGCTGCTGATTTTAATATTAAAATTTGGACTGCCAAGAGTTGGGTAGGGCTGGCATCTGGTGTGATACTGAGGGGTCCCCAGTGGGTCTGCCCAGGGGTTGTAATGATGTGACAGGAGTTTCTGACTTTATTCTCACACAACCAACTACCTTTGACTTCTCACACCAAGTATTTGGGTTAATGGTGGTTGAGGGAAGCAGAGTGACCTAAATTAGACACACCCAGGCCAGCACACCTGGAGAAGGCAATGGTACCCCACTCCAGTACTCTTGCCTGGAAAATCCCATGGACAGAGGAGCCTGGTAGGCTGCAGTCCATGGGATCATGAAGAGTCAGATACAACTGAGCAACTTCACTTTCAATTTTCACTTTCATGCATTGGAGAAAGAAATGGCAACCCACTCCAGTATTCTTGCCTGGAGAATCCCAGGGACGGGGGAGCCTGGTGGGCTGCCATCTATGGGGTCGCACAGAGTCGGACACGACTGAAGCAATTTAGCAGCAGCAGCAGCAGCAGGCCAGAACAACAAAGGACAGGAAATCAGAACAGTTAGGAAGAAAGGGGGAGATTACAAGTAATACAATGAGTTCTTCATGACCCAACACTAAATTTTCTCAGCAACTTTTATTCCAAGGAATCAGGTAGAAGTCTTCAAAACAAGCGGAGGTTCCACTTCAGAGCAGTGAAACGGCAAAACTAAGGCACGGAGAGGGTAGAGCTGTGTTCAAAGCCACAAAGAAAGATGCATTTGGGTGGGTCTTACATTGGGTGGGACCCTCTTGGTAATTTCAGTAACTCGCTCATTGGAGGATTATCAGTCTGGGTTGTTGCAGAGATTTATCACGGTTCCTGGGTAACTCACAGAACCCCTAGGAGGGTCAGAGAATCATGCCACAAGGCCACATACAACAGTGTCCACTTCAAAAGTGAAAAGGCCCTTTTGAACCTTTAAGGGAATAAAAGTAGATTGAACTTTGAAGGCAGGCAATGCAACCTTCTAAAACATTGCCAATATAAACTCTCCCAGGGAAATTAGCCTAGACACCTGAGCCCCTGGTTGCCCTCCTTGTGGGAACTCTGAGTAACAAGCTCTTGCTCCAATGGCAATCTGCTCTGGATTTTCATGACCCAAGTTTTCCATTCATATACTGTGTTTTCAAACACCTGCAGCTTGAATTCTGGATGGAGAGATGAATCAGGAGTATATGAAGATAACTAAGAATAAAGGGAAATGAGGACTTCGTTGGTGGTCCAATGGTTAAGAATCCGAGTTCCAATGCAGGGGATTTGTGTTTGATCCCTGGTAGAGGAACTAAGATCCCACATGCTGTGGGGCAACCAAACCAGCACATCCCAACTAGACAAAGCCTGTGCACTGCAACAAAAACCCAGCACAGCCAAAAAAAAAAAAAAAAAAAAAAGAGTACAAGGAAATGGCCTAAGATGCGAATAAACAGTTCAGAAAATCAGAGCTAAAGGGACTTGGTAGGTGTGTGACGTCTCCATATCTGGGGATCAGGAATGCAGCTTCGGGGTGCAGGCAAACCTAAGCAGGGCTGGAAGGGAGCATGAGATGGGCAACAAGGGCCACAGTTCTCAGCACTTACTCTTGGCTGGATGCTGCTCTACAGTCTCCACATGAAGTGAAGTTGGACTGCCAACATACCGTGTACAAGTTTCCTCCTCAGGAGGCAGCACCTGGTGTGGGGAAGAGCACAGCCACATGAGTCACATGCCCATCACAAGTAGCTTCGTAGCTTCCTTGGTCCTTCCATGTCTCATCTGGGAAACGGGAATAATAGCAGTACCCTTGTCAGGAGGCAGCCATGTTGATTAAACATGTAACATCCCAGGCCATTTGGAATGGTGTCTAGCTTTTAGCAAGAATTTGACAAATGTTTATTATTATTTCATTTCATGAATGAGATGATTGAGGTGAAAATAGGCTTGAGTCACTGACCCCAAATCACTCAGTGTTAGAATTGGACGGGAAGCCCATTCCACCATGGAGCTGGTCTAATAAGCCACTAGAGAAGGATGCAGTCATTTGTGTTTACTCAGATCACTGTGGGCTTCCCAGGTGGCGCTTAAGGTGAAGAACCTGCCTCCCAATGCAGGAGAAGTCAGAGACATGGGTTCAGTTCCTCAGTTGGGAAGATCCCCTGGAGGAGGGCATGGCAACTCACTCCAGTTTGCCAGGAGAATCCCATAAACAGAAGAGCCTGGTGGGCTACAGTCCATGGGGTCACAAAGAGATGGACACGACTGAAGTGACTTAGCATGCACACGTATCACTATGTAATTTTTTTCTTAGGCTCCCTCACACAATACTCCCCAGGATACATATTTGTTAAATAATGGAGCAATATCATCCCAAAGGAAAAGGAGTGGCTCAGATCTGAGGCACCAGGGTGCTCACAGAGTATTTAAGAGAGTAAAGTACTGTGACTAGGTGAGTAAGTTGAGGGAGGTAAGGCTGCAGGACACGAGGCTGCCTGTGGGCTAGGGATGCCCATGGACAACCAACCTTGGTGAGGCATCTGCTAACCTGGTCATGGGGTGGAGAGTGCATGGATGGGCAGAGAGTGGAGCCTGAATAGGCTCTCAGATATGGAGCCATGTAGTGTCATTGGATGGAGAAGGCAATGGCACCCCACTCCAGTACTCTTGCCTGGAAAATCCCATGGATGGAGGAGCCTGGTGGGCTGCCGTCCATGGGGTCGCTAAGAGTCAGACACGACTGAGTGACTTCACTTTCACTTTCCTGCATTGGAGAAGGAAATGGCAACCCACTCCAGTGTTCTTGCCTGGAGAATCCCAGGGATGGGGGAGCCTGGTGGGCTGCCGTCTATGGGGTCGCACAGAGTCGGACACGACTGAAGCGACTTAGCAGCAGCAGCAGCAGCATCCTTACTAGGTTGCGGTTCTAAACTGCTGATGCTGCTGCTAAGTTGCTTCAGTCGTGTCCGACTCTGTGCGACCCCAAAGACGGCAGCCCAACAGGCTCCCCCGTCCCTGGGATTCTCCAGGCAAGAACACTGGAGTGGGTTGCCATTTCCTTCTCCAATGCAGGAAAGTGAAAAGTGAAAGTGATTTCGCTCAGTCGTGTCCGACTCTTAGAGACCCCATGGACTGCAGCCTACCAAGTTCCTCCGTCCATGGGGTTTTCCAGGCAAGAGTACTGGAGTGGGGTGCCATCGCCTTCTCTGGCGGTTCTAAACTAAAGGCGCATAAAGAACACAGTTTTCTTTCATTCTTAAGCTTGCTGTAACAAACACAAACTCATTAAGTCATCAGAATTTGCAAAGGAAATTTTTGGCATACATGGCCAAAGTGCAATCATTTCGAGTTTAAATGTTCATATTTTGGAACTAGAAGTAAGGGAAGGGTCGCGTCACTTGTTTGTTTGGCAGAAAAAAGAGAAGCAGATTCCCAACTAACTGCTCATCAACCATCTCAGCAACTTATGTCTTTTTAGCAGAAAAAATAAAGATTAAAAGAAGGTATAAGATTCAAGAAACACTGAAGGAGGGTGATCAGCAGGGAGTCATGAGGAGATGAAACTGATGCTGGTGATGGTGGCGATTTCTTTATTCCCCCACATTTATTTACTGGATGCCTCCAGAGTCCAGACATGGTTCCAGAAGTGGGTACCAGTGATGAGCAAAGCATCCAAAGCCTTGGTTCTCATGAAGCTTATTTTCTGGTGGGGGAGATGGATTTCATAGTCATATACACACATATGCGAGCATCTACAAGATAAAAATTTCAAGCAGTAAGTGCTAAGAAGTGCAGCTGTGTTGAGCAGTGTCATGAATAGTACAGTGATGGTGATGATGATAATGACAGGCTAACAATGTTGAGAGGAAATCCTGAGGCACCACCACTTCTGCGTAGTGCACTCTCCTTGCTGCTGTGGCTACACCACCAAGAGCGCCCTCTTGGCCCCTGGGTCACCCTGAGCGGCATGGGGACCTGGGCGGGGCTAAGAGTCTCACATGCAACGACTTTTCTCATGTTCTTATGCTCCTGAGGCCTTGGTGTTCCCCTTGGTGTGGAACAGCTTCACGATGCAGAATGAACTGAGGCTGAGTGTGCCAAGGCAAGATTCCTGCAGAGTGTGGTTCTTCCATGCAGTAAACTCTGTGATCCCATGACTTGGGGAGAAACCACTGTGGCAATTTTAAAACACGACCCAGTGTGTTTCAACAGTTCCCCCACTGAGAAGAGAGGGTCACCTTTTGAACCTGGGCTCTGTAAGACTTCTTGGCCACTAAAGTGTCTCCAAGGTCATGCTGCCACAATTTCTAGGCCCAGCTCTAAGTGTTTTCTGTTCCTGGAGCCCAACCATCATGATGAAAGGGGTCAGTGCCATCTGAAGGGGCCATCTGAGATTTTTCTGGCTGGTGCTCAGCCAGTAACACCCACCCGCCGTGTGGAGGGAGTGCGCCCTCAGAGGATGCCTCCAGGCCTCAATCACTCAGCCTCAGCCCTGAGGAGCAGATCCAGGGAGCTTCCCTAAAGGCTGTGGGGATGAAATCAGCCCTGTATTTGAACATGTTGAAGCCTTAGGCAAGAATGATGTCTTCTCTGGGAGAAGGAAATCTTTACGTATTCATTCACTCACTCCTTCATGACATTTCTGTTTATGTCATTTCTACCTTCCTGGGTGAATTCCTTGTGAGCAAGAGTGTTTTTTGGTCTTACGTGACTCTCCAGTCTCTGGTCCCCACCCCATAGTCTAACACCCACATGATACACAGAGATCTCTGTAGAGGGGGTTTGACCCCTGTGAACAGGAATTCACATGTTCCTTTGCTCCTCCTTGCAGCCTCCTCACCCTGCCCTGGGCACCCTCAGCCCACAGGGCCCACCGCCAACCTCAGGCTCTCTCATTCTCCAGAGTCCCCTTCTGCCCCTCCTTGAAGAGGACAGACCAGCACTTCCTTCCAGAAAGGGAGCCAAGGACATTATCAATGCAGATGGGCAGGGAAAGTCACTTGATTCATGGTGTGTGGTTTAGCAAAGCTGCTTTCCCCAGGCTACAGAAGGGGCTGGAAATCATCTTTCTCGGAGGGAGCAGGGGCAGTCATGGTGGCTGAGGCCAGGCAGGAGGAGCAGCTGGGGGGACACAGCCTGGATGTGGCAGGCTGCTCCTCAGAGAGAAAGCCCTGGCCCCCTTGATGGAGGAGGCCTCCTGTGTGTCCTCAGCCACTGCCCATGGGGTCCTTCAGTCTAAGCAAACAGAAGGGTGCCGGTGGAGGCCCTAGGCCCCATGCATCCCTGGCCCACAGAGTCGCACGAACTTGGGCCCATGTGTTCTTCCAGAACCATCTAATTCAGACCTGCTTCAGAGAAGATCCAGACCAGCTTCGAGGAGCTCTTTAGAATAGCTGTCCTCTCGGCCTGTCTCGCTGCGGGGCTTGGGCACTCTCCCTTTCAGGACTTAGCTGCCCTGCTCCCTGCACACCCCCTCCCACCAGATCTAGGGCTTGGGGACTGCAGCTGAGTTTTCTGGGCCTTCTTCCTGTGAGAAGACCTCACCATCCTCCAAAATGCCACCAATGCCTCCTGGAAAGCCCTACTGGAATGGTAATGATTCCCTTCTCCAAGGGATCTTCCCAACCCAGGGACTGAACTTGGGTCTCTTGCATTGCAGGAGAATTCTTTACCGTATGAGTCACCAGGAAAGCCCCCCAAATGCCACAGAAAGCCCTTCAGTTTGAGCCTGAAAGAGATGCACATAAGGTAGGCTTCTGCCCCCAATCCCAGTTGGTGAGCTTCTATACACAAAGTATTCTTTAAAAAAGCACAAAATAGGGACTTCCCTGGTCGTTCAGTGGTTAGGACTCAGTGCTCTCAATGCTGGGGCCCCAGATTTGATTCCTGGTGAGGGAACTAAGATCCCACAAGCCACATAGCCCCCCCCAAAAAAAAAATTATACAAGAACTAACCGGGGACAGGCATCAAGGCACCTGCTAATGGTTTTTGACAGCGGGCATTGGGGGAATCACAAAATATGACTCTTTCTGAAAAGTTCCAGTAAATCCCTGAATACTTCCCACAGCAGCCACTCCCAGAATCAGAGGGGAGCAATGAAGCCCTAACAGTTTATTTTAGGCACCGTGATTTCTGAAGTTGTGCACTCAGGCATGGGACTGGTCCTGCACTTGAGCTGGGGCATCACCCAGCTGGCGCACCTGCTCAGGGACTGAGTCTTGGGCCATGCAATTCCCCACAATGGCAAACCCAACACAGGAAAGGATTTGAATTCTGCCAAGAATCAGCCAGGTCCCCAAGCATCACAGCCATTCCTGAGCCCAGGACAGAAGGTACTCTTGGTGGCCACTGCTCTGCAAGCCTCCAGGTGGCTCCTATCAGCCTTGTGTCTCTCTCTTTTTTTTTTTTTAATTATGGTAAAATACACATAACATTGGAGAAGGCAATGGCACCACGCTCCAGTACTCTTGCCTGGAAAATCCCATAGATGGAGGAGCCTGGTAGGCTACAGTCCATGGGGTCTCTAAGAGTCAGACTCGACTGAGCGACTTCACTTTCACTTTTCACTTTCATGCATTGGAGAAGGAAATGGCAACCCACTCCAGTGTTCTTGCCTGGAGAATACCAGGGATGGGGGAGCCTGGTGGGCTGCCGTCTATGGGGTCGCACAGAGTTGGACACGACTGAAGCGACTTAGCAGCAACACATAACATAAAACTTACCATCTTAACCCTTTTTAAGTGTGCGGTTCAGTGGTGTTAAGTACATGTGCAACCATCACCACCATCCATCCTCAGAAATCTTTTCCATCTTATAAAACTGGAATTCTGTCTCAATTTAACAAAAACTGCCCTTCCTCCCTCCCTGGCCCCTGGCAACCACCCTTCTTTCTGTCTCTGTGAATTTGACTCACCTAGGGACCCCAGATAAGTGGATTCATACAATGTGTGTTCTTTAGTGACTGGCTTCTTTCTCTTAGCATAAAATCTTCAGGGTTCATTCATGTTGTAGTAGGTGCCAGAATTTCCCTTTCTTTTCAGGCTGAAGAGTATTCCATCATATGGATAGACCACATTTTGCTTGTCCATTAATCCATTGATGGACACTTGGGTTTTTACCATCTTTTGGCTCTTGTGTATAATGCTTCTATGAACATGGGTGTACAAATATCTCAGAGACTGATTTCAATTCTTTTGGGCTTGTAGCCAGAAATACTGGATCATATGGTAATTCTATGTTTAATTTTCTGAGGACTTATTATACTGTTTTCAACAGCAGCTGCACCCTTTTACATTCCCACCAGCAAAGAACCAGTGTCCCAATATCTCCACATCATGCCATCATGTTCTTTTCTTTTTTTTTTTATAGTGGTCATCCTCCTCCTCATTTGTGAGAGGGTTCCATAAATCTCCTTTTAACTATGAAATATTTAAATTATATCAAATACTGATATGAACTTCCAAGGGTTAAACTAAGAAAACTACATCTGTTCAACAGTTAGCAGTTTACAGAGTTCTTTAAGATACACACTGCTGCTGCTAAGTCGCTTCAGTCATGTCCGACTCTGTGTGACCCCATAGATGGCAGCCCACCAGGCCCTGCCGTCCTTGGGATTCTCCAGGCAAGAACACTGGAGTGGGTTGCCATTTCCTCCTCCAATGCATGAAAGTGAAAAATGAAAGTGAAGTTGCTCAGTCCTGATTTCATCTTTATAATACCATATAAAAGATTTTGTGGTTATCGAATTTCATAAATGAGGAAACTAAGGATTACTGAAGGAAACTAAGGTGGGTAACGTGGCTGAGATTCAAACCCTTTTTCCTTCATGCTTCTAACAAAAGAATTTTGTCGCCATTTTAACAGATTTTGAGGTCACTCTCAGTTGGCAGGGGGCTTCATATTAATAATTGTGGTAACAAAATTAATAGCACCTAAAATTGAAGAAACACCTTCTAAGTGCAGAGAATAAACAGTAAGATCTACTGAAGGTAAAATTAAAATACATACGGGTTCAGGATGGGGAACACGTATAACCCGTGGCGGATGCATGTTGATGTATGGCAAAACCAATACAATATTGTAAAGTAAAAAAAAATAATAATAATAAAAAAAATATATACTTCAGGGTGTCCAAAAAATCAAGATAAATGTTGATACAGGCTTGGATCTCCCCCTCTTGCAGGACCAAAAATGTTGTGTTTAGATTTTGGTCTTTAATAGTATAGTAATACCAGCTGCTAATACAGGTAATGATATCAACAGAAGAATGGCAGTAATTAAGACTGATCATACTGTTTGGGTCTCGCCACAGCTGAAGGTCAGCTTCAGAGACCTTCAGTCTTCAAGCCCTGCTTCTGTCCCACCTGTGAGTTTACTCCATCCTCGTATCCTTGCCCGTGGCCCTTCCCTGGATCTGGAAGACAGCTGAACAGTAGCTGAGCATTCAGGCCTCAAGGAGGCAGAGGGCTGGAGTCCAACTCTGACTCACCCACCGTGTGGCCTCGGACATGATCTCGAGTGCTCTGCTCGTCTGTCCCCTCAGCAGTGAAGCTGGGGGAGTAAAGGGTCCTGTGAGGGACCTGTGAGTGAAGTGAGGCTGCTATCTTGCACCTGAAGGTGGTGGGCACGCTCCACCCACCCCTCCTCCAGGCTCTCCTCCTCCACAGTTTCCCCTCCCTGGGGCCACCCAGCACCACTCTCCAGCAGAAATCACACACTTAGATGGATTTGGGCCCCTGCTCTAACAAGCATGGGCCTGAGCCCCCTCTCACACAGCCTCCACCCATCTGGCAAGAGCCCACCGACATCTGTACACCCACCCTTCCCTCCACATGAAGATCACTCAGGCCTCTCAGCCACTCATAGCAAGGCTTCTGCTGCTACACACCTCTGGCTCTGCCCCAAGACATGGTGCCCAGCAGCAGAAGACGGGTCCACTCGCTCAGCAGCTGTGTGACCTCAAGCAGAACATTTACCATCACAGGACATGGTGAAGATCATGTGATCAAACATAATAAGAGGACTCTGTACCCCGTAAAACTATCTACAGATCTCAACTGTGACTACAGACATTCCAGGCTTTAATCTCCTTCCATGTAACACTGTTTTTTCCCCTGGATCATAAATTCCTAAAAAGGGCCATGTACTTCGTACAGTAATTCATAGAACTCCTCCTAAGTGCTTGATAGATGTTTTCTATGATACATAGACTTGGGCCCCTGCTCTGGCAAGCATGGGCCTGGAGGCGCCCTATATGTTAATGTACAACATGGTCAGCTTCTCTGTTTCAGGCGTGTGGAATACAGATATCCAAATCGCTTACATTTAATCATATAAATGCAAATTGTGGGTATCTATCTGTGCTGCCTGCCAAATCCCCATCCTCTAAGCAGGTGCATACAGAGACATCTGGGCCACACATGATGGCATAGATCTTTCCACCAGATGTCCCGCCCGGGACCCCTCCCCCTCCAGCCAGTGGGTTGGAGCCTAGCGCCCATGTGCTGGACGGCTGCCCACCGGCTCTACCATTCTTATCAGAAGTTAGTGGTACCTCTCTCCCCATCAGGAGAGAGGTAAACAATCAGGGAGAGGGAAAGGGAAAGCCTTAAATATTTGCTTTCCTTTACAAGACCAACTACAAAATGTTGCTGAGAACCTGTAGGGGAAATAATCTGTCTGGATCCCAGGGCCGGCGAATATAAACACAAGCAACACTAGGCGGGCGAGGGGCAGCTGGGCCAGATGTTCCCATAGGTTTCCCAGAGTAGAGAAGTGGCGGGGTACGGAGGGGGAGATGGGGTCCTCCCCTAGTTTTCATCCTCTCTTCCTGATCTCTTCTGTTTTCCTTTGTGACCTACCAAAATCAGTTTGGGTTAGAGTTTGAGCACATGAGTCCGTGAAAAGGTGACTGTTAGGATGCAGCTGCGACCCCTTTCCTTTTTCTGTGAAGGACCCCAGCACCAATGTGGGCCCGCGTGGCTGCCGCAGCCGTCGGAGGTCAGGGTCACAGAGACCTGCGGCCACTCATTGAAGCCGCGGTGGGTGCCAAGCAGAGGCAGGAGGAAGGGTCTCAGCCTGCACTTGGGGTTCTGTTCACCATGGAGACCCCAAGGCAGAAGACGATTCATCAGAGAATATTTTGGAAAGTGAATCTGTTTTGTTTTCAGTGGCCTTTCCCTCTGGCTCCTTGGAGCAGCCTAGAAGAGCAGGGGGCCTAGGAGTTGAAGGGGTGGGGGTGGTGGGCTGGGGCTGGTTGGGAAGAGGCTGGTGGGTGGGGCTAATGGGGTGGGGTTGGGTGGGATGAGGCTTGTGGGTGGGGTTAATGGGGTGGGGCTGGATGGGATGAGGCTTGTGGGTGGGGTTAATGGGGTGGGGCTGGATGGGATGAGGCTTGTGGGTGGGGCTAGATGGGATGAGGCTTGTGGGTGGGGCTAATGGGGTGGGGCTGGATGAGATCAGGCTGGTGGGTGGGGCTGATGGGTGGGGTTAGTGGGATGGGGCTGTCGAGTGTCCCTGGAAGAGATGAGGCAGGTGAATTGAGCTGGTGGGGTTGGATAGGATAAGGCCAGCGGGTGGGGTTGGCGGGGTGGTGGGGCCTCTGTCTGTATGGCCTGGGGGCAGGAGTAGTCTCTGGCACATTAAACCCAATGGGGCAGCGCTGAGTAAAGTCCTACCGAACTTGTTTGGGTATTCATGACTCCGCTCTGCCCCTCCTGCCTCAGGCTCCGCGAGCCCTGAGACTTTTCCTTGGCGGCTCCCGGGCACCCCATCACCTGACTCCTCAGGACCCGAGTTCGTCTGAGGAGGCAGAGGCGCTGTCGCCACTGCTGTCCTCACTCCCCCTGACGCCGCCTGCGATGGGCAGGGAACAAGTGTCACTACTTCTCAACCTCAGTTTCTCAACCTGTTAAAATATAAATGAAATTAAAAGCATTATGATAAAATTGCCCTTTTAGAGTAAGTTTTAATAACCGAAGACAATGCCTTGAAGCTCTGATCACTGTGTCTGGTTAAGTACTAAGTAGTTGGTGAATGTTACCAAAAAAAAAAGAAAGAAAAAAATCCAGCCAATCAGACAAACCAACAACAACAACAACAAAAAAAGCAGTTGCAGATCTCAGAATTTTTAAGAGACCTTGGTCTGGAGTCTTTACCAGCTCACCACCTTCACAGAGCTTTTAGGAGTCTGAATGGGCTTTATCCCCAATTCTAAACCATGGGTTTGTTTTTGAAGTTGTCAATAATGATTTAAACATCCTGGAATGTGAAGTCAAGTGGGCCTTAGGAAGCATTACTATGAACAAAGCTAGTGCAGGTGATGGAATTCCAGTTGAGCTGTTTCAAATCCTAACAGAAGATGCTGTGGAAGTGCTGCACTCCATATGCCAGCAAATTTGGAAAACTCAGCAGTGGCCACAGGACTTGAAAAGTTCAGTTTTCCATCCAATCCCAAAGAAAGGCAATGCCAAAGAATGCTCAAACTACCGCACAATTGCACGCATCTCACACCCTAGTAAAGTAATGCTTAAAATTCTCCAAGCCAGGCTTCAGCAATACATGAACCGTGAACTTCCAGATGTTCAAGCTGGTTTTAGAAAAGGCAGAGGAACCAGAGATCAAATTGCCAACATCTGATGGATCATTGAAAAAGGAAGAGAGTTCCAGAAAAACATCTATTTCTGCTTCATTGATTATGCCAAAGCCTTTGACTGTGTGGATCCCAATAAACTGTGGAAAATTCTGAAAGAGATGGGCATACCAGACCACCTGACCTGCCTCTTGGGAAACCTATATGCAGGTCAGGAAGCAACAGTTAGAACTGAACATGAAACAACAGACTGGTTCAAAATAGGAAAAGGAGTACATAAAGGCTGTATATTGCCACCCTGCTTATTAAACTTCTATGCAGAGTACATCATGAGAAATGCTGGCCTGGATGAAGCACAAGCTGGAATCAAGATTTCCGGGAGAAATATCAATAACCTCAGATATGCAGATGATACCACGCTTATGGCAGAAAGTGAAGAAGAACTAAAGAGCCTCTTGATGAAAGTGAAAGAGGAGAGTGAAAAAGTTGTCTTAAAGCTCAACATTCAGAAAACTAAGATCATGGCATCCAGTCCCATCACTTCATGGCAGACAGATGGGGAAAAAGTGGAAACAGTGGCTGACTTTATTTTTCTGGGCTCCAAAACCACTGCAGATGGCAATTGCAGCCATGAAATTAAAAGACACTCCTTGGAAGGAAAGTTATGACCAACCTAGATAGCATATTAAAAAGCAGAGACATTACTTTGCCAACAAAGGTCCATCTAGTCAAGGCTATGGTTTTTCCAGTGGTCATGTGTGGATGTGAGAGTTGGCCTATAAAGAAAGCTGAGTGCTGAAAAATTGATGCTTTTGAATTG
Organism: Bubalus bubalis; assembly: GCF_019923935.1. NCBI lineage: Eukaryota > Metazoa > Chordata > Mammalia > Artiodactyla > Bovidae > Bubalus > Bubalus bubalis. The sequence continues at coordinate 120,434,981 of NC_059160.1, read as the reverse complement.
TGGTGTTGGAGAAGACTCTTGAGAGTCCCTTGGACTGCAAGGAGATCCAACCAGTCCTTCCTAAAGGAGATCAGTTCTGGGTATTCATCGGAAGGACTGATGTTGAAGCTGAAACTCCAATACTTTGGCCACCTGATGTGAAGAGCTGACTCATTGGAAAAGACCCTGATGCTGGGAAAGATTGAGGGCAGGAGGAGAAGGGGACGACAGAGGATGAAATGGTTGGATGGCATCATCGACTTGATGGACATGAGTTTGGGTGGACTCCGGGAGTTGGTGATGCATAGGGTGGCCTGGTGCCCTGCGGTTCATGGGGTCGCAAAGAGTCGGACACGACTGAGCGACTGGAGTGAACTGAACTGAACTGAATGATTTAAACTTTGAGGATATGATCAGAACATAGTTCACTGAGCTTCCATGCTCACTCACTTCCTCCCCCAGCAGGTGAGTCACTGTGTGGTCCCACCCCCACACCAAAGCCCAGATCTTTGACCAAGGGAGGCTGAGAGGCTGGCAGACACTGCTGGGCACTCAGCAGGCCTGGAATACAGTCCAAATGCTGCTTCTCCAGGGAAGGCTTCACACTGCTGGACTGACATCTGAGCACCCTTGAGCTCAGCCATGGGAATCTGTGTGCCCACCTTGGGCAGGGAGAGCTCTCCTGATGACTCCTACCCCCCCAGCATTGCTGGGACCCATCAGTGGATCAGCTCCACTGGATACAAGATAAGCCACTCATTTTGAGCCCAAGCCACCACCTGCCCTCACCTGAGCCTCTGTGGTGGCCTTGGGCTGGCCTCCCCACTCATCCAGTGCTCTGCATCTACTTTTTTCATGTAGCCAGAGACACCTCCGTTACTTCTAAAATAAAGTCCAGCCTCCTCAAGGAGCTGTAAGGCCCTACAGTCCTCATGGAATTTGCTCTACAAGAGGGCTCCCTTTCAGGTATCATATTGTTCCTACCTCAGGACTTTTGGGTATATGGTTCTTTCCTTCTGGAAGATTCTTCGTCCTCTCCACTCACCACTTTGTCCCCTGGCAAAGTTAATATCCCTTAATCTTCCAGATTTCAGTTTCATGTAAGGAAGCTTTCCCCAATTTGCCAGACAACATCAGTCCTCAACATGTACTTCAAGTTCTCCTCGTGGACTGTGTCACAGTCTGTGAATATGGATTGGATTGCATGCTGGATTGTTTGGCTTCTGCCCCAACACAATGCAAGGAGCACAGCAAGGGTCACATCCTACAGCCCAAAACCAAGCACAGCATGCAGCAGGGCAGGTGCTGCAGCCACTGGTTATCAGAGCGCATTACTAGCAGTAGGTCTTGATGGAGAACACGCAACGTCCCCAGACCTCACCTACTCAACTGCAACAGGACTGAAGATGAAGGTCGCTTCTCCTCTATTATGCTGTGAAGCTAAGAGAGTTAATAGCTGAAAGCATTTATGGCCGAGTACTATTCCATTGTGTGTGTGTGTGTGTGTGTGTGTATATATATATATATATATACACACACATATATAGATATATGTACCACATCTTCTTTATCTTGTCATCTGTCAATGGACACTTAGAGTGCTTCCATATCTTGGCTATTGTAAATAAATTCTGCCATTTGTAGCAATATGGATGTACTTGAAGGATATTATGCTAAGTGAAATGTCAAAGGAAGACAAGTACTATATGATATCACTTATATGTGGAATCTAAAAAGATAAAACAAACTAGTGAATATAACAAAGCAGAAACAGACACAGATATAGAGAACAAACTAGGGGTTACTAGCAGGGAGAGGGAAAGGGAAAGAGCTTAAGAGGTACAAACTACTATGTATAAAGCTTGTATTATTTATATAAGCTACAAGGATGTAATGTACAACAGAAGGAATATAACCAATGTTTTATTATAACTATAAATGGGCTATAACCTTTAAAAATTGTGAATTGCTATGTGGTATGCCTGAAACTTACATAATATGGTACATTCAACTATACCTCAATTTAAAAAATTAAAACATAAAGTTTAACCAAAAATAAAAGTATAAAGCATTGAAAATGATGCCTGAAATATACTAAACAGTTCATCATTATTGGCTATAATGATGATAATTAGATTCTCAATGGGTTAAAGACCTTCTTGTAAACAGTGAAGCTATGAAGGTAATAAGGAATCTATAAAGTTGTATGTAAAGATAGCTTTGTTACCTACCAATGAGGAAAAACTTCTGAAATAAAACTTTAAAAGTACAAACCATAAGGCAAAAAGGAAATTAATTTAATTACATGAAAATTAAAACTTCTGTGTACAAAAGACATCACATGTGAAGTTAAGAAATGAATGATAGAGAGAGAATTTTTTCTAACAGCTAAAACTGATGAAGCATGAACATCTAGAGTATGCAAAAGCCCCTATAAGTTTGAATAAACAAAAAGAGACAGGAACCCAAAATGTGCAAGTAATGTACAGAAAACACAAAAGTATAACCAGCACATGTTAAGTGTTCACACACCCACACAGTAATATGTGTCCACTGCACACCTGTCATCACACAGGTGGGCGGGTTAAGAAGGCGGCTCACACCCAGTGCGCAGTGAGGGTGAGGGCCCCTGCTGAACAGGGGGGTGGCGAGGACCAGGGAAAGGCTCCCGCAGTGCCCGGGATGGACCCAGGAGACAGGGACCTTAGAATCAGCGCAGATGAGAAGCACCCTGAGCCAAGGGCATGCAGAGTGAAAGGCAAGAAATGCTTGAGCTCTCCATCAGGACACGATGAAACCAGCTGTAAGTGCATTAGAAATGAAAGACACGTATTTCACAAGCTGTATGCAAAGGAAGTGTGGCTACCTGCCCTGAGCAAGGAAGGCATGGAATAGAAAGTGGAGATGAAGTGGTCTCAGGGGAACGCAAACCACTCAATCTTCCACCCCTGAGGTTAGAAGGAAAATGAGAGAAGGCGGGGAAGGTTTATTGAACAAATAGACAGTCCATAGAAGTTACTTTGGACAACAGTAAGTACCCCTTCCTCCCAAAGCTGTGGTCCTGCCTGCATGGATGTGGCCTTGTCACCAGGACCTCCTGCGTCTCCAATACTAGCGCTAATGCACCAGTCCAGGTGAGACTCCTAGCGTTCCTCTCCACCCTCTCCCCATGACTACCAAATCCAGGCAGTCCCATAGTGGCAAGCCTGGGCTCCTCATTTGGCTGGAGCAGGCTCTCCTGGGCCCTGGCCACAGCTCATCAGCCAGGACCCCTCTCCTCCTTCACCAGGCCTTTTGCATCATTGCAAGTGCAGTTTCCATAGATCTACTCTCATGCCTTAAACCTCTCCTTGTCTCCTGAGTTGAATTAAAATCCTCAGCAGACCATGCATCTCAGTCTCCATCTGCTCAAGTTGCTGTAACAAAATACCTCAGGCTGGTGCCTAGCAACTGACACAGTTCTGGAGGCTGGAAGTCCAAGGTCAAGGTGCAAGCAGATCTGATTCTTGGTGAGGCCTCTTCCTGGCTCAAGAGTGGTGTTTTCACCCTGTCCTCACGTGGCAGAGAGAGTGAATATGTCTCTTTCTCTTCTTATAAGCTTCCCTGGTGGCTCAGACGGTAAAGCATCTACCTGCAATGTGGGAGACCAGGGTTCGATTCCTGGGTTGGGAAGATCCCCTGGAGAAGGAAATGGCAATCCACTCCAGCACTCTTGCCTGGAAAATTCCATGGATGGAGAAGCCTGATAGACTACAGTCCATGGGGTCACAAAGAGTCGGACACGACTGAGTGACTTCACTTTCTCTTCTTGCTAAGTCGCTTCAGTCGTGTCCGACTCTGTGCAACCCCATAGATGGCAGCCGACCAGGCTCCCCGGTCCCTGGGATTCTCCAGGCAAGAACACTGGAGTGGGTTGCCATTTCCTTCTCCAATGCATGAAAGTGAAAATTGAAAATGAAGTTGTTCAGTCGTTTCCGACTCTTAGTGACCCCATGGACTGCAGCCCACCAGGCTCCTCCATCCATGGGACTTTCCAGGCAAGAGTACTGGAGTGGGATGCCATTGCCTTCTCCACTTTCTCTTCTTATAAAGCTGTTAATCCCATCATATGGACCCCACCCTCATGACCTCTTCTAAACCTAATTACCTCCCCAGAGTCCCATCTCCAAATACATTGAGGTTAGGGCCTCAACATATGAATTTGTGGGTCCACAATTTGATACCCTCCTATCCCTCCAAACTCAACCCCCCACACCCACCTAAACATCTTTCACACTGGTTCTCCCCTCCTTGCCTTGTGTGTGCTGCTCCTTCTAAATCTGTCTGCCTGGAGAGCCTCTCTTTATCCTCTTAGACTCAGCTCTAGCCTCTGCCTCTGAGAAGACTTCCTGGTACTCTCACCAGGAGCTTGGCTCTCCCTTTGAGCCACCACTGTGTCTTGGGCACATCTGAGCCTCCCATGGTCTCTGAAGCCCTAGTCATGGAACTGGGGCTAATTTCTTGGATACTTAAATGCAAGCTCCTTAAAGAAGGAAGCAGGTCTTAGTAAAAATTAAAGCCCTGGGCCCTGGCATAGCTGTGGGCACCACACTGGAGGTACCAGCTGGGCAGAGGGATGAATGAATGGTTTGTGCACGTGGCCCAACTCAGGAAACTGGAATCTCTGCTCTCATGTCTCTCTCCTTGGCCAAGAGATGTGGTCCTTGGGAACTGGGAGAGGTTTTTTTGTCATTGTACTTTCAATGCCAGACAGAAGCTGATCCATGGCAGGTGGGAGAGGTGTGTTTCACTCACCTGTTCTGATGTCTCCAGTATTTGAATAACTTATAGCCACTGTTTGTCTGAGACCCTAATGGCTAGGGACAACCTCTGGGAAGGGAGTGTTTGGGAACCTGATTTTACTCCTCAGACAGCTGGCCAGCTTCAGAGGTTCGGGCAGACGGAGCTCCCAACAAAGCCAGGATTCAGTGGGCAGTGTGGGGGAGCCACAGGAAGTGTGTGCCTTTGTTGGGGGCAAGGATGTGACTGTGCCAGGGAGGGGCAGTGGGTGTTTGAGTGATGGGAGAAGGAAGGAAGTGTTAGCACAGAGCAGGCACAACAAACCAGTTGACAGGGCCTGCATGCCAGGTGTCAAATCAGTGCCTATCAAAGTCCCAGCCTCACTGGGCTCAGACCTTCTGATCAGCCCCTCTGCAAGCCCAGACCTCACACCCTCTGAGCTTGCCTTTCAGCCCCAGATAGTGACTGTTCTCAAAAAAAAAAAAAAAATCCTAATTAAAAACAAACAGCTCCAGACTTCCCTGGTGATACAGTGGATAGGAATCCACTTGCCAATGCAGGGTACATGGGTTCTATCCCTGGTCCAGGAAGCATGGAGCACATGGTCCACATGCATGGAGCGACAAAGCCCATAAGCCACAACTACTGAAGCATGAGCGCTCTAGAGCTGAGAGCCACAACTACTGAGCTCCAGTGCTGCAACTGCTACCTGGAGCCTATGCTCCGCAACAAGAGAGAAACCACCACAATGAGAACCCTGAGCCCTACAGCTAGAGAAAGCTACGTGCAGCAATGAAGACCCAGTGCAACCCACAATAAATAAACAAACAGCTCCCTACTCCCTTCAGCTTTCACAAAAACTACATAATCATCTCAAAAACTTAGAGACCGTTTTCTCCAACATCACAGGGAAGATGTTTACCACCGCCATCTTCTTGCTGCTGAATGTTTGGCCTGAACCCTTGTCTGCTGGAGGCTTTGAATGATGAGCTGATTGGAGCACTGAGTCTGCAATCTAAGCCTTGGTCCAGCAGGCCACAGTTTCCCCATCCAGACAGAAGCCATCCACCAGCATTCTCCAGATGAGGGAACCGTCCTAGATCTGGGCTACCCATTGTAACATCTTGCCACATGTAACTTTGAAAGATGACCAGTGCAACAGAGTACCTAATTTTTAAGTAAGTTGATTAATTAATATTTAAACTAATAGTTTACTGGGCTGCCTGACTCTGAGCTTTAACTGGCTCTGACATTGTGTGCATTCCCAGAAGTGTGCCCTTTCTCTCATTCTCACAGCTGTTCCCTCCCTGAAACACTCATTGCCAATCTAGGTGGCCCTCAGGATGACCCAAGCAAGAGCAGCCCTTCCATCCAGCTTCTTCCTTCTGCAGTTCTCCTTCACAAAATCCAGCCCCACCCCTGCCCCTTGGGTCAGCTCAGATGTGATTGTGCTAGGATTGTGGACAGCTGGCCTCAGGACCAGAAGCTTCAGGACACAAGGATGCTCTGACAGGGAGGACTTGGGTTCACCCAGAGCTCCAGCAGGCAGAGGCTAGAGCAAGAAAGCTGACCTAGGCCAGGTGCTGGGCCACCCAGGGTCCTATGGCCCCAACTCATATGTTGCTGCTACTGCTGCTAAGTCGCTTCAGTCATGTCCGACTCTGTGCGACCCCATAGATGGCAGCCCACCAGGCTCCCCCATGCCTGGGATTCTCCAGGCAAGAACACTGGAGTGGGTTGCCATTTCCTTCTCCAATGCATGAAAGTGAAATGTGAAAGTGAAGTCGCCCAGTCGTATCCGACACAGTGACCCTAAGGACTGCAGCCTACCAGGCTCCTCTGTCCATGGGATTTTCCAGGCAAGAGTACTGGAGTGGGGTGCCATTGCCTTCTCCGAACTCAGATGTTGCTGTGCTCCTATTACTCAGTGGTGCCCAGTGATTGCTTTATAGATTCAGAACCATAGCAAGAAGGCAATCCCATACCTCCCCTGCCTCATCAACCCAGATGAACAACTAAGGTAATTCATGCAGTTGAGACCAAATTGCTTGATGAGGCTTTTGTTGCTGCTTTTACTACAGACTTGCCCTGGGTATCAGAAGTCCTCCAGGAAGAGCCCTGTTCCCAGGAGCCTGCTTTCCAGGATGCAGTACGCCAGCCACCTAGGATGTCCACCACCCACGAGAACGGCCACAGTTTGAACAGCAGGAACAGTGCTGGGTAGCACGCCTTGTCCGTATGCAGTGGCAGATGTGGGTCGGTAGGTTAGAGGATCGTCAGGTCAGCATCCTAGTCATGCCTGTTCTTCTCTACATCAAAAATACCTCTCTGTACACATTTCTTTCCCAGGTTCTTTAAATGGAAGAAAAGTGCAGCCATAGCCTCCCTGCTTCATGGGCCAAACAAGATCTGACCTGTGAGCTCCATCTGTGCACCGAGATGGAGGGTTCTGCCAGGCAGAATCCACTGCTCTGGGTGTTCTCACCTCTCCCACCATTCTCCTTAGCAGTGGTACCATACGGGAGGACCCATAGCTTCATCTCACTGCCTCTAGTCAGTGCAGACTTAGGAAAGCGAAGTCTGGTCCCTTTCCTGGTCCTTGGTGTGACCCTGCTATCCCCAGTCCAGTGACCACTGAAGTCTCCATGTGACTCTCCATGTCACTCACAGTGGACCAAAAAGGGAACTGAGGAGGGGTTGGGAGGACCCTGTCTAGACGTCTAACCACCAACAGCTTATGCCTTTGTTTCTCCATAACACTGTGCACGCATTGATTAGATTCAAAACAGAATATATATTCTGTAGTTCAAATGAAAGATTTTAATTCATTCAGCTATTTTCAAAATAACAATGAAGGTTGATAAGCTAGCTGCCTCTGCCTCTAAAGAGCACTATTCTCTGAAGTCTGTTTTTCCTGTAAGACAGAACATCATCCATGCTGATTTAATGGATGAACCACATTCATCCCTAACTGGTTTTTCCTCATATCAATCTTTTCTCCCTGACAGGCCACCTGCTCTGGGAATATCCATTACTGTTACTGATGCATGAAGATTCCTTTCCTTGTGGACCTGCAAGAATAGCCATCACTCTGTCTAAAGAATGAATTCTGAAAGGGAATCTGGGGTGGGGAGTGGGGGAAAATAAGCTGAGAGGCAGTCACTGCTCCCTGGGCACAAGGATGGTTTCTCTCATCTGTTTGACCATCAGGACACTCTGTGACTTGCTGCCAGAGCAAGATGAAACTGCAGGACCTCTTGATTGAAGGGCGGGATAAAAGGTACAAAAATGCAAAGCATTGCCTTTCTCCCATGGGCTTTCTCAACCTGTCAGGGTGGTTTTTATTTGCTTCTGAATGTGTTCACAGAGGCAGGGCCCTGCTGCCACTCTCACCAGTGCTGCGACACCAAGTGCTACCTTTCTTCCGCCAGCCAGTGGCCAAAGGCAACGGGCCCTGGCTGGGAGTTGGGAGGTCCAGCAGATGCAGGCCCATCACCCCCACCTGGAAGACAGGTGACCACAAGCATGTGACTTGGCCTGGAGTGACCAGATGGTGACTTAGCATGCTACACTATGGTTCAACCAGGTCCAAAGTACATCTGAATGAGGTCTAGGAGCACAGCTGTTCCTAGGATTTTGAGTTTGTTCTAGAGGCAAAAAAGAATTGGTCATTTGGGTTTATTCTTCAGTGAATCAGCAAAAGTGATATCAAATGGAAGAGCAAGGGGGCTTTTTTTTTTTTTTTTCTGGGACTGGAAGGAGAGAAAAGAGGCAGATAGGACCAAGGCAACCATATTAGTTAAGATTCTTCAGAAAAACAGAACAATAGGAGATATATATCATGGCACCTGATCCCATCACTTCATGGGAACTAGATGGGGAAACAGTGACAGACTTTATTTTTTGGGTCTCCAAAATCACTGCAGATGGTGATTGCAGCCATGAAATTAAAAGACGCTTACTCTTTGGAAGGAAAATTATGACCAACCTAGATAGCATATTCAAAAGCAGAGACATTACTTTGCCAACAAAGGTCCATCTAGTCAAGGCTTTGGTTTTTCCAGTAGTTATGTATGGATGTGAGAGTTGGACTGTGAAGAAAGCTGAGCACCGAAGAATTGATGCTTTTGAACTGTAGTGCTGGAGAAGACTCTTGAGAGTCCCTTGGACTGCAAGGAGATCCAACCAGTCCATTCTAAAGGACATCAGTCCTGGGTATTCTTTGGAAGAACTGATGCTAAAGCTGAAACTCCAATACTTTGGTCACTTCATGCGAAGAGTTGATGCATTGGAAAAGACTCTGATGCTGGGAGGGATTGAGGGCAGGAGGAGAAGGGGACAACAGAGGATGAGATGGATGAGATGGCTGGATGGCATCACTGACTCGATGGACGTGAGTCTGAGTGAATTCCGGGAGTTGGTGATGGACAGGGAGACCTGGCGTGCTGCAATTCATGGAGTCGCAAAGTGTCGGATATGACTGAGTGACTGAACTGAACTGAACTGACTGATATATATATATATATATATATATATATATATATATATATGTGTGTGTGTGTGTGTGTTTATATATATACGTACATGTATGTATATATATATATTTATATATTATACTTATATATGTGTGTGTATATATACACACACACACACACACACACACACTTATGTATCTAGATATAAAGAGATTTACTATAAGGAGTTGGTTCTTACAATCCTGAAGGCTGCTATGCCACAGCCTCTGGTCAGCAAGGTGGAGGGAGGCCCAGGAGAGCTGATGGTGTAGCTCTCCAAAGGCTACCAGGCTCAAGATCTAGTAGAACTGATATTTCAGTTTGATCCCAAAGGCAGGAAAACCTCCTGTCCCAGCTCAACACAGTCAGGCAGCTGTTCCCTCTTATAAGCAGAAGGGTCAGCCTTTTTGTTTTAACTGGGCCTTGAATGGCTTGGATAAAACCTGCCCACATGGGGGAAGGTGTCTGCTTTGCTTGGTCCACTGATTCAAATGTTACTCTCATCCAAAAACACCCTCACAGGCCTCTCCTTGCTTGGCATATATGGAGCCTGGCACTGTCCCTTTGGCCTTCTCTGGGAATGGGGCTCTGTGTCCCAGAATCTGACTGCCCTGGATAGAACCATATCAGCTCTGACTACTAGACATGGCTGGACAGAGATGGGACAAAGACACTGAGTGCCTGGGGAGCAGAATTCCACCTGCTTAGAGACCTGGCCCATCTCTGATGGATACTTCAGCTTGATCATCCCTGAGAAACTGAACTGGAGAACTCAGGAAACAGGCTGGTCTCACATTCCCACCTGCCCCCAGGACCCACAGAAGGCCAGGGTCCCACCTTTGGGGAGCCAAGCAATCAATCACCTGTTTGCCCCAGGGTTGGGAGCCCTCCTGTGCTCAGCTGGTAGGAGCCCTTCCTTGTGGGCTTGTTCTGCTGGCAGGAGTGTCCAAGCAGATGTCCCTCCCCTGCTGGGTTGGGGGTGACTGCTGGCCCTTCATTCTCCTCTCAGCTGCCTAATGGTGTCCTAGGTCTCAGCAGCTCTTAGCTACTGACAGGATGGTGCATCCAGAAGGGTGGTCAGGCCTGGCTCCAGTAGACCCACTCTGCCTCATCTTCCCAGAGGCTTCATCTCCTGGAACCTGATGGTGTGCCCCTGGGTGCCCAAAGCTATCATTTACTCACCTTCAGTAAAGATAGGTAGGCACTCAGGCCAGTGGAAGGAGACTAGCTTTAGGCAAAAGGTCTGAGACATTGAGCAAGTCTCAGAACCCTCCCAGCCTCAGTCTTCCCACCTGTAAGATGGGGATAATTATATCTTCCTGTTGACTGAATGGTGAGGCCCATCCAACTCCAAGGTGGCTGGGGTTAGTGGGAAGGCAGACCACCCCCACCCATCCCCCTTTGACATCCACCTCTCCCCTCCATCTGCTGGCCTGAGTGGGATCCCAGAAATGAGTACTCACGTGTGCACACCCTTGTGTGGTGGGAAGCTCAGGTGACTCAGCCAGGATTCTACCCACATCCCACAAAGGGCCACCAGATTTAGCAGATGAAACTGCAGGAGACTCATTTAATAAATTGGTATTTCAGATAGTTAACAATTTTGTAGCATATGTCCTGAATATTTAAATAAACAACAAATACATTTTTAGTGTAAGTATGCTCCACATATGTTGCATAAGTATGACTCAAATATTGGGGGGAGAGGGGATTGTGTGCATTTTTGTGGTAAAATATACATAATTAAATTTATTTTAAGTGTGAAAAAACAGCCTCACAGACACACCAGTCATATTTAACTGGAAGACAGTGCACCCTATGGCCCAGTTGAGTTGACACATAAAATCAGCCATCGCAGCAGCTGACGTCCATGGGCATCAGTCAGTGAGGAGCCACAGGGACATTGTCCATGCAGTTTACAGAGCAGCCAAAATCTCAGGAGAAAGGGTGAAGGACATTCCAGGTGGCCGGAAACAGGCTGGTCTGACAGGCCACGCTCTGGGGGCTCAGCACCCTGACAACCCTCCCCCTAGACACACACCCTCACACTCTGACAAAAGTGCAGAACCCAGGCCTCCCCAGGGCTCTTAGACCCTGTGCTGCCTCTTCTGCCACAAACCTAAAACACGGCACAGCATCTGTGGCTGACTCTCTCTCTTTCCCTAAATCATGGTCTCCTTGGGAAGACTTCAGACGAGTTAGATATTCCCAGGGCCCAGAGTCTTGCAAATGCTTGTGGGATGTTGACTAAATAATTGTAGTAGAAGTAGTTGTTGTGTTATGGATAATTTTTTTAAAGATAAAAACATTACTGGCATACCAATATAAACTAAACACAAGTCAAAGATTGTACTTATTAGGGAATAAGACAGTACACTAGTTCCAGGAGCAGAAATAGAGGCCATGAAATGTATTTATGAATAAAATAGATACAAAACTGCCTTTTTCCATGACAGTGGAAACGTCATCCTCTTGACAAGGATTATTTTCTTTGCTGTCCTTTACTTACACCTTTCAGATGTAGCTAGCTCAGAGATGATAAAAGAGGAATCAGATAACTCAGAAGTTTTCTATGGAGGACATCCAGGAATCTTTTTGGTCATTTTAAATTCTTTAACTTTTCTTCCCTGACACAATCTCTCCTTTGCAATCATAACAGTCTAAAAGAAAGATTATTTTGACCACAAAATAAAGCTTTCATGAGGTTTAGCTCCATGGGTGTAGCAAGAGAGTTAATGACTCCCAGGCCTCCCTGGGAGAGCTTTGCAACATCCAGAGGCAGCCCACAATTGCTCTCTATCTGGAGTTTGCATAAGGGATCAGATTGGATTGTAAGAGCTTCTATTATCTGGTATCCTGAGGCTAGGAAACCCAGCCCAAGAAACTCTCTCCACCAGATTTAACCTGCAGTCCTATAAAACTTGGGTGAATTTTTCTTTTCTGAACCTTCTTACGGTTCCTGACCTGGTAGAAAGTCTGGTACCTGCAAGCCAGCCCCCAGGTCAGTTTTCCTTGAAGGATTTTGTAGACATTGTCTTCAAAAGTACAGTTGAACTTTATGCCTTTAAAGTGGCTGAATCAGTGAGCATTGTTCTCACATATGATACTCCAGATAAACCTTGATCAATTTGTTTAGCCTATGCAAATAACTCTATTTCCAAGTATACAAAATAGACTTAGTAAGTTTCTGAATTCCTTGAGATCAGTGAAAATCTGGTATCATTTTTTAAAGTTTTACTTTGCAGAAATGGAATTTACTGAATTTCTGTGGATTAAGGATAGCTTAAGAAGAAAGAGAAGGAGCATACTTGTATATCTAGATAGCAGAACTTTAAAACAAATCCCCAGTATACCAAAGAGTTAACCACAATAAAAATTTCCCTTATTAATTCATTCGGTCCTTTGAAATTATTACTATTTTGCGAAATCTTGGGTTATTATGCTCATGAAGCCATATGTGTCTCAACTAAAAAGTTCTAGAAATCGAGACTCAGACTCCTGGCATAGTCTAGAAGTTCTCTGAGTGAAGTCAGTTCAAAAGCCTGTACCCAGGAGTCTATTCTTTGAAATGTTCATTTGAATTACCTGGTACACTTATTTTCCATGAGTCACTGAGATAGTGTTTATTGAAGATACAATCTCTGGTCTGCACTTTATCACAGAAGCTCAGGCAAGCCTCAGAATATAGTAAAAATGATCTGTACATGACAAAGACTTAATAACTATGGTTAATTTAATACTGATAATTTTTTAAAATAGAAGGTCTGATGAGAGGTTGTAATAAGAGTAATGTATCTGGCCAAAAAAAAAAAAAAAAAAGTGGCTATTTCTCCACATACAAAGCAAAGAAAACAAAGCCATCCCAAAGGAAAAAATTTAGACAAAATGTTTTTTGTTTTTTGTTTTTTTTGACAAAATGTTTTCAATAAAAATGATTAAACCTATTTTCAAAAAATTCAGTGAAAGTTGTCTGATTTATAATGAATGAATATAATTTGTGTAGAGGAAAAGAATCTTGAGATACAACATATATTAATCCTAGAATGTCTAGCAGGAGAAAATCAATAGAATTTATTTGCATGTCTAGCAATAAGAATCATTTGCTTTGTTGCAGTTATCTGCAATTTAGGAGTTGTGAGATAGGTCAAAGTCAATGAAAGATGAAAACTGCACAGAATCAGAAAACTCACAAAGGTGTGCCCCAGGTAACATACAGCTTCTGCTGAAGGCAAGCAGAAATCTTTCTAATCTGTTGAAAAGTTCTTTCTAGAGGGAAGATGGTAAGCAGGAAGCACTATCTCCCTACCTTGACAACAATTGCATTGGCAGAAGTTGTCTGATGTAACTATTTGGAACTCTGGAGATGGGTTAGCTTGGGCTGCTAACAGAATACCACAGAGTTGGTGGCTTAGACAAGAGAAACTTATTTCCTCATAGTTATGAGGCTAGAAGTCCTAGGTCCAGGTGTCATCAGGTTTGGTTTCTAGTGAGAGTTTTTTCTGGCTTGTAGATGGCTATTCTCACATAACTTCTTCTCTGTGTAGCAAGAGGAGGGAAGAGAAAGAACTCTTATGTCTCTCTTCCTGTAAGGACACTAGTCTTTTTTTTTAAATATAAATTTATTTATTTTAATTGGAGGCTAATTACTTTACAATATTGTATTGGTTTTGCCATACATTGACAAGAATCCTTCACGGGTGTGCATGTGTTCCCCATCCTGAACCCCCCTCCCACCTCCCTCCCCATCCCATCCCTCTGGGTCATCCCAGTGCACCAGCCCTGAGCATCCTGTATTATGCATCTAACCTGGACTGGTGATTCGTTTCACATATGATAATATACATGTTTCAATGCCATTCTCCCAAATCATCCCACCCTCTCCCCCACAGAGTCCAAAAGACTGTTCAATACATCTGTGTCTCTTTTGCTGTTTCGCATACAGGGTTATCATTACCATCTTTCTAAATTCCATATATATGAGTTATTATTCTGTATTGGTGTTTTTCTTTCTGGCTTACTTCACTCTGTATAGTAGGCTCCAGTTTCATCCACCTCATTAGAACTGATTCAAATGTATTGTTTTTAATGGCTGAGTAATACTCCATTGTGTATATGTACCACAGCTTTCTTATCCATTTGTCTGCTGATGGACATCTAGGTTGCTTCCATGTCCTGGCTATTATAAACAATGCTGCGATGAACATTGCGGTACACGTGTCTCTTTTAATTCTGGTTTCCTCGATGTGTATGCCCTCTAGGAGTTTTATAGTTTCTGGTCTAATGTTTAGATCTTTAATCCATTTTGAGTTTATTTTTGTGTATGGTGTTAGAAAGTGTTCTAGTTTCATTCTTTTACAAGTGGTTGACCAGTTTTCCCAGCACCACTTGTTAAAGAGATTGTCTTTTCTCCACTGTATATTCTTACCTCCTTTGTCAAAGATAAGGTGTCCATAGATGTGTGGATTTATCTCTGGGCTTTCTATTATGTTCCATTGATCTATATTTCTGTCTTTGTGCCAGTACCATACTGTCTTGATGACTGTGGCTTTGTAGTAGAGCCTGCAGTCAGGCAGGTTGATTCCTCCAGTTCCATTCTTCTTTCTCAAGATTGCTTTGGCTATTCGATGTTTTTTGTATTTCCATACAAATTGTGAAATTATTTGTTCTAGCTCTGTGAAGAATACCGTTGGTAGCTTGATAGGGATTGCATTGACTCTAGAGATTGCTTTGGGTAGTATACTCATTTTCACTATATTGATTCTTCCAATCCATGAACATGGTATATTTCTCTATCTATTAGTGTCCTCTTTGATTTCTTTCACCAGTGTTTTATAGTTTTCTATATATAGGTCTTTTGTTTATTTAGGTAGATATATTCCTAAGTATTTTATTCTTTTCATTGCAATGGTGAATGGAATTGTTTCCTTAATTTCTCTTTCTATTTTCTCATTATTAGTGTATAGGAATGCAAGGGATTTCTGTGTATTGATTTTATATCCTGAAACTTTACTATATTCATTGATTAACTCTAGTAATTTTCTGGTGGAGTCTTTAGGGTTTTCTATGTAGAGGATCATGTCATCTGCAAACAGTGAGAGTTTTACTTCTTTTCCAATTTAGATTCCTTTTAGTTCTTTTTCTGCTCTGATTGCTGCTCTGATTGGCCAAAACTTCCAAAACTGTGTTGAATAGTAGTGGTGAGAGTGGGCACCCTTGTCTTGTTCCTGACTTTAGGGGAAATGCTTTCAATTTTTCACCATTGAGGATAATGTTTGCTGTGGGTTTGTCATATATAACTTTTATTATGTTGAGGTATGTTCCTTCTATTCCTGCTTTCCGGAGGGTTTTTCATCATAAATGGATGTTGAATTTTGTCAAAGGCTTTCTCTGCATCTATTGAGATAATCATATGGTTTTTATTTTTCAATTTGTTAATGTGGTGTATTACATTGATTGAATTGCGGATATTGAAGAAATCTTGCATCCCTGGGTTATCCCACTTGGTCATGATGTATGACCTTTTTAATGTGTTGTTGGATTCTGATTGCTAGAATTTTGTTAAGGATTTTTGCATCTATATTCATCAGTGATATTGGCCTGTAGTTTTCTTTTTTTGTGTGGCATCTTTGTCAGGTTTTGGTATTAGGGTGATGGTGGCCTCATAGAATGAGTTTGGAAGTTTACCTTCCTCTGCAATTTTCTAGAAGAGTTTGAGTAGGATAGGTGTTAGCTCTTCTCTAAATTTTTGGTAGAATTCACCTGTGAAGCCATCTGGAGGGACAGTAGTCCTATTGGATCAGGGCCACAACCTTATAACCTCATTTAACTTTAATTATTTTTCTAAAAACCCTATCTCAAAAGATAGTCATAAAAAGAATGTCAACTAAAAATATGCACATCCTAAAACTTGAGAGTTATGCTTTATTTGGTGGGGTTTTGGGGGACTTCATGCCTGGGAGACAGTATCTCAAGTAACCCTGAGAGAACTGTCCCAAGGAGGCAAGGAGGGAGCCAGGTTATATAGAAGTTTTGCAACAGAGGGGAGGTAGTCCAAACATCAAAAGATGATTTTTAACTAAAGAAAACCAGATAGCCCAAGTTAAGGAATTTAGCACTTTTCTATGCATGGAAACATGCAAGAGTCTAGGTTCACTGAAATCATTCCTTTGATATGCACCTCAGCTATCTGGGGACAGTATCTTGTATTTTCACATTCTGAGCTTCTTCAGGGCTCACCATAGACAGTAACTACAGTCTGATGGCTGCTAGATGGCAGATATTCTTGTCCTTTTGAGTTTCTTCAGGAATTACCCATTCACGTTGGAGGGCTACAATCACTGATGACTGTGACATCATTTGTTTGCTGATGTGGCAGGAAGCATTCCATTTCTCAGGGTTAGAGCTTCGACATACAAATATGGAGAGAACATAATTCAGTCCATACAGAGAGATTACTGAAGGTTTGCAGCTCCCAAGAAAAGACTTGAAGAGTGAATAGTGGCTAATTTTTGTCAGTTTCAGCTCTAAACACAACAGCAGACACCTGTCCTCTAACTTCTAGCCCCAGGATAAGAAGCTGTGCATACATTCCAAGAGCAACTTACACACAGCTTGTGGAAGCTGTCAGGCACTAAGGACCCTGTTTCCAAATGACAAGAATCTGCTTTTGTCATGAGTTGTTATCTCTGATTGTTGAGATACAGATACAAAAGTGGGCAAGCACTATTGTTAAGACTCTCCCCATTTGGCCAAAGTGACTTCAAGGGGATTTAATGGTGTGTTGGAAATAATTTTTTCCCTTCATTTTTTGCTTTTCCCATTATAAGAGCTAGATATTTAAGGACTGGGATATTCAAAAGCAACCACATATGAGGAAAAATTTTATTAGAGTCATTGAGTATTCCCAGGGAAAAACATAAGCTCAGAATAGACCTGAGAAGACTGTAAGTTTACACCTCAGACTGATCCCTGGCAGAGAGACAGCCCATATAGTTGCTCAGTCACTGACTGAGTCACATCTGACTCTTTGTGACCCCGTGGACTGCAGTCCACCAGGCTCCTCTATCCATGGAATTCTCCATGCCAGAATACTGGAGTGGGTAGCCATTTTCTTCTCCAGAGGACCTTCCTAACTCAAGGATCAAACCTGGGTCCCTTGCAGTGGAGACAGATTCTTTACCATCTGAGCCACCAGGGAAGCCCATAACAGCAACAACAAATAGCAAACCTGGGGAAGGAGGAAAAGTGGACCAAAGTTATCACATTATAAGATTCAAAGGTCCAGTTTTAAACCAGAAAAGTCACAAGACAAGTCAAAAACTAAGCAAACAAAAGTATGGCCTGTTTAAAGGAAAAAATTAATTAACAGAAAATGTCCCTGAGAAAGACCATATGGTGGAATTACTAGACAAAGACTCCAAAACAGCTGTCTGTAAAATGCTCAAAGAGCTAAGGGAAGTATGGACAAAACCAGGAAAAGGATGTATGAACAAAATGGAAATGTCAACAGATAGAAAACATTAACAAGGAACCAAAAGGAAATTCTGGGGCTGAAAACTACAATAACCAAACTAAAAATTTCACTAGAATGAATGATATGATGAACTAGAGTGATTGTTTTAGTCAAAAGCATATTTGACAAAAAGAAGAAAGAACAATTGAAGGTACAATGATTTAAATTATTGAATCTGAGGAACAGAAAGAAAATGACCAAGGAAAGTGAACAGAGCCTATGGGACCTGAGGGGCACCATCAGGATGCTCAGCATTAACACTGTGGGAGTCCCAGAGGAGGAAAGCAAGGAGAAGGGACAGAAACACTATTTGAAGAAATAGTGAGCAAAACCTTCCCAAACTTGATGAAAGACATGAGTATAAATACCCAAGAAGCTCCACAAACTCCAGGCAGATAAAAGCAAAGAAGCCCACATGTACTTTATAATTAAATTTTCAAAAGAAAAAGACAAAGAGAGACTCTTGAAAGCAGCCAGATAGAAGGAACTCGTTATATCTGAAGGTCCCCAATGATATTATCAGTCAATTCCTCATCAGAAATGGGCTTCCTGATGGCACAGTGGTAAAGAATCTGCCTGCCAATCCAGGAGACAAAAGAGACTTGGGTTCAATCCCCAGGTAAGAAAGATCCCCTGGAATAGGAAATGGCACTTCACTCCAGTATTCTTGCCTGAGAAATTCCATGGACAGAGGGGCTTGATGGGCTACAATCCATGGAGCCACAAAGAGTCAAACATGACTGAGCACACACACACACACACACACACCCCCCTCATCAAAAACCTTGGAGCTGGAAGATAGTGAGTCAGTGCATTTGATATGTTGAAGGAAATGAACTGTCAACCAAGAATCCTATATATAGCAAAATTGTTCTTCAAAAATGAGGAGGAAATTAAAACATTCCTATATAAATAAAAGCTGAGAGACTTTGTTACCTCTAGACCTGCCCTGAAAGAAATGATAAAGAGAGTCCTTCAATCTGCAGGACACTAGATGTAACTCAAAGTTTTAGGAAGAAATATCAGATCTCTGATAGGATATCTGTAGGAATATCAGATTTCTGATAAAGATAAACATCCAGGCAATTATAAAACCTAGTATTATTGTAACTTTGGCTTGTAATTCCACTTTTGTTTTCTAAATGACTTAAGAAACTATGCATAAAAAACAATTATTAGTCTATATTTTTGGACAGAAGATGTGTAAAATGGATTTTATGACATTAATAACTGAAACTGATGAAGTCAGATCTGTATAGGAATGGAGTTTTTATGTTACTGAATTAAGCTGGTATAAATTCAACTTAGTTTTATAACTTTAAGATGTTAAATATAATTGCCATGATAGCCATAAAGAAAATAGCTATAGAATGTACACAAAAGGAAATGAGAAGAGGATTACGATATTTTGCTACCAAAACAAATAACTAAACATAAAATAAAATAGTAATGCATAAAATGAGGGACAAAAAAGCTATGAGACATATAAAAACAAATTGAAAAATAACAGAATTGAGTTCCCCTTTATCAGTAATTACTTTAAACGTAAATGGATTAAATTATCCAATAAAAAGACAGATATTGGCAGAATAGACTTTAAAAATATGACCCAACTATATGCTATCTACCAGAGACTCACTTCAGATCCAAAGATGCAAATAGATTGAACATAAAAACTTAGAAACAGATATTCCATGAAAGTAGGAAATAAAAGAGAGCATGAGTAGGCTGTACTAATACCACATAAAGTAGACTTTAAATCAAACATGCTTACAACAGGCAAAGAAGGACCTTAGAGATTAATAAAAGATTCAAATAGCAAGAAGACTTAACAATTATAAACACTTATATACTTAACAATAGTTCATCTAAATATATGAAGCAAAACTTAATAGAACTATATGTATATACCTCATTTTGCTCATTCATTTCTTAATCAGAGGACGTTTGGGTTGTTTCCAGCTTTAGAGTTTTGTGACTACTGCTGCTATGAACACGGCCATACAAATCTGTGCTTTGAATATTTTCAGGTATACAACATATATGATTCAGCCTTAAAAAGCAATGAAATTCTGACACATGCAGCAGCATAGACAAACATGCTTGAGGACATCATTCTGAGTGAAATAAGCCAGTCACTAAAGGATACTGTATGATGCCACTTATTTGAGATCTTTAGAGGAATCAAATTCATAGAGACAGAAAGTAGAATGGTGGTTGCCAGGGATTGAGAGAGGGAGGAATGGACAGCTGTTTTATGGTAGATATAAAGTTTCAGCTTGGGAAGACGAAAAAATTCTTGAGATGGATGGTGATGCATGCACAGCATTGTGAATGTACTTAATGCCGCTGAACTGTTCACTTAAAGATGATTAAAGTAATAAAAATTTATATGTATAAAACTGTGGTATATTATACCACAATTCTTAAAAAGTAAATATTTTTTAACTCTATTTTTTCCAACAGTTGCTCATATTTATTGAGTTCTTTCTATGTGCCAGCTAGATGCACTCCCAAATACTTTACCTGTGTTATTTTATGTAATTTCCATAATAATCTGATGAAACGGGTGTTATCCTGATGTCTATTTTTAAAAAAAAAGTGAGGCACAGAAAAGTTAAGTACTTTATCCAAGGTCACAGAACTTAGTGGTGGATCTGAGGTGTGAACTTAAGCAATGTGATTCCAGATTATTCTTAGCCACTCTGCTGTTCAGTTCAGTTCAGTTCAGTTGCTCAGTCATGTCCAACTCTTTGCAACCCCATGAACCGCAGCATGCCAGGCCTCCCTATCCATCACCAACTCCCAGAGTCCACCCAAACTCATGTCCATTGAGTCAGTGATGTCATCCAACCATCTCATCCTCTGTCGTCCCCTTCTCCTCTTGCCCTCAATCTTTCCCAGCATCAGGGTCTTTTCAAATGAGTCAGCTCTTCGCCATCAGGTGGCCAAAGTTTGGGAGTTTCAGCTTCAACATCAGTCCTACCAATGAACACCCAGGACTGATCTTTAGAATGGACTGGTTGGATCTCCTTGCAGTCCAAGGGACTCTCAAGCGTCTTCTCCAACACCACAGTTCAAAAGCATCAATTCTTCAGCGCTCAGCTTTGTTTATAGTCCAACTCTCACATCCATACATGACTATAGGAAAAACCATATGCTGTACTACTTTCAAAAGGAGTGAGAAACCAGTACTTTATGTTATTATAGATTTGATTATCATCATGTGATCTCTGATCAGTTGCTTTGCATCTCTGCATTTCCTTGGATGCGAAGCTGGAATTTAGCATTTCCTCATGTGGCTGTGACCGTCCTAGGCATAGCTACAGTAGGAGGTGATGCGGCCAATCAGGGTAAAATAACCTCGAAAATGGTGAGTCCCACACTCACTCACTAAAGAATCTTTTATGATTGCCTTCCATGACATTAAAAGTCCAAATGCCAACTCTACTACTTACTTGCTGTGTGATCTTGGGCAAGAAACTTGACTTCTTTGAGCCTCTGTCTCCTTGTCTAAAAAATGGAAATCATAACATCTTTCTTGCAAGGCTGTTGTGAGTAGGACTCCAAAGTCCTCAGGCCTCACTGTCCTGTGAATACAACTAAAATCACATCAATGTTAATATTCAAACTTCACTGGCAAGGGACTCCCCCCCCTCCCCCCACCCAGTTCATCAGACAACTGAGAATCTGAATTCATTTCACATTCAACATAAAACTACATATCTTGATATGATATGCACACAACCAGAGAGAAAATCTGAAAAGCCATATATATGCTAAATAGATTGTAGCTATTTTTTTATTGCTTTAAATAGAACATAAAGTCAAGGTGGAATAATATCTATATTAACAATCTAGAGTTTAGATCTTATTTTCTGACTAATCCCCACCATTTTTAATGGGGAACAATGGAAATAAGTGAAGTTGCTCAGTCGTGTCCGACTCTTTGCAACCCCATGGACTGTACTCTACCAGGCTCCTCAGGAACTTCCCTGGTGGATCAGATGGTAAAGTGTCTACCCACAATGTGGGAGGCCTGGGTTCAATCCCTGGGTCTGGAAGATCCCCTGGAGAAGGAAGTGGCAAGCCACTCCAGTACTCTTGCCTGGAAAATCCCATGGATGGAGAACCCTGGTAGGCTACAGTTCATGGGGGTCGCAAAGGATCGGACACAACTGAGCGACTTCACTTTTCACTTAATGGGAATGACCTTTGAACTGCAGTATGCACATTCCTGAAGGAAATAGACAACTCTTATATTTTGTTTTGGTGCAATTGTTTCCAAGGCACATTGCTTTCACATAATCTCCCCAGCCACCTAAGAGATCATTTAAGGGAATCACTGTGATACTTAGGTGACAGGGGAAGGGGAGGCAAAGAATATAATTCTTCTTTTTCCAATACAATTGAAAAATATCTTATCCTATATGCTCATAGATCTTTAAAAATAACTTTTGATGTGTCAAGTTATTATAAAACCACTGGCATGCAACTCAGAAAGAGTTCAAAGAACTGAGGGAAATTTTCAGTTCCTTTCACTGCCATGCATCTCTATGACCAATACTTGTTATTCTTTACTTGTATTGTTGTGGCCACGAGTTCCGGGAAACAAACTCACTCAGAAGGGCAATGCAGATAGTGAAGTGCAGTTTATTACACTGGCAGGCCCAAGGCAGAGTCTCCTCTTAGCCAAGGACCCCGAGCAGTTTTTGTGAAAACCTTATATACCCTAAGTGTACGTGCTCAAATCCATCACCCCAAATTCTCTGAAACTAGTCTGAACAAAGGAAAAGAAAGATACAAAGTTAACCCGTGATTCATGATTCATATGCCTTAAGCCTAGGTAGTTAACAGTGGGCAATTACCGATAGGCCTGTGGTTATACCCCAATAAGCATAATAGAATTTATGATTCTGTTCGGTTACACAGATAATTAAGGTATTCTTTTAGGCAATGGAGAGTCTAGGTACAAGCCCTGGGGCTCTTCCATCCAGGGGTCTGGTTTTCCAGTTGGTATGTCGTTTCCATAGATACTGGGCATAGAGCTCAAAGTCCACAGTTCAGCCCAAGATGGAGTCCTGCTTTCAAAATGAAGCCTGTTCTGTTTCTTCCTTCAGTATCAAGAGGAAAAATAGGAATCGAATTAATGCTGCACTGTCTCACACAACCATAGAGATTGTCCATGATATCTGTGATATTTTAGATATTTAGATATTTTAGAAGAACTAATTTTTAATTGGAGAAGGCAATGGCACCCCACTCCAGTACTCTTGCCTGGAAAATCCCATGGATGGAAGAGTCTGGTAGGCTGTGGTCCATGGGGTCGCTAAGAGTTGGACACGACTGAGCGACTTCACTTTCACTTTTCACTTTCATGCATTGGAGAAGGAAATGGCACCCTACTCCAGTACTCTTGCCTGGAGAATCCCAGGGACGGGGGAGCCTGGTGGGCTGCTGTCTATGGGGTCGCACAGAGTCAGACACGACTGAAGCAACTTAGCAGTAGCAGCAGCAATTTTTAATCAGAAATATATTAATTGAAATTAATATTTAATTGAAATATTTAATTGAAATTAAATTTAATATTTTATTTAAATTTGTCAAAATGTATGCTGTATTATTGTTTTGTCAGCTATAATGAGAATGCAATTCAGAAAAAACAAGTTTAATAAATAGAGTTCATGATCACCACAGAGATAAAATCTTTAATATATTTTCAAATTAATTTTTATCAGAGTATAGTTGCCTTACAATGTTATGTTTCTGCTGTACAGAAAAGTTAATCATCTCTGCATATACATGTATCTTTTTTGGATTTCCTTCCTATTTAGGTTACCACAGAGCATCAAGTAGAATTCCTGGTGCTATATATTAGGTTCTCATTATTTATCTATTTTATATATAGTATCAATAGTGTATATCTGTTAATCCCAATCTCCCAGTTCATCCCACCACTTTCCCTTAACCCCCTAGTATCCATACATTTATTCTCTACATCTAAAAATTTTAAATTTCAATTTATATATATTTGTCAGAGAACTAAAATGGGAGAAGACCCTTGAGAGTCCCTTGGACTGCAAGAAGATCAAACCAGTCAATCCTAAAGGAAATCAGTCCTGAATATTCATTGGAAGGACTGATGCTGAAGCTGAAACTCCAATACTTTGGCCACCTGATGCGAAGAGCTGACTCATTTGAAAAGACCATGATGCTGGGAAAGATTGAGGACCAGAGGAGAAGGGGATGACAGGATGAGATGGGTGGATGGTATCACTGACTCGATGGACATGAGTTTGAGTAAGCTCTGGGAGTTGGTGATGGACAGGGGAGTGTGGCATGCTGCAGTCCATGGGATCGCAAAGAGTCAGACACAACTGAGTGACTGAACTGAACTGAAGATGGGATGATCAACAAAAAGATTTTAGATTAGAATTTTAGGGATAGAATTAGACTAGAATTGGGGGAGATAAAAATGGAAACAGATATTCAAATGGAAAAGGAACATGTGAAATTACCAACAAAGAATAATTTGGTTATGTATCCATGAAAATGGGACTTTGTAGGTGGTGCAATGGTAAAAAAAAAAAATCTATCTGCCAATGCAGGTGATACAAGATCACTGGATCAGGCAGATTCCCTGGAATAGGAAATGGCAACCTGCTCCAGGATTCTTGCCTAGAAAATTCTACGTACCGAGGAGCCTGGTGGGTTACAGTTGATGGGGTTGCAAAGAGTCAGACACAACTGAGCACACAACACATCCATGAAAATAGATATTGATGATTATCAAATTATTATTATTTCATTGGAGTCCTTGTAAAGAATGACATAGTTTTGTTTTAAAATGTCAATATTTAAAGTATTTTGAAAATTCTTCTTTGTGGCTATTTAAATAAATATAAAAATTTTAGATGGCAACTCAAAAATATATGAGGGGTACATAATTTTACATATGAAAAATGTTAGGAAATACGTGAACAAAGCATTTGAAGGCCATTGACCTAGAATCATTTTTGACCCAGCAAGTGATCAAGCAGAATGGCCTGACCCCACCAGGACTGGAGGTACAGTTCAATTAACAAACTTATGGTCACCAAAGGGAAAAGATTGGGAAAGGGATAAATTAGAAGTTTGGAATTAACAGATGCACACTACCATGTATAAAATAGATAACCAAATTCTGTTATAACCCATAAGGGAAAAGAATTTGAAAAATAATGGACGTATGTATATGTATGCTGCTGCTGCTGCTAAGTTGCTTCAGTCGTGTCTGACTCTGTGTGACCCCATAGACAGCAGCCCACCAGGATCCACCGTCCCTGGGATTCTTCAGGCAAGAACACTGGAGTGGGTTGCCATTTCCTTCTCCAATGCATGAAAGTGAAAAGTGAAAGTGAAGTCGCTCAGTCATGTCCGACTCTTAGCGACCCCATGGACTGCAGCCCACCAGGATCCTCCGTCCATGGGATTTTTCCAGGCAAGAGTACTGGAGTGGGGTGCCATTGCCTTCTCTGATGTATATGTATAACTGAATCATTTTGTTGTACACCTGAAACAAACAAAACATTGCAAATCAACTATACTCCAATATAAAATAAAAATTAAATTAAATTGAAAAAAGATAAGCATATTTAAATTTTTAATTTAATTTTAATTTAACTGGAGAAAAAAAGTCAATCTAAATTGGTCAAGTTGGACTTAGCTAGGAGGCTCCAGTCAGGGGAGCTGGGGAGAGAGTTACACACAGGAGGTATGGAAGCAGAGCAAGGAGGTTACTGATTGTCTGGGAGCTTAAAGCCTGGTTGACTGTGACTGGCTGTCCTCAGGTTTCAATTTTGTAACTTTGAGGCATTTACAGGCTTAGATTTGGGTTTACTTATAGAGGTGCCTGGGCATCTGAGACCTTTCAGTCTAAGGCCCTCCTTGGTAAACTAATTTAACACTATCATGTCTCCTAGCCAAGGTAAAGCTCCAGGTTGCCTGGGAAGGAGGTCTGACAGTGCTGGAAGAGTATGTGTGTGTGTATCTGTGCACCTGTGTACTGGGATGTGTGTGTGTGAGAGGTCTGTATGTGTGTTGGCGTGGCTGTGTTTTGGTGTGTGTGTTGTTCCATGTGCCGATCGTGTGGTGAGGCTGTATCCCAAGGCCTCCTTGCTCACACTCCTCCCTGAGGAGATCATCTCTCACACGTGTGGACAAGCCCAGCTAATGTCCTAGTCCCCAGTGTCATCTCTGGTTATCACAGATGAAGGGCAAGTGGGGGATAATATAAAAATACAGCTTCAGGATCTGATTCACTATTAGTTAACAACTGTTCAGGAGAATTGTGGCTTCCCTCACAGTGAAGGCAGAAAAGTATCAAAATATCAAAATGTGAGAGAGTTATAATATTTGAAGGGGTCTTAATCCACTTCTGCTTAATAGCACCTCTTGAAAATATGTGATTAATGTGTAACCCATATAGAATTTTGTGAGACCCAATGCTGTCTTTACACAGCCAACCACTGGCGAGGAAACTGCAGCTTTAAATCCTCCTTCGAGTTAACTGAGTCAAGAACAGCATTCCTTCTATAAGAGGATAAAAAGAACCTCCAAAGGACTTAAAAGTCTGACAAGAAATCTTTTAAATTAGCAGGGGGCTGCCACAATTGCATATGTAATATCATGGCAAATTTTATTCTTCACATCCAAACCTGGCCACCTGGGTGGAGAGGAAGCGTCTCTTCCTCGGGAACTAAGGTGGAGACAGCCAGTTGGGTGTCCCCTCATATTGTTACTGTAAGTTCCCCCCTCAACACACAAATGGTCGCTGTTAGAAAATCTATATACCTGAGGTGCAAAACAGATCAATTCACATTTTCAAGATCGAAAAGGGCTCTTTGCTTTACAGAGGGATTCCAGAGGCATTCACTGAAATAGAAAGTTCCTCTGCTGCATTTCA
The DNA here is from genome assembly GCF_019923935.1 of Bubalus bubalis. Taxonomy (NCBI): domain Eukaryota; kingdom Metazoa; phylum Chordata; class Mammalia; order Artiodactyla; family Bovidae; genus Bubalus; species Bubalus bubalis. The sequence continues at coordinate 120,408,253 of NC_059160.1, read as the reverse complement.
ATAGATTCTATTTACAAAACATCCATAAATTAAAATCACAGGAACTCAATTTTGCAAACTAAATGAGACATATTCAGTGCAGCCCTTACTGGAGATCATACCTTTAAAGAACTGTGTGACTGGAGAGGATGAAATAGTGAACTTTAGACTGATGGTTGCAAAGGACAGTAGGTCCACCAAGAAAAGACTTGCAGTTGGTGGTCTGGCCTGGAGAGGTGAGGCTATAGATGGGAGATACCGAGTAAGAGGGTCAGAACAACTGTTATCCGAATCCTGCTTCAGAGTGTTCGTGTCTGCCTTCTGGTAAATAGGCCACCTTGGCTCTGGTAGAAGGAGCCAACCATCCAGGCTTTTCCCAAGGATAACCAGAGCCTGAGCCAGCAAATTTAAAAACCAGACACTGAGGCTTTCCCCAGGAAAGTGCAGTTTTATTAACGCAAGAAAATATGTAGCTAGAACAGCAATCCTGTGTGAACAGCAGAACTTGTGGTCTAAATGCAGTGGGAAAATGGATACACTCCAGCACTGCACTGACACTGATGCAGGAGGGAGACATTTCCTGTCTAAAAAAATGCAGGTGGGTTGAGGTAAAAGTGACCCAGTCATTTCAAAGCTTTGGTGACCCCATCTTTGTGTTTCGGAGGGAAAAGCCCTAAGAATTGTGGGACTCTGTAAAAAGGTGGTTTCTCATTCCTGCAAGATCCCAGGAGGCACAATTGGAAAAGGGGATAATTTGAGGTGAGCTGGGAGTAACCTCCCCAATTCTGGGGCAATTAGGAAAAAAGATTCTCTTCTTCCAACAGAGCATTCTTTCACTAAGTGATCTCTTCCCAGCTTTATAGAAAAGCTGCCTTACACCACAGGAAACACACAGGCTCCTCAGCCAGAGGTCCAGGAGAATTACTTCACAACCAGAGCAATTTTCCCTTTCATACCTGGGTGCCCTGCTGCCCTTCCTCTTCTGTCTGTAGCATGGATTGCATGTTTAATACAGGACTTGGCTGATAATAAACTCAGCCCATGGCCACACTATTAATAGACAATGTTATTAATAGAAACTCACCCCTGCTACTCTTCACCTGTCATCTGTTATTTTTTAATACGCACAAGGTTTTAGTTTGTTTGCCTTTCCCCTACTCTGAGTGCCATATTCACTGCCTTCCTGGTTCTTTTGATGGTCCTTTTTGCCTGCACCTCATTTGCAGGAAAGAAAAGGATTTTGGCCCCAGGCAAGTTCTCCCCTGGAGGCCCCACTGAGACCAGTGGGTCAGGGGGAGCAGCAACTTCCTCCCCCAGGCCTCCATCCTCTGAAAGGGCCCTGATTCCTTAACTGCAGGCACTTAGAAGGGATGTTTTGTTCACCTTTCCATTTTCCCATCAGGTTGATAAACTTCCTTCAAAGGCATGAACCCTTTCTTTTTGTGATCACTTTAAAACACATTTGAACAAAATAGTCTTACAAACAGAAAACAGCCCTACATCCCCAAATTGTTATCTAGACAGAACCTGGAGAGTTTCTTATATTCTCCAAAGAAGTTCAATGAGTATTTGCAGACAGCGGGGTATTATGGCAGGATGTGATCAGGAAGCCGTGTGGTCGGCACACAGAAGGAGGAGTGGGAAGGCAGGAAGTCCAGGGGAATCCTGGTGAGTCTCATTTACTGATGCTGTGCTTTGGGGCAAGGTGAATTAATTTCTGTACTGGAAGCTACAGTTTCTTTATTTGGGAAATTCAAGACCAAATCTGGCTTCCTCACAGCTCAGCTATAGGATGCCCTGACTATGTTCCTGCCCTTCCCCCGTCATGGGCACCAAGTGTTCTGCCCCAGGGTTGGCCCTCCTCTTCTTGGATCCCTAGTTGTCTTTGTCCAGCTCCTTCTCAGCCCTTTCACCTCTTCTCTCAGCTCATCTGCATCACCTTCAGTATCACTTGTAAGCTGGTGTTGCTCAACTCCTCAGGACTAACACTGACTTCTCACTGAAGTTCATTTCTGAATTATTTTCATTATTATCTTAGTTTGCAGAGTTTCTTTCTTAGTTATTTATGTTGTTTCTTCTTCCAAACAGGATTTGGAGTGGCTCAGCCTGGCTTTCCAGCTGTCTGCTTGGTTGGGGTCGAGGGACTCAGACCCTATTGCATTCTGTTGAGTGCATGAGTGCTCAGTCACTTCAGTCACGTCCAGCTCTTTGCAACCCTATGGACTGTAGCCCGCCAGGCTCCTCTGACCATTGGATTCTCCAGGCAAGAATACTGGAGTGGGTTGCCATGCCCTCCTCCAGAGGGTCTTCCCGACTCAGGGACTGAATCCACTTCTGCTGTATCTCCTGAATTGCAGGCAAACTCTTTACTCACAGAGCCACCAGCAAAAAAAAAAAAAAAAAAAAAGGCAGATTCTGTCCTTATGTACCACATAGTAAAATGACCCCAATTCACTGTAATCTAGTGACGTTTGCCACAGGCACAGAGATAGCTGGATGGACTGATGGACAACACTGGAGCCTAGGAAAAGATTCAAGAGACATAAAGGACAATGATAACCAAAGTAATATTTCAATTTAGAGAGAAAATAGTTACTTTAACAATTAATAGTGCTGGCATAATAAATTCTTCATCCAAAAGAAAAAATAGCTGAACTTTTACTTCACACTATATACAGAAATAAATTCCAAATGGATTCGAGACTTAAATATTTTTAAAAATACAAATAACAAGAATATTTTTAAATAAAGAGGTTATCTGTGTAAACTTACAATATAGATGCTCTTTCCAAGCCAGATGATACTTAGAGGCCATGAAGAAAGGATATATTTGAACAAATAAAAATGTCAGATTTTTGTATCATTAAAAAAAAAAAAAGCAAATTATGAGTGAAAAAAATCTATAGGAAAAAAATCCAGAAGGTCAGTAAACATAGGAAAAAATGCTCAATTTCACTGAGAGTTGGAAAAATGTAAAACAAAATATGTGACAATAACTTCTATATCATGCTATTGACATTTTTAGAAGAAAAATAATGAAAGAATAATAACTAACGCTCTCAAGAATACCAAAAATAGACAGTGGAGTACATTGCTAGGGGGGAATGGGAGTGACTCCAGTTTGGGAGAGTAATGCAACAAAATTTGTTTTTAAAATGACGTATAAACCTACTTCATTTTTGTGAATCTATTCTACAGAAATAAAAACATCAACATATTAGAATATACACAAGGATGTTACAGATAATTGAGAATGATAACAAACAAGCAAATGCAAACTAGAAATAGCCTTGGTGCCCATAACTAGAGGCATGGTTTTATAAGTGGTGTCCATCTACATTATGGTTGTACAACTTTTAAAAAGAATGAGGTAGCACTGTATATTGGCCTGTCCGTGCTGTGTTGATAAAAGAGGAAAGCAATTTGCAGAGTAATTTTCACAGCATGATCTTATCTCTGTAAAAATCCACAATACCATTTTCTCTCTCTATTTGCATATATGTTTGGGTGATGAGTGAGAAAAATGCAGCCAGAAAGACAAAATCTGTTGACTTTGGTTCCCTGGGGAGAAGAGGGAATGTGTTGGCAAGACCTTTGTGACTGTCTGCACGGACTTATGCTGTAGTGCTGTGTCACTTGTGCTGCTGCTGCTGCTGCTAAGTCGCTTCAGTCGTGTCCAACTCTGTGCGACCCCACAGACCACAGCCCACCAGGCCCCACCGTCCCTGGGATTCTCCAGGCAAGAACACTGGAGCAGGTTGCCATTTCCTTCTCCAATGCAGGAAAGTGAAAAGTGAAAGTGAAGTCGCTCAGTCGTGTCCGACTCTTAGCGACCCCATGGACTGCAGCCTACCAGGCTCCTCCGTCCATGGGATTTTCCAGGCGAGAGTACTGGAGTGGGGTGCCATTGCCTTCTCCTGTCACTTGTGTAGTTTTGTTTAAATTTTATTGGAGTATAGTTAATTTACAATGTTGTGTTAGTTTCAGGCATACAGCAAAGTGATTCAGTTATACATGTATAGACATTCTTTTTTAGACTATTTACTCATTTAGGCTATTACAGAATATTGAGTAGATCTCCTTGTGCTATACAGTAGGTCCTTGTTGATTATCTACTGTATATATATCAATGGTGGTATGTGAACATTAATCCCAAATTCATAACTTATTCCCCCGCCATGTTTCCCCTTTGGTAACCAAAAGTTTGTTTTCAAAATCTGATTCTATTTCTGTTTTGTAAATAAGTTCATTTTATATCATTTTTTAAATTATATTTCACATATGAGTGATATCATATGGTATTTATCTTTCACTGATTCCACTTTGTATGATAATCTCTAGTTGCAACCATGTTGCTGCAAACGGCATTATTTCATTCTTTTTATGGCTGAGTAATATTCAGTTGTATCTATGTACCACATCTTCATCTATTCCTCTGTTGGTGGACACTTAACATTGCTTCCATGTCTTGGTTATTGTATTTGTGTAATTTTTAAATGTATTTAAAAAAATGGCTTTTGAAGGAGAGACTTTTTCAAATGTTACCCAGATTCCTAGGCCCCCCTATTCTGTTTGAGCTTTGGGAGAAAAGCTTGAGAATCTGTGTCTTAAGATGATGCCCAGGTGATCCTTGGTGAGGTGGCCAAGGATGTCTCAGAAAGTGCAGCAGCACAGAGCTGCCTGGGAGGTACCAGCCACACGAGGTTGGGTGGGGAAGACCGTTTGGAAGGAACAGAAGGGTGGCAGGTGAGCAGTGGGTAGAAACCAGGATATGGAGGGAGTGCACAGGAGGGCTCCTATTTATGAAAGTGGGGAATCCCTTCCTCCAGGCTAAGAAGGAAGAAGAGAATAGTCAAAGGAGACCTGGGGAAGATTCTGAGACATTTCATTTCCATGGGCAGGAAAGGAAACGGAGGTAGCTGAGGTGAGAGTTGAGGACCTTGGAGAAAGGGTGGGAAATGACTGGGCGCCCTCGGAGCAAGCTGTGCTCAGAGGCGGGTCTTGCTCAGGAGCTGAACGTCAGGTACCTCACCCATCAACAGCAGGACCAGATAGAGCACAGCACACCCTTTCTTCCCAAAGAGGGTGAGTGGCAGCTGGGGCGGGTCAGCCCTCTGTCCTTGCAGCTATGACCTGCAGGAGGGACATTGTGATTTGTGATACACAGTTATTACGAGCACAGAATTAGGTCAGGTCCCAACTGGGGGGCCTAGGAAATGATGCCCATCATTTCTTAAGTGCCAGGTGCTATGAAACTGACATTTCTAAAAGTCAACAGTTCCTTAAGGTAGATATGATTATCCCATCTCCAGAAAGGAAAATTGAGGTTTAGCAGACTGGAAAGATGATATCACTCTGGGCTGGGGTGGCTCTAGGGCCAACATGCCCATGTGTCCCTCATTAAAGCTCTGGTTCTCTCCGCTCCCTCACAGAAGGAAGGTCTGGGGACCTGCCCAAGCCTGTGGACAAGGGTATGAGCCCTGTGGCACCGTAGCCTCTGTCTTCAGGCCAGTGAACAGGTTGACCTTCCCTCTGCAAGCTGAGCCCATGGGATTCTGCTCTGCTGGCTCCTTTTTGCTCTACTGGTGACTCACCCTTACCCACTGCACTGACACAGGTCACTGCCCTGAGGATAATGCAGCACAGAGCAGGGGTCAGGGTGGCCAACACAGCTGTCCCACCCCCAGAGCCCCAGGGCCCAGCTGGGAATCCCCAGTTGGGCCAGAAAAGTGGATCAGCTCCCTCTGCTCTTCCAGCCTCCCACTGGGACAGCCCAGGTTCCTCTCCCCCATCTCTCTGTCACCCGTGCTTAGGGCAGGCAGAGTGGCCTTGACCACAGGCCAGTGTGCCAAGGAGCAGGGGTGGAAGCCTGTCTGGGGGGACGGTGTGGTCCCAAATCTCTCACTAAGGGATGATATGAGGAAGCAGTGTGTACACCTCTTATCCAAGGGTACCAGTTAACCACTGCTGTGCAAACGTCAGGGACTCCTAGGGGCTGTGGACATGGAACCAACTGAGACCGTCCACTGCAGAGTCCCAGATGTTTCATTCCCTCTTATATCCTCACCATGCAGAGCAGTATCTGGTACATGCAAGCCCTGTAAAAATGCTGAATGAATAAATGACAGGCTTGGTCTTGGCCTTTAGAAGCATAATATGTGGGAGAATCAGACATCAAACAAATCATGTAGCTCATTCACTCCAATTGTGATGAGGATGATGAAGTTCAGGATGAACTTGCAATTATTTTGAAAAGTGTTAAACGACTTTTCCTTGAGTGAAACTTCCAGACTCTTCTCAGTTTCGATATGAGAAAAAAAAATTTTTTTTAAGTAGCATGAGTCTAAGGCAAAATTGCCATTGCTATTAGATAATTTAGCATGCTATAGTGTTATTTAATGGAAGAATAGATTTTCAGTGGTAGTGAAAACAAACATAGCAAAACAAAAGTGTCTGTGTGTGTGCACGTGTGTGTGTGTGTGTGTGTGAGTACCTAAGCCCCTCTGTTCATAAGTAAGTAAGGGACCAGAAGCCTCATCAGCATAGTCCCAGCAGGGCTTTGGATCAGCTGTTTATCATTTCCAATTTGTCCCCTCCCCTCCTGGTAATGGAAAACTGAACAAATCACTTGATTAAGATGCTCTAAACTGCCATCTCTCTGCTGTCCTTATTCCCAAGCTGCAAGCCCCTCTATGAATGGGCAGGAGCCACCATATATAGCGCCTGATGACCCCAACTCCTCGACCCTCTCAACTGAGGTAGTTTCTCCATACAAGATGGGCTTAACTGCCCCATGAGCCCTCCATAAAGATCAGGCTCTCTTCCACGGCCCCACTGCCTCACCTTCTTAGCTGAGTCTCTGACCATTAAAAAGACAAACAGCAGATGTGGTAGACCAGTCTGGTAGACCAGCCCTTAAGTCTTGGCTATTTGATAGAATCATAATCTTGATCACGTGACTTAAATATCTGAGCCTTGATTTGTTCATCTGCAAACTGGAACTGATAATGTTGTCCAAGGGACCTGGTTGTTGAGAGGTAAGAGCAAATGAGGGTACACGTACAAAAGCCCAGGGGTAAGGGGAGATGGGTCGAGGCTGAGAAAGGCACCAACACCCACAGAGCCTGGTGCCTCATCCCCACCAGGCCAGGAGAGAGCATTTACAGGGATGCCCAGCCTTGCACCAGAAGAAAGTCAGATAAAAGCTGAGATTACCTCTTTCCCCAGGTCTTTCCTCTGTCTGGAAGTGTCTATTTGTGTGGTTGCTGTGTGTGTCTTTGTCCATTTGGGCTGCTATAACAAAAGCCCATAGACTGAATGGCTTATAAACCACAGAAATGCATTTCTCACTGTTTTGGAAGCTGGAAGATCAGGGTGCCACATGGTCAGGTGAAGGCCTCTTCCTGAGTCATCATAGATATCTTCTCCCTGTCCTCACACTGTGAAAGCGGTGAGGTAGTAATCTCATCCTGAGGCACCCCCTCCTGACCTCAGCACCTCTCAAAGGCCACAGACCAGCATCGTTGGGGTGAGGATTCCAACATAGAAATTAGGAGGGGACACAAGCATTAAGGAGCTTCTCAGGTGGCACAGTGGTAAAGGATCCACCTGAGAATGCAGGAGACACAGGAGATGTGCGTTTGATTCCTAGGTTGGGAAGATCCCCTGGAAGAGGAAATGACAACCTCACTCCAGTATTCTTGCCTGGAAAATTCCATGGACAGAGGAGCCTGGTGAGCTACAGGTCAAGAGGTCGCAAAGAGTAGGACACAACTGAGCAACTGAGCACACACAGCAGTTAGACCACAGCAGTACGACTGGATTCAGATAAAACAAGCAGCCATGCTTGACCCAGGTTGCCAAGCCCAGGTTTGGGGTGTCCTTGAGAATGGCCTCCCCTGATCTGGGGGTTTTGGGGGCTGGGGAGGTGAAGCGAGACATTTTAGTCACTTTGTCCAGTTGGAGTTTACTAATCATCCAAAGAACCCTTTAAACTCTTGAATGAAAGTTTTCTTCCTGCTCAAGATCCTATGGGACACGGTCTTAAATCATCAAAGAAAACCACTTGAGTGCTTGTACCCACATGAGTGGTAACTCTGAAGAGTAACAGAGGCAGCCCTTCCTTCGAGGTGAAATGCCTTACGTAAGGTTCACCTGGTACAATTCACAGGCCAGCAGTGTGAGTCTCTGACCTCTGAGGTCATTTTGGCTCCGATTCAAAGCAAACGGAGGTCTGATCCGCAGATACAGGTAAGAAGTGAAGGGAAAAGAAACAAAACCTGAGAAGCTGAGTGCAGCCCCAAGAGCATCCTCCAATGCCTCTCGCCCATCTGTACCTGCGTGGCCCTGGCTGACATGCTGGGTCCAGGGCAGCCCAGTAGCATAGGCTCCATATGGATGATGCTCTAGCTGCAGTGATGGGCAGAAGGTACCCGTGCATCTGGCTACAGCCTGACCTCAGCAGACGCTTATATCTCTCACTTGGGATAATCCTCTCCAGACTTATTCCTTAGTGCAACTCAGAGCAAGAATTAAAACTTTCCTGTGGTCAGCCTCCGGCACTGGCTTCTATAACTGTGGAAGTTTGTTCTGCAACTGAAGGCCCCCAGCCCAGGAAGGTCTGTCCACACCCAGTAAAGGATAGCAGGCTGCAGCTGCGGACCCAGTTGGTCTGGGTGAATGTGCCGTCAGGATGCAGTCCCAGTGTCCATTGAAGAATAAAAGCCCCCAGATTTTAAGGTGGGCCCTGACCTAGGTCTCCCCAGCCTCCTGGGGCCTCCATTTGCTCATGTGTAAAATGGGGGGATTGGACCCGACTCCCCACTGTATACATGAGAAGGTGTAGGAGAGGGCTTTCTGAGGGAGTAGACTGGAGTCTGGCCTGCTGCTGAGCCTCCAAACCCTATTGAGCCACAGAAGGAAGCCATGTACCCTGGTTTCCCTGTTGAGGGGGAACCATTCCTCCTCAGGCTGCTTGTGGGGCTCAGCTGCAGGCATTTCTAGGAGGCTCACAAGCTGGAAGGGCACCCAACGGGACACAGCCATTGCCCCACAGGAGGATGAACAAATAGCTCAGCCTTGTTCTGAGAGCAGCACAAAAAGAGGTTTTGCTGTTTGCTTATTTTTGATAGAGGATTTATGGGAATTCACATATTTTAACATATATCTTTGACACCATGACAAGATGTTCAGAAATGACACATACTCAGAAATGTTGTCTCTCACCAGAGACCTCCTGTAGCATCAGGTCTTCACAGACTCCAAATTCATTTTAAATTTAAAAAACAAAAACAAAAACAACAACCCAGCAAAACCAAGCAATTTAGAGTGCGTTCTCTTGAGGGTTAAGTTAGCTTGAGTATACCAGTCATCACTACTTTCTTCTTACTCTTGTTGATACTGCTTTTATAATACAGGTAATAAATATGAACATGCAATAAACACAGGCCTGGAAATGCAAGCTGTCTATCTTTCTTCGAAGCAGAGGATATGGTCCTGACACACACTCCAGTTAAAAACAAATAGAAACAGAAACAGCTGCCCAACCCTGCCAACAAATCAAACAGCATGTCTGCCGGGGTCCAGTTGCCCTATCTGAAGGCTGAGTGGCGGCTGTCAGCACTGGTTCTGTTGGATGTGGGGCAAATGGGAGTAGAGCGACTCAAACTGCCGGGTAAACTGCCCTGTAAACACACCAAAACCTGAGGAATGAATGCGAGCCTGATTCTCAGGATAGTTTAGCCCTTTGCTGGCACAGCTTCATCTGTGCTCTGGTTCATTAAAATGCTCAGGTCACCCTGTTTGCCAGGGATACGTGAGTTGCAGAGGCTCTTAGAGGCCTTGAGCAGGCTTAGAAGAAATAAAGGACTGCATTTCTGCCCCCAAGGTATCTTCCTTCAAAGGAAGAAACAAGCAAAATCCACATAAAAAGATAACAGATAGTAACATACATCAAGAAGTGCACTCTCACCCGGGTGAACAATGTGTCCAGTGCAGGGGTTATAGGATCAATGAACTGTTAGACTGGGAGACTCAGAGAAAGCTCCGTGAAGTAGTGACTCCATCACTTTGGAAGAGCATAGATAGTCATATTCCAGACACCCTAGTCAACAAGGCCTATCCTCCAGGGTGACTCTCAGGACAAGCAGGCTTCTGGGGACAGACAGAGGAGCAGAAAGGGAACTCAGTGGAGGGAGCCTCATGGAAGACCCAGTCTGTGCAGAAGGTGGTTCCTGTGTATCTGTCCACTGAGCACACCTACGGGGCCTGGCGTCCATCGACTAGAGTCCACCCTCAGCTGAGAAGTGGGCAACTCTGCCAAGGGGTCAGGAATGGACCCACCACAGGTTCAGAGCATCTGAAGAAGGGAATTCTGAGACAATGTGAGGGAATGTTTTTATGACAACAGAAGCTGGAAGTGATAATACATAAAACAGCAAGGCTTAGGATAGTTTTAATTAGAAAAAAAGATAAATGACACAAAACTAGCATAATATTGGCTTCATTCCTTTGTGATCTTTTAAAGACAGCCTAAAAAGTCAGAGGAAAGCACATACCCTGCTGCAATAAAAAACAACAGTGAGGTGGATCTTCATTTATATTAGTTATATTCTTTTTCCATCAAGTCAATGATATCTGTACATCGGCACCTGGGCATGATAGAATCCAAAATCAGTATCCTTCCTCCCAGCGTCCTAAGTCTAAGATTCTGCACGCTGCTCAGACACCAGCCACTCCTCCAGGTTAGGTACCTGAAGCAGCTGCAGAGACTATAGCCACTGGTAATAGGCCCATCGTCCTGGTGTTTGGAGCAGGGCTGCCAGCCTTCAGAGGGGCCATGTGTGCCATGGTTCACAGTAGGGCACGGAGTGCAGGGGATTGTCCTCTTGAAGCTCTCACCAGCTGGTTCCTCAGCCTCCCTTCACCACAACTGTGCTTACCTGTGGATCCCCCTGCTCCCCACATGCTCCCAAACTGCCACGGAGCCCAGAGCACAGCTGAGGCCCAGCACAGCTGTAAGGCCTGCCATCTGGTGAGGCAACCTCACCTACCTTCCTAAACGAGCATCTTCAAACACTCAGCTGCTCTCCCCTGTCTGGCTTCATGCTCTGGTAGAGGCTGTCTGAGAGGTGGTGTACTTAAAACCATCTCCCAAGGCTCCAGGAGCTTGCAAACTGCAAGCAAATAAAACAGTGTTTTAATAAGCTGTCCAGCCTACAGGCATCCTGGGACTTTTCTATCAGGACTCCATGACTAATCCTGTCCAAACAAATGCAGGGTAGAACAACATTTAGCCAGGGGAACTGCAGAAATCTGCTCGTGTGCTGTCCTCCCTGTATCGGAGGGATGGGCTGATAGTGGTTCCTCAGGGACACTTGTTCCTGTTGTGGTTCCTCCTTATGACACTTCCTGGACTAGAGTTTGGGAAGGAGGGGGCATTTCAGACGATATTTACCTGTTGTGAAACAAGTCCTGATGTATCTCAAGAAGAACCCCAGTACTGCATCCACGCCCCAGAACCTGGGCTGCACATTTGCAGGAGTCTTTCAGGCACTCGCTTTGGAAAAGGCAAACCGAATTTTCCCCAACTCACACATGACTGCTATTCTTATAACCATGAGGTTCGCAGCTTCTCCTGCATCACCTGTCAAGACCCTGAGTGTTCTCCTTTTAGCCTGAGAAGGGGGACAGACCATTGCTCTGCCACTGGTGCTGGCAGTGGTTTCTGAACATGGAAGGGGAAGTAAAATCCTCTCTGAACTCTCAAGACAGGTGCCAGGTGGTCAGCTGTGTTGCGGAAGGCCAGTCTGGCCTCAGCAGCCCCAGCCCTCCTTTGCAGGCTTTTATTCTCTTTGTCCCATCTTCTCACACTCTGAACACACACACATCCATGTACCTACATGCTCACACAAACAGGCACATGGCCCCTGGAAGCAAGTACACAGCTGAGAAGGGGAAACAGAGGCTGGGTGTGGGTGCAAAGACCACCTGCCTGAGACAGCAGACGTCAGAATCCCAGCTTCTCCACTGGTCAGCTCTGCATTGTTGGTTAGGAACTTAATCTGAGGCCTAGCTTCATTTTTTCTAAAACGAAGGTAACATCATCTACTCCAGACTGTTTTTCTGAAAATTAAATGACAGTGCTAAAGTTCTTCGTAAATTGTAGTGCCTAAAAGGATCATAAAGGAGCCAAGGAAAAAGGAGAAAGAAAAATGTATAGCCTTACATGCATCTGTAGAAATATCCTCATGTACTTTGAACCTAGGGTGAAAAGTTAATTAAAGCGCCACCATCAAAAATTTGACCCTACCTACAGCTGGCATTGTCATAACCAACCTTGTCTATTACCTGTGGGGGCGTGGCATTGTCGCACAGGCCTGAGGTACCTGGGGCTGACTGGAAACCACTGCTTCACTGCACAGTAACACAGGTCATAAGACTGATGACATCCTGTCTTCATTTACAGTTTCGATATTTTTCTCATCATGGATCTTTGCACTATTATATTAAAATATTATTCCTCTTGACTACTGAGTTCTCCAGTGTCCCCTTCAATTTTGCACAGCAGGTGTGTTCCTCCCCTGCCTTCTCAGCTGCAGCCCCAGGACCCTGGAGATGGATGTCACTCATTGTCGCCAGGCTTGATGTTGGTGGACCCTCTGTGCAGCCTCAGCCAAGCCTCTTCACCTTCCCTTCCATGTGCCCAATCTATGAAATAATGAAACTGTTGTGAAGGGTATAAGGACTGACGTCAAGGACCTTCCAGTATAGTTGGGAAGCCAAATTGATAGAGTTCAAGGGAAGTCTGAGCTGCTGAATTATACAGGGCAGCATAGCACAAGCTGTTGTTGGAAATGCTGTTCTTATTGTTGTTCAGTCACTCAGTCATATCCTACTCTTTGGGACCCCATGCACTGCAGCACACCAGGCTTCCCTGTCCTTCACCATCTCCCAAAGCTTGCTCAAACTCAAGTCCAATGAGTCAGTGATGTCATCCAACCATCTCACACTCTGTCATCCCCTTCTCCTCCTGCCTTCAATCTTTCCCAGCATCAGGGTCTTTTCCAACGAACTGGCTCTTCACATCAGGTGACCAAAGTATTGGAGCTTCAGCATCAGTCTTCAAATAAACATTCATGGTTGATTTCCTTTAGGATTGACTGATTTGACCTCCTTACTGTCCAAGGGACTCTCAAGAGTCTTCACCAACACCACAGTTCAAAAGCATTAATTCTTCGGTGCTCAGCTTTTATTATGGTCCAACTCTCACATCCATACATGACTACTAGGAAAACCATAGCTTTGACTATACAGACCTTTGTCAGCAAAGTAATGGCTCTGCTTTTCAATATGCTGTCTAGGTTTATCATAGCTAGGAAATGTAGAATTCAGAAAAGAGGTGGGTGCTTGGGAGCCACGATGTCCATCTGACCAGTTCATCAAGGTAAATCTTCCATGAAACATATGCAGGAAAAGAAGAGGCATTTTTCAACAACGAAACACTGAAATGGGCTGAGATATGGCACATTCATGTCCTCTTATCTGGCCCAGGTCTAAGTAACCTCCACAAGCAAGAGCTAGAGTTCAAGAGAAGAGTCTAGATTCCCCCAGTTGCTCCTAAAAACTCACAGGAGCATATTGGGGGCATTTCAGCTATTTCAGCACCAAACCTTAAAATGGTCTTAATGATTGCTTTTTACCACACACAAAAAAAAGTGCCAAAGTCATCAAACTTAAGAAAAGTCGGAAACTGTCACAGCCAAAAGCAGGCTGAGGGGACATGAGAACTAGATGCACTGTGATGTCCTGGCTGACTTTCTGGGACATGAGAGGCCACTGGGACATGAGAGGGCACAAACTAAGGAATCTGAGTAGAGCATGGCCTTCACTCAGGCTGAATTCATCAGTTTTTTACAAGTAACAGAGTAAGCTGTCAGGGGCGCATGGGGGTTCTGTACTACTTATGCAACTCTTCTATAAATCTAAAACTGTTATAAAATAAAAGTTTATTAAAACAAACCAAAAAAAGATTCTTAATGGAACAGTAGCACTAGAATCAGGAAGAGGGGCAAAGATAAAAGTGTGCCCTAGCAATACTGAAGGTCAAAGCCACCTGGGCTAAAGGCTCTTTTCTGGAGGTCTGAGGGGCTCCCCTGGAGGGGACCCAGAGTGATCAGCTGACTGAGGTTGGAGCAGGAGGCTAGGGCTCAGAACTCCTGCACCCAGTACAGCTTTAAGTCCCAACCCAGCCTGGTTTCTCTGCACAGCAGAAACTTAAAGGGCCACTGCCTCAAGATGGAATTAAGATGAAGTATCATGAGAGGAAAGGTGAAGCTCAGGGCATGGGGAAGTTCTGTGGACATGGCGGCCCAGCTCACTCTGGGGCCTGGTAATTTCCAGATTTCCCTGCTTAGAGAACTGATGAAGCACTGAGATAAGAAAGGCTCACTGAAAGCACTCCCTGCGTGTGTGTGCACACAGGTATCTACACAGACACAACCATCAGAGCCCAGTGAGCAGCATGAGGCCCTTCAGCCAGTCCTCCTCCAAGGCTACCCTCCCACCCCTCCACTCAGGAGGGTGATCCCACCTGCATGCACCACTCATTGGCTTCCAAGTCCAGATCAGACAGTTGCTCATTATGTGCAATTGCCGCCTTGTTTTTTAAACCACAAAGACATAGCAGAGCTCTTGGGTTTGGTCTGCATTTATTCTGCCCCCTGAGAGACCATGCTACTCTGAAAGCAGCTTGAGTTGAGAACTCCATTCCTGGTGTAAGCACAGAGCCCGCCCTTCTGGTCAAATCCCACTTGATTTCTCAGCAGCAGACAGAGACCAACCATGCATGTCAGCAGACGGGCGTGAACAGCTAGCTGAAGTGGCCAGGGCTTGGGCCAGACTCATAGAATCGCAGCCTTGTGGGCCCTGGCCTGGCTCTATCAGATCCCTCTGCTTGGCGTCTGGGGACATGGTCCCAGGACTTGGTGACTCAGTCTCCTATTTTCCACTCGGCGTGTACTTCCCTCCACTTCTGTTTCTCTCTTCAACGCTAACCAAAGCTTTCCTTTCTGACTCTCCAGAATGACACAGGATGGGACCTGGGATACTTTGTTGCAGTACTTTTACCTGGACAGACATCTCCTCAAACACAAAGAAACTATAAGGTACTAAAAATAACTGTATATATGAGCATTTGGGGCAAACTGTAAACAACAAGATACCAAAAGACCAAAACGAACTTTCACTTCTGAGGTGCCTGCAGCAAAAGCAGGGTCCTGCTCACGATCCCTGCATACAGCACCACTAAGGAGGCAGACAGACCACCCAAGCCACCCCTACCTTCACCCCATTTAAGGAACGAGCTAGCCTTCCTCCCCAGGGATCAAGCAAGAGCACTGGTTACTTGTTCTCACTCTCTCATGCTGCAGCCCCAATAAAGCCTTCCCTGAATGCCTGTTGGCCTCTTTTCCTCTTATCGATTTCTATTGATCAAAAAGTCCAAGGACCTCAATTGGTAGCAAGAACATCCCTCATCTGGTTTGCATCCTGCCTTTAGAAGCCACCCAGCAGTAAACATACTCTGTCAGCTGCGCAAGAGATCCCATAGGATTGAAGACATTCGATCTCTTCAACCCAACTCCAACTTCAGCAATAATTTCACACAAGAATTGTCACTACCTTGTTCACCTTCATTTAGTATCATCCCTTAAAATTAAGAACTTTATTCTCATAGCACAGTTCGGAGTTTAGAAGAAAGTTAATGCTAGGACAATTTATAAATATCAATTTATTTTTTCTGACTTTTCCCTTTGGGGCACTATTGGATAACAATTTCATTAGAAATTTCAAATCAATGATTTTCTAATTCTATCATCCCTTCTACACTTTTTTACTGGCATTCTCTCTCTCTCTCTTTTTTTTTTGATTGAACTGGGTATTCATTGTGTCTTATGGGCTTTCAGTAGTTGCAGCGAGGGCACATTTCTCTCTTGTGGAGCACAGGCTCAGCATTCACAACTCACAACTTAGTTGCCCTATGGCTTGTGGGATCTTAGTTCCCTGACCAAGGATTGAACCTGTGTCCCTTGCAGTGGAAGCCCAGCATCTTGACTACTGGACCATCAGGGAAGTCCCTCTGGCATTCTTCTTTAAAGCAAATCTTTCCTTTACCAACTGAAGCAATTTGGCCAGCAGAATGGAGAAAATGAAAGATTATGCTTTAAAAGCTTTTAGATAAGAAATTGATTCCTTGTTGCAACAAACAGTGAAAATGGAGGACTTCTCTGTCTCTCTCTGTTTTGGTGATCATTATGAATTCATAACCTCCATTTTAATTTTTTGTTTTTTACATCTTATTTTTATTTTTAAGACTTTCTCCATTAAAAAAAATTATTTATATATTTATTTGTTTATGTATAGCTTCACTGGGTCTTTGTTGCCCCATGCTGGCTTTTTCTGGTTGCAGCAAACAAGGGCTACTCTCTAGTTGCAGTAGGCAGGCTTCACATGGTGATGGCTTCTCTTGTTGCAGCACACAGGCTCTAAAGCACTGGGGCTTTGGCAATTCAGCTTGTGGGCTCAGTAACTGAAGCATTCTAGCTCTAAAGCGGAGAAGGCAATGGCACCCCACTCCAGTACTCTTGCCTGGAAAATCCCATGGACAGAGGAGCCTGGTAAGCTGTAGTCCATGGGGTTGCTAAGTCAGACACGACTGAGCAACTTCACTTTCACTTTTCACTTTCATGCATTGGAGAAGGAAATGGCAACCCACTCCAGTGTTCTTGCCTGGAGAATCCCAGGGACAGCAGAGCTTGGTGGGCTGCTGTCTATGGGGTCACACAGAGTCGGACACAACTGAAGCAACTTAGCAGCAGCAGCAGCAGCTCTAGAGCACAAGCTCAGTAGGGTGCCAGTGTTCAAAGTCAGGACCTCCAGCTCAGAGCCCACACTTCTAGTCACCCACTCTGACACTATTCTTTACTACTCAGAGTACATTAACCAATGGAAAAGGTGCTTTTGACATAAAGTCATTCACATATGATATGGTCACATGAATTCTGAGAAACCGACTTATACTTTCATTTATGATTGAGTACCTTCTGGCAGGTTTAGTCCTGCCAAAAATAACTTTAAAAGAGGGATTAAACATTTAAAAAATCATTTTCCATGCATCAGAGAGGCACTGAAGCAAAGAGGACTGGAGGGTCCAGGATTCCAGAGAGGGAAGAGCCACGGATGAGTGAGCCAGCTTTGTGCAACTATGTTAACCCTTGGGGCACTTGCTAAGCCTGAGGACAAGTCAAGGGCTGAAATGCTGGGCTCTTCCGGGGCAAAGGTGCCACTGGGACAGCTTAATGAAATGGACTAATTCCTCAAAAGATACAAACTACTATAGCTCATCCAGTATGAAATAGATCATTTGAGTGACCCTATGAATATTATGGAAATTGAATTCATAGTTTAAAACTTCCCAAAGTAAAAACCTCTGAGTGAAGATTTATACCAAAGATTTAGAGAAAATTAACACCAACTCTACACACCTCTTCCAGAAAACAGAAGAAAATAGAATCCTTCTCTATTGATTTTATGAACTTGGTATTACCCTGGCTTCAAATTCAGGCAAAGATACTTCAAAGAAAAAAAGGAAGCCACATGCCAATATCCCTCATGAATATAGAAACACAATTCCTTAACAAAACATTGCAAATGAAATTTAGCAATATATTTAAAAACTGTACATAACCAAATGGTCTTTATTCTAGGGATGCAAGAATATTTCAGTATTTTAAAATCAATCAGTATTAACATCATATTAACTGGCTAGGAAGAAAATGGACTGGAATGGGAGAATTTAACTCAGATGACCATTATATCTACTACAGTGGGCAGGAATCCCTTAGAAGAAATGGAATAACCATCATGGTCAACAAAAGAGTCCGAAATGCAGTACTTGGATACAATCTCAAAAACGACAGAATGATCTTTGTTTGTTTCCAAGGCAAACCATTCAGTATCACGGTAATCCAAGTCTATGCTCGGACCAGTAATGCTGAAGAAGCTGAAGTTGAACCGTTCTATGAAGACCTAAAAGACCTTTTGGAACTAACACCCAAAAAAGATGTCCTTTTCATTATAGGGGACTGGAATGCAAAGTCAAGAAACACCTGGAGTAACAGGCAAATTTGGCCTTGGAATACGGAATGAAGCAGGGCAAAGACTAATAGAGTTTTGCCAAGAAAATGCACTGGTCATAGCAAACACCCTCTTCCAACAACACAAGAGAAGACTCTACACATGGACATCACCAGATGGTCAACACTGAAATCAGGTTGATTATATTCTTTGCAGCCAAAGATGGAGAAGCTCTATATGGTCAGCAAAAACAAGACCGGGAGCTGACTGTGGCTCAGATTCTGAACTCCTTATTGCCAAATTCAGACTGAAATTGAAGAAAAGAGGGAAAACCACTAGACCATTCAGATATGACCTAAATCAAATCCCTTATGATTATACAGTGGAAGTGAGAAATAGATTTAAGGGCCTAGATCTGATAGATAGAGTGCCTGATGAACTATGGATGGAAGTTCATGACATTGTATAGGAGACAGGGATCAAGACCATCCCCATGGAAAAGAAATGCAAAAAAGCAAAATGGCTGTCTCAGGAGGCCTTACAAATAGCTGTGAAAAGAAGAGAAGTGAAAAGCAAAGGAGAAAAGGAAAGATATAAGCATCTGAATGCAGAGTTCCAAAGAACAGCAAGGAGAGATAAGAAAGCCTTTGTCAGCGATCAATGCAAAGAAATAGAGGAAAACAACAGAATGGGAAAGACTAGAGATCTCTTCAAGAAAATTAGAGATACCAAGGGAACATTTCATGCAAAGATGGGCTTGATAAAGGACAGAAATGGTATGGACCTCAAAGAAGCAGAAGATATGAAGAAGAAGTGGCAAGAATACACAGAGGAACTGTACAAAAAAGATCTTCACGACCAAGATAATCACGATGGTGTGATCATTCACCTAGAGCCAGACATCCTGGAATGTGAAGTCAAGTGGGCCTTAGAAAGCATCACTACAAACAAAGCTAGTGGAGGTGATGGAATTCCAGTTGAGCTATTTCAAATCCTGAAAGATGATGCTGTGAAAGTGCTCACTCATTATGCCAGCAAATTTGGAGCAGTGACCACAGGACTGGAAAAAGGTCAGTTTTCATTTCAATCCCAAAGAAAGGCAGTGCCAAAGAATGCTCAAACTACTGCACAATTGAACTCATATCACATGCTAGTAAAGTAATGCTCAAAATTCTCCAAGCCAGGCTTCAGCAGTACGTAAACCGTGAACTTCCGGCTGTTCAATCTGGTTTTAGAAGAGGCAGAGGAAACAAAGACCAAATTGCCAACATCCACTGGATCATGGAAAAAGCAAGAGAGTTCCAGAAAAACATCTATTTCTGCTCTATTGACTATGTCAAACCCTCTGTGTGGATCACAATAAACTGTGGAAAATTCTGAAAGAGATGGGAATACCAGACCACCTGACCTATCTCTGAGAAACCTATATGCAGGTCAGGAAGCAACAGAAGTGGACATGGAACAACAGACTGGTTCCAAATATGAAAAGGAGTACATCAAGGCTTGTCAAGTATTGTCACCCTGTTTATTTAACTTCTATGCAGAGTACATTATGAGAAATACTGGGCTGAAAGAAGCACAAGCTGGAATCAAGATTGCCAGGAGAAATATCAATAACCTCAGATATGCAGATGACACCACCCTTATGGCAGAAAGTGAAGAATAACTAAAGAGCCTCTTGATGAAAGTGAAAAAGGAGAGTGAACCAGTTGGCTTAAAGCTCAACATTCAGAAAACTAAGATCATGGCATCCAGTCACATCACTTCATGGGAAATAGATGGGGAAACAGTGGAAACAGTGTCAGACTTTATTTTTCTGGGCTCCAAAATCACTGCAGATGGTGATTGCAGCCAGGAAATTAAAAGATGTTTACTCCTTGGAAGGAAAGTTATGACCAACCTAGATAGCATATTCAAAAGCAGAGACATTACTTTGCCAACAAAGGTCCATCTAGTCAAGGCTTTGGTTTTTCCAGTGGTCATGTATGGATGTGAGAGTTGTACTGTGAAGAAAGCTGAGCACAGAAGAATTGATGCTTTTGAACTGAGTTGTTGGAGAAGACTCTTGAGAGTCCCTTGGACTGCAAGGAGATCCAACTAGTCCATTCTAAATGAGATCAATTCTGGGTGTTCATTGGAAGGACTGATGCTAAAGCTGAAACTCCAATACTTTGGCCACCTGATGTGAAGAGCTGACTCATTGGAAAAGACCCTGATGCTGGGAGGGATTGGGGGCAGGAGGAGAAGGGGACGACAGAGGATGAGATGGCTGGATGGCATCACCGACTCAATGGACATGAGTTTGAGTGAACTCTGGGAGTTGGTGCTGGACAGGGAGGCCTGTCGTGCTGTGATTCATGGGGTCACAAAGAGTTGGACACGACTGAGGGACTGAACTGAACTGAACTGAGGAAGAAAATCATATGATATCATATAATAAAAATTTTGTCTGGTCTTTGTTCCTGGTTTCTGGGAAGGAGCTTCTAAATCCTTGGAATTGCTCAGTGACAAAGTATCTTTGTCATTCACTGTGGGTCCTGGTACCCTGTCTGGACCACCAGGGTAGTTCCCACAAATCCTTTTTTACATTGATTATCTTGGAGAAGGCAATGACAACCCACCCCAGTACTCTTGCCTAGAAAATCCCATGGATGGAGGAGCCTCGTAGGCTGCAGTCCAAGTGCTTAATGGCATGAATTGATGCAGGAAAATAATTTGACGAAATTCAATATGCCTCCTCAGATAAATAGTATTCCTATTTGTCTGAGAATAAATATTCCTATTTATGAGAGAACTTCCTCAACTTGATAAACAGAACATCCTAAGAGCCTATAGCTAGCATTATGCTGCTGCTACTGCTGCTAAGTCACTTCAGTCGTGTCTGACTCTGTACGACCCCATAGCCAGAAGACCACCAGGCTCCCCCATCCCTGGGATTCTCCAGACAAGGACACTGGAGTGGGGTGCCATTGCCTTCTTCATGCTAGCATTATACTTAGTAGTGAAAGAAAGAATGATTTCCCTCTAAGACTGAGAATAATGCAGACATAGATATTACTTTGCCAACAAAGGTCCATCTAGTCGAAGCTATGGTTTTTACAATAGTCATGTTTGGATGTGAGAGTTGGACCATAAAGAAAGATGAACACTAAAGAATTGATGTTTTTGAACTGTGGTGTTGGAGAACACTCTTGAGAGTCCCTTGGACTGCAAGGAGACCCAACCAGTCCATCCTAAAGGAAATGAGTCCTGAATATTCACTGGAAGGACTGATGTTGAAGCTGCAGCTCTAATACTTTGGCCACCTGATGTGAAAAACTGACTCATTTGAAAAGACCCTGATGCTGAAGGCAGGAGAAGAAGGAGATGACAGAGAATGAGATGGTTGGATGGCATCATGGACTTGATGGACATGAGTTTGAGCAGGATCCAGAAGTTGGTGATGGAAAGGGAAGTCTGGTATGCTGCAGTCCATGGGATCACAAAGAGTCTGACATGACTGAGCAACTGAACTGAACTGAACTGAGATATACACACCCACCACCTCTACCTCATACAGTGCTGGAAGTTCTAGCCAATCTATTAAGGTCAGCAAAGGAAGTAAAAGGCATACAGTTTGATAAGAAATGAAATAGTATCAATTTGCAGATGATGTCATTATTTATATAGAAAATTCCAAGGAATATGAAAAAAGCACCTTCTAGAATAAGTGAGCGCAGCAAAGTCACAGAAATATAAAATTAAAATCAGCTATATTTCTATGTAGTAGCAATGAACACAAGCAACTGAAACTAAAAATGGAATATCATTTATAATCACTCAAAAATGGAATACTTAAGTGTGAATCTACAAAACATATGCAGAAATTATATACTCCAAACTGCACAAAACCGATGAAAGAAATAAAAAATGAAATTAAGAGCAATGTAAGATTGGAAGACTCAACATTGTAAAGATGTGAGCTCTCCTCAGATTGACACATGGGTTTAACACAATTGCCATGAAAATCCTACCAAGATTTTTTTGTAGCTATAGACAAAATTATTCTAAAATTTATATGGAAAAGTAAAGGCACTAGAATAGATAAATGACTTTGAAAATGAAATTGAATAACAATTTTGAAAATGGATAGAGAAAATTTTTCTAAATTTTATATGGAAAGGCATAGGTGATAGAATAGATAAACAATTTTGAAAATGAATAAAGTGGGAAGAATAAGCTTACTCAATTCCACAACTGTGAAGTGTTGTTGAAGTAGATACATACATCAATGGAACAGATAGAGAGCTCACATACATAGACCCATGAAAACATGCTCATCTGATTTTGACAAACACACAAAAGCAACTCAATGGAGGAATGATAACTTTCTCAGCAAATGGTTGTGGAGCAACTGGACATCCATAGGCAAATACAGAACCTCAGTGTCAGTCCCACACCTTTTGAAAAATTAACTCAAAGTGGATCATAGACTTAAAATGCAAAACATGAAAACTATAAAACTTGCAGGAGAAAAATGCAAGCAAAACCCTTTAAGAACTAGGGAAAGGTGAAGAGCCCATAGATTTTACATCAAAAGCCTGAAGAAAAAATTGGTGAATCAGACTTCATCAAAGTTTAAAATTTCTACTGTACAAAAGATCCTGTTCAGAGGATAAAAAGACAGCCACAGAAGGGAAGATAATATTTTTCAACCACCTATCTGACAAAAGACTCATATCCAGAATATTTTTTTTCATAATACATCTTTTAAAATACCACAGTAGGAAACAAACAATCCAGTCAGAAAATGGGCAAAACTGGCTGAGGCCATGTGACTAGTTTTACACAAAGGGCTCTGAGCAGAAGGGATACATCACTACCAGTCAGACTTGGTAAGAAGTGGTGTAAGTTTTTCATGTCTTCCCTCTCCCCTTACTGGAAGCCATGTGCTGAGAGGGTATCTCATATCTCCCATCATGCAGGGGTCTGGCCCCTTGAGACACTGTTTGGAGAAGAGATTCTCTGGTGAGTTGTTCACATTGGGCATCACGACAAGCCTTTGGTGTGTTAGGTGACTGTAATTTCTGAAATTATTTATTATTATCATTAGCTATCCTGACAAGTGCAGTAATGAACTATTAATATAATGTCATAATTTAATACACATTTTTATATGGGGCAATTATGTGACTTCTGTGGTTTTTCAGTTATTTATAATTAATGATGCTACAGTGACTATCTTTGCTTATGTGATACACTTAGTGCAGGATTTTCTTTGGAGTAAAGTAAGGGTGAAGATTATATCCTAAGATATTTCTAAAAGCTGTGTTACTAATGAAAGGAGATAAAGTCTTCTGTTATTCTGTGTATTCTGTTAGTATCCAACATACACAATTTGGTCAGCAGAACTTTGTTGAATGAGTACTTTCTATTTTTGCCATCATCAATCTTGCTAACCTTTTCTATGACCATATTTTAAGCAGTTAGTGGGCATAAAGTGATTCTTTCCTGATATTTTGGTTTGCATGGCTTTGGTTAGAAGTGAGGGTGAGCATCTCTGTATATATTTGTTAGCTGACTGTAATCCTTCTTTCATGAATTTCTAGAAGATGTGTTTATAATTGAGAAATAAAGCAGGAGCTTTGGTGAAGTTATTTCCTTTTGTCGACTTCCCCAAAATAGCAATCAATCAAAATGAAAGATGAAAGGTATACTATCACTTTCTCCAAATATAACTCCTTATATGGAACAAAGCCAACTCTCTCAGCTGAGATTAACTTTAACTAACCTTTCAGCCAAAATTCTCAAATGATCTTTCATTATGTTCTTCCAAATGTTTAATTAATTACACTGATGATTAATTAACAGACACCACTTCTGCCATCTGGAGCAAGTCCCCTCTACCTCCTGGCTTTATCGTTTTTCCAATTCAGTTAAGATCTTGGTGAATGCATTTGTCTTTTCATCTTGTCTTCCTCTTTTCTTTTTAATGTTTAATGCCTGGGAAAATTCAAGGTAGGAGAATTGCTGCCTAGGAGAATCCTAGGAAATTTCACTACATCTATGCTGTTGACATAAAGCTTTGCTATGATGTTTTGTTATTTGTTATTTCTTTATAAAGCCATAGTAAGTTTTTCACTAATAGTATAAAAAACCCAGAATAGCAAACAACAAGGCTTTTTTCTCCAGCCACTGTCCACTTTTGTCATGCCCTTTCAAACACAGCACTGTACATTCTTATCACCAAATTGCTCACACTTCCTGGCATGGCCCCTGATCTGCATCATCATGGTCCTTGTAGACACCATTCCTTTGGCCTGGGGAGCCCATTCTCTCCTTTCACCCTGAGAATCCCTCTTGTTCATTGGGACACATACTAATGTCAGTGCGTCTCTGAGTCTCCCTCTCACCAGGCCATGACTCAGCACTCTCTCTCACATTTCTACAAGATGTATCCTCACGGCACAGCTCTGTCTTCCTCCAGATTCTGAGTCATCTAGAATGCATCTCTATCTTTTCCCTCATAGCATCTATTACAGTGGTGAGTAAGCACATCACAGGTTTTTGTTCAGTAGCTGGCACTGGGTTGAACCATGTAGCATAGGTTTTCACTTTCAACTTCTGACATTACCCCTGGGCATCAAAAACAAAACTGAAATAACTCTTTTGGAGCAAAAGCATCCTGAAGAATGTGATAAAGCCATGGAGCAAATTATAAATGCTGCAGTTCAAGGCTTAGCACCAGCATTCCAGGCCAGTGGGGTTTCCATTCCAGCTGCCTTCCCACCATGACCCTGTGATCTGAAATGCTCTTAATATACACACAAAAGGAGTCTGCCAAGCCCAGGCATACATTTTAGAAGTGCTCATTCTGATCCCAGAAATAAACCCATTCTGTCAACTAATTTGACGGAGGAGCCAAGAATATTCAATATAGGAAAAAAAAGTCTTTTCAATAAATGGTGCTAGGGAAATTGGATATTCACATGCAAAAGAATGAAACTAGACCATCTTACACCACTCACAGAAATTAACTTGAAATGGATTAAAGATTTCAGTGTAAGACTGGAAACCATTAACTCCTCGAAGAAAGCGCAAGAAAAAAGCTATTGCTATGGGTCTTGGCAATGGCTTTTTGGATGTGACACTAAAAGGACAAGCCAAAAAAGCAAAAGTGATTAAGTAGGACTACATCGAACTGAAAAGCTTCTGCACAGCAAAAGTATCAATATTATGGAAAGGCAACCCACAAAATGGGAAAAAATATTTGAAAACCACATATATGGTAATATTCAATATATATAAAGATCTCCTACAACTCAACAGAAAAGAAACAAACAAAAAAATCCTGTTAAACAATGGGCAAAGCAATTGAACAGGCATTTTTTTCAAAGAAGAGATATGAACGGCCAACAAGTATATGAAAAGATGCTCAACATCACTAATCATTGGAGAAATGCAAATCAAAACCACTATGAGATATCACCTCACAATGTGAGAGTGTTATTGTCAAAAAAACGAAAGATCACAAATGCTGGTGAGAATGTGGAAAAAAGGAAAGCCTTGTGCATGGCTGGTGGAATGTAAATTGGTGCAGCCACTGTGGAGAACTATATGAACATTGCTCAAAAATTAAAAATAGGACTGCCATATGATCCAGCAGTTCCACCTCTGGGAATATATTTGAAGAAAAGAAAACACTATGTTGAAGAGCTATTAATACCTTCCCTTCTATGTTCACAGCAGCATTGTTCACAATAACCAAGACATAACACAATGAAGAAGGAAATGGCAACCCACTCCAGTACTCTTGCCTGGAAACTCCCATGGACGGAGGAGCCTGGTAGGCTGCAGTCCATGGGGTCGCTAAGGGTCGGACACGACTGAGCGACTTCCCTTTCACTTTTCACTTTCATGCATTGGAGAAGGAATGCCAACCCACTCCAGTGTTCTTGCCTGGAGAATCCCAGGGACGGGGGAGCCTGGTAGGCTACCGTCTATGGAGTTGCACAGAGTCAGACACGACTGAAGCGACTTAGCAGCAGCAGCAGCAACACAGATGAATAGATAAAGAAGTTGTGGTGTATACATATATATCACTGGACCATAAAAAGGTAGTTCTGCCAGTTGTGACAATACATCTTGAGGACGTTAGACTAAGTGAAATAAGTCAGACAGAGAAAGACAAACATGATATGATCTCACTTATACATGAAATCTGAAAGCTCGCCCAAAAAAGAGATCAGATTTGTGGTTGCCAAAGGCAGGAGCAGGATGAGAGTTGAGGAGGTTGGAGGAAGATAGCCAAAGCATACAAACTTCCAGTCCTGAGATAAATAAGTACTGGGAATGTAACCAGCAACAAGATGATTAGTGTTAACACTGCTATACGGTACATTTTAAATGTGTGATGTGTGAAGAGAGTAAATTCTAAGAGTTCTCATCACAAGGGGAAGAACTTTTCTTTTCTTTTTTTTTGTATCTATATGAGATGATGGATGTTAACTAAATTTATTGTGATATCATTTCACAGTTTATGAAAGCCAAATAATTACACTGTACACCTTAAGCTTATACAGTGCTTATACAATTACATTTCAATAAAACAAGAAAAGGAAAAGTGCTCATTCTAGGATTGGAATGATTCCTTTCATAGATAATAATTCTCAAAATATTTGAATAGCTTTCTAAAAGTTAAGGAAGATTCTGCATACCCATACATCGGAGAAGGTGATGGCATCTCACTCCAGTACTCTTGCCTGGAAAACCCCATGAACGGAGGAGCCTGGTGGGCTGCAGTCCATGGGGTCACGAAATGTCGGATATATCCATACACAGAATACATAATTGGTCTTTTAAGTTAAAATCACAAGTGTTTTGAGTTATGAAAATCCAGAATGTTCCTCCCAGGTTAATTTGGTTGGTATTGTGGTTCTAGCACTTTCACTGGGTAAGGCAATGGCACCCCACTCCTGTACTCTTGCCTGGAAAATCTCATGGACGGAGGAGCCTGGTGGGCTGCAGTCCATGGGGTCGCTAGAGTCGGACACTACTGAACGACTTCACTTTCACTTTTCACTTTCCTGCATTGGAGAAGGAAATGACAACCTACTCCAGTGTTCTTGCCTGGAGAATCCCAGGGACGGGGAAGCCTGGTGGGCTGCCGCCTATGGGGTCGCACAGAATCGGACACGACTGAAGCGACTTAGCAGCAGCAGCAGCAGCACTTTCACAGCCCAAGTCATCTTGCTGTGACCTGTATCAGGGGCAGGACTCCTTCTCCAAGAGTTCCTATGAGGCCCATTTGGCCCTGGTGTTTAACAGGATGGGGACAAAATGCACTGTTGCTGAGCTCAATAACTGCCCAGGCAGTATAAATGATGAAAGAGGGGCTGGGAGAAAGAAAGAGGGTGAAATTTAACCCCTTTTCAGGGAGTGGAGCTATACTGAGATACAAACGTAGAGCTTATGTTAATGTGAGCAAGTCATCACTAACATCGGTATCTCATCTAGAAGTCCAAGGATGTAACATCCTGCCAAGTAGTGTCAAAAGCCTTCTTTACACAAGTGAAGAGTTTCAGATGCTGATGACGGCAAGGCCCCTGCCCCCCAAAGGGACAGAGGGGACAAAGGTGTCTTCTAGCCTCAAGGAGGAGTGTCTACAGCTCTGTATCTCATCCTGTGATCAGCTTTGGTCATTAAGGGTGAAATTTTCCAGGAGTCCTTTGGGAAATGAGGTGTGTTAAGTTCCAGACAGTTCAGGTCAATATTATGGACCATTAACTCAATGTTTTTGTTTAAAGATGAGTGGGAATGAGTAAGTAATGCCTTTCCTCCAGATAGTTCCCAGAACACAGGGTACGAATGGGTCTTCAGAGCTGTTCCAGCCTGGGGTGCATATAAGCGAGCTCCCTGTGCTTGTTTCATGGTGGCCTTTGGATTCTGAAATGTCTGTGGCCTGAAGTGTCCGTGGCTCTCACATTAGGGGACCAGTGCATTTAAGGAAATAAGGAACCTAAGACGAGGAAACTGTAGAAAAGTAACAAAAAATTTGAGTCCACTAGAAACAGAATTTTCAGTTAGCAAAAGGAATTTTAAGTGATACCACCCAAGAGAATGGGGCATCCCAGGTGGCTCAGTGATAAAGAATCTGCCTACCAATGTAGGAGATGCAAGAGACAGGAGTTCGATCCCTGCATTGGGAAGTTCCCATGGCATAGAAAATGGCAACCCATTCCAGTATTCTTGCCTGGGAAATCCAATGCACGGAGAAACCCGGCGGGCTACTGTCCATGGGGTCACAAAGAGTCAGACACGACTGAACACACACGTAAGGCACCCAGGAAAAAAGGAAGAAACAGAAGGCAAAATAATCCAAGGATGGAGCGATCTGAATATTTAGTGACTTGTGTCACTGTGCAAATCTCAGACATTTGAACACCAAAGGAAAAAACGCATGAAAAAAACCCCACAGATTTTCTCTGTTCTAAATAAATCAATCATCTATCAAACTGCAGTAGGGTAGTAGCGCTGTAGGTGACTTTTTTCTTTATTTTCCAAACTTCCTAATCTGTTATTTTATTGTTTGGCTAATAATAAACTGATAATTTAACCTAGCCATAGGTTAAAACACTGAAAAGGCTCTTAAACAATAACATATACAAATAAGAGGGAAAAACACCCTTTTATTGATGACCAAGTGGGGGTCTCCTGTCCTGGCCTCCAACCTTCACTGTTGTACCCCAGCCTCAAGGCTCCAGGTGCTTCAGAGGGGAAGATCTTGCATCCCCCCACCTCTCACCATCACCTCTCACTATCATCTTCATCTGACTGACTGGGCTCCTGCTGTATCTTTGGCCGCAGCCACACCTGCTGTGGTCCCCCAGGGACCTGAGACATCACTAACCCAACTGCCTGGGCTGGTGAGGGAAGGACCCCTCTCCAGGATGGGGTTTGATTCTCATCCAGGTAAATGAATTTCTGGTCCGGCGTGACACCCAGTGCTCCTAGAAGGAGCCATTTACAAGCTGGCCTGCTTTCCTCCAGGCAGTTGGCCACAGCATCCTTGATCTCGAGTACACTTTTCTGAGGCACAGTTAAGAAGTACTATGGGCTTTGATTTACAGAGTCTTGAGAGAGGGGTGATGTTTGGGCCAAGTGTCCTTGGCAAAGCAGGAAAAGCAAAAAGTGATTTATTTGTTTGCAGTGTGCCACTCAGAGAGGCTGACTCCACTCGGTTTAAGCAGATGCAGAGTGGATGGGTCCACACAAGGATGCTCTTCCGTGCACGCTCCCACCTGGAGCATATCAGTGAAAACCCAAGGCAGGGGGAAAACAGATAAAGCCGTTCTTACTTTCTAGGCTACCAAGAAGACCAGGGCTGCTCAGAGGAGGAATGCATGTCCCTGAAAAAGGAGCCTCCAGAATTTCAGAATTTCTAAATGTGTCATTGTAAGATGATACCCCAGCCTGGATCCTGGACTTGTTTCCACAGCTGCATCCTGAGAGGACCAGTGCATGCTAAGTCACTTCAGTTGTGTCTGACTCTTTAGGACCCTATACACTGTAGGCTGCAAGGTTCCTCTGTCCATGGGATTCTCCAGGCAAGAACACTGGAGTCGGTTACTGGGTCCTCCTCAGGGGATCTTCCTGACCCAGGAATCAAACCTGAGTCTCTTACGTCTCCTGTACTGGCTAGCAGTTTTTTACAGTAGCACCACTCAGGAAACCCCATATGCCTCTTCCACAAATCCTTGCAGCCCCCAACCTTTCACCCAGGGACTGCGGTTTGTCTCTGTGCTGTGAGTCCGGGACTCACTGGGCATCTTATCTGCTCTCCTGGCTCCACTGTTTCCAAAATGACTGCTCCTTTGCAGTGAGTGCTTTTGGACATGGCTGCCTCTAAATCCCTTGTTGCTGTCATCTATGGACTGTCTAGTCTCCTCCACCTTTCAGCCATTCACTGTAAACAGCTCCACCTCCAGCCTCTTGTCCTTCAGTCCAGGGTGGCTTGAGGCAGATGTGGACCAACCCAACCTTTGCTCCTGGTTCTTCACCCCTTCACCTGGCCGGGTCACCTTGAACTCAGACATGAGGCTACACCAAGGTGGACCTTCTGATCATGGAGCAAGACTGAGAGCCCAGCCTGATGCCCACCCTGACCCTGACATCACCAAGCCTCTGAAGTCAACATAGACCCTGCCTCAGTTAGACTTCCAGTCACACACCACGTTTGAGTAACTCTTAAGTGCTGCACGGCCTCTGTAAATTCATTGTCGTTTGTCTCAGTTGAGTTCATTCTCAACAATACCTGCTTATTACACTTCCAAAATCACTATTGATTATCTCTCCACTGCACTTCACCACTTTTGTGCCTCCTTTGACTGGCACCGTGCCCACTACATGCAGACAACCACTGATAAATGCCTAAAACCAAGGCTTAATATTTGGGTTTTAAAATTGCTCAGTCTAATCTGTGGACACAATGCACTTATATTTACGTGAGATTTAGAAACACAGTGAGGGGTCCAGAGGCTTCGCTTATTTGATTACAGACAGTGAAAAGATGCTAAAAGTCAGTCATCAAAAGGAAAAGGAAACAGCAAGTAAGAGAGAAGTAGTCAAACCAAGAAAATGCAAACAAAAAAGAGGAAAAGGGCTTTTAGAATTCTGGGAATGGACAGCCTCCTGAAAAAGCAGCGAGTCATGGCGGAGACGAAGCCAGCTGATAAATTATCTCTTTATTGTTTCAGGGAAGGTTTCATCCCTGAGCATTCCAGTAAAAGGCATAAAAGAGACCAAAGGGATATTGCTGTCTCCCTGGCCATTTAGCATTTTAACAGCTTGTACTGCTCCTTCCAAGAAGCAGTCTGTGTGTGTGTGTGTGCGTGTGTGTGTGTGTGTTCCTCTCTGTCCTCTCTCTCTCCAGTATCCTTGGCTTGGGGCTCTGATTCATGACCAGAACCCCTGTGCAGACACCAGCCTGGTGAGACACTGAGACAGGCTCCTGCTTCTGGTTTTACAAGCAGAGAAACTAAGGCTTGGGGCTCAGAATCCAAGATACGTCCCTGTGCACCCCACGTGGCCATGGTTAAGACTCTTGGCTCACCAGTACAGGCTAAGGAAGAAAAACAGAGATTAACCTAAAGCCCAGAACATGTTTCCGTAGTGAAGCCAGGCATCCAGCTCTTGCCTGGCCCCCTCCCCTCACACCCCAGGCCCAGAGAAACCAATCAGCCACAAGTCTGGCTCAGTTGCCCCAGGTGGCATGAGTGGGGCTAGTGCAAGGTGAGGACACACCCAGCTGGGATCTGGATATCTGAGGTGAGTAGCTGGGTGAGAGCAGGAAGGTCATCTTAGATACCGGAGGGAACCTGGGAGCAGAAGCCTTTTTCAGGGGCTTCACACATGGGGGCAGCCTCCTTAAACTGGGAGCCAAGCAGGCCTGGGAAAGCTACCTGCTCCCTAGTTATAAGGGACTTCTGTTTTCCTGTGTCAAAGTACACTGCTCTGCTTTTGGAAATAGCTGACGTTCTTACCAGAGGACAGCTTGTTCACAGTGACCATCTTCTGACACCAGGCCCAGCAGTTCCAACTAAAGCACAGGAGGGAGGGGTCCCAGTGCTAGATGGGACGGTCAGCCAGGGCCACGGTGACAGCCGCCACACTTCATGCCAGTCCAGTGCTTTCAAGAGGGTTTGTGCAAAATGAAAAGGCAAACTGGAGAGGGCAGGGGTCAGTATAAACATGAATCATTTCTCCTCTCCAGAAACTCATTACTCCATCTCTTTAACTGTTCCCAATACTACATGCTTTGAGCTTAGGGTTTTGTTTGTTTGTATTTTATTTATTTATTTTTAACTGAAGTATAATTGATTTACTATGCTGTATTAGTTTCAGGTGTACAGCAAAATATGTTTAAATTATATATATATATATATTTGAATCTGTTCTTTTTCAGATTTTTTTCCATTATAGATTGTTATAAGATTTTGAGTAGAGTTCCCTGTGCTATATAGTAGGTCCTTGTTGTTTACCTGTTTTACATACAGTAGTGTGTATCTATTAATCCAAACCTCCTAATTCATCCCTCTCCCCCTTTTCCCTTTGGTACCTATAAATTTGCTTTCCATGTCCATGAGTTTGTTTTGCAAACAAGTTCATTTGTATCATTTTTTAAGACTCCACATATAAGTGATAACTCAAGCTGTATTTCACTGACCTTATGTTCCTCTAACTCAGCCACAGAAAACCATGTTGGTGGGAGCAGACTATAGGATGGGAGCAGAGACACAGGCCCAGCACCCATATCAGAGGGGCCTGAGTCCAAAACCAGGGACCCGTGAGGATCTGGGCATCTGGGCATGAGCAGATGTGCAGCCAACATAGTTCAAAACGTTCTCTGCTGTGTGGCCGTGGGGGGCTGCCAGGCAGCTGCTGTGATGATAAGCTCCTGTTGCAAAGCATCCCGGCACTGATAGAGTAGGCTTCAAAGCGACTTCTGGACAGGCTTCTCCCTGCAAGAAACAGGGCTGCATTCCTCAGAGCAGGCAGGGCGCAGCCCGGCAATGCTGGTTCCATGTCCAATGGGAGGGGTTTTCTCCATTTCCAAGCCATAGTCACACCCACTCTGGGCACAAGCTCTCCCTTTGGACCATGGCCTGAGGCCCAGAGGCTGGAGGGGATGTGAGAGCACCTGAAAGTCACTCTCCCATCCAAAAATTGACTCATGCCTTATCAATAGATGTCATACTTCTTCCTATAAGGAAACAAAATGTCAGGTCTGGAGCATTCCCATGACATTCCCAAGTTGGGTGAATGGTAGCCAACACCTTTTGTCCTGCACCTCTGAAGTTTTCCTTTATGATGCATGCGACCACAAGGCCTAACATCCAAGTCCATCAGCCCCCTGTTATGCTGAGTCCCAGATGAATGATTTTCTCTGGATCTGACACACTCTCACACAGAGCCCAGGCACTGGGGAGGCACGGGAAGAGGTTCCTTCACAACCCCAAGGACCACAGAGTGCTCTGTTCTCTAGAATATTCCATTTCCATGATGTTCCAGAACTCTGAACTTAAACAGAAAATGATGGAAGTTTGGGTCAAACCAGAAGGCTTAATGTGCTGGAAGGTGGCTTCTCCCAAGTATGGGCCGAGGCCTGGTGGGCAAGGCCTGACAGCTTGAGCTCTGGCTCAACATCTTTGCTCTTGCTTGGATATGACCTTGAACAGCTTACTAAACACACTAAGTCCAAATTTTTGCACTTGAAGAAAAAGTAGTAATAATAGTATCTATGTTTAGGGCTGGGGCACAGTTCACCAGAGTGACAGTGTGAAAGGAACCTGAGTCAGCACTGCTACTGTGTTGCCCAACGCCATCAGGTCTGCAGCACACATCCTGTCTAAACAGAACCACCCCCAAGACAAGGTTACATTTGACCAAATGCTATGCCTGGAGGGCCCCCCTGATGGTTTCCAGGAGTAGCAGCTCAGGGTCACTGACCTTATGGTCCTGGACACCCACTAATTCATAGGATCAACCTCTGACTCTTGAGAATCCCTTGGAATGCAAGATCAAACCAGTCAATCCTAAAGGAAATCAGTCCTGATATTCACTGGGAAGACTGATGCTGAAGTTGAAACTCCAATACTTTGGCCACCTGATGCGAAGAACTGACTCAATGGAAAAGACTATGATGCTGGGAAAGATTGAAGGCAGAGGGAAAAGGGGATGACAGAGGATGAGATGATTGGATGGCATCATAGGCTCAACGGACAAGAGTTTGAGCAAGCTCCAGGAGTTGGTGATGGACAGGAAAACCTGGTGTCCTGCAGTCCATGGGGTCGCAAAGAGTTGGACATGACTGAGCCACTGAACTGAACTGAACTGAACCTCTGTGAAGAGGGGATGCTAGGATGCCCGGGATTCTGAAGAAACAGCTGTGTGGGTGATGGGGTGATTGGCTGAACAGGCCTCCCTTGTGGAAGACAAGGTTATTAGGCAAGAGACACAATAAAACCCCAGAATTTCTTTCTTCTCCTGCGATTCCTGGCATTATTTTGGTATCTGGTATTTGGTATCCAACATCTAACTCCATTACTTACCATGCCTCCTATCTCTAAGTGCTCCGCCCCCCATTTAATCCTCCAAAACCAAATCAAAAGGATGCAAACTGAAGGGAGATGTCTTCAGCAAAATGAGAGATTTGCCAATAAATTCCACAGTGAAGCCCAGAGTTCACCCACAGCACATGGAGAAGTGAGGTGTCAGGACAGAGGCAGAGGCTGGAGATGTCAGGGTTGGGGGCAGGGGCCATGGAACACAGGCAGACCCGACGGGGCCAGCTTCCAATGGGGTCCACACAGACCGACTGTCTGCAGACAGAGAAAGAGAGAGACTCTGGAAGAAGAGAGCATGGATTGGGAATATTCAGGAGAAAAGAAAGGAAGGAGAGGAAGAAAACAGAAAGAACTTAGAGAGTTCCAAGTTATCTGTGGATTGAGTAGTCCAGAGTCACATATCTAAAGTTTACCTGGCTCACCCAGAAAGCTATCACCTGGGGCTTCCTCATCCCGGGGTACAGTAGGGTGGGGGTCAGAAAACCCAAACCATGGGCCAAAGCTGGTCTGCCTTCTGTTTGTGTGTGGTGCATCAACTAAGAACAGTTTTCACATTTTTAAGAGTTGAAAAAAAGTCAAAGAAAGAATAATATTTTGAGACACTGGAAAATTCTATGAAATTCAAATTTTGGCATCCTAAAGGGACGCTTTATTGGAACACAGCCATGCTCACTGGTTTGCCTCTTGTCTGTGGCTGCTTTCCTGTTCCAAAAGCAGAGCTGAGCAGCTGAGACTGACCACACAGCCCCTGAAGCCTGAAACGTTTACTCCTTGGACTTTATATAAAGCGTTAGATGACACTAAGCAGAACTGGCCTTTAAGTAGTAGACTCGGGGTGTATTTTAGATCTCAATACAGGAGAAGAGGAAACAGGCCAAGAGGGTGAGGGGCTGGAATGGCAGAACCTGGTGCCACATGCATGTTTAAAGAGGCCGGAAGATTCCCTGGTGGTCCAGCGGTTAGGACTCTGTGCTTTCACCGCTGAGGGCCCAAGTTCAATCCCTAGTCAGGTAATTAAGATCCTGCAAACCACATGTTGTGCCAAAAAAAAAAAAAATAATAAAATTAAAAAATTAAGAGGCTGGAGCCCTGTAATTCCTTAGGTGGTGGCCAAGGCAGTACTGACAAGGAAGAGTTGGTGTTTTTGGCTTTTTTATGGCCAAAAAAAATTTTTAAGTAAAACCTCATAATAAAGTAGAGTCCCCAAATCAGTGAAATACAGTAGAATGGACACTCATCTTTAAAGTCCTCCACTGGGTTCTCATTTAAAGAAAATTGCTGGGCATACAGTAGTCACCCTAGTTGGGAGAGCCAAGAAGTCCGGCTGTCTGCCTCCTGCTGTCATGGCTTGAAGCTAAGCTTCTCTCTGGCCATCCTGAAGCCACCTGACTTCCCAGAGAACAGCTTCTTCCTCCTTGCTGTTGAGGAAGTGTGTAATAATCCCTGCTGGTTCTCAGGAAAATAAAATGCCCATCAGTGTCCCCTGCCACCTCCGTCCAACCTGGTCCCCAGGCTCTGCTGACAGTGGTGGCTGCAAGTGCCCCATTGACTGCCCACCTTGCTTCTGGTTTCCTTGGAGGAACTTTACCTGGTGCCCCTGCCTCTCCAGGCCTGTCTAGTCTGACACAAGTGCTCCTGCAGCCGTACCCATGGACAGCCATGACTGGATGGATACCCCTCTTCTTGGAGCTGTGGCGACAAAGCTGAGTTTTATAAGATGAGCCTTTGCACGCCTGACTCCACTCCAGAATTCTACAGGGGTGGTGGTGACTTCATGTGCATGTACACGCATGTCCACACACACACACACTCACAGGAGAGCCTGTGGGTCCACCTCGCATGATGCACATGGTCCCAGTGAACTTGCCTGTCAGACCAGAACTCTGTACCCAGCAGTCAGTGGCCAGGTTCAGCTCTAACTGCTCTAACTGCCTACCACACAGGTTTGTGGTTGTTTTTAATGTCTTTGTGTGTGTTTGTGTTGGTATTTATGGCCAAAGAAACTTTAAAACTTACTTGATAACCTTTATATTTTATGATAAAAATGATAGTATCTTAAAATGATATTTCAACAAAGCCCCCCTCATAATTGATGGCAGGATAGGCTTCCTCTCCTACCTTCAAAAAGAACATTGAGGGTGTATAGGAGGGAAAGGTTGGGAGTTTGGGGTTAGCAGCTACCAGCTATTACATTTAGGATGGATAAACAACACGGTCCTACTGTGTACCATAGGGAACTATCTTCAATATCCTGAGATAAACCATAATGGAAAGAACATAAAATATAATGTGTATATATAACTGAGTCACTTTGCTGTACAGCAGAAATTACAACATTGTAAATCAACTATATTTCAATAAAATTTCAAAAAAGAAATGAAATAGAAAAGAATAATAAAAAGAACAAAGAACTAGAGAAAGCTAGATCCCAGTCAATAACTTTAGTTCCTAAGAAAAGAGCCTCAAGGAAAAATTAGAATTATTCCTTTTTAGAAGGACTTTTTAATGCCCTGCAGCCAGCCTAGCAGCACTTGGGCCTGTGAATCTATCAGTTCATCAACGAGGGTGCTTATTGGAGCATCTGGGGCACATTTCCTATGCTTCACGTTTGTTTAGTTAACTAATGTGTATGTAGTGAATAGTGTTGGCCTCAGAATCAACCCAAACTAAGGAAGGTCTGACAAGAACAAACCTCTCTTTATCAGAGAGGCTTCTCTCTGAGAAAGGCAATGAGGGAAGGAAAGTGTTAAGACAGAGGAGGGATGTTGGGATGGGGTGGAAATCTGATGGCCGACCTCGTGCCCTGTGCCTGGGGCTTCGATCTGAGCCCATGAGGAGAAGAGCTGCAAGCTGAGAGGGTGCCACATGACACAGCCCAAGCCTGGCACCTGAGGGCTGAGGCTGGCAACACCCAGGAGGACAGCAGTCATGCCGAGCAGGCAGCCAGTCTATAGTCGGAGCAGGAGGCAGCGCAGAGGGGGAAGAGGGGGAGGGAGACCAGTACTGATGGGATTCCTTGTTCCAGAATTTACATCTTTCATGGAACACCCTCAGGTACCCAGAAGCCAACCAGCCTGTAGAAACTCAGCTAATCTGTTCTGTGAGTAAAGAGCGGCAATGCTACAGGATTTTGTGTGCAAATGACTTGGTTACCACTTGGGACCCTCGATGTTAGAAGTTCAGGATTTTTGCTCCTTCATCATCCAAGGATAGCTGGACCTCTAGGGGTCAGGAGAGGGAGGAGCCTGGGCAGCTAGGCCCTAGCTGGGACAGAACCGTTGATGGCTGGTGGCCTGGTGAACACGGGGAAGGCTGGGCTTGTAAGTCATTTTGTTTGGAAACCAGATTTCCTATTTCACGGCCCATTTCTAAGCAAATTTATTAGATGAAATTATTTAAGACTCAAAAATCTATAAGATTCTTAGCTAACAAAAATTTTTACCTGCTTCATGGTTGCTGGTTGCAATAAAACAGAGACAAGTTACCTCAACTCGGCACTGATTTTTTTCAAAGCTGCCATGTTTCTCCACCTCCTTTTCCTTTCTGGCACCATATTCCAGGCTCCACCCCACACTGCCAAACTCATGCAGGCTCATCACTGCTCTTGATAATTAGCTCAGCATCCAGTAGATGGTTAAAAAGAAGTGAAGTCTCCTGTGACTTTCAACACCTGTGACTGGACTTCTGTCCCCAAAACTTAAAAACATTAACATGACTTACACTTTCCTGCTGGGACTTTATTCCCATCCAGCCCAGCGCTCATGGAGGTCAGGCCTTGGGCACCTCTAATGGATGTGCATACGTGTGTGCATCCTCAGTCGCTTCAGTTGTGTCCAATACTTTGTGACTCTATGGACTGTAGTCCAACAGGCTCCTCTGTCTATGGGATTCTCCAGGCAAAAATACTGGAGTGGGTTGCCATGCCTCTTCCAGGGGATCTTCACAACCCAGGGATCAAATTCACGTCTTCTGTGTCTCCTGCATTTCAGGCAGATTCTTTACCACTGAGCCATCCAGAAAGCCCTCTCCCTCACCTTATAGATACTTCACCAGTAACCTCTAAAGTGATGAATATCCCTGACTCCAATATGGTTTTCTCCAGCCCATTCTATTCTCTTCTGGGAAGATAATCTATCCAATTACCAGCCATATTATTTTATTTTCCTGACTGAATTAGGCCCCCAAAGATATGCAAGTGCTCATCCTTGGACCCTGGAAATAAGACAGAAAAAGGACCCTGGAAATAAGACAGAAAAAGGATCCTTGCAGATGTGATTAAGTGAAAGATTCTGAGATAGGGGATGATCCTGGGTCATCCAGATGCACCCTACAAGTGCTATCATCAGTGTTCTCATAAGAGGGGGACACAGCACAATTACAGAGGCAGATACTGGAGCACCGAGGTCACAGCAAGGAACACTAGCAGCTCCAGAAGCTGGAAAAGGCAAGCAAGGACCCTCCCCGAGAGCCTCTGGAGGATGGCTGCAGTCTGCCAACACTTTGATTCTGGCCTTCTGGCCTCCAGAACCTCCAGAACCATGATAGAATGTTTATTTCGCTTGAAGCCATCAGGTCTGTGATTTCTTACGGCAGCAGCAAGAAACACACTCTGACCAAAACTCTGTTACTCCAAACTATAAAGCCCTCAGCAGTCCGGAGCCTGGGTATTCTTCAGACCCATCTCTCTCTGCAGCCCCTGTCTTCATACTTTACCCCACCCCCATGCTCATGCAGACAGCCTGTGAGAGCTCCCATTGACTCTGGTTTGCCCACCTGGGAAAAGTCTGCATTGGGGAAAAAATATCCACCTGGGAAAAGTCTGCACCTGTCTCCCCTTAAAAGTCACCTCCTCTCTGAAGCCCCAATCACCTGCTCCACCTGTTCAATATATTTGGTTCTGAGTTCCCCACATATCCTACAGCTTGCCCCATTTTTCTTTTAAAAAAATTATTTTTTTAAATTTTATTTTATTTTTATTTTATTTTATTATTTATTTTAATTGGCGGTAATTACTTTACAATATTAGGATGGTTTCTGCCATACATCAGCATGAATCAGCCACAGGCATACATGTTCCTTGCCCTCCTGACCCCCCTCCTACATCCCTCCCCACCCCATCCTTCCAGCTTGTCACAGAGCACCAGCTTTGGGTTCCCTGTGTCATACATCAGACTCCCACTGGCTGTTTATTTTACATATGGTAATGTACATGCTTCAATGTTATCTTCTCAAATCATCCCACCCTCTCATTTTCCCACTATGCAACTTTCCTCATGTTTCTAGTTTTATGTATCTCTTCTACTAAACTGTAAGGTCTTTAAGGGGAGGGACTGAGGGCCTGCTGTTCTTGACACAGTATGTGTCACGTGCTAGAAAGCTGGCAAGTGTTTTCACATCTAGATAAAACTACTTGTGTGCAATAGTTTTATAAAGATGCTCATGCCCTCCTTCAAGCTTGGCTCCTCTGGCTTCTGGTATACCTTCTCCACTTGGTCCATAGGGACCTGGTGATTATCATTCTTCATTCTCCTTCACTGGCTTTCATGTCCTATTCACTTCATGTTGGCTTTGTTTAGAAGCCAATCTTTGCTTTCCTTGGCTTTTTTCTCCACCACTGACACTCTTTCTGAGTGATTTTGGCCATGCCCCTGTGTTTTTGGCTTCCAAACATAGTTCCCTTCCTCCTCTGAACTCTTTCCCACTAGAAATGTCTGTACAGATGTCCCCCAGGCATACTGAGCCTGGCATGTCACAAGTTATTGTCTTCTCATCTTTCCTGTCTATGAATCTGGACCACTGGGGCCCCTGGGCTAGGATTCTAGAAACTGAAGCAGGGCCTGGGGAAGGATGAAGCCAGGCAGTCTGGGGGCTGTGCAGTCAAGGATGTCCAAGGTTGCTGTCCTTGGGGAAGTTCAAAGGAAGGTTCTCTTCCAAAGAGAGCAGAGACTCCAACAAAGACACCAAAGCAGGCCAGTAGGGAGGGGCTTGGGAGGGGTCCAGAACGTGGACATATTCTGCAGAAACAGACTCCAAAGTTTTCTCTGGGGCACTTTGAGATG
Organism: Bubalus bubalis; assembly: GCF_019923935.1. Classification (NCBI taxonomy): domain Eukaryota; kingdom Metazoa; phylum Chordata; class Mammalia; order Artiodactyla; family Bovidae; genus Bubalus; species Bubalus bubalis. The sequence goes on along the minus strand of NC_059160.1, from coordinate 120,367,980 downwards.
TCACTTTGAATGATATCCTTTTGTCCTGAATTTTCTCTTCCCCTTCACTCAGCTGTCCAACTAGAAACCTCAGAGTCATCCTCATCCTCCCTTACCCTTAATCCTCTCCAGTGAGCAAGTTCTGTGGAAGGCACCCCAAGGAACCCCCCTCATCCCCACGCCTCTTCCTGTTTGCAACCTAGAGCCAAAGGAATCTGTATGTCTACAGTCTCTTCCCACATCCATCACTCCCAACTGGCCAAAAGCCAGGTCTGCCTTAAAACTTACTCTTTTCCCCTCTCCAGGATGAAATATGTATTCCTAAGCAGGACACCCAAAGCCTTCACCCATGCAGTCTCATCCCTCCTCAGCCTCACCTACTGCCACCCCCTCTTACCTTAGACCCAGTCTTTCCCAATCTCCCTTGCCTCTTCTGTCTGCAAATTCTGGCTCATCTTTGAGAACTATACCCCACTGCCTTTCTGTTCCCATCTGCCCTCCCTCCCCCCACTCCGAGTACCCTTCTGGCTTGTTCCCATTTTCTGGGCTCTGTGATGCTTCACATTCACCCCCAGGTCACTTATTGCACTATTCAGGGATATTTGTTTCCTCATCCATACACCCTACTAAACAGCAAGCTTCTCAGATAAAGATAACTTCTTATAAACTTTCATATTCCTAGTACTTAGATTGGAATCTGTCACATTACAGATACTTCTGTCCATAATTGTGAAATGAGTGAACAGGATGTAAGCAAAGATGATAACTAAAAACAAAAATGAAAACCACGAGCCATGTGAGAAAGGCCTCAGTGGCTCCATACCTCACTTTCTTAGTTCACTTGGGCTTCTATAGCAAAACACCATGCACTGGGTGGCTAATAAAAAATAGAGGTTTGTTTCTCATAGCTCTGGAGGCTGGAAGTCCAAGATCTAGGTGTTGACAGATTCAGTGTCTGGTGAAGTTGCTTCCTCGTGGACTTTTGTCTTCTCACTGTGTCCTCACATGTTCAAAGGGACTGAGGGCTCTCTGGAGCGTCTGCTATGAGGACACTAATTCCATTCATGGGGTCTCCACTCTCATGACCTAATTACCCCCCAAAGGCCTACCTCCTAATACCATCACTTCAGAGATTAGGGCTTTAACCACTTGAATTTGGAGGGACACAAACACATTGCAGTCCTCAGGAGCTCCCACTGACCATCTCAGGGAGAAAAGTTTTCTTAGCTTGTCCCATGAACAGGACAAGAGGTCAGGGAGTGAAAAATCCCTGTGTTGTGTATGGGGCTGGATGTCAGGGATGAGGCCAGATACACTGACAAAAACATGAGCTTGTTTTTGGATTGCAGAGTTGGGTCTCATCTTCATGCCCAGGTAAGACCAAGGTGCAGAGGAGCCACATGACTGACCCAAGGAAGTGACAGGTGTGTTTATCCCAAGGTTGGTGGACAGAATATAGGAAAGTAGCAGCTGGAGAGGGTAGTAGATGGAGCCAGAAAGAAAGCTAAGTCAATGTAAACCAAAGCACCCCAGATAGCTGTCTTCTCCTCAGTAGATGTTTATTCCTCAAGAGCTTTTTCATGTATATATTCCATAAACAAGTGTTTGTCTGTCTCCCCCACTGGATTAATAGCTCAAGAAGAAAGGGCACATTTCTCTATCCTCGGATCCTCATCTCACCACTCCATGCATCCCCAGTGCACACACAGTTACCCATGGTCACACATGATCATTCATGGTCCCCACTACTCTGCCAGTCTGAAAGCACAAGGTCATTTTATGGATAGCCAGCATTACCAGTTGGAGAAGGCAATGGCACCCCACTCCAGTACTTTTGCCTAGAAAATCCCATGGGCAGAGGAGCCTGGTAGGCTGCAGTCCATGGGGTTTCTAGAGTCGGACACGACTAAGCGACTTCACTTTCACTTTTCACTTTCATGCATTGGAGAAGGAAAAGGCAACACACTCCAGTGTTCTTGCCTGGAGAATCCCAGGAATGGGGTAGCCTGGTGGGCTGCCGTCTATGGGGTCGCACAGAGTCGGACACGACTGGAGTGACTTAGCAGCAGTAGTAGTGTTACCAGTTTGTAGTAGCACCTCTCATTCTGTCTGTTCATGTTTTTTTTTTTTTTTTGGTTCTCTTCCAGTTCCCATTCTCCTGACCAGAACTGCCTGTCACCTCACCCCTAGGCTGGATTTCATCAGGAAGCATTCTTCCTCCTCACCCGTCCATGTTTTCCCTCAGGCTCCCAGAAGTTGCCTTAAAACTATGACACCTCTCCAACAATGGACAGCAACACCTTCATCTTGGTTTAGCTTACAAGTCCTGGGTCTGTTGTGTTTCCTTATCCCATCGTGGGGAGAAGGGATGGACAGGAAGAGATTCCCTAAAACAGCAGAGTCTGCAGCCCACAGGCCCTACAAGCTGGTCATTTGCCTTTACCCTCAGGTCCATCCCTTACCATCTCCTGCTGGCTCCACCCTGGGAGGTGAGCAGATGATGCAGTTTTTTTGCTGCCTACAGAGAACAGTCTGGGCACCAAGCCTGTTCAGAAGACACTGAGACACAGGGAGAGCTCTTTCACTGATGGAATAAGAGGTGACAGAGGCTGTGTGTGCATATGACCAGGTACACAGCCTAGACACAGGTGTGCTTCTCTCTCACCCTAGACCAAACGGACGGAGATGCTGACAAGCCCCTCCAACCAGGGTCCATGCTAGAGAGCCTGCCTTGGAACCTGCTCTACAAGGATGTTTCCAGAATCTCCCCCCGGCCCCCAGGCAAGTTAAGTTCCCCCGGAGGAGGACTAGATCATCCGTGGGATTAGTACTGCTGTGGACACTGGCTGGGCCACCCAGCCCCCTTCATCAAATCTTGCCTCATCCCTCTGGAGGGGAGGGAGCCCAGGGCTCTCACTGATGGTGCAGACTGTAAACACATGCTCTGAGCCACGTGTCTGCTCTGCTGGCATGGAGGAGGGCCCCCTGGTGCCCCTTGCCATAGGGGTCCACCCCCTTTCAGCATCCTGGGTAAATTTTGGCCTATAAGCAGAGGAACCTCAGTTTACTGAGTTTTTTTTTAAAGGTTAGAAAGAAAGTGAAGAATGGGGAGACAAAGCTACTCCAGAGGCTGGAAGAGGTGACTCCATCTACACAGACTGGCTTCCCCACCCATGGGGGCCCTGACCTTCCTGACAGCCTATGGGGGTCATCACCCACTCTTGATGTGGCAACAATGAGGGCAGAGAACTGAGTGATTGGCCCACCTTGACACAGCTTGGTCCGCAGGGAGGGGGGTCTACAGGAACCCAGAGCACCAGGGATGGGAAAAGAAATAGGACGAGATCCCCTGCCCTGCTGGTGTTTGCTGTCCTGTCCAAGTGAGCTTCGGGACAGGAAGCCTCAGGGCTGGGAGAGGCTGCCCAGGGCTGTCTCACTGAGGCCTGGATCCCTGAGTGGATGGTAAGAACCTCCCTGTTTGAGGGCACAAAGGACTCAGACAAAGAGAGCAGATGAGAAAGCTAGATGACACAAGGCAGTGGGTCTCCAAGCAAGAACTGCCTGCCCTGGTCTCCAACTGGCTGTCTGTTGAGAAGGGTTGAACTAGTGGCTCAGTGCTGAGTGGGAGGGTCTTAGAAGCTGCAGGAAAATGTTTGCTGAGGGGCAGGCTTTGAGTAAGGGAGTCACTGGGCAGATTTTCTTTAAGACACAACCATCACTTGGACAACTGGAAATGAACTTGAAGGGAGCAATGCAAGAGACAGATCATGTGGGAAGCTCTTACAAGAGGCAGGTAAATAAATGGGGAGGGTGGTTTAATTCAAGATGAGGGAAGGGGAGACAAAGGACTAGACTACAAATATTTAGAAGGTAAAGAGCATCAGTGAGGAGCAAAGACAAGGGAAGGCCTCAGATGATCCGGTTCATGATTGGGGTAAGGGCTTTGATGGAGATGAGCAGTACTGGAGGAGGGGGAGAGGTACGCTCTGGCTCCAGGATGCCTGGTGCAATGGGGCTGTGTGCCGGCAAAGGGAAGGCTCCAGCAGAGGAAAGATCACAACTCCTGGTGAAACAAACCCAAGCAAACCTTGGTGTAATTCTCTGAACAGGTGGAGCGTGGCCTGGCCATGGGTCCCAAAGAGTGGGACCTGCCCACCCCAGAGAGAGCTAGGGAGAGGCAGGCTCCTCATGATATGATGGAGAACTTGGCACCTTGATCTGTGCCCACTGGTGAGTGTGGGGCATCCCACTGGCCAGGCTGTTGCTTGATGGGACATGACTTTGAAAATTATATCTTTCCCTGGTACTGATCCCTTTCCTTCTACAACCGTCCCCTCCACTCCTCCACCCCTTTACTCAGAAGCCAGTGTCTGTGTCCAAGGGAAAGAGTAAATGACACAGCTCAAGTGCGCAAGAGCCCAAGCCTGAGCCAAATGAACCAGTTCTCACGTGCAGGGTCGCCCACAACCCTACCATTAGCTCAGCCCACCCACTCTGGGCCTGCTCTCCATTCCTCCTGTTATTGGTACCCACAGCATCTCAGAGCCATCTGCACAGGGTCCCATGAAGGCTCTCATGCTCTCCCACGCACCCAGGAGTGCGGGTTTCTGTTTTTCCCCAGCTGCACCTTTAACCGAGACCCTGCCCACCTTTCCAACCTACAAATGAACCTGCTTCAGTAGAAACCTGCTGTCATTTTCAGTTTTAGTTCGATTCCCTGGAAATGAGATGGCAGTCAGCGAGATGGAGCCGGCCTGCTCCATGTCCAGGCTCCAGCTCTCCCTCCTCCTTCAGAGTCCTAAAATGATTTCTTATCCTTACAGTTTATGTTTACAGTCATAAGCACACTTTCAAATTTCTTGCTAGAATTCCTTAGTCATAGGAAGAAAATTAATTCCCAAGAGTAATTCAAATTAATTTATTATCTTAGTATTTTACTTATCTTCATGGTGGCCAACATGAAATTGTTGCTATTTGACCATTCTGATCTACAAAATGACAGTTTCTTCTGATTCAACCCAATATTTTCAGCCACCGATGGAATTCCTATTTTATAGATGAGTTGGGAGGAAGATTTGTTTGCTAGTAACAACAGAATTCCTCTTCGGGAGTGAACTGTTTTCTGTTCATGGGCATTTGCAAAAGATGGGAGATGGCAGGATCGCTTTGCTTAATCTAATCATGACCTTCTCAAGGTTTTTTTCTACTTTTTAAAAATAATTTTTGTGTACTTATTTATTTACTTTTTACTGGGTATTCATTCTGGGCATTTGTTGCCAAGTGGGCTTTCCTCTAGTCATGGCAAGGGTGGGCTACTCTCTAGTTGCAGTGAATGGGCTTCTCATTCCAGTGGCTTCTCTTATTGCAGAGCACAGGCTTTAGTGTGTGTGGGCTTCAGTAGTCATGGCTCCCAGGCTGAAGAGCACAGGCTCAATGGTTGGCAGGCATGGGCTTCGTTGCACTGAAACATGTGGGTGGAATCTTCCCAGATCAGGGATTGAACCCACGTCTCCTGCACTGGCAGGTGGATTCTTTACCACTGAGCCACCAGGAAAGTGAAGCCCCTCTTCTGTTTTTGTTCTATCTCTGTCCTCTCACACAGAGGAGCAGGGAAAAGGCCCTGCAGGCTGTGCCAGGGGAGGTAGGGAGTGGAGGGTGGTTTCAGAAGAAACCAGAACACACTACCTCTTGAACAGAGGGGACAGGTTACCCCCTAAATGCAATATCCCTTGGGATCTCTCAGAAACTCTGCAGCACAGGACTGGTATTAGTCATCCTGTAGTTTCATGTGTGATTCTATTATAGAAGTTTAGGGGGCTTGGAGACATCTGGAATCGTTCATTGTGAGAGCTCAGATCATCTGACCCTCACAGCTTACTGTCTCTGTGACCATGTCTTTGCTCTCTCAGGAAACCCCTGCCCAGGAAAGTAAAAGTTCCAAATAAATTTGTTTCAAGAAATTTCTAGAAAAGTCCATTCAAAGGAACATTAAACTATTAGACTTTTCAATAGATAAAATTAAGGACTATTTACATCTCACATTGCTGTGTTCAAATTCTAACTCTGATGTCATGAACTTCACCCAATCTGAACTAATCCCCCACCCCAGCATTGAAAGATCCTCTGAAGCCCATCCCTAAGCCTCGTAAATACCCTGACTTTGACTTTCCTCTCTAACATACCATTCTAACTGCCAAGGCCATGAGGCCCTGATCACGTCAGCAGCAGATGTGGCCCTCAGCAGGTCATGTGGTGTTGTTTTCAGAGAGCCATGATTTGTTCAGAGCAGCTGTGCTAGGTCGTGGGGGTACAAAGGTCAACAGAACTGACCTTCTGCATCCTTGCTTCATGGAGCTAACGTGTTGGCACCATAGACATATATCCAACCACTCATCACAAATTATTCAACAATTGCTTAGAATTATTTAAGCACCAGGCTTCCCAGGAGGTGCTGAGTAGTAAAGAACCCGCCCACCAATGCAGGGGACATAAGAGACACGGGTTCAAACCCTTGGTTGGAAAGATATCCTGGAGGACGGCATGGCAACCCACTCCAGTATTCTTGCCTGGAGAATCCCTTGGACAGAGGAGCCTGCTGGGTTACAGTCCATGGGGTCTCAAAGAATCAGACATGACTGAAGCGACTTAGCATGCACACGCATGCACTTTAAGCACCAGGGTGGTAAATGCTACAAACAGACGGCCCTAAACAGAGAGAGCCCTGACCAGGCTCATGGGAAGCAGGAGCTTGTGGAGTAGAGATGGGGCTGAGCCTGCAAGGGATGCCAGCAAGGCTGGTTTTCACAGTAGGGCAGGACAGGGTCCTCAGAGGGTCTCAGGCTTAATAAAACTGGACGTGCATTTGTAAAGAGGGAGGAGCCTGCCTCAACCCACAACCAAGGGACTTTGGAATCTGAGCTGTGTGCAGCAGTGCCTCCAATGGGGAAGGACTTGGCTCGGGGTGCTGGGGAGGGCCAGGAAGCAGAGCAGGGAGAGGCCCAGAACAAAGGCGGTGACAAGAGTTCTCAACATGTAATCCTGAGACCTGGGTGCAGGCAGGCAGGGGGTGGGGGGAATGTGGTTCCAAGGGAGGGAGGTGAAGGGAGGTGGTTCCAAGTTAGAAGCCTCTCTGGGTCTTCAAAGAAGAGTCCACAGGGTCCTGGACTGATGCCATGGGAGGAGGGACCCTGAAGCTGTGACAGACGTGAGGCTAGAGAACAAAGGCCCCCTGGTGCCCCGGGGTGACTGTGGGGAGTGAGAGTGAGGGGTGGGTGATTTCAAGTGGCCTGAAGTCCTGTCCAGATTCTCAATTTTAGGAGATTATAAAGGAGGGCCTAGTGCCAGGAATATGAAAGAATACAGACAGCCCCTGAAACGGAGTGCAAGCTTGGTCTTAGAACTGCAGGTGCAGTCCGTGGAGGGATCTGGGCCTCCAGGATGGGGCCAAGTAGCCTGATTCAGAGCTGCTGCCAGATGTCAGGAGAGGCATCTTCATTTCTCTAATAGAAGCAAGACTGACCAGGACCATGTCTGCAAGAGGTGGGGAGAGGAGGGGCTCAGGGAAGAGAATCGAGGCAGAGACAAGCACTGGAGAAGGACAAGGGCAGGTTCAGGGGATGGGAGGACAGGATGGGCCTGCTGGCTGAGGCCTCCTTTGTGGATGAGTCAGAGAGGAGACGGGGGGCTGGAGGAGGAGAGTCCCAGGGGAGAACCAGAGGCCTACTGGAGAGGATTGGAGCAGGCTGCTGCTGCTGCTGCTAAGTCGCTTCAGTCGTGTCCGACTCTGTGCGACCCCATGGACCGCAGCCTACCAGGCTTCTCCATCCATGGGATTCTCCAGGCAAGAACGCTGTAGTGGGTTGCCATTTCCTTCTCCAATGCATGAAAGTGAAAAGTGAAAGTGAAGTCGCTCAGTCATGTCCAACTCTTGGCGACCCCATGGACTGCAGCCTACCAGGCTCCTCCATCCATGGGATTTTCCAGGCAAGAGTACTGGAGTGGGGTGCCATTGCCTTCTCCCTTGGAGCAGGCAGGGGTGATTAAAAGCAACGTCTCGGCTGGGGCCCCCTGGCGTGGGAGACCGCCAGGCAACTCTGGCCTTTCACAGCTGGTGGTGGAGACTCAGCTCTGTACAGGGTGGTGGCAGCAGGATGGCAGGGACAGGCTGGAGGGGAGTCCCAGGGCCTCCTGATAGTGGGAGGGTGTGAAGGGAAGCAGGGATCACTGAGGCTGAGTGACTGGGACTCAGGAGAAGCTGAGGGCAGACAGAGGGCCAGAGAGAAGCAGGCTTAGGAGGTCACCACAGCCTCAGCATGGGACGCACTGAGCTTGCAGGGGAGGGTGTGATGTCCGGTGGGGAAGGGTCAAAGAAAAGCCTGGAGAGCATCTGCTCCCCCACTGGGCTGGAGACTGATGGAGATCCAGACCCTCGGATGGGCTGTCAAGTCCTGCATGCCCAGCACCAGTCCACATGTGATGGCCTCGCCTGTGTCTAATTGGTTGTTAACTGTCTAACAGCAGCTGGGGAAGTGGCTGTAGCTGCAGCAGCAGCAGCCACACCAGCCAATATGCCACCTATCCGGGCACGTTGCACCATCCCCACACCAGGCATCAGGACAGGTGTAATCAAGCCCACCTGACCAAGGAGGAGTTCAGTGATTTCTCCAGCTCAGGAAGCAGAATCAGATTTTGAACCCATGCACTCCACTGCCAGAGACCATGCTCCCGCCTGTGGTGGCCCCACTCTGGGTGGGCCAGGTGGTCAGAGTAGATTTGTGAGTCAGAAAAGAGGAAAGACCTCAGCCACCAGGAGAGTCAAGAAAACAGACACAAGAACCGAAGACACGCACCTTCCTTTCTGATTAGGGGTAAAAAGGGGGAGAGAACATGTCATCTGTCCTCCCCTCCATCCACATCCTCATTCCTGGAAGAGGACGGAGTACGCTACCTCACCTCTGAGGAAATACGTCCTTATGAGGCTTCTTACTGAACACTATGGATGACTCATCTGGGCTGTAGGACAAAGTCCAAGGTGCCGGCTGAAGGCAAATTTGATGGACTTTTGAGCTCTGAAATGAATGACAGTACATCCATCATTCCCATGGAAGTGACCTTCCAAAACCTCTCTCTCTGTAGCTGTCTTTCTTCACACACACACACACACACACACATACACACACACACACCCCCTTAAAGAAGTCTTGAGTATTATAAGTGGGATAAGAAGACTTCTTATCCTGTAGAGAGTCTGGCATCTATCTCTGAAACAAAAGCTCAGGTCTTTAGGCAACTGTCAGGTGAGACACCTCCACGTCTGATAGCTGGCCACTATCACTAACACATAACATCCAGATGCAGTTAAATTCCCCCAAAGCACAGGGAAGGGGCATCACTGTGGGCAAGTGGGGTGTGTCCCTATCAGAAGAGAAGGTGATAAGACAAGAACCTAGTGTAACTAAATCTCCTTTCCTTCCCAACCATGCTGCTTAAGTCACAGCAGAGAAGCACACTTAGAACTGGACGGTGGTTCTCGCGAGGCTCCGCATCTATTTCATCTGTTTAAACATGTTCTTCTCTCATGGCTGCCAGGATGTCTCTAGCCGCTAGAATCTTTTTCAGCCAGGCCCTGCCCTGCCCTTGGTGGCTGTCTCCCCAGTGTGCTGATGTTCAGGTTCTTTCACTTCTGAGATACAGTACACTTTCTATTGAGACAAAGAATCTTTTTGTTCTTTGTGATGCAACTCTAATTTGGTTTTTGTTTTTGTTTAATTCTGCACATGGCTTCAGAGCACAGCTGACTTTTGCCTGGGATCATCTTGTCAATGCTGATAACTCCATTATTTATTTGTCTTGGAAAATTCTCTTTTCATTTTGCGTATAGCATCTGATTCAGGGCTTATTCCCGCCTGACTGCTGCCTATAACATTTTACAGTTAAGAAGACACGTGTTATGAGCCCCACCAAGGGCAGGGCCCTGTGCCACAGGATGGGGATGTGGGGCCCAGGATCAAGGGCCAGCATCATGTGCACACAGTCTGAGCTGGTGTCCGGGAGCCCTGTGTTCTTACCCTGCCCCCTCTTCCCAAGATGTCCTGAGCTGTGGGCAGCTGTTGGGGGCCGGCGTGAGGCACTCTGCCCATGGCAAAGGTCATGAGGAAGGAGGCTCGACATACGCAAAGGCGGGATCGAGCCTCAGGAGTCCCCCTGGAAATCCTCAAGCATCTACCTCCATAACCAGAGCCTGCCTACTACACCTCTGTCTTTACGGGGGGCTGTCCCCCACCACCTCTTTCGGAGAAGGAGTTAACTTAGAGCTCCAGTTAATAATAATTCCTGGGTGTGATAGGAGTGTTTTAACCTACAAACTCCTCTGAAGGTTCTCTAGCCTGCCTGACAGGCTTGTCCGGCCACATGTGATTGCTCACAGCCTCCCAAGTGCGAGAGGCATGAGATGCTTTAAACCTTCTAAAAACAGGTTCTTTAGAGAAGTTAGAAAACCATTAGTATAAGTATAGTGGGCTGATTAGAAATTGTATTGGTGAAGGGTTTTTCATTTGTTGAGCCAATGTTTGTTGCTAAGTCTCCATATCCCCTGCCCTTAACACACATTAATGAATATATAGAAGAAATAAGTATTAACCTTTGATATAAATCACATTAGACCTTAGGCTAAGTAAATTCTTTCCTTAACTAAAACCCACTACACCCTCACCCTATAGGAATGTAACTTTATTTGGGTGGCATCTGTTTAAGAATAATCACCCCTGGAGAAATAAGTGTCCTGGTTGACTGACCGCTGTCACAAGGAGAGGGTCATAAATTGTCAGCAGGCCCCCCTGGCCAGAAGATGATGTAACACCCCTAAGACCTCTGTATACATTTGTATGAAGCACCTGACTTTGATAAAAGTCAGGACTGCTGACCCTGCGTGACTTTTGCATAACATCTCAGTGTATAAAAGTAGACCATGGAAAATAAAGAATTGGGATCAGTTCCTCGAAAGACTGGTCTCCCCATGTCTCTCTCTCACTCTGGCTGAGTCTCTATCTGGAGCGCGGAACCCACCATGCTTACTAATTATGCCTGGGCTTCTAAGATCTGACCGGGGAGGCCTCAGTGTCTCCTCTCCTTCGGGAGAATGGAAGGACGCCTGTAGCCTACGTAAGTGGTGCAAACTTCTTGTCTTGAAGTTTTATTGGTCTCCCGCGTAAACCAAGCTACTCAGCCTCTTTTCTCCACTGAATTTTCCTACTGAGCTATCCTTATTCTATTACTCTTTATATCCTTAATTAACGTTTAATTAAGCAGTTGTTTCCTGACCCTCGCCTACGCCGTCTCTCCTTCAAATACCCTGGATCAGCCGGGGCTGGACCCCGGCAGGCAGCAGACTCATGGTTGGCTTCGTGTCACTTGCTCTGACTTGATCCTCCACATGCAGAACATGGTTATGCAACCACGTAAAAAGACTCACTTCCTTTCTGGTCATTTTCTGTTCTTCAGCATGTAACTCACCTACTGCCATGTCCTTTGACCCTTACTTACTGTCTTGCTCCTTAAAGTGGGCCTCCCTCGACCAGAGACCCTGGGGAGTCAGCACACCCTTTCTCACCAACCACTTCTGAACTTACACCCACAGAGGTGAGAGGGGGTCTTTGGAAGCACATGATTTAATCCAGTAAGCAATTTTTCCAGAATTTGCCCAGAGTACTAAGTTCATTCCATAATGATTATCATAGAACAAAGCACCAGGTTCTTGAGTAATTGTGAAAATGCAGACTCCTGGGTCACATTACAGACTTTCTGAGTCAGGACCCCTTGGGGGTGGAGCCAGAGAACCTGCACTTTTACAATCTCCCAAGGCACATCTTACAACAACTGAAGTTTGAGAACGTGCAGGGCAAGATGTGCAGAGCAGGCCAGGTCTCAGGAAGCTTGCAACCGTACAGAAGTGAAAAGCAGACAAAACTGCAGTTCAAAGTCATCCCCAATATGGCCTCAGCAGTGTTGATAAGAGGAACGCAGGCCCCTTGTGCCTGAGGACTCCGCTCTCCATGGCTTCTGGCTTCCAAATGTAAGTTACTTGCTGGCACAGGTAGGTGATGTTCTGTTGCTGAGAGAGAATGCTTTCTCCATAAATAATCTACTCTTTCATCCCAGTACATATTAAGTGCCTAAGAGTCGGACACGACTGAGCAACTTCACTTTGACTTTTCACTTTATGCATTGGAGAAGGAAATGGCAACCCACTCCAGTATTCTTGCCTGGAGAATCCCAGAGACAGGGGAGCCTGGTGGGCTGCCTTCTATGGGGTCGCACAGAGTTGGACACAACTGAAGCAACTTAGCAGCAGCAGCAACAGTACATCCTTTTAATCTGACGTCTTTAGTGACTTCCTCATATCTCCCTGACTTATTGAGTCATCAGCCACATTTTCATCCATAGCACAGCAGTCGTCACTAGAGTTAGCCTGAGATGTGAGTCTGATCATGTTTTTGGTAGCTGTTCTGAGGCTAGGACAATCAATGGCCTCCAGAGATGTCCCCATCCTCATCCCTGGTGAGAGATGACTAAAGTACACCACATGGCAAAGGGGGATTCTCAAGATGGGGAGATTATCCTGGGTTATCCAGGAGGCACACTTTAACCACATGTGGTCTTAACAGTAGAGATCCCAGCTGATGCCAGAGAAAGAAGATGGAAAGGAGGCAGGAGAGGCCTGAAGCAAGAGAGAGGCTCAGCCTACCATTGTTGGCTGGAAGATGGAGCCAGAAAGGCGACAGCTTAGCAGATGCTGGGGTTGACCTTCCACGTGGAAATGAGAAGTTTGGGGCTGCAGTCAGAGGGAACTGAAGTCTACAACAACCTGAATGCTCAGGAGAATGGATTCTCCCTGAGCCTCTAGAAAGGAGAGCAGCCCTGTTGACACTTTGATTTTAGCCCAGTGAGATCTACACCCACATCCCAACACATTTAAAATAATACATTCTTGTTGTTTGAACCATTAAGTTTGTGGTTACTTGTTATAGCAACAAGAAGGAAGTCCTGCATTAGCCATCAGTGGTGGTCACCTTGTACTTGCTGGTTTCAGATACCTGTAAGGAGACATTAGTGGGATCCGTGTTCCTACCTAATTTCTAGTTTATTCATGACCCAGTTATGTTTGAAGAAGTTCTTTGCAGAGTAGTGTCCCTCCCATAAGTTCTCTTACTGACTCCGTTCCATCTGAAATCAGGCAACCAGCCAGAGGTTGATGCGCCTCAATCTGTCCTTGAACCAATTTGGATGTTAATGTGGGTCCTTTTGACCTTAGATTTAGTAATGGTTTTCACACTTTTATTCTGATAAAAAGCAAAAACAGTCTTTTGAACTTCTATTTATGCTCTTATATTTTAATTTTCAAGAGCTCTTTCTTTCTTGTTTTCCAAAAGTTTTTTTAACACCATACTGTTCTTATTTCATGAATACAAAAACCTTTCTCATCTCTTGATGATATGCACTACAGTTTTCTTTTCTTCTGGCATTGTCTTTCATTTCTTTCAATGTTCTTTTTTTAAATTGTTTTGGTTCTTCCCTCTCTTGGTAAGTGTCTGCTGAAGTGTTTGCTGGCATTCTCTGTCTGCCAGAAGTGAGGCACTAAAACTCTGATTGAAGCTGGCATCCCATGGGCTCTACCACATAGGGTGACAGGCTGTATTGCCCCATTGTTTCCTTGGAAAACTTCACATATTCATACCTCTACCTCTCTCTTTCTTGGGTTGCACCCCCTCAGAATGCAGGATTTCACTTATTCTCCCTCATTTCAGTAGGGTGCCTCATCCCTATCTTTGCTTGCATGACTAAGTCTCAAGTATGATTTGTTTTCTCTGCAGAATAAACCCTCCTTCTCCTTGTTGCATAGGTTAACAAAGGAGATAGAGTAGGGAGTGGAGACAGATGTACCTCATTACCCCCTTGGACACATTTTCAACCAGTTTTACTATTTTGTCCCTTACCAGCCAGTCATCCTGCCTCCTGTGGTCCTGGGGGCCTCCAGCCTCTCTGGGGCCCTGCAGTAGCAGTGTCTTGCCTCTCGTGTTCTTTCTCTGTACTGTTGCTCAGGTACCAATCATTGCCCGTCACTCAGGTACTGCCCTCATCTGCCAAACTTTGCTGATGTACCCTGTCTTCTAGACTCAGCACTACTTCTCTCCTTGTCATCATGGGTTTATCTCATTCACTCACTCATTCATTCATTCACTATCATTTTATGGAGTTTGGAAGAGAGCATGGGTTCAAGCCTCTACGTGTAATTGGAAACCCTACAGAAGCTTGAGTCAAAAGCATTGACTATTCAAGTGGAAGTGACCTAGTTCAATCCCTTCATTGGAAGGAAATGCAAACAAAGAAGAAAGACCTTCCCACTTTAAACTGCTCTTGTATTTTAGAGGTCCCTAAGAGTCAGGCCTCAGAGCAGATATTCTGAGATCTTCCTGTCTGGAACTGGTCAGTCTGGGTGGAGGACAGTGACAGAACTACAGTGCTTGTCCTAGTGAGAAGGAGAGTCACTCCCACACGGGCAGCTAGAAGAGTTCCTCACTGGCAGGTCATGATCGGAGAGGTGACAGGCTTCTCCCAAAGAGAAAGACACCGTCACACAGCCCCAGAGTGGAAATGAACTTCTGGATGACCTGCCCTCTCCGCTTTCCTCCCCCATACACGTGGACACCTCCAGCTGTGACAGCATCTGAGCACAGGGGCAGGAAGAGAGACGAAAGCCATCACCACCTGCAGAGCAGATTCACAAAAGGTCCAGCTGGTTTTGAAACCATGTGTTTCACATCTTTGTTTTCTCTGTATGAGTCAAAGTATGGGACCTGCATACCTTCTGCTTCTCCTCTGAACCATAGTGTCAAGAGGGCTCCCTGCCTCCTCCCATCTCCCTTGATTCTGCTGACACGTCCTAACTGGGGATGGCCATGGCAGGGAACACACTGGACCCCCTCATAGGATGGTGGGCTGGGCCCTCCTCATTTCAGGAGCAGAGAGATATCCTCCAAGGCCCAGAGCACTTCCAGAGTGGGGTCACAAGCTGTTGTCAGGAAGTTAAATGAAATAATTCATGTGAATGCTCTCTTTCTGTGAGAAGTTATTTCCTTTTATTGACTTTTTAATTTTTATTTTATATTGGAATATAGTTGAGTTCCCTGATGGCTCAAGTGGCAAAGAATCCACCAATGCAGGAGACACAGGAGATGCAGGCTTGATCCCTGGGTCGAGAAAATCCCCTAAAGAAGGAAATGGCAACCCACTCCAGTATTCTTGCCTGGAGACTCTCCTTGATAGAGGAGTCCATAGGGTCTCAAAGAGTCAGATAAGACTGAGCATGCACTTGCAGAGTTGATTTACAATGTTGTGTTAGTTTCAGGTGTACAGCAAAGTGACTCAGTTATACGTATACATATATCCACTCTTTTTCAGATTATTTCCCCACATAGGTGACTTTTATTGATTTTTTATTTTTTTGTTGAAGTGCAGCCTGTTTACAAAAATGTACACAACTTGCCTTGACCTAATTCAAAGTGAACAGACTCATGTGACCAGGATCAGAGCATGACCAGCCCCCCAGGTGCCCCTGTCCTGCCCCACTCCTGTTAAAACCCCAGTGATAACCACTCCTTGGTCTCCTAACACCACAGATTAGTTTTGCCTCCTTTTCTATAAGTAATTGTGTGGGATGGAATCTTCTGGGTCTGGCTTCCTTTGCTCAGCTTTACATTTTGTGAGATCCACCCACACTGGGTGTGTTGTATCACTCTGAATGTTTTTAAACTGTAAAGCAATAGATAGAATTAGGTTTTTGCTGTACAATTCAAATGCCATTTAGTGCAATCATTTCTTCTACTTGTCTTAAAAACTACCAGGAAGAGTAAAAGATTATTTGTATTTTAAGCATATTCATATAATGGATCTGAAATTCTTTCTTTTATGAGAAAGAAATGGCAAGGAAAAGGGAACCATGATTTGCCTGTGTCATCAGAGCCTGTCAAGTTCTCCAGGTGCCTGATGGGTTTTGTCTGTCTTCTTGCCTGTTCCATTCCCACAGGACCTGGGGGCCCCCTTTTTGGAGGCAGACCATCCCCACAAAGCAGCGGCCTCTGATTACCCAGAGAACAATGACAGTATCCAATTTTACATGCTGTTTTGCAATCTGTATTTAAGTAGTTACATAAATCATCAGGATCACACTGTTCATCTCAAGGGAAAATACAGAAGATGAAGCTGCATGGGGACAGTGTCACAACCTATTCACACCAGAGTTCCCCATCCAGTGTAATTATGAGATCACTAAAATTAATGAAACTTTTATTTAGCTAATAAAATAGCCTGTGGTCAGATCACATACCAACAAAATTCATTAACTTCTAATCCAGGAAGGAGGAAAGCCAAATTGAGTGTTCTATGCTCATGTTTCCCTGAAACAAAGCAAAATCAAATGAGGGCGAAAAGAAACAGGATATTCGGAAACTGAACAGCAAGCAGCCAGCATCCTTTCTCTCCACGTGGGTGCTGTGCTGACTGCTGTACATTATTCTGTGCACTGTTAGCCAAGGGACCCCACAGACGCTGTAAAAATTTCTGTGAAGGAGTCAAATGCCCAGGACAGCAATGAGATTATTACCTAAACAGCAGATCATGAAAACAGCAGGCAGTTTTTCAGCAGAGTGGAGACAGCTGGCTGAGCACAGTTCCCAGACACCATTTGGAGGCACTGGGAGGTAGGAAGGCTCGAGGGGGCCCCACTGCTCCCCAAGCCTGCTTGCTGCTCTGAGTCTCCACTCGCCTTTCAGAGCGGTTGCTATAGACGTTGAGGCATCCTCATGGCAAAGACACCAACTCAATTATTTTCTTTCATGAAACAGAAATATCGGTCAGTGGCAGCATTTGAGGAAACGCAAGTGTAACGACCCTGATTAGAGAAGGGACACCAGAAAACAGGAGACGTTCTCAGGAGGGCACAGCAAGATCTATGTGGCCACTGGCCCACCAACCATGACAGAGCCCAGCAGATGAAACAAGGCCATTTGTAAACATTAAATTGCCTGATCTTGGCTTCCAGCCCAGCTGCTAATTCATCAGAGGCAGAAATGACCCTGGGAGCCCCTCAGAGATGCAGGTTACTTTAAAAGGCACAGAAGTGGAAACGAGGGCCAGAAAGGGCTTCAGAAAAAGTCACATGAGAAAAGAGCTCTCCTGGAGCAGTTTGTCATAAACAAGACATCTCCGAGTAAGCCTGTGGGAAGCCGCTTTCTTTCACATGTCAAGTACAGAGAGTACAGAATATATACATACAGCTTCCACCTCGCTTACACCTTTGAACTTCTTATTGTTTTCTTTTCCAGAACACTTCTGGTAATCTGAATGAGAAGTGGGTAGCATCTCTCAGAATACGATTTCTAACAGACAGTTTGCCATGATCCTTTCTGGGCACCATCCTCATATTTATCTCGCAGAAGAGTGTCCACCCTAGGCCCTTTCTGTGGTTCTCTCCACTCAGAAGGGCAAGCCCTACACCATGGCCCCTCAACTGTACCCCACTCCCCTAATCAGAGCCTGCTGGGCCTGCCAGACTAGGCTCCTAAGACCCCTCGGAGCCTGCCTGGTCCTACGTACGGTCACATAGGCTGTTCCTCCCACTCGAATCTGTTGAATTCAAATGCCCTTTCACACTGCAACCCAGATATTATTATCTCTGCTCTGTGCACAGCTGGGTTAGTAGGTTTAGCACTAACATTCTGAACAAGGAGAGACTCTGTGTTGTGGGGACGAGACAGAACCAAGAGAGGTGTCCCTCTGGGGTGGACAGAGAGAAAAACCCAAGCCCTCGGTACCAGGGGGCCCAGAGCCACAGAAGCCCAGGAAGTGGCACTGTGCTTCAGCTCCAGAGGGAGGGAGGTAAATACCCAGACACCATACAGGTTAGTTGTGGCCACCAGACCAGGATCAGCCAATGAAACGGGAGTAAAGTGATGATTCTGAACACTGTTATTTTCCTTTGCTTTTTTGCTTGTTTCACAGAACATTAGCAAATGCCACTTGACTTGATTTCCTCTCCCTCTCTGACTGCAGCTGATAAATTTATTTGGTATTTGGTCACTCCTGGCCACAAGATAGTCACCTGAGAAATACAGACTTTATTTATTTTTGTAATCTCATAGTGATTCTGAGTGCCAGGATCACAGAGACAGAATCCAGTGTGGACAAGTCGCTCCAAGTTCTTGGGTCAATTTTGCAATTAAAAATTTCATGTGCCTCTTTTATTTAATAGAAATGAGTCTTTTACTTTACTTGACAACGTTGAGGGGTCTGGACAGGGATTTTGTTGAATGTGCTTCAATTTCAGTTTGTCCGGTGCTTTTCTTGTGATTAGCCTAGGGTTGTAGGTTTTTGGGAGGGAGACACAGAAGTCAGTGGCTTCTCACGTCATCGTATCAAGGCCACAGGTTATCAGTGTGATGTCTCCCTGGTCACCTGGCCAATGGGGTGTTTGCCAAGCTTCTCCGCCATCAAGTTAATTTTTCTTTCTTTTCCATGCCCATGGGAAAGAATAGTGAATGCAGCACACACCAGGGGCTGGGAAAGAGCATTTATACACTTACTTGGAATTCTTCCCCAGGAGACAAAAAGGTTGGCCCTTTGTCCCACGTGCCACTGATATGGAGTTTTAGTGCCAGTGCTAGTTTTGCTATGTTCTCTCTTCCCATTGCCATCATGACTATGAACAGTGGCTCCATCAGCCCGGACCCAGACAGAGGAAAGTGATAACACCAAGCTGTGTCCCCTCCTCACTCGCAACAATGTGTAATGTGAGCAAGAAATAAGCCCTGGGAATTCCCCAGCTGCCCAGTAGTTGAGACTCCATGTTTTCACTGCTAAGGGCCCTGGTTCAATTCCTGGTCAGCGAACTAAGACCCCGCAAGCTGTGCAATGTAGCCAAAAAGAAAGAAAGAAAAAAAGAAATGAGCTTTTATTGCTGTGAGGCTTTAAGGTTTGAGGGTGATATGTGTTGTGGCACTAACACCAAACTGATCCTTCCTCAGGGAAGGGTAAATTGAGATCATATTCAACAGGGCAGAAGTCAGAAAGTTTGGGATGTGCAGAGCCTGCACACCCATTTTGTAATTTAAGACTGACATGCAGACAGGCCAGAATGATGACAGTGAGCTCTGACATCATGTGAATGATGCTGCCTGGGGCAGATGGCTAAAAACCCCTGCCCGCCAGCAGGTGCAGCCCTCCCTTCCAGAGCTCTCCTAATCCTGTAGCGTAATCAAATGATTATCTCCCCACAACCCCTCTCTGACTTCTCCTCCTGACTTGGTATTTCTGCATGTGGTTTAGTCATCTTTCCTTTAAGAATTTCTTTTTGATATTGAATGCAATTTATTCCATGGTCAATCATTTCTAAAGGTTCTTCCCCATAGTTGTTAACACTGGTCCTCAGCTATTCATTCCCCAGCCCCATGTCTGGCTCAGACCCTCATCACCTTCTGTCTGCACCACTGTGAAGGATCTGCATTAATCTCCCAGTCTGTCTTCAAACCTCCCTTCTGCTAGAGGTTTGTCTCTAAATCAAAGACCAGCTCAATTATTTCTACTCTATGAACTGCTGTCTTGGTTCACCACTCATGGTCTCACAATCTGTAGTCACCTCAAATCTCCTTAGTTCTCCACATCCAACCTACATGTTCAACATGCCTGATGGAATCTCATTTCCAAGGATTTATGTTTCTTTATAAATGGATCATCCCTCCTGTTATAACCTACCCTCTTTTCTCCTTTTCCATGTAGCAAATCCTGGTGCCCTTTAAGTCTTGGCTTATATATCACCTTTTCTCTGATACCTTTGCTGACTCTTTTCCTATTTCAGGTAGAACTAATAATAACCTCTTCCTTTTCTGATTTAGAAAAGTCATACACATCCTTTGATGTTTGACTCAATAATTATCTCTTTCATTACATTTTTGTGACTTTTTTTCCCTTCCTCCCTCCTTTCTTCCCTCCTGTCCACCTATTTCTTTATACTTTTCTTAAGAAAAAATAAACTTAATGCTGAACTTTTGGTAAGGATAGAACAACAAGAAAGACATGGTTCTTGTCCTCCAGCCATAGCTGGCTACCAGAAGGGACACAATCCAGGAAAGAACCACCAGCCTTGGGCATCCCATCAGGGTCCAGCTAAGAATTCCTTACAGTGGGATAGCTTCCAGTCTCAGGAGGAAACTGTGGGCTTCTTAAGACACGGAACCTTCATCATCTCTGAATTTACAATGCCAGGAATAGTGTTTAGAATGTGACGATTGATCAAGAATCACTTACTGAATTGAATGCAAGTAACCTGCCAGTGGCATCCCACTCCAGTACTCTTGCCTGGAAAATCCCATGGACAGAGGAGCCTGGAAGGCTGCAGTCCCTGGGGTCGTTGAGGGTCAGACACGACTGAGCAACTTCACTTTCACTTTTCACTTTCATGCATTGGAGAAGGAAATGGCAACCCACTCCAGTGTTCTTGCCTGGAAAATCCCAGGGACGGGGAATCCTGGTGGGCTGCCATCTATGGGGTTGCACAGAGTCGGACACGACTGAAGTAACTTAGCAATAGCAATAGCAACCTGCTAATATTCAGAAAACAAAGATCATGTCATCTGGTACCATCACTTCATGGGAAATAGATAGGGAAACAGTGGAAACAGTGTCAGACTTCATTTTTTGGGCTCCAAAATCACTGCAGATGGTGATTGCAGCCATGAAATTAAAAGACGCTTACTCCTTGGAATAAAGGTTGTGACCAACCTACATAGCATATTGAAAAGCAGAAACATTACTTTACCAACAAAGGTCCGTCTAGTCAAGGCTATGGTTTTTCCAGTGGTCATGTATGGATGTGAGAGTTGGACTGTGAAGAAGGCTGAGCACCGAAGAATTGATGCTTTTGAACTGTGGTGTTGGAGAAGACTCTTGAGAGTCCCTTGGACTGCAAGGAGATCCAGCCAGTCCATTCTAAAGGAGATCAGCCCTGGGTGTTCTTTGGAAGGAATGATGCTAAAGCTGAAACTCCAGTACTTTGGCCACCTCATGCGAAGAGTTGACTCATTGGAAAGGACTCTGATGCTGGGAGGGATTGGGGGCAGGAGGAGAAGGGGACGACAGAGGATGAGATGGCTGCATGGCATCACCGACTTGATGAACGTGAGTTTGAGTGAACTCCGGGAGATGGTGATGGACAGGGAGGCCTGGCGTGCTGCGATTCATGGGGTCGCAAAGAGTTGGACACGACTGAGAGACTGAACTTAACTGAACTGAACTGAACCTGCTAATAAAATAAACTGCCTAGTCAAAGCTATGGTTTTTCCAGTGGTCATATATGGATGTGAGAGTTGGATTATAAAGAAAGCTGAGCACCGAAGAATTGATGCTTTTGAACTGTGGTGTTGGAGAAGACTCTTCAGAGTCCCTTGGACTACAAGGAGATCAAACCAGTCCATCCTAGAGGAAATCAGTCCTGAATATTCATTGGAAGGACTGATGATGAAACTGAAACTCCAATACTTTGGCCACATGATGCTAAGAATGGACTCATTGGAAAAGACCCTGATTCTGGGAAAGGTTGAAGACAGGGGGAGAAAGGAATGACAGAGGATAAGATGGTTGGATGGCATCACCAACTGGATGGACATGAGTTTGAGCAAGCACCAGGAGTTGGTGATGGACAGGGAGGCCTGGCGTGCTGTGGCCCATGGGGTCACAAAGAGTCAGACACAACTGAGTGACTGAACTGAACTGAACCTGATGTTAATGCCCCATCTTGCTGGATTCTTGCTGCTGAGTGATGTTTCATCAGACTTCCTTAATAAGGAATAGCTTCCTTTTTAAAGTCAGCTCACGGGGGAGCAATTACACTTTGTTTTTCTGTTAAACCAACAAAAAAATGGATCAATATCTAAAAGAGGGCAACATTTGTATAATGCTGGAAGAAATAGCTACTTCTGAGTTTTCTTCTATTAAGACGTTTCACAGGTTTTTCCCACTGCAATGAGTTATGTATTTAAAAGTGGTAATGTCAAGTATTAATTAACACTACTTACATTTTTACAAGAAATAAAAATAATCCTCATAGGGTGTAAAACTGCAAGTTAACCAGAATCTCACTAAGACTTGAACTATTTTGAGGAAATAAAAAGTGCAAAAGAGAAATGTTCCATTTAGTTATCACATAATTAAGTTTAAACAACTAATCTGTAGTGTGAATATCTCAATCTAGTTTCAGGCTATTGATGACTCTTTGTAACTGGCCATTGGTTGACTGCAAGTATAGACTGTAATTACCAGATGAAGAGTCACACTTTTCTTGTGTATAAATTATGTTCATTTTCCATCAGCCTCATTTCCATTTTCTGTCCTATGGTCTATGGAAGGATAGCATGTGGCCACTCTGTGGCCACTGGCATTGGATCATGGCCAGGGCAGTGGAGCTTGAAGTAGGAAGCCAGTGGACAACTGCAGGTGAGGAGCAGGCAGGCCCCAGGAACACCCCTGGGTCACAGCCTGCAGAGCAAGGCCCTGCTCTTCCTCTTCAACCCCTGAGGGGCAGGTGCAGAAGCAGAGACCAGGTGTAACTTCCACAGATGTGCAGCTGACAGTGGAGCCAAGCTGGGAGAGGGGGTGTGCATGCTACTTGGGAGGTGGAGCAGAGCCCACTATTGGAGCAGAGTGCTACCGGACTTGGAACCATGGTGGGAAAAGATGTTGCCAAAGTCAAATAGTAACAATGACGCTGGCAGGCCCTTATCCAGTACTTATTATGAGCTGGTCAGTGTTCTAACAGCTTTACTCATACTAACATAGGGTGAGGATTTTTTTATAATATCAATCCATTTTTCTTCAAGGCTCTTTAAATTTCAGCTCTTTGCATGCAAGGGGGAAAAATAAAAGAGCAAGCCCTACATTAAGAGAGATTACCAGGCATGCCCTGGTAAACTTTTTTCTAAAATCGGTTTATGTCATTAAACTCATGAGATTTCCTTTTAAGGGCCAAAACAGGTTACATGACCAAAAACCAAAATCAAGTGATCTTTATGACAGGCAGCAAAGAATGCCCTGGCCATGACCCGATGCCAGTGGCCACAGGATGGTCACATGCTATCCTCCCACAGACCCTAGGACAGAAGATGGAAATGCGGCTAGTGGAAAATGAACATAATTCATACACAAAAAGAAAGTGTGACTCTTCATCTGGTAATTATAGTTTGTTTGTACTCATCTTATCCACAAGAGGGGGGAGTAGAAGGATGTGCACTTATCTTCTCTTGTGAGAACTCCAAAACTGCAACTAACTGCTGAACAACCATTGACAAAAGAATGTTGGATCCCACCAAAAGAAGATACTCCACGTACAAGGGCAAAGGAGAAGCCCCAACAAGTTGGTAGGAGGGGTGATTTTAGAATCAAACCCCATACCTGCAAGAGATGCTTGGAGGGCTCAAACAAAACCTTGTGTGCACCAGGACCCAGGAGAAAGGAGCAGTGACCCCAAAAGAGTCTGAGCCAAACTTTCCTGTGACTGTCCAGGAGTCTCTGGTGGAGGTGTGGGTTGATAGCGGCCTGCCAAGGAATCAGGGGCACTGAATACAACAGTCCTGGCATAAGTCTTTTTGAAGGAGGTAGCCAATACCCTACCATAGTTTGGTCTTAGGCCAAATTACGGGGACAGAACACAGCCCCGCCCATCAATAGAAAATTGTATTAAAAATTTACTGAGCATGGCCACACCCATCAGAGCAAGACCCAGATTCCCCCACAGGCAGTGCTTCCCATCACAAAGCTTCCACAAGCCTCTTATCCATCAGAGAGCAGACAGAAAGGAAATCACAATTACAGAAAACCAACCAAACTGATCACTTGGATCACAGCCTTGTGTAACTCAATGAAACTATAAGCCATGCCATGTAGGGCCACCCATGATGGACGGGTCATGGTGGAGAGTTCTGACAAAACGTGGTCTACTGGAGAAGGGATTGGCAGATCACTTCAGTACTCTTGCCTTGAGAACCCCATGAACAACATGAAAAGGCAAAAAATGTGAAACTGAAAGATGAACTCCCCAGGTTGGTAGGTGCCCCATATACAACTGGAGAAGAGTGGAGAAATAGCCCCAGAAAGAATGAAGAGGCTGAGCCAAAGCAAAAACAATTCCCAGTTGTGGATGTGACTGGTGATGGATGAAAAGTCCGATGCTGTAAAGAACAATATTGCATAGAAACCTATAATGCTAAGTTCATGAATCAAGGTAAATTGGAAGAGGTCAAACAGGAGATGGAAAGAGTTGACATCGACATTTTAGGAATCAATGAACTAAAGTGGAATAGGTGAATTTAACTCAGATGACCACTGTGGGCAAGAATCCCTTAGAAGAAATGGAGTGGCCTTCATAGACAACAAAAGAGTCCAAAATGCAGTACCTGGATGCAATCTCAAAAACGACAGGATGATCTCTGCTCGTTTCCAAGGCAAACCATTCAATATCACAGTAATCCAAGTCTATGCACCAACCACTAATGCTGAAGAAGCTGAAACTGAACAGTTCTATGAAGATCTACAAGACCTTCTAGAACTAACACCCCAAAAAGATGGCCTTTTCATCATAGGGGACTGGAATGCAAAAGTAGGAAGTCAAGAGATACCTGGAGTAACAGGCAAATTTGGCCTTGGTGTATAGAATGAAGCAAGGCAAAGGCTCACAGTTTTCCCAAGAGAAGGCACTGGTCATAGCAAACACCCTCTTCCAACAACACAAGAGAAGACTCTACATGAGGACATAGCCAGATGGTCAACACTGAAATCAGATTATATTCTTTGCAGCCAAAGATGGAGAAGCTCTATATAGTCAGCAAAAATGAGACTGGGAGCTGACTGTGGCTCAGATTATGAAATCCTTATTGCCAAATTCAGACTTAAATTGAAGAAAGTAAGGAAAACCACTAGACCACTCAGTTCAGTTCAGTTCAGTCGCTCAGTCATGTCCGACTCTTTGTGACCCCATGAATCGCAGCACGCCAGGCCTCCCTGTCCATCACCATCTCCCGGAGTTCACTCAAACTCACGTCCATCGAGTTGGTAATGCCATCCAGCCATCTCATCCTCTGTCATCCCCTTCTCCTCCTGTCCCCAGTCCCTCCCAGCATCAGAGTCTTTTCCAATAAGTCAACTCTTCGCATGAGGTGGCCAAAGTACTGGAGTTTCAGCTTTAGCATCATTCCTTCCAAAGAACACCCAGTGTTGATCTCCTTTAGAATGGACTGATTGGATCTCCTTGCAGTCCAAGGGACTCTCAAGAGTCTTCTCCAACACCACAGTTCAAGAGCATCAATTCTTTGGCACTCAGCCTTCTTCACAGTCCACTCAGGTATGACCTAAATCAAATCCCATAGGATTGTACAGTGGAAGTGACAAATAGATTCAAAGGATTTCATCTGATAGGTAGATATCTATTTGATCTGATAAACTCAGGTTCAATTCCTGGGTCAGGAATATTCCCTGGAGAAGAAAATGGCAACCAACTTGAGTATTCTTGCCTGGAAAATTCCATGGACAGAGGAGCCTAGTGGGCTATAGTTCATGGCACTGCAAAGAATCGGGAACATGCTTACTAACTTTCATCAGGGAAACTGTATTTTTTTTCTTTTTTAAAAAATTGAGGTATAGTTGACTTATGATATTATTTAAGTTTCAGGTGGACAACATGCACAATTTTAAAGGATAGGCTTCATATATAGGTATTATAAAATATTGGCTATATTTCAGAGAATCTGGCTTTTAAAGGCAGCTCAGCCATGTGACCACAGAGAAGACTTGTGTCTTGCCTTTACCTATCAGATCTGATAGATAGACCTGCCTCCTAAGAAAGATAGACAGATAAAAAGATAAGAACACTGGACAGAGGTTCTAACTGTTGCTTCTTGACCTGCATACAGATTTCTCAGGAGGCAGGTAAAGTGGTCTGGTATTCACATCAGTTTAAGAATTTTCCACAGTTTGTTGTGGTCCACACAGTCAAAGGCTTTGATGTACTCAATGAAGCAGAATTAGATGTTTTTATGGAACTCTCTTGCTTTATTAATGATGTTGGCAATTTGTTCTCTGGTTCCTCTGCCTTTTCTAAATCCAGCTTGACATCTGGAAGTTCACGATTCATGTACTTTTGAAGACTGGCTTGGAGAAGTTTGAGTATTACTTTGCTAGCTACTGATATAAGTACAATTATGCAGTAGTTTGAACATTCTTTGGCATTCCCTTTCCTTGGGATTAGACCTTTTCCAGTCCTGTGGCCTTTTCCAGTCCTGTGGCCACTTCTGGGTTTTCCAAATTAGCTGGCATATTGAGTACAGCACTTTCACAGCATCATCTTTCAGGATTTGAAATAGCTCAACTGGAATTCCATCATCTCCACTAGATTTGTTCATAGTGATGCTTCCACTTGACTTCACATCCCAGGATGCCTGGCTCTAGGTGAGTGACCACACCATCATCATTATCTCGGTCATGAAGATCTTCTTTGTATAGTTCTTCTGTGTATTCTTGCCACCTTTTCTTAGTATCTTCTGCCCATACCATTTCTTTCCTTCATTGTGCCCATCTTTGCCTGGAAAGTTCCCGTGGTATCTTTAATTTTTTTGAAGAGATCTCTAGTCTTTCCCATATTATTGTTTTCCTCTAATTCTTTGCATTGATCACTGCAGAAGGCTTTCTTATCTTTCCTTGCTATTCTTTGGAACTCTGCATTCAGATAGATATATCTTTCTGTTTCTCCTTTGCCTTTCACTTCTCTTCTTTTCTCAGCTATTTGTAAGGTCTCCTCAGACAACCATTTTGCCTTTTTGAATTTCTTTTTCTTGGGGATAGTCTTGATCACTGACTCCTGTACAATGTCATGAACCTCTGTCCATAGTTCTTCATGCACTCTGTCTATCAGATCTAATCCCTTGAACCTATTTGTCACTTCCACTGTATAATGGTAAAGGATTTGATTTAGGTCATACCTAAATGGTCTAGTGGTTTTCCTTACTTTCCTCAATTTAAGTCTGAATTTGGCAATAAGGAATTCATGATCTGACACAATCAGCTCCTCATCTTGTTTTGCTGACTGTGTAGAGCTTCTACATCTTTGGCTGCAAAGAATATAATCAATCTTATTTCAGAGTTGACCATCTGGTGATATTCACATGTAGTCTTCTCTTGTGTTGTTGGAAGAGGGTGTTTGCTATAATCAGTGCCTTCTCTTGGGAAAACTCTGTTAGCCTTTGCCCTGCTTCATTTTGTACTCCAAGGCCAAATTTGCCTGTTACTCCAGGTATCTCTTGACTTCCTACTTTTGCATTCCAGTCCCCTATAATGAAAAGAACATCTTTTCTGGGTGTTGGTTCTAAAAGGTCTTATAGGTCTTCATAGAACCGTTCAACTTTAGCTTCTTCAGCATTAGTGGTTGGTGCATAGGCATGGATTACTGTGATATTGAATGGTTTGCCTTGGAAACAAAGAGAGATCATTCTGTCATTTTTGAGATTGCATCAAAGTACTGGATGCATTTCGGACTCTCTTGTTGTCTATGAGGGCTACTCCATTTCTTCAAAGGGATTCTTGCCCACAATAGTAGATATAATGGTCATCTGAGTTAAATTCACCTATTCCATTTTAGTTCATTGATTCCTAAAATGTCAATGTTCACTCTTGCCATCTCTGTCAAGGCTGTATATTGTCACTCTGTTTATTTAACTTATTTACAGAGTACATCATGAGAAATTACAGGCTGGATGAAGCCAAGCTGGAATCAAGATTGCAGGAAGAAATATCAATAACCTCAGATATGCAGATGACACCACCCTAATGGCAGAAAGCAAAGAAACACTAAAGAGTCTCTTAATGAAAGTGAAAGAGGAGACTGAAAAAGCTGGCTTAAAACTAAACATTCAAAAAACAAAGATTATGGCATCCAGTCCCATCACTTCATGGCAAATAGACGGGGAAACAGTGAAGTAAATGAAATACATGAAAACAATGACATGCTTTATATTTTTCGGTTCCAAAATCACTGCAGATGGTGACTGCAGCCATGAAATTAAAAGACGCTTGCTCCTTGGAAGGATAGCTATGGCCAACCTAGACAGCATATCAAAAAGCAGAGACATTACTTTGCCAACAAAGGTCCACCTAGTCAAGGTTATGGTTTTTCCAGTGGTCATGTATGGATGTGACAGTTGGATTATAAAGAAAGGTGAGTGCTGAAGAATTGATGCTTTTGAACTGTGGTGTTGGAGAAGACTCTTAAGAGTCCCTTGAGATGCAAGGAGATCAAAGCAGTCAATCCTAAAGGAAATCAATCCTGAATATTCATTGGAAGGACTGATGATGAAACTGAAATTTCAATACTTTGGCCTCCTGATGCAAAGAACTGACTCTGTGAAAAAGACCCTGATGCTGGGAAAGATTGAAGGCGTGAGGAGAAGAGATGAGAGAAGATGAGATGGTTGGATGGCATCAACAACCTGATGGACATATGTTTGAGTAAGTTCCTGGAGTTGGTGATAGACAGGGAAGCCTGGTGTGCTGTAGTCCATGAGGTCACAAAGTGTCAGACACAACTGAGTGACTGAACTGAACTGATGGACGGAGGTTTGTAACATTGTACAAGAATGTGATCAAAACCATCACCAAGAAGAAGTGCAAAAAGGCAAAATTGTTGTCTGAGGAGGCCTTACAAATAGCTGAGAAAAGAAGAGAAGTGAAAGGCAAAGGAGAAAAGAAAAGATATATCCATCTGAAGGCAGATTCCAAACAATAGCAAGGAGAGATAAGAAAGTCTTCCACAGTGGTCATTGCAAAGAAATAGAGGAAAACAATAGAATGAAAAAGACTAGAGATCTCTCCAAGAAAATTAAAGATACCAAGAGAACTTTCCAGGAAAAGATAGGCACAATAAAGGACAGAAATGGTATGGACCTAACAGAAAGAGATGATATTAAGAAAAGGTGGCAAGAATATACAGAAGAACTATACAAAAAAGATCTTCATGACCCAGATAACCACGATGGTGTGATCACTCACCAAAAGCCAAACATCCTGGAGTGTGAAGCGAAGTGGACCTTAGGAAGCATCACTACAAACAAAGCTGGTGGAGGTGATGGAATTCCAGTTGAGCTATTTCAAATCCTAAAAGATGATGCTGTGAAAGTGCTCACTCAATAGGCCAGCAAATTTGGAAAACACAGCAGTGGCCACAAGACTGGAAAAGGTCAGTTTTCATTCCAATCCCAAAGAAAGGCAATGCCAAGAATGTTCAAACTACCACACAATTGCACTCATCTCACATGCTAGTAAAGTAATGCTCAAAATTCTCCAAGCCAGGCTTCAACAGTATGTGAACCAAGAACTCCCAGATGTTCAAGCTGGATTTAGAAAAGGCAGGGGAACCAGAGGTCAAACTGCCAATATCCACTGGATCATAGAAAAAGCAAGAGATTTCCAGAAAAACATCTGCTTCATTGACTACCCTAAAGCCTTTGATGGTGTGAATCACAACAAACTGAAAAATTCTTAAAGAGATGGGAATACAGACCACATTACCTGCCTCCTGAGAAACCTGTATGGAGATCAAGAAGCAACAATTAGAACCAGACATGGAACAACGGACTGGTTCCTACCTGGGAAAGGAGTACATCAAAGCTTATATTGTCACCCTGTTTATTTAATTTATATGCAGAGTACATCATGTGAAATGCCAGGCTGCATAAAGCACAAGCTGGAATCAAGACTGCTGGGAGAAATATCCATAACCTCAGATAAGCAGATGACACCACCCTTACAGCAGAAAGCAAAGAGAAACTAAAGAGCCTCTTGATGAAAGTGAAAGAGATGAGTGAAAAAGCTGGCTTAAAACTCAACATTCAAAAAACTAAGATCATGGCATCCAGTCCCATCATTTCATGACAAGTAAATGGGGAAACGATGAAAACAGTGAGAGACTATGTTCCTGGGCTCCAAAATCACTGCAGATGGTGACTGCAGAAGACTCTTGAGAGTCCCTTGGACTGCAAGGAGATCAAACCAGTCCATCCTAAAGGGACTCAACCCTGAATATTCATTGGAAAGACTGATGCTGAAGCTGAAGCTCCAGTACTTTGGCCACCTGATGCAAAGAACTGACTCCTTGGAAAAGACCCTGATGCTGGGAAAGATTGAAGACAGGAGAAGAAGGCAACAACAGAGGACGAGATGGTTGGATGGCATCACCAAGTCAATGGACATGAGTTTGAGCAAGCTCTAGGAGGTGGTGATGGACAGGGAAGCCTGGCATGCTGTAGTCCATGGTGTTGCAAAGAGTTGGACATGATTGAGTGAATGAACTGAAATGATAGAGCTAAACTGTACGTTCTTTTTGGATCTCACACTGTTAGAAAGTTTTCCCTCACACAGAAGTTAAGATTTTCTCCCCTGGAGCAATCTCCTTTGTTTATTGTGATATGTCTTAGGGCAGTTCAAAATATGTTTAAGGAAATGTAGCAAGTGTTTGTCCTGAGTGATTTCCTTTCTTTGTTATAAAACCTCATGAGTTATGTAGGACTTCTTTAGGTGAGGTATATATATGACTCAGTGGTAAAGAATTTGCCTGCCAGTGCAAGAGACACAGGTTCAATCCCTGGGTAAGGAAAATCCCCTGGAGAAGGAAATAGCAACCCATTCCAGTATTCTTGCTGGAAAATCCCATGGACAGAGGAGACTGGCAGGCTACAGTCCATGGACTTGCAAAGACTCAGACATGACTTAGCAAGTAACAACAAGAACAAATATATGTATATTATATAAAATCTATATTTATGAAAATTTGCCACAGTGTAGTTTAAGATGGATATTCTGCATGTGGCTGTTCAAGTACTGGGTATTTACACTGATGATATGTACAGAATGAGTTCTTTCACACTGGGCCTTGGTCAGTACAAGGCAAACACCACAACAGCTGCCCCAGCCCCTGTGTCCCTGGGCATCGTCAGCATGCAGACCAGTATAGTTTTACATTCTCCCAGTGTATTCTTTCACTTTAGTATTTTTATCTTTGGCTCACAGTTTTTTCATCAGATTTTATGGACAATCTGAAAAACAGTAATTGTAGGAGAGATTATGAAATTTGTACCAGTTAGTGTCCTGGGAGGACAGAGATGACCTGCAAAGAAATAACGGAGCACACTTCAGTGCCAGGCTGTCTAGAAAAGGCAGAACAGGATGAAGGAACCCAGCCAACCAGCCCAGGGATAAGCAACTAGTACAATTCTAACCTCAGCCCTAACCCCCTAGCTGTAACCCTCCCAAAGAGCCAAATAGAGAGCCCTGGTCAGAACTCACACATCTGTAGAGATAGTGTCCTTGGGGAGATCCTGGGAAGGAAACTTCAGCCTCTCCCACTCCCATCCAGCAGTGCCTACCATGAGCTGAAGCCAAAGGGAAGCAGAGATTCAGGTGATGATGATCCAGACGGGCAGCTAGAAGAAAACCCAACCCCACTCAGAAAGCCGTGAGGGAGGCTATGGCCCCCAAGGGCAGGTATGCGCTCATGTATCTTTTCCAACTTTTAACACATTCTGAGCCCCACCACCCTGCTTCTTGAATTCCTGAATAGGTTAGAAGTGAGGTTCTTCTGAAATGCAAGGCGTTATACCTCTCAAAGAAATATTCATGACCTATTTTTTTTAAAGCAACATATCCCATATTACCATTATTTAAAACCCCAATGTTCATCGCAGCACTGTTTATAATAGCCAGGACATGGAAGCAACCTAGATGTCCATCAGCAGATGAATGGATAAGAAAGCTGTGGTACCTATACACAATGGAGTACTACTCAGCCATTAAAAAGAACACATTTGAATCAGTTCTAATGAGGTGGATGAAATTGGAGCCTATTATACAGAGTGAAGTAAGCCAGAAAGAAAAACACCAATACAGTATACTAACGCATATATATGGAATTTAGAAAGATGGTAACAATAACCCTGTGTATGAGACAGCAAAAGAGACACTGATGTATAGAACAGTCTTATGGACTCTGTTGGAGAGGGAGAGGGTGGGAAGATTTGGGAGAATGGCATTGAAACACGTGTAATATCATGTATGAAACGAGTTTCCAGTCCAGGTTCGATGCACGATACTGGATGCTTGGGGCTGGTGCACTGGGACGACCCAGAGGGATGGTGTAGGGAGGGAGGCGGGAGGGGGTTTCAGGATGGGGACCGTATGTATACCTGTGGTGGATTCGTTTTGATGTTTGGCAAAACTAATACAGTGTTTCAGGTTTAAAAATAAAATTAAATTAAAAAAAATAAAAACTTCTAAAACAATGTCTTTTATTAATTAGTGAATATTAAAGAAGATATTTGGGATTGGAATAAAAACTGACCTTTTCCAGTCCTGTGACCACTGCTGAGTTTTCCAAATTTGCTGGCGTATTGAGTGAAGCACTTTCACAGCATCATCTTTCAGGATTTGAAATAGCTCAACTGGAATTCCATCACCTCCACCAGCTTTGTTTGTAGTGATGCTTTCTAAGGCCCACTTGACTTCACATTCCAGGATGTCTGGCTCTAGGTGAGTGATCACACCATTGTGATTATCTTGGTTGTGAAGATCTTTTTGTACAGTTCTTCTGTGTATTCTTGTCACTTCTTAATATCTTCTGCTTATGTTAGGTCCATAACATTTCTGTCCTTTATCGAGCCCATCTTTGCATGAAATGTTCCCTTGGTATCTCTAATTTTCTTTCCCATTCTGTTGTTTTCCTCTATTTCTTTGCATTGATCATCGAGGAAGGCTTTCTTATCTCTCCTTGCTATTCTTTGGAATTCTGCATTCAGATGCTTCTATCTTTCCTTTTGTCCTTTGCTTTTCACTTCTCTTCTTTTCACAGCTATTTGTAAGGCCTCCTGAGACAGCCATTTTGCTTTTTTGCATTTCATTTCCATGGGGATGGCCTTGATCCCTGTACAATGTCATGAATATCCGTCAATAGTTCATCAGGCACTCTATCTATCAGATCTAGTCCCTTAAATCTATTTCTTACTTCCACTGTATAATCATAAGGGATTTGATTTAGGTCATACCTGAATGGTCTAGTGGTTTTCCCTACTTCCTTCAAATTCAGTCTGAATTTGGCAATAAGGAATTCAGGATCTGAGCCACAGTCAGCTCCCTGTCTTGTTTTTGCTGACTGTATAGAGCTTCTCCATCTTTGGCTGCAAAGAATATAATCAGATTTTGGTGTTGACCATCTGGTGATGTCCATGTGTAGAGTCTTCTCTTGTGTTGTTGGAAGAGGGTGTTTGCTATGACCAGTGCCTTCTCTTGGGAAAACTCTATTAGCCTTTGCCCTGCTTGATTCCATATTCCAAGGCTAAAGTTGCCTGTTACTCCAGGTGTTTCTTGACTTCCTACTTTTGCATTTCAGTCCCCTATAATGAAAAGGACATCTTTTTTGGGTGTTAGTTCCAAAAGGTCTTGTAGGTCTTCATAGAACCGTTCAACTTCAGCTGCTTCAGCATTAATAGTTGGTGCATAGACTTGGATTACTGTGATATTGAATGGTTTGCCTTGGAGATGAACAGAGATCATTCCGTCATTTTTGAGATTGCATCCAAGTACTGTATTTCAGACTCTTTTGTTGACCATGATGGCTACTCCATTTCTTCTAAGGGATTCCTGCCCACAGTAGTCGATATAATGGTCATCTGAGTTAAATTCACCCATTCCAGTCCATTTTAGTTCGCTGATTCCTAGAATGTCAATGTTCACCCTTGCCATCTCCTGTTTGACCACTTCCAATTTGCCTTGATTCATGGATCTAACATTCCAGGTTCCTATGCAATATTGCTCTTTACAGCATCTGACCTTGCTTCTATCACCAGTCACATCCACAACCGGGTATTGTGTTTTGCTTTGGCTCCATCCCTTCATTCTTTCTGGAGTTATTTCTCCACTGATCTCCGGTAACATATTGGGCACCTATTGACCTGGGGAGTTCCTCTTTCAGTATTCTATCATTTTGCCTTTTCATACTGTTCACGGAGTTCTCAAGGCAAGAATACTGAAGTGGTTTGCCATTCCCTTCTCCAGTGGACCACATTCTGTCAGATGAGTTGCACTCATCTCACACACTAATAAAGTAATGCTCAAAATTCTCCAAGTCAGGCTTCAGCAATACGTGAACCATGAATTTCCAGATGTTCAAGCTAGTTTTAGAAAAGGCAGAGGAACCAGAGATCAAATTGCCAACATCCACTGGATTATGGAAAAAGCAAGAGAGTTCCAGAAAAACATCTATTTCTGCTTTATTGACTGTGCAAAGTCTTTGACTGTGTGGATCCCAAAAAACTGTGGAAAATTCTGAAAGAGATGGGAATACCAGACCACCTGACCTGCCTCTTGAGAAACCTATATGCAGGTCAGGAAGCAATAGTTCG
The DNA here is from genome assembly GCF_019923935.1 of Bubalus bubalis. Taxonomy (NCBI): domain Eukaryota; kingdom Metazoa; phylum Chordata; class Mammalia; order Artiodactyla; family Bovidae; genus Bubalus; species Bubalus bubalis. Next base: position 120,333,469 of record NC_059160.1, on the reverse strand, counting down.
AACTGGACATGGAACAACAGACTGGTTCCAAATAGGAAAAGGAGTACGTCAAGGCTGTATATTGTCACCCTGCTTATTTAACTTCTATGCAGAGTACATCATGAGAAATGCTGGGCTGAAAGAAGCACAAGCTGGAATCAAGATTGCCAGGAGAAATATCAGTAACCTCAGATATGCAGATGACACAACCCTTATGGCAGAAAGTGAAATGGAACTAAAAAGCCTCTTGATGAAAGTGAAAGAGGAGAGTGAAAAAGTTGGCTTAAAGCTCAACATTCAGAAAACTAAGATCATCGCATCTGGTCCCATCACTTCATGGGAAATAGATGAGGAAACAGTGGAAACAGTGTCAGACTTTATTTTTCTGGGCTCCAAAATCACTGCAGATGGTGATTGCAGCCAGGAAATTAAAAGATGCTTACTCCTTAGAAGGAAAGTTATGACCAACATAGATAGCATATTCAAAAGTAGAGACATTACTTTGCCAACAAAGGTCCGTCTAGTCAAGGCTATGGTTTTTCCAGTGGTCATGTATGGATGTGAGAGTTGGACTGTGAAGAAAGCTGAGCTCTGAGGAATAGATGCTTTTGAACTGTGTTGTTGGAGAAGACACTTGAGAGTGTCTTGGACTGCAAGGAGTTCCAACCAGTCCATTCTAAAGATCAGTCCTGGGTATTCTTTTGAAGGAATGATGCTAAAACTGAAACTCCAGTACTTTGGCCACCTCATGCGAAGAGTTGACTCATTGGAAAAGACTCTGATGCTGGGAGGGACTGGGGGCAGGAGGAGAAGTGGACGACAGAGGATGAGATGGCTGCATGGCATCACTGACTCAATGGACGTGAGTCTGAGTGAACTCCAGGAGTTGGTGATGGACAGGGAGGCCTGGCCTGCTGCAATTCATGGGGTCGCAAAGTGTCGGACACGACTGAGTGACTGAACTGAACTGAACTGAAAGAAGATCTAATAAGTTTGATTTTTCCTTCCATTAACCCAACCCTAACCCACTCAGAGAAGAATTGTCTTCAGGTATGTTTAAGTTTCTAAGCATCTATTTTTATAAATAAATGACAGAGCAAAGCTCTCTAATCAGAGTACCAAGATCTGCAAGGTGTGGCCTGGGGAGGCAGACTCCTCTGATTCAAGTCCCAATGTCATCACTTGTGCCTCCTGGGGAAGGTCTCCTGTGCTCTGGGAGCCTCGGCTTCGTTGGCACAGGCAGGTGGATAGTACCTGCCCCTTTGATTTCCCTTGGTAGTGACTGCCGTGCCTTCATCAGATGCTGTGACCTTGCACTAGGTATGTTTCCATCAGCCAATAACTTCTATTGATTCCAACAACTCAAAAGCTCTTGCGTTGATCTGTAATCTCTAACTGACCCCACTGCCAAACCACCTTTCTGTAGACCCCTCTGGGCTGACACTGGGTCTGTTCTTCAGTTTCACAGACTATGGTTAGAGTCAGGCTACCAGATAAAACACAGGATTTTAAAATACATGAATACAGATAATACTCAGATTAAAATACAAAGTCAAAAAGCTTTGAACTTTAGGGAATTCCCTGGTGGTCCCGTGGTTAGGACTCCATGCTTCAGCTGCCAAGGACATGAATTCACTCCCTGTTTGGGGAACTAAGATCCCACAAACTGTGCAGATTTTTTTTTTTTAATTTCATACAGACGACAAATAATTTTTTAGTGTAAGTATGTCCCAACTATTGCATGGCAGGCCTTGTTTAGAGGTCATTCCTTGAATCACCGCCAAGTTCAACTGGCCCATCCCCAACCACAGCCTCACGTTGTCTGGTGCAAGTTGACACCTTTCCTCCCCCAGAAGGGCTGTTTGCACAGATACTCCACCTTCCCAAGAGTAAAGCAATCATTTCTCCCTGACTTGACTCCTCGGCATAGGAATGCTGGTGTCTGTTCTGCATGTAGGAGTGTTGAGCATGTAGAAACAGGAGGGAGAGCTGTGTGAAACAAGGGGAAGGGGTTCACCTGTTTATAGTCACCAACTGCTCTCTGAGGGACCATCACAATTCCACCGTAAACATCGGGTGACAGAGGATTCCTCTCCATTACCTGTCAGTGGGCTTCAGATGAACTTCAGTGGGCTTCATTTAGTCTGTGAACAGATGAAAAAAGGGCCAGTCCTTCCAGGTCCTGGCTCAATAAGGACAGTTGGGCATCAGAAAGGCCTAGTCTAAGTTGTGTGTGCCTGCTTAGTCACTCAGTGGTGTCTGACTCTGCAAGTCCACGGACTGTAGCCTTGGAATAGGCTTCTGTGTCCAGTGAATTTTCCAGGCAAGAGTACTAGAGCAGGTTGCCATTTCCTACTCCAGGAAATCTTCCAGACCCAGGGATCGAACCTGGGTCTCCTGCACTGCAGGCAGATTCTTTACCACTGTGCCACCTGGTAAGCCCCTGGTCTAAGTTAGTGAAAAGGAGTTCTGAAGACACTCCCTGGAATGTTATTAGGTTCAAAGCAGAAGATAAGTTTCTTACCACTTTCTGAAAGCCGAAGTACAACAACACCTCAGAAGCAGAATGGGGCAGGTCCACCAAGGCCTGAGATGGAAGCAGTTGTCCCAATGACCCAAGGGAGTCCCATGTTTCCATCTTCATCACCCGTGGAAACTGTCCCAACAGACTGCATAAAAGGCACTGAGCATATCAGCAGATTCAAATTAAATAAGGCTTCTAGGACTGCAAGGAGATCCAACCAGTCCATTCTGAAGAAGATCAGCCCTGGGATTTCTTTGGAAGGAATGATGCTAAAGCTGAAACTCCAGTACTTTGGCCACCTCATGCAAAGAGTTGACTCATTGGAAAAGACTCTGATACTGGGAGGGATTGGGGGCAGGAGGAGAAGGGGACGACAGAGGATGAGATGGCTGGATGGCATCACTGACTCGAATGTGAGTCTGAGTGAACTCCGGGAGTTGGTGATGGACAGGGAGGCCTGGCATGCTGCTATTCATGGGGTTGCAAAGAGTCGGACACGACTGAGTGACTGAACTGAGGGAAGCCAATGTCTGTCACCCAATATTGTTTAGTTTGGGCTCTAAATCTTTTTTATTAAAAAAATTTTTTTAAATTAATTTTTAGCTGTGCTGGGTGTTTTTTTGGTGCACAGGCTTTTCTCTAGTTGCAGTGAGCAGGTGCTGCTCTTCCCTACCACGTGTAGGGTTCTCACTGCAGTGGCTTCTCTTGCTGTAGAGCACAGGCTTTAGAGTACACAGGCTTTAGTAGTTGAGTGCGTGGGCTCAATAGCTGTGCTTCTGGGGCTCTAGAGCACAGACTCAGTAGTTGTGGCTCCTGGGCTTAGTTGTCTGGTGGCATGTGGGATCTTTCCAGACCAAGGCTCAAAGCCATGTCTCTTCCATTGGCAAGCAGATGGATTTTTTACCTCTGAACTACCAGGAAATCCTCTCACCTCTAATTCTTATTTCTAACTTATTTATAACTATTAATTCTACAGGGATAATTAATTTTGCATTTTATTTCAAAATGTGGTCCATTCTGTTCTCCCTCCCCACCTCCTCCCAATTACCTACTGCCCCTGTGCTCATTTTCTGAATCTGAAATACTATGAGCAGGGTTTTTCAGGCCAATACTCTGGAAGAAAGCAGCTCTGAGGACACTAGTCCTTCTACAACCAGGACAAAACCCCTATGCTATCTGAATGCACATCTTCTACATTTGTAAGAATATAAGCCAAGTCTCTACCCTCATTAATGACCTTATTTCCTGTGTTCAGTTTCCTTGGCTCTGCCATTTTCTAGACATTGAATTTGGACAAGCTGCTTAAGCTCTCTAAGATTAATTCACACTTTCAAATGTTGAAAATAAAAATGAGCTCACAGTTGTTTTGAAGCTTAAATACAATAATCTGAAACTCTGTCAAGCACATACCAGAGTCCAATGCACAGTCACAGTTATCACCACCAAGCTATGAATGCATGAACTGCTCAGGTCTGAGTCCATTTGGTCAGGGCGGCAGCCACAGGGCTCCCATCATTCCCCACCACCCAGATGGAGTAGGGATCTCCAGATGGGGCGGGCATCCCAGGTGGGAGGGGCACAGGGAGCAGTCCTGCAGGCTGAGGCCACGGGCTGTCCAGGCAACCCCAGTTGACCCAGCAGAGAGGACCCCAGGGCCTGGCTCCTCCTGCTCCAGGTGAGGCTGCCCTGAAGGAACCCAGGGTTCCTTTGGCTTGACCAAGAGTATCTCACCTGCATGTCTATCTTGGGGACTCCACCCAGCCTGCTTCCTCTCCTCTGTCTGCCACAGATGTCAGTCCCCCAGTAAATCACCCACACCTCCAACCCCAGCTCATGATCTGCTTCCTGGAGAACCTGAGCTAACATGGAGAGAGAGGGAAGGGCAGCCAACAATCACAAGGACCCCCTTTAAGATCTGGCTTCCTGAGGATCAGGGCAAGTCTCCACCAACACTTCTGCTGTACTTCTCCTGACGATCACATCCATGCCTGGCTAGAACCCTAAAATGAGTTGAACCAAACCCAGGACCATCCCCAGTCAGCACTGGGCAACCAAATTCCCACTATCTGGTAAGTTTTCAGAAGACTGGAAGCCTGGTAACCATGTCAAACTTCAGTGAGCACGAGAGGTTTTCTTCTCTAGAACTCCTTAATGGTTTTTTAATTTGATTTACTCTCAAAGCTGTCCTTGGAAGGAGTTGTTTGTTTTTGTTTTTGTTTTTGTTTTTTAGCGAAGAAACAGGGATAGAAAGGTAATGCTCACAGTTCTACAGTCATAGAATGCAGAGCCCTGGACTTCAAAGCTGATCTGTCTGACCTCTTAGCCCCCTGCATTGTGGCTCTTCAGACCCTCAACCAAGTCTCAGAACAGTGAGAACAAGACCTTCTTCACAGTTAAACCCAAAGCAATTTGGTTTTTTGCTTGCTTTTAAAATTTTTAATTTACATTGAATTTTAGTTGATTTACAATGTTGTGTTAGTTTCAGGTGTACAGCAAAGTGATTCAGTTATACATATACAACTATTTTTTTTTTCAGGTTCCTTTCCCATATAAGTTGTTACAGAATATTGAGTAGGGTTCCCTGTGCTATACAAGAGGTCCTTGTTGATTACATATTTTATACATAGGAGCATGTATCTTTAATCCCAAACTCCTAATTTACCTCCCTCACCACCTTCCAGAAACTAATTTAGGAGAGAGTAATTTCTGTACAAGACTGTTGTGCATTGATCGAGTCACAGACTTGAACCTGTCACTTCAATGACCTCACATCCCTAGCAGGACCACCATGGGCCACATCACATGTGCTCTCTGTGGGCATTACATGGTTGCATTGCCTTTTGATCTTGTAAACTTGCAGTCACCCACCTCCCAATAGTTACATCCCTCTTCAATGTTTCTGTAGAATAGTGTGGGCCTAAATCATCCCCCAGTTTGATTGACCAACAGAGATGCTCTCTGCTGACACCTGTGCTGCCCACAGCTGCCTGGTGGACTGTGGTGTGAAGACTAGCCCTCCTGCCACCAGGTGCCCACTCAGCTGCCAATCCTCAGCCATTACAGGACATTCTGCATTCTGTGGTCCAGTTCTCCTGGACTGGAGCACTGACTGCTTCTTGCACTGGGCAGTCAGGTAACATGGCAGTCACAAAGTCTTTTTGGCTCTTAAAAAATATGTACTTCCTGAATATCATGCCAACTCCACATGGAATTGAGGCTATGTTCTATTCTCAGCATGGCTGCATCCTAAAGGGTTACAGAACCTTGGGGTGGGGAAGGGAGGATAACAGCTCTTCCCAAATGTGCATCCCTGTGCCTTTGTGGATACCCTCTCATACTTACTGTGATGGGTACCCAGAGGGAGCTTAGCCTGGAAAGAAGCCTCTGGAAAGGCTACCCACCCACAGAACAACATGGGCTCTTCAAAGTCTGTACAGCCAGCCTGGACTTCAACTTCCTTTTCACGCTGCTTAAGAATGGAGATAAAACATCAGATGCTGGCCAACTGCACCATACAGTAAATATCTGTCACGAATAAGGAGGCAGGTGTTCAGACGAGTGGGGAGAAGCCCTCCTATCAGGGGTTGGAGCTTAGATGAAAGTTCCCTGGGCCCCAGGACCTACAGGCCAACAGTCAGCATGATGTTCACATATGGAGGAAACTGGGGCAGGGAGTGGGAGCGCTGTGTCCCTCACTTGGAACAAACTATTGTGAAAGATTAAAGAACATTCACAAGACAAAAGTCAAAACATGTCTCAGCCAAAGTGAGCTGTCCCAGGCAGAGGCCCTGAGGAGGTTCCCCACTCCTGTCAATGTAGAAAGGGAGTTTAAACTCATCAGTTCCAAGACACACACACGTGATGACACACCAGGAACAAGGACAGACAATGAAGAGAAAGCACGGTGCACAAGAGAAAGGACTGGAATCAAGGGTCAAAGAGGGGGAAGGGACTGTGGCTGTTTTTCTCCTTTCTAGTTTTCTAGTTTTTCCAATATTCTTATAATGAGAATACTTTTAATTTATTTTTTATTTTTTTAACTGAAGCATGGTTGACATAATTTGTCAGCCATGTAGTGATATATGTATGACTGAATCACTTTGCTGCAGTATTTTAAATGAATAATCAACAAGATCCTACTGTATAGGACTGTATAGGTCCTATGGTATAGCACAGGGAACTCTGCTTAATATTTTGGGGCAGCCTGGATGGGAAGGGAGTTTGGGGGAGAATGGATACATGTATATGTATGGCTGAATCCCTTTGCTGTCCATCTGAAATTATCACAATATTGTTAATCAGCTGTACTCCAATATGTGAGTGACTTAGTTATATTATATATATATATATATAATCATATGCATTCTTTTTTCTATATTCTTTTCCATTATGGTTTATCAAAGGAGATTGCAAAGGAAGGGGATTAGAGGAGGGATGGAGTGGTAGCTTGGGGTTAATGGACCTAAGCTATTATATATAAAATGGATAAACAACAAGGTCCTACTTGTTGAGGACAGAGAATATTTTAGACTTATGATCCAAAAGGTATTAAAATAAGCAGTTGTTAATAATAGTTTTCCTAAGGTAACTTCTCCCTTGGCGTTCAGTTCCCATCACTCTTCCCCTACTCTCTGGGACAGAGCAGGCTTGGCCATGGTGTGGGATGACCACCAGCATTCATTACCCATTAAATCCTCAGACTCTTGGAGGCCTAGCAGACCTACATTCAACACAGTGCTTTGGGGATAAAGGTCCCCAATTAATAAGTACTTTAGGACTCACCCATTTTTGTCCATTAAGGACATTATGATATTGTTTAAACTATGGCATATTTGTGGTTGAAAAGTGTTGGTTAGTTTGTTAAAAGTTAATTGTTACTGAGTCAGTAAGAGATACGCCATCTCCCCAAGAGAGACTAATTAACTTGGGAAATCTCAGCAAGAATAGATCAAAGAGGAAGCATATTCCTCTCTACATGTGACTTTCCACATCCAGAAGACTAAGTTCTTAAAGGGTAAGGGCTCTGTGCCTCCAGTGTCACACGGATGGCACTGAGAAACTCTTTTCTTGATGGAGATAACAACCAACAAACCTCGTGGCATAAGTTCACTTTAATTTGCTTCATTATTTTCTCTATTTTGTACTATTGTTCCCTTTTCCCTTTTCCATTTTTTTCTTTTTTCCTTTAACTTTTCACAAGTTTTTTTCTCTTCATTTTTTTTTAACTTTTTATTTTATATTGGAGTATAGCCGATTACCCCAATGGTACAGCGATAAAGAATCCTCCTGCAATACAGGACTCACAGGTTCGATCCCTGGATTGGGAAGATCCCCTGGAGGAGGGCATGGCAACCCACTCCAGTATTCTTGCTTGGAGAATCCCATGGACAGAGGAGCCTGTTGGGCTATAGTCCATAGGGTCACAAAGAGTCGGACAGGACTGAAGCTATTTACCATGCAGCACACGTAGCTGATTAACAATGTTGTGGTAATTTCAGGTGGACAGCAAAGGGACTCAGTCACACATACACATGTATCCATTCTCCCCCAAACTCCCCTCCCATCCAGACTGCCCCCTAACATGCAGCAGAGTTCCCTGTGCTATACACAGTAGGGCCTTGCTGTTGTCCATTTTAAATATAGCAGTAAGTACACGTCAAGTCCAAACTGCCTAACACACTTCCCCCCATCCTTCCTCCCTAGCAACTGTATCCTTCTCTAAGTCTGTGAATCTGTTTCTGTGTTGAAAATAAGTTCATTTGTATTATTTCCTTTTAGATTCCATATATAAGGGATGTTATGATATTTCTCCTTTTCTGTCTGACTTATTTCACTCAGTATGACAACCTCTAGGTCCATCCATGCTGCTTCAAATGGCATTATCATTCCTTTTAAAGGTAGAATAGTATCCCATTGTATATATGTACCCATCTTCTTTTATCCATACCTCTGTGATTGAGCTGTTCACAAGTTTTGATTAATGAAAAGTCACTTGCTGATCAGATCATGCATCAGAAAGTGAGAGATTTTCTGTCTTCCTGGAAAAGCTTATATTTCCCCAGAGTCAGCTTGCCATGCTCATAAGAAGCACAGTTTCCTCTTCCCTCCACGTCTCTGTGTAGAGGACACAGGGAGCAACCCCCAGCCTACTAATCCCAATAGTCTCAAGGCATCATTTTCTGCACTTGCAGGTTGATGAGAATTAATAATTTCTTAACTTGACATTAGTTTTAGTTAAGATGAAAACTCCTAAGCTGATGCAGATCAAGGCTGAAAAAAAGTGTGATTATCTTAAAATTATACAGACAAGGGACAGTGGAGAGTTCATAGCTTTAGTTCCTGGTCAAGTTGAAGAAATTAAAGCTCAAAGAAGTTAAACATCGAGAGCTGGTCAATGGCAAAGGCAAAGTGAGGCCCCAGGAATCCTGGTCACAATGGGTGTCCCTGACCCCTAACTCTGTGTCCTCTAATGGCCTTGCCATGGCTCCTCCCTCAGGGCTTTGCTCTCCTTTAAATCCCAAATGGGGGCATATTGCAGACTGCACACAAGAGAAAAGCAAACTAATGTCTCAAAAGTGTGGACAGGGCACAGCAGGAGAACAACAACAGAAGTCAAATCAGAGTCAAATCTGACTCCAATCTCACAGTCAATTTCTATCCAGATGGGACCCCAGGCATGACCACTGATAACGGTGCTCGGGGGAGGGAGAAAGGGGAGCAGGTCCTCTGGAGCCCAGCTCTGCTCCCCTGGAACTGGGTGCAGGGTGGTCTCAGTTCTGTGTAGACTTCACCATTGTAAATCATGATCATCATGGAAATAGTCTGGCTTTATTTACTTCTTTATTTATTTAGGCTGTGCTGGCTCTTCATTGCTGCACAAGGGCTTTCTCTAGTTGTGGTGCGTGGGCTTCTCACTGCAGCAGCTTCTCTAATGTTGCAGAACATGAGCTCTAGAGTGTGGGCTCAATAGTTGTGGCACCCAGGCTTAGTTGCTTCACGGCATATGGAATCTTCCTGAACCAAGGCTGGAACCCATGTCCCCTGCATGGGAAGACAGATTCTTAACCACAGGACCACCATGGAAGTCCCATCATGGTGATAGTCTTAACACAAGGTTTTAAAAAGTGCTCTATTTACCCTGTGCTCTACATTTGTCCCAGTGCAACTGGAATCTGTCCCTTTGGCTGGAAAGGGGGCACAGGGAAAGAGTGGAAACATCTTCATTGTTATCCAGCACTCCACACACTTGGCCAGGTGCCAATTTTCACCCATTTAAGGCAGGTGCTCTCCGCTCAGAGGAGGAAGATTCAGTGAGAGTTGTAGGCAACACAGTGTTGCCCATTTGAACTGACCCCAAAGAAAACAACGTGAGTGACAAGTACACCTTTTATCTGCAGAAGTCCTAGATACCTAACCAGCTGGATTCTCCACCACACTTCACCCAGGACAGACATGAGCAATGGGCTGCACCAGCCCTGGCAGCCTCAGAGCCCCCCTTCCCCCTCATCAGTACAGTCGGTGGGCCCCAAGAAAACCCCCTCCCAGTGTTCACATACTTGTGCAACACTTACCCCTCCCACCCAAACTGTCTCTGGACTTGGTCTTGGGACTTGCTTGGACCCAAAGACATTAAAAAGCACAGTGCAAACAGGCTTGGTAAGACCTTGCACACATATTTGCAGAAGTCAGTCTCCACGCTGCAAAGAAACTCAGTTTGGAAGATTCGAGGGAACAGTGAGAGACCTGAGGGTTCTCTAGACGGTCTCCCCGAGGAAGGTCACAGCTGCATGTGACCTCAGAACTGCCCAGCTGTGCCCAGTCAACCCACTGGATCACAAGAGCAGAATAAGCAGCTATTGTTTGAGCCCTGAAGCTAAGTGAGGGGGTGGCTTGCTATACAGAAATAGATCCTTGAATTAGTACATCCCCACTGGGGTTTTTAAGGGTTCATCTATATCTTCTGTACAAGAGCAGGAAGGGAAAAAGGAAATTCAGGCCTAAAATACCCTTGCTGAGTAACAGTTCTACCACTAAGTCCTAGAGCTCCTTCCTTAGCAAATTTGTCTTTTTGTTTCTCTAAAAATAATAATAGCTAATCAAATGTGTGCCCATCATGGGTCATGTGAGGTTAGGAGAGACATTGTATTATATGTCTGTATTCATTTATATCACAGTGTGATTTAGAGAAGATTTAGGCAGGTTATGGAAATAAGTAAAATATTCTTCATGCTCAAGAAATGAATGCCCTTCATAATTCTCCGATATTATAGTATCACCCAAACATTTTCTCCTCTTATCAACACTCTGTGTTCTCTGGTCTCCTCTATATTTTATAAGAAAAAATTTACTTGTTTCACCTAAACAGTTATTTATCTAATCAATAATAGACCCCCTTCTACTTTTCCCCATTTTGAAATAGACACACTTGATGCCCAGCACCCATCAGCGTGGAGGTGATTGTGAGGTGGTACAGGCAAGGGCCTGGTTCCTGCCAACACAAAGACCAGCTAACCTGGGTAAGGACCAGTCTTAACAACCATGGGAGGTTGTCCCAATGGCAGGCATTCCCCATACCCATCTTTATCCCTCAGATCCTGAAATAAAATGACAGAGGAGGCGAATTGTGTTGATCAAATAAATGCTTTGAAAATCCGCTTATGAGTCACCAGGTCTGGTTTCCATCATTCATGAACAAGACAAGCCCATATACAGTCCTCCTGGCTCCGTGGTCTGGACTGAGAGTTCATCCAGAATGAAAAGCAGGCACTCAGAAAGATGAGGAGAGGGAAGGGACAGTAGAGTGTGGGGAAGTCAGAGTGGAGGGCACTGTCTGGGGCTTCTGGGTGATTGTGTGATTGTGTGTATGTGTGTGCTTTTTACCAATTAAATCTTTGATAAATAAACCCAAGCCAAACTATTTCTGTTGTCATTGCTACAGTTGGTGACACTTTAGACAGTAGGGTTCTAAGTCCCCATAAGTACCTCTCTTGATACTTCAGCAGACTCAAAATGGAACTCAGGCCCAGGCAGCAGGATCTGGTGAAATATAAATCCAGTAGCATCAGGCTTCCTGATTTCCATGGTAAAACGTCATGTGTAGTATTTGCTTCCAAGCACCACAGTCCTCCCCCATCAGCCACATATTGCTTCCCATCTTAAAATTAACACCTGAACCGGTTATTACCCAGCACCTGTCAGAGTGTTATTGATGCTCAGACTATGAAGACAGTTTAGGTGCCAAGGGGTCCTCATAAGTGTCTAAGTTCTCATTGTGTTGGAAGCGTAAAGGCTCCAGAGCAGCAGGACAGGAAGGACATGTGCCCTCAGGGATGCTTCTGGAGTGCCTACCACTGACTGCTAAATTAATGTTACATAGCCAGCTGTTTGACTGAGAGGAAGTCCTAGAATGGGCCTTATGGAGAATGTTTCTCCACCTTCTATGAAACTAGGCAAAGACAAAACATATTTACATCAGCACTTTTAGTACGTTTTCTCCCAAGATCAGGTCAGAAGTGACTCAACTAAGGTAATACGACAAAGCACTGTCTTGGACAGGGAAAGTCAAGTAGTTGGTATGGTGGGTGCAGTCCCCTCCATTTGGAGACCACCTGAGATGCCCTTTTGCCAGTGGGACCAGAAATAGTCACAGTCTTTGAACACTATTCTCAGCAGCTCTCACCCAACTAAGGATGACCTACAAATCCATCCTGTGTCAACCAGTAAAGCCAAGGAGCATCCTGCCCACGTTGCTCGGGGACCCCCTTCTCCCATCTGGTCCAAGACTGCAGCCACCACCTGTCAGGAACCCTCTCCATGTGGCTGTGAGTTCAGGCAGCTGATCCCCAAGTTCTGTTGGCCTTGGAGCCGGTCTCTCTGCCTAGTTCCACTTTGTGTTCATTTATCAATTTATTTGAGTATGAAGAGGACACCCTGAAGGCCCTGCCCTTCGCATCCTTGGAGACCATCTTCATGTTGGCCTTCAACTACCAGTGACAGATTATAGCATCCCTAACACCTGAAAACATGCACACACACACGACTGTCCTTTATTGGGTTTTGCTTTTGTTTCATTCTTGTGTCTATGTTCAGCAAAAGGAAAACAGGTATCATCCACGTACCAATTAGCAGGGAGAAGAGGGCAAAGTAGGAGGAAGGGCCATGTGTCCAGTGTCTGGGAGACCCCATCTGAGGAGTAAAAGCATGTGGAGGGGACCTTTTCTGAAGGCTGGAGCAAGCTACATGTGATTGATATGTTTTCCCAAAAGTATGTCCTCTTTGCAGAGAGACAGTAGAAGTTAGTCTGCAGGGGCTATCAAAATGCTCCTCAGAAAAGGTGGTATTAACCCTGAGACCAAGGAGGGACTGCTTTTACAGACATGTTCGAGGGGGCTTCCACACTGTGGAGGTGAATTCACCGAAGTCCAGACACGTAAGAGTATAGGGTTCAGCTAGGAGAAGGCAATGGCACCCCACTCCAGTACTCTTGCCTGGAAAATCCCATGGGTGGAGGAGCCTGGTAGGCTGCAGTCCATGGGGTCGCGAAGAGTTGGACACAACTGTGCGACTTCACTTTCACTTTTCACTTTCATGCATTGGAGAAGGAAATGGCAACAACTCCAGCGTTCTTGCCTGGAGAATCCAGGGGATGGAGGAGCCTGGTGGGCTGCCATCTATGGGGTCGCACAGAGTTGGACACGACTGATGCAACTTAGCAGCAGCAGCAGCAGGGTATTGGGGTGTGAAGCAGGTGGGGCAGGGGCAGGACATACTAGGCAGACAGGAGTTGAGATCCTGAGAAGGAGACTCTTCAGGCCTGTAGTTGCCACCTGAGGGCCACAAAGCCTGGGGAAGCTGCGGCATTCATGATGGGATGGGAGGGTCCACAGGCACCCCAAGCATATATATGTTCTCCTGCTTTTCAATTATATGTAGACACTTCATGATTAATGTGATATCTACTGAAAGTTTTACCAAACACAAAACGAAATGAAAGTCATTTTTTAATTCACAGAGGCTTTGAAAATTATGATGACATGAGCTATTTTTCACTATGTATTTTGGTAGAAATTGTAAAAGTGCAACTATTATCGTGTGTGACTGGCAAAATTCAAAGGCATAATAAAATGTTTGGAGATGAATGCTAGAAGTGGAGTGTCATGAAAAGCTTCTCTTATTTAAAAAAAAAAAAAGTCCCTTCTGGCCCACAGGTGCCATGGAGAGAAGCCAAATGGGCTGGGCTGGAGGAAGAGACAGAAGGCAGCAGTCAGGAGAGTGCTGAGTTGCAGCACCCTGGTGGCAGAAAGGGGAGGACAATGAGGATGACATCCAATAGACAGGACCTGGCGACCCATCAGGTGAGAATGTGCAGGTAAGGGAGTCTGGGCTGATGACCGATTTCTTGTTTGGACCAGTGAGCAACTATGTTGGTATGTTGTGAGCACAGGGGCTCAGAGGATGGGGTGCTGGGGAGCCATGAGACAGAGGATGACTGTGGTCAGCTGAATGGTCCCCAGAAATATCCACACCCTAAGCCTTGGATTCTGTGACCAGGTGGGTCACACAGCAAAGGGAGATTAAAGTTGCAGATGGAATCACGATCACCCATCCTGACCCTGAGATGAGATCACCCTGGACCCTCTGGGTCAACTCGATACAAAAAGATGTGGACGCGGAGGTTGGAGCATCAGCGGGATTGCACGTGAGGAAGACTTGACGGGTCATCACTGCTTTGAAGGTGGAAGAAGCCCACAAGTCAAGGAACACAGGTGATCCCAGAGCTCCAATAAGACAGAGGATGAGTCCCCCAGTACCTGCACATAGGACCCTAGCCCCAACCATTACTTGACTTCAGCCAGGGAGACCCAGTTCAGAATCTTACCTCCAGAACCAGAGGTAAGAAATCTGCATTTTTTTTTTTTTTAAGTTTGTAATCATTTGCAACATAACAACCCTTACAGTGAGTTAATTCTGAAGTAGCCATGAGCCATTGGGGAGACTGAGAGGAGATGCTACCCAGAAATGTGCCTCCTTTTAGGACGAGCATTTGTTTTCACCCATGCACCTCCGTCATATGCAGACCCACCTCTTCAGGACCTGGTTTCATTGTTAGGGGTGGGTGCTCCCTGGGGTGACAGGGGATGTTGCAGTTGGTAACTCCAATAAACAAAGGTTCTAAAAATGGTTCAAAAGAGCACAAAAACAAGAGTGCGTTTGGCTGGGCAAGGCCCTCCCAAGTCAAGCGGGTGGAGGGAAGCCCAGCCTGATTGGGAATGCAGGACCCCACACCCACTGGCCAGCCTCGCCTGACACCCCAGGCTACCTCAGTGCTGTGATCGTAGTCTTGGGTCTTGCCACCTTCCAGCCAGGGGTGAGGAGCCAGCACATTTGCCCCCTACCCATTCACCTTGTGCCACGTGCCTGGAGTAACTGAAGTATCTCTCTCTTCTATAAAAATGTGTGGAAATTGAAAAATGAATTTGTTATTAAGCATAAAAAGTGTAAGCCTCATAAAATTTAACAGAGATGAAGATAAAAGCCTTTAGGGGCCAGTTGCCAAGTTGAATCAACTGTACGTCTTGCCCAGAAGACATTACAAAAAAATGAGTGGGTGCTTCCTGGGGCTTATGGGCCCCTGTAACCTTTATATTCAACAACCCACCAGCCACCGGGGCAAGTGCCACCCTTGTCCCTGTACTGGCGTGACAGGTTAGGCATAGAGAAGTTAGGAGGTTAAGTTACTTAAGAAACCACAACCAGGAAGCAGCAGAAGCAGGATTCAAGCCCAAACAGCCTGACCACAGGGCCCAGCCCTCCTCTCCCCTCTGGCCCATTGCCTCTCCCAAAGATCATGGCATCTCCAACATTCTGCCTGTTCAGGCCCCAGGACAGGCCAGACATTGCTCTGCCTCAGGGCCTTGGCAGCTAATATTCATTTTAGAAAACTTTTCTCCCCTCCTTTCAGGTCATCTCTGTGAAGACATTCTGAACTCCTCTGAGGAACTGGGAACTCTCTCCTTGTATCCTGGGAAGGCCTGTCCCAGATAAGGGAGGTGGGACTGGGACTGGGGGAGGAGAAACTTCCAGGCTGCTTTGGGCAAGGGTCAGATTGCTCATGGAGGCCAGGAGGCTAGCTGCCTTTCAGCACTCTGGAACACATGCAGATGGGCAGTGGGTTTAGTTGCTCTCTGCCCAGTTTTCCAGTCCACTGTGGTTGACTGGTCAGGGGATACAAAAGAACCATACCCTGGGATCAGAGGCCACACGGGCAACAAAGGAGACTGAACTGTCCTTCACTAGGTGACCAGGAGTGCTGTCCAACCCCTGGAGATGAGGGATCCGGAACCCTGCTGGCCTTCACTATGAAGTTGGTGGGGCTCGGGGCACCCCCCCATGGCCACTGCAATCCTTGGATGCTCACCCCACATGTGCACACATTCTGTCACCCAGGACACCAACAGCCCAGTGAACAGGGCAGCCCTGTCCACACAGGAGGAAACCAAGGCTCCTCTGTGCCCTCAGCATCATCCCACACTCAGCACTGCTCTGAGCCTGGACTCAGCTCTGAGAATAGGGATGGAGGCCAGCACTTGGCCCCTCACACACAAAGGTCCAGAGGCTGCGCGTGTCAGACGTAGCCCTGGAATTCTCACCCCCCACCCTGAACAGGCACCTAATGTTGGCCAGGGACACGTTCCCAGGACACCTCTGGGGCCTGCTTCTTCGTGTGCCTTATGTTCTCTTCACTCCCAGAGAAATTCTTTGGTGGAAAAGGCAGGTGCCCTAAGAGCTGTAGGTCAGAATTTGTTTGCTACCACCTGGAGAGCATCTTCAAAAAGACTGTTCTGCTCAACATCATTTATGCTTAAAAAAAGAAAAGCATGACTTAAGGGAGAAGACCTGCCCTGTGTAAGAGCTCGGAGATTTCTCTCTAAGTCTGTCAGGCACAGCAATCAACATTACAAAAGGTTCATTTCCACACACTTGGTGAAAAAGGTGGACCCTGTATTGTTACATTATGACTGGCCTGCCCAACTTAATGCTGAGCATTTCCCAAAGCACAACTCTGATAGTCTCCTACGCAATAATATCAAGCTGTAAATTTAACGACGCTTGAGCTTGGAAGTAAATAAAAAACTCAAGCACATACTTTTAAAAAGTTCTGGGGACTTCCCTAGCAATTCAGGGGTTAAGACTCTGCACTCCCAATGCAGAGGGGACAGGTTCAATCCCTGGTTGGGGAACTAAGATCCTGCATACAGCAAAGTGTAGCCAAAAAAAATTTTTGCTGCCCAAGTCTCCATTTTCATCATGAGGTAAAAATGGAGGAAAACGTCAATTACAATCCCACCTTTACTCTTACAAATTTGGCAACATATTAAAACCTGTTGCATTTCAATGTCAACCATCTAGATTTTTAGCTCTAATGGGACAGGCTGCATCAAGCTAAGTTAAGAATAAAACACTTGAGTAAAGCTCTAGAACCTAGGCCACAAAGGTGTTCCTCACAAACCACTGGCCATCAGTGGTCCTAAAGGCAGAGGGTGGCAAAGTTTCCCCACTCCAGGGGGCCAAGGGGGGCCCTATATGCTGTCACAGGCATCCAATTTCTTTCAAGTTTTGTGTTCGGTCTTAAAAATTAACTTGCATTGTACTCCATGGCATTTGCTTTAATATATAAATACTGTTTGAAATCACTTAGCAGTCAGAGAGCCCTCCCTCACCCCACTCCACACCATGGAGGGCAGAGCCCCACCTGAGAGGTTCACGAGTTGGTGAGCCAAGCCCCAAGCTTCAGATGCACTTCATTAGGTCTGTTTGTGGCATTTCCACAAATGAAGTAATTTTATTCACTCAGGTTGTAACTAAATGCTTCAGGAAACTATGATATCAATTTCAATGTACTGAAAAATAAATAGTAAACAGTATGTATTTCAGTTTTTAAATGAAGAAATTAGTTAATTTTATTTACTAACAGAAAAAAAGAAGCCCCTAACCTAAAGTATAGCCTGATCATTTACTTTTTATATGAAGAAACACAAATTAGATTTTTTTTAATATAAAAAGGACAAGATCCACAGAAAGATAAACTCCTCTACCTGTTGGCACTAGAGAAATTTCCCCAGTTACTGGTTGATTTTGGTAGATCTTCATCACCAGTGCAAGCCTGACATCACAACTCGATGTATTTGGCTACTTCTCAGCAACTCAGAAGCAACCCCATCCCAGAGTAAAACTGCTCTCTGGATGTGGCACTTTTTTTCCTCCAAAACATAAAGCCCTAAAAGCCACCATCTGCAACAACACAAATATGTCACAATCTGTGGTTTTCTGACTGTTCTACAGTGTAGAAAGTGCTGAGCAAGGGCACTGTGGTCCCTGCCACCGCCACCTCCATGGCCCCTGACCTCTGCTGCCAGCTCCCTGAGAGGTGTCTGTGGCTTTAGTAGGTTTCAAGAGGCATTAATTTTAAAACAGGTTCTAAGAGATGTACATGTTTTAACATGGGCTCCAAAATGTGTGAAGATACACTTAGAATCACATCTCAGATATCATTAAAAAGAGTTCTGTTTCAAAACGTGTTAAAAGAGGAAGCCAGGCTTCCATCACAGCTGTTCCTGTGGACACGTTTTTTTTTCCATAGTTAAACGTCTGAATCAGCAGCAAGAACAGCCACATATATATCTGTGTTCATATGTGTACACAAAGAAGTACCTTTGGACTGACTTAAAAAAAAAACAAAAAACAAAGACATTTTGTTTCATTTCCCAAAACACCTGCCTGCTACAGCCTGCTAGAGTGTTCGTTTCTCTGCAGACAGGGCAGGGAAGGCCCAGAAGTTTAGGACCAATCCAGGCAGGGCTCCTGAGCGCAGCCATCATAGAGGTTCAGGCAGCTTGGCTCACGCGCATGGCAGCAACACCACACTGATTTCAGTGTGAGTCGTTCCCTAAAGAAAAGAGAGCTGCGGGCTACCACTGTACTCCTCACGGCATTCTGGCTGTTCACATGATCTCAGGATGAAAAACCCCCATCAACAATTTTTCCTTTTTGGTCTATATAGCACCATTGTCAGTGGGATGTTTTTTGTTGGTTGTTTTTAAATCTTAAGCAACGGGGTATAAGAATATAACCAAAGTGTCTGATTTGAGGTTTTACAGGCAGAAATCTTTTTTTTTTCCCCAGATTTTTTTTTCCTTAAAACAAAGGGGAAAAAAGTATAAGGTTTCAGAGCTGAGTTACTCTGACCAGCCTTCAGTGAAGGGATGGCTAACCACACCATTTCCTCTTTGTTCTTCCGTGTGTTATCTCATAGCAAACTTTCACTCTGGACACCCAGATCTGAGGTGTGCCTTTTTCATATTAGATATAAATTAATCAAAAGGTCTAAAGCTCTAAATTTCCAGAGTTATGAAAAATTCTTAACTTACTTCAAGATATCTTGCATAAGTATCTCATCCCTCAGCTCAAACAAACAAGAAGGTCAAAGGCAAGAAAGAATCACATAAATTGGAGCACCTCCTATAATCCATATATACATGCACTCGCTATACAGGTCCTACACAGCCAAAGAGTCACGTCAGCTAATATAGCCTCTAGTGCGGGTTTTGTCAGAACACAGCCCGCTGGGGTCCCCATTAGCATCATACGAAACAGCAGTACTTCTTCCACCAGGACTTGGATAAGGTCTTCATCTTGTCGGGAGTCCTGCTCTTGGACTTCTTTGGCTGCAGCTGGGAGTCCGAATACTGAATGCCGGCTACAATGGCTGCATCGAAGACCTCTTTGAGGTTCTTCTGAGTCAAGGCCGAGCACTCAATGTAAGAGGTGGCTTTGATCTCCTCGGCACACAACCTGGCCGCCTCCTCGGGTACCGGCTTCTCTTTGCATTTGTCCAGCTCGATAAGGACTTTGACGTCTTCTCTGAGGTCCGACTGTGTCCCCACAAGGATGATGGGGGCTTTGGGACAGTGGCACCGAATCTCTGGCACCCATTTCTCACTGACGTTCTGGAAGGAGGAGGGACCCACAACACTGAAGCACAGGAGGAAGATGTCGGCGTTGGTGTAACACAGAGGCCGGAGCTTGTCAAACTCATCCTACAAGGGAATCAAGCACCCAAATGTTATCTTTTACATCAGTTCTCATCAGCAGAGAGACCATTTGAACATTTTTCTGGGAAGGGTCTGGCAGGTAACAGAAAGCCCACAGGTGGTGGAAGGAAGAACCAAAGCCCGATAAGGGCCCCTGCTGCCAAGTGGGGCCTCACTCCCAGCTCTGCAAAACTTGCCCAAAAACCTTCCTCACTGCTCAGGACCTACTTGCAACTTACTGTAGAAAAAGTACTTATATTAGATGGATTTTCAAAATAAAATTTACTTTCTCTAGCCTTCAGCCTAGAGTAACTCAGACTTACTGCTTCATCTCTGGTACTTAGCCAGGCTTTTAAAATGTAGATGGTACCCACACTGATCCTCGGGGCTTCAACCAGACCCCAGGAAAACCCAGTCTGTGAACTCAGCAGCTCTGCCCATCCTCATGGCAGCTATGAGCCTGGCTCACTTCATCCCATCTGTGCCGTGCATAACCAGGGCACACTCAGGGCACACTTGGTGAAGAATCGTGGGACTCAGACACAGGACTGGAATTGATGACCTAGGCTCGGACACTCTCACAGCGACCCAGAGAATGTGTGCCTCTCAATGTCACTTAAAACACAAGTGAATATGTTCTCACATTTGCTGAATATCCCTTTTATCTCACTTTATCTTTTTCTCCCTCCTTCCTTTTCTCTTACTTTCCCTCCCCTTTTCTCTCCGCGAACCCCAGAGACCTCCAGGAATGATGCTTTGGGAAGATAAAGGACCAGAGAAAAGCTGTACCCATCCTACTTCCAAGGGATAAAGAATTGAATGGAATAAGTCAGAGTTGATTATATAAACCATCACCCTGCTGAGTGCCTCACTGTGTGCATTCACTAATAGAGATGCACACAGGACTCTGGACACTGGACACCAGACCTAGGGGATTTGGCTGGGAACAGACACACATGGCCTCAATCCTCATAGGGACATGCATGTGTGCATGCTACCTGGCTTCAGTTGTGTCCGAATCTGTGCAACCCTATGGACTGTAGCCCACCAGGCTCCTCTATCCATGAGGTTCTCCAGGCAAGAATACTGGAGTGGGTTGCCATGCCCTCCTCCAGGGGATCTTCCTAAGTCAGGGATTGAACCTACATCTCCTGTGGCTCATCATTGGCAGGCATATTCTTTATCACTGAGCCACGTGGGAAGCCCTTATGATTATTTATAAACTATTATTTACATGCATGTTTTGTTGCATCTGTGGACTTTTTCTAGGGATGAAGAAAGCCTGGATCTTTTGAGTTTATGTGCCTCATCTGTGGAGAAGGCAATGGCACCCCACTCCAGTACTCTTGCCTGGAAAATCCCATGGACAGAGGAGCCTGGTAGGCTGCAGTCCATGGGGTCACTAAGAGTCGGACACGACTGAGCGACTTCACTTCCACTTTTCCCTTTCAGGCACGGGAGAAGGAAATGGCAACCCACTCCAGTGTTCTTGCCTGGAGAATCCCAGGGACAGGGGAGCCTCGTGGGCTGCCGTCTCTGGGGTCGCACAGAGTCGGACACGACTGAAGCTACTTAGCAATAGCAGCAGCAACAGCCTCATCTGAGGCCCTGTGTTTCAGTTTATAGGGTGACAACCAAGTGACAATATTGAAGTTGACCAGCTAAATCCTCAGGAAGCAATATGGCATCTCACCATGTCACTGCCAATTCTCCACCTTCTATATGCAAAAGTTAAAAAGAAGAAGAATAAGAATTGGATTTCTCAGTGCCAACTTTGTGCTGAAAGAAGAAACACAGAAACCCAACCAGGTGGCCAACAGCCCAGCCCCGAGGATCTTCTAATGAAACGCTCCCTCTGTTCCCAGAGGCGTGCAAGAAAGCAGCACAGGACAGTCTCTGCCCTCACTGCTGGCAGGCATCATGCCTGGCCAAGCCCTGGATCTGGGGTTGTATTATCAATAAAAAGAAAAGCAAACACAGCCCTGGGCCTTGGGACATGGCTTCGACAACCTGGCTCCCAGACTTGTGGAGGTTCTGGCTGAGGGACTCAGGAAGCAAAGCAGAAACTAAATCCTGCTGCTCACTGCCTGACCAGAAACTTTAGCTACTTGCAGAAATAAATGCCGCACACGTATGTGTGATGAGTCCAACTGGAATGGACCCTTAGAGAAACGAGTTCTGAGACCCAGAGATTTGCCTGGGGTTTAGGGTAGGGCTGGGTGGGGCTGACAGGTTGCTGGACAGCTGCACTGGTCTAGCAGCAACCGGTGTTTGTTTTTTTAAAGTATAAAGATTTTCCCAGGTGCCTCATGAGTCAGAAGCTGAAGAGTGTTCACCTGCTATTGGACAGGCTATTGCAGTCTGATCAATTTCCACTGGAGTGAAATTGATCACAGTGAAATTTCCATAATGAGTCCAGTGTTAAAAACTTTTAACATTTTATATGCACACCAGGCCCCCAACAAAAAGGCCCCAAGGCATAAGAAGCAATTTCTAGTTATTTTTCCAGCTCTCAGCTGCTATGTAAAACTTATGTCTGATCCCCAGGCAACAGCTACCTGTGTCCACATTCTCCTGGTGTTTGGGAAGGAGGCAGCTTGAGTCACTTTATCCCCAGGAAGATACCATGATGACCGCTTGGGGGGATGTGCCACCACAGGCTGGGGCAACACTAAGGAAATATGGCAGATGTCAAATCAAGTCCCTTAAAAAGGGAGGTTATCAGATCTGGAGTAAGGAGGATAGGAAAGGACTATCACCTTGCCCAGTTTTACGAATGATCAAAACAAATACTAATTGATAGCTGGGGAGCTGGGAAAAAACTGACTTTATCTCACCAGTTGTGTACTTTTTAAAATTTATTTTTATTTATTTGGCTACTCTGGGTTTTAGCTGTGGCGTGCAGGATCTTTAGTTGCGTGTGGGATCTAGTTCTCTGAGCAGGGATCAAACCCAGGTCCCCTGCATTGGGAGCACAGAGTCTTTTTTCCCCGCAAACTTTATTATTTTTTGTTTGTTTGTTTTTTGTATTGGGGTATAGCTGATAAACAATGTTGTGACAGTTTCAAGTGAACAGCGAAGGGACTCAGCCATACATATATGAGTATCAGTTCTCCCCCCAACCCCCCTCCCATCCAAGCTGATGTATAACACTGAGCAAAGTTCCATGGAGAGCACAGAGTCTTAAACCACTGGACCACCAGGAAAGCCCTAGCTGTGTATTTTTCATAGTTTTGAAGATAGTTTTTTGAAGATGTGGTTTTCCATAAATCTGTAGATGGTGACCTCACACATTACACTATTAGGCATACTAACCACTCCATCAGGTAAGAAATACAGTGAATTTCAACAAAAACACTGCTGAGAGACTAGAAGGAAAATTTCCAAATAAACCAAAGCGTACCAACTTGCAACTGAAACCTTTTCATTTCCCAAATTACAAGCTTTTTCATGAAACCATTTCTAAAATGATTCTTGTGATTCCTTAACTTTGAAACAGGTCCTATTAAGGAAAAATATCAAACTCTTCCTTGATAATTCAGGATCATGTCTACAAAGTGTTCCTGGTAAAAGTCTTAATCCTCTTCCAAAACTGCTCAGAGGTTTTCCTCCTGTTCTACCCATCTTGTCCTTCAAACCGATGTTGCCTTCCTCCTCCTGTAACCTTGTTGATTTCTTCACAAGTTCTATTGGGTTGGCCAAGAACTTCCTTTGGGTTTTTCTGTAAGTGCCTACTGGAAAATCCAAATGAACTTTTTGGCCAATCCAGTACTAAGTGGTTTGTCTTCCCCCATGGACTATAGTCCGTCAAGGTGCAAGCCATGACTTAAGCTTGCATCCTGCGGGACTCAGCACTCCATTTATTTATCAATCCAGTCTATAAACACAAGCAAAGTCCACTATGGGCCAGGCACCAACCAGGCATGAGGCAGGGAACTCCAGCCCATGAAGCTGTGTCTGCCATCAGAGCTGACAGGTGAGCTAGTGGTGGGGAGCTGCCGGCACTGGGCGGTCTGCTCCTCCCTAAAGGGCCCCAGGTAGGCATGCCCTTTGGTTTCTTGAGTTTTCCTGCCTTCTTCTTACTCTTGGACTCTTCAACTGCCACTTCTTGCTTCAGCAGGGATGTCTCTGTTTTTGAGGGGCTACCCAACGCTCATTGTAAAGATCAGAAAATGTGACCCAAGGTAGGAAAAACATTCTTGATTTACACAAAGCAATTAAGCTTTAATTATAAATAGCAGCAGGGCATCCAGAAAAATTATTAGAAGGATATATGTTCTTTGATTTTTCTCTTCCATATGCAATAAAATACAGATTGCTTGGTTTTCCATTTTTTTCCTGCTCCAGTAGAAGGGCAAGGAGACAGCAGAGGAAGCTGGGCTATGACATGCGCCCTATGGCCACTGCCAAACCAATGTTCAGCTGGGGATTGAGGCTGCCCAGTCTTGTGTCACCTTGAAGTTTGAAAAATAAAGCCCTGAACTTGCTGTCCCGTGGTGGGTAAGTGACTAAGAAGCCCTGGTTTGGAGGAGGCTCTTAGGGACACTGGAAAGTCAGACACTTCTTAAGTGTAGGTGGTCATATGACATCTTAGAAAGGAAGTGGACACTTTCATCTGTCGATAAATTACCACAGCACTTTCTCAAACTCTAGCAAGCACTGGAGAAACTACGGGCTTATTAACTGTGGCTTTGGCAAGCTCTAAAGACAGACCCTAGGGGCTTCTGTGATGGCTCAGCGGGGAAGACTCCACCTGCAATGCAGGAGATGCAGGTTTGATCCCTGGGTCGGGAAGATCCTGTGGAGAAGGAAATGGCAATCCACTCCAGTATTCTTGCCTAGGAAATCCCATGGACAGAGGAGACTGGTGGGCTACAGTCCAACAGGTTGCAAAAGAGTCAGACTAAACAACTTAGCGACTAAACAACAACATTAATGACTAAACAACAACAAAGACAGACCCTGTGCTCTCAGAGGGCACAGTGAGAATTAGTGATGTAAGCACCATGCAGGGGGACTGGAGCCCCCCCAGCTCTTCGGGCACACCCCAGAGGGGACTTCATACTGAGTCCTCCCCATCCCTGGCTGTCTCATCCAAGCGCCTGGCCCTCAAGACAAAAATAAGTGTTCACGATTCTGAAGGACCAAGTCCCAGTTCATTCATTCCTCCAGGTTAGGAAAGGAAATATTAACACTTACTGACATGAACTCCATCTTTTTCTTGAGTTAATATCTTAAGAATTTGGTTTGTTGACCTTTAATAAAATGATTATAAGGCATTGCCAACTTACTCTGAGAAATGAGTACAAAGCATCATTGACAATTTTTAATAAAAACCAGAATGTAAATAAGATCAGAAACTCCCAGAAGATAAGAACCGCTCTTGACCCTGTTTCCCTTGTCCTGCCCACAATGAGCAGTGCCAAACCCTGCTTTATTGGTGTGGAGCTCTCTCCCCGCCACCTCCACCCTCTGTGAGGTGGGGGTGGGGCTCTAGAATGGCCCAGTAAAGGAGAGGGACAGTATTTGAAGGCCTTTAAAAGACCCTGTTCTTGCCCAGCACTAAGCAGCGATGTGATACTGACCTGTCCTGCAGTGTCACAGAGCTGGAGTTTCACGGGCCGCCCATCCACGGAAACCACAGCTTAAAAATAAGACAGAGAGGGCTGTCAGTAGTGGGAAGGGTCTCTTTTAACCCTTTCCAGAAGAACAATAATTTTAGTTTGCATGATCACTCTCACTCCAAACCCTTCAGCTCCTATTCTGAGTCCTCAACAAATTCAAGACTTGCCTAAAACAAGGAGACTCCAGGGAAGCATTTTTTTTTTTTTTTTTAAATGCAAACCTGCCAGGCCAGCAATTCGATCCATGCCCAGAGAGAAGGCAGAGAGGCCCAGGGCCTTTGATGGCACCCTGGAAGGGTCTGAGTTTTCTCCCAACCCCAGACGATTTATTTTCCTATGGCACGTGTTTCAAAAATCGCAAAAACAACACTGGGTGGTGTGGGGGGTAAATGGGAACCAATCTCATGGTTTTAAATCACGGGAAAACCTCACAAATAACTCTGTTTTCCCTTGGGAAATGTTTGGTAACTTCGGGGTCTGTCACAAAACCGTAGCTTATTTTGAGAACATGTGTAAACACAGGCTGCCTGTATTGTCCTGTTTATAAAAGAGGGCACTGCTTATCTCTCCATGTCAGCTCAAAGAGAGGATTAAATGAGAAAAGGAAACCGTGTCCACCTTTCCACTAGCAAGGGGTATCTGGGGAGGGGCCTGCATCAGAGAGCTGCTCAGAGTGCTCTATTTGATGAAGCACTCAGTTTTGTCTCAATACAACTTTCTAAATTGTTTATAAATGTTTGTACTACTCAGTTGAAGAAGGGGATTAAAATACACACACACACACACACACACACTCAATATCGTTTAGGTGGGAAACCCACCAGCACAGCACTGCTTTATCTACGATGCCTTCCAGGTAGATGAAAGCAAGTCCTTGACGTCAAAACTTTCTGAAAGATCACGAAGTTCTTTTTTTTTTTTTTTTTTTTTTTTTTTTTTTAAGAACAAGAGAAAGCATTTCACTCTGGCTTCCATGGATTTGAACTTTTTCATAAATTTCAAGAATACTTGAAAAATCAAGAGGAAAGATTACTTTATCTTGGTGGCTACAAACCAAATGACAAAGCATCGCATGCATAACAGTTTTCAGGAGCTTAAGAGATACTGAAAAGACACTAAGAATCAAAAACAGAGCCAACGGGGGCGGTGGGACTCAGAGGCAAGAAGTCATCTTTACTATCCTGGTTTAATCCAAAGCTCAGCCTTCCCCAGCGCCTCCAATGCCATTTTCACTAAATCCACTTTTGTCCCTGCTCTCCGCGGCTCTTCAAAGTGGAGACGCCCTCGGCAGAGGAGCCGCTGACTGGAAAAGCCCGACCCTCGGGCCACAGGTAATGGCACCTGCGCGTCACCTTCCGATCGAAAGCCGGCAGCGGCGCCAGCAACGTCGGCCTGACGCAACTGCTTTACGCAGGAAACTGATCAGGCCACCTGGGCGCGACCTGTGCGACCCCGCCGTCCGTACCCGAACTGCTAGGCGCCCTCGGCTCCCCGCGCCCGGGTTAAGACCCCACTCCCGGCGGCCCTGTGTCCCCCGGGGTCTCCTCCGCCCCAGCCCCCACGGCCCCGCTCACCCGAGAAGTTGTCAAAGGCGGTGGGGATGTACTCGGTGGGGTAGCCGTTGGTGGTGTAGCTCACCACCAAGCTGGTCTTGCCCACGGCGCCGTCGCCGACCAGCACGCACTTGACGCCGTGCCCCTCGGGGCCGCCCGCGCGCCCCCGGCCCCCCGGCGCCCCGGGCCCACGGACCCCGCGCTCCCGGCGGGGCGGCACGGGCGGCGCCTCGCAGCGGCCCGGGAACTCGGGGTCCCCCTGCTGCGGGGGCATCGGCCCGCGCAAGCCGCGGGGGGAGCCGTCCCCGACTCGAGGGCCGCGGCTCTGGCCGCGCGGTGCAGACAAAGGCGGTCGGGTGGCTCCGGCTGGGCTCAGGCTCAGGCGGCGCTGGCTCCGTTCTGCGGCCGAGGACTGTGGACCGAGCGGCGCGGGGCCCGGCGCTGTCTCCTCCTGCTTCCCGGCGGCCCGGCGCGCGGGGGGCGGGCGCGGGGAGAAGGCGGAGCGGCCGCTAGGTCCGGGCGTCGGACCCACAGCGCCCCCGTCTGAGCGCCGTGTGGTGCGCTAGAGCCTGAGCCGCGCGCGCTGGGGCGGGACCGCGACCCGGTGCAGGGACCCCGACACCCACGGGGGAACCCCAGATGCCCAATCTGGGAAGTGCCGAGGAGCCAGGCCAACGGAGGGAGGCTTCCCGGCGCCGACACTGCCGCCACCGCAGAGGGGCTCGCGGTCCCGCCTCCTGCGCCCATGTGGCCGACTGCCCTGCTCCTCCTGGCCCTGCGCCCCCTCCTCCCAGCGGTCCCTGCCTCGCAGGCCACAGCGTTCCACCCAAGGGGGCAGTGCAGGGCCTGGGCGACAGTCGTCGGAAGGAGGCAGAGTTAATAGGCAACTTTTACGTAGCCGAAGCCCATCGTGTGATTTTGGTCCTTCTAACGTATTCTTCTATCATTTGGGAGCAAAGGAACGCAGGTCCACTGTTAATGCTAGTGTGACTTTCTCTTGAGCATGCCCTGAACCAACAGATGTCTTTATAGCCCCAATTTTTTCATCTACGTAAATGTAATTTGGTGACATTGGTATTATTTAGGGGGAAAAAATCCGTTTTTCTCTGACTCCTTCCTCCTACATTTAGTCAACAATCCATCGGAAAGACAGGGAAACCTTTCTGGGCATAGTCTAGACGCAAAGTTTCCCGGAGATTTATGCTGTGGTGTGAGAAGAGGCTCATACTGTGAGTAGGAATAGTGATACTGATAATGAAAGTCACAGCAACTAATAAACGTTGAGCCTTTCTTATATACGGGACACTGGTAAGCACTCTGCATGAGCTGCTGCTGCTGCTGCTCAATCTCTTCAGTCGTGTCTGACTCTGTGCGACCCCACAGACGGCAGCCCACTAGGCTCCCCCGTTCCTGCCTGGGATTCTCCAGGCAAGAACACTGGAGTGAGTTGCCATTTCCTTCTCCAATGCATGAAAGTGAAAAGTGAAAGTGAAGTCCCTCAGTCGTGTCCGACTCTTAGCGACCCCATGGACTGCAGCCTACTAGGCTCCTCCGTCTATGGCATTTTCCAGGCAAGAGTACTGGAGTGGGTTGCCAGTGCCTTCTCTGCTGCATGAGCTAGTTACTGTCATCTCATCATTACTTATACCCATTTTATGGGTGAAAGTGTTAGTCTCTCAGTCGTGCCCGACTCTATTTCCAATGCCATGGACCAAAGCTGACAAGGCTCCTCTTGTCCATGGGATTTCCGAGGCAAGAATACTGGAGTGGGTTGCCATTTCCTTCTCCAGGGGATCTTCCTGACTCAGGGATTGAACCCTGGTCTCCTGCATTACAAGCAGATTCTTAACCTCTGAGCCATTGGGAAAGCCCATTTTATGGGTACAGGATGAGAAAATCTGAGGCACAGGGGTACTAGGTAAAATGCTGTGGTCTCACAAGCTAGGGAGTGGCAGTGCCAGGATTCAAGCAGTCTGGCTCCAGAGCCTGAGTTGTTTCTTACCCAGTGTCCTTAAAGCAAAATCAAGCCAGAGTAAAAAATTGAGCCTTGGAAGTGTGGCTGTGGTGGGAATGCAGAGGTGGATTTGTCAAGAGGCTGAAGGCTTGAATTTAGGGCCCTCATCTGCAGAGAACCTCCCTGGGGGCCCTAGCAGTGTGAACACAATTCTGCAAAAATTGACAAAAATTTATATGAAAAAAATTCATATATTTTAATCACTACCAACTAAGCCCAATGTTGTTTCAATTCTAACTTCTCATATTGAATAGCTTTGATGTGGCAGGGGACATTCTGAGCATCAAGCCAAGGAAAGTGAACTTAGATATTTCATTTGGGTTTAATGGATACAGAGCTAGGACTAAAGTCAGGCAAGGAAGGAGCCAAGGGAGCAAAATTCAAGGTACCAACCTTGCAATTACCTGACCCAGAGAATGAGCACTCCGGGTACCTGGCCTGCCTCTCCACAGCCCTGACACTGATGGGATGTATTTGTGTAATTTTTGATTCCCCTGTGTAGTTACCTTGTTTCTTGCCATCTGGGCATAGAAATGGTGGCCAGTAATGTGCCTGCAGGTTTCTATCTGAACTTTCCCACTTTCCCCAGCACTGGTTCCAGTAGAAAACACGAGGTTTTCTAGAGTTTGGGATGTAGCTTCTTGAAGCCAAAAACTAGTTTGTGGCTATTCTTTCCATCAAAAAGTACACAGTATTGTTAGAGGGGGCTTTGCTGGTGGCTCAGTGGTAAAGAACCCGCCTGCCAATGCAGGAGATGTAAGAGACTCGGGCTCAATCCCTGCGTTGGGAAGATCCGCTGGAGGAGGGCATGGCAACCCACTCCAGTTTTCTTGCCTGGAAAATCTCATGGACAGAGGAGGCTGGCAGGCTATAGTCCATAGGGTCGCAAAGAGTTGGATACAACTAAGGACTAAACAACAATTGTGAGAGGGATATTGGCTCTCCCATCTACACCTGGTCAAAATGGAAGTTCCTGGCAGGAATAAACTCTAAATGCAGCATGTACATTTATTCAGGCACCATACGTTTTTGAAGGAAATGACATGAAATAGAATTGATGTGAACTCCTGTGTTTGTGAGGATGCAAACCTGTCTCAGGACCACAAACAGCAAGTTCACCAGCAAGTGAAATAGGTTTTCATTGTTCTCTACATATTACAAAATTATAGAATTGAGAAAGGGCATGCAGCAGGGGGATGTGGGGGAGGTGGTGTTCCAGAGATGCAAAGTTTCAGTTATGCAAGATAAATACATTCAGGAGATCTAATGCACACCCATATGACTAGACTTAGCAATATTGTATTGTACCCTTACATCTACTAAGTGTGGATTCTAAGTGTTCTCAAAACAAACACACACCACACACCCAGGTGACTATTTCACAATATATCTGTACATCAAATCATCAAGTTGTACACCTTAAATATGTACAATTTTTCACTGTAATCTAGACCCTCATTAAAGTTTGGGGGAGCTTGTGCAGCCAAAAAATGTGGGAAAAAATAGTATAATCCATGTGTGTCGGGAGGTTTATTAAATGTTTTCTTCTGGATACTTTTAAGGTTTATGGTGTCTGTTGGCCTTTTAAAGTGCATAGCTTATTGTGATGCATGTCTCATTTTAAAGCAATATTTTCGTACCTAATTTTCTATTCTTAAATGTTTATCCTTTCTCTTAAATAAGGGCCCCAAATATGATCAGCTTCAGGCCCTACAAAATATGGGTCTCCCCTGCCTTCAGCCATATGGTAGTTTTTGTATCTCGTAGCCACTGACTTTGCTTTGTTCCCTTTTCTATGTCAAGTATTGTCCCATTCCACTTATTTTGGCCCATCTTTCTAGATCCAAGTTAATCAACCCCCTGCAGCCTTACCTAAAATCCCCAGAACTAATTGTTCACTATTAGTAGGCTCCTCTGCATCCCATGGTATCAAGTCCAAAGGTGGGGGGAGGGCAGGCCCTGAAACTCAGTGCTGACTGAGACCAGGGCTGTGGGAGGCCCCTCCAAGTGTACGGTCAATCAGTGAATCCTACAATAAATCAATAGATCATCTAATGTATTTTCTTGTTTGTTTACTGTCTGTCTCCCTTTCAAGCCCCAGGAGGTCAGGAACTTTATTTTGTTTATCTTTATACCCCACACTTTACATCATGCAAGGAAAATAGTAGGCTACTGTTTTCTGTTTTATAAAATATTTTGAGAACACATGAGTCCTGCAGCAGTTAATAAGAAAGACCATTTCTCCACTCTATAAGGATGCCTTACCCCTCCTGTACTCCCATCTGTATCTACCAAGATAGCACAGTTTGTGCAATGTTTCCTTTGTATCTGGTAAGTTTGGGAAATGCTGTCATTTGTGGGAAAAAAATTTTTTTCCTCTCTTAAGATCTGGTGCCTATGTAGCTCTCCAGCTCAGCTGTACGCATTCACCCACCACATTGGAGCTCCTCCTCTGGGTCTTCCAGCATCCACCCCATTCCCACTGACACCCATCCACCCTCACCGACCCCACCCCCCGTGGCCCCAGGGACCTGGGCACACTCCTCTCTCCAATGCTTGAGAGCCTGCATGCCTCCCGCTCTTCCTCTCACTTGCTAATGTTGACCACATGGGTCTCAGTTCAGATGTCACCTCCTCTGGGGAGTGTGACCCAATGCCCTTAGGTAGGTGCATTTATGCCTAATCCCCGTCATAGCACTTTGCTGAAGTAACCTACTGACACTGGCTCTTAATCGCCTAAAAAGCAGGACCCTTGCTTCACCAAACTCTTTATCCCCACCACATTTGCTTGTATTTTTTTAAAATAAAGCTCTTTTGCCTGTTCTACTAGCAGACTATCAAATTTTCAAATGAACTAATTATCATAAATTTTTATTTTGGTACTAATATAGTAGAAACTGTGCTAATAAACTTTATACTGTATACCTTTCACCTATCTTTTAACATATTCAAGAAATAAGTTAAAATAATTTTTTGATTAATACATTCCTGGCCAGGGTATAATTTCCATTATCAAACTCAATATAAAGGTTTTTTTTTTTTTTACTCTTTGTATTCACTATTTACCCATCTTCCATAAATAAATAACAGCAAAGAACCAAATCAGAAGCCTGTAGTTACTGGATCTTTCATGTTAGCGGGTTGTGTAGCTATGAGTGTTTGCCCTTTCTCCAAGCCATCACTGTTGACCTAGGACATGTTTATCTCCGAAGGAAACTTCTTCCCTTCAGCACTGCCCTACTTTTTAAATATCCTGTAAGAGACTGCTAGCTAGAAAATTATTTCTCCAGAGTTCCCTGGTGATCCACTGGTTGGGATTCTGAACATTCACTGTAGAGGGCCCAGGTTCAATCCTGGGTTGAAGAATTAGGATCTGAAAAGCCACAAAAGAAGAAAAAGACAATTACTTCTCATTAACTAAAGATTCTGAGCTGGGTTGTCTAATGCTAAAAGGGCCCCCTGTTTCCATCTGAGGTTGGGCTCATGTTCCCCAGAGCGTCTTGCTCTGTGTGTTCCAGGCTATGGCTGTCCAGTGAGAGGACCGCCCTGGGGATTGGGAAGTGGAGGACTGTCATAGGGCTGCACGTGGTGGTGGACAGGCTCAGAGGGCCCAACGTGCCTTCATTCTCCTCCTGCTCTGTGCCCACCTCGTTGTGCTCACAGCAGCCCAAGCTCACAGGAACCACAGAAGGCATGCCCCCAATTCTGCTGCTAAGTCGCTTCAGTCGTGTCTGACTCTGTGCGACCCCATAGACAGCAGCCCACCAGGCTCTGCCGTCCCTGGGATTCTCCAGGCAAGAACACTGGAGTGGGTTGCCATTTCCTTCTCCATTGCGTGAAAGTGAAAAGTGAAAGTGAAGTCGCTCAGTCGCGACCGACATGTGGCGACCTCATGGACTGTAGCCCACCAGGCTCCTCCATCCATGGGATTTTCTAGGCAAGAGTACTGGAGTGGCTTGCCATTGCCTTCTCCAGCCCCCAATTCAGCATACCCTAAGTTCCCTTTCATGGCTCCACTGGTGCCCACATCTGCAGGACAACTGGGTTTTCTCGAAAGCTGCAGCTGGAGCCTTGTCCCAGATTCAGCTGGACAGGCTTAGTGTCTGTTTCCCTTTCTCCTGCAATTCTAAGGCTTGTGAAATCTTCCTTCCTTCACCCTATACCTTGGAAGGGCTGTTTTCCTGACTGAGCCCTGAGTGTACCCATCCTTAGTGCTTTTTTTTCCCACCAGGGATGCCAGCCTAGGGGAAAATAATTGACAAAGAAAATAATGTTGGTGTTTCTCACTAGAGAAGATGAGAGAATCATATAAATGTCACCAGACCACCAGCTTTGTCATTAATTGCTGACCCCAGACTCTCCCATCAGCTACTACTATGGTAAGGGGCCACAGACATGGTCCCACATATTGAGATTACTGCCCTGTCTCCAGATGTTCTTTTGTCACTTGCCTGTTGGTAACGAGAATGGATGAATTTTTAACTCAACAAGAGTCCCATTAACTTGATGAAAATTTCAGATGTGAAAATCAATCTTTAATTTTGATTGTAAAAAATACTTCTGGGAAGAAAATGTTTCTATTGTTTCTATTTTCAGATTAGGCCAGGCTGTGCTAGAGTGATATAAATAAACTCAAAATCTTGATGTCTAGAAACATAGGAGTGAATCTTTAGTCACGCAAAATCCACTGCAGATCAAATGGCTCTCCAAGGCAGCACCCTTCCAAGTGGCGGCCCAGGGATCCGAGTTGCTTGTATTTGGCATCTAGGCAGCCCAGGACACACAGGGCTTCCTGGACACACAGGGTTTCTAGGAAAGAGTGTGGAAGGTCATCTACCAACTATGAAATGCTTCATGTCGGAAATGATTTCTGCTCACAGCTCTGCATGTGCACCATGTGTTTCTGTGCATGTGCCCATGTGTTCAACAGCAGTTTTATAAGAGCTCAAAACTGGAAATTATCTAAATGTCGAAAACAATAAAATCCATGAGTTAATTTTGTAATTTATGCTGTTACTACTTAGTAAAGAAAAGGAGTGAACTACAGATAAATACAAGACAATAATAAACTTCACAAATAGAAAGAGAAGTGAAAGAAGCCAGACACCAAAAAAAGTGTAAACTATTGAATTTGATGTATATGGAATAAACTGCATTTCTAAAGAAATGGGCTGAACTAAACAGTGTTAGATAGCAAAATAACTGAGGATAATTGTTACGTTTGGGCAAGAGAGGAGCCACATGGGGCTTCTCATGTTCAGTTCAGTTCAGTCTCTCAGTCATGTCCGACTCTTTGTGACCCCATAAATCCCAGCATGCCAGGCCTCCCTGTCCATCACCAACTCCTGGAGTTTACCCAAACTCATGTCCATTGAGTCGGTGATGCCATCCAGCCATCTCATCCTCTGTCGTCCCCTTCTCCTCCTGCTCCCAGCATCAGGGTCTTTTCCAATGAGTCAACTCTTCGCATGAGGTGGCCAAAGTATTGGAGTTTCAGCTTCAGCATCAGTCCTTCTAATAAACACCCAGGACTGATCTCCTTTAGGATGGACTGGCTGGATCTCCTTGCAGTCCAAGGGACTCTCAAGAGTCTTGTCCAACATCACAGTTCAAAAGCATCAATTCTTCAGTGTTCAGCTTTCTTCACAGGAAGTGAAAAGGAACTAAAAAGCCTCTTGATGAAAGTGAAAGAGGAGAGTGAAAAAGTTGGCTTAAAGCTCAACATTCAGAAAACTAAGATCATGACATCTGGTCCCATCATTTCATGGGAAATAGATGGGGAAACAGTGGAAACAGTAGCTGACTTTATTTTTTTGGGCTCCAAAATCACTGCAGATGGTGATTGCAGCCATGAAATTAAAAGACGCTTACTCCTTGGAAGGAAAGTTATGACCAACCTAGATAGCATATTCAAAAGCAGAGACATTACTTTGCCAACAAAGATCCAGCTAGTCTAGGCTATGGTTTTTCCTGTGGTCATGTATGGATGTGAGAGTTGGATTGTAAAGAAAGCTGAGCATCGAAGAATTGATGCTTTTGAACTGTGGTGTTGGTTCAGATGTTCTGTAAATGATGGTTACATAGGTATTCATTTTAATTCATTATGCCATATGTTTGTTTCATTTGTTTTAAGGAATTGCATTATATTTCAAAATTATGATGGTTAAAAGTAGTCAAACCTATAAATTTATTAAATCAGACTCATAGTTATTTGCATCTTAATGAGCTATTTGCTAAAACCTAGCATAGCGCTGGTGACCTGTGTGCATCTTTTGAGTTAAATAACAGACTTGTGAAGTAAAGCTTAAATGTTACTTGATTGGCCCAAATCCTCTTTCTACAGAACTTTCCCAGGAACATATATCATGAAGTGTGACTGTGCATTTTTTTACATTGTTATTATTTATTTTTACTAAGGGTATCATCTTGCACAAATGTTATTGATAGATGTTTAAATATTTTTAGCAGATTAAACTGGTCCAGCAGGATTATTACAACAGAAAAGAGTGAATGGTGATTTAAATATACATAAGTCCCTGGAGAAAAATGTCACCCACCCCCCCACACACACACCCCACTGCCCCGGGAGAGCTGTTAGAAGGATGGCAGGTAAATTTGCACTGGGAGCTCTCTGGGGCAAAAAAACTGGAACCACTATGAATGCTGAGGACAGATGCTGTTCAAGGCTGAGCAACATTGAGGGACCCTTTCCGCCCTCAGTCTTTGTTTATTTTTCCCCTGAAGTCCCACCACCACCACCACCCGGCCAGTCCTCTGCCTTCCCTACCCTCCAACCCACCCTCCTCGTGCCCCCCTCTTCCCAGCTGTTGCTGATCCCCCTTAAGGGGAAACACCTCCATTTCCATTCCCTTAGAGCTGCTGCAGCCTTCCAATGATGACGTGCCTTCCCAGCTGTTCTGACCCTTCCCATAAAAAATTCTCCTCCCCAGACCCTTGTAGCAACTCATATGTTTCCAACTTCCCTCCCCAAACACACATCACAGAAACTCCCCAGGCCAGACATTTCCCAGCTGCCCACATCCTCGAAGATGATAAGAACTCTTTAGAAATCCCTCTTAGCTGTTGCAAAACCCTGACCTCCTCTAGTTTTTCAGCCACCCTGAAGATAAGAACTCACCACACAATCCTTTCCTAGAAGCTGTAATTGCCTGGGCCAGCAATTCTGAAATGACAGAATTGTCTTCTTCCCTTCTGGAAAGTGCAATCACCTCTCCTTTCTAGATCTTTCCAGCTGAGGGAAGGATTGCCCACAATCCTACAATGGGGAAGAGAAAGGAATTTTCATACATTCAAATAGGGCTCACAATCCGCTCCTGGGTTTGCAGTGGCTGTGTAATGCTTTGGATGAATGTGTACACATCCAAAGGCCAAAGATGCTCAAGTCCTGCTTTGAGAAGGGATGCTATAATGGGAGGGTCGCTTTCTCTGTCATGTGCACCTAGAAAGTGTTAAAGGGTGGATACTGCCCTCGGCACAGTGAAATTGTGTCATTAGTTTGATTTTGGAGGGGAAGGGATACAGTTATTGGCTCAGTCATTGGGTAGAGCAATCCCAAGCAAGAACAGTGGCAATATGTGTACAGATAGGCTTAGAGCAAGATCTGGATTTGCAGGAGTTTATAATCCCAGTACGAGAGTAAATATCTATAAAATAACTATAATGGCGGTGGAGTGTAGCTCCTCTCCATTACTTCATTTCCATTACAGGAATGGAAATATGGGTATTTCCCCTTAAGGGGGATCGGCAACAGCTGGGAAGAAGAGGGCACGAGGGGGGTGGGTTGCAGGGTAGGGGAGGCAGGGGACTGGCGGGGTGGTGGTGGTGGTGGTGGGACTTCAGGGGAAAAACAAACAAAGGCTGAGGGTGGAGTAACAGGATGTGCAAAGTACAATAGCAAGTCAAGGGTGTCTGAGGACGCACTTCTGGATGGGGCTTCTGGATGGGAGAACGTCAACCCCCATCCTTCGAGATGAATCAGAAGATGGTTCAGACCAACCTTGTGCCCCCAAAAGACCCTCCTCCCTGTTCCCCCTTCTTTTGACCACAAAACTTCAACACATTAGAGCCACACTTATGAAGCTCACAGTTTCCTAAGCATTTGGTATGTGTTGTCATATTTAATACTCAAAACATTGAAATGTGCACTATTATTTCCCCAGCTTTATAGATTAGGAAACGGCAGTTCTGAGGGACCCAAAGTCACCCAGCTGGTAACTCTCAAGAGTGAGAGGTTTTCACTGTACCTTATAACCTGCTGGCAAACAATCACACATACATGAGACAGCAAAGCAAGGTGGTAATTTTAATAATGACACTTAAAAAAAAAGCAAGCCTTCAGCAGCATGTCACAGATCAGTCCTTGATCATTGATTCAGTCTGGGTTGCACAGACTACACGAGGAGATCCTGATCATTCAGGAAAGACAGAAGAAGCAGGCCTCTAACGTCTTGTGCTATCAAGCGGAGAAGATTGCAAATGTGTGCATAAGATAATAAAACCTGAGAATTAAGAAGAAAAAAAGAGAATAGAAAACCCACAACAGTTTGGAAGTATTTTTTTTTTTAAAGATTGAGGTAAAACTATCCTTTTGTAAGCTTTTTTTATGTTTATTAGGATATTAGGTGGATTATAGAGAGAAAGCTTAAAAATTTGAGAAGTGGAATTCATGTCCCACTAAAATAGTATCTTTGTACCTGTATATTGCCAAAGTCATTTTGCCCATTCATTACATCAATTCCATAAACACTGACTGAGTCCTTTTGTTAACATAAGGAGTTGTTAATATTCAATATTTTATGTTTAAAATTTTTTATGTAATTGTAAAGGTTTGTTCATTCAGATGGTTTCATAAACAGTAAAAATTGGAAAGTTTTAAGTCTTGTTATGAAATATTTTATGCACTTTCCAGGTAGTGCTAGTGGTATGGAACTTGCCTGCCAACACAGGAGACATAAGATCCCTGGGTCAGGAAGATCCCCTGGAGGAGGGCATCACAACCTGCTCCAGTGTTCTTGCCTGGAGAATCCCATGGACAGAGGAGCCTGGTGGGGTACAGTCATTGGGATTGCAAAGAGCTGGACATGACTAAAGCCACTTAGCACACACATACAAAACATTTTATAGTGTTATTACTGTCTGGAGACCCTTTTCCATTACCTTTACTGAACTACATCACAAGGGTCTTTGTAGGTCTGGCCAGAGGTATGGCCGTCACTTGCCCTGGGAAAAGCCCTCCCTGTGATCCTCAGACCCTAGGGTATTGCCTCCTCCCAGGCCCTCTCAGTGGGGCTCTGTAGGGGTGGAAGGTGAAGAGAGATGCAATTTATAGGCAGGCCTCTTAGCAATGACTTCCTGGGTTGCTACACCCACACAGGCCTGGGACTGAGCCTGGAGCTCTGGACCTCACAAGCAAGGGCAGGAAACCAGATATCAGAACTTCAGGCTGAGTTCTTCTGAACTGTTCTTCCCTAGCAATATAGACTGTGCCTGGTAGCCACTGGAATCTAGATTCTATAAATTTTGAACTCTGCCCTTCGATCTCACAGACAGAATTCCTGTACTCCAAAGGGAATGCCTTCAAATGTGTTCATTTGAAGTAACTTCGTAAAGGAAAATGAGCAGCAAGAAAGGTTTTGTGATGCTAGAAATATTAGTTTTATTTTCATTTAATTCCTATAACAGGAGACCTGAGAGTTTAAAAAATATACAGAATAAATGAAAAGACACAGAAAGACTGTCAGAAGAAAAAGGACTCGAGGACAGCCAAGCACCTCAGGTTGACTTTGTTCTGTTCCTGGAAAGGAGTAGAAGTTACCTGGTTTGACCTGACTTGCTTGAGCCCTTAACTGTTGAATGTCTCTGTGAGTCAAAGGAGGTGTTTAAATGACCAGGATGAGATGAACATAATAAAAGAGGAAGAACCCAAGTTACACAGATTTAATGTAAGTTAAAACTGCCCTGGTCACAGGGGAGAACTCAAAAATCAACCCCCACCAGGTTTAGAGTAATACAAAGGAAACTCTACATGCTTGTCCATCCTCCTCAGACAGTGCACTTCTCAATATAAATAGTGGAGACTGAAAGGACATCCCTGGTGGTCCAGAGGTTAAGTCTCCACACTCCCAATGCAGGGGTGCAGGCTTGATCCCCGGTCAGGGAATTAAGATCACATGCTGTGCAGATTAACGTCTGAAAAAATAAATAAATAGAGAAAACCATGTAGGAGAAATGCCATTGTTAAGCACTGCATTGAGGACTGTGCTGGCTGGACTCTGTGGGTGAGCACAAGGGGTGCAAAGGGCCCCTCGTGGGACAGACATTTCAGGCAAGAGGAGCACAGACCCAGGAAAGGAGAGGCCAAGGGCTGAGTTCTGAGACTCTAGGGTCCAAAAAAGCATCAACATTAAAAAGGTAAAAATATTACAGGTAACTATATTCAATATCCTGTGTTAAACCGTAATGGAAAAGAATATGAAGAAGAATGTATATGTGTGTGTGTGTGTGTGTGTGTGTCTATGTATAAGTCACTCAGTCATGTCTCTTTGAGACCCCATGGACTGTAGCCCACCAGGTTCCTTTGCCCATGGAATTCTCCAGACAAGAATACTGGAGTCTCCTTCATTGCAGGCAGATTCTTTGCCATCTGAGCCACCAGGGACGCCCACACACACACACACACACACACACACACATATATATATATATATATATATATATATATATATATGGTGGTGCTAATGGCAAAGAATCTGCCTGCCAGTGCAGTAGACACAGGAGACATGGGCTTGATCTCTGGGTTAGGAAGATCACCTGGAGGAGGGCATGGCAACCCACTCCAGCATTCTTGCCTAGAGAATCCCATGCACAGAGGAGACAGGTAGGCAACAGTCCACAGCATCACAAAGAGTTGGACATGACAACCAACTTAGTACACATGCATGTATAACTGAATCACATCACTGTACAGCTGCTAAGTCACTTCAATCATGTCCGACTCTGTGCGACCCCATAGACGACAGCCCACCAGGCTCCCCCATCCCTGGGATTCTCCAGGCAAGGATATTGGAGTGGGTTGCCATTTCCTTCTCTGTACAGCAGAAACTAACAAACACAGATTTGTAAATCAACTATACTTGAATAAAATAAAATAATTTTTTTTAAAAGCTAGAAATACTAAGGCCAAATATCAGAAGCTGGGGAGGCAGCAGTGACTAGATGCCTGCCCAGGGCACAGCCAGAGTGAGAGCAAGCTTGCCTACACAGCCGCCAGGCGCCTGACTGCACACTTAGCCATCAGACCCCTCTGGAACTGAAAAGAGTCCTCGGCTCCATTGTTTACAAGGTGGCCAATAATAAACCCCACGTGGCTCTGGAGCCACCCTCTGTGCAAACCGGTTGCTTCACTGGTTTCTGGTGCCGGTTGAGTTTCAGTGAAGGAGGGAGTGACCAAGACTGGAGCAAAAGAAATCTGGGGGAGCATGAGGGTGTGTCTTTGGCACAGTCCTGAACCCAACAGGCCAGTTTTCTTTGCACAGCACACCCTGTGGGTCTGGACACTGGTTGTGTCAGTAAGTAGAGCTGACCAGAGCCGGTTTTGCCAGATGAAGCCCATGTGTATTCCAAGCTTTCAGGCTTGAAGGGGTGGCCACAGGGGTTCTCAGGCTTTGCTGTGACTAATAATGAAACTCCAGCCATCAATTTCCTTTTCAAAAACAGTAAAATACCTTGTTTATGACAAGCATGTCTTAGGAAGAAAAATGTTCTCTTGGATCTTTGGAATTATTCAAGAAGCTCTTGCAGATAGTATTAAAAAT
Organism: Bubalus bubalis; assembly: GCF_019923935.1. Taxonomy (NCBI): domain Eukaryota; kingdom Metazoa; phylum Chordata; class Mammalia; order Artiodactyla; family Bovidae; genus Bubalus; species Bubalus bubalis. Next base: position 120,292,851 of record NC_059160.1, on the reverse strand, counting down.
TAAAGTGGCAGTTGAATTCTCAAAGTGCACAGTGGGAGTCCAGCCAGCAAATAAGCATAGAGGCTCGGCCTGGTCTACTCTGCAAACCTGAGAAGGGCTTCTCGTGAAGAGGGCTGGTGAGAGAACCCAGGGAGGGGTGTAAAATCATAGCTAGCATTTATCATTTCCCTGGAGCATGTTCTGCTGGAGTGGGGTGCAGGACATGGCTTCCTGGTTGGGTGGGCCCACATCTGAGCCTGAGAGGGGCTCATACCTGTGCAGCATCTCGGTTCTCAACTGGTGAATCCCCTCATCTGTAAAACGTGTATTAATTTGCTGAGGCTGTTATAACAAAATACCACAAAGTGGGCAGTTTAAACAACAAGACATTTATTGCTCACCGTTCTGGAGGGTGGAAGTCCAAGATTCAGGTGTCAGCAGGGGTGGTTCTTTCCGAGGTCTCTCACCTTGTCCTGTCAGTGGCCACCTTCTCCCTGTGTCTTCCCATGATCCTCCTATGAGCTTCCCTCTGTGCTTGTTTGTATCCTAATCTCCTCTTCTTATAAGGTCACTAGTTTTTTTTTGATTAGGGCCCATCCTAAACCCCTCATTTCAATTTAGTTACCTCTTTAAAGACCCTGTCTCCAAATATTGTCACACAGTCTGAAGTATGAGAGTTAGAGCTTCAGTACATGAATTCTGGGGGAACACAAATCAGCTCATAAAAATATGGATAATGCTACTGTACAGCACAGGGAACTTTGCTCAGTATTATATAACAACCTAAATGGGAAAAGAATTTAAAAAGAATAGATACATATATATTATAACTGAATCACTTTACTATGCACCTGAAACTAACACATTATTGATCAACTGTATTATAGTATAAAATAAAATGTTTTTAAATGTGGAAACACAACTTGTAGAGAGTATTATACTATGCTTATGTTGCATACTGAGTATTATAAACATATTATCTGTTGAGAATTATATCTATTAACCAAAGTTCTGTTTATAAGTATTTCTTTTTGTACACACACTGAAAAGAATTTTGCTTGATCGTCCATAATTTAATAGGAATCCTTACAATTATGTGTGAGACCAATATAGATGTTTACCAAAGGTTACTTACATCTAACTTTTCTTTAAGGAATGGAGATATTGTCATGTAATTTTCTTTGGAGTTATTTCAGGTATGCTTGGGGGCAAGGAGACTTCTCAAAAGAAGCAACAATGAGGATCAGGAGACAGAGAGCTATTGACCTAAATAAAAAAATAAATCATTTTGGGTGATGTGATCCAAAGGGCATAGACAGATTGACTAACCTGAATTTAGTTTCAGGTTTGCCTGGTGGCTCAGACGGTAAAGCATTTGCCTACAATGCGGGAGTGAGTGAAGTGAAGTTGCTCAGTTGTGTCCAACTCTTTGCGACCCCATGGACTGTAGCCTATCAGGCTCCTCTGTCCATGGGATTTTCCAGGCAAGAGTGCTGGAGTGGATTGCCATTTCCTTCTCCAGGGGATCTTCCCGACCCAGGAATCGAACCGGGGTCTCCCGCATTGCATGAGACCTGGGAGACCTGGGTTCAGTCCCTGGGTCGGGAAGATCTCCTGGTGAAGGCAATGGCAACCAACTCCAGTATTCTTGCCTGGAAAATCCCATGGACGGAGGAACCTGGTTAGGCTACAGTCCATGGGGTTGCAAAAAGTCAGACAAGACTGAGCGACTTCACTCACTCACTTACTCACTCACTCACTTGCATTTGTGTGACTTCCACCCTCAACAAATACTAGCTCCCTTCTCCTTGGTTACTGTGGTTACACACTCGAGAAGAATACGTGGTCTTGATTTGGGAAAAACACAGTTTTATGAATTGAAAATTCAACTATTTTGTTTTTTGTCTAGTGAATCAAAGCACAAAATAAAAAAACAATAAGCATGGGATGGATGGATGGGAAAGCAAAATAACAGAAACGTATGAGGACTTTTTTTTGAGTCTCGCTTGGTCTCCAGCTAAGTATTGACATGACTGTGGCTGGTGAATCCAATAGGAAGTTTCACTTCTACTTGTGGTCTTGCTGCCCTCTCAAGGTAGGTGCAGTGGAGTATCTGCTGTTACAGGTTATATCTCTGCTTTAAAGCCTTATCACCTCTTGCTCCATCAACCATGTCGCCGAGGCTGTTTGGTTTGGTGCTGCCATCAAGTCTCGTGTGATCCTCACTAGCTCTCAAAAGCCCCACATGGTCAGCATCCTGGGTCACCTGCAGAATGGACCTCCCCCAGATCATGTTCTGCATACAGGTATTCACATCACTCCATTGCCATCCCAATCTTCTCCGTTCACACCTTAGTGCCCAGGTTTCTAGATGAGAAACACAATTTTCTAATATCCCCCTAACATTCTACTTCTAAGCTTAACTTTAAGCCCAAGTTCCCTAAGATTCTGGGCTCCTGTTGTCCAATCCTTGTTCCAACCCATTCCCCTATCCACTTAATGAGGCTATTCTTACCTTTAATGAATTGCAGCTTTTCTACACCCTTCTATGCTGACATCAGGCATGACCTCCTATGGTGGCTGCCCTGAGTGACTCCACCTCCCAGCATTTGCACCCTCTGTAGTCCCCTCTCATTCTGAGTAGGGGTGATTCATATCACCTATAGAATATTCTAGAAATAACAGCAGCCATGTGAGTGCACCATCTTGAAGTCAAGCCCCTGGAAGACTGCAGCCCAACCAATACCATGACCACAATCTCAAGAGTTAGAACCAGCCAGCTAAGCTGCTCCCTAATTCCTGTCCACATAAACTGGAAAATAATAAATGCTGTTCTGGGCCACTATGTCCTGTGTTCACTTTTTAGGTGGCCATAAAAATGAATAAACCTCCCAAGCACACAAAACCTTGATAATGGATTCTTCTATCCTCAAAGCTTATTTGCATCATCCGAACATCTTTCCCTCATGCCTAGAAGTGAACTTCTGGTCTTACTGTTCAAAGTCCTCTTTCCTCTAAGCCCATCCACTAGGAACTAACAGGTGGAGAAGCAGTTTTTGCGGAGGGTGAAGGGACTCGGGGTGTCATCCTTCCCCTCACTTCCTCAGATCCTCACTTTGATTTCATTTCAGTGTCTGCCAAGGAAAGGTTTTCTGGAATCCTACTTCTTAATATCAAATTTATATTTAGTATAGAGTCTATACTCTATATATAGAAGGAAGTTAACCCAGGGGAAACGATCTGTATGTACTGTATACATGAGACACCCTGTGAGTCACATGTGCAAATAAGGGCATGGAATCACCCTGATTCCTTCACTTGTATCATCTTCTGATCCTGAATAAGCTATTGAATTACTGACTGGATTCAAAGGTTCAAGAACACAGAATTGGATGTACTGAGAAGGACTAGGACACCACTCTCATTAACCAATCAAGTGTCATCTCTGATAAAACTGTTGCACTAAAGTTGTGTGTGTGTGTGTGTGTGTGTGTGTGCTAAGTCACTTCAGTCATGTCCAACTCTTTGTGACCCTATGGACTGTAGCCTGCCAGGCTCTTCTGTCCATGGGACTCTCCAGGCAAGAATTCTGGAGAGGGTTGCCATACTCTCCTCCAGTGGATCTTCCCCACCCAGGGATTGAATCCATATCTCTTATATCTGCTGCTTTGGTAGGCAGCTTCTTCATCACTAGCGCCACATGGGAAGCCCCTTGCTAAAGTTTGTCCTCAACTTTCTCCTGCACCAAGAGGCCAGCGTGCATGCATCCACCAGGCTCTGCAGCAGCCCCTCACCCAGGCAGTGGTTCCCACACTGACGGGCCCGGGTGATGGGTGGTAACTGTGTCTCCTCCCCAACCCACCTGCCCCTCCATGGTGCAACTAAATACATTTGAAGGGGCTCTACAGTTCACGGTGACTTGGATATTCTCCCTGACATCTGAGAATCCCTCCTTTAAAGTGATATGAACACATGGGACCTAGAAGTAAAGGGCGGTCACTCCAGTCCTGGGGACACTCATGAATTGCTCATGAAATATTTGTGTTCAAACCTTGCTGGTGCTCTGCTTATATTGTGCCCTGTGCTTCTGTCAACCACACAGCATCACCACAGACCAGGTATCCTTTCAAACTTGACCTGTCCAAAAGGCATCTTTTGGGTTTTAAAAGATATGAAATTCTTTGCTCTTCTAAAACTCTCCTCAGGAATTTTCTGATGGCAGTGGGTTAGGACTCCACCCTCACTACTGAGAGCCTGGGTTCAATCCCTGGTCAGGGAACTAAAGTCCCACAAGCCATATTGTGCAGCCAAAACAATTTAATACTAATAAAAATAGTAAAACTCTCCTGGGAAGGACAGAACTTTGGTTTCAGTGACTGACTTTTAACTTCAGTTCCTTCAGCTCTGTTACCCATCAGAATAGTGCATCCTCCTCATGGACCACAGCCCATTCATTTTGGGACATCTACAGGACAGCCAGCTGGTTCCTGGCTTCTAGTCCCTGGATTAGAAAATTAATTCACCCGTTTATTCAAAGGTGAAAGTGAGGGGAATGTTTGCTGAATTGAAAGGGAAGCCTAGACTGTTTCTCAGTGAAATTTCTCTGTGAGACATTTCAGATTGCACCTGAATAAGAAAAATGTGCAGTTTAACAGAAAAAAAAAATTGTGTGTGTGTGTAATTCTGAATAGTCTCTACTAGCCTGGAAAATAAAACATGTGAAATATAAAAATAAGCATAGATCTATAAATTCATGTGTGCTGTGTGTGCTTAGTCATACAGTCGTGTCTGACTCTTTGCGACTCCATGGACTGTAGCCCATCAGGCTCCCCTGTCCATGGGGATTCTCCAGGCAAGAATACTGGAGTGGGTTGCCATGCCCTCCTCCAGGGTCTCTTCCCAGCCCAGGGATCAAACCCAGGTTTCCTGCATTGCAGGCAGATTCTTTACCATCTGAGCCATGGATTCATCTAATACATACTGAGTATCCACCATATGTGCCTACTGTATCAACAGTGAACAAAACACTGTCCTTTTTCTCATGAGGCCTACAGACAACAAACAGACAGGCACTGTTAAACTATTTAATAATAAATTTATTAAATGTTAGGGAAAAAGTAAATAATGTCTGTGAGCTGTCTGAGGGCACATTCTTGCTTCCTTATTCACAACTCCTTCCTCAGTACCTGGAATCCTGCCTGGCACATAGGAAGAACCTAACATGTAGAGAGAGATTTGATGAATTTATAGATTCATCATGAGAAATTATAATGAAAGGACAACTTAAATTGTGGGAAGTCAGAGAAAGGCATGACATATAAACACCAATGGGAAAGATAAGCAGGAATCACTCACATGAAGTGGGTGGGTTGCAGAAAAGCATTTCAGGAAGAAAGTAATATGGGCTTAAAAAAAAAAGTCTATGTGTTTTAAAGCTAAAATCACAAATCACAATGAAGTGATTTTTATTATAAAGACCTACATACCACAGGATGCAATAATGCAACAGAACTCCACACTTACAAAGTGGCAATTGCAAGAGATGTAAAGAGGCAAAGGTAAAAAACCCACCAATAAAGAGAAGATTCAACCACTCAGAATAAGACAAATCTAGTGAACCAAAAATAAAGGAGAATACAAGAGCTAAGCAACATAATCAAAAAGGTATCACATGACTTTTCATCCTGATAATAGAAAATACAACTTCCTTTCAAGGTACAAAGATCATTCATAAGGAACAAGGTCATCTATCAGGTCACAAAGAAAATATCAGTAAAGTTTTATAAAGTAGAGCTATTAAAAACAACAGCCTCTGTTTGCAATGAAATAAAACTAAAAATTATTAACAACAAAAAAAACAAAAAACACTGTTCCACCTGGACATATAAAAATTTCTACTGAGGACTCTTAGATGAACGGAAAATTATAAAGTAAAATTTCTAAAGCATAATAATATAAATACAATATATCAGAAGAGGAGATAGGACACACTGAAAGCAGTGACCATAGGAAAATTCATAGCCTTAAACACGTTTGTCAACAACAATAAAAGATTTTGAATAAATGAATTAAATTCCCAGCTCAAAAATCTTTTTGAACCAAGGCTTTTTTGTTCAACTAGAACAACAACAACAACAAAAACTAACTAAAGGAAAACACAAATATGGAAAAATTAAAGATAAAAGAAATTAGGTAGGTAGAAAAATAGTAGTTTTAACCACTAAATCAAATTTCTGGTTTTTAAAAATAAATAACAAAATAAATAAACCACTTGCTAACTTAAAAAAAGAAGAGGAGAAAGCACAAAAATACAAAATAAAAAAATGACATAGGAGAAATAACTATTAAAACAGAAAAAAATTAGTATTTTGCAGTCACCTATGCTAATCAATTTGAAAAAAAATGCGTGAAATGGATAATTTCCTAGGGAAATATAGTTAAGCAAAACTGCTCTTTTTAGATTTAGAAAGCTCAGACTAATGTTTATGGAATGTATGAAAAAAGTAACCAAGGAACTACAGCCTCAAAATGTGCGAGGCCTATATGATTCCAGGGGAAAGTACTACTAAACTTTCAAAAATAAGATAGCCCCTAAATTCTCTCAGAGCACTAAAAAAGAAGAAAGTTTTCCTAATTATTTTCTGAAGCAAATATAGCTCTGATGCCTGCACCTGTTAAAGATAGGTCAGAGAAAAGTAAAATTAGCAACCAACATGCTATATGAAAATTGAGGTCCAATTTCAAAATAAAAATTGATAAACAGAATTTAACAGCAAGTTAAGAAAATAATACATCATGACAAGATGGGGACTATTACAGAAATTCAAGACGGGGTCACTCCTAAGAAATTTATTAATGTAATAAAACCTATTAACAGATCTAAAGAGAAAAATCAAATGATTACCTGCATAGATGCTGCAAAACTTTTTATGAAAGTCAACATTCATTTGTGGTAAAAGAAAATGAAAATAGGAATTCACTGACATTTTGTTAATCATAGCTAGATTAACATAAAGATTAACATTAGATAGATACATAAAAATGTATCTGTCTAATGGGACTTTCTGGTGGTCCAATGGTTAATACTATCTGCCAAGGCAGGGTGTGTGTGTGTGTGATCCCTGGTTGGGGAACTAAGATACTTTTAATACTGGAGGTATTAAAAACAGTGCAATTAGGCAAGAGGAAAGCAATGACAGATTGGGCAGGTAAGAATTCAAAAGAATCAAACGCATTTCTATTTGCAGAGAGGCTGATCAGGCAACTGTAAAACTCAAGATAATGACTAAAATAAAAATAATTCAGTAAAGTAACAGGTTCTAGCAGTAACATGTAGAAACTATTGGCTTTCCTAAAAAGTTAGCTGGTAAAATGAGAGGGAAAAACTCATTTACAACAGCAACCAAGAAGATAAAGTAACCTGCTGCTGCTGCTAAGTCGCTTCAGTCATGTTCGACTCTGTGCGACCCCATAGACGGCAGCCCACCAGGCTCCCCCGTTCCTGGGATTCTCCAGGCAAGAACACTGGAGTGGGTTGCCATTTCCTTCTCTAATGCATGAAAGTGAAAAGTGAAAGTGAAGTCGCTCAGTCGTGTCCGACTTTTCGCGACCCCATGGACTGCAGCCTACCAGGCTTCTGCGTCCATGGGATTTTCCAGGCAAGAGTACTGGAGTGGGGTGCCATTGCCTTCTCCAGTATAGATACACTTGTAGGATATTATGCTGAGTGAAATAGGGCAGATGGAGAAAGACAGATACTATATAATATCACTTATAAGTGGAATCTAAAAAAGAAAATCTAGTGAATACAACAACAAAAAAAGAAACAGACTCACAGATACAGAGAATAAACTAGTGGTTACTAGTGGGGAGAGGAAGGAAGGTGAGGCAAGATGGGAGAGAGGATTAAGAGGTACAAACTACTGTGTATAAAATAAATAAGCTACAAGGATCTATTGTACAACACAGGGAATACAATCAATGTTTTACAATAGCTATAAATGGAGTATAATCTTTTAAAATGTGAATCACTATGTTGTATATCTGAAACTATATAATATAGTAAATCAACTGTGCTTCAGTGAAAAAGAAATATACCTTTTTTTTTTTAAAGGAGTTAGAAAGTTTATGCTAGAGCTTCATATAGAAAAACAACCAAGAATAATCTACATGGAAGATTAGCTCTGCCAAATATTAAAATCTATTCTAAACCCTCTTGGCACAGACTGAAAAGTAGAGTAGAACAAAAAGCCAAGAAATAGACCCTCATACATACAGGGGCTTGCCAGTGGTGCTAGGGGTAAAAAAATCTGCCTATCAATGCAGAAGACACAAGAGACAAGGGTTCGATTCCTGGGTCTGGAAGATCCCCTGGAAATGGCTATACAGTCCAGTATTCTTCCCTGGAAATTTTCATGGACAGAGGATCCTGGTGACCTCCAGTCTATGGGGCTACCGAGAATCAGACACAACTGAACAACTGACCACACACACATACATACAGAACTGTGGAATATGACAAATGTATATGTCAAATCACCAGAGCAAAAATGGGTTTTTTTAATAAATGGTACTGAAACTGGACAGTCATTAGGGAAAAGATAAAATTAACTCCATATCTTATACCATACATAAGAATAAATTCCAAATGAATCATGGATTTAAGAAGCCAAATACTCAGTGGCAAGAAGACACAGAAGAACTTTACAAAAAAGTTCTTAATGACCCCGATAAACCATGATGGTGTAGTCATTCACCTATAGCCAAACATCCTGGAGTGTGAAGTCAAGTGGGTCTTAGGAAGTATCACTACATACAAAGCTGATGGAGGTGATGGAATTCCAGTTGAGCTATTTCAAATCCTAAAAGATGATGCTGTGAAAGTGGATTTGCACTCCATGTGTAAGCAAATTTGGAAAATTCAGCAGTGCCCCAGGACTGGAAAAGGTCAGTTTTCATTCCAATCCCAAAGAAGGGCAATGCCAAAGAATGCTCAAACTACTGCACAGTTGCACTCATTTCACTTGATAGCAATGTAATGCTCAAAATTCTTCAAGCTAGGCTTCAGCAGTACCTGAAATAAGAACTTCCAGATGTACAAGCTGGATGTAGAAAAGGCAGAGGAACCAGAGATCAAATTGCCAACATCTGCTGGATCATCAAAAAAGCAAGAGAGTTCCAGAAAAACATCTACTTCTGCTTTATTGACTATGCCAAAACCTCTGTCTGTGTGGATCACAACAGACTGTGGAAAATTCTTCAAGCAATGGGAATACCAGAGCACCTGACCTGCCTCCTCATAAACCTGTTTGCAGGTCAAATATATATAATTATAATATATCAATAATATATATTATATATTATTAATATAATCTATATTGATATAAATTATACATTATATACACATTATTTATTTATATATGTACAGAATAAATATATATTCTTTATATATATATATTCTTTATGTATAAATATATATATATATATTTGAGTCATATTGCTGTACAACAGACATTATCACAACATTGTAAATCAATTACACTTCAATTTTTTTTAAAAAAGAGCCTTGCAATTTCTCTGCAAGGCTGTGCACAGAGCTGAAGCACTAAAGAGTTCCAGCTCCTTGCAAATCGCCATGGATAAAAAGCACTTTTTAGATTAGTAGTTGAATCCAAGGAGCTGGACTTAGTTGCTCCCATAAAGACACCATAATTAACAAAAGGGCTGTTGCAATTGAAAGCACAGACTGCTTATTGTGAATCCAGAGTGATTTCTCTGAGATCCAGTCACCTTCCCAGGTTAACAGGCAAATTCGAGTGGGAATGTGATCAGAATTCCCTCTCATTTTCCAAGTCTTTCTTTCTCTTCAGGGGTGAGAAAGGGCTTTGAGTTTACTTGGTAAACTTTCCCCTGGCCCTAGTGGTAAAGAACCCACATACCAGTGAAGTAGACATAAGAGACATAGCTTCGCTATTATAAACAGTGCTGCGATGAACATTGGGGTACTCGTGTCTCTTTCCCTTCTGGTTTCCTCAGTGTGTATGCCCAGCAGATGAATGGATAAGAAAGCTGTGGTACATATACACAATGGAGTATTATTCAGCCATTAAAAAGAATACATTTGAATCAGTTCTAATGAGGTGGATGAAACTGGAGCCTATTATACAGAGTGAAGTAAGCCAGAAAGAAAAACACCAATACAGTATACTAACGCATATATATGGAATTTAGAAAGATGGTAACAATAACCCTGTGTACGAGACAGCAAAAGAGAAACTGATGTATAGAACAGTCTTATGGACTCTGTGGGAGAGGGAGAGGGTGGGAAGATTTGGGAGAATGGCATTGAAACATGTAAAATATCATGTATGAAATGAGTTGCCAGTCCAGGTTTGATGCACGATACTGGATGCTTGGGGCTGGTGCACTGGGACGACCCAGAGGGATGGAATGGGGAGGGAGGAGGGAGGAGGGTTCAGGATGGGGAACACATGTATACCTGTGGCGGATTCATTTTGATATTTGGCAAAACTAATACAGTTATGTAAAGTTTAAAAATAAAATAAAGTTAAAAAAAAAAACAAAAAAACATAGCTTCGATCCGTGGATCAGGAAGATTCCATAGAGGAGAGCACAGCAAACCACTCCAGTATTCTTGCCTGGAGAATCCCCATGGACAGAGAAGCCTGGCTCATAGGGTCACACAAAGTTAGACATGACTGAAGTGACTTAGCATGAATACATGCAAACTTTCCCTGGAGCCTGCTGGGCTACAGCCCATAGGGTCACACAAAGTTAGACATGAGTGAAGTGACTTAGCATCCATGCATGCACTTTCCTCTGGCTCACCCACCACTAAAGCCCTCCCCCCACTGGCCATAGTGGCACAGGGTGGTGGGGGTGTCTTTCCAGTCACACATTTCAGACCACAGAGTGTCTGCAGACCCACTGGGCCATTCCCTTCTCCAGGGGATTTTCCCAACCAAGGTATCAAACCCAGGTCTCCCGCATTCCAAGTGGATTCTTTACCAGCTGAGCCACCAGGGAAGCCCAAGAATACTGGAGTGTGTAACCCATCCCTTCTCCAGGGGATCTTCCCAACCCAGGAACCAGGGTCTCCTGCATTGCAGGCAGATTCTTTACCAGCTGAGCTACGAGGGAAGCCCCTTTAGGGTCCAGGTGTGTGTTAATTCAGAATCCAGTGTCTAGGAAGCCCTAAAAGGAGAATCGCTTCTTTTTTCTAGGGCACAGCCTTGTTATCAGGTGGCCTCTGTTGCTTTCTGTTCAGTTTAGTTCAGTCACTCAGTCGTGTCCGACTCTTTGCCACCCCATGAATCGCAGCATGCCAGGCCTCCCTGTCCATAACCAACTCCAGGAGTTCACTCAAACTCATGTCCATCGAGTCAGTGATGCCATCCAGCCATCTCATCCTCTGTTGTCCCCTTCTCCTCCTGCCCCCCCAATCCCTCCCAGCATCAGAGTCTTTTCCAATGAGTCAACTCTTCACATGAGGTGGCCAGAGTATTGGAGTTTAAGGTTTAGCATCAGTCCTTCCAATGAACACCCAGGACTGATCTCCTTTAGAATGGACTCATTGGCTCTCCTTGCAGTCCAAGGGACTCTCAAGAGTCTTCTCCAGCACCACAGTTCTAAAGCATCAGTTCTTCGGCGCTCAGCTTTCTTCACAGTCCAACTCTCACATCCATACATGACCACTGGAAAAACCATAGCCTAGACTAGATGGATCTTTGTTGGCAAAGTAATATCTCTGCTTTTTAATATGCTATCTAGGTTGGTCATAACTTTCCTTCCAAGGAGTAAACATCTTTTAATTTCCTGGCTGCAATCACCATCTTCAGTGATTTTGGAGCCCATAAAAATAAAGTTAGTCACTGTTTCCACTGTTTCCCCATCTATTTCCCATGAAGTGATGGGACCAGATACCATGATCTTAGTTTTCTGAATGTTGAGCTTCTGTTGCTTTAGGTGAGACTTAAAAGGAGATCACAGTTTACAGGTGAGGCAGATACAGGGATCTCCTTCAGGGGCTCCCGGCCCCTCTTTCATGGACACTTCAGTGCCTCCCCTTGACACTGGTGCAACTGCTGAGTGCTTGACTAGAGAACACAGGGGAAGGTACTGCATATCAGAATCCAGGCCCAGGTCTCCAGATACTGACAACTTCCACTTCCTATTTCTTGGATTGTTCTGGGAAACCCAGAAGCCTCCATGCTGTGAGGAAGGCCAGACTAGCCATGTGGTGGGGTTGCTTGCAGGGACATTGCCCACCACCCCAGCTATTGCCCCCACCCCAATCTCATAGAAGACATGAGGCAAGCATCTGAGGATCCCTGGCCCCAGTCCCCATCTGACTGCAGCTCACCAAGAGACCCCAAGCAAGAACCAGCACATTCACAGTCATCGAACAGCTACTATAAAAACAAAAACAAAATAACAGTTTTGGCAGGATGGGGAAGAATTAAAACCCTGATGCATTGCTGGGGGCTGTAAAAGAGTGCTAGAAAACAGTCTGGTGAGTCCTCAGAAAATTGAACACAAAATTACCGTATGATTCGGTAATCCCATGCCTGGGTATTTATTACTCAAAGGGATTGGAAGCAGCAAGGACTCCTCTAGATATTGGTACACCAGTGTGCACAGCAGAATTATTAACAATAGTCAAAAGATAGAAACAACCCAAATGCCTGTTATTTAGTTGCCCAGTCATGTCTGATCTGACTCTTTTGGGACCCCATGGACTGTAACCCTCAAGTGTCCTCTGTTCATTGGATTCCCCAGGCAAGGATACTAGAGTGGGTTACCATTTCCATCTCCAGGGGATCTTCTCAACCCAGGGATCGAGCCCATGTCTCCTACATTGGCAAGCAGATTCTTTACCACTGAGACACCAGGGAAGCCCACCTATCAACAGATAAATGGATGCAAAACTGTGGTCCATACCATGGAAAATTATTCACCCTCAAAGGGGAAGGAAATTCTGACACAGGCTATAACACAGATGAATCTTGAAGGCATTATGCTAGTGGAAATAATTCAGTCACAAAGGAACAAATGCTCTGTGTGTGTGCATGTGTGTGTGTGTGTGTGTGTGTGTGTGTACGTGCACACACACCTGCTCAATCAACTGTCCGACTCTTTGAAACCCCATGGAGCAGTAGCCCACTAGGCTCCTCTGTCCATGGGATTTTCCAGGCAAGAATACTGGATTGGGTTGTCATTTCCTTCTCCAGGGCATCTTCCTGATCCAGGCATGGAACCTGTGTCTCCTGCACTAGCAGGTGGATTCTTTACTATTAGCACCACCTGGGAAGTCCAATAATTTCACTTATATGAGGTACCTAGAGCTGTCAAACACACAGAGACAGAAAGCAGATAATGGATGTTAGGGGCTGAGGGAGAGGGGATGTGGATTTAACACTTAATGGGGATAGAGTTTCTATTTGGGAAGGTGGAAAGTTCTGTGGATCCATGGATGGTGGTAATGGTTGCACAACAACATGAACAGACTTAAGGCCACTGAACTGTATGTTTTAAAATGGTTAAAATGACAAATTGTATATTATATATATTTAACCATGATAAAAGAGAAACATTCACAGAATTATGAAAGATAATGATAAATCATTGCTTTAATTTATTGTGTTTGTGAAGATTTGTAAGAAGACCTAGAATTGCACATCAGGGACTGAGCATCAGGAGCTCAGAATCTGGATGAACTGGGGGCTGGGGGCGGGGACAGGGCTGGCCATTTCATCCAGCTGCCAGGACAAGGGTGGACCTGGATCCCAGGCAGACTCTCCACCTGCACCAGGCAGGCTCAAGCTCAGAAGACCAGATTAGAATCTGGAAGGGGTTTGCCTGGAGGGCGTGCTTCTGGTCAGAGGTGGAGCCCAGGCTTGGGGTCCTGGAGCTGGAAGCCCAAAGGTGCTTTTCTGCAAGCCTTTCTTCCAGTTTCCCCAGCCCTATGCAAAAAAGTTAAACAAGCAGGGTGACAATATGCAGCCTTGACATACTCCTTTTCCTATTTGGAACCAATCTGTTGTTCCATGTCCAGTTCGAACTTTTGCTTTCTGACCTGCATAAAGGTTTCTCAAGAGGCAGGTCAAGTGGTATGGTATTCCCATCCCTTTCAGAATTTTCCACAGTTTATTGGGATCCACACAGTCAAATGCTTTGGCATAGTCAATAAGCAGAAATAGATGTTTTTCTGGAACTCTCTTGCTTTTTCCATGATCCAGCAGATGTTGGCAATTTGATCTCTGGTTCCTCTGCCTTTTCTAAAACCAGCTTGAACATCTGGAAGTTCACGGTTCACATACTGCTGAAGCCTGGCTTGGAGAATTTTGAACATTACTTTACTAGCATGTGAGATGAGTGCAATTGTGCAGTAGTTTGAGCATTCTTTGGCATTGCCTTTCTTTGGGATTGGAATGAAAACTGACCTTTTCCAGTCCTGTGGCCACTGCTGAGTTTTCCAAATGTGCTGGCATATTGAGTGCAGCACTTTCACAGCATCGTCTTTCAGGATTTGAAAGAGCTCGACTGGAATTCCATCACCGCCACTAGCTTTGTTCGTAGTGATGTTTTCTAAGGCCCACGTGACTTCACATTCCAGGATGTCTTGCTCTAGGTCAGTGATCACATCATCATGATTATCTGGGTCATGAAGATCTTTTTTGTACAGTTCAAAATGGCTGTCTGGGAGGGCCTTGCAAATAGCTGTGAAAAGAAAAGAAGTGAAAAGCAAAGGAGAAAAGGAAAGATAGAAGCATATGAATGCAGAAGTTCAAAGAATAGCAAGAAGAGATACGGAAGTCTTCTTCAGTGATCAATGCAAAGAAATAGAGGAAAACAACAGAATGGGAAAGACTAGAGGTCTCTTCAAGAAAATTAAAGATACCAAGGGAACATTTCATGTAAAGATGGGCTCAATAAAGGACAGAAATGGTTCAGACCTAACAAAAGCAGAAGATATTAAGAAGAGATGGCAAGAATACACAGAAGAACTGTACAAAAAAGATCTTCACAACCCAGGTAATCACGATGGTGTGATCACTGACCTAGAGCAAGACATCCTGGAATGTGAAGTCAAGTGGGCCTTAGAAAGCATCACTACGAACAAAGCTAGTGGCGGTGATGGAATTCCAGTCGAGCTCTTTCAAATCCTGAAAGACGATGCTGTGAAAGTGGTGCACTCAGTATGGCAGCACATTTGGAAAACTCAGCAGTGGCCACAGGACTGGAAAAGGTCAGTTTTCATTCCAATCCCAAAGAAAGGCAATGCCAAAGAATGCTCAAACTACCGCACAATTGCACTCATCTCACATGCTAGTAAAGTAATGCTCAAAATTCTCCAAGCCAGGCTTCAGCAATATGTGAACCATGAACTTCCAGATGTTCAAGCTGGTTTTAGAAAAGGCAGAGGAACCAGAGATCAAATTGCCAACATCCGCTGGATCATGGAAAAAGCAAGAGAGTTCCAGAAAAACATCGATTTCTGCTTTATTGACTATGCCAAAGCATTTGACTGTGTGGATCCCAATAAACTGTGGAAAATTCTGAAAGGGATGGGAATACCATACCACTTGACCTGCCTCTTGAGAAACCTTTATGCAGGTCAGAAAGCAAAAGTTTGAACTGGACATGGAACAACAGACTGGCTCCAAAAAGGAAAAGGAGTATGTCAAGGCTGCATATTGTCACCCTGCTTATTTAACTTATATGCAGAGTACATCATGAGAAACGCTGGGCTGGAAGAAGCACAAGGTGGAATCAAGATTGCCGGGAGAAATATCAATAACCTCAGATATGCAGATGATACCACCTTTATGGCAAAAAGTGAAGAGGAACTAAAAGCCTCTTGATGAAAGTGAAAGAGGAGAGTGAAAAAGTTGGCTTAAAGCTCAACATTCAGAAAATGAAGATCATGGCTTCTGGTCCTGTCACTTCATGGTAAATAGATGGGGAAACAATGGAAACAGTGTCAGACTTTATTTTGGGGGTTCCAAAATCGCTGCAGATGGTGATTGCAGCCAGGAAATTAAAAGACGCTTACTCCTTAGAAGGAACGTTATGACCAACCTAGATAGCATATTCAAAAGCAGAGACATTGCTTTGCCAACAAAGGTCCATCTAGTCAAGGCTATGGTTTTTCCATTAGTCATGTATGGATGTGAGAATTGGACTGTGAAGAAAGCTGAGCGCCGAAGAATTGATGCTTTTGAACTGTGGTGTTGGAGAAGACTCTTGAGAGTCCCCTTGGACTGCAAGGAGATCCAACCAGTCCATTCTAAAGGAAATCAACACTGGGTGTTCTTTGGAAGGAATGATGCTAAAGCTGAAACTCCAGTACTTTGGCCACCTGATGAGAAGAGTTGACTCATTGGAAAAGACTCTGATGCTGGGAGGGATTGGGGGCAGGAGGAGAAGGGGACGACAGAGGATGAGATGGCTGGATGGCATCACCGACTCGATGGATGTGAGTTTGAGTGAACTCTGGGAGTTGGTGATGGACAGGGAGGCCTGGCGTGCTGCAGTTCATGGGGTCGCAAAGAGTTGGACACGACTGAATGACTGAACCGACTGAACTCTGGGTATTCTTGCCACCTCTTCTTACATCTTCTGCTTCTGTTAGGTCCCTACAATTTCTGTCCTTTATCGAGCCCATCTTTGCATGAAATGTTCCCTTGGTATCTCTAATTTTCTTGAAGAGATCTCTAGTCTTTCCCATTCTATTGTTTTCCCCTATTTCCTTGCATTAATTGCTGAGGAAGTCTTTCTTATCTCTCCTTGCTATTCTTTGGAACTCTGCAGTCAGATACTTATATCTTTCCTTTTTTCCTTTGCTTTTTGCTCCTCTTCTTTTCACAGCTATTTGTAAGGCCTCCTCAAACAGCCATTTTACTTTTTTGCATTTCTTTTCCATGGGGATGGTCTTGATCCCTGTCTCCTGTACAACACTGGGCTATTACTCAGCCATAAAATAGAATGGCATAACGCCATCTGCATCTGCTTGGATGGATCTAGAGATCATTATAGTAAGTGAAGTCTGTCAGACAGAGAAAGACAAATACCATATAATAGAACTTATGTGTAGAATCTAAAATATAACACAATTAATACTTTGGCCACCTCATGAGAAGAATTGACTCATTGGAAAAGACCCTGATGCTGGGAGGGATTGGGGGCAGGAGGAGAAGGGGATGACAGAGGGTGAGATGGCTGGATGGCATCACTGACTCGATGGACATGAGTCTGAGTGAACTCTGGGAGTTGGTGATGGACAGGGAGGCCTGGCGTGCTGTGATTCATGGGGTCGCAAAGAGTTGGACATGACTGAGCGACAGAACCAAACTGAACTGAAACTTATTTACAAAACAGAAACAGACTACAGACACAGAGAACAGACTTGTGGTGGCCCAGTAGGGACAGGGTTGGGGGAAAGATGGAATGGGAGGTTAGGGTTAGCAAATGCAAACCACTATATAAAGGATGAATAAACAACAAAAGCTGACTCTATAAGGAATTATATTCAATATTCTGTGATAAACCATAATGGAAAAGAATATGAAAATAATATATATAAAGAATATATATATATATATATATATATATATATATGAAGTGAATCACTTTGCTGTACACCTGAAACACAGCATTGCAAATCAATGATTTTTCAATTAAAATACATAAACTTAAAAAAAATCAGCTATTATTTCTTACTTGCCAACTTCCTTTACTTAAACTCATCATTAATGTTAGACATCATTTTTAGCATATTGTGGGAATGATGAAAGATAAAATCTAAAATCCTGTGTGTGTGTCAGACAGTAAACTATTAAGAGGAGAAAGACAGGAAAGAAGAGAAACAGAAAAGAAGACAAGCCAACTCAAAATGTTTTCAAATATAAAATAATGGATCACAGAGCATCTTTCTTCCAAGTGGAGGAAAAAAAAAACAACATGTAATAGGAATTTTCTCTGTAGTTAATTCTTCTGTTAATGATTAAGAAATAGGAAAAAAAAAGACATAGGATCTAATATTTGGAACTCTTTGCTGAGCATAAGTTAATTTCCTTAGACATGAAGCAGTCTCAGAGTAAATGTTTGCAAGGGATTGTGCTTTTTAAAAGCATGTTTTAAAGTTTTCATATAAAATACATGCAATAATGCAGAAATCTTGAAAAATAAAGAAAAGCAGGGGAAAGCATTAACCCAAATTGCAACTTTATAACTGTTAGCATTTTCAAAACAGGCTTTTTGATTACTCTCTATTTTCTTAAATTCCAAATGCCTGCTCTTGTCATATTCCCTTGCTTTTATTTATTGCAACTTATATTCCTCATTTCTATTCATATCTTGAGAAACTGAGGTGCCAAATAACTTTCCTAATGCTGCACTTAGCAAGTAAGACAAAAAACAGGCCACTATCCTAATCATAAGACAGATCAGGAATAAAATGGTCTCCTGTATCCACATGTAGGTCCAGAATTCTTAGCCTGATTGCTGTAGAAGCTGGTGGTAAGAGTATCCACTCAGTTGCTGAAGTCAGCGTGTGGGAAGAGACCCAGCACAGAACTGCAAGGAGAGGGTGTCCTCCCAGCTGAGGAGCTGAGCAAACAGTTTCTGGAAGTAAATATTCATCCTGGGCAGTCTTAAATGGGTGTGGAGCAATGGAAAAAACACAAAACTCCAAATTCTGAGATATAGTCTGGCACTGAGTAGATTTATGGTCTTGCCTAAACTGATTTGTGGAACACAGACACTATATGGGAGAAATCTTTGAACTTTCATGTAGAGTTTTTTTTTTTTTTTCCTTCAGCTCTAAAATCTTATTATTCTAATGCTTTCATATATCACCAATCCTTGGAGGAAAAAAATATTACCTTGTAATGCTGCTGCTGCTGCTGCTAAGTTGCTTCAGTCGTGTCCGACTCTGTGCGACCCCATAGACGGCAGCCCACCAGGCTCCCCCGTCCCTGGGATTCTCTAGGCAAGAACACTAGACTGGGATTTCCTTCTCCAATTCATGAAAGTGAAAAGTGAAAGGGAAGTCACTCAGTCGTGTCCGACTCTTTGCCACCCCATGGACTGCAGCCTACCAGGCTCCTCCGTCCACGGGATTTTCCAGGCAAGAGTACTGGAGTGGAGTGCCATTGCCTTCTCCATACCTTGTAATAGGTAGTGTTAACTTGAAAAATCATCTTTGATAAACAATAAGGTCCTACTATATAGCACAGGGAACTATACTCAATTCCTTGTAATAAACTATAATGAAAAAATCTGAAAAAGAATATATATACATTGGTACACTTATATAACTGAATCACTCTTCTGTACATTTGAAATTAATACATTGTAAATTAACTACCCTTCAATTTAAACAAATAAAGGAAAATATAAAAAATCATCTTTGATCATCTCACTTTTATGTGGAATATTTAAAAAAAAAAATGTGAACTCATAGAAATAGATTGGTGGCTTGGTGGCTCCTAGAGGTGGAGATGGGGGTTGAGTAAAATAGGTGAAGATGGTCAAAAGGTATTATCTAGCTAACCAACTTAATAAAATAAATAAGTCCTGGGGGTATGATGTATAGCATGGTGACTAAAGTTAATGATACTGTGCTGCACACTTGAGAATTGCTGAGAGAATAGGTCTTAAACGTTCTCATCACAAGAAAAAATATTGTAACTACATATGCTGAAAGAGATTAACTAGGTATACTGTGGTGGTCATTTCTCAATGTATGTAAATATCAAATCATAATGCTATACATCTGAAACTAACACAACATTATATGTCAATTATGCCTTAATAAAAATAATTCAAAAATCTTCTTTGTTTAGCTTACACAGTTGTCAATTAGCCTCAAGTTAATTATTAACTTGATGTGACTTCTATAGTTGAGCCGATCGATTATCAATCTTCTTTTCCTTGAATATCTTTCAATACACTTTCCTTTAACACACTACAAGTCAATTAAATCCTATCTTGGGACCAAATAAAACTAAAATGTTCAGAGGCTTGAAGTTTACCAGCCTGGAAACTTATTGTTGATGGCAGATGGATGGGCTGAGGCCAGTTCACAATGAGAGAACAAGCCATGCCATGTATCCCAAATCACGTATGAACTCAAATTGTAAACAAAAACACCTTTGCTTAAACCTGTTTTCATAATTGCTGTTACTGAAAAGCTTTGATTTATTGCTTTAATTAAGACATGGATTAATAACTCATAGGTTTAATTATTACTGAAGGCAATGATTGTTTATCTTGCTAAACTTTCCTAATTTAAAAAACCTTGAGCCCACCTTACTGAACACTGAGTGAAATCTACATAAGTAGTTGGAGGCCCCACTGAATGTGGGTTATGGGTGCTTCTGCAAAGTTATATATAATTTCAAATTTTGTAAATAAAAAATTAATAAAAATAATAAATTCAACTTTTCAGTTATTTATTATAATTCATTTGGAAAGTTTGATTTTTTCAATTAAAAGTGGTATTTTTTTAGTGGAAAGGGGGAAGGGAGTGACACAGAGGCAACTTGGCAACTTTTGGCACCTTCTTTCCAGGTCATCCATGGGCTTCCCAACACATAGCAGTGTCAGGAGAGCTTGATATGTTAAGAGTTGTTCAATAAAAACTTTAACAACACTCTTTTGTTAAGTAAATACTCATGCCCCTAATTATTTTTCTTTTGAAGATTTGATTTTTAAAGATATCAGATTTTCTTAAATCAGGACACATCCACAAATGTAAACACTGATTTCAGAATCACCAGGCAAAAAAAAAAGAGAGAGGGAACATCTGCAAAAGAAGAAACCACAGACTCTAATCAAGAAACTAAAATCTCTAATCTCTATGCCCTAATAGATTCTTCCTTAGGTACTGGAGAGGGATGCAAGTGGGTAGCAGGTGAAAGGCAGGGTCTTCTGTGATATTTTGCCCTGAGGTAGAGGTGGAGGTGCTCCCCTGGTAGTTCAGTTGTTAAAAATAAAATACTCCTGCAATGCAGGAGACCCTGGTTTGATTCCTGGGTCAGTATGATCCCCTGGAGAAGGGATAGGCTGGCCACTCCAGTTGTCAGGCTTCCCTGGTGGCTCAGACGGTAGTCTCCACCTGCATGCCAGAGACCTGGGTTTGATGCTTGGCTTGGGAAGATCCCCTGAAAGAGGAAATGGCAACCCACTCTAATATACTTGCCTAGAGAATCCCCATGGACTGTCCAGGTCACAAAGAGTCGGAGACACAGTGTGATAGCAGGTAAGAATAATGTGGATAATTAGAAAATAAAATATTTCATAAAGCCTTTGAGTAGTTTAAAACATTTTTACCTTTAATCATAACCACTGTGTTAGTGGGGTCAGCATCATGGCTTCATGAGAAGCTCCCTTTGTCTCACTCCTTCAACCTACAACTAGTAAAACATCCACAACTCAACAAAGGTGCCTCTGCCCAGCACACCAAGACTCTGGAGAGTTCCTCACACCTATGCATCTGAAGGTGGGTGATAGAACACATGGAGAAGGCAGATGCCA
The DNA here is from genome assembly GCF_019923935.1 of Bubalus bubalis. Classification (NCBI taxonomy): domain Eukaryota; kingdom Metazoa; phylum Chordata; class Mammalia; order Artiodactyla; family Bovidae; genus Bubalus; species Bubalus bubalis. Next base: position 120,271,311 of record NC_059160.1, on the reverse strand, counting down.
GCAGTGCTCAGCACCCTTTGCCCCAGATACAGCCACACCAATGGCCACAGGGAACAGGGCAGTGGTCGTGGCAGGGCTCAAATTGTGTGGGCCCCGGTCCCTCAAGCTTCAGCAGCACCTGCCAACCCAGTCCCCCACACATGGAGAAGGCATCTGCCACCTCAAGTCCCCCTCTCTCCCACTACTCACCCTGTGCTGAAGTGCCTGCCTCCAGTGACGCAATGTATGGCAGAGGACCCTGCCATCCCATGCCCTCAGCAGCAATGCCAGTGACAACAGTGACACCAGCAGCACAGGGCACCAGCGACCCTGGAGGTACCAGCAGCACCAAGGGCACCTGCAACACCTCTGACAGAGGTCAGGAAGGGTGCAAAGTGCCAGTTCTCAAATATAATGAGAGGCTGCACATGTAGGGAAACCAAAACCTTGTGCTCTAGCGCCACCTACTGGAAAACCAAAGAAAAACCTCAAATTGTGAAGCTGTTCAATTGTGATACTGCTAAGTCACTTCAGTCGTGTCCGACTCTTAGTGACCCCATGGACTGCAGCCTACCAGACTTCTCCATCCATGGGATTTTCCAGGCAAGAGTACTGTAGTGGGGTGCCATTGCCTTCTGCAAGATAATCAATGTAAAAAAAGGATTTGCGGGAAGTACCCTGGTGGTCCAGTGATTAAAAATCCACCTTCCAATGTAGGGGACGCAGATCCTTGGTGGGGGAGCTAAGATCCCACATGCCAGAATGGAACTGAATTCCTGCACCACAACTACCGTGCCCAGGTTCCTCAACTAAAAACTCCACTGCCACAAGAAGCCCAGCGCTGCCACTAGGACCTAATACAGCCAAATAAATATATGCATTTTTTTTAATATTACCTAAATAAGAAAGGTTCGGCTATTTCAAAGGCACCCTCAGAAGAACAATTCATCAATCACCATGAAAAACCATGGTAACACAATATCACAAAAAGAAAATGACAATTCTCCAGAAATTAAACTTAAAATCACAGAAGTCTGTGATATAACTGATAGAGAATGCAAAATAGCTGTTATGAAGAAACTTAACAAGTTACAAGAAAAGCCAGAAAGGATATTCAGTGAGCTTAGGAATAAAATTAATGAACAGAAGGAATACTTAACCAAAGAGATTAGAACTCTAAAAAGAATCAAATAGTAATTCTGGAGCCAAAGAACTTAACAAGATGAAGGATACATTACAAAGTATTGGAAATAGAGAAGATCATACAGAAGATAGAATTAGTGAACTTGAAAACAGAAATATAGAAATGATTCAGGTAGAAGATGACATAAAATAAAGATTTTTTTAATGAAAAAATTCTATAAGAACTATTTGACTCCACCAAGAAAGGCAACATTAGGATAATGGGTATCCTAATGAACGAGAAGAGATGGAGAAGGGAGCTGAGAGGTTATTGAAAAAAATAGTTGAGAACTTTCCAAACTGGGGAAGGAACTGGATATACATGTCAATGAAGTTAAGAGAACCCCTGGGTACCTCAGTGTAAAAAGACATTATCCAAGATACATTATATTAAAGTTGTCAAAAGTTACAATTTTGAAAAGAATTATAAAGACAGCCAGCAGAAAAAAGAAAGTAACTACCATTAGGCTATCAGCAGATTTCTGAGCATAAACTCCACGAGAGAGAGCATAAACTCCAAATAATAAAATATTTAAAACTGTCAGCAAAGAATACTCTAACCAGGGAAGTTATCCTTTAGATATAAAGGAGGAATACAGGCTCTCCCATACAAACAAAAGCTTAGAGAGTTTGTTATCACCAAAGCTTTATAAGAAATGTTGAAATGAAATTGGTTTCATGGTTTTCGACAATGTCTTCCTCGGTTTTTTCTTTGTGTTTCATGTCTCTGTCCTAGATTTGTGTTCTGTGGTTACCACAAGGTTTGTGTGAAAGGTCTCATAGATAAAATGGCCCTTTTTCTGATGACAGTTTTTCAGAACTCTATATCTGAAATGAAAACTGAAAAGTACATAAAACTTTGAGTAAGGTGATAAATAGAGAAAATCAGAAAATTACAACTCTACATAAGAATGAATTGTGAAACACTTAAAGCATAAAGGTTAAATGGGGAAAGAAGCAGTAAAAATAAATAGAGTCACTAAATTTGGTAGTGAACTCACAACATAAAAAGGAATGAATTGAGACAACAAAACACAAAAAGGGAAGAGAAAAAGAACTGAACCTTTAGAGGCTAATGACGATGAAATGCTGTCATCAGAAAAAGGGCCATTTTATCTATGAGACCTTTCACACAAACCTTGTGGTAACCACAGAACACAAATCTAGGACAGAGACATGAAACACAAAGAAAAAACCGAGGAAGACATTGTCGAAAACCATGAAACCAAAATGTCAGACAGAGACACACAGAAAAACAAGCAATGGAAATAGAGAGCAGCCAGAAAACAAAAGATAAAATGTAAGTCCTAGGTCCTCATCTATTAATAATCGTCCTAGATGTAAATAGACTGAATTCACCAGTCAAAAGACACAGAGTGGCTGGATAAATTAAAAAATAAGATCCACCTACCTACATTTTCCAGGAGACTCATCTCAGTTCTAAAGACAAAAATAGATTCAAAGTGAAGGAGTGAAAGATGATACTCCAAATGAATGGCAACCAAGAGAAAGTGGGCATAGCCAAACTCATGTAAGACAAATAGACTTGAGGCTAAAAAAAAGGTTCAGTTCAGTTCAGTCACTCAGTCATGTCTGACTCTTTGCCACCCCATGAACTGCAGCACATCAGGCTTCCCTGTCCATCACCAACTCCCAAAGTTTGCTCAAACTCATGTCCAACCAGTCAGTGATGCCATCCAACTATCTCACCCTCTGTTGTCCCCTTTTCTTCCCACCTTCAATCTTCCCCAGCATCAGGGTCTTTTCCAGTGAGTCAATTCTTCGCATTAGGTGGCCAAATTATTGGAGTTTCAGCTTCAGCATCAGTCCTTCCAATGAATATTCAGGACTGATTTCCTTTAGGATGTACTGGTTGGATGTCCTTGCAGTCCAAAGGACTCTCAAGAGTCCTCTCCAACACCACAGTGCAAAAGCATCAATTCTATGGCACTCAGCTTTCTTTACAGTCCAACTCTCACATCCATACATGACTACTGGAAAAACCACAGCTTTGACTAGACAGACCTTTGTTGGTAAAGTAATGCCTCTGCTTTTTAATATGCTGTCTAAGTTGGTCATAGCTTTTCTTCCAAGGAGCAAGCGTCTTTTAACTTCATGGCTGCAGTCACCATCTGCAGTGATTTTGGAGCCCAAGAAAATAAAGTTACTCACTGTTTCCATTGTTTCCCCATTTATTTGCCATGAAGATGAAAGGTTGTTGCTGAATGAAAAGACGTCAGGATTCTTGGTCTCCAGAGGAGAAGGATTCAATCCGGGGCCAGAGACAAGGCTTGATTGCTCAGAGATTTTGTGTAATAAAGTTTTATTAAAGTATAAAGGAGATAGAGAAAGCTTCTGACATAGGTATCAGAAGGGGGCAGAAAGAGTACCCCCCAGCTAGTTTTCAGCTGGATGTTATATAGTCACTAACAGTCTGTTAATGAAAGAAAGGAATGTCTTAAAACTCAGAATGGCACCAGGCCCCTTACCTATAAGATGTATTTTGGGATAATCTTGGCACCAGATGATTCATCTTGGGCCATAAAATGATTAACTTGAATCTTGTAGAAGGACAGATTACCATACAAATAGTTTTGTTTACATAGATTAGGGAAACAATATCTGAGTATAACATACTGGTTTTTCAAGTACGTTCTGAGCCATTAGGCGGAACCGACTTGAAGACAGAGTCTGGGGTAAATGCATAGTACATTAACATAGCTTAAGACAAACATTTCCATAAGAAAAATGCATTGGTTATCTCAAGGTTTGAGAGTAGTTAACTTCAGGTGAAACCAGGTGTCATTATGGCAACACAATATTTTAAGAGAAACCTCCTTTTAAATTTGTATAGAGAAGAAAAAAATATCGTTAGTTTGTTTCCTCCTGCCTCTTAAGAGAGATAAAAATGTCTAACACTTGCAGGCTATTTTCTCCCTTTGGAGACCCCTGGCCTTCCTGCCTGTTACCCTCTCAACGTGATGGGACCGGATGCCATGATCTTCTTTTTTGAATGTTGAGTTTTAAGTCAGCTTTTTCACTCTCCAGTTTCACTTTCATCAAGAGGCCCTTTAGTTCTTCTTTGCTTTCTGCCATAAGCATGGTATCATCTGCATATCTGAGGTTATTGATATTTCTCCCGGAAATCTTGATTCCAGTTTGTGCTTCATCCAGCCTGGCATTCGCATGATGTACTCTGCATATAAGTTAAATAGGAGGGTGACAATATACAGGCTTGATGTACTCCTTTCCCAATCTGGAACCAGTCTGCTGTTCCATGTTCAGTTCTAACTGTTGCTTTTTGACCTGCATACAGATTTCTCAGGAGGCAAGACAGGTGGTTTGGTATTCCTGTCTCTTTAAAAATTTTCCACAGTTTGTTGTGATCAACATAGTCAAAGGCTCTAGCATAGTCAATAAAGCAAAATTAGATGTTTTTCTGGAATTCTCTTGCTTTTTCTATGATCCAACAGATGTTGGTGATTTGATCTCTGGTTCCTCTGCCTTTTCTAAATCCAGTTTGAACATCCGGATTTTCACAGTTCATGTACTGTTGAAGCCTAGCTCCAAGCCTAGCTTGGAGAATTTTGAGCATTACTTTACTAGCATGTGAGTTGAGTGCAATTCTGTGATAGTTTGAACATTCTTTGGCATTGCCTTTCTTTGGGATTGGAATGAAATGTGATCTTTTCCAGTCCTGTGGCCACTGCTGAGTTTTCCAAATTTGCTGGCATATTGAGTGAGGCACTTTCACAGCATCATCTTTTAGGATTTTCAATAGCTCAACTGGAATTCCATCACCTCCACTAGCTTTGTCCACAGTGATGCTTCCTAAGACACACTTGACTTTCCACTCCAGGATGTCTGGCTCTATGTAAGTGATCACACCATCATGGTTATAAGGTTTATTAAGATCTTTTGTGTATAAGTTCTTCTGTGTATTCCTGCCACCTCTGCTTAATATCTTCAGCTTCTGTTAGGTCCATACTGTTTCTGTCCTTTATTGTGCCCATCTTGCATGAAATGTTCCCTTGGTATCTCTAATTCTCTTGAAGAGATCTCTAGTCTTTCCGATACTATTGCTTTCCTCTATTTCTTTGCATTCATCACTTAGGAAGGCTTTCTTATCTCTTCTTGCTATTCTTTGGAACTCTGCATTCAGATGGATATATCGTTCCTTTTCTCCTTTGCCTTTCACTTCTCTTCTTTTCTCAGCTATTTGTAAGACCTCCTCAGATAACCATTTTGCCTTTTGCATTTTCTTTTTCTTGGGGATGGTTTTGATCTCAAAAAAGGTAACATGAGACAAAGATGGACATTATGTAATGATAAAAGGGACAACCCATCAAAAAGACACAACAGTTTTTAATATATATGTACCTAACATATGAGTACTGTGTGGATCACAATAAACTGTGGAAAATTCATTGAGAGATGGGAATACCAGACCACCTGACCTGCCTCTTGAGAAATCTGTATACAGGTCAGGAAGCAACAGTTAGAACTGGACATGAAACAATGGACTGGTTCCAAATAGGAGAAGGAATACATCAAGGTTGTATAATGTCACCATGTTTATTCAACTTATATGCAGAGTACATCATGAGAAATGGTGGGCTAGAAGAAGCACAAGCTGGAATTAAGATTGCTGGGAGAAATACCAATAACTTCAAGTATGCAGATGATACCACCTTTACGGCAGAAAGTGAAGAAGAACTAAAGAGCCTCTTGATGAAAGGGAAAGAGGAGAGTGAAAAAGCTGGCTTAAAGGTCAACATTCAAAAAATGAAGATCATGGCATCCAGTCCCATCACTTCATGGCAAATAGATGGAGAAACAGTGGAAATAGTGGCAAAATTTTTTGGGGGGAGGCTACAAAATCACTGCAGATGGTGATTGCAGCCATGAAATTAGAAGATGCTTACTCCTTGGAAGAAAAGTTATGACCAACCTAGAGAGCATATTAAAAAGCAGAGACATTACTTGGCCAACAAAGGTCCGTCTAGGCAAAGCTATGTTTTTTTTTTTAATAGTCATGTATGGGTGTGAATGTTGGACTATAAAGAAAGCTGAACAGTTCAAAATTAATGCTTTTGAACTGTGGTGTTGGAGAAGACTCTTGAGTCCCTTGGACTGCAAGGAGATCCAACCAGTTCACTCTAAAGGAGATCAGTCCTTGGTGTTCATTGGAAGGACTGATGCTGAAGGTGAAACTCCAATACTTTGGCCACCTGATGCGAAAAGCTGACTCACTGGAAAAGACCCTGATGCTGGGAAGGATTGACGGTGAGAGGAGAAGGGGATGACAGAGGATGAGATGGTTAGATGGCATCACTGACTCAATGGGCATGAGTTTGAGTAAACTGCAGGAGTTGGTGATAGACAGAGAGGCCCGGCATGCTGCAGTCCATAGTGTTGCAGAGTAGGACACGACTGAGCGACTGAACTGAACTGAACTGAACATAGGAGCACCGGAATATATACAACTATTAGGAGACCTAAAGGGAGAACTTGATATCAAGAAAATCATAGTAGGGAACTTTAATATCCCACTTAGATCAGTGAATAGGTAATCCAGAAAGAAAGTCAACAAGGAAACAGAAGCCTTAATTGAAATATTAGACCAAGTAGACTTAAAAGAATCATACAGAACATTACATCCAAATGTAGCAGAATACACAGTTCAGTTCAGTTCAGTCCCTCAGTCGTGTCCAACTCTTTGCAACACTATGGACTGCAGCACACCAGGCCTCTCTGTCCATCACCAACTCCTGCAGTTTACTCAAACTCATGTCCATTGAGTCAGTGATGCCATCTAACCATCTCATCCTCTGTCATCCCCTTCTTCTCTCACATTCAATCTTTCCCAGCACTCTTTTCAGGGGCACATGAAGCATTCTCAAGGGTAGATTATATGTTGGGACACAAAAGTCTCAATAAATTTAAGATTAAAATCATATCAAGCATCTTTTCTAGCCACAGTTGTATGACATTAGAAATCAATCGCAAAAAGAAAGCTAGATAAATCACAAATACATGGAAATTAAACAACATGCTACTGATCAACTATTGGCTCTATGAAGAACTGAAAGGAGAAATTTTAAAAATACCAAAAGATAAATGAAAATATGATATACCAAAATTGTGGGATGTAACAAAAGCAGTACTAAGAGGGCCATTTATAGCAATATGGGCCTAGCTCAAGAAACAAGAAGAATCTCAAATAAACAATCAAACTGTACATTAAAATGAATTATAAAATGAAAAACAAACAAAATCCAAAGTCAGTAGAAGATAGGAAATAAGAAAAATCAGACAGAAAGAGGCAAATAGAGATTAAAATGACAATAGAAAGGATCAATGAAACTAAGAATTGGTTCTTTGAAAAAGAAACAAAACTGGCAAACTTTTAGCTAGCCTAAGGAAAGAAGAAGAGATGGCTCAGATAAATAAAATCAGAAATAAAAGAGGAGAAATTATAAGAGATACCAAAGAAATACAAAGGATTTTAGGAGAATGCTATGAATAGTTATACACTCATTGGACAACCTAAAAGAAATGAATAAATTCTTAGACACATGCAACATTACAAGACTGAATCACGAAGAAATGGAAAATCTGAATAGGCTGATCACTAGTAAAGATATTGACGGAGAAGGACATGGCACCCCACTCCAGTACTCTTGCCTGGACAATCCCATGGACAGAGGAGCCTGGTGGGCTGCAGTCCATGGGGTCGCGGTGAGTCGGACATGACTAAATGACTTCACTTTCACTTTTCACTTTCATGCGTTGGAGAAGGAAATGGCAACCCACTCCAGTGTTCTTGCCTGCAGAATCCCAGGGATGGGTAAGCCTGGTGGGCTGCCGTCTATGGGGTCGCACAGAGTTGAACACGACTGAAGCGACTTCAGTAAAGATATTGAAACGGTAATCAAAAGCCTCTCATAAAACAATAGTACAGGAGGAAATGGCTTCACAGGTGAATTCTACCAAACTTTCAGAGAAGATGTAATAATTATCTCTCTCAAACGCTTTCCAAAAATTGAAGAGTAGGGAATGTTCCTCTACAAGGTCAACATTACTAAACCAGGAAAAGACAACACAAAAAAAGATAGTTATAGACTAATATCTCTGACAAACATGCAAAAACCTTCAGAAAAATTTTAGGAAAGCAAACATATCAACATACTAAAAGAATCATACTAAAAGGTCAGGCTTCCCTGTTCTTCACTATCTTCCAGAGTTTGCTCAAACTCATGTCCATTGAGTTGGTGGTGCTATCTAACCATCTCATCCTCTTTCACCCCCTTCCCATTTTACCTTCAATCTTTCCCAGAATCAGGGTCTTTTCCAGTGAGCTAGTTCTTTACATCACGTAGCCGAAGTATTGGAGCTTCAGCTCCAGCATCAAACCTTCAAGGTTGATTCTCTTGAGAACTGACTGGTTTGATCTTCTTGTGTCCAAGGAACTCTCAAGAGTCCTCTCCAGCATCACAATTTGAAAGCATCAGTTGTTTGGTACTCAACCTTCTGTATGGTCCAACTCTCACATCCATACATGACTACTGGAAAAATTATAGCTTTGACTATACAGACCTTTGTCGGCAAAGTGACTTCTTTACTTTTTTATTACTCTGTCTATGTTTGTCATAGCTTTTCTTCCAAGGAGCAAGTGTCTTTTAATTTCATGGCTGCAGTCACCCTCTACAGTAATTTTGGAGCCCAAGAAAATAAAGTCTGTCACTGTTTCTACTTTTTACCCTTCTATTTGCCATGAAGTGATGAGACTAGATGCCATTATCTTAGTTTTTTGAATGTTGAGATTTCATCAAGAGGCTCTTTAGTTCCTCTTTGCTTTCTGCCATTAGAGTGATATCATCTGCATATCTGAAGTTGTTGACATTTCTCCTAGCAATCTTGATTCCAGCTTGTGATTCATCCAGCCCATCATTTTGTATGATGCATGTAAGTCAAATAAACAGGGTGATGATATACAGGTTTGTTGAAATCCTTTCCCAACTTTGAACCAGTCCATTGTTCTATGTAAGGTTCTAACTGTCACTTCTTGACCCCCATACAGGTTTCTCAGGAGATGGGTAAGATGGTCTGGTATTCACATTTCTTTAAGAATTTTCACAATTTGTTTTGATCCACACAGTCAAAGGCTTTAGCATAGTCAATGAAGCAGAAATAGATGTTTTTCTGGAATTCCCTTGCTTTTGTTATGATCCATCCTCGATAAGAAAGAATCTCAAAGCCAGGGAGAAAAAAAAAATACATGCTTTATAATTCTTTAAAAAAAAAACTAAATAATGACATTTATAAGATTATTTTTTAAGAATTTATATATTTCATTGAAATACACATTGGATTTTCTTTTCTGGGTATCTGTGAGCTTTAATTCTACACATCTATGAAAGTCAGGCTTTCAGGGCTTGTCACCAGGATCTGAATTAAACTTATCTTGGGCACCATACATCCCAGCTTTCATGACCTTTATAAAGTGCTGTGTAAGACATTTACACACAACTCCTTCATAGTTACAGCCTAAGCTCTTTATGGTCAAGAGCAACCATAGCATGTTTGAAGGTCTTATGAAATCAAAAGGAAGTCTGTAATTGTTTTTAGTATGTACTGACTGCATACTTGTGGTCTAATCATTCCCAAGTACAATAAACTCTGGATAATATGATTAAATACTTCTGGTGTGGTTATTTCAACCTTTGTATTGTTACTATTGTTTTGGATGCTTGCTTGGTAAGAAAGCATAGCAGAAACTAGTAATAGCTGCACTGCTTGGGTCCAACTGTGTAGTCACTGTTCTCAGATACTGAAGACTAATAATAAAAGATCATAACCTAGAAAATATATGACCACACAAAAAACTACAAATAGATTTTTACAGCAGCTTTAATGATACTTGCAAAATTTGGAAGCATCTGAGATGTCTTTCAATACGGATAAACTGGTTCATCCAAACACTAGATTATTCAGCACTAAAAAGAAGTAAGCTATTGAGACATGAAATGATATTAAGGAAACTATTAATAAATGTATGCATGCATGTGTGCTAAGTTGTTTCAGTTGTATCTGACTCTGTGCAACCCTATGGACTGTATCCTATCAGGCTCCTCTGTCCATGGGATTCTCCAGGCAAGAATACTGGACTGGATTGCCATGCTCACCTCTAGAGGGTCTTCCCAACCCAAGGATGGACCCTGCTTCTCTTATGTCTCCTGCATTAGTAGGCAAGTTCTTTACCACTAGCACCACCTGGGAAGCCCCAGAAAGCTTATATGATCAGATAAATAAACAAGTCAGTCTGAAAAGGCTACATACTATATGATTCTAACTATATGTCATTCTGGAAAAGACCAAACTGTGGAGACAGTAAGAGCAGTGGTTGCCAGGGGTTAAGAGAAGGAAGTGGTGGAAGGCATAGCACAAGATTTTAGGACAATGAGATATTCTGTATAACATCATGGTGGATATGTGTCATTATATACTTAGCAAACCTGTATAATGCCCAGCACCAAGGATGACTGTAATGTAAACTCCGGGGGTTGAAGTTGGGTGATGGTAATGTGTCAGTATAGGTTCATCCATTGTAACAAGTGTCCTACGTGGTGGGGATATCGATAGTGGGGATGACTGAGCATGCCTGAGGGCCGAAGGTAGATTGATACTCTATATTTTCTGCTCAATTTTGCTGAGAACCTAAAACTGCTATTAAAAATCATCTTTAAAAAAATATACCCTGAATCTTCACAGTAAGTTTAGCTTCCTTCACGATCAGACTTTTACTGGTGATTGATGTAAATAATATCCTTCCTCGTGTCTCACCTGCATAGTGCCAGGGAGGGAGCAGACCTCCAAGGATTTCTCCCTTCCTATGCTTCCCAGCTTCCTGATAAGCAAACAACAGCCCACTTATATAACAGAAAAGGAGTTACATTATTCCCTTTTACTAGTCAGCTCACAATTATTCCTTAAATTCATCTTTTTTAATTCATTTAATGATCAAAGCATTAAAAAAAAATTAGAAATTGGGGATTGCAAAAGTTGATCCTGCTACGAAATGCTGGCTTTGATAATGCCTCAGTGGTTGCAATGCCACATGCTCACCATTAGAGGGCACCATTCTCCCAGGTCCAGGGATACAGTCCCACCTGCTGAAAATGAACTGGTGCTCAAGGTGGCTGGATTATTAAACATTACAGCTGTCACATAATGATGAATGGCACCCCACTCCAGTACTCTTGCCTGGAAAATCCCATGGACGGAGGAGCCTGGTAGGCTGCAGTCCATGGGGTCGCTAGAGTCGGACACGACTGAGTGACGTCACTTTCACTTTTCACTTTCGTGCATTGGAGGAGGAAATGGCAACCCACTCCAGTGTTCTTGCCTGGAGAATCCCAGGGACGGCGGGGCCTGGTGGGCTGCTGTCTATGGGGTCGCACAGAGTCGGACACGACTGAAGCGACTTAGCAGCAGCAGCAAAGTGTCTAATGCAGCTCTGAAACAGAAATTCAGAAACATTGCTAAATGCAGTATAAACTATAAATGTGAAGTTGTCTTTCATTTTTTGTTTATATACGGTTAAAGTGCTGCACTCAACATGCCAGCAAATTTGGAAAACTCAGCAGTGGCCACAGGACTGGAAAAGATCAGTCTTCATGCCAAGCACAAAGAAAGGCAATGCCAGAGAATGTTCAAAGTACCACACAATTGCACTCATCTCACATGCTAGTAAAAGTAATGCTCAAAATTCTCCAAGCCAGGCTTCATCAGTACGTGAACCATAAACTTCCAGATGTTCAAGCTGGATTTAGAAAAGGCAGAGGAATGAGAGATCTAATTGCCAACATCAGCTGGATCATCAAAAAAGCAAGACAGTTCCAAAATAAGATCATTCCATCTGGTCCCATCACTTCATGGCAAATAGATGGGGGAAAATGGAAACAGTGACAGATGTTTTTCTTTTTCTCTTGGGCTCCAAAATCACTGCAGATGGTGACTGCAGCCATGAAATTAAAAGATGCTTGCTCCTTGGAAGAAAAGCTATGACCAACCTAGACGGCATATTAAAAAGCAGAGACATTACTTGGCCAAAGTCAAGGTTATGGTTTTCCCAGTAGTCATGTATGGATGTGAGAGTTGGACTATAAAGAAAGCTGAGTGCCATAGAATAGATGCTTTTGAACTGTGGTGTTGGAGAAGACTCTTGAGAGTCCCTTGGACTGCAAGGAGATCCAACCAGTCCATCCTAAAGGAAATCAGTCCTGAATATTCATTGGAAGGACTGATGCTAAAGCTGAAACTCTAATACTTAGGCCACCTGATGTGAAGAATGGACTCACTGGAAAAGACCCTGATGCTGGGAAAGATTCAAGGCAGGAGGGGAAGGGAACAGAGGATATGATGGTTGAATGACATCACCGACTGGATGGACATGAGTTTGAGTAAGCTGCAGGAGCTGATTGGTGAAGGACAGGGAGGCCTGGTGTGCTGCAGTCCATGGGGTCACAAAGTCGGACACAACGGAGCAACTGAACTGACTGACTGATATTTAGTATGTGCGTGTTGCTTCAGTTGTGTCAGACTTTTTGTGACCCCATGGACTGCAGTCAGCCAGGCTCCTCTGCTCATGGGATTCTCCAGGCAAGAATACTGGAGTGGACTGCCATACCCTCCTCCAGGGGATCTTCCTGACCCAAGGATCCAACCAACATCTCTTATTGGCAGGCAGGTTCTTTTACCACTAACACCACCTGGCATATGTATAACTATATATTTCATTTTTATTTATATTATATATAAACACATATATAATTGATATGTTAATACATAACATTAATATATCTTTTAATTATATATTATATATATAAAACGTAAAAGTTACCATTTTACTCATCTGAAGTGTACAATTCAGTGGCATTAAATACATTAGCACTATTTCCAAATTTTTTATAATCCAAAACAGAAACTCTGTATTATAATATTACTAGTTAAATGCATTCAAGTAACTACAAACTGCTAAGCATATACAGATATGGTCTCATTGAAACATCAAAGAAACCTCATGAAATAGCTATTTTTATTTTATTGATTAAGAAATTGAGGATAAGTGGGCTTTAACAAATTCCTCTAAATCTAACAAGTCATAAAATCATAATTAAAACTTTGGTACATCTACACAACACAAAACAAGAGAGATTTTGAGATCAATGGACTGATATACAAGTTTGATCATTAATTTATATTGTGTTTTCTTATAATAGTTAAATTTTATCTTTATACAGTAAGATACCAAAACATAAAGGCTCTGATCTTACAAACTCTGGTTTGAATGAAATGATTAAGTTTCTTAGCTTTTAAAATAATTCTATTTAAAGATTCTTTTAATAATAGCTCTAGGGAGTAATTGACCGTTGCACCAGATCAACTCTCAAGAAGAGAAGTAGAGACACAGTCCTGAAGTGTAAAATGCTGTTAATTAAGGCTTTCACAAAAGAAAAACAAAGTGTTTTTTGGAAATAGAATATATGTTGAAAAGGTTGCATTTGACTTAAAAAATTGTTTAATTTAACTGGAACTCACACTGTCATGTTTCTGAATACTTTATTTTCTTTTTCTTCTTCTGATGCTGCTGCTAAGTCACTTCAGTCGTGTCTGACTCTGTGCGATCCCATAAACAGCAGCCCACCAGGCTCCCCCGTCCCTGGGATTCTCCAGGCAAGAACACTGGAGTGGGCACTTTATCTTCTAAAACCCTCAAATTCCTCTGTAGACTCTCAGAACAGTATCCTGTTGCTTCTCAACTCAGAACTTTCAATGGATTTCAGTTTTAATTTGTTGATAGACTTAAGTGGACCCTCCTTCAGTTCAGTTCAGTCCAGTCGCTCAGTCAGGTCCGACTGTTTGTGACCCCATGGACTGTAGCACGCCAGGCTTCCCTGTTCATCACCAACTCCCAACCATCTCATCCTCTGGCATCCCCTTCTCTTCTCGCCTTCAATCTTTCCCAGCATCAGGGTCTTTTCCAAGGAGTCAGGTTTCGCATCAGGTGGCCAAAGTATTGGAGTTTCAGCTTCAGCATCAGTCCTTCCAATGAATATTCAGGACTTATTTCCTTTAGGATGGACTGGTTTGGTCTCCTTGAAGTCCAAGGAACTCTCAAGAGTCTTCTCCAACACCACAGTTCAAAAGCATCAATTCTATGGAACTCAGCTTTCTTTATAGTGCAACTCTCACATCCATACATGACTACTGGAAAAACCATAGCCTTGACTAGATGGACCTTTGTTGGCCAAGTAATGTCTCTGCTTTTTAATATGCTGTTTAGGTTGGTCATAGCTTTCTTCCAAGGCAGTCACCATCTGCAGTGACTTTGGAGCCCAAGAAAATGATGGTACTGGATGCCATGATCTTCGTTTTTTGAATGTTGAGTTTTAAGCCAACTTTTTAACCCTCCTCTTTCCCTTTCATCAAGAGGCTCTTTAGTTCCTCTTCACTTTCTGAAATAAGGGTGATGTCATCTGCATATCTGAGGTTATTGATATTTCTCCCAGCAGTCTTGATTTCAGCTTGTGCTTCATCCAATCCAGCATTTCTTATAATGTACTCTGCATATAAGTTAAATAAGCAAGGTGACAATATACAGCCTTGATGTACTCCTTTCCCAATTTGGAACCAGTCTGTTGTTCCATGGTGGCTCAGACTTCCCTGGTGGGTCAGGATTTCCCTGGTGGCCCAGACAGTAAAGTGTCTGCCTACAATGAGGGAGACCTGGGTACAATCCCTGGGTTGGGAAGATCTCCTGGAGAAAGAAATGGTAACCCACTCCAGTGTTCTTGCCTGGAAAATCCCATGGATGGAGAAGCCTGGTAGGTTACAGTCCATGGGGTCACAAAGAGTCGGACACGACTGAGTGACTTCACTTTCACTTCCTAGCCCACCGTCTAGTGGCTAACATCTGAACAACAGGACACCAGAGAGCACTGTTACATGTCCAGTTCTAAATGTTGCTTCTTGACCTGTACACAGATATCTCAAGGAGGCAGGTAATGTGATCTGATAGTCCCATCTCTTTAAGAATTTTCCACAGTCTGTTGTGATCCACACAGTCAGAGGCTTTAGTGTAGTCAATAAAGCAGAAATAGATGATTCTCCTTTCCAGCCTTCTTTGTCCGCAGCTCTTCCTGTGTCTTTTCTCTTTGCAGCATTTATTCTTTCTAGATAATGTCTTACTCACTAAGTATTAGAGACCCAGGTCCATTTTCTTAAATTTTTTGCTTGTTTACTTGCCTGCTGTCTTGCTGATCTGTATCTCTCTGTGCACACTGTTCCTTGAACCCAGGTTAGGCAAGACATGAGTGGGAAAACTAGAAGAAAACTTGAAGAGCCATAGGAACTGGAAATGTTTATTCTCTCCGGACTGGCACAGCAGCTGTAGCAGCAGCAGACACACTGTATTCTCTCTTCTTGTGGTTGACCCAGTGGACACAGCCATAATGCAGCCTCACCACAAAAATGCAGCCTAATAAAGCCATAATGGGAACGTAACACAACACAACCTTCAGGGCTTTTTTAGGTGAAACTCATATATGCTTACATAACAAAAGTAGCCCCTGGCCAAGTGAATACCTCATGATGCACATGCTCGATGCTATAAGTGATCTCAGCTGTTAGATAGTCATTATTTACAAAATGTGGGGCAAAAGCAAAAGGGAATGGGGCAAGAGAGCCTGACCATGCCTTCTTGGCTAATTTGGACGTTCCCTGCATTCAACCCCTTCAGGGTCTCTTGCCCCTGGTCTATGTGCAATTCGTATTCCTCAGTATTCCTCGATATTCCCTTGGTGAGTAACAATGACCCTTGGATTTACATCTTGCAACTGCAGTAGCTACAACAACAAACAGTTACATCTTCAACATATAGCAAAACCCAATGCTATATATCACCTGGAACTCATGTAGTCCTTGCTCTCATAAGGCTAGAAGAGCCACCCACCGCATGTGGAGTGCCTTTATCTTCCATGGCCAAATCCAGTCCACCATCTGTTCTTTTGAAATTTCAGGAAAACCTCCACAGGAACAACTCCATCCCTGTGTAGTTTTTATTAAGGAGCAGCAAAATCCCGCACAGGCGCCGGGCCCACCCCTTCTAAGAGGGGATGTTTGCAGCATTCACAGCCCACCCACATGATTCCAAGTGCTTTCACACTGCTTTAAATTTGCAAGAAAATCAGAGGCTAGTAGCACACCACAGGACACAGCCTAAATCTACATCACACATTATAGGACGCAGCATTTACATTTGCTGCTACTGCTGCTAAGTCGCTTCAGTCCTGTCTGACTCTGTGCGACCCCACAGATGGCAGCCCACCAGGCTCTGCCGTCCCTGGGATTCTCCAGGCAAGAACACTGGAGTGGGTTGCCATTTCCTTCTCCAATAGCATTTACAGTACATTGTTCTAAATCTACAAGAGAGGACAAAGCCTAGAGTACACTGTTCTAAATCTACAGCATAGGACACAGCCTTTATGATATACCTCCACACAAATCAGCCCACATTTGCATCTATATAACCCAGACACATGATGTTTCCTTTTCACCTTTCCTGAACTATTCCAGTTGGTGGTGGCTTATCAGTTCCTTGTTCCTTAAGAGGACCTCTTGTTGTAAAACAACTCGTGCAAATGGTTACTATGGTGCCTGGCCAGGGTGGGCAATTTCAGTCAGTGTGCTTCCCCTAACAACTCCCCTGTGTGAGACTTCATACTCAAGATACTTCTTGGGAATTGGGGCAGAGGTCTCTTTCTTCTATAACTTCTTAATGCTGTGCATGTGTGTATGTTAGGGGAAGCACACTGATTGAAACCGCCCACCCTAGCCAGGCACTATAGTAACTATTTGCATGAGTTGTTTTATGACAGGAGATTCTGATAAGGAATATGGAACTAATAAGCCACCACCAACCGGAAGAGTTCAGCAAAGGTTGAAAGGAGACACCACGTGTCCGTCCACTTCCCAGAATCCCTCTTTCTAGCATCCATTTTGGCTGAGTGATGTGTGCACCACCAGGAAAGACTCTGAATTAGAGAGACTGGCCAAAGACCACCCAGAAACTAATCCCATCACCATAAAACCCGAGACTTTGAGCCATGCAGCAGAGCAGTTCTCCTGGGTTCCCTTACCCTACTGCTCTCCAGCCGGGTGCCCTTTCCCAATAAAATCTCTTGCTTTGTCAGCACATGCGTCTCCTCAGACAATTCATTTCCAAGTGTTAGACAAGAGCCCAGTTTCAGGCCCTGGAAGGGGTCCCCATTCCTGCAACAAATGGTGACTCTGGTGGGACTCTTCTTCACCAAAACTGACATCCTGACCACTCGGGGTACTCAGGGGCCAGCTTGCCTGCCAATAGACCAGACCCAGTGGCCGCAACTGGGATCCATTTTCTCCTGGTCTCCTCTTGTCCCTGGTCTCCTCCTGACGTGGACAACTGGCTAGAGTGCCCTGATCAGTAAGGAACAAGAGACTTTATTGACCTCTCTCCCCTTCCCTCTCTTTCCTCTCCTTAACCCTTCCTATCCTTCCCCATTTTTCTAGTCCCCCAGTCCTGGACACAGGAATCTGGTTGAAGGGCCCTGATCACCTCCTCTTGGCAGATAACTCGAATTCTGGTTCTGGTCTGGTCTGATTTCTGGTAGGGCCGAGTTCCAGTCCTCCCTTCTCTGGAGGCCCAGGGTAAAGTCCCACAACACCTGGGTATCTGTAGGTGGCAGGAGACGTCTGTAAGGCCACCCCTTTGGTCCCCCTCTCCCACCTGCTCCCCCTTCTTCTTTCAACCTGGCTTCCTTTCCTCCCTTTGAAATCTTTGATGCTAGTACTTGGATCTGAAGTTCTGTGTCTCTATAGGAGGTTTTCTGAGAGACTGTATTCTTGTATTTAAGGGAGTGTCTGATGGGGACTGCCAGGTTTATGTGTGTGTTTTAACTCTGTGTTCTGATTTTTGATGGCCATTTTGCTTTGTCTGGCCACCATTAGGTTTGGACCTGCTGCCATTTTGTTAGAACTTGATTTTCTTTCCCTGTGCCTTGAGACCAGGGCTCTCAGGAACACTTATCTAGACCATCTCTAACTCCTGAGACTGAGAGAAAAGGGGAAAAAGACTTTAAAAATTTTATTTATTTCAACTTTTTTTTTATAAACTAGTAAATTTTATATTGAAATATCTAATTCATGACTAAACTTAGAAAATGAAGCTAGATCTTGCACTGTGTCTGTCTAAATATGTCTTGGTATGTTTTTGTCTCTGGGTAAGATTTTTGAGGTTAATTTGTAAATGAGCTCTGTTTATTTGGCTTAAAAAAAGGTAAGCACTTACAAATCAAATAATTCTAAATTAAACAATAAATTCCAGGTTCATGTGAACTGGGAAATATTCAGTATTAAATACCTGATATTAATGTTTGTTTGTTGACCTATCTAATATAGATGTGTCTTAGAGTAATTAACATTAAGTAGAATATTTTTATTGTACCTAGGTTTAATATAAGTTAAATATTATATCTGTTACAAGTTTGTCAACAAGGAAATTACCTCGAGTGAAGAAACTTCTAAAAAAATGTAAATGAGATATGAGCTTTTATATAAACTCTATTAAGAATAATTATTCTGGAGGCGGTTCTAAGATGGCAGAGGAATAGGACAGGGAGACCACTTTCTCCCCAACAAATTCATCAAAAGAACATTTAAACGCTGAGTAAATTCTACAAAACAACTTCTGAATGCCAGCAGAGGACATCAGGCACCTAGAAAGGCAGCCCATTGTCTTCGAAAGGAGGTAGGAAAAATATAAAAGACAAAAAAAGCGACAAAAGAGGTAAGGATGGAGCTCTGTCCCAGGAAGGGAGTCTTAAAAAGAGAGAAGTTTCCAAACACCAGGAAACACTCTCACGGCTGAGTCTGTGCCAAGCCTTGGAAGCATAGAGGGCAACATAATAGGGATGAAAAATAAGTAAATAATTAAAACCCACAGATTATGAGCCCAGTGGTAACTCTCCCAGTGGAGAAGCAACGCAGATGCCTGCACCCGCCACTAGCAAGTGGGGGCTGGGCAAGGAGGCGCGGGCCGCACTGCTCAGAGTAAGGATCGGGCCTGAATGCCCAGAGGATAATCAGAGTGAACTAATTTGGGCTAGCAAACCAGACTGTGGGATAGCTACCACGTGAAAAGCCCTAAGACACCACCAGGCCCACACACAGAACAAAGGGCTGAACAGAACTAGCCGGCTGCAGACCATCCCCCTCCAGTGACAGGCAGCCAGAGCCGGAAGGGGGCAGTTGCAGCCTCAGAGAGACATTATCTACCTAAATGCAAGCAGGCTTCTTTGCTAAGACTTCTTGGGGTTCTGGACAGTCATCATCTGCCTAAGAAGGTGAGCCAGTTGTACACCCAGAAAACTGAGTGGCAGGGATGGGAGAGATGATAAGTCGCAGTGACCACGCTTGCCAAACACCTCATCACCCAAGCTGCTCAGAGCTGGGAAGGCCACAAACACAGGCCCAACGGAGTCTGTGCCTCTGAGGACTACCTGAGTGCCTGAACCTGAGAGGCTTAGACCTGGGAGGTGCATACAGCCCAGGGCCGGCCTTGGAAGGTTCCCAGCAGAGCAACCTAGAGCCTGAGCTGTGCAGGCAGGGAGGGTGCACGTGCTGTGAGTGGAGGCAGGCCCAGTGTGGCTGAGACACTGCAAGCACACACCAGTGTTATTTGTTTGCGGCGTCCCTCCCTCCCCACAGCACGACTAAACAAGTGAGCCTAAAAAAAAAAAAAAAAAAAAAAATGTCCACCACTGCCCTCCTTGTGTCAGGGTGGAAATCAGACACTGAACAGAGAACAGACAGCAAACAGAAGAGGCTAAAACCGAGGGAACCGCCTTGGAAGTGACAGGTGCAAGAGATTAAAACCCTGTAGTTAGTACCGATGGCATAGGAAGAGGCTTATAGATCTTGAGAAATATAAGCTGGACCAAGGAACTATCCGAAAATGAACTGACCCCACACTGCCCACAACAACATCAGAGAAAGTCCTAGATATATTTTTACTATTTTTACGATAATTCTTTTCTTTTTTTTTTAACTTTTTAAACTTTTAAGTCATCTATTACTCCTTTAATTTTCATTTTTATAACCTACTATTACTTTTCAAAAAAATACTACTTTTTAAAGAAAATTTCATATATATATATATTTAATAATTTTTGTGACTTTTTTTTCCTTCTTCTTCTCTTTAACATTGTTTTTTTTTTTAATATTGTGTTTTTGAAAATCCAACCTATACTCTAGAATTTTAGTATTTGCTTTTTGGTATTTGTTATCAATTTTGTACCTTTAAGAACACAATCTTCAGTACTCATTTTTACTTGGGAGTGAGATTACTGGCTTGATTGCTCTCTCCCCCTTTGAACTATCCTTTTTCTCCACCAGGTCGCCTCTGCCTCCTCCCTCCCTCTTCTCTTCTCTACCCAACTCTCTGAATCTCTGTGTGTTCCAGACGGTGGAGAATACTTAAGGAACTGATTACTGGTTGGATCTGTCTCTCTTCTTTTCATTCTCCCCTTTTATCCTCCTGGCCACGTCTGTCTCCTTCCTCCGTCTTCTCTTCTCTGTATAACTCTGAGCGGTCCAGACTGTGGATTGCACATAAGGAAGTGATTACTGGCTAGCTTGCTCTCTCCTCTTTTGATTCCACCTCATCTCATTCGGGTCACCTCTAAATCCCGCCCCCCTCTTCTCTTCTCCATGTAACTCTGTGAACCTCTCTGGGTGTCCCTCACTGTGGAGAAACTTTTCATCTTTAACCTAGATGTTTTTTAATGGTGCTATATAAAAAGAGAAGTATTGAGACTACTGTAAAAATAAGACTGAAAGCCAGAAGCAGGAGACTGAAGTCCAAATCCTGAGAACATCAGAGAACGCCTGACTCCAGGGAACGTTAATCGATAGGAGTTCATCAAATGCCTCCATACCTACACTGAAACCAAGCACCACCCAAGGGCCAACAAGTTCCAGAGCAAGACATACCACGCAAATTCTCTAGCAACATAGGAAAAACAGCCCTGAACTTCAACATACAGGCTGCCCAAAGTTACTCCAAAACCACTGACATCTCATAACTCATTATTAGACACTTCATTGCACTCCAGAGAGAAGAAATCCAGCTCCACCCACCAGAACACCGACACAAGCTTCCCTAACCAAGAAACCTTGACAAGCCACCTATACAACCCCACCCACAGTGAGGAAACTCCATAATAAAGAGAACTGCACAAACTGCCAGAATACAGAAGGGCCACCCCAAACTCAACAATATAAACAAGATGAAGACACAGAGGAATACACAGCAGGTAAAGGAACAGGATAAATGCCCACCAAACCAAACAAGAGGAAGAGATAGGGAGTCTATCTGATAAATAATTCCTAATAATGATAGTGAAAATGATCCAAAATCGTGAAATAAAAATGAAATCACAGATAAATAGCCTGGAGACAAGGATTGAGAAAATGCAAGAAAGGTTTAACAAGGACCTAGAAGAAATAAAAAGAGTCAATATATAATGAATAATGCAACAAATGAGATAAAAAAACACTCTGGAGGCAACAAATAGTAGAATAATGGAGGCAGAAGATAGGATTAGTGAAGTAGACTTAGAATGGTAGAAATAAATGAATCAGAGAGGGAAAAATAAAAACGAATTAAAAGAAATGAGGACAAACTCAGAGACCTCCAGGACAGTGTTAAATGCTCCAACATTCAAGTCATAGGAGTCCCAGAAGAAGAAGACAAAAAGAAAGACCATGAGAAAATACTTGAGGAGATAATAGTTGAAAACTTCCCTAAAATGGGGAAGGAAATAATCACCCAAGTCCAAGAAACCCAGAGAGTGCCAAACAGGATAAACCCAAGGCAAAACACCCCAAGACACATATTAATCAAATTAACAAAGATCAAACACAAAGAACAAATATTAAAAGCAGCAAGGGAAAAACAACAAATAAAACACAAGGGTATTCCCATAAGGATAACAGCTGATCTTTCCATAGAAACTCTTCAGGCCAGGAGGGAATGGCAAGACATAATTAAAATGATGAAAGAAAATAACCTACAGCCCAGATTACTGTACGCAGCAAGGATCTCATTCAAATATGAAGGAGAAATCAAAAGCTTTACAGACAAGCAAAAGCTGAGAGAATTCAGCACCACCAAACCAGCTCTCCAACAAATGCTAAAGGATATTCTCTAGACAGGAGACCCAAAAACGGTGTATAAACTCAAACCCAAAACAATAAAGTAAATGGCAATGGGATCATACTTATCAATAATTACCTTAAACATAAATGGGTTGAATGTCCCAACCAGAAGACAAAGACTGGCTGAATGGATACAAAAACAAGACCCCTATATATGTTGTCTAAAAGAGACCCACCTCAAAACAGGGGACACATACAGACTGAAAGTGAAGGGCTGGAAAAAGATATTCCATGCAAATAGAGATCAAAAGAAAGCAGGAGTAGCAATACTCATATCAGATAAAATAGACTTTAAAACAAAGACTGTGAAAAGAGACAAAGAAGGACACTACATAATGATCAAAAGATCAATCCAAGAAGAAGATATAACAATTATAAATATATATGCACCCAACATAGAAGCAATATGTAAGACAAATGCTAACAAGTAGGAAAGGGAAAATTAACAATAACACAATAATAGTGGGAGACTTTAATACCCCACTCACACCTATGGATAGATCAACTAAACAGAAAATTAGCAATGAAACACAAACTTTAAATGATACAATAGACCAGTTAGACCTAATTGATATCTATGGGACATTTTACCCCAAAACAATGAATTTCACCTTTTTCTCAAGCACACACGGAACCTTCTCCAGGATAGATCACATTCTGGGCCATAAATCTAGCCTTGGTAAATTCAAAAAAATTGAAACCATTCCAAGCATCTTTTCTCACCACAATGCAGTAAGATTAGATCTCAACTACAGGAGAAAAACTATTAAAAATCCCAACATATGGAGGCTGAACAACACACTGCTGAATAACCAACAAATCACAGAAGAAATCAAAAAAGAAATAAAAATATGCATAGAGATGAATTAAAATGAAAACACAACAATCCAAAACCTATGGGACACTGTAAAAGCAGTGCTAGAGGGAAAGTTCATAGCAACACAGGCATACGTCAAGAAACAAGAAAAAAGTCAAATAAATAACCTAACTCTACACCTAAAGCAACTAGAAAAGGAAGAAATGAAGAAGCCCAGGGTTAGTAGAAAGAAAGAAATCTTAAAAATTAGGGCAGAAATAAATGCAAAAGAAACAAAGGAGACCATAGCAAAAATCAACAAAGCCAAAAGCTGGTTCTTTGAAAGGATAAATAAAATTGACAAACCATTAGCCAGACTCATCAAGAAACAAAGGGAGAAAAATCAAATCAGTAAAATTAGAAATGAAAATGGAGAGATCACAACAGACAACACAGAAATAAAAAGGATCATAAGAGACTACTATCAGCAATTATATGCCAATAAAATGGACAACCTGGAAGAAATGGACAAATTCTTAGAAAAGTACAACTTTCCAAACCTGAATCAGGAAGAAACAGAAAATCTTAACAGATCCGTCACAAGCACAGAAATTGAAACTGTAATCAGAAATCTTCCAGCAAAAAAAAGGCCAGGTCCAGATGGCTTCACAGCTGAATTCTACCAAAAATTTAGAGAAGAGCTAACACCTATCCTACTCAAACTCTTCCAGAAAATTGCAGAGAAAGGTGAACTTCCAAACTCATTCTATGAGGCCACCATCACCCTAATACCAAATCCTGACAAAGATGCCACAAAAAAAGAAAACTACAGGCCAATATCACTGATGAACATAGATGCAAAAATCCTTAACAAAATTCTAGCAATCAGAATCCAACAACACATTAAAAAGATCATACACCATGACCAAGTGGGCTTTAACCCAGGGATGCAAGGATTCTTCAATATCTGCAAATCAATCAATGTAATACACCACATCAACAAATTGAAAAATAAAAGACATATGATTATCTCAATAGATGCAGAGAAAGCCTTTGACAAAATTCAACATCCATTTATGATAAAAACTCCAGAAAGCAGGAATAGAAGGAACATTCCTCAACATAATAAAAGCTATATATGACAAACCCATAACAAACATTATCCTCAATGGTGAAAAATTGAAAGCATTTCCCCTAAAGTCAGGAACAAGACAAGGGTGTCCACTTTCACCACTACTATTCAACATAGTTTTGGAAGTTTTGGCCACAGCAATCAGAACAGAAAAAGAACTAAAAGGAATCTAAATTGGAAAAGAATAAGTAAAACTCTCACTGTTTGCAGGTGACATGATCCTCTACATAGAAAATCCTAAAGACTCCACCAGAAAATTAGTAGAGCTAATCAATGAATATAGTAAAGTTTCAGGATATAAAATCAACACAAAGAAATCCCTTGCATTCCTATACACTAATAATGAGAAAACAGAAAGAGAAATTAAGGAAACAATCCCATTCACCATTGCAACGAAAAGAATAAAATACTTAGGAATATGTCTACCTAAAGAAACTAAAGACCTATATATAGAAAACTATAAAACACTGGTGAAAGAAATCAAAGAGGACACTAATAGATGGAGAAATATGCCACGTTCATGGATCGGAAGAATCCATATAGTGAAAATGAATATACTACCCAAAGCAATCTATAGATTCAATGCAATCCCTATCAAGCTACCAATGGTATTTTTCACAGAGCTAGAACAAATATTTTCACAATTTGTATGGAAATACAAAAAACCTCGAATAACCAAAGCAATCTTGAGAAAGAAGAATGTAACTGGAAGAATCAACCTGCCTGACTTCAGGCTCTACTACAAAGCCACAGTCATCAAGACAGTATGGTACTGGCATAAAGACAGAAATATAGATCAATGGAACAAAATAGAAAGCCCAGAGATAAACCCACACACTTATGGACATCTTATCTTTGACAAAGGAGGCAAGAATATACAATGGAGAAAAGACAATCTCTTTAACAAGTGGTGCTGGGAAAACTGGTCAACCACTTGTAAAAGAATGAAACTGGAACACTTTCTAACACCATACACAAAAATATACTCAAAATGGATTAAAGATCTAAACATAAGACCAGAAACTATAAAACTCTTAGAGGAGAACATAGGCAAAACACTCCTCGACATACATCACAGCAGGATCCTCTATAACCCACCTC
The DNA here is from genome assembly GCF_019923935.1 of Bubalus bubalis. NCBI lineage: Eukaryota > Metazoa > Chordata > Mammalia > Artiodactyla > Bovidae > Bubalus > Bubalus bubalis. The sequence continues at coordinate 120,245,800 of NC_059160.1, read as the reverse complement.
CCAGAATATTGGAAATAAAAGCAAAAATAAACAAATGGGATCTGATTAAAATTAAAAGCTTCTGCACAACAAAAGAAACTATAAGCAAAGTGAAAGTACATCCTTCAGAATGGGAGAAAATAATAGCAAATGAAACAATTGACAAACAACTAATCTCAAAAATATACAAGCAACTCCTGCAGCTCAATTCCAGAAAAATAAACGACCCAATCAAAAAATGGGCCAAAGAACTAAATAGACATTTCTCCAAAGAAGACATACAGATGGCTAACAAACACATGAAAAGATGCTCAACATCACTCATTATCAGAGAAATGCAAATGAAAACCACAATGAGGTATCATTTCACGCCAGTCAGAATGGCTGCAATCCAAAAGTCTACAAGCAATAAATGCTGGAGAGGGTGTGGAGAAAAGGGAACCCTCTTACACTGTTGGTGGGAATGCAAACTAGTACAGCCACTATGGAGAACAGTGTGGAGATTCCTTAAAAAACTGGAAATAGAACTGCCATACGACCTAGCAATCCCACTGCTGGGCATACACACTGAGAAAACCAGAATTGAAAGAGACACGTGTACCCCAATGTTCATCGCAGCACTGTTTATAGTAGCCAGGACATGGAAGCAACCTAGATGTCCATCAGCAGACAAATGGATAAGAAAGCTGTGGTACATATACATAATGGAATATTACATAGTCATTAAAAATAATACGTTTAAATCAGTTCTAATGCAGTGGTTGAAACTGGAGCCTATTATACAGAGTGAAGTAAGCCAGAAAGAAAAACACCAATACAGTATACTAATGCGTATATATGGAATTTAGAAAGATGGTAATGATAACCCTGTATGCAAGACAGCAAAAGAGACATAGATGTATAGAATAGTCTTTTGGACTCTGTGTGTGTGGGGGGAATGATTTGGGAGAATGGCATTGAAACATGTATAATATCATATAAGAAACGAATCACCAGTCCAGATTTGGTGCAGGATACAGGATGCTTGGGACTGGTGCACTGGGATGACCCAGAAGAATGGTATGGGGAGGGAGGTAGGAGGGGGGTTCAGGATTCAGAACACATGGACACCTGTGGCGGATTCATGTTGATGTATGGCAAAACCAATACAATATTGTAAAGTAATTAGCCTCTAATTAAAATAAATAAATTAAAAAAATATAAAACAACAACAACAAAAAAGACTAGAATCTAAAAAAAAAAAAAAAAAAAAGAATAATTATTCTTTAGAAATATCTGTATAAAATAGTCTCTCCAGATTGGTACAACTTAAAATTCTAAGGGTTGTGCCAAGTGTGCTAAGTGTTGGAAGTCTATTGAATAGTCGTTTATTTCCAAATAAAATAAGATTTTGAAACATTTACTACTAAACACTAATTTCCTTTTACAGAGAAACTAAAGTGATTTGGGACTATAAATGAATAATGTTTGGTGCCATCCTAAAATGTTCTAAGAAAGCAAGGGTTTTAGAAATTACCACTGGTATTTATGCTCAACAATCTATAAAATGCTAATATAAAAGTTAGTTCTTGGTTGCTAAACGAAAGTAGGAAGTGTGTTTTCATTAAAAAAAAAGAAAAAGGTATGAAAAAATACTAAAAAGAGTTATGCACGATTAGGATTTTCTAAAATTGGATTATAATTAGTTAGATAAATGGATTTTGTTAGAAATGACACATCCATAAGAAAACTGGTTATAGTCAACTAGGTCCAAGCTGACGGAGCTGACTTTCACTAGACCTTGAGCCTTGGTATTTAGGCCTATTGTGACATATCAACAAACTAAATTATACACCCATCAACATTGACTAAATCTGACCAAATGTTATAAACCCCTTTAATTGATTTTTTCACTAAAACTTCCTAAACAGAATTCTTTTGAAGTTCTTTTGACCTCTAGCTAACTTGGGGTGCTTCAGAGGGCCCCTGAAACACCCCAAAAAGAGATATTAAACTGTGTTTATTTGGTTGGTTAAATTACATGAAAAAGATTATCACATGAGTAATAAATCTACTCATGTTATAATGTATGGTAAAATTACTAATACAGATATCCTAGAAATTATATGGAGTTCTTAACATTCTGATATGTCCTGGTATCTTAATGGAAAACCTGATGACTTCACCAAAGTTAACAAAAGGACTGAATGAACCAGTGAATATGCTTATAACTTTTATGGTTTCTATCTGAAAAATTATGGATTTTCAGGAAGTAGGGAAAAACTTCCTCTCAAACTAATTATGACAATACTTTGGTAAAATTAAACCTTATAAACAAAACAATTGTACTTTCTCTCTATCTGAGTCCTTCAAAAATTGGAAATTCTTAGGTTTCCAGTAAGTTTATCAAATGAGTTAGGAAGTTTATCTCATGGGTACAAAAATCTCAAGACATTTTTGAGACCTTAAAAAGGGAAGAATTCACCTAGATTTGTTAGGCAAAATCTGTGATAAGCCTTTGGTGTGAGTTTCCCAGCCCTGTTTTATTTTAAAAGTTCAGTCTGAGACTCTATAAATGTTTCAGCAAAATGAAAATTATATAATAAATTATGGTTATATAAATTATCAGACCAAAATTAGAGCAGACCTATTTTGCAAACAAACTAGACTTAATTTGGTTATATTTAATAAAAATGAGGGTAACTTTAGCAAGAAAAAAGATATTTCAAAAAATGTTAAGTCCCAGTTTGTTAATGGAGGTCTGCATCTAGTAAGATTCATCTCTTAGATAGTTCTTTGCTGTTATTTGATATTAATGTAAAATTTAATTGAATTCTTAAAAAACATCCTAAGTTTGTTTCTGAAGCTTATCTCAGTAATCTATCTTTGGATGAAGATCAGATGCCTCATGACCTGCAACCAGGACTGGAAAAAGACATAATTTAAGGGACTATCTCCAACCTAGATGGAAGGACTTTTTTTACCAGGTACTCTTAACTAGCTCATGCACAATGAAACTGAAGGGAAATTAACTCTTAGATTAATTCCCACTTCCAAAGGCCCCTACACTTGATTGGTCTATAGAGAAGACAGCTGACCTGATTGCACCCAAAAATGATGCTTAAGCAGGAGAAACTACACTACACCAGGATGAGAAGATGACAACATCGGAGGTAGACAGCTTGCCCAAGATTCTGGACCTGATTTGTATGATCATCTATGTTTTCTTGACTTCTTAGACCTTTGCATATAAATCAAATGCTTTTCTATGATGGGCTTGATTCTATGCTAGTTTTAGAAATCAATTCAATTGTTGGGTTTGTGGCCAATTACCTGTGTCTAGTTCTGGGTTACCTTGTTAAATTTCTCTACTACAAGACTCTAACTGGTTGGCCCTGAGAAAATTTACTTAAAAAAAAAAATTATAGTCATATTCAGGTTACTGTGATATTACTAAATGGGATCCCCTCACTGGGCCAATAAATAATGCCTGCTCTGACTCTGGCCATAAATTTGAGCTTTTTTCTATTACTCAAGATCAATCAGAGCAACAAGAAAAGTTTCAGCAAAGGAGGAAAAAATCTCCCACAGTTATGGGATGGATTTATATAGATAACACCAGGCTACGGTAATTTAGGTTTAAAGTCTCCTCTGTGTTGAAAACAATTAAATCATACTAAGGACAATCAGTCTAGTAACACTAGAAAACGGGGCTGTGTGCCTTATAGACAGTGCCAAAATATAGTTTCCTTGGAAGATAAAGATTCTACAGAGCAGACTAAGTCAGATGACCTGAGATATATTGGGCTACATCTAATGGAAGCTCTTAACTTAAGTCTTACTTGTGACTTTACTAATACTGCTGGATATGTTATTTGTATTTCACCTGTTTGACAAAATTATTGTTTCTTACACCGTCAAATGTGTGCATGAGAGCTCTAATAGAATAATATATAGTCCCATATGAGAGCGACGATGGTAATGGTGTAACTCTAGATATGGGAAGAAGCAACAAGAGAGAATGTTTTCCTGGACCAAGAGGCTAGTAAGACAGGTGGTCCAGAGAATTTTGGATACTGTTTTATGGCCTAGTCCAGTAATAGCACATTGAGTGGCCTGTCAACAAAATTTTTGCCAAACCTGAGAATGGACATTCTCAGCACCATGGGATAAAATGGTGATGAAATGCCCCCCTCAAAATCATGGTCAAGTTTATGAGCAAAAAGGGGCTCTGCCAACTGAAGACTGACACTTGCCATCTACATCTACAAAGATTAAATCATGGCCACTGCAACTGCTGACTTTCAACGCCCCGAAAGGAGTTCAGGGTGAAAATCAGGAATAAGGCACTCTGTGCTCTGGGAAAAACTGGCAGAACAGGCCTTCAGATAGTTAAATCTTTTCAGGAGAAGATTTTATGAGTCCTAATACTTGCATCTTCTCATACCTAGAGAAACACTGACATCATTAATGGTGAAATCTGCTTTGGCTATTAAGGAAAAGTTTACAATTAAAAGTTAAAATAGAGTAGCTATGGTTCAGATATCCTGGGAAATAACTAGATGATGCTATGAGTGTACTTTCAGATTAGACCTTGTATTGCTAAACACTTGAGTTTTCTGAGTCATGTCAGACTTGGATGCCACCATTCTCAAAACAATGTCTGCTGGAAGCTAGTAACTGCAACCTTACTTTTTATAAAACTAGACAACTGGCTACTCAGCTACAAGTCTCCCTGAAGTGCCAGGTCCAGACTGGGTTTCAGGCCTATTCTTCTGAAAAGAAATGAGATTTATTTTGTCTACTAAATTCCAGTTATCATTCCTCCAACTACTTCCAATTGGGTCTATTACACCAAAATGGCAGACCAAGGGATTGAGATTTTAATCATACAAGATTCAGATCTAGAACTTGGAACTCAGAAATACTTCCAATTCAGTGTCTATACTCCAAGCTGAGGCAGTCCTATGCTCCATTTTCACAGGAAGTTATCACAGTCATACCTGCATAGTTCCCTAAATTAAAACTGAGTAGAACTCTGTGGGGCTCTGGAGTAGAGATCTGTTTTGTGTTCTCCATTTCTTGTCTGTAGGATATAGGCTTCATTCAGCTTCCTTGACCTTCCCTGAGTTCCAAAGGGTGGATTCAAATAATTGCTAATCAGGGAAGGGAGGGGATACAGAAACAGGAGAAACAATCAAAGGTTGGTACAATCTCCAGACAGAGTCCTGGTTCCTACTCAAAGAAATAACATTGCATAACAATGTCTTTGAGTTCTGCTACAGAACTGGAGCCCCCACCCAGGTGGAGGATGGTAACTTCAGACTGAAGACAAGATTCCTGGAGCACAGCTCTGTTGCCTCACCACCGACCAATCAAAAAGGGTCACAAACCCTGCAACCCTCACCCCAAATGTTGCCTTCTGTTTCTGGGGACCGGAGATGACCATCCTGTTAGGTCTCCTGTTTGGCCCCTGTCTATTTCATCTCTGAGAGGGGCCAACAGTTTCAAACTAAATTGCTGTTATTACAAGGCTGAATGCTGGTTTCAGGCAAAAAATACCTTGACTTATCTGGTAGAGAGAGACTTCTCCTCTGCTAGGCAGGCCTATGCCCATGCACAGCAGGAATAATTTACAGAAGAAAGAGACCTCTGCCCCAATTCCCAAGAAGTATCTTGAGTATGAAGTCTCTCAGTGGGGAGTTGTTAGGGGAAGCACACTGATTGAAACCGCCCACCCTAGCCAGGCACCATAGTAACCATTTGCATGAGTTGTTTTATGACAGGAGATGCTGATAAGGAATATGGAACTAATAAGCCACCACCAACCAGAAGAGTTTGGGAAAGGTCAAAAGGAGACACTGCGTGTCCATCCACTTCCCAGAATCCTTCTCACTAGCATCCATCTTGGCTGAGCGATGCATGCACCACTAGGAAAGTCTCTGAATTAGAGTGATTGGCCAAAGACCACCTGTAAACTAATCCCATCACCATAAAACCCGAGACTTCCAGCCACGCGGCAGAGCAGTCCCCCTGGGTTCCCTTACCCTACTGCTCTCCACCTGGGTGCCCTTTCCCAATAAAATCTCTTGCTTTGTCAGCACATGTGTCTCCTTGGACAATTCATTTCTGAGTGTTAGACAAGAGCCCAGTTTCAGGCCCTGGAAGGGGTCCCCCTTCCTGCAACATGTAGGCCTGCCTAGCAGAACAGAAGTCTCTCTCTACCTGATCTAAGTCAAAGTATTCTGTGCCTGAAACCAGCATTTACCCTTGTAAGAATAGCAATTTAGCCTGAAACTGTTGGACGCTGTCAGAGATGAAATAGACAGGGCAAAACAGGAGACCTAATAGGATGGTCATCACCAGGCCCCAGAAACATAAGGCAACATTTGGGGTGAGGGCTTCAGGGAATGTGAATTTCTTTGATTGGTTGGTGGTGAGGCAACAGGGTGGTGGTCCAGGAATCTTGAGCACAGCCTGAAGTTATCATCCTCCACCTGAGTGGGGACCCCAGTCCTGCAGAAGAACTCAAACACATTGTTATGCATATTTCTTGAGTAGGAACCAGGACCCTGTCCCAAGGTTGTACCACCATTTGGTTGTTCCTCCTCTGTTTCTGTATTGCCTCCATTCTCTGATCAGTAACTGTTTGAATCTGTCCTTTGGGACTCAAGGGAAGTCAAGGAGGCTGAATGAAGGCTATACCCTAAAACAAGAAACAGGGAACACAGAAAGGATCTGTACTCCAGAGCCCCTCAGGGTCCTGCTCAGTTTTAATTTATGGAACTGGGGAACTATGACTCTGATAACTTCCTGTCAAAATGGGGCATAGGGCAGTCTCAGTTTGGAGACTAGACACTGAATCGGAAGTATTCCTGAATTTCAAGTCCTAGATCATCTCAATCCCTTGGTCTTCCATTTTGGTGTATCAGACCTAACTAGAAGTAGCCAGAGGAGTGACAGATGGAATTCTGATAGACAGAAGAAATCTCATTTCTTTTCATAAGAATAGGCTGGAAACTCAGTCTGGACCTGGCACTTTGGGGAGACTGGTAGCCAGGTAGCCAATTGCCTAGTTTAATAAAAAGTAAGGTTGCTGTTACTAGCTTCCAGCACACATTGTTTTGAGAATGTCCAGTGGTATCCAAGTCTTACATAACTCAGAAAGCTTAAGTTTTTAGCAATACAAGGACTAGTCTGAAATTACACCCATAGGGTCACCTAGTTATTTCCTTGGATGTCTGAACCATAGCTACTTTATTTTGTCTTTTAATTGTAATATTCTCTTTAATAGCCAAAGCAGATGTTACACTTAACAATCTTAGTGTTTTCTACGTATGAGAAGATGCAAGGATTGAGACTCATAAAATTTTCTCCTGAAAATATCTATCTGAAGGCCTGTTCTGCCAGTTTTTCCCAGAACACAGAGGGCTTCATTTCTGATATCCACCCTGAACTTCTTTCAGGGATGTTGAAGGTCAACAGATGCAGTGGCCATGATTTAATCTTTGTAGAGGTAGATGGCAAGTGCCGGTTTCTAGTTGGCAGAGCCCGTTCATGGTCATAAGCTTGTCTGTGATTCTGGGGGGCATTTCATGACTATTTTGTCCAATGGTGCTGAGAATGTTCATTTTCACATCTGGCAAAGATTTTGCTGACTGGTCACTCAATGTGCTGTTACTGGCTGCTGCTGCTAAGTCACTTCACTCGTGTCCGACTCTGTGCGACCCCAGAGACGGCAGCCCACCAGGCTCCCCAGTCCCTGGGATTCTCCAGGCAAGAACACTGGAGTGGGCTGCCATTTCCTTCTCCAATGGAGGAAAGTGAAAAGTGAAAGTGAAGTCGCTCAGTCGTGTTGTTACTGGACTAGGCCATAAAACAGTATTCACAATTCTCTGGACCACCTGTCTTACTAGCCTCTTGGTCCAGGAAAACATTCCTTATTGTTGCTTTTTCACATATCTAGTTACACTGTTACCATCATCGATCTCATATGAAACTATATTTTATTTTATCAGAGACTCAGTCACACACTTGGCAGTGTAAGAAACAGCGATTTATTAAAATAGGCAAAATACAAATAACATAGCCAGCAGTATGAGTAAAGTCATAAATAAGACTTAAGCTAAGAGCTTTCATTAGATGTAGCCAAGATATCCCAGGTCATCTGACTTAGTCTATTCTATACGAATCCTTATCTTCTAGGCAATTGATATATTGACACTGTCTATAAGGTACATAGCATAGTTTCCTAGTGTTACTAAACACTAGGATTATCCTTAGTATGATTTGTTTCCAACATAGAGGAGACTTTAAACCTAAATTACCATAGCCTAGTGTTTCCTATATAAATATAATTGTGAAAGATTTTTCTCCTTTTTTGAAACTTTGCTTGTTGTTCTGATTGAGCTTCAGTAATAGAAGAAAACTCAAATTTATGGCCAGGATCAGAGCAGGCATTAACTGGCCAGGTGAGGGGATCCCATTTAGTAATATCAATAGTGACCTGAATATGACTATAATTTCTCTTTTAAATATTCTCAGGGCCAACCAATTAGAGCCTTGGAATAGAGAAATTCACCAAGGTAACCCAAAACTAGATATAGGTAATTGGCTTGAAAACAATTGGATTGATTTTTAAAACTAGCATAGGATCATGCTTATAATAGAAAAATATTTGATTCATATGTAAAGGTCAAAGAAGTCAGGAAAACATAATAAATGATCAAAGAATCAAGTCTAGAACCGTGGGCAAGCTGTCTACCTCTGTCATCTTCTTCTCCTCTAGGTGTTAGTGCAGTTTCCTGTTTAAGCGTCCTTTTAAGGTAAGTTCAGGTCAACAGTCCTCTCTACAGACTAGACCAGTGTAGCAGCCCTTGGAAGAGGAAATTAATCCAAGAGTAAATTTCCCTTCGATTTTACTGTGCATGAGCTAGTTAAGAGTATCTGATAAAAATGTCCTTATGTCCAGGTTGGAGACAGTCCCTAATTATGTCTTTTTCCAGTTTGGATTGCATGTCATCAAGCATCTGATTTTTCTCCAAAGATTGACACTGAGATAAGCTTCAGAAACAAATTAAGGGTGCTCTCCAAGATTCAATTAAATTTTACATTACTATCCCATAACAGCAAATAATTAACCCGGAAATGAATCAGAGTAGATACAGGCCTCCATTAACAAACTGGGATTTAACATTCATTGAAACATATTTCTCAAATGCAGGCTACAACTAACTGAGACACAGAAAGAAGTAGAGAGAGCCAGCAAGAGGACTACACAGGCTTCCCAACCCCGGGCCTCCACACCCTCCTGCCTCCATTCTGGGTATCCACCTGGCCCTCAGTCAGCCCGACCACACCCTCGCCCACCAACACACTCACACACACACTCTCACACACCCTCTGGCCTGGGGGCGGGGGTTGCGTCTTGCCTTAGGTAGCCAAGCCAAAGGGGACCTTTGAGACCTAGGCTGCGAAGAAGTCTTGGGGACCCCACGGGTGATTGTCAGCCCCAGGGCACTGCGTCCAGCTGGGCCCGGCCCAAAGCTGATGCCCCCCTCCCTTGGGGAAACTGCTTCTTCCACATGGTCCCTCTCTGAGGTGTGTCACGGTCTGTGCCAGTGTGTCTGTCTCAGATCGGATGCCATCTTCTCACCCGTGTCTGTCCCCGGTTTTCCGTCTGTCAGTCGCTCTGTGTCTCCCTCTCTCTGTCTCTGCCTCCGTGTGTGTGTGTGTGTGTGTGCCTGTCTGTCTGTCTGCATCTCCTTCTTGCCCTCTTCGAGTCTGTCTCTGAACCTGGGGCCTTGAGTGCCCATCCTGCCCGGTGCCCAAACCCACCAGGAGCCACCAGCCCATCAGTCGACCCGAGCACATCAGCCCCGTCCCTTCTTCCTATCTAGGCGCCCCTTACCCCCCCACCCCCCACCCCCCCCCCACCCCTCCGCATGCCAAGCACAGGACCTTCCTTAGAGAGCAGAGGAGCGACAAGCAGGCACACGGACAGACACACAAACACTCGCATGCACCCATGCGAAGTGAGACAGCCAGCCGGCGCAAGCTTGTCAGCCAGAGCCAGAGCCATAGCACCTGTGAGAGGCCAGGGCCACAGGAAGGGACAGGAGGCCGGGTGTCAGGAGACACAGAGTCAGAAAGAGACGAAGGTTCAGAGACAGCTTGGAAGAAGGCAAGCAGGAGATGCAGGCAGACAGACAGACACGCGTGTGCACGCACATGCGCGCACACACACACAGGGAGGCAGAGACAGAGAGAGGGAGACACAGAGCGACTGACAGACGGAAAATGGGAGACAGACACGGGAGAGAGGATGGCATCCTATCCAAGACAGACACACTGGCACAGACCGTGACTCACCTCAGAGAGAGGCCTTGCGGAAGAAGCAGCTTCCCCAAGGGAGGGGGGGTGTCAGCTTTGGTCCGCCCGGATGGACTCAGTGCCCTGGGACTGGCAGTCACCCGTGGGGTCCCCAAGACTTCTTTGCAGCCTAGGTCTCAAAGGTCCCCTTTGGCTTGGCTACCTAAGGCAAGACGCAGCCCCGGCTCCCAGGCCAGAGGGTGTATGTGAGTGTGTTGGTGGGCGAGGGTGTGGTTGGGCCGACTGGGAGCTGGATGGATACCCAGAATGGAGGCGGCAGGGTGTGGAGGCCGGGAATTGGGAAGCCTCTGTGGTCCTCTTGCTGTCTCTCTCTACCTCTTTCTCAGTCTCCCTTACCTGTGGTTTCTGGTTCTTGACCTGTCTTGGTGGAGGGGTGTGTCTGTGTGTGTTTGTGTGTGTGTTTGTTTGTATGCATGCGAGGGTCTGGGTGTGAGAGTGGGGCTGGTGGTGGGGCTGGGCTTGGGGCTGGGTGGGCCACAGTTTAAGTTTCTTCTATGCACCCCACTCCAGTACTCTTGCCTGGAAAATCTCATGGATGGAGGAGCCTGGTAGGCTGCAGTCCATGGGGTGGCTAAGAGTTGGACAGGACCGAGCGACTTCACTTTCACTTTTCCCTTTCATGTATTGGAGAAGGAAATGGCAACCCACTCCAGTGTTCTTGCCTGGAGAATCCCAGGGATGGGGGAGCCTGGTGGGCTGCCATCTATGGGTCGCACAGAGTCAGACACGACTGAAGCAACTTAGCAGCAGCAGCAGCAGCAGCATGGACTCTCTTATTTTTATATTTATTGAGTCTTCTAGTTAACAGTGGCCTCCTCTGTTTTACATACTTGCTCTCCCTTTTTTAGTTTTCTGTTCCTGTTATTTTGTAGGTTAAGTTAGGAATGTTTATAGTCTGATATCCACTAGATAAATTGTACACAAAACAAAACACAACCATAAAAACCCTGGAAAGCCTGAATGTAAAGGAAGAGGATCAGAAAGTTCTTTAATTTTTGTGAATTGAATGTTGGTGAGAAATTATTTCCTCCTTATGCAGGTAACACTCATTCCATATATTGTTTTTCTAAAATGAAAGTAGCACCATAATTAAGATTATCATTCATTAATATTGTTCTTCCAAGCAGGTTTAGAATTTGGAAATATTCATTTCCAAATGAATATTAAATGAGAAATATATTTCCTTCATTTAACAAATATACATGCTGCTGCTGTTGCTAAGTCGCATCAGTCGTGTCCGACTCTGTGCGACCCCATAGATGGCAGCCCAACAGGCTCCTCCGTCCCTGGGATTCTCCAGGCAAGAACACTGGAGTGGGTTGCCATTTCCTTCGCCAATGCATGAAAGGGAAAAGTGAAAGTGAAGTCACTCAGTCGTGTCCGACTCTTAGCGACCCCATGGACTGTAGCCTACCAGGCTCCTTAGTCCATGGGTTTCTCCAGGCAAGAATACTGGAGTGGGTTGCCATTTCCTTCTCCAACAAATATATCTATATCTATATATCTATACACACACACACATACATACACAGGGCAGCCATATTGTGTCAGACAATATGTTAAGTGCTGAGTGATACAAAGATCATTAAATCCTGGTTCTGCCTTTCCATGGCTCACTGACTAAGAGCACAGGAACACACAGAGATATAGTACTTTGGGTGCATCAAGTGTGCAATGACTTACCACCTTGGCAAGGGATGAAGAAAGAGAAATTCATAGGAGGATTGATTTGAATCCTGAAGATCATAGGACCCTTCAACCCCAGGTTAAAGTTCTGTTTTCCTTAAGGAAAATAATAGGGGTATTCTTGGAGCTAGCATTTCATTTAAATTTTCTAAGTATTTCCAAATTTGAAATTTGGGACTCTTAGCAGGATTCCTGTTCAGGAGGTAAGTGGGTTTTATTGACTTCCAAGCAGAATTTTTTACTGTGTGGTTAGTTGCTTTAATATGGGCATCATCTTTATTTTATTTTTTAATTGAAGTATAGTTGGTTTTTAATGTTGTATTAATTTCTGCCATACAGCGAAGTGACTCAGTTATACATAAATACATACATATATATATGTTTTGTTGTTCAGTCACTATATACATTCTTTTTAATATTCTTTTCCATATAATTTATACCAGGATATTGAATATGATTCTCTGTTCTATGTAGTAGGACCTTCTTATTTATCCATTCTGTATGTAATAGCTTACATCTGCCAACCCCAACCTCTCACTCCATCTCAAGCCCTTCCTGCTTGGCAACCTCAAATCTGTTCTCTGTGTCTGTGAGTCTGTTCTGGTTTCATAGATAAGTTCATCTGTGTCATGTATTAGATTCCGCAGAAGGTGATACATATGGGGCAGTGCTTTATATTTGATGCTTGGATGTAGTTGGTCAATAGCCATTGGTTATTTGTATAGGAGTTTCTGTACATTTATCTCACCCATTCACTTTCTTAAAGAAAAAAAGAATTGGTAGGTTTAACCTAATCTTGTAGCTGGTGGTCACATGGAGGTAAACAAAGAGATGAAACTTTTTCAAGGTAACTCTTTCAGAGGCTCTTTTGGAGGCTCTTTCAAAGGCTCTTTCAGAGGCTCTTTCCATAACTCTTTCAGAGGCTAAGCAAAAAATTGCTGAGTCTACTGATTTGACTCTGAATGTTCTTGCTTATTAGTCATTTTTGGATGTTCAGCACTGTCAGACATCATATAGAGAAAAAAACTTAAAAAAAATAGTGTGGTGTTTAAGGCCTTCACTTACAATATTTTCCAATTTCTGTCATTAATATGGTGAACTCCTTTCATTGTTGAGCATCTGGCCTTCCTGGGCTAGAGGCAGGGTGATTGCTGGTCAGTGAAGCAGGCTTTCTCCAGACAGCTCTCCTCGAAGCTTCCCTGTGGTGAATCCAGGGAATCCAGAGTGACACAGGCCTCTGTTCCTCAGCTGTTGTCTGTTTTCTTGTCATCTGCCTTTTCTTTGATTCTTTACCATCCTCTAGTATTTTATGGGTGTCTTGGAAATTACTAGAGCCCTAGTGAGGACTAGCACTGTCCTCAGGGAAATTGTTTTCTGGCTTTAATTTGCATGTCTTTGGATAAATTAATTGCCAGCTGCCTTTGAAGCAGGTGATAATTAGATCTATAAGCCTCCATGAACATCTTTTATTTTTAAACCATAGAATGAGGATTGTCAGCCCTGCAGAAAGTAACAGATGTTTTTCTTCTTACTGCCTTCCAAATGTGGGGAGAAAATTCAAGTGGAGAGAGATCTGCATGGCACATGTTTGTGTTTTGTTGCTGATATAACAGCATTTAGCAATAAAGGGGACCAAGACTTTATCTTGTTTTAGCTATTCAGGAACTGATGATGTCTTAAGCCATTGGACTGAAATTTCACAGTTAATTTGAAAAAAACATCTTTTTCAGTGTTTAGCAGAGAAATTGCTATGAAATCTAAGAGATTCCTTTGTACATGCTATACTTAAGCAGAGGCTTGTGAATAGAGTTTTGCAGTTAAAGTTCAGGCATATGAAATGCTAAATTGGTGATGCTAAATCACTTTTGATAGAAATCTTTCCAAAGTCATTTAATTATGTGCTTCAGTTCAGTTCAGTTCAGTTACTCAGTCATGTCCGACTCCTTGCGACCCCATGAATCGCAGCACGCCAGGCCTCCCTGTCTATCACCAACTCCCAGAGTTCACTCAGACTCACGTCCATCGAGTTGGTGATGCCATCCAGCCATCTCATCCTCTGTCATCCCCTTCTCCTCCTGCCCGCAATCGCTCCCAGCATCAGAGTCCTTTCCAATGAGTCAACTCTTCTAATGAGGTGGCCAAAGTACTGGAGTTTCAGCTTTAACATCATTCTTTCCAAAGAAATCCCAGGGCTGATCTCCTTCAGAATGGACTGGTTGGATCTCTTTGCAGTCCAAGGGACTCTCAAGAGTCTTCTCTAACACCACAGTTCAAAAGCATCAATTCAACTCTCACATCCATACATGACCACTGGAAAAACTATGTGCTTAGCTGTCTTTTTTTTTTTTTTTAAACATGTGGACTTAATGGTTCATGTGTTTTAAATGGCTTAATGTCATCTTTAAGCCATCATGGTTTCATCCTGTGAAATCGTTGGTGTTGCCCTCAGCTGCTATTGAGTGTAATTGTCTGGTGACTGTAGTTGGCTGTTTCTGAGATTTTGTATCTACGTGGTTTTCTTGACTTTTTACTTTCTGTTAGCTATTGATTCATAGAGCTATTTTTTGTCCCTGACCCCCACCCTCCATTGCTTCTAATTTGATGTTTCTAGTCAGTTTGTTATTGGTTTATACATCTTGTGATTATGATGTTTGCTATATTTGTTGCACTTCTACTAAATGCAAGGCTTTGCGTTGGTTCATTGCATAATTATTTCTAACCCTTATGACAGTGTTTTCCCAATGAGCAAACCAGGGTCAGTCATGTGAAGTAACTTGCTTCAGGGCATTAAGCTGTCCAGTGACCCATCCAAGATCTGTACTTAGAAAATCAAATCTGTTATTAATATGAATAAAATAAAATGAAGAGTGTCAGTGAGCTTTTGGAGCACTAGCTAGTCAATTAAGGGCCTGGGCTTTACAATTTAGATTGTGTGACTCTCACTGTACCTTTTCTAAAGGTTATCTTGATTTTTATATCAAAGTAGGAGGACCCACTCTAGGAGTACAGACTTTCTCATGCAGCTTGTTAAGTTATTAGACTGTGAATATTTAGGGGCCAGGAGCAGTCTTATATCCAGCAGTAGTATCTGACAGAGTGTAAACGTCCAGTCATTGTCCAATAAATTTGTGATGGTCAGGAATCACCCCTTCTGTGTATAATGCATCAGTGTTACTACAACAGGGAATGGTTTTACAAGAATGCTGTCCTTTCCCCTGTATCTTTCGTACTGGGCCTTATGTCTCTGAATATGATTCGACAGTGTATTCGGACTGGGGATACTATTCTCAAGTCATTTTAGTTTGGCTTAAAACACACTTTCTCATTGTTCCTTTAAGATTGTGGTTTGGATTGAAGTTAAGCACCCCAGTAACTTCAGTGATGGGTTTTAATGACTGGCCTGGCTTTTCACGCATTTAGGCATTTGGATACAAGCCATGTGTATTTGACCTTGAGCAGGCGCATTTACAGCCATATTTCCTTCTGGTCCTATTACAAAGGTGCTGAACACACACCTTGGGTGATGGCAACAGTAGTTACTAATTATTGTTACTCCAGGTAAATCTGCATCATAACTTGATGTACAGTTAGGTCCCTCTTAAGTAACTTTTTCTGATATGTATGAAAGTGGAGGAATAATTCCAAATGAATAATATTAGGATTTAATGAAATAGTGTTTATCAAGTCCCTACAACAATGCCTGGCACATAGAAGGCAGACAGTTGGTGCTATTTACTTTCCTGTCCTAGTTTATTGCCTTAACGGCTATGTGGTTCAAAGTCGTCTAAACCAAATTAGTGAGATCAAAACCACTCTGAAATCATATACAAACTCCAGTAAGGATATAATCAGTTGCTAGTTGAAAATTAATATTTCTAGTCAAGGGTTTTTTTTTTTTCCCCCAAATTGTTTATATATCAGGTTTTTTTCTCCCTCTCTTTTCATTTTCTGTGATTGTAACCCTTTTTGTCACTTTATCAGAAATTGTGGTTTTCTTGGGGGTTTGGAGAAGGAAAGCATATGATGGGGGTATGACTGTGTGATTAGCAGGAGGTACTGATGTTTAAAGTGGGGAGTGGGTAGAGGCGACACAGTATTTACCCACCTAGCTTTGCAGCCTTTACCTCCCATGGTTTCCTTCAGAAACTCTCTACTTTAGTCAAGTTAATCAGCTTACTGTTCTATGAATGTGCATTTCATTTTCCTTACTTTGCGCCTTTGTCTAGCAGTGTTTATGCTCTTGTAACACACTGTTGTCTCTCTTTACTTAGTATCTTAAAAAGCTGCTTGAGTTCCCATTTCCTCTTTTGTGTCTGTCCCAGCTGGTGTGGCTGGCAGTCATCTCCATGTCTCTGTACTTCTGTCTGTATCATATCACATATACTTCTTGGATTTAGGGAATCTTTGAGGTTTCCTTTCCACTTCTTTCTGCTCTTCCTTTCTCCTTCCCTGCTTTCCTGATTCCATCCATTCCTCATCCTCTTCTATCCATTGAATACCTATGCCACATCTGCTCTCTGCCAGTAAGTAAGATGGGCACTGAGCATACTGAGGCCTTTATGAATATTAGTTGAACATTTTGTGTGTGTGTGTGTGTGTGTGTGTGTCTAGGCCTCCTGTTCAGAAAATTAAGATCATGGCATCCGGTCCCATCACTTCATGGGAAATAGATGGGGAAACAGTGGAAACAGTGTCAGACTTTATTTTTTTGGGCTCCAAAATCACTGGAGATGGTGATTGCAGCCAGGAAATTAAAAGACACTTACTCCTTTGAAGGAAAGTTATGGCCAACCTAGATAGCATATTAAAAAGCAGAGACATTACTTTGCCAACAAAGGTCCATCTAGTCAAGGCTATGGTTTTTCCAGTAGTCATGTATGGATGTGAGAGTTGGACTGTGAAGAAGGCTGAGTGTCAAAGAATTGATGCTTTTGAACTGTGGTGTTGGAGAAGACTCTTGAGTTCCCTGGACTGCAAGGAGATCCAACCAGTCCATCCTAAAGGAGACCATGCCTGGGTGTTCATTGGAAGGACTGATGCTGGAGCTGAAACTCCAATACTTTGGCCACCTCATGCGAAGAGTTGACTCACTGGAAAAGACCCTGATGCTGGGAGGGGTTGGGGGCAGGAGGAGAAGGGGATGACAGAGGATGAGATGGCTGGATGGCATCACCAACTTGATAGACATGAGTTTGAGTGAACTCCAGAAGTTGGTGACGGACAGGGAGGCCTGGCGTGCTGTGATTCATGGGGTCACAAAGAGTCGGACATGACTGAGTGACTAAACTGAACTGAGGCCTCCTATTGGTAAATAAATAGTTGAATTTAGCCTGGAAGACTACTAACATTTTTGGATGGTTGAAATTAAATCATTTTCACTGAGGTATACTTAGGCTTCCTTGATGGCTCAATGGGTAAAGAATCTGCCTGCAATCCAAGAGACACAGATTCGATCCCTGAGTCAGGAAGATCCCTTGTAGGAGGAAATAGGAAATAGCAACCCATTTCAGTATTCTTGCCTGAAAAATCCCATTGGACAGAGGAGCCTGGTGAGCTATAGTCCAGGGGGTTCCAAAGAGTTACACATGACTGAGCACACATACATATGATTGAATCAGTAGTGAAGATAGAATGATACTTCTATAGAATTTGTGTTGAGAGAACATCTATTCCTATTTTTGTGGGTTGATAGTAAAAATCAACCCACAAGCAACTACTGTTGCTATCAGTGATAATGCAGTAACTCTAAGCTTCCAAATATAAATTTTATTAGTAGTGGAAAAAGAGGAAACTTTATTATTTTGTTCATTCTTGCTTTTGCATTTTAAATAATAATCTCATGTTACTGAAATTTAGCATTAAGGGGCGTTAGGAAGAACCTAGTAGAACAAGTATTACCTTGTTACTTTGTAATTTCCTTCTTGATTTTCTTGTTGACCCATTGGTTTTTTAGTAGCATGTTGTTTCAGTTCAGTTCAGTCACTGGGTTGTGTCTACTCTTTGTGACCCCATGGACTGCAGCATGCCAGGCCTCCCTGTCCATCACCAACTCCCAGAGTTTACTCCAACTCATGTCCATTGAGTTGATGATGCCATCCAACCATCTCATCCTCTGTCGTCCCGTTATCCTCCTGCCTTCAGTCTTTCCCAGCATCAGGGAAAAGCATCACTTTTCTAGTGAGTCAGTTCTTCACATCAGGTGGCCAAAGTATTGGAATTTCAGCTTCAGCATCAGTCCTTCCAATAAATATTCAGGACTGATTTCCTTTAGGATGGACTGGTTGGATCTCCTTGCAGCCCAAGGGACTCTCAAGAGTCTTCTCCAGCACCACAGTTCAAAAGCATCAACTCTTCAATGCTCAGTTTTCTTTATAGTCCAACTCTCACATCCATACCTGACCACAGGAAAAACCATAGCTTTGACTAGACGGACCTTTGTTGGCAAAGTAATGTCTCTGCTCTTTAATATGCTGTCTAGGTTGGTCATAACTTTTCTTCCAAGAAGCAAGCATCTTTTAATTTCATGGCTGCAGTCACCATCTGCAGTGATTTTGGAGCCCAAAAAAATAGTCTGTCACAGTCCACATTTTCCCCACTATTTGCCATGAAGTGATGGGACCAGATGCCATGATCTTAGTTTTCTGAATGTTGAGTTTTAAGCCAACTTTTTCACTCTCCTCTTTCACTTTCATCAAAAGGCTCTTCAGTTCTTTGCTTTCTGCCATCAGAGTGGTGTCATCTGCATATCTGAGGTTATTGATATTTCTCCCGGCAGTCTTGGTCCCAGCTTGTGCTTCATCCAGCCCAGCGTTTCTCATTATGTACTCTGCATACAAGTTAAATAAGCAGGGTGACAATATACAGCCTTGACATACTCCTTTTCCTATTTGGAACCAGTCTGTTGTTCCATGTCCAGTTCTAACTGTTGCTTCCTGACCTGCATAAAGATTTCTCAAGAGGCAGGTCAGGTGGTCAGGTATTCCTATCTGTTTAAAAATTTCCCAGAGTTTTTTGTGGTCCACACAGTCAAAGGCTTTGGCATAGTCAACAAAGCAGAAGTAGATGTTTTTCTGGAAGTCTCTTGCTTTTTTGATGATCCAAAAGATGTTGGCAGTTTGATTTCACGTTCTTCTTCCTTTTCTAAATCCAGTTTGAACATCTGGAAGTTCATGGTTCACGTACCGTTGAAGCACGACTTGAAGAATTTTGAGCTTTATTTTGCTAGCATGTGAGATGACTGCAACTGTGTGGTAGTTTGAACATTCTTTGCATTTCCTTTCTTTGGGATTGGAATGAAAACTGACCTTTTCCAGTCCTGTGGCCACTGCTGAATTTTCCAAATTTGCTGACATATTGAGTGCAGCACTTTTACAGCATTATTTTTTAGGATCTGAAATAGCTCAACTTGAATTCCATCACCTCCACTGGCTTTGTTCACGGTGGTACTTCCTAAGGCCCACTTGACTTCAAATTCCAGGATGTCTGGCTCTTGGTGTGTGATTGCACTATCATGGTTATCTGGGTCGTGAAGATTTTTTTGGTATAGTTCTTCTGTGTGTTCTTGCCACCTCTTCGTAATATCTTCTGCTTCTGTTAGGTCCATACCATTTCTGTCCTTTATTGAGCCCATCTTTGCATGAAATGTTCCTTTGGTATCTCTAATTTTCCTGAAGAGATCTCTAGTCTTTCCCATTCTATTGTTTTCTTTTATTTCTTTGCACTGATCACTGAGGAAGGCTTTCTTATCTCTTCTTGCAATCTCTGGAACTCAGCATTCAAATGGGTGTATCTTTCCTTTTTTCCTTTGCATTTCATTTCTCTTCTATTCACAGCATGTTGTTTAGTCTCCATGTAGTCACTTTTTTCTTATTTCTTTTCCTGTGGTTGATTTCTAGTTTCATGCCATTGTGGTGAAGAAGATGCATGAAATAAATAAATAAATGCTCAAATTTGTTGAGATTAGTTTTGTGCCCTAGTATGTGGTCAATCCTAGAGAATATTCCATGTGTACTTTTAGGATCTCTGTTGCTTTGTTGATTCTCTGTGTGGAAGATGTGTCCATTGGTATAAGTAGGGAGTTAAAGCCTCCTACTATTATTGTATTCCCACTGATTTTTCCCTTTCTGTTTGTTAGTATTTATTTTATGTGTTTGGGTGCTCCTATTTTAGGTGCATATAAGATGATGAATAAAATATCCTCTTCATGTACTGATCCTTTTATCATTATGTAGTGTCCTTCTGTATCTTTCTTTATAGTCTTTAAAGTTCATTTTGTCTGATATGAGTATTGAAAGTCCCACTTTCTTATCATTTCCATTTGCCTGAAATATCTTTTTCCATCCCCTTACTTTCAGTCTGTGTGTCCTTTGCCCTAAGTTGGTCCTCTTGTAGGCTGCATATTGTAGACTCTGTTTTTTTTTTTAATCCTGTCTGCCACTCTGTATCTTTTGATTGGAGCATTCAGTCAACTAGCATTTAAGGTAATTAGTGACACATTAGTGTATTTGTTGCCATTTCAGATCTTGTTTTCCAGTTGATTGTTTGTTTCATATTTCTTCCTTTTTTTTCTTTTTGTGGTTTGATGATTTCCTTTTATTTTGACTTGTGTTCCCTTTTTGGTTTTTGTGAATCTATTGTATGTTTTTGATTTATGGTTGCTCTGTTCTTCAAGTATGTTAACCCCTTCCTATATCTGCTTGCTTTAGACTGATAGTCATACAGGCTTAAACATGTTCTAAAAAAAGAAAAAGAATATGCATATTCTTATTCTCCTTACTCACATTTTATGATGTTGATGTCCCTTTTTTACTTCTTCATGTTTATCCTTTTGTTGTTCCTTGTGTTATCATTGCTTTCACAAATAGTTGTTTTTGTTTTTTTTTTTTTTTGATACTTATGTATAGGTGTGTGTGTGTGCTAAGTTGCTTCAACCATGTTCAATTATGTGACCCTATGGACTGCAGCCTGCCAGTCTCCTCTGTCTATGGGATTCTCCAGGCATGAATTCTGGAGTGGGTTGCCATGCCCTCCAAGGGAACTTTCCAACCCAGGGTTTGAACCCAGGTCTCATATCTTTGCACTGGCAGGGAGGTTTTTTACCACTAGCACCAGCTTGGAAGCCCTTTTGATCTGTATCCTGGCTGATTTAAATGATTTCCTTCCCAATTGTTATTTCCTCCTTCAAATATTATCTTGCTTATTTTTAATGTAGAGATTGACCTTTCAAAATTTCTTTTAGAATAGGCTTAGTGTTCTTTTAGTTTTTGTTTGTCTGAGAAATTACTATTACTTTTTCTGTTCTAAATGATAATCTTGCTGGCTAGAATACTCTAGGTTGCAGATTTTTCTCTTTCAAGGCTTTGAATATATTTTGCTACTCCCTTTTTTCCAGAAAACTTTTATCCGTGTTTCCATAGAGACATCAGCCAATAGCCTAATGGAGGTTCCCTTGTAATTAGCTGTTTGCTTTTCTCCTGCTGGGTTTTGAATCCTCTCTTTAACTTTTGCCATTTTTATTATGTCTTGATGTCTGTTTGGGACCTTCTGTGCTTCCTGTTCTGGATATCTGTTTCCTTCTTTAGAGTTGGGAAGCTCTCAGCCATAATTTCTTCAAATATGTTTTCAATTCCCTTTTCTCTTTCTTCTCCTTTTTTGGAATGCCTGTTATGTGTAGATTGCCCTGTTTTATATTATCCCATATGCTGTGCTGTGCTTAGTCACTCAGTCATGCCCAACTCGTTGTAACCCCATGGACAGGAGCCCACCAGGCTCCTCTGTCCATGGGGATTCTCCAGGCAAGAATACTGGAATGTGTTGCCATGCCCTTCTCCAGGGGATCTTCCAATCCAGGGATCAAACCCAGGTCTTCTGCATTGCAGATGGATTCTTTACTGTCTGAGCCACCAGGGAAGGTGGGGGCAGTGATTGGCTCCCAGTTGGCAGTCCCTTGGTGAAGGTGGCTGGCTGCACCAGGGGGATGAAGACAGTGATCGGGGCTGTGTCATGGGACCCTTGTTGGTTGGCTGCTTGTGCTCCTAGGAATGTGGGGGCAGCAACCTGTATCTGATCTCAGGACCCTCTGCAGTAGCAGAGGGAAGCCCATATCATCCTGTAGGTTTCTTATATTTCTTTTTTCTTTCATTTGACTTTCTGTCTGCTATTTTGATTGGGTAATTTCAATTTTTCTATCTTCCAGATCACTTATTCTTTCTTCTGTATTTGTCATCCTGCTATTCATTCTCATGAGCTCAGTTTTCATCTCAGCAAATGAGTTTTCTAATTTTTCTTGGCTCCTGTTTATAATTTCTAGTTCCTTTTTACAGTTATCTGCATTTCTGTTGATAGCCTTTCTTAATTCTTTCAGTATTTCATTACTTCCATTATTAGACTGAAGAAGTCTGTCTCATTGTTCTTTCATGGGAATTCTCTTGATCTTTTAACAAAGAGTGATTCCTCTGCTTCTTCATTTTTATATTTCTCTTACTCTGTGAGTTTAGGAGAAACCAATCTACTGTAGTCTTGGAGGACTATGTATATGTGGGCGCATTCCTTCGTAGCTTGTGTGGGTTTAACTTTTTGGAGGGGTGAGGGCTGTTTTTGGTATGGATGCTTGCTGTCTCTTTTTTGAGCATATGCTGGCTGTTATCCCCTTGATAAGGGGTGTGCAGGTGCACGGCCCATGCCCATGCCCCGGGGAAGGTGGGGGCAGCAGCTGGCTCCCAGTCGGCGATCCGTTGGTACAGGCGGCTGGCTGCACGAGGGGGATGACAGTAATCAGTGCTTCACCATGGGACCTTTGTTGTTGGTGGGCTGCTCGTTGTCCCAGGAAAGTGGGGGCAGCAACCCGCATCTCCTCTCAGGACCCTCTGTGGTGGCAGTGGTCCATGCCTCTGGAACCCTAGATGGCAGTGGTGGCTCACGCCGGCCCCTGCAGCTCATGTAGGTGGCCCCCTGATGCCTGAGAGCATGTGCAGAGATAGAGGCTCCTATGGTGGGCCCGACCCTCTCTTCACGTGCCCCGCAGCAGTGGCTCCTTGCCTTTTTGGTGGTCCCAGGTTTCTTCTTGAACTTCCTTGGTTGTAGTGCATCACACCCTAGTGCCCTTGCGCTGGCTTGCTGTCTTCGTGCACCAACCGTAGTCCTCTCCCCAAGCCTGACCTTAGGCTTGAGCCTCGGTACCCAGCCCCCTTAGTACGAGTGTTTGAGGCTAGGGTGTGCCAGTCAGCACCGCCCGACCATGCAAGACTCTCTCTGCTTGCCCTCTGCACATCTGCCACCATGCTCTCCTCCAAGGCTCCGAAGCTCCCGCTCTGTCCCAGCTGATCTCCCTACCAGCAAGGAGACCTTTCCTCTTTCACAACTCCCTCCCAGGGCCACAGGTCCTGTCCTGATTCCTTTCTCTTTTTTTCTTTTTTCTTACCCAGTTGCATGGAGATTTTTTTGCCCTTTTGGAGGTCTGAGGTCCATTGCCAGCATTTAGTAGATGTTCTGTGAGAATCATTCCACATGTAGATGCATTTTTGATGTATCTGTGGGGAGATGGTGAGCTCTATGTCTTGTTCCTCTGCCATCTTCATTCACTCTCAACTGACTTTTGGGATATAATTTATATCCAATATAAAGCTATTGGATATAATATCAGTGACTGAAAACTTTCTGAGATTTTTTTAATGTTAAATATATAAATACACAGAAAATAAAACTTCTAGTCAATTTGAAATGGTAGTAATGCAGGGTACTGTAACATCAGAAAGATAAGAACAAGAGATAACGTTTATTGGATGCTAGCAGAGGATTCCAGGGAGTGCTGTTCTTAGACACCTGCTCCACTGTGGGTGAGAGAGAGGGAAGCTTTTGTGTCTTCCCTTCAAGGATGTCTCTCGAGGGATTGATTGCATGGGAAATTACTGCCATTATTCTGTGATTGAGTAGTGTCCAGCATACCCTGGACCTATTGGTAGCTTTATTATCTGTTATGCCAGAGGTGGAATGGGTCAAAAATTGTCCTTTTTAATTTTCACGGGTAATAGAGTAATTTCTTGAGAACATTAAGCTTTTGTTGTGTTTTAAAATTATGCTTTAAAATGTTTAACCTTACTCCTTTCGGTCTCTTTTTATACTACAGGCAGAATGGTCCTTGATGGTAGTTCTCTGGGATCTAGTGCACATGTGAAGAATTCTGTGACACTTAAATTGTTTCTTTACACAGTAGCAGCCCTGCAGCAGGAGTGCAGGCTGAGAAGTCTTTCCATTGGCCTCCCTTTTTAAGTGTCCCTCCTATTTCCTGTAAGATGGGGCAAAGATTTATTTTTTTAATTTTAACTAGTTTATTTATTTACTTATTTATGGCTGTGCTGGTTCTTCATTGCTTTGTGTGGTCTTTCTCTAGTGGTGGTGAGTAGGGGCTGCTCTTCATTACGATGCTCAGACTTCTCATTGTGGTGGCTTTCTCGTTGCAGAGCAGAGGCTTTACGCATGTGGGCTTCAGTAATTGCAGTTCTCGGACTCTAGAATTGGGGCTCAGTAGTTGTGGCACACAGGCATGGTTGCTCCATGTCATGTGAAATCTTCCCAGACCAGGGATTGAACCCATGTTCCCTCCTTTGGCAGGCAGATTCTTACCCACTGTACCACCAGAGAAGTCCCCAGTGATAATTTCCTCCCTCTTAGGTTTCCCAAGTTGCAAAAGTGAATGTAATTCTCCTGGGAAGCTTCTTCTTCCAAGTCTTATCCAATCCTTCCATTCATATATGAGTTGTGGTTTTAAGAGTTAACTTTTTTTTCTAGTAATGATTTTTTGTATGTTTAGAACTTCACTAACTTTAGAGTGGAAGAAAATCCCTATGCTGGAGGATCATTTATACCATGGAGTAAAGATGCTTTTGGCACTGGCTGTTCGTAAAACCTTGATGGTTTTGATCAAATGTTAAATGTTACTAAAGGGGATTTGAGTTGGAATGCTGCTATCTGATGTGTACTCAGGACCTTGTGTTTTGAACACCAAGGTTGTAAATGTGGGTGTGGTGGGTGGTGGACCTGTTTTATGGAAATCTCCAGGAGAGAAGGCTGTGTTGTACAATATTATGACCCACGGATTTACAGTGTATGGAGTCTTTCTAATACTGGCAAAAATACATTGTGTAAATCCTTTTAGATACATTGTCTATGATATGTCTTTGATTCTTGAATGCTTTATAGTCTTTGCAGTTTAACCTCTGAATAAAAGTATTACTACTAATTCTTTTATTTCAATATACTCTAGAATATTGGTTTTTGTTTTTAGTTTTCCCTAGTATTATATAGTGGCACCCCACTCCAGTACTCTTGCCTGGAAAGTCCCATGGATGGAGGAGCCTGGTGGGCTGCAGTCCATGGGGTCGTGAAGAGTCGGACATGACTGAGCGACTTCCCTTTCACTTTTCACTTTCATACCTTAGAGAAGGAAATGGAAACCCACTTCAATGTTCTTGCCTGGAGAATCCCAGGGATGGGGGAGCCTGGTGGGCTGCTGTCTATGAGGTCGCACAGAGTCAGACATGACTGACGTGACTTAGCAGTAGCAGTATTATATAGTAGTAGTAGTTAAGTCGCTAAGTCGTGTCCGACTCTTTCAACCCCGTGGACTATAGCCTGCCAGGCTCCTCTGTCCATGAGATTATCCAGGCAAGAATACTGGAGTGGGTTGCCATTTCCTTCTCCAGGGAATCTTCCCGACCCAGGAATCAAATCCGGGTCTCCGGCATTGCAGGCAGATTCTTTACTGACTGAGCTATGAGGAAAGTGCTTACTCAAATAACTTTTATGAGTCCATGGTATTTCATTTAAAAGTTTGCATTGACATGAAAAATTTCTTAAGGGACTAAAGAGATAAAAGGTTTTGAGAGATTCTCTGTATTTTACTTGAAAAAAAAAGTTTTATTGGCAGCTTATTTAAGCTCATTAAGAAGCAAATGGAGTAGAAAAGAACTATTTCACGATTCCAAATAAATGCATTTGAATACTCTAAGGAAAGTTTTGTTAGCCATGAGTCTCTTCATTATTAGCATACAAGTGTTATCTTTGAAAAGAGTAATATAAACAATGAGGTTACATTAGAGATAGACTTTTAGAAATATGTACTTGTACATATTTTCATATTTTTACTATTGTACAATATGTATATATTGTACATATTATCCCCTACCCAACACCTTTCAAAGCTTCAGACCAGTGCTTGCCTCCCAGGAGCGGTGAGAGGTGTGATCTCTCCAAGGGAGGTGTTACACTCTTCAGCTGTCCAGGATGGTCAGCAGTCATATCTCACTGTGCTTGCAGTGCTGTGTTGGTTAAATGGCTTTCAGGGTGTAAAATGTTTGGATAGTATACTGGCAGTTTCTTTAGGATATAGGGTTTGATGTGTCTTTATTTCATTTTTAGAAAAATTAAAAAATATATTGACTCCATTGGATCTGATGTGTTATTGGTGGGCAAATAAGATTGAATAAAAACTGCAATGATTGAGGTGGAGAGATATTTGTCTCTGGGCTGAAAATGTGATGTAAGTGAAGAAGTAATACTGGAAGCGTTTTATCTCTGGCTTGGATGGTATCTCTAAGGAGCCTCATTTGATTCTAAATTCACAGATCATTTTCAGCACCATCTGCTTCAGGATAATAGCTGAGCCCACCGCATCCGGCTTCATCACCATCTAGATCCAGTGGACAGTTGTCTGCATCTCTGGCCCCTCTCTCCTGCATTAGGCACATCCTGCTGAGCTGTCACAGGTCTTGGAGGGTCACTGAGTCTAAAACTATACTCGCTCTCTTCCTCACACTTTAAACACCTGCCTCTCAGTTTCACAACCAAGACATGGCATCCAGCCTTACCGTACTCTTTGGTTCTTCCACCTCCCCATACTTGAGCTTGACATCAATCACGCCTTCCATTTTCTCTACTCTAAAATTTTCTCTTTGATAAGGCTTGTAATTTCTGTTCCCATTGCCTCTACTTTTGCTAGAACAGATCATCCAACTTTGAGATCCTAAATATTCTCCCTGCCCTCAGTCTGAGTATTTTCCAGTAATTCTCTACAAGGCAAGAGAGTAAACTATTAAAAAAAATACTTATGGTTGTGCCGGGTCTTTGTTGCTGTGTGCAAGCTGTCTCTAGTTGCAGAGGGTGGGGGCTACTCTCTAGTTGCAGTGCACAGACTTCTCATTGTGGTGGCCTCTCCTGTTCCAGAGCACAGGCTCCAGGGCACACGGGCTTCAGTAGTTGTGGCACAGGGGCTCAGTAGTTGTGACACTTGTTCTTTAGTTGCCTAGGGTATATGGGAACTTCCCAGATCAGGAATCGAACCAGCATCCCCACATTGCAAGGGAGATTCCTATCCACTATGCCACCAGGGAAGTCTGAGAGTAAACTAAAATAGAAAGATGAACTGGCTACTCCCAGACTAGAAACATTTCAGTGGTTACCTATTGCCCTGAGACTAAAGTTCATAAACAGACACATATATAAATACAACATATTATATATAAATAATTATATACTATATATGCTTGTTTGCTTGTTTAGTCACAAAGTCATGGCCAACTCTTTTGTGACCTCATTACCTGTAGCCTGCCAGACTCCTCTGTCCATGGGATTTTCAGGCAAGAGTACTGGAGTGGGTACCCCCTTCTCCAGAGGATCTTTCCAACCTAGGGATTGAACCCACATCGTCTTGCATTGGCAGGGAGATTCTTTACCATTGAGCCATCTGGGAGTCCCATATACCATATATACTTAAAAAGCAATTTATTTAACCATTTTAAAATTGAAGTATAGTTGATTTCTACCATGAACTCCTTATTGCCAAATTCAGACTTAAATTGAAGAAAGTAGGGAAAACCACTAGACCATTCAGGTCTGACCTAAATCAAATCCCCAATGATTATACAGTGGAAGTGAGAAATAGGTTTAAGGGCCTAGATCTGATAGAGTGCCTGATGAACTATGGAATGAGGTTTGTGACATTGTACAGGAGACAGGGATCAAGACCATCCCCATGGAAAATAAATGCAAAAAAGCAAAATGGCTGTCTGGGGAGGCCTTACAAATAGCTGTGAAAAGAAGAGAAGTGAAAAGCAAAGGAGAAAAGGAAAGATATAAGCATCTGAATGCAGAGTTCCAAAGAATAGCAAGAAGAGATAAGAAAGCCTTCCTCAACGATCAATGCAAAGAAATAGAGGAAAATAACAGAATGGGAAAGACTAGAGATCTCTTCAAGAAAATCAGAGATACCAAGGAACATTTCATGCAAAGATGGGCTCGATAAAGGACAGAAATGGTATGGACCTAACAGAAGCAGAAGATACTAAGAGGAGATGGCAAGAATACACAGAAGAAGTGTATAAAAAAGATCTTCAGGACCCAGATAATCACGATGGTGTGATCACTGACCTACAGCCAGACATCCTGGAATGTGAAGTCAAGTGGGCCTTAGAAAGCATCACTATGAACAAAGCTAGTGTAGGTGATAGAATTCCAGTTGAGCTTTTCCAAATCCTGAAAGATGATGCTGTGAAAGTGCTGCACTCAATATGCCAGCAAATTTGGAAAACTCAGCAGTGGCCACAGGACTGGAAAAGGTCAGTTTTCATTCCAATCCCAAAGAAAGGCAATGCCAAAGAATGCTCGAACTACCACACAATTGCACTCATCTCACACGCTAGTAAAGTAATGCTCAAAATTCTCCATGCTAGGCTTTAGCAATATGTGAACTGTGAACTTCCTAATGTTCAAGCTGGTTTTAGAAAAGGCAGAGGAACCAGAGATCAAATTGCCAACATCCGCTGGATCATGGAAAAAGCAAGCGAGTTCCAGAAAAACATCTATTTCTGCTTTATTGACTATGCCAAAGCCTTTGACTGTGTGGATCCCAATAAACTGTGGAAAATTCTGAAAGAGGTGGGAATACCAAACCACCTGATCTGCCTCTAGAGAAATTTGTATGCAGGTCAGGAAGCAACAGTTAGAACTGAATATGGAACAACAGACTGGTTCCAAATAGGAAAAGGAGTATGTCAAGGCTGTATATTGTCACCCTCTTTATTTAACTTATATGCAGAGTACATCATGAGAAATGCTGGACTGGAAGAAGCACAAGCTGGAATTAAGATTGCCGGGAGAAATATCAATCACCTCAGATATGCAGATGACACCACCCTTATGGCAGAAAGTGAAGAGGAACTAAAAAGCCTCTTGATGAAAGTGAAAGTGGAGATTGAAAAAGTTGGCTTAAAGCTCAACATTCAGAAAATGAAGATCATGGCATCCAGTCCCATCACTTCATGGGAAATAGATGGGGAAACAGTGGAAACAGTGTCAGACTTTATTTTTCTGGGCTCCAAAATCACTGCAGATGGTGACTGCAGCCATGAAATTAAAAGATGCTTAATCCTTGGAAGGAAAGTTATGATCAACCTAGATAGCATATTCAAAAGCAGAGACATTACTTTGCCAACAAAGGTCTGTCTAGTCAAGGCTATGGTTTTTCCTGTGGTCATGTATGGATGTGACAGTTGGACTGTGAAGAAAACTGAACACCGAAGAATTGATGCTTTTGAACTCTGGTGTTGGAGAAGACTTGAGAGTCTCTGGGACTGCAAGGAGATCCATCCAGTCCATTCTGAAAGAGATCAGCCCTTGAATTTCTTTGGAAGGAGTGATGCTAAAGCTGAAACTCCAGTACTTTGGCCACCTCATGCAAAGAGTTGACTCATTGGAAAAGACTCTGATGTTGGGAGGGATTGGGGGCAGGAGGAGAAGAGGACGACAGAGGATGAGATGGCTGGGTGGCATCACTGACTCGATGGACGTGAGTCTCAGTGAACTCCGGGAGTTGGTGATGGACAGGGAGGCCTGGCGTGCTGCGATTAATGGGGTCGCAAAAAGTCGGACACGACTGAGCGACTGATCTGATCTGATAGTTGATTTACAATATTGTGTTAGTTTCAGGTGTACAGCAAAGTGATTCAGATAAGAGAAGAGGCAGCCACTGCTTTTATGGTCTGGATTTCAATCATGGCTTGGTGAGTGGTCTTTACTTTGTCTTTAGCCCCTCAAAGACTCTGTAGGGCTAAGAATGCCCTACAGGAGGGTTCTTGCTATTTAATCTATTTGGAGTGGATTCAATTAAAGTCTTAAATATAGAATCAATTTTAGATGTTATACATCTCTTTCCCTAGTGTTTTATCCCTTTTTTGAATTTGTTGTGCCCTTTGTTGAACAGAAGTACTTAATTTTTATATCATCATATCTGTTTTTCATATATGGTTTGTGATATTTTCTTCTCATTTAAGAAACTGTTTCTTAGGCCCAGGTCACCAGCATTCTTTCATTCACAGCCTTCCCTAGTGTTATCGTTTCATCATCTGCACCTAAACATCTGCTCTGTCCAGAGACCTCTTGAGTGTGTGGTATGACACACCTGGCAAGACAGTGTTCTCAGCATCATCTACTAAAGAGTTTTTACTCATTGGTTTTTAATGCCAACTTTATATTGTTCCTGTATGTGGATAAGTCCATGTCTGAGGGTCTATTCTTTTCCTTTCATTGTATTTTTCTATCTTCATTGGGTACCAAACAGCTCTCATAAATGTACTTTGCAGTATGTCTTGTTACCCGGAGAAGAAGTGTCTCCTTTTTCACATTTTGAACGTTATCAGGACTTAGCCACTGATGGGCTTGTAGTTTTCTATATAAATTGAAGTGGTTGAGGTTTTGAAAAGTCCTGATTGTGTTCAATTTACTAAATTTGTAGATTACTTTGAGGACTATTGTCATTTTAATAGTATCCTCCAAGACAGTGGAAGATTTCTGTATTTATTCGGATCATCCTTTATGTCCTTTTAATGGAGTTTTAGACCTTTTTGTAGCTGGTTTGTGTTTTCTTTGCTGAGCTAGTTTCTGGGTGCTTCCTATATTTCATTGCTTATCAGAATGGTATTTAATTTTGTATTATTTCTAGCTATTGTTGGGGTAAAAAATATTTTCACTGTCTTTCTGTTGTAAGTTTTATGGGATCTCTCTTGTGAATATTTTTTAAACCTAAAGGTTAGTCAGTGATATCTATGATTTATAGCTATGATTCTAACACTAACTCAGATTTGCGTGTTTTTTTTTTTTTTTTTTTTTTCCTTCCACACCACGAAGCAGTCCTGCAGTTCAACTGAATTCTCGACAACACTGTTTACCTGAAATGGTGTCGGGTCCTGCAGATTAAAGACTCAGTCCTGCAAGGCTGCTCACTCTTCAGATGCTAGTCACAGGTCCACTTGGGCTCCTGACTGAGCAGCTTATAGATTTCACCAGTCCCCGTCTTGGGTTTAATTTATCTTTAGTGCAGCTCCTAGAACTCATAGAAGCATTTCACTCAGTAGATTACCAGTGTATTATAAGAGAATACAACTCAGGACCAGTTAGATGGGAGATGCACAGGTTGGGTGTGGGGAAAGGGCAGGGAACACCTGGGTACCGCTGTCCTCAAATCTCCATGTGATCACTGACCCAGAAGCTTTCTGAACCTTGTCCTTTTGGGCTCAACTGATTAAATCGTGGGCCACTGGTGATTGAATCACTCTTCAGTTCTGTTCTCCTTTCCTCCCTGGAGGTCAGGGATGGGACTGAAGGTCCCAACTCTAATGACACAGTGGGTTCTCCTGACAACCAGCCCTCATCCTGAGGTTCTTCCAAAAGTCACTGCATTAACATAAAGTCAGGTGTAGTTGAAAACGCTTGTGAATATCAAGACACCTTTTTTCCACTCCAATCACTTAGGAAGTTCCAAGGGTTTTATGAGCTCTGTACCAGAAATTGGACAAAGACCAACTGTATATTTCTTAATATAAATCACAGTCATATGGGTTTTAAAGGCAGCCCTTGAATTGTTTTTTTTTTACAGCAAAATAATTGAAACAGTCATAGAACATAGTATACATTGTGTAGATACTTTTGAAATTGTTATGACTTTCTCTTTGACCTTACATATCATCAATTTTCACGAATCTATGCTCTTTGGGGGGAGCTGTAATCCCAAACTCCAGAAACATTAATATTTTAATTTAGTATGTTGCGTTTTACAGCCAACATTAATGCCATCTCTAAGTATTCAAAAATACTTCAAAAGCATCATTTAAACAACTGTATATTTTATCCAAACAGAAAAACCTGTCTTCTTTGGTTTCTGCTGAATGCTTCTCCCTGGTTTGCCTCCTACATTTTGCGCTGGCTTTTGCTCCCTTCTCCTGGTTCTCTTCTTCTCCTGAATCCTTCTTACTAAATGTTGCTTCCCCTGGCCTCAAGCTTAGTCCACCCTAACACCCATCCTGGGCAGTCCTTTTCGGGACATATGGATGACTCCATATTCCAATTTCTGGCTCAGATCTCTCTATGAATTCCAGATGCAAATTTTCTCTTGTCTTAAAAAAATCTCTGGGGAGGGGAGGAGCCAAGATGGCGGGGGAGTAGGACGGGCAGAACACTTTCTCCCCCACAAATTCATCAAAAGAGCATTTAAACGCCGAGTAAATTCCACAAAACAACTTCTGAATGCTGGCAGAGGACATCAGGCACCCAGAAAAGCAACCCAACTCTTCGAAAGGAGGTAGGAAAAAATATAAAAGACAAAAAAAAGAGACAAAAGAGGGAGGGACGGAGTTCTGTCCCGGGAAGGAAGTCTTAAAAAGAGAAGTTTCCAAACACCAGGAAACCTTCTCATTGCCGAATCTGTGCCGAGCTTTGGAAGCACAGAGGGCAACATAAAAGGGAGAAAAAAAAAAAATAAACAATTAAAAATCGCAGATTGTGAGCCCTAAGGTAACTCCCCCAGCGGAGGAGCAGCGCAGACGCCTGCACACGGCATTAGCAAGCAGGGGCTGGGCAGGGAAGCGGGGCGCGGGCTGTGTCCCTTAGAGTAAGAATCGGCCCGAATGTCCTGAGCGCTATCTGAGCGAAATAATTTGGGCTAGCAAACCAGACTGTGGGATATCTACCACGCGAAAAGCCAGCCCTAACCTAAGACACCGCCAGGCCTGCGCACAGAACAAAGGACTGAACAGAGATAGCCGGTTGCAGACCTTCCCCCTCTGGTGAAAGGCAGCCAGAGCCGTAAGGGGGCAATCGCAGCCCAAGAGAGACACTATCTATAAAACTGTAAGCAGGCTTCTTTGCTGACTAAAACTTCTTGGGGGTCTGGACGGTCAACATCTGCCTGAGAAGGTGCGCCGGTTTTACACCCAGATAACCGAGTGGTGGGGAGGCGATAAGTCACAGCATTGGCACCCGCCAAACACATCACCTGAGCTGCTCGGATCTGGGAAGAGCACAAAACGCAGGCCCAACCGAGTCTGCGCCTCTGAGGACTACCCGAGTGCCTGAACCTGGGACCTGGGAGCTCAGCCCAGGGCCGGCCTCTGATTGTTCCCGGTGGAACAACCTAGAGCCTGAGCAGTGTGGGCAGGGAGGCTACACGTGCCGTGAGTGGGGGCAGACCCAGTGTGGCTGAGGCACTGCGAGCGCACGCCAGTGTTATCTGTTTGCAGCATTCCTCCCTCCCTCCCCACAGCGCGGCTGAACAAGTGAGCCTAAATAAAATTAAAAAAATAGTGTCCTCCACCGTCCGTTTTGTGTCAGGGCGGGAACCAGACACTGAAGAGACCAGCAAACAGAAGAAGCTATAACAGAGGGTAACGCCTTGGAAGCTACAGGCCATAGATTAAAACCCTGTGGTTACTACGAACTACATAGGAAGGGGCCTATAGATCTTGAGAAATATAAGTCAGACCAAGGAACTAGCCAAAAATGAACTGAACCCACAATACCCACAACAAAACCAGAGAAAGACCTAGATATATTTTTACTATTTTTACGATCAATCTTTCTTTTTTTTTAATTAAAAAAAAATTAAGTCCTCTATTGTCCTTTAATTTTCACTTTTATAACTATTACTTTGCAAAAAAAAAAAAAAAAAGACCCTATTTTTTTTTCTTCAGCAAACTTCATATATATATTTTATAATTTTTTGACCGTGTTTTGTTTTGTTTTGTTTTTTTCTTTTTCTTCTTTTCTTTAACATTGTATTTTTGAAATTCCAAACTCTACTCTAGATTTTTAATTTTAGCCTTTTGGTATTTGTTATCAATTTTGTACCTATAGTTTTTTTCATAATTTCTGTGACTTTTTTTTCCCTCTGTTTCTTTCTCTTCTTCTTTTGTATAACATCGTATATCTGCAATTCCAAACTCTACTCAAGATTTTTAATTTATGCTTTTTGGTATTTGATATCAATTTTGTACCTGTATTTTCTTTATAACTTTTGCGACATTGTTTTTGTTGGTTTGTTTGTTTTCTCTCTTTATTTTTCTTCTTCTTTTTTTTTAACATTGTATTCTTGAAATTCCAAAATCTACTCTAGATTTTTAACTTTTGCTTTTTGGTATTAGTTATCAATTTTATACCTGTAGTTTCTTTATAATTTTCGCAACCTTGTTTGTTTTTCTTTGTTCATTTTTTCTCTCTTTCTTTTCCTTCTTCTTTTCATTAACATCGCATTTTTGAAATTCCAAACTCTACTCTAGATTTTTAATTTTTGCTTTTATGTATTTGTTACCAATTTTGTACCTTTAAGAACCCAATCTTCAGGACCCATTTTTCACTAGGGAACGAGATTACTGGCTTGACTGCTCTCTCTCCCTTTGGACTCTCCGTTTTCTCCACCAGGTTGCCTGTATCTCCTCCCTAACCCCTCTCTACTCTACCCAACTCTGTGAATTTCTGTGTGTTCCAGACGGTGGAGAACACTTAGGGAACTGATTACTGGCTGGATCTGTCTCCCTCCTTTTCATTTCCCCCTTTTATCCTTCTGGCCACCTCTGTCCCCTGCCTCCTTCTTCTCTTCTCTGTATAACTCTGTGAACATCTCTGAGCGGTCCAGTTGTGGAGTGCACATAAGCAAGTAACTACTGGCTAGCCCACTCTCTCCACTATTGATTCCACCTCATCTCATTTGGGTCACCTCTAACTCCCTCCTCCCACTTCTCTTCTCCATGTAACGCTGTGAACCTCTCCGAGTGACCCTCACAGTAGAGAAACTTTTCATCTTTAATGTAGATGTTTTATCAATGGTGCTGTATAGAAGGAGAAGTTTTGAAACTACTGTAAAAATAAGACCGATAAACTGGAAGTAGGAGGCTTAAGTCCAAACCCTGACTCCAGGGAACTCCTGACTCCAATGAACATTAATTGACAGGAGCTCATCAAACGCCTCCATACTGACACTGAAACCAAGCACCACACAAGGGCCAACAAGTTCCAGGGCAAGACATACCAAGCAAATTCTCCAGCAACAAAGGAACACAGCCCTGAGCTTCAAGATACAGGCTGCCCAAAGTCACCCCAAAACCATAGACATCTCATAACACATTACTGGACATTTCATTACACTCCAGAGAGAAGAAATACAGCTCCATCCACCAGAACATCGACACAAGCTTCCCTAACCAGGAAACCGTGACAAGCCACTTGTACAAACCCACACACAGCAAGAAAACACCACAATAAAGAGAATTCCACAAACTGCCAGAATACAGAAAGGACACCCCAAACTCAGCAATTTAAACAAGATGAAGAGACAGAGGAATAGCCAGCAGATAAAGGAACAGGATAAATGCCCACCAAACCAAACAAAAGAGGAAGAGATAGGGAATCTACCTGATAAAGAATTCCGAATAATGATAGTGAAATTGATCCAAAATCTTGAAATTAAAATGGAATCACAGATAAATAGCCTGGAGGCAAGGATTGAGAAGATGCAAGAAAGGTTTAACAAGGACTTAGAAGAAATAAAAAGAGTCAATATATAATGAATAATGCAATAAGTGAAATTAAAAACACTCTGGAGGCAACAAATGGTAGGATAACAGAGGCAGAAGATAGGATTAGTGAATTAGAAGATAGAATGGTAGAAATAAATGAATGAGAGAGGATAAAAGAAAAACGAATTAAAAGAAATGAGGACAATCTCAGAGACCTCCAGGACAATATTAAACGCTACAACATTCGAATCATAGGGGTCCCAGAAGAAGAAGACAAAAAGAAAGACCATGAGAAAATACTTGAGGAGATAATAGTTGAAAACTTCCCTAAAATGGGGAAGGAAATAATCACCCAAGTCCAAGAAACCCAGAGAGTCGCAAACAAGATAAACCCAAGGCAAAACACCCCAAGACACATATTAATCAAATTAACAAAGATCAAACACAAAGAACAAATATTAAAAGCAGCAAGGGAAAAACAACAAATAACACACCAGGTAATACCCATAAGGATAACAGTTGATCTTTCAATAGAAACTCTTCAAGCCAGGAGGGAATGGCAAGACATACTTAAAATGATGAAAGAAAACAACCTACAGCCCAGATTATTGTACCCAGCAAGGATCTCATTCAAGTATGAAGGAGAAAACAAAAGCTTTTCAGACAAGCAAAAGCTGAGAGAATTCTGCACCACCAAACCAGGTCTCCAACAAATACTAAAGGATATTCTCTAGACAGGAAACACAAAAACGGTGTATAAATTCGAACCCAAAACAATAAAGTAAATGGCAACGGGATCATACTTATCAGTAATTACCTTAAACGTAAATGGGTTGAATGCCCCAACCAAAAGACAAAGACTGGCTGAATGGACACAAAAACAAGACCCCTATATATGTTGTCTACAAGAGACCCACCTCAAAACAGGGGACACATACAGACTGAAAGTGAAGGGCTGGAAAAAGATTTTCCATGCAAATAGGGACCAAAAGAAAGCAGGAGTAGCAATACTCATATCAGATAAAATAGACTTTAAAACAAAGACTGTGAAAAGAGACAAAGATGGTCACTACATAATGATCAAAGGATCAATCCAAGAAGAAGATATAACAATTATAAATATATATTCACCCAACACGGGAGCACTGCAGTATGTAAGACAAATGCTAACAAGAATGAAAGGAGAAATTAACAATAACACAATAATAGTGGGAGACTTTAATACCCCACTCACACCTATGGATAGATCAACTAAACAGAAAATTAACAAGGAAACACAAACTTTAAATGATACAATAGACCAGTTAGACCTAATTGATATCTATAGGACATTTCATCCCAAAACAATGAATTTCAACTTTTTCTCAAGTGCACATGGAACCTTCTCCAGGAGAGATAACATCTTGGGCCATAAAGCTAGCCTTGGTAAATTCAAAAAAATAGAAATCATTCCAAGCATCTTTTCGGACCACAATGCAGTAAGATTAGATCTCAATTACAAGAGAAAAACTATTAAAAATTCCAACATATGGAGGCTGAACAACACGCTGCTGAATAACCAACAAATCACAGAAGAAATCAAAAAAGAAATCAAAATTTGCATAGAAATGAATGAAAATGAAAACACAACAACCCAAAACCTGTGGAACACGGTAAAAGCAGTCCTAAGGGGAAAGTTCATAGCAATACAGGCACACCTCAAGAAACAAGAAAAAAGTCAAATAAATAACCTACTCTACACCTAAAGCAACTAGAAAAGGAAGAAATGCAGAACCCCAGGGTTAGTAGAAGGAAAGAAATCTTAAAACTTAGAGCAGAAATAAATGCAAAAGAAACAAAGGAGACCATAGCAAAAATCAACAAAACCAAAAGTTGGTTTTTTGAAAGGATAAATAAATTTGACAAACCATTAGCCAGACTCATCAAGAAACAAAGGGAGAAAAATCAAATCAATAAAATTAGAAATGAAAATGGAGAGATCACAACAGACAACACAGAAATACAAAGGATCATAAGAGAGTACTATCAACAATTATATGCCAATAAAATGGACAACCTGGAAGAAATGGACAAATTCTTAGAAAAGTACAACTTTCCAAAACTCGATCAGGAAGAAACAGAAAATCTTAACAGACCCATCACAAGCACAGAAATTGAAACTGTAATCAAAAATCTTCAGGCAAACAAAAGCCCAGGTCCAGATGGCTTCACAGCTGAATTCTACCAAAAATTTAGAGAAGAGCTAACACCTATCCTGCTCAAACTCTTCCAGAAAATTGCAGAGGATGGTAAACTTCCAAACTCATTCTATGAGGCCACCATCACCCTAATACCAAAACCTGACAAAGATCCCACAAAAAAAGAAAACTACAGGCCAATATCACTGATGAACATAGATGCAAAAATCCTTAACAAAATTCTAGCAATCAGAATCCAACAACACATTAAAAAGATCA
Source organism: Bubalus bubalis (assembly GCF_019923935.1). NCBI lineage: Eukaryota > Metazoa > Chordata > Mammalia > Artiodactyla > Bovidae > Bubalus > Bubalus bubalis. Next base: position 120,207,474 of record NC_059160.1, on the reverse strand, counting down.
TACACCATGACCAAGTGGGCTTTATCCCAGGGATGCAAGGATTCTTCAATATCCATAAATCAATCAATGTAATACACCACATTAACAAATTGAAAAATAAAAACCATATGATTATCTCAATAGATGCAGAGAAAGCCTTTGACAAAATTCAACATCCATTTACGATAAAAACTCTCCAGAAAGCAGGAATAGAAGGAACATACCTCAACATAATCAAAGCTATATATGACAAACCCACAGCAAACATTATCCTCAATGGTGAAAAATTGAAAGCATTTCCTCTAAAGTCAGGAACAAGACAAGGGTGCCCACTTTCACCATTACTATTCAACATAGTTTTGGAAGTTTTGGCCACAGCAATCAGGGCAGAAAATAAATAAAAGGAATCCAATTTGGAAAAGAAGTAAAGCTCTCACTGTTTGCAGATGACAGGATCCTCTACATAGAAAACCCTAAACACTCCACCAGAAAATTACTAGAACTCATCAGTGACTATAGTAAAGTTGCAGGATATAAAATCAACACACAGAAATCCCTTGCATTCCTATACACTAATAATGAGAAAACAGAAAGAGAAATTAAGGAAACAATTCCATTCACTATTGCAACGGAAAGAATAAAATACTTAGGAATATATCTACCTAAAGAAACTAAAGACCTATATATAGAAAACTATAAAACAGTGGTGAAAGAAATCAAAGAGGACACTAACAGATGGAGAAATATACCATGTTCATGGATTGGAAGAATCAATATAGTGAAAATGAGTATACTACCCAAAGCAATCTATAGATTCAATGCAATCCCTATCAAGCTACCAACAGCATTCTTCACAGAGCTAGAACAAATAATTTCACAATTTGTATGGAAATACAAAAAACCTTGAATAGCCAAAGCGATCTTGAGAAAGAAGAATGGAATTGGAGGAATCAACCTATCTGACTTCAGGCTCTACTACAAAGCCACAGTTATCAAGACAGTATGGTACTGGCGCAAAGACAGAAATGTAGATCAATGGAACAAAATAGAAAGCCCAGAGATAAATCCACGCACATATGGACACCTTATCTTTGACAAAGGAGGCAAGAATATACAATGGATTAAAGACAATCTCTTTAACAAGTGGTGCTGGGAAATCTGGTCAACCACTTGTAAAAGAATGAAACTAGAACACTTTCTAACACCATACACAAAAATAAACTCAAAATGGATTAAAGATCTAAATGTAAGACCAGAAACTATAAAACTCCTAGAGGAGAACATAGGCAAAGCACTCTCTGACATACATCACAGCAGGATCCTCTATGACCCACCTCCCAGAATATTGGAAATAAAAGCAAAAATAAACAAATGGGACCTAATTAACCTTAAAAGCTTCTGCACATCAAAGGAAACTATTAGCAAGGTGAAAAGACAGCCTTCAGAATGGGAGAAGATAATAGCAAATGAAGCAATTGACAAACAACTAATCTCAAAAATATACAAGCAACTCCTACAGCTCAACTCCAGAAAAATAACTGACCCAATCAAAAAATGGGCCAAAGAACTAAATAGACATTTCTCCAAAGAAGACATACAGATGGCTAACAAACACATGAAAAGATGCTCAACATCACTCATTATCAGAGAAATGCAAATCAAAACCGCTATGAGGTACCATTTCACAACAGTCAGAATGGCTGCGATCCAAAAGTCTACAAGCAATAAATGCTGGAGAGGGTGTGGAGAAAAGGGAACCCTCTTGCGCTGTTGGTGGGAATGCAAACTAGTACAGCCACTATGGAGAACAGTGTGGAGATTCCTTAAAAAACTGGAAATAGAACTGCCTTATGATCCAGCAATCCCACTGCTGGGCATACACACTGAGGAAATCAGAAGGGAAAGAGACACGTGTACCCCAATGTTCATCGCAGCACTGTTTATAATAGCCAGGACATGGAAGCAACCTAGATGTCCATCAGCAGATGAATGGCTAAGAAAGCAGTGGTACATATACACAATGGAGTATTACTCAGCCATTAAAAAGAATACATTTGAATCAGTTCTAATGAGGTGGATCAAACTGGAGCCTATTATACAGAGTGAAGTAAGCCAGAAAGAAAAACACCAATACAGTATACTAAAGCATATATATGGAATTTAGAAAGATGGTAGCAATAACCCTGTGTACGAGACAGCAAAAGAGACACTGATGTATAGAACAGTCTTATGGACTCTGTGAGAGAGGGAGAGGGTGGGAAGATTTGGGAGAATGGCATTGAAACATGTAAAATATCATGTATGAAACGAGTCGCCAGTCCAGGTTCGATGCATGATACTGGATGCTTGAGGCTGGTGCACTGGGATGACCCAGAGGGATGGAATGGGGAGGGAGGAGGGTTCAGGATGGGGAACGCATGTATACCTGTAGCGGATTCATTTTGATATTTGGCAAAATAATACAATTATGTAAAGTTTAAAAATAAAATTAAATAAAAAAAAAATCTCTATATGACTGTGGGAGGAGATCCAAGCTGAAGTTCTCTCTTCTCTAAATCCACTCTGCTCCCTTGTTCATTGTCTGCCTGGTGGGTGGTAATAGCATGTGCAGAGCCCTTTACACAGTTTCTGAAGCCAGAAGTCTGGAAGGTGTGCAAGTTAGCAAGTTCCTCACATCTTCTCCTCAGACTCATCAGTCACTGTCTGCTGTTAAAACATACCTCCAAAATTAAAGCAAACCTCACTGCCTCCTTTCCAGCAGAACTCTTAATGCTCTTCTCAGAAGTATTCTGTGGCTCTCCATTGACAGGGACAGTAGGTATTGAAGGAGAAGATTGAATGTGTCCAGGATGGAGGAGCTGGATTTGCTAATATTTTATGTGGCTCACTGAGCATCAGAGAGACACCCCTCACAGAGGGTCCAGCCTGGCAACCACTTGTCTTGGGAGGAGTGTGTTCACTGTTCAGAGACTGGTTGGAGATTTACTGATGCCACTGACTTGCCCTCCCACTAGAAGAGTCAGTGATATTTGACTTCAAAATTTCAGAGCAGCAGCAGTGATCTGTATGTCTCATTTCTTTTATTTGGGACTGCTTTAAATATGTAAAACTTCTTTAGCCAGAGCTATTTGAAAGCTTCCATTTATTATAGTCACTTATGGATTTATCTTAACAGATTGAAATTAAGTTTTTTAAACCGTTTTTCCTTTTGACATTTCTGACTTTTTTTTTTTTTTGAACTTTCATTTGTTTCACAATCTTTGAAGAAATTATCAGAGAAATCCACAGTCTAACATAGGTCCTGAAAAGGAGTCGGTTGTCATTTTCACATATGTTCTATGATAATCCTTGGATTTTATTAGATTCTTTAGGTTAGATTTCTCAGCTTGTTCTTGTCATATTTCAGCTTGATCAATTGAAGTTGCATGGTTTCTTCTTCCTTGAAAAAAGCCAAAACTATAGATTTCTATAAATTTTAGTAGACTACAGTGACTGTAGTCAGAGCTCTCTACACCCAGTCACTTGAATGCTGTGTCTGTGTGATGGTTTACTGTAGTTGATGCTGAGCACATTTTTTTTTTCTGCTCTTCTCCATATTCTCAGTGTCCTGTAACAAAGATGCATCATACATGAGTCCCAGATCACCACGCAGAGCAGTCCACTTCTTCAGAATAGTTATGAAGACACATTATAGGCACTTACTATTAGGACTCAGATAGACAACCAGCAAATCTATGCTCAGTCTGTAGGGTTTTATAAAATTTAAAATATTTCCATTTCCCTTCCTTACCTGGTGTTTAGAGCATGCCAGTGGGCATCTTCCTGTGAGAATGTCTGGACCAGCATTGGCTGTGGGCTCAGTGGGCTCTGAGTTCTGGGGAGCAAAGAGCTCCCCAGCTTGTACCGAGCCCTTTGTGAGCTGTGTTGTCTCTGCAAGTGGGGCCTAGTTGGGTCCTTGAGCTTCCTGTGATCTGTCCAGACATTTGACCACATGTTGGCTTTCTTTTTTCAAGAAAGTTCTAGATGTTTATGCTCTAAAGAGCTCCTTAGAGGCTTTCTCTCCCTGTAAAACTTGTAGCATTGTGAATCTGACACTAGACATGTTAATATCCATTCGACTGTACTTGGCCTTATCTCTTTTTTCTTACTCCAGCAAAGTTCATCTGTATATGATGATTCACAATATGTGATCTCTCTTTCTTCACTACATCATATTTGCTGGGCAACGACCTCATTTCCCATTTTTTTTTTAAATATTTATTTATGGCTGTACTGGGTCTTCATTGCTGCAGGGGCTTTTCTCTAGTGGAGAGCAGGGGCTACTCTTCATTGCTGTGCACAGGCTTCTCACTGTGGTGGCTACTTCTGTTGCAGAGCATGGGTTCTAGGACATATGGGTTTCAGTAGTTGCAGTTCTTGGCTCTAGAGCACAGGCTAAATAGTTGTGGTGCATGGGCTTAGTTGCTCCACAGCATGTGGGTCTTCCCAGATCAGGGATCAAACTCATGTCTCCTACATTGGCAGGAGGATTCTTTACCACCGAGCCATCAGGGAAGCCCCTCATTTCCTCTCAATTGATAGTTAATTTTGGATTTCAGGAGAAATTTATTAGATATGTCTAAGCTATAAAATCAGAAAAAATTAACATAATGAGATTCCTGTTTAAATTCATTTTGCATCAGGTATGTGGCCTATAGAAACAAAAATTTATGTTTTATGCCTTTCAAAATATAGCAATTATATTGTTCATCCTTCAAGAATTAAAAAATACACAAAAGGAAAAAATATCCATTGTGTGTTTCTACACTTTTAAAATGTAAATTAAAAACTGATGGTTATAGTTTAATGACTTTATAGGACATAACACAAAGTTCCCACCTAGCCTTCCCCCAAGTATAATCTGGGATGTCACTCAAATATCTAGGCCTTGACTTCTTTACAGGCCAAATTGGAGGGGTGAGTTGAATCATCTCTGAGATATCTTCTAGTTCTAAACTGCTGAAAATTTAGGAGTAGATTGTTATTGAGTAATTTAATCCTAATAACAACAAAAACCCAGAAAATTCCATGCATCATTCAGGCTAGTGGGGGAAAGGTCTCCTGTTGTCTCCAAGGGTGAGTTTCTGTATTGAAAGTTTCTCTTCCTGTCTGGACACTATACTGTGTCCAGTAGATGAAGAAGGAGCCGGAGGCTTCCCTGCTGTGTGCTGTCACTGTTCCTCTGTGTTTCTTTTTCAAGAGTGCCCTGCCTGTGTTGTCCTGTTAAAGTGCTGGCAGTGAAGGACAGGGAGCATGTTTTCCTCCTGACAATATCCTTGCTGGACCTAGGACATTCTTTGATAAATGATAGGCTCCTAAATGCCACTCCAGTATTCTTGCCTGGAGAATCACATGTACAGAGGAGCCTGGCAGGATACAGTCCATAGGGTCACAAAGAGTCGGACATGACTGAAGTGACTTAGCACACATGCACGCACACAGACTCCTAAGTGCTTCATTGTATCTTGTCTTTTCTGCATTCCTCCACCACCCCATTTTCCACTCAGAATGTTTAATTAAGAGAGCATGTCCTATATAGAGTGCATTTAGAGTGTTCCTTCTGGAGACTTGTTCATTGTGACAGCTTGTGAGCCCCCACAGGGCACAGAACTCGTGGTCTCTGTCTTTTATATCTTAGTACAGATTGTTGGTCAGAAGCCTTTCTCCGAGTTGCTGGCCCACACAGAAGTGGAAGACACCTGGAATAAGAATTAGGAGAGTGGAGTGTGTGTCCAGTTTTGGCTCTGTTGCTTTCTGGTCTTGAGGCATCAGGCACATTCTAGAACCTGAATTCTTCAGTTGGTGTCTTTGAAATCATGGTGATAAATCCTTGCTGTGCTTTACAAAGCTGACAGTAGGTGTGGACATGCCCTTTATATCGTATAGTTCTATCCAGACAAATGTTTTCTATGTTTTATGGTGTCACTGCTTACCTACCCAACAGAACTCCAGTGCAGAGACCCGTGATCTTACCTCATTGCCCCAGAAGATTTGTTGTGATGGTAAATAGTCCTTTATGACTGTCCTCTGGCTGTTGTTTCCTGTTTATCTAGCCCTGTGATATTTGCTTAGCAAAGCAAGAGGACTATTAATATTTATAGATACAGTCAGCCCTTTGTATCCATGTATTCTTTGCATCCATCAATTTAGCAACTGAACATGGAAAATTATATATTTTTAAATTCCAGAAGGTTCTGTGAAGCAAAACTTGAATTTGCTGGGCACCAACAACTGTTTACATAGCATTTACGTTGTATTTACAACTGTTTACATAGCATTTACATCATGTTAGGTATTATAAGCAATCTAGAGATGAATTAAAGGGAGGATACGTGTGGGTTATAATCAAATACTAGGCTGTGTAATATAAGAGAGTTGAGCATCTGTAGATTTTGGTCCCAAGGGGGTCCTGGAACCATTACCCCCCAACAACCCCTGCCTCCGCCACAGATACTGTAGTGGGTGACTGCAAAGAGGCACCACATGCTGAAGTTATCAAGTGTATAAGTGTAAATGAGGAAAGGGGAGAGAGGGTTAGTGCAGAAATGATTGGAGAGCACTAATGACTAGAAAGTTCCCTGACTGTCATCAGGTGAATGCTATTTCATTCAGCAAGTAGGTTTTTGGTAAACTAATTTAGAGCTGCTTTATCTATAGTAAGGGCTCAGTAAACAGTGTTGATTAAATAACAAATGAAAATACGAAATAAAATGAAGCTTTAAATAGCTGAGCACTTAGAAAAGTTATGCTTACATATATTTGAGGGCCAATTATTTACATTTATTGCTGTGGTCAACATGTCCAGTCTAGAAACAGACGCTCTGATCAAGGAGTAGAGTGAGGGGACCCGGACTTAGGGGGCACCCCAACTATGTGTCACATGGGGTAGGTTGGGTAGGGAAGGGGATTTGGAGGGAACCTAGGTCCTGTGTTTCCTGGTCACAGTAGCTGGTCAGTACAGTGAAGAAGCAGCTTTGGGTCAGCCTGTTCTACCCAGTTTAGGTGCAAGGCCTGCAGTGTCTGATGGGGCCAGTGTGTCCTGATTAAATCCCCAGCCATCAATGCAAGAAGCAAAAGAGAAAATTGTGTCTCTGCCTATCCCCCACACTCTGGTCAAAGTTTATCCCTTGGTGGCAACGGGAGTTCAGTGCAGTCCAGCTAGTGTGCAGGTCCTGGAAACTTGTCATGTTCCCACAGTAGCAATTTGACTCTTTAATAAGGAAAGTTATGTCTGCTATTTTTGCAGAATCAGGAACATATTTTGTTCAGAATCAGGAACATATTTTGTTCAGCTGTGTGATTTTGATTACTTCACGTAATATTTGTGACATATTTTTCCATGTCATTAAACCTTTTTTTTAGTAGCATGATTGAAGACATTTATTGTGAAGATGTGATCATACATAAAGCAGAAGTGTAATGAAGTCCCACAGGCCATCACCCAGCTCTCATGGTTATCAGCATTTTTAATGCTGAAATAGCTTCATCACCACCCTCACCATGCTTGTTGTATGGACCGACTTGAGATAAATTCCTGGCGTCATGCCATTTGAATCTCAGGTACTTAAGTATGCATCTCAAAAATGCAAATTTTAATATGCTGCAATGGCATTATTATATTGAATGTAAATAGAAATCGTTTAGGGTTAGGGTAACCCTAACCCGCAAAGACAACACTAGTCTATTATGTAGGCATTCACAGAGCTCTCTGCCACCCTACATGAGAACAGGTCCAGGCTGACGTGGTATGACCCTTGCTAAGTCCTCAGGTCTCTTTACCCAGAGGGACAGCATGAGTGCTTGGTAGGTAAGCTGTGGATTGGACAGATTTCCTGTGGGATCCCTCATTTTGACTCAAGGAAGCCCGAGACCCATAAAAAGGCATCAGCACTGCCTGGGATAGCTAGAGGGGGCGATTTGGCCACATGCATCAGTAATCTGTCAAAATTCACCCCATGACCCCAAAGTTTCAACTCTGGAAAATCTATCATAGATAAAGATATCATAAATATCCTAAATGAAGCATCACAAGCATCCCCCCTGCCCATCGACTAAACTTACCATGCTTGCCAGCCTCTGTTGTGTTGACTCTGAATGACATGTGGGTTTGGGGATGACAGCTTGATTTTTAATTGCAGATTTTTCAGTTGACCTTTTTCTAATGGGTTGCCCATCTATTCACTAAGTAAACACTTAAGGATTGTGATTTTCAAATGTTGTCATCTCTTTGCATTTTTTGGCTGGAATTTTCCTCTACTGAAAACTTTATCTTTAATCACTCACTGTTTAGTCTCTAAAGTGAAAAGTGAAAGTGAAGTTGCTCAGTCATGTCTGACTCTTTGCAACCCCATGGACTGTAGCCTACCAGGCTCCTCTGTCCATGGGATTTTCCAGGCAAGAGTACTGTAGTGGGTTGCCATTTTCTGCTCCAGTGGATCTTCCCAACCCAGGGATTGAAACCAGGTCTCCTGCATTGCGAGCAGATGCTTTACCATCTGAGCCATGAGGGAAGTCGTTTAGTCTCTAAGTCATGTCCAACTCTTTGTGACCACATGGACTACAGCACACCAGGCTTCCCTGTTCTTCACCATCTCCCAGAATTTGCTCAGATTTATGTCTATTGAGTTGGTGATACTATCTAAGCATCTCATCCTCTGTTGACCTCTTCTCCTTTTGCCTTCAATCTTTCCCAGCATCATTTTTTTTTCCCCCCCAGTGAGTCAGCTTTTCACACCAGGTGGCCAAAGTATTTGAGCATCAGCTTCAGCATCAGTCCTTCCAATGAATATTCAGGGTCGATTTCCTTTAGGATTGATTGGTTTGATCTCCTTGCTGTCCAAGGGACTCTCAAGAATCTTCTCTAGTACCTCAGTTCAAAGGCATCAATTCTTTGGCATTCAGCCTTCTTTAATCATTGCTGCTGCTGCTGCTGCTGCTAAGTCGCTTCAGTCGCTAAGTCGCTAAGTCCGACTCTGTGCAACCCCATAGATGGCAGCCCACCAGGCTCCCTCGTCCCTGGGATTCTCTAGGCAAGAACACTGGAGTGGGTTGCCATTTCCTTCTCCAATGCATGAAAGTGAAAAGTGAAAGTGAAGTGGCTCAGTCATGTCTGACTCATAGCAACCCCATGGACTGCAGCCCACCTCATCTAATCTTCATGATAATCTTGTGATGCTTCATTTTGGTTATTTATCTGTGATAGATTTTCCAGAGTAGAAACTTGGCAGTCAAGGGATGAATTTTGAAAGATTACTGATGCATGTAGCCAAATCTCCCCCTCCAGCTATCCCAGCCAGTGCCGATGCCCTCTTAAGGGTCTCAGGCTTCCTTGAGTCCAAATGAGGGCTCCCAGAGGAAAGAGAGCTCATTGCCTGTTTGGTGGTTCTTTAAAATACCACATTCTTCCCCAGGCTGCCTGTTTTAGGATACGATCCTTAGGGTCTTAATGTAGATGCCTCAAGCATTCCAAGGAGGAGTCCTTTTGCTGTCCTCCTGATGTCGTCAAGAAGGCCTTCCCAGTTTTAAGGGGCAGGAGTGTGTGCAGCCAGGTTAGACATTAGGAGAGAAAAATGGAAAGAGTGGAGTGGAGGCCATGGGATGTACTTAACACACTGAGCAGAGAAGCCAGTGAGGGTTTCAGGAGACTGTGGCCAGCAAGGTGGAGGCAATGGAGCATCAGATCATTAGAGGAAGGTGTTCTAAGGAGTCAGAGTGAGTCAACAGTGAGAACATTCTGAGGGCATGGACATGGAGTGAGAATGCCTCTGGTGTCATGCTGGTTACCGGTATCTGTTGCACTCAGGATGGTAGTCAGATTAGACTTGTCAGCACAGAGTGGACTGAACCAGGAAGTTGGGGCCAGAGGCAGCAGGTGTAGGTAATTCTATCTGGCAGGCTTTTCTTTTTCTTTCTTTTTTTCCCCCTCTAGTATTTATCTATTTATTTAGCTGCACTGGGTCTTAGTTGCAGCATGTCTGACCAAGGATCGAACCCTTCATCCCTGCATTGAGAGTGTAGAGTCTTACCCACTGGACCAGGAAAGTTTTTGTCAGGTTTTTTTCTAATTGAAATATAGTTGATTTACAATATTGTGTTAGTTTCAGGTATACCATACAGTAAGTATGTATTTTTTCAGATTGTAGATTATTACAAGGTATTGGGGACAATTCCCTGTGCTATACAGTAAATCATTATTGCTTATCTATTTTATGTATAGTTTGTGTTCATTAATCTCATGTCCCAAATTTGTCCCTCCCTACTCCTTCATAACTATGAATTTGTTTTCTATGTCTGTGAGTCTGTTTTTTTATACATTCACTTAGTATTATTTTTTAGATTCCACATATAAGTGATATCATATAGTATTTGTCTTTTCTTTCTGACTTATTTCATGAGACAAAATACACTCTAGGTCCATCCATGTTGCTGCAAAATGGCATTATTTCATTCTTTTTATGGATGAGTAATATTCCATTGTATATATGTGCCATATCTTCTTTATCCATCAATGGATCTTTAGGTTGCTTCTATGTCTTGGCTATTGTAAATAGTGCTGCTGTGAATGTAGGAGTGCACATATCATTTTGAATCATTTTTCTGGGATATATGCCTAGCTGTGGAATTGATGAGTCATATGGTAGTTTTGTTTTTAGTTTTTGAGAAACCTCCATATTGTTTTTCATTGTGGTTACACAAATTTACATTCCCACTAACAGTGTATGAAGGTTCCCTTTTCTCCACATCTTCAACACTTTGTTATTTGTAGACTTTCTCATGATATAGCTAGTATTTTTGATGTGAAAGGAAACCAAGAAATAGGACAGTAGCTGGTAGTAGGGAATGATGTGGGTCAGGGAGACGTTTTAAAACATTAATGTATTTGAGATTCTGGAAATGTCTGGTCAAGAAGGGCATGTTCATAATTCAGAGAGAAGGAACAGTTAAAGAGTGAAGTTTCATGTATGCAGCAAAGAATTCGATTCAGGACACAAAGGGAAGAACTTTTGTCTAGAGCAGGGTGCCCACCATAAAGAGGAGGCAGAAGAAGATGCAGGGGTGGGTATTCCAAGTATACACAGTCCCAGATTCTTCCATTTTCTCAGTGAATAAGACTTTGTAAAAACTTTGAGAAGTTCATCATCTCACTGGAAAGAGTGGTTTGAGGGAGGCAACTGGAAGCTGAGTTGAGAATGCAGAGCAGGGTTGAGCCTTATTGAGGTTTATAGTTAAGATGGTAAAGTGAGAACAGGTAGCACGTGTGTCTTACATGGTGTTGAGGTGCTGAGGTATAGGCAGGGGACAGGGGGACAGCCAGGCTGACATGATAGGGAGAGAGGGACTGGGGTGCTGGTATGTGAAGGCTTGATTGTGGTGGTGGAGTCTAGACTGACCTGATGAGCAGGGTAGTGACCTCACATGTGACCATGACTGACTCAGGGCCCATGTAGGGGATAGAGGTTTACAGGAGATTGCAGAACCAGAGCCAGAAGGTCATGGTTGGGGATTAGATATCCATGTATTGATTCACTTGTGATCAAACATGAACTGGTGATTCCGTGCCAGGCCTTCCTTGAAGTTTTGGGGAAACGTGTTGAATAGACACAGGCATCTGTTGAAATGGAGTTGACATTCCACGAGGAGGAATGGTCTGAGACTCACATGAGTTTAGGGCCCAACTGCTCTCTGAAGGGTGGAGGGGGTCTTGGGAAAGCGTGGTAGGTGCTGTTTTATTATTTTTTAAAATTTTATCATAGTTGATTTATGACATTGTGTTAATTTCTGATGTGCGTGCATGTGTGCTAAGTTGCTTCAGTTGTGTCCAACTTGTGCTACCCTACGGACTATAGCCTGCCAGGCTCCTCTGTCCATGGGATTCTCCAGGCAAGAATACCGGAGTGGGTTGCCATGCCCTCCTCCAGGTGATTTTCCTGACCCAGGAATCCAACCTGTGTCTCTTGCATCTCCTTCATTGGCAGGCGGGTTTTGTATTTTTTTTTTTTTTTAATCACTAGTACCACCTGGGACAGAGAAGGCAATGGCACTTTACTCCAGTACTCTTGCCTGGAAAATCCCATGGACAGAGGAGCCTGGTAGGCTGCAGTCCATGGGGTCACTACGAGTCAGACACGACTGAGTGACTTCACTTCACTTTTCACTTTCGTGCATTGGAAAAGGAAATGGAAACCCACTCCAGTGTTCTTGCCTGGAGAATCCCAGGGATGGGGGAACCTGGTGGGCTGCCGTCTAGAACATATTTCCCTGTGCTCTATAGTAGGACTCTGTTGTTTATCCATTCGCTATATAATAGTTTGCAACTGCTAGTCCTAACATCCCAATCCTTCCCTCATACACCTTGGGTGTGCTATTTTCGGAAGGGTGGTCAGGAAGGTCTCTGGGTGGAGGGGACAGTTGAGCAGGAACATGGAAAAAATGAGAAAGGGTGGTCTTACAGACATCCTGGGCAGAGTGCTCTGGTGCACAAGCCCCAGAGAGGGCTCTTAGGTGCTGGAATTGGAAGTGGTAATTGAGCTGGGGCTGAGGTGGGGGAGACAGGAGGAGGCAGGAGGTGGGATCTTTTTCAGTCATGGCTTCAGCCTAAGGGTGACAGGGAGCCCTGATGGCTGAGTGAGCTCAGATCCAAGCAGTCAAGCTCCCAGTGGTGGACAAGACATTTCTGTGGGGGTGCAGGAGGCATGGGAGGCAGGGCTCAAGGTCATGGGTGAGTTATCTTCCTAAGTGCAGGTGACAGTGATAGTAGGAGTTGAGGTGGAAACCAGGGTGGTGAGGGATGAGGTGAAGGACTTAGTGGGGGAAAGAAGGACCAGGAGTGGATGCAGAAGGAAGAGCGAGGAGAGTTTCAAGGGAGCAGAGGGTTTTGAAGGAGTGAGGTCATTTCAGAATTGCTTGTGGGATCAAGAACCCCCTCTCCCCCACTCCTTGTCCCTGAGATGTGTGGTATTTGACATAAATGTCTCCATCTGAGAGGCTTGTGAGAGGAAGCCTCTGGGGCACCTGGGCTGTTGTGAACACAGGACTCCAACCCCAGGGCGAGTTTGCCACAGAGAGAGCTGGAGAGCTGGAGGTGGGGTCCCAGGGTGCTGTGCCATGATGGCCTTTAGCACAGGCTGCTGCCCAGAGCTGGGAGCTGCAGCTGAGATGCTCAGGTTGAAGGGTGTTTGCTTCTCAAGGCACAAAGCTCTGGCGCTTCCCTCTTTCCCATACCACTCCCCAACCACTTAAAAAAAAAATAGTGTTTTGGCTGTGCTGGGTCTTCATGGCTTCATAGAGGCTTTCTCTAGTTGCATGAGCAGGGGCCTACTCTTTGTTGAGTCTTCTCACTGGTGGTGCCTCTTATTGTGGAGACAGGCTTTAGGATGCGCGAGCTTATGTAGTTTCAGCTGGTGGACTCGGTAGTTGTGGTGCATGGGCTTAGTTGCTTTGCAGGATGTGGAATCCTCCTGGACCAGGGATTGAACCCGTGTCTCCTGCATTGCCAGATGGATTCTTAACCATTGGACCACTAGGGAAGCCCTCTCCCCACTTTTGATAATTTTTTGACTCGATGCACACCCACACATTTTTTTCACTCTTGGATGTACACACACAAAGACAAGACCTGATCTCCCTTGTTTTCTTTCACATACAAGATTGAATTTTAGGAAAGAGTTAATTAGTCTTCTGACCATTTGCAGGCCTACTGTAAGATGTATGTATAAAGTGGGTTCATTTTAATAATAATCAATCACTTGAGAACTGAGGGATATGGTTTCCTAAGTGTGGATCCAGTGAGGTGCAGACAAATTTAAGTTCTATAGGGAAAAAGTCTTTTATTTCCACTCAGAAAATGTCCTGGGAGACCAGCAGAAGTTCTCTACTGACCTACAGGAATGGAGAAAACAAAGCCTCTTCTGCCCTGCTCTGTTATTCTGTGTATCAGAAGTAGATCTTGACTTTAGTTTTTGTTTTACAAACAGAAACAGGAAGAGACACAAAAATTGCCTGGCTACAGTCCTGCAGAGCTAAGTGTGTATATATCTGAAATTTAGATATGACTGATATGTAGAGTTGGGCCTGGCCCTCACAGCCCCAAGCTGAAAATGCTTTTTACACTTTAAAAGTTTTTCAAAATAAAACCCAACCAAGGAATAACGTGCAACAGAGGTTTTCCATAGACCTTAAAGCCTAAAATATTTACTATTTGGATATTCACAGAGAATTTGCTAATCCTGATCTAGACTGATATTTCATTTCAAGTTCCGACCATGATGTGAACGAGTCTTTGTCACAGAATCGTTGCATTGTATTCATTCAGAAATCCTAAAAGTATTCACTGATGCTTTTTATGTGCCAGTGGCCAGGTTTGCAGGATGTTTGCCAGCTGTCAGAGAGTTTATGTTTTAGTAAGGGAGGCAGACATTAAACAAATAATTGCACAAATAATTAACTAAAATAATTAATGACAGAGGAGCTTTGAAGGCTGCCAAAAGAGGGCAGATGGGGGTCTCTGGGAGCTTTTCTGGATAAGTGGCTTTAACCTAAATTTGTAGGTTAAACCTGCTCATAGAGGAGGGGCAGGAGCAGAGCAGGAACTGAGCAACAGCTGGTGGCCCAGAAAGAGACTTCCTGTTCCTTCCACCATAGTCAGTCAGCATGAAGCCAGTGGGATCATTTCCAAAGGATAGTAAGTTAGAGAGTGAATTGTGTAGGGACAGACGAGGGACTGGGCCTGTGGGTCTTGGCTCCAGGTGACCAGTGACATGCAGACTCCTGGATGCCCCTCCCCAGAGTCCTGCTCTCTTCAGGGCCAAGACCCAAAGCCCTGGGCCCAGTGGGCCCAGACACCGCTGGTGTCTCCTCTCTGTGTGCTTCTCTTCTCTAGTGTCTTCTAGGAAACTAATAAAAGCCTGACATGTGGACCTATCCTAGAGTGATGTCTCTGAGGCACATGTGAGAAAATGTTGCATTTCTGTCATTTCAGGGTGACGTTTTCTGCTGGCCAGCCCTCTCCGCTTCCAGGGGCTGGTGCCTGTCTCCCTCTCACCCCCTTCCCTGCCCCCCCCCCCCGCCATCGTTGCCATACAAGACTGTGAATATCAGCCACTGACATTTCTTAGCCCAAATAGGGGATCCTGGATGCCTCCTCAGAGAGCCTATGGCAACGGCAGGAGGATTTCCAAGGAAACACCAAAGCCTGTGTCTTCTTCACATGTCAGAAGATGGAGGGCCCATAGCATGGCCTCTTTGTCTTTGAGGGCAGGCGGTGTTTGGGGATGGGAGAGAGACCCGGAGGTGACCTTTCCCTTGTGGAACCTGGGCTGCCCACAGAGTCCTCTCTGCACATGGCGTAGCCTGGGCAATGGCGCTGCCCCAGCCGTGTTTCGGCCTTTCCTCAGGGAGTCTGATCTGGGGGACCTGCCAGTGCTCCTGCCTAACGACCATGTCTTACCTGCAGGAAGAACTCTGCTGGAGAAACTGTTCAGCCAGCAGGAGAACGGGCCTCCAGAAGAAGCAGAGAAGTTCTGCTTGCAGATCATTGCCATGGGGCTCCTCCTTCCTTTCAGTGACTGCTTCTGGGAACTGTGCAGGCAGAACGCCCAGTCCAGCTCAGTTCCGTTTGATGTAAGTAGGAGAGTTCACAGGACTCGCTGGCTGAGAGGCAGCTGCAGGGCAACAGCGGCTCTGATGTGTGTCTGCCCTTCGCCCCACGTTCATGCGATGCAGGCCTCCCTGCCCCTTCCCCACGACAGCTTAACACATCTGTTTCCTTTCTGATGAGGTTCTTAAGTATATTTGTCAAACTTCTTTTTCTTAACAGATAGCCACTCTCAGCAGTTTTCTAGCCTGTTTTAACCAGTAATGAGTTTTGAGTGGCTTTGAGTCAGTGTTTCCGACTTTACTGGTCATGGATGTACCTTCAGAAGCAGCTCGGAGGCTGGAAGCTTTGTTCCCAGAGGCGGCAGGTTTCTGAGGGCCTTGCAGTGCTATTCCCATGTGTTCATAGCTCATCTGTGTACTGATGGTTGACACAAAGCAGTCCTGTCTGCTTTCTCCCCGGTTCCCACTCACCAAGAGGGTTAATTCTGCAGAACAATCATCCCCGGCTGTTTCATAATTCATAACAAATGACAGCATAGGTGGGTTACTGCTTTCAAGCCAGAATATTGCTCATCTCCCTCAGGTCTGTGGTACATGTGTGACCTTGGGGGCTGTGATGAGTGGGCATCTAAATGCAGATATGTGAGAATTCCTACACAGGATTCTCTCATGAGGAAAGTGGAGAAGCTCGGCTCCCTGTGTGGAGCATGGAGTTTGTGCCATAGAGGAGTGGGTCCCATCCATGTGGGCGGCTTATGCCTGTGCCCTGCTTCTGATTGCACCCCTGTCTCCTCTGCATGTGTGTACCATTGAACAAGTGGTGCTGTAGTGAGGAGTGCAGAGAGATACTGGAAATGAGCCCTGGTTGAGATCAAGAAGAGAGAGTAAATCCAAAAATGTCCATACACATCTTTTTTTTCTTCCCCTTTCTATCCTTTACCCATCACAACTGTGGTCTCCCTTCAGTTTTAGGAAAATGAACCACATAAAATATTGTGAGATCTTCTTAATACTTCTCATGTGAAAGAAGATTCCCTGGGATGTACTGTGATTTGTGAGGCTTTCTTAAGCTTGATCTATCCATCCATCCACCATCTATCATCTATCTTTGTATCTATCATGTCTATATCAATCTGTATCTATCACTTATTATCTCCATCCATTCATTCATCCATCCACCCATCTATCTATCCGTATGTCCATTCATGACATGGCAGCTAACCACTGCTCAGTAGATCTTTTTCTTTTGTGAGAAGAATTGGATAACTAAAAACTTTCCTTCCCTTTCCCTTTTGAGAGCTGTCTGTGTTATTACAGGGATAGAACTTGGAGACTATTGTGGGCTAAAAGCTTTAATGAGCTGTGTTCTAGAAGATATATCAATTTGCAACTACAAATTAAAATAAATATGGACAAAGGCCAATATTAGTCACTCCTAACACTTGCTTTTTGATTAAAACTATTCCCAAGCGGACTGCATTTTCTTCCCTTAAAGCTCAGAAATAAAGTCTGTTGTTTAGCTGCTCAGTCATGTCTGATTCTTTGTGACCCCATGGACAGTAGCCCACCAGGCTCCTCTGTCCATGGGATTTTCCAGGCAAGAACACTGGAGCAGGTTGCTGTTTCCTTCTCCAGGGGAAATAAAGTCTATCAGTCAATTAATGTGGGATTGAAATAAACTGAAAAGAGTAATCCTATTTCCCCTTTTTAAAAAAATCACTGAACTAGCAGTTTCTTGCTCCTCACCTCCCTCTATTCTTATGCTAAGGAGCCCAGTAACCCCTCCCAGCCTGGTCGTTGGAGGGTGGCTGGGTATGGCATAGAGAGTGAAAAGCAAAATAAATGCAGCCCTTTACTATGGTATGAAGTAATTTCCTCAGAGTGGGGAATTTCTTTCTCCAACTTTGTGTGGTTGCATTTGCTGGCTTTATTTGTTGGCTCTGTGCTACCTCTCCATCCCTGTCCTCCGCCCACCCCCCACAAGTCAAACCTAACTCGAAACAAGAAACGTTATTTCATATATTTAAATGGCATATCAACAACAGAAGTGTGCACTCATTGTATGCACGGTCACGGTTTTTTCAAAGCCTGGAAGAGGAATCAATATAAACAGATCTTAGTAGGGGAAGGGGGAAGAACGCACTTCCTGTGGGGAGAAGAGTTTCTGATAATTAGCCTCTCTGCTGGCTTCCCGCTGGGACGATTCTCTGCTGCTGGGAGATTTTCTAACCAGCAGTTCTCTTGAGGACAATTGCCCTTTGAGATGGACCAGTCTGTGTATAAGCTCCTGACGGCCCTCTTCCCACCCCCACCTTTGCTTCCTTTCCTGAGAGCACTCCCGCCCCCCAATCTCCATCCATACAGATCCCAGCACAGGGCTTACATCTGGATCTGGAGAGCATCCTCATGCAGTTTATGGATTGACCTATTTCAGTCAACCTTCTTGGTTTAGCCCCATGTTATTTTATACATTTTTAGGGCCTAATATTTTGCTTTAGAAATGCTACAGAAAATATGAAAGGATTTCACATTCTCCCTTACATTTTCACTGGGTTAAAACTTCAAGAATACTGAAAGGCAAAGGTCTTTGAGTGATAATGTTCATTCATTCACAAATGTTTACTGAATGCATTCTACATGACAGGCAGTGTTCTAGGCTCCAGAGAGAGATTACTGAGCCAGGTCCTGAAGAATTACACTCTTCACAGTGGGGTGAGACATTTAAGACACAAACACAAGCCCAGATGAAAGTATAGATAATGAATTCATGTCAGATTCTGATAAGTGCAGTGAAGGAAGTCAACCAGGGGAATATGGTCAGTGATGGGGGTGGGGTGGGGAGAGTGTAGATTGGGGCCCCACATGTAATGTCTGGAGTGTTAAGGAGAGGTTGGAGGGAAAGTCCCCTCAGGAGCCCAGTAGCAAGTGCAAACGCCCTGAGAGGGATATGGGCATGGCATGAGGACCTGCATAGCCACTGTTTCTGGACACAAGGTCAGAAGGGACTCTTGAGCCAGGACTTTTGAGGTCTTGAAAGTAATGGAAGGAAAATGTGTGTGTGTGTGTGTGTGTGTTTTAATTAATTAATTAAATTTAATTGGAAGCTAATTACTTTACAGTATTGTGGTTTTTGCCATACATTGACATGAATCAGCCACGGGTGTACATGTGTCCCCCATCCCGAATCCCCCTCCCACCTCCCTCCCCATCCCATCCCTCAGGGTTGTCCCAGTGCACCGGCTTTGTGTGCCATGTTTCATGCATGGAACTTGGATTGGTCATCTATTTCACATATGGTAGTATATATGTTTCAATGCTATTCTCTCAAATCATCCCACCATCTCCTTCTCCCACACAGTCCAAGTCTGTTCTTTACATCTGTGTCTCTTTTGCTGTCTCACATATAGGATCATCATTACCATCTTTCTGAATTCTTATGCATTAATAATCTGTATTGGTGTTTTTATTTCTGACTTACTTCACTCTGTATAATAGGCTCCAGTTTCATTCACCTCATTAGAACTTATTCAAATGTGTTCTTTTTAATAGCTGAGTAATATTCCATTGTTTTTATGTACCACAACTTTCTTATCCATTCATCTGCTGATGGGCATATAGGTTGCTTCCATGTCCTAGCTATTGTAAACAGTGCTGTGATGAACATTGAGGTACACATGTCTCTTTCAATTCTGGTTTCCTTGGTGTATATGCCCAGCAGTGGGATTTCTGGGTCGTATGGCAGATCTATTTTTAATTTTATAAGGAATCTCCACACTGTTCTCCATAGTGGCTATACTAGTTTGCATTCCCACCAACAGTGTAAGAGGATTCCCTTTTCTCTACACCCTCTACAGCATTTATGTTTGTAGACTTTTTGATAGCAGCCATTCTGACTGGTGTGAGATAGGTACCACACTGTGGTTTTGATTTGCATTTCTCTGATAATGAGTGATGTTGATCATCCTTTCATGTGTTTGTTAGTCATCTGTATGTTTTCTTTGGAGAAATGTCTGTTTAGTTCTTTGGCCCACTTTTTGATTGGGTCATTTATTTTTCTGGTATTGCGCTCCATGAGCTGTTTGTATATATTTTTGAGATTAATTCTTTGTCAGTTGTTTTGTTTGCTATTTTTTCTCCCACTCTATGAGGCCACCATCACACTAATACCAAAAGCAGACAAAGATGCCTCAAAAAAGAAAACTGGCCAATATCACTGATGAACATATTTGCAAAAATCCTCAACAAAATTCTAGCAAACAGATTCTAATTACATATTAAAAAGATTATACATCATGAGAACGTGGGCTTTATCCCAGGGATGCAAGGATTCTTCAATATTTGCAAATCAATTGATGTGATATACCACATTAACAAACTGAAGGATAAAAACCATATGATTATCTCAATAGATGGCAGAGAAAGCCTTTGACAAATTTCAACACCCATTTATGATAAAAACTCTCCAGAAAGCAGGCACAGAAGGAACGTACCTCAACATAATACAAGCCATATATGATAAATCCACAGGAAACATTATCTTTGGTGGCAAAAAATTGAAAACATTTCCCCTAAAGTCAGGAACGAGACAAGGGTGCCCACTCTAACCACTACTATTCAACATAGTTTTGGAAGATGTGACAATGCAGGGCAAAAAGGATTAAAAGAAACATGATCTTGAACCTGTTGAGAGATGTTGTGAATCAAAACCAGCAGCAACCACTTCCAGAAAACAAAAGAAATGCACTTTCCTCCAGGGAAAAATAGAAATTATCATTTGTATTTGAATTCATTTTTTTTTTTCAGAGCAGGAAGATTACTTAGGTGCTATTTAGTCAAACCTGCATGGATTTTCCTGAGAAACACTAATGGCTATGATGCATCTTTCAGCTCTGAGTGTGTGTATGTATAGCTGTGCTTTTACTTTTGCAGCATGTGTAGTATTAACTCTCAGAAGTTGTTTCATTTGAAATGTGCTATTAAAATTATACTTAATTTTTAGACCAGTTTTTAAAATTATTTTATCTGAAATATTTATTTTCCCTGCAAACTTCTCTCCAATGTCAGCATAGAAGTCAACAGTAAAATTTCCGAAATTCATTTAGTAGCCATGTTTTATATCTGTTCTGTTACCTAGGTGATCACTGCATAAATCCATTATAAGCAGAGTAACAGGAGTAGATTGAAGCAGTAATCCTTTTTCAGTTTTGCTCACAGTTCCCCACCCCCCCAATTTTAAGGACTTATAAAGCACTGGATCCCCTAGATGAGTAGCAGCGCGGCTGGGAGACCAGCAGAGATCCTGCCCCTCACCCGCTGCCCACTTTCCACCCCTCCCCACATGGGACCCCTGCCCTTGTTCAGCGACTGTTGATTTCTGGTGTTTTAGGCTTGCTGGACATGGTTATCTACATTGCCATAGCCTTCTGGGTGTCCTGTTTCTCCCAGTGTGGTTCCCGTTGCTTCCTGGTTCCCTGTAGTCACCGGCTTTGAACCTGAAACAGATGTGCGTTGTTGCACCCATGTCTCCTGCCACCCGGCTGTGGCACTTAGGGTGTCCCCCCAGTGGGTCCACCCCGGGTTGTGCCAGCTTTCAGTACGGGCACCTCCATCCTTAGGGCATATTTTTAGGGTTACTCTTTTATCTATAAGCTTAAAGCTGAAGAGGATGTGGATACTGTAAGTATTGCCCAGCAGAGGCAGTTCTGTTCTCTGATTTTATTTCCTTCTCAAGATCTGAATATCACAGGATACAAGCCGTTCAAACTAGGATGTTCCTGGAGTCAAGTTCAAACGGATTTTTTATTTCTGTAAACTGTTAACTTTCTCGAAAGTATCCCATATTTACTTTATCCCATCTGGGTTATCCCTTTCTTAGACAGGGGTCCTCCATCCAAATAAGTTTTTCATTGTCTTTTCTATTCTTTCTTTTTCTTTGTTTCCTTTTCTTTTCTTTTTCCATCTTTCCCAATTCTTTTCTTTCCTTTTAGGAGAATAACCATGTACATTTCTTTCCTTTTTTTCCTCTGTATTCTCTATATCTTTGAGTTTGTGTTTCATTCTTACTATTTAATGACATGCTTTCAGTTCTTAAAGACTCCTGCCCTGGTCTGAATGTTTGTGTTCCCCCTAGATTCACATACAGAGATCCTTAATGTGATGGTGTTAGGAGGTGAGGCCTTTGGGAGGTGCTGAAGTCATTATGGCAGAGCCTCCATGATGGGATTAGTGCCCCCCGCCTTCTTCTTTTTTTTTTTTTAAACTTTTTATTTTATATAGGAATACAGTTGGGCTTCCCTGGTGGCTTAGAAGGTAAAGAATATGCCTGTAATGCAGTAGACATGGGTTTGATCCCTGGGTTCGGAAAATCCCCTGGAGAAGGAAATGGCAACCCACTCCAGTATTCTTGCCTGGAGAATCCCAGAGACAGAGGAGCCTGGCGGACTACAGTCCATGGGGTCGCAAAGAGTTTTATATGAATGAGCAACTACCACTTTCACTTTCATGTAGTTGATTAAATATAACAGTGTTGTGTTATTTTCAAGTGTACAGCAAAGTGATTCAGTTATACATATACACGGGTCTATTCTTTTCAAATTCTTTTCCCACTTAGATTGTTGCATAATATTGAGCAGAATTCCGTGTGCCATGCAGTAGGTCCTTGTTAGTTATCCATTTTAAATACAGTAGGGTGTACAGGTCAATTCTAAATTCCCTAAATATCCCTTCCCCCCACACATCTTCTGTGATAGCCATAAGTTCATTCTCTAAGTCTGTGAGTCTGTTTCTGTTTTGTGAATAAGTTAATTTGTTTCATTTCCTTTTAAATTTAGCACATAAGTGATATTTCTCCTCCTCTGTCTGACTTATTTCACACAGAATGACAATCTCTAGCTCCATGTATGTTGCTGCAAATGGGATTAGTATCTTAATGTGAGGACTCAGGCAGAAGGCACCAACCAATACCCAGGAAGAAGAGGGCTCTCACCAGATAAGGAGCCCATGCTGGCACCTTGATCTTGGACTTTTAGTCTCCAGAATTGAAAAAAAGTCTTTGTACACCAAGATAACTGATTTCTTCTTCTAATTTATTAATTTTTTATTGAGATATAATTGATATACAATATTATATAGATTTCAAGTGTACAACATAGTGGCGTACAGTTTTTAAAGGTTATATTCCACTTATAGTTATTATATATTATATAGTATTGGCTATATTCCTTGTGTTGAACATTATATCCTTGTAGCATATTTATTTTATACATGGATCCTCTTCATTTAGGTCAGGGTCTTGATATATAACTAGGACTTCCATTTGTTTCTTCAGCTTCTCCTCTTTCTCTTACCCCACCCCTAGTTACTAGGGACACACAAATTAAAAGAAAGCCTCTATTCTTAACTGATTTGAACTGACTTAAGTAAAACATAGAAACAAATTATTAGAGCTTAGTGGTTGAAGTGGCCGCTAATCAGACTGTCCTAGATTTAAGCCCTGAATTTTCCACTTAACTATGTAGACTTTACTGTGTAAATGGCTTATTTTATCAAAGTTTGTTCCTTCTGTAAAATGAAGAATAATATAGTATTCTGAGTAAGAAGAAAGCATGAAAACAAGTAAAATATTTTGCACAATATGTAAACCTTTGATGTAAGCAATTGTTGTATATGGGGTCCCCATGGAGGCATGCACAGTAGGGGGAGCAAGAGGGAGAGTTGACTGAGTCTCCTTGTAGCTCAGAAGATAGTACTTGGGGCAGAACCTGAGGGTTCCCGAGGAGTTGACCGCAGGGACTGGCTGTAAAAGGAGAAGTGTGTGGATGCTCCACATGGAGATGCAGGTTGACCATGCATCCAGAACAGGTGGTTCTGGACTGTAGCTGGGGGACTGATGGGTAGAAAGGAGTCCAGATGTGTAAACAAGGACATTTGTGTCATCCTGGTGATGCTTTTAAATAATTTTGAGTAGTTAAGCCATAAACGGATTGGCATTTATTTAAAATAAAATTATTCTGATGGCAGAATGGAGAATGGATTGAAGAAATTTAAAATCAGTGCCTGGGTGGTGAGTAACAGTCCTGAACTGAAATAGGGGCTGTGGGGGAAGAAAGAGATAGATGTGGGGAATTTTCAGGATTCACAGTTCTCAGAACTTGAAGTTTGGTTGGATGATTTCCTTGGTTTCTGACTCATATCTGTGGTGGGTGGTGATTCTCTATGAAGTGTCAGAATATAAAAGCAAGAGCAGGTTTCACGAAGGATGATTTTTTTTTTTTTTTGGACACCTAGCATTTGTGATTCTTTGGGATGTGGTAGAATTGGGCAGTTCCTGGAGGACAGAGGAACTGGGGTTACTAGCTTAGGTGGTGAGTTATATGCTAAAAAGATAGGCATATCCATCTCAGTCCTAAAGGAAATCAACCCTGAATATTCATTGGAAGGACTGATGCTGAAGCTGAAGCTCCAATACTTTGGTCACCTGATGCGAAGAGCCAACTCTTTGGAAAAGACCCTGATGCTGGGAAAGATTGAAGGCAGGAGGAGAAGTAGGGGGACAAGAGGATGAGATGGTTGGTTAGGCCAAATGGACATGAGTTTAAGCAAACTCTGGGAGATAGTAAAGGACAGGGAAGCCTGGCATGCAACAGTCCATGGGATTGAAAATTGTCAGACACAACTGAGCAAGTGAACATCAATCCATCTCATAAGTTAAGACAAAGTGGAGAGT
The DNA here is from genome assembly GCF_019923935.1 of Bubalus bubalis. NCBI lineage: Eukaryota > Metazoa > Chordata > Mammalia > Artiodactyla > Bovidae > Bubalus > Bubalus bubalis. Next base: position 120,183,137 of record NC_059160.1, on the reverse strand, counting down.
ATAGTGAGGAGAAGGGGTAGAGGGAGTTGAGGGAATGGTTCCTGGAAGCTTTGCTGGAGGATATTATTTAAGATCTGAGGGGTGGAGCTGGCCTCTTGATTCTGAAGTCCAGTCCATGCAGTGATTAGAATTGAGGGGCTCATGTGTCAGCTGAGATTGAATGCCCCTAGGATGGAGAAGTACGTACTGAGAAGCAGAAACAGGGCTGGGAGGCTGACAGTGGAAGGCTCTGCTGAGAAAGTCAGCAGGGGTCTGCAATGAGGTGGGTGGGTGATGACACTGGCAGGTGATATGGGCTTTAGAGGTGGAGAGGAGTTTGCACAAGGTGCGCTTGGAGCATTCTCTGTGTAACTGGATGCCTAGGTTGTGCAGCTACATTACATGAGAGGAATCAGGAAAAATCACCTTTCAGCTTAGCTGTCACACGCTTACTTATCACTTCTACCTCATCTATTATAGTCTTGGGTCTTCAGCCCTGGCTCCTCACTGCAGCTCTTTGGTTCTCAGTTTAGTGTATGATTGGCAGTGTCTGAGGACATTTGGTCACCACAGTGTGGGGAGGGGTGCAGCTGGCATCTAGTGGGTGGAGACAGGGATGCTGCCAAGTACTTCATAGGGCCCCTCCTCCAACAGAGTATCCAGTACCAGTGCTAGCAGTTGAGAGACCCGTGATGGGCATTTGACTGTATCATTTTCTTACATAAAATTTCTCAGTGATTTTTTCTGTCAGAGTGAAAACCAGATTCCTTGGACCTCCATGACCTGCCTCCTGTTTCAACACACTCGTGCTTCTCCAGCTTGTGACCTTCTCCCTTTCTGTTCCTCCATATCCCATCCTTCACATGCAGAAGTGCTTCTCCGTTTCCCTGATGGTCCCTGGGGCTAAGTGAGTGCTCCTGCTTCTGCTCCTGAACTGTTACTTCCTAGTTCGTTTTACTCTCTTTCAGAGTAAGATGTCATTCCTCAGACACATTCCTTTACCATTGGTGTCTGTGTCTTCTCTCTCAGAGGACCTGCTGCTGCTGCTGCTAAGTTGCTTCAGTCATGTCCGACTCTGCGTGACCCCATAGATGGCAGCCCACCAGGCTCTCCCATCCCTGGGATTCTCCAGGCAAGAACATTGGAATGGGTTACCATTTCCTTCTCCAATGCATGAAAGTGAAAGTGAAGTTGCTCAGTTTTGTCTGACTCTCAGAGGCGCTAACCTGTGTCATAATAGGCTGCTTACTTTGCATCTTCCATGGATGTGCCCTCCTGATGTTGTAGTGCTATGTCCCTGTGTTTATGACAAATGCAGGAATCCTGTCTCCGTGAGTGGTCAGAGTAGGCTCTAGTCCTAGACTGTGGATTCCAGTCCATCTCCTCCACTAACTGAAGAGGTTGGGACTGTTACCCAGGCTCACAGGTTAAGATTTCTCATGTAGGATAATAGTATCTATCTTTGATGGTTATGGGCATGGACTCATGAAGGTGAGTCCATCATGCCCACTTGCTGTTGGGTTCATGGCCACTTCATAGTGAACACATGCGTCCCTGGGAAAGTATCACATGCAGATATTAGAACATCACTTACTTATTTGTAGTGTGGGCCTAATAAAGGAAGTAAACTGAGGCAAGCTCAAATGACTAGAAATTGAGTTTATTGGGGAATAGTAGAAGACTTGCAATTCAGGAAGTCAGTTGAGGATTTGGGAAGGTTCTATTTATGGACAGAGAGTAGTAAGAGGGGGCATCCAGTCAGCTTCCAGGCAATGAGTTCATTGGCCCTCCTGTAAAGCAGGCATTTAGGGAAGTCAGCCTCTCGGCACCTCAGTTTACTTCCTGGGGGAACGTGTGCAGGAGTCTCCATTCCCTCCCCCAGTTCCATTTCAGGTTGAAACTTCTGTGGTCACTTTCCCATGCTCCGTTGTGTGTGTGTCCAGCTTACTTTGTAGGTAATATGGCCTGAATTAATGAAAGTGCTGCTATAAGGATCTCTTATAGTAAATAAGAGGTCTTATTTATATATAGACCTCTTATAGTCTTATAGTCCTCTATAAGGACCTCTGCTTTACTCAGAATTCCTGAGGCAGAGGACCCCAAGGGCTGGAGGCTGTTTTTACTCTTCTCTCTCAAGGGCTGTACCACGTGGATATGCCTAGTTTTCCTGGCTGGATGATTCTTATAGGGTAAAATTTTTGAAGGGAATAGTTAATAAATATTAACAGGAAGAAATCTGCTTACTATTCTTAGTTATCTTCAAGGGCCTTTTTTGGGGTCCAATTTCAGTTTTAGTTAAAAAATGTGGATTTCCTAAAAGATGTAATAAGTGGATATGTGTCAAGAGGTTCTAACTTGGTTTCTTTCCTTGCTGGCTGTACTCTTGAATATTTTCTTTAATTTATACTCCTTTTTAATTTTTTTTAATTGTGAAAATATAAGACATTTACAGGAGACTTGGAAAATACAGAACAAAGTTATATATAGTTCCACTGTATATTACTATTATTTTTTTTAAGGGGACTTCCCTGTAGCTCAGATGGTAAAGAATCTGCCTGCAATGCAGGCAGACCTGGGTTTGATCCTGGGTCGGGAAGACACTCTGGAGAAAGAATTTTGTTTTTAAGTAGATACATTAAGATTTTTAGTTGAGTTTCAATATCATGCTCTCAAAAATTAATAGAATGAGTGTATAGAGAAGTAGAAAGATACAGTAGACCTGAAAAGCACTGTGAACCAATTCAACATAATTAATTTAAGATTTATACAATTTTCAAACAACAGTAGGATACAAAAGCTATTCAAGTCCTCATAAACTGTAAAGTAGGAGACACTGGACTATGTCCAGGGACATAGGACCAGGTCCAGAAACTTCCTGGTCTAAAGGTATTGAAATAGTACAGAGTCTTTTCTCTTATCATTGTGGAATTATGTTAGGGATCAATATCAAAAGATATTTGAAAATAATGCACATTATTTTCAAGTGCATTGTAACATTTACCAAGAAAGACCTTTGACTTAGCCATTGAAAGCCTCCATATAGTTAGAAGACTGAAAAAGCACAGAGGTTGATTGAAGAGAAGAGAGCATTTAAATGAGAAATTAATATAAAAATGAGAGATTAATATCAAAGATACTTTAAAAATCCCATGTATTTGGAAATTAAATGTGCACTTTTAAATGCTGGGTGTATCTAAGAAGCCATAACAAGGAAAAAAAAAATTGTAATAGAATAAAAGTGAAGAGTTTATCAGAATTTCTTACATGCAGCTGAAATGTCTTTATGAAATTAAATACAATGTAGAGGCAAATAAGGTATGAAAAAATATTGAACATAGCATAAAATTTTGTAAAATTTGAACAAAATCTGCACCTTAGTTAATTATATTGTATCACATTAATATTCCTAATTTTTTTTACAACATGGTATTTCTTTATATTCTCAGAATTGGATTAGAAGTTTCAAACCTCATTCAATTTTTTTAAATCACTAAGATAATAAACTTTATAGATTTTAGCAGTAATACTAGATGTCCTTGGACTGCAAGGAGATCCAACCAGTCCATTCTGAAGGAGATCAATACTGGGTGTTCTTTGGAAGGAATGATGCTAAAGCTGAAACTCCAGTACTTTGGCCACCTCATGCTAAGAGTTGACTCATTGGAAGACTCTGATGCTGGGAGGGATTGGGGGCAGGAGAAGGGGACGACAGAGGATGAGATGGCTGGATGGCATCACTGACTTGATGGACGTGAGTCTGAGTGAACTCTGGGAGTTGGTGATGGACAGGGAGGCCTGGTGTGCTGCAATTCATGGAGTCTGAAAGAGTCGGACACGACTGAGCGACTGAACTGAACTGAACTAGATGCCAACATACATGGAACTATATCAAAGTTTGACTAAATATAAATCAGAAATCTAGCATCCTATTCATATTAAGTCAAAGAAGTGGAATCAAAACATCATAAACTTTTTAGCTAGGCAATAATTTATATATTTTATAAAACATATATATTATACATTCTATATATAAATATATACAAAAGCTTTTCTACTATGCTTGATAGTATTAAGAAAGAACAACAAGAAAAGAGATGGAGAAATTGGAAAACATAAACTAAATGAAATGAGAACACTGAATATGAAATAGAAAAAGTGACACTAACTAGGTAAAGGTAAAAGATCATCACATAATCCAGTTGTTTTTAAACATGGCTGCTCATTAGAAACATATCCGGAGCTTTGGAGAAAAAAAGCAATTCCTGGGCATTTGTATTTTTCAAAAAATTCCAAGATAATTCTGATACGCATCTGGATTTTAAGAAGTGATTACAAATTTTCATATTAAATGGTAGTTTTCAGTTCATTTCAGTTCATTTCAGTCACTCAGTCATGTCTGATTCTTTGTGACCCCATGGACTACAGCACACCAGGCCTCCCTGTCCATCACCAACTCCTAGAGTTTACTCAAACTCATGCCCATTGAGTCAGTGATGCCATCCAACCATCTCATCCTCTGTCATCCCTTTCTCCTCCTGCCTTCAATCTTTCCCAGCATCAGGGTCTTTTCAAATGAGTCAGTTTTTGCATAAAGTGGCCAAAGTATTGGTGTTTCAGCTTTAGTATCAGTCCTTCCAATGAACATTCAGGACTAATTTCCTTTAGGATGGACTGGTTGGATCTCCTTGCAGTCCAAGGGACTTTCAAGAGTCTTCTCCAATGCCACAGTTCAAAAGCATCAATTCTTCAGTGCTCAGCGTTCTTTGTAATCCAACTTTCACATCCATACATGACTATTGGAAAAACCATGGCTTTGACTAGATGGACCTTTGTTGGTAAAGTAATGTCTCTGCCTCTTAATATGCTGTCTAGTTTGGTCATAGCTTTTCTTCCAAGGAGCAAGCATCTTTTAATTTGTTGGCTGAAGTCACCATCTGCAGTGATTTTGGATCCCAAGAAAACAAAGTCTGTCACTGTTTCCACTCCCCCACCCCATCTATTTGCCATGAAGTGATGGGACCAGATGCCATGATCTTAGTTTTCTGAATGTTGAGTTTTAAGCCAACTTTTTCACTCTCCTGTTTCACTTTCATCAAGAGGCTCTTCAGTTCTTCTTCACTTTCTGCCATAAGGGTGGTGTCATCTGCACATCTGAGGTTATTGATATTTATCCTGGCAATCTTGATTCCAGCTTGTGCTTCATCCAGCCCAGCATGTCTCATGCTGTATTCTGCATATAAGTTAGATAAACAGGATGATAATATACAGCCTTGATGTACTCCTTTCCCTATTTGGAACCAGTCCGTTGTTCCATGTCTAGTTGTAACTGTTACTTCCTGACCTGCATACAGATTTCTCAAGAGGCAGGTAAGCTGGTTTGGTATTCCCATCTCATTAAGAATTTTACAGAGTTTGCTGTGTTCCATTCAGACAGAGGCTTTGGCATAGTCAGTAAAGCAGAAGTAGATGTTTTTCTGGAAGTCTCTTGCTTTTTCCATAATCCAGTGGATCATCCATTGGAACATCTGTTGGATCATCGAAATGGTAGTTTTAATGATACAGAATTCAATTATTTTTTGTTGACCAATCATGATACAATGGCATTAAGCAAATAATAGCTACATAATCACAATAGTAAAAGATGTTTATCAGTTTTCACAATCAATAGCCAGACAAAAAAATAAAAGATAATTACAATTGCAAGTCATGATGGAAACATGATTAATCTAACAATATAAAATAATTACATACAGTTTGGGTGGTTAAGTAGAGTGATGCATTAAGATGAAGTACATACAGGCACATGTTTCCATTTGCCTAGCCAGTATATGTCTTTTGGTTAATCCATTTACATTTGAGGTAATTATCGATATATATGACCCTATTCCCATTTTGTTAATTGTTTTGGGTTTATTTTGTGTAGGTCTTTTCCTTCTTTTGTGTTTCCTGCCTGGAGAAGTTATTTTAGCATTTGTTGTAAAACTGGTTTGGTGTTGCCAAATTCTCTTAACTTTTGCTTGTCTGAAAAGCTTTTGATTTATCTGTCAAATCTGAATGAGAGTCTTACTGGGTATTCTTGGTTGTAGATTCTTCCCTTTTATCACTTTGAATTTATCATGCCATTCCCTTCTGCCTTGCAGAGTTTCTATTAATATATCAGCTGATAACCTTATGGGAGTTCCTTGTATGTTATTGTTTTTCCCTTGTTGCTTTTAATATTTTATCTTTGTCTTTAATTTTTGTCAGTTTGATTAATATGTGTTTCTGTGTGTTCCTCCTTAGGTTTATCCTGCCTTGGACTCTTTACACTTCCTGAACTTGACTATTTCCTTTCCCATGCTGGGGAAGTTTTCAGCTATTATCTCTTCAAATAATTTTCTTGGGCCCTCTCTCTTTCACTTTTCCTTCTAGGATCCCTATAATGTGAATGTTGGTGTGTTTAATGTTGTCCCAGAGGTCTCTCAGGCTGTCTTCATTATTTTCTATATTCTGTTCTGAGGCAGTGATTTCCGCCACTCTGTTCTCCAGGTCACTTATCCATTCTTTTGCCTCAGTTATTCTGCTATTGATTCCTTCTAATGTATTGTTCATCTGTTTGTTTGTTCTTTAATTATTCTAGGCCTTTGGTAAACATTTCTTGCATCTTCTCCATTCATTTTCCGAGATCCTGGATCATCTTCACTATCATTATTCTGAATTCTTTTTCTGGAAAGTTACCTATCTCCACTTCATTTAGTTATTTTTTCTGGGTTTTTTTCTTGTTCCTTCATCTGAGACATAACTTTATGCTTTTTCATCCTGACTAATTTTCTAGAATGTGATTTTCATTCTAGCTGCTGTGTGATTATATTTCTTCTTACTTCTTCTATGTGCCCTCTGGTGGATGAGGCTAGAGGCTCAGGTGTAGGTTTCCTGATGGGAAGGACTGGCTATGAGGAAAACTGGGTCTTGCTCTGGTGGGCAGGGCTGTGCTCAGTAAAGCTTTAATCCAGTTGCCTGCTAATGGGAGGGGCTGCCCTCCCACCTGTTGGCCTGAGGTGATCCAGCCATGGAGTCTGCTGGCTCTATGGTAGGGTTAATGGTAACCTCCAAGAGGACTTACACCAAAGGACACCTTCCAGGACTCCTGCCGTCAGTGCCCTCATCCCTTTGGCAGCCACGCCTCCACAGGAGACCCTACAACATTAGCAGGTAAGTCTGGTTCAGTCTCCAGTGGGGGCACTGCTACTTTCTGCTGAGTCTTGGTGCACACAAGCATTTGTTTGTGCCCTTGAAGTGTGGAGTCTCTGTTTGCTCCAGTCCTGTGGAAGTCCTGTCATCAAATCCTGCTGGCCTTCAGGGTCAGATTTCCTGGGGATTCCCAGTTCCTTTCCTGGATCCTCAGGCTGGGAAGCCTGATGTGGGGCTCAGAATCTTCACAACAGTGGGAGAACTTCGTTGATATCATTGTTCTCCAGTTTGTGAGTCACCCACCCAGTAGGTGTGGGATTTGATTGTATCATGATTGCACCCCTGCAATGATTGCCATATCGTTGCAGTTTGTCTTTGGATGTGTGGTATCTTTTCTTGGTGGGTTCCAGTGTCCTTCTGTCAATGGCTGTTCAACAGCTAGTTGTGATTTTGGTGCTCTTGCAGGTGGAGATGAGCACACATCCTTCTATTCTGCCATATTGAACCAGAAGCCCACAAGGTTTTTATTTTTATTTTTAATTTTAATTATTTTTGCTACTTGCTTTTTTATTTGCTTAAAAATAGTTTCAGGTTAGTAACAATTTTACTACTCTCCCAGGTTTTATTTTTTTAATTTATTTTTTAAATTAACTTATTAATTTTAATTGGAGGCTAATTACTTTACAATATTGTAGTGGTTTTTGCCATACACTAACATGAATCAGCCATATTTGTACATGTGGCCCCCATCCTGAACCCCTCTGCCACCTCCCTCCCCATCCCATCCCTCGGGGTTGTCCCAGTGCACCGGCTTTGAGTGCCATGTTTCATGCATTGAACTTGGATTGGTCATCTATTTCACATATGGTAATATATATGTTTCAAGGCTATTCTTTCAAACCATCCCAACCTTGCCTTCTCCCACATAGTCCAAAAGTCTGTTCTTTACATCTGTGTCTCTTTTGCTGTCTCTCATATACGGTCATGATTACCATCTTTCTAAATTCCATATATATGCGTTAATATACTGTATTGGTGTTTTTCTTTCTGACTTACCTCACTCTGTATAATGGCCTCAAGTTTCATCTACCTCATTAAAACTGATTCAAATGTGTCCTTTTTAATATCTGAGTAATATATCATCATGTATATGTACCACAGTTTTCTTATCCATTCATCTGCCGATGGACATCTAGGTTGCTTCCATGTCCTAGCTATTGTAAACAGTGCTGCGATGAACATTGGGGTACACATGTCTCTTTCAATTCTGGTTTCCTCAGTGTGTATGCCCAGCAATGGGATTTCTGGGTCATACGGCAGATCTATTTCCAGTTTTTTAAATAATCTCCACACTGTTCTCCATAGTGGCTATACTAGTTTGCATTCCCACCAACAGTGTAAGAGGGTTCCCTTTTCTCCACACCCTCTCCAGCATTTATTGTTTGTAGACTTTTGGATTGCAGCCATTCTGACCAGCATGAGATGGTACCTCATTGTGGTTTTGATTTGCATTTCTCTGATAATGAGTGATGTTGAGCATCTTTTCATGTGTTTGTTAGCCATCTGTATGTCTTCTTTGGAGAAATGTCTTTTTAGTTCTTTGGCCTATTTTTTGAGTTGGTCATTTAATTTCTGGTATTGACTTGCATGAACTACTTATATATTTTTAAGACTAATTCTTTGTCAGTTACTTCATTTGCTATTATTTTCTCCCATTCTTAAGGCTGTCTTTTCACCTTGCTTATAGTTTCCTTTGTTGTGCTAAAGCTTTTAAGTTTAACTAGGTCCCATTTGTTTATTTTTGCTTTTATTTCCAATATTCTGGGAGGTGGGTCATAGAGGATCCTGCTGTGATGTATGTCAGAGAGAGTTTTGCCTATGTTCTCCTCTAGGAGTTTTATAGTTTCTGGTCTTACGTTGAGATCTTTAATCCATTTTGAGTTTATTTTTGTGTATGGTGTTAGAAAGTGTTCTAGTTTCATTCTTTTACAATTGGATGACCAGTTTTCTCAGTATCACTTGTTAAAGAGATTGTCTTTTCTCCATTGTATATTCTTGCCTCCTTTGCCAAAGATAAGGTGTCCATAGGTGTGTCGATTTATCTCTGGGCTTTCTATTTTGTTCCATTGATCAATGTTTCTGCCTCTGTGCCAATACCATACTGTCTTGATGACTGTAGCTTTGTAGTATAGCCTGAAGTCAGGCAGGTTGATTCCTCCAGTTCCATTTTTCTTTCTCAAGATTGCTTTGGCCATTCAAGGTTTTTTGTACTTCCATACAAATTATGAAATTATTTTCTCTAGTTCTGTGAAAAATACCATTGGTAGCTTGATAGGGGTTGCATTAAATCTATAGATTTCTTTGGGTAGTAGGCTCATCTTGACTATATTGATTCTTCTGATCCATGACCATGGTATATTTCTCCATCTATTTGTGTCATCTTTGATTTCTTTCATCAGTGTTTTATTGTTTTCTATATATAGGTCTTTTGTTTCTTTAGGTAGATATATTCCTAAGTATTTTATTCTTTTCGTTGCAATGGTGAATGTAATTGTTTCCTTAATTTCTCTTTCTGTTTTCTCATTGTTAGTGTACAGGAATGCAAGGGATTTCTCTGTGTTAATTTTATATCATGCAACTTTACTATATTCATTGATTAGCTCTAGTAATTTTCTGGTGGTGTCTTTAGGGTTTTCTATGTAAAGGATCATATCATCTGCAAACAGTGAGAGTTTTATGTCTTCTGCAATCTGGATTCTCTAATTTCTGTGGCTAAAAGTTCCAAAACTATGTTGAATAGTAATGGTGAGAGTGGGCACCCTTGTCTTGTTCCTGAATTTAGGGGAAATGGTTTCAATTTTTTGCCATTGAGGATAATGTTTGCTGTGGGTTTATCATATATGGCTTTTATTATGTTGAGGTATGTTCCTTCTATGCCTGCTTTCTAGAGGGTGTTTTTTTTTTTTCATAAATGGATATTGAATTTTGTCAAAGGCTTTCTCTGCATCTATTGAGATAATCATATAGTTTTTATGTTTCAATTTGTTAATGTGATATATCACATTGATTGATTTGTGGATATTGAAGAATCCTTGCATCCCTGGGATAAAGCCCACTTGGTCATGATGCATGATCTTTTTAATATGTTGTTGGATTCTGTTTGCTAGAATTTTGCTGAGGATTTTTGAATGTATGTTCATTAGTGATATTGGCCTGTAGTTTTCTTTTTTTGTGGCATCTTTGTCTGGTTTTGGTATTGGGTGATGATGGTCTCATAGAATGAGTTTGGCAGTTTACCTTCCTCTGCAATTTTCTGGAGGAGTTTGAGTATGATAGGTGTTAGCTCTTTAAATTTTTGGTAGAATTCACCTGTGAAGCCTTCTGGTCCTGGGCTTTTGTTTGTTGGAAGATTTTTGGTTACAGTTTTGATTTCTAAGCTTGTGATGGGTCTGTGAAGATTTTCTATTTCATCCTGGTTCAGTTTTGGAAGGTTATACTCTCCTAAGAATTCGTCCATTTCTTCCAAGTTGTCCATTTTATTGGCATATAGTTGCTGATAGTAGTCTCTTATGATCCTTTGTATTCCTGTGTTGTCTGTTGTGATTTCTCCATTTTCATTTCTAATTTTGTTGATTTGATTCTTCTCCTTTTTGTTCTTGATGAGTTTGGCTAATGGTTTGGCTATTTTATTTATCTTCTCAAAGAACCAGCTGTTGGTTTTGATGATTTTTGCTATAGCCTCCTTTGTTTCTTTTTCGTTTATTTCTGCCCTAGTTTTTATGATTTCTTTCCTTCTGCTAACCCTGGGGTTCTTCATTTCTTCTTTTTCTAGTTGCTTTAGATGTTAAGTTAGGTTATTTATTTAAATTTTCTCTTGTTTCTTGAGGTAAGCTATATTGCTATAAACCTTCCCCTTAGCACTGCTTTTACTGAATCCCATAAGTTTTGGGTTGTTGTGTTTTCATTTTCACTTGTTTCTATGCATATTTTTATTTCTTTTTTTTTAAATTTCTTCTGTGATTTGTTGGTTATTCAGAAGCATGTTGTTTGGCCTCCATATGTTTACATTTTTAATTTTTTTTTTTACAGTATTGACATCTAATCTTACTGCACTGTGATCAGAAAAGATGCTTGAAATGATTTCAATTTTTTTTGAATTTCTGAGGCTAGATTTATGGCCCAGGATGTGATCTATCCTGGAGAATGTTCCATGTGCACTTGAGAAAAAGGTGAAACATTGTTTTGTGGTGAAATGTCCTATAGATATCAATTAAGTCTAACTGGCCTATTGTATCATTTAAAGTTTGTGTTCCTTGCTGATTTTCTGTTTGGTTGATCTATCCATAAGTGTGAGTGGGGTATTAAAGTCTCCCACTATTATTGTTTTACCGTTAATTTCCCCTTTCATACTTGTTAGCATTTGCCTTACATATTGCAGTGCTCCTATGTTGGGTGCATATATATTTATAATTGTTATATCTTCCTGGATTGATCCTTTGATCATTATGTATTGCCCTTCTTTGTCTCTTTTCACAGCCTTTATTTCAAAGTCTATTTTATCTGATATGAGTATTGCTACCTCTGCTTTCTTTTGGTCTCCATTTTCATGAAATATCTTTTCCCAGCCTTTCACTTTCAGTCTATATATGTCCCTTGGCTTGAGATGGTCTCTTGTAGACAGCATATACAGGGGTCTTGTTTTTGTATCCATTCAGCTAGTGATTGTCTTCTGGTTCGGGTATTCAGTGCATTTACATTTAAGGTAATTATTGATAAGTGTGATCTCATTGCCATTTACTTTGTTGCTTTGGGTTCGAGTTTATAAACCTTTTCTGTGTTTCCTGTCTAGAGGAGATTTTTTAGCATTTGTTGGAGAGCTGGTTTGGTGGTGCTGAATTCTCTCAGCTTTTGTTTGTCTGTGAAGCTTTTGATTTCTCCTTCATATTTGAATGAGATCCTTGCTGGATACAGTAATCTGGGTTGTAGGTTTTTCTCTTTCATCATTTTAAGTATGTCCTGCCATTCCCTTCTGGCTTGAAGAGTTTCTATTGAAAAATCAGCTGTTATCCTTATGGAGATCCCCTGGTGTGTTATTTGTTGCTTTTCCCTTGCTGCTTTTAATATTTGTTCTTTGTGTTTGGTCTTCATTAATTTGATTAATATATGTCTTGGGGTGTTTTGCATTGAGTTTATCCTGTTTGGGACTCTCTAGGTTTCTTGGACTTGGGTGGCTATTTCCTCCCCCAGTTTAGGGAAGTTTTCAACTATTATCTCCTCATGTATTTTCTCATGCCCTTTCTTTTTGTCTTCTTCTGCTGGGACTCCTATGATTTGAATGTTGGGGTATTTAACATTGTTGCAGAGGTCTCTGAGGTTGTCCACATTTCTTTTAATTCTTTCTTCTTTTTTCCTCTCTGCTTCATTTATTTCCACCATTCTTTCACCTCACTTATCCTCTCTTCTGCCTCAGCTATTTTACTGTTGTTTCCCTCCAGAGTACTTTTTATCTCAGTTATTGCATTATTCATTATTGATCAATTCTTCCTTATTTCTTCTAGGTCCTTGTTAAACACTTCTTGCATCTTCTCAGTCCTTGTCTCTAGACTATTTGTAACTCCATTTTGTTTTCAATATTTTGGATCATCTTCACTATCATTATTCTGAATTCTTTTTCAGGTAGACTCCCTATCTCCTCTGCTTTTGATTGATTTGGTGGGCATTTATCATGTTCCTTTACCTGCTGAATATTTCTCTGCATTTTCATTTTGTTTAGATTGCTGTGTTTGGGGTGATCTTTCTGTAGGCTGGAAATCTGTGGTTCCTTTTTATTGTGAAGGTTGCTTCCTGTGGGTGGGGTTGGACTAGTGGCTTGTCAAGGTTTCCTGGTTAGGGAAGCTTGCATCTGTGTTCTGGTTGGTGGAGCTGGATCTCTTCTCTCTGGAGTGCAATGAAGTGTCCAGTAGTGAGTTTTGGGGGTGTCTATGAGTTTGACACAACTTTGGGCAGCCTTTATCTTAATGTTCAGGGCTGTGTTCCTACATTGTTGGAGAATTAGCATGGTATGTCTTGTTCTGGAACTTGTTGGCTCTTGGGTGGTGCTTGGTTTCAGTGTAGGTATGGAGGCTTTTGGATGAGCTCTTGTCGATTAATGTTCCTGGAGTCAAGAGTTTCCTGGTGTTCTCAAGTTTTGGATTTAAGCCTCCTGCCTCTGGCTTTCAGTCTTATTCTTACAGTAGCCTCAAGACTTCTATACAGCAGAGATGATAAAACATCTAGGTTAATGGTGAAACAGTTCTCCACAGTGAGGGACACCCAGAGAGGTTCACGGAGTTACACAGAGAAGAGAAGATGTAGGAGGGAAATAGAGGTGACCAGGAGGAGAAGAGGGGCAGTCAAAAGGGGAGAGACTGATCTAGCCAGTAATCAGTTCCCCAAGTTTTCTCCATAGCCCAGAACACCTAGAGAGATGCACAGAGTGAAGTAGAGAAGAGAAGGGGGAGGGAGGAGATAGAGATTACCTGGTGGAGAAAAGGGAGAGTCAAAAACAGAGAGAGCAATCAAGCCAGTAATCACACCCCTAAGAGACAATGGATACTGAAGATTAGATTCTTAAAGGTACAAAATTGATAACAAATACCAAAAGGCAAAGATTAAAAATCTAGAGTAGAAGTTACACTCTCAAAAATACAGTATTGAAAATACAAAATAAAATCAATCATAAAATTTATGAAAAAAGTGTATATGGAATCTGCTTTAAAAATAGTCTTTTTTTTTGCATATCTCTTCAGTGTCTAATTTCTGCCTTGACACAAGGGGGCAAAGATGGTTACTTATTTAGGTTCACTTGTTCAGTTGTGTTGTGGGGAGGGAGGAACACAGCAAACAAATATGGCTGGCGTGTGTGGGGAGTGCTTGCAGTGCATGGACCACACTGGATTTTCCCCAGCTCATGAAAGTTATGACCAACCTAGACAGCATATTAAAAAGCAGAGACATTACTTTGTCAAAAAAGGTCCATCTAGTCAAGGCTATGGTTTTTCCAGTGGTATGTATGGATGTGAAAGTTGGACTGTGAAGAAAGCTGAGTGCTGAAGAATTGATGTTTTTGAACTGTGGTGTTGGAGAAGACTTGAGAGTCCCTTGGACTGCAAGGAGATCCAATCAGTCCATTCTAAAGGAGATCAGTCTTAGGTGTTCTTTGGAAGGAATGATGCTAAAGCTGAAACTCCAATACTTTGGCCACCTCATGCAAAGAGTTGACTCATTGGAAAAGACTGTGATGCTGGGAGGGGTTGGGGGCAGAAGGAGAAGGGGACGACAGAGGATGAGATGGCTGGATGGCATCACTGACTCAATGGACATGATTTTGGGTGAACTCTGGGAGTTGGTGATGGACAGGGAGGCCTGGCAGGCTGCAATTCATGGGGTCTCAAAGAGTTGGACACGACTGAGTGACTGAACTGAACTGAACTGATGGCAGCATGCACTCTCTCCATCTGCAGGGCTCAGGTTTCAGATTGCTCAGCAGGGCCACTGTCCAAAGCTGACATTGTGTTTTGTGCCCTTCCCAGGTCCAAGCAGCTCAGTATGTATATATTGGTCCCTGGTAAAAAATGCATTTCTCAAGGAAGCAAAAATTGTAAATGAAGGTACGAAGTTTATTTTTAGAGACATAGCACAGCAAATGGGAGAGTGGGCAGAAAAACTGTTTAGTTAAGCAAGGCAGAGATGCACACCAGGAAAGAAAGGGTGTGGATATCTCCGAAAGTGAGGAGGAGCCACCACCAATATTTCTGATCATTTTCTGAGTTTTTGGACATCTCTGCTGTTTCGTAGGTTTCCCTGGTGGTTCAGAGGTAAAGAATCCATCTGCCAGGCAGAGGATACATGTTCTATCCCTGGATCAGGAACATCCCCTGGAGAAGGAAATGGCAATCCACTCCAGTATTCTTGCCTAGAGAATCCCATGGATAGAAGAACTTGACAGGCTACCACCCATGGAGTTGTAAAAGAGATATAACTTAGTAACTAACCAACAACCATCAACATCAAAAGCAGACAAAGATGTTGGAAAAAAGATCAAAATAACTAATGTACTTCATTACAGAAATACTGAATAAAATATAAGAAAATAAAATATCAGAAAATAAAATATCACAGTATATGATAGGAAAATAAACAATGACTTGAGAGGGGAGGGGGAAAACCAAAATAATTACCTGTATAGAAGCAAACAAGATACGTAAGAAAATTCCTTCAATCTGATAAAGATCATCTACAAAAATACCTATAACTATCATTATGTTTAATGGAAAAAATCCTACATAAAGTAAAATAACTTGATTTTCTCCTAACCCTGTGAATAAAAACAACCAAAAAATAATGTCCTCAACCACTTTTTTCAACATCTTATTTTAGATTTTTGCTGAAAAAGAAAAGAAAATTATAATTACTGGAAAGTAGAAAGTAAAACTGCCTTTATTTGCAAGCTAGATTCTGTATATAGAAAGTTCTATGGAATCTGCAACCAAAATATGAGAAAATAATAACAAAATGCAGTAGTGTTGCATAAATGAGTATATATAAAAATATAAATGCATCATTGTATTCTAAGTGTAATTTGCAAGACTTATTCATGCACGCATGTATGTGTGTGTGTTAGTCTCTCAGTCGTGTCTTTTTGTGACCCCATGGGCTGTAGCCTGCCAGGCTCCTCTGTCCTTGGAATTCTCCAGGCAAGAATACTGGAGTGGGTTGCCATTCCCTTCTCCAGGGGATCTTCCAGATCCAGGGATCAAACCCAGGTCTCCTGCATTGCAGGTGGATTCTTCACCAACTGAGCCATCAGAGAAGCCCACACTCTTATCAGGAAGAGGTTAATTTCTATTCAACACATGGATACTAGAAACATTTGTCACAGCCATCTAGGAAGTATGAAATTTTCAATTAAAACTCTAGGGGTGTGCCTTTGGATTTGTACATTCTTGGGGAGATGTGTGTGTGTGTGTGTATGTATATATATATATATATATATATATATATGTATATAGTATTACAGCCAAAGTATTTTAAAATTAATCACAGTCATTTCAGTAGTTAATATGAGGATTACTTGTTTCTTGTAGCTAACAACAATTTTATTAAATGTGAGTTGAGAAAAATCATCCATGCATAGTGGGATGAGTTTTGTATTTAACCAAATTATTTATCTAGAACTGTGTATTGCAAGAATGATATATCTTCCCTTTTGCTTTAATATGTTGATTTGTGGTTACTAATTAATGACTGTTAAACCACTTTTCAGTTTCTGGAATAAAATCGACTGTGTCAATATTCTGTTTTGAATATTCATTATCAAACCTCATGAGAAAGATTGATCTATAAATTTATTTCTTATAATAGCTTTGTTTGAATTGATTTTTTAAAACTCAGTGAATATAATGCATTATTAAGTATTCTCTCAATCTATTCTCTAGAAAGATTTGTGCAGTATTGACAATATTTCTTAAATGTTTGGAGAAATTCACCAACATAATAAACAGGGCATAGGATTTCTTTGTTAGAAAGTTTTTGAAAACAAATTCCATTACTTTGGGCTTCCTCAGTGACTCAGTGGTAAAGAATCCGCCTGCAATAAAAAGACACAGGAAATGGGGGTTCAATCCTGGGTCAGGGATATCTTTTGGAGAAGGGCATGGCCACCCACTCCAGTATTCTGGCCAGGAAAATTCCATGGACAGAGAAGCCTGGCAGGCTAAAGTCCATGGGGTCACAAAGAATCAGACATGACCAAGCACACACAGGTAAGACTTAGATTTTCTATTTTTATTGTATAAGATTGAATGCCATGTTTTTTCAAAGAAGGTGTTTATTTCAATAAGATTTGTAATTTAACGATTCTTCCCAATATATTCTTATCTGCCATGCCTGTAGAATTTTACCTATGCCCATTTCCCCCCTAATTAGTAAAGAAATAGATAAAATTTCTATTATTTTTAACTCAGTATGTCAAACTCAATATATAACATGCCTTTGTTGTTTCTCTTTTCCCTCAGAAACTGAATCAATCATAGTAATGATAATGAGAAATAAATCGAATGGCAAAATCACATCAATAAAAACAATGGTGGGATTTCTCTGGTGGCCCAGGGGTTAAGATTCTTTGCTTCTGCTGCAGGGATCATGGGCTTTATCCCTGGTTGGGAAGCTAAGATCTCACATGCTATGCAGTACAGCCAAAAAAAAAATAAATTAAGTAATTAAAACAATGGTAAAATAAAACCAGCTAATATGATCTTATCATTATGAAGGAGTATAGATGAATGAAGCAGAGAAGGCATGGCTACAGCCAAGAATGCTTTAACGTGCAGAGCTAGAGAACAAGTGACATAAATTTTACAGCCCCTAAGAGTCTCAGGGCTTAAAAGAAGGAACAGAATAAATACTGAAGTCTGTATGAAAATGAAATGGTAAAGGATAAACAATATCCACTTAGAGGGAAGAAAATATTTCAGAAGTTGCTTTATTGAATATTGAGATTTATTTCAAAGTTATCATAAAGAATATGTGGTAAAGGCAGGTACTTCAAAGGAATATGAGAAAGACTTATTAAACTGAATGAGGTAGATTCATGATTAGGCCCAGTTATTCACAAGCATCTCTGTTAATCTCATTATAATGTTTTCATACTTCATTATTGATGAAGAACATATCTTTTCCTTTGGGTTACAAGTGCAAACCTGAGACAAGAATGATTACATGTCAGAAGAAGAGAAAATAAAGCAGTTCTTAACTTGGGCTTTATCACTGAGTAATCATTATATCTCCCTAGAAAAACATTTAACTTTTTCTCAGTATTCAGTATCATCTTAAACACCTTTTATTGAACTATATTATACTGGTATTAAAAAAATGAGTGATGCCTAGAGACTAGCTATTATTTTCAGTATCTTACTTAAAATCATGTAATACTTCTAAAATGAAAACTCAAAAGTCCTCATTTTACTTGGAGTAAAATAACGTTTTGAGAAAAGCTAAAAGTTGTATTTTATAGATCTGAATCAAAAGAGTTAGTTATGAGAACCTGAGTGCAAATTTAACCCTAACCCTAAGCTTAACGCTGACACTAAAAAGAGTTATCATCTCTGCAGCAGTGTTACAAATCACAGCATAAACTGCATCATAAGGAATAAGTCTCTAACAATATATTAAATATATCTCTTTTCATCACTCTGACTTCCATAATGCATTATTTCTATATTAACTGAGAAATAATTGTAGCTCATCCTGACCATCAAAAAAAATGTAAAATGCAACATACAATTTATTTGAAACATAATCATCAGTTCATTCCAGTTCAGTCACTCAGACCTGTCCGATTCTTTGCCACCCATGATTTGCAGCACGCCAAGCCACCCTGTCCTTCACCAAGTCCGGGAGTTCACTCAAACCCACGTCCATCGAGTTGGTGATGCCATCCAGCCATTTCATCCTCTGTCGTCTCCTTTACCTCCTGCCCCCAGTCCCTCCCAGCATCAGACTCTTTTCCAATGAGTCAACACTTTGTATGAGGTGGCCAAAGTACTGGAGTTTCAGGTTTAGCATCAATTCTTCCAAAAAACACCCAGGACTGATCTCCTTTAGAATGGACTGGTTGGATCCCCTTGCAGTCCAAGGGACTCTCAAGAGTCTTCTCCAACACCACAGTTCAAAAGCATCAGTTCTTCGGTGCTCAGCTTTCTTCACAGTCCAACTCTCACATCCATACATGACTACTGAAGAAACCATAGCCTTGACTAGACAGACATTTTTTGGCAAAGTAATGTCTCTGCTTTTGAATATGATATCTAGGTTGGTCATAACTTTCCTTCCAAGGAGTAAAGGTCTTTTAATTTCATAGCTGGAATCACCATCTGCAGTGATTTTGGAGCCCCCAAAAATAAAGTCTGACACTGTTTCCACTGTTTCCCCATCTATTTGCCATGAAGTGATGGGACCAGATGCCATGATCTTCATTTTCTGAATGTTGACCTTTAAGCCAACTTTTTCACTCTCCTCTTTCACTTTCATCAAGAGGCTTTTTAGTTCCTCTTCACATTCTTCCAAAAGGGTGGTGTCATCTGCATATCTGAGGTTATTGATATTTCTCATGGCAATCTGTTTCCAGCTTGCACATCTTCCAGCACAGCATTTCTCCTGATGTACTCTGCATATAAGTTAAATAAGTTGGGTGACAATATACAGCCTTGACATACTCCTTTTCCTATTTGGGACCAGTATATTGTTCCATGTCCAGTTCTAACTGTTGCTTCCTCACTTGCATATAGGTTTCTCAAGAGGTAGGTCAGGTGGTCTGGTAATCCCATCTCTTTCAGAATTGTCCACAGTTTATTGGGATCCACACAGTCAAAGGCTTTGGCATAGTCAGTAAAGCAGAAAGAGATGTTTTTCTGGAACTCTCTTGCTTTTTGCATGATCCAGAAGATGTTGGCAATTTGATCTCTGGTTCCTTTGCCTTTTCTAAAAACAGCTTGAACATCAGGAAGTTCACAGTTCATGTTTTGCTGAAGCCTGGCCTGGAAAATTTTGAGCATTACTTTACTAGCGTGTGATGAGTGCAATTTTGTGGTAGTTTGAGCATTCTTTGGCATTGCCTTTCTTTGGGATTGGAATGAAAACGGACCTTTTCCAGTCCTGTGGCCACTGCTGAGTTTTCCAAATTTGCTGGCATATTGAGTACAGCAGTTTCACAGCATCATCTTTCAGGATTTGAAATAGCTTAACTTGAATTCCATCACCTCCACTAGCTTTGTCCATCACCTCCACTAGCTTTGTTCATAGTGATGCTTTCTAAGGCCCACTTGACTTCACATTCCAAGATATCTGGCTCTAGGTGAGTGATTACACCATCGTGATTATCTGGGTCGTGAAAATCTTTTTTGTACAGTTCTTCTGTGTATTCTTGCCACCTGTTCTTAATATCTTCTGCTTCTGTTAGGTCCATACCATTTCTTTTCTTTTTTTTTTTTTTAAACGTATATATTTTAATTGGAGGCTAATTACTTTAAAATATTGTATTGGTTTTGCCATACATCAACATAAATCCGCCATGGGTGTTGCATGAAATATTCCCTTGGTATCTCTAATTTTCTTGAAGAGATCTCTAGTCTTTAGCATTCTGCTGTTTTCCTCTATTTCTTTGCATTGATCACTGAGGAAGGCTTTCTTACCTCTTCTTGCTTTTCTTTGGAACTCTGCATTCAGATGCTTATATCTTTCCCTTTCTCCTTTTCTTTTCACTTCTTTTCATACCTATTTGTAAGGCCTCCCCAGACAGCCATTTTGCTTTTTTGCATTTCTTTTCCATGGGGATGGTCTTGATCCCTGTCTCCTGTACAATGTCACGAACCTCTTCCACTGTATAATCATAAGGAATTTGACTTATTTCATACCTAAATAGTCGAGTGGTTTTCCCTACTTTCTTCAATTTCAGTCTGAATTTGGCAATAAGGATTTTAGTCAGCTCCCAGTCTTGTTTGTGCTGACTGTATAGAAGTTCTCCATCTTTGGCTGCAAAGAATATAATCAATCTGATTTCAGTGTTGACCATCTGGTGATGTCCATATGTAGAGTCTTCTCTTGTGTTGTTGGAAGAGGGTATTTGCTATGAGTAGTGCGTTCTATTGGCAAAACTCTATTAGCCTTTGCCCTGCTTCGTTTTGTATTCCAAGGCCAAATTTGCCTGTTATGCCAGGCGTTTCTTGACTTCCTACGTTTGCATTCCAGTCCCCTATAATGAAAAGGACATTTGAGGCTGGGGTGTTAGTTCTAAAAGGTATTGTAGGTCTTCATAGAACTGTTCAACTTCAGCTTCTTCAGAGTTACTGGTTGGGGCATAGACTTGGATTACTGTGATATTGAATGTTTTGCCTTGGAAATGAACAGAGATCATTCTGTCATTTTTGAGATTGCATCCAAGTGCTTCATTCTGAACTCTTTTTTTGACCATGATGGCTACTCCATTTCTTCTAAGGGATTCCTGACCACAGTAGTAGGTATAATGGTCATCTGAGTTAAATTCACCCATTCCAGTCCATTTTAGTTTGTTGATTCCTAGAATCATATATTTACTTAAAATAAAGGTAAACTAGCATCACAAATATATGTGAAAATTATTAAGCATAATATGAACACAAACATATTTATTTGGCTTATACACAGGTTGACTTTAATTCAAGTGGTTTTTCAGTCCCATTGGACTTTTGAATTATATTGAGGGAGAAAGCAGCTTCATAGTTATCAAACTCCTGACTGTTTTTTTCACATTCCTAAGGCTATAGATAAGGGGGTTAAGCATAGGAATCATGCCAGTAAAACACACAGTGGCTACTTTGACCAGAAGCCATGAGCTTTTGGAGTTGGGTACACAATAAAGGAACAGGACAGTCCCATGGAAAATGGTGGCAGTGCTCAGGTGGGAGGCACAGGTGGAGAAGGCTTTTTGGAGTTCACCAGCTGAAGGCATCTTGATGATTGTGAGAACTATGAAAACATAGGAGGTGAGTATAATCAGGAGGCTGCACACACTTCATTGAGTGTAGAAATGATGAAACATGTCAGTTGACTGAAATGGGTGTCAGAACAGGAAGGAGAGACGGTGCAGAATACTCACAGCCAAAGTGATATATGATGTTAGAACTGCAGAAGGACAGCTCCAAAAGAGAACATGTTATTGTCAACACATTCCACCCCATGTGTAGGTTCCAGAGACCAGGAGGCTGCAGAGCTTAGGAGACACAGCAACTGTGTAAAGCAGAGGGTTACAAACAGCCACAAACTGGTCATAGGCCATGACTGCTAGAATGGACATTTCTGGAATCACAAATGCACAGCCAAAGAAAACTGTGCTATGCATCCTTTGAAAGAGATAACTCTGTCTTCCACAACCAAGATGTCTAGGAGTTTGGGTGTAAATACACTGGAAGAACAAATATCCCAAAAGGATAGATGACTAAGGAAAAAGTACACTGGTGTGTGGTGTTTGGGATTGATCCTTATGACCACAGTTATGCCAAGGTTCCCCAATAGAGTGACTGTGTAAATGGTCAAGAACACCAGGAAAAAGGGTGCCTGGAGGCGCAGGTGTTTTGAGAAGCCCAAAAGGATGAATATGGTCACAGGGCTCTGATTTCCTTAGTTCAGTACCATGGATCTTGATTTAAAAGATAAAAGTAAACAAGAATTAAAATTTATCAGTGGAACATAAGAAGGTGGAGTGAAAGAAACTGAAGATAGCCCAAACTAAGCTAGTGAAGGCAGTGTGATCAGTGTATACCCAGGAATGTTCCAAAGTGTCAGATTGGTCTTTACTTGACAAATTAAGTGAATTTGATTATGGTAAATTAGCTTTATCCATAAGAACTTCAGTTTCCTTACCTAGAAAACAAGAAAGAATAGTATTTATCAATAGTAGTACTTTATATAAATGATTCCTAAATAAATATGATGCATTAAATATCCCCAAGATAGAATATAATTATATGAGAACACAGGCTACATAGAAGGAAATCAGAAAAAAAAATAACTAAACAAATCATTGATTGGATTATGGCAGCTGTATGATAACAGTACAATTGCCCTGGGAAAGATTAAACAATTTTAATACATAAAGAAAAATATAATAGGAAATTTCACTGGGGTTAAACATATAACTGCACATGCACAATGGTCCTGGGATTAATAAAAGTAGAATTTAGCCTGTATATTACTATTTTCAGTTCATATAGTTTTCCTCTGCCAAAAATCTGGATCCCATATCCCTCAGATCAGAGTGAAAGGATGATCCTAGGTTAAATCAACTCATCAAATGCCAGATATTCTTGGTGTATTTTTATGATGTATTCCTTGCTAACACTAATATGCTGCATACACATTTTGTATCAAAATGGAAATTTTGGTTTAAATGTTTCCAGTCCTTTAATCAGAAAGTTGATGATTCTTGCAAAATATAGTTAATAATTATAGCAAGAAATATAATCTGTTATTTTTGCAACAGTCAAGAAATTGCAGAATGAGAATGAACACATCTTGAGTAATAGGCAGTCCTAGAAATTATACTACAGGATGGTGTTTTAATTTGTTTTATATCTAATCACCCAAGCCTAGGGACTCAAACCCTGAAGAATTCTTACAGAGTTTATTGTCATGAGCTATAGACAGAATAATGGAGAAGGAAATGGCAACCCACTCCAGTATTCTTGCCTGGAGAATCCCATGGACAGAAGAGCCTGGCAGGCTACAATCCATGGGGTCGCAAAGAGTCGGACACAACTGAGCTACTAACATACGCACATATAGAATAACTAAAGGGAAATTCCTCTTCCATAATTTACAATATGATTTCTTTTGTCATTTACCTATTGCTGATATTTTTTTATTTTATTTTTTTAAATTTAATTTTATTTTTAAACTTTACATAATTGTATTAGTTTTGCCAAATATCAAAATGAATCTGCCACAGGTATACATGTGTTAATAACTCACTTCCATACATAGGCTGTGTTTGTGTGCGCTAGTTCACTTCAGCCATGTTGGGCTCTTTGTGACCCCATGGACTGTAGCCCATCAGGCTCCTCTGTCCATGGAATTCTCCAGGCAAGAATACTGGAGCAGGTTGTCATGCCCTCATCCAGGGGATCTTCCTGACCCAGGAGCTGAAGCCTTGTCTCTTTATGTCTCCTGCATTGGCAGAAGGGTTCTTTATTCTAGTGCCACCTGGGAAGAACATACAGAGGCTATACTTCTTAAAATCATGAAAAATTACTTTAGTATATTTTACAATGAACCTAACCCAAATTATAGCTGATGCAATGTGCTTTTTAGTCTTATATATCTCTACATATATTGATATGGAAACACAGTTAACATTACAGTATACAAAACACAATATTATACTATACATATTTTAGCATTTAGCCAGTTAGGCTTATTGTTTGTCATGCCTTGAATATGAGTGCCATCAGCTATGGGTTGGTAGAGGGGAGATTGATTAGGTGTCATGATCCTGGCATGGACAGCAAGGAGATGCAACCAGTCCATCCTAAAGGAAATCAGTCTTCAGTATTCATTGGAAGGACTGATGCTGAAGCTGAAACTCCAATACTTTGGCCACCTGATGCAAAGAGCTGACTCATTGGAAAAGTCCCTGATGTTGGGAAAGATTGAAGGCAGGAAGAGAAGGGGATGACAGAGGATGAGTTAGTTGGATGGTATCACCAACTCAATGGGCATGAGTTTGAGTAAGCTCTGGGAGTTGGTGATGGACAGGGAAGCCTGGTGTTCTGCAGTCCATGGGGTCATAAAGAGGCAAAAACAACTGAGCAAATGAACTGACTGACTGATGATAGATCCAGATATATTTCTGTACTACAGTCATAGAGGTCATAGCACTAATATTTTTAATTAATTCATGTGATCCCTGCACCTACTCCTTTATGTCACACATCAGGAAAGAAAGAGGCTGTATAAAATACTGACCCAATAAAATGATACTACATAGTTTCTTTGGAGGAGGAAATTGCAACAACTCCAGTATTCTTTCCTGGAAAATTCCATGGGCAGAGGAGCCTGGTGGCCTACAGTCTAGGGGATCTCAAAAAGTCAGACACAACTGAACATACACATTCACACACACACACACACACACAGATGCACACACATGCATAGTTTCCTGTGTAGGAAATCTTGATATACACATATATAGGGGCATTGGAAAACAAAGATTACACAAATTATTCAGTGATTGACAATTCTGGTGCAGCTAATTTTGGAAGATTTAGCCAAATGGGTAACCTACAACTCAGCAGCTAATTGAGGTTCCCATTTACAAGTGTAAGCTATTTTTAATATGTGAGGGTGAAGAAATAAAGAAAATATCTGCTTACTTGTTTGAGAATTTATTGTCAACCACATCAATACAGTTGGCCTGATATTTTAACTGAAGATTTGTCAGGGATTGAATTGCTAAATATGCTGGTAAATCCAACCAAAGGAGCATTTTAAAAGTGAATCACTTGTATACCCATGGCTGATACATGTGAATGTATGGCAAAAAACCACTACTATATTGTAAGGTAATTAGCCTCCAGTTAAAATAAATAAATTAATTTACAAAAACAAAACAAAACAAAACCAGAATCCCTTGAAATATAAGGTTTTCAGTTTTTTACTTTTTTGCTATTTTACAGATTTTTTAGTATGCTTTTTATTAGTAAGTCAAATATAAATGATAAAGATATCTGGAAGAAACACAAGCGGGAATCAAGATTGCCAGGAGAAATATCAATAACCTCAGATATGCAGATGACTCCACCATTATGGCAGAAAGTGAAGAGGAACTAAAAAGCCTCTTGATGTAAGTGAAAGTGGAGAGTGAAAAAGTTGGCTTAAAGCTCAACATTCAGAAAACAAAGATCATGGCATCTGGTCCCATCACTTCATGGGAAATAGATGGGGAAACAGTGGAATCAGTGTCAGATTTTATTTTTCCTGGGCTCCAAAATCACTGCAGATGGTGACTGCAGCCATGAAATTAAAAGATGCTTACTCCTTGGAAGGAAAGTTATGGCCAATCTAGATAGCATATTCAAAAGCAGAGACATTACTTTGCCAACAAAGGTCCGTCTAGTCAAGGCTATGTTTTTTCCTGTGGTCATGTATGGATGTGAGAGTTGGACTGTGAAGAAGGCTGAGAGCTGAAGAATTGATGCTTTTGAACTGTGGTGTTGGAGAAAACTCTTGAGAGTCCCTTGGACTGCAAGGAGATCCAACTAGTCCATTCTGAAGGAGATCATCCCTGGGATTTCTTTGGAGGGAATGATGCCGAAGCTGAAACTCCAGTACTTTGGCCACCTCATGCGAAGAGTTGACTCATTGGAAAGACTCTGATGCTGGGAGGGATTGGGGGCAGGAGGAGAAGGGGGTGACAGAGGATGAGATGGCTGGATGGCATCACTGACTCGATGGACATTGGTCTGGGTGAACTCCAGGAGTTGGTGATGGACAGGGAGGCCTGGCATGCTGCGATTCATGGGGTCGTTGAGTCGGACATGACTGAGAGACTGAACTGAACTGAACTGAACTGAAAGACAGCTGAAGTCCATGTAGACCAAAAATAATTAGTGCAACAAGTTTATTAATTCTATAAAGTATTACTCTGTAATTTTAAATTCCTTTCTTCCAAATTGTGTTCAGAATTTCATGCTAGTTTTAGTTAAAGCAAGCACTGTGTATATGATACGAATTTGTTTCTTTTTAAAAATATTTATTTATTTATTTTTGGCTCATGGCTCCAGAACACAGGCTCGGTAGTCATGGTGCACAGGCTCAGTTGCCGTGTGACATATGGGATCTTCCCAGACCAGGCATGGAAACAGTGTTTTTATTCTCCAATATGTAGTTTAGTTAAAGCTTGAAGACTTTAATTTCATAAGCTTTGACAGTGCTTCTAGATAGAGAAGCCCAGATTGTGCATGCTCCCACAGAAAGGTTGGGATTGCATTATGTAAACACATTTTAAAAAATATATGTCTTAATTATTTGTGATGTGGCATCTTTTTTGTTAAAAAACAGAAACTTCAAATTCAGGTTTAAAGATTTGTGAATGAGGTAAGTGCCAAATACTCATTAAATAATAAATGACTAAATGGTTTTATTTTCAGAATTAGTTATATTTTAAATAACTAAAACAAGTACAGTGAGAAAGAAAAAAGAAAAATTAGAAGAAAGACAAGTTAAATTAAGGAAAATATTCATCAGGAGATACGCTGAGGTTCAAGAGTCTAGGCTAGAGAGATATTAAAATAAATTGTTAGTGGAACCAGATAGATTGTTGAAAAACGTTTTTGAAAGGAAGAACTATTTCATTTGTCTGACACAAAATCAGACTGTATCCTAACAGACACCAACAGAAAACTGGGGGGAATTATCAAAATAGACTGGAATGCCAACAATATTGCAGAATGCCACAGATCATGTGATAAAATTATTTTATAATGTTGAGGACTATTATAGTCTCTGACACACAGTTTTCCCACTGAGAAATTTAGGGAACTTTCCTAGTGGCTTAATAAAAAATAAGAGGCTTTTAGGGCTACCATAGCATATTTCAACTTCTTTCAAAGTAATTTTGTCAAAGTGTTGATGCCCCAAATTTGCCCCAAATTTTGTAGTTTCCTACAAAATTTGTAAGTTCCCAAGGACAATCAAAAGAACCCATACCTCATTTTCTCCCATTTCCTGTGGTCAGAAGAACTTTCATGACAGACACCCAATTTTCAAGACATTTGATTCAGTGAACACTATATATATTACAGTCATCCACAAAGAATAATTTATAAACCATAATATTACTACAGATCATTGATTATTGGATTCCAATTTTCTATTCATATGATGCTTGGCCTGTTTTTAAGGTTAGATATTGTCCAAGTACCCATCTTTGAAAGTCTTCCAAAAAATTACCACTACTAGCTTGAATTTCTTTGGGAAAAAATAAACCTCACTACAGGGTTATGAAAGGGAATTATTATTTTTTAATATTTAAGAATTGATTAAAAATAAAAAAGAAGATATTGCACAGTAATGATCATGCTGGAAGAGTACCATCTTTAAGACTGGAGGATGCCATGTTAGTAGAATATGGAAGAATGGAGACAGGTATCACAGATGAATAAACTATTTTTTTATAAACTTGAATCATTTTATATTTTTAAACTTTTTACATTTTTTGATTCTGAATTTCTCTTATGTAAGGGCTTCCCTGGTGGCTCAGATGGTAAAGAATTTACCTACAATGCAGGAGACATGGGTTTGATCCCTGGATGAGGAAAGATCACCTGGAGAAAATAATGGCTATCCATTCCAGTGCACTAGCCTGCAGAATCCCATGGGCAGAGGAACCCCGTGGACTACAGTCCATGCGTGCATGCTCAGTCACTTCGTTATATCTAACTCTGCATACATGTAGACTGTAGCCCGCCAGGTTTCTTTGTCCATGGTGTTCTCCAGGCAAGAATACTGGAGTAGATTGCCATGACCTCCTCCAGGGGATCTTCCCCATTCAGGGATCGAACCCAGGTCTCCTGTGTCCTCTGTGTAGCAGGCAGATTCTTTACCACTAGGCCACCAGGGGAAACCTGGGCTACAGTCTATGGACTCACAAACAGTTGGACATGACTGAGCCACCACACTTTGACTTTAGTTATGTAAGGAAAATGTCTTGTAACATAATAATATAGTAAAATATGTGCCAAGCATCAGTCAGTATATTGGCTGATGCCTTCTTTACTTAGTCAACATATTAATATTGGTATGTATACATCATGGACCAGATCCAGGTTTTGTAATTATTGCTTGACCAAGAAGCGAACATTGAACTGTACAATTCTTAGCAGTACTATGTGTATCTTCAGCAATCATTTAGTCATAGTCTTTCAAGGAAGAAAATTTATGTGTATACTTGTTACATCCAAAAGTTTTAAAGATAAGTAGTATCTAAATCAATTTGTAGAAACAGTAGTTCTTAAATGTTACTTAATATAACCATTAGTGAACTAAACTATATTATCTAACATATTAATGCATTTAGCCTTGTAGTTCAAATGTTTACTCTTAGATTGAAAGTGCAATCTGAGAATTTTTGGAAATGAGTTTTCATTGCATTTCTGTAAATAAACTGCCTATTCAAAAGCATTTATCAAGCAAAAATAATCTGTGATAAAAAGATTTTGCAACTATTAAATCCTTTTCTCTTTTGTTTTATATTCTACTTAAGATAAAAATCTAATGAGAACCAAATTACAAGTTACATAACTTCAAATTTTATATTTAAAACAGTATATTTTAATTATTATCTTAAAACATTACTGAATATGTCAGACATTACATGATGCATTTTCAAATTTTCTAAATCACTTTTCTGTTAGTAACAGATCTTTATTAAACTACACACAGCACACTATTTTTGTTTCTTTTTTTTTTTTTTTTTTTTTAAATTTTTGCGATGCTGTGTTGGTTTCTGCCATCAGTTCAGTTCAGTTTAGTCGTGTCTGACTCTTGGTGACCCCCTGAATCACAGCACACCAGGTCTCCCTGTCCATCACCAACTCCCAGAGTTCACTCAAACTCATGTGCACAGAGTTGGTGATGCCATCCAGCCATTTCATCTTCTGTCATCACCTTCTCTTCCTGCCTCCAATCCCTCCCAGCACCAGGGTCTTTTCCAATGAATCAATTCTTTGCATGAGATGGTCAAAGTATTGGAGTTTCAGCTTTAGTGTCAGTCCTTCCAATGAACACCCAGGACTGATCTCCTTTAGGATGGACTGGTTGGATCTCCTTGCAGTCCAAGGGACTCTCAAGAGTCTTCTCCAACACCACAATTCAAAAGCATCACTTCTTCAATGCTCAGCTTTTTTCACAGTCCAACTCACATCCATACATGACCACTGGAAAAACTATAGTCTTGACTAGATGGACCTTTGTTGGCAAAGTAATGTCTCTGCTTTTTAATATGTTATATTGGTTAGTCATAACTTTCCTTCCAAGGAGTAAGTGTCTTTTAATTTCATGGCTGCAGTTACCATCTGCAGTGATTTTGGAGCCCCAAGAAATAAGGTCTGACACTGTTTCCACATCTATTTCCCATGAAGTGATGGGACCAGATGCCATGATCTTCGTTTTCTGAATGTTGAGCTTTAAGCCAACTTTTTCACTCTCCTCTTTCAGCAACAAAATAACTGCTATACCTGCTATGATAATAGCTGAAATTATCTTGGACAAAAAGCTTTTCTTTTTCCATCAGAGCACATTGTGGAATTTTGTTGACAAAAATAAGGACTATGAAGCTACTGGACAAAGTATATAAATTTCAAGATGCAATAAAACCATGTATTACTGCATTTTGAGTTTTTAGCTTTTTCAAAGAAAAGTGTCAGAAAAAAACCTATTTCAAATGGGACATCAGAACATTTCTTGATTATTACTGTCATTACAAGACATATCCTGATTAATAAGATGAGAATATTAGTATAAACTTTGAATCACCATAATGGAACTAGATATTTCAATAATTAATCCAAGACAAGGTGTGATGCATAGTAGATATTTAGCCTTCTTATTTATTGGAATTATGAATAACAGCTGTGATTTTAAAAAACTTATATGTTGTGAAAAACAGGCAGAAACACAGACAGCTGTCAATTGGTGCACACATTTGGGAAGACGGTGTAGACATCCTTTCCTCTAGAGCCCACATAATAGAAACACTACAGGATTTCATTTAAACACTTAGTCTACAATGCATAATTATATTTTGTATGTCCTGTAGGTTTCCTTACCATGTTACAGCTTTCTCTGATCTCCACATTCTGACCTTGTGGGAAAGATATCTTCCAAACACCATTCCCACACTAGATCGTCTGTAACAATAGTGTAAGCTCTCAGTACTCCTTCATTTAATATATTCTGTGCAAGATCATGAGAATAATTTTCCATGATTATTTTAACCTGCCATTCAGTGACTTTAAGATTCCAAACAAATCATATTAGTGAATCCATGGCATTTCTATTATTCAGTTTGACTTTTTCAAAACCGCTTGGATCTATAAAAATGCTTATATCACTTAATGCATTCTTGTTTAGAAAAGTGAGTCTATCAAACTGTTACATAGTAGATGCCCATTTCCTTATATTAATACTTTATTTCTCCACTTTATTCTCTCACTTTTAATGTTTTATTTTACCACCTACTATTATAGACAGTACTCCTTGTTTTGTCCCCTTTGTATAAATATAGACATTCATGTTTATAACTCATAAGTATGATATGCTGTATAATTTTATTTATAAATATGATTGTCACCGTCACTTTGTTTCTTAAAGATTACAGGGAAAACTGAAGACGGTGCCCACTTTTTTATTATTCTTCAAAAATTATTTGCCAAAATATTTATTTCATTTCTGGCTATATAGTGGAAACCCAATGAGAAAACCAGGATGAATATTACTTGAAAGAAAGTATCAGAATACAATACAACAACATTAATAGATTTGTGGGTACTTTGTTCTAAACATATGTGTGTCTCATGCAAAGATTGTTGGAACTCTGTATTTTCTTTTTAAAATAAAACAAGAGTCATGAGTCAACTCACCTAAATACAGACGCCCTTGAATGAATCATTTACCAAAGAACTCCTTGCTAAGAATTAAACACCTGGAATGCTGCTGCTTACTACTTAATAGAAACAGAGCTGAAAAGGGTAGTGCAGCCCACCAGTATATTTATTAGCTATTTCATATATTACTATTTTCATATATATTTTACATATATCACTACTATTTTACATATATTACTATTGAGAAAACTCCCAGATACCAAAGGTAAGATCAAACTAAATCCTGACACCAAACTGCATCACAAATATATGCCATCAAGACCTTAGGGATGTGGAGACAGACAATATAACTGAAGTGTTGCCTTGATTACTGCAATTCAAGTAATTAGATGTTAACACTGTCCCATGTGGTATCTTGATTGCATATTATTTCCCTAAAGCCTTTGGGTATTTGAATTATTGGCTTGTTTAATCTTAAAACATAAACAAAATTATATCTGTTTCTTGATTTTATATGGATGCAAAATATAAAAATATTCAAGAGAAAAATAATCTATTTGACAGTATTATAGAAATAGCTTTGATTAAACCTTGTTTAATTATTTTTCTATTTTCTTATGACAGTATACTCTTCATGTTTTCTTATGTTTTTAAAAATAGAGTTCCCTAAACAGTAAGCCATATCATTTATTTTGTACATTACACCATTTATATTGTAAACACATATTATATTTACACTATTGATTTTATCAAGAAGAAACAACTTTCACTGGCTTTTCAAATGTAAATAGAGTGTTCTCAGATGTTTATATTTACTATCAAATCTTGAAAATCAAGTCAATGGACATGGATTTGAGCAAACTCTGGAAGATAGTGGAGGACAGTGAAGCCTGGTGTGCTACATTCCATGGGGTAGCAAAGAGTTGGACAGGACATAGCGACTGAAAAACAACAGCCATACCAAATCCACATTTTTGTGTGTGTGTTAAATCCCTCTTAGATATGATGTATTATCTTATTTTATATATCAATGAACTGATTTGCTATTTGAACTGGTTGCCCATGTTTATTTATGATATATTATTCTGTACATTTCTTATCTGGTGATACTGCCATCATACAATAAGCTATAAAACATTCCCTTCTTATTTTACAGAGAGGCAAAGTTTATGCAAGCTTGAGAATGATATCTTCTTAATGTGGAATCTTCCTTGAGGATAAGACTAAAACATTTATAAAGACTTTTCTGGAGTTTTGATAATAACAGTAGGAAATAAACACCAAATGTAACTAGAAAATTACTCCTAGATGTTTCTTCTTTCAGGCTCTTCTTTCAAACACAGGGTTATTTTTATTTATTTTCTGTCAAGTATTATCTTTGTGCTTATAATAAAACTATTTTTCATCTACAAAACTGTCCCTGAACTTGAATGAACTATGTATCTAGGCAGCAAGATCCAGGGAAAATAGCACTGAAAAAGTGCTCCACAATCTGTTTCCCTATTAGCCCATCTAAGTTTTTCTTGATCTCTTTCAGGGAAAATATTTTTTTAAGATGATGAATAGTAGTGAAGACCAGTAGTACAATAAAGAATGTAACCTACTATCTATGGAGTATATGTATCATATGAGATCTTCCCAGCATCAACAAATTTGCTGAAATCTTATTTATTAATATACATGATATGAAAATTAGTATTACCTAATGAGGTTTATGGGCTTTACTAGAAGCTCAGGCAGTAAAGATTCTGCCTGCAATGCAGGAGAACAGGTTCCCCTGGAGACTGGAATGGCTACCCATTCCAGTATTTTTGCCTGGAGAAGTCCCTGGACAGAGGAGCTTGTGGGCTATATCCATGGGGTCGCAAAGAGTCAGACAAGATTGAGCAAGTAACACAATGAGGTTTATATTGAACTTATAGCATGTTCTCCATTGGGAGACTATTCTGTACATTCTTTGTTTATCTTCTGAATAATTTCATTAAAAATATTGCCCCAACTTTTTAGAAATAAAGCAAAAAAAGCTGCACCTATGCAAACCACCAAGAATAATTTAAAGTTAAAAGAGTATAATTCATTTGTGGAAATAAAGAGTTCATCATTAGGACTTTGTAGAACAGACTATAAAATCATTTATATTAACAGATTTCAATCTTAAAATCTTTACATTCAGAGTAAAATTTTACTGTCAAAATTATGGAGAATTTCTGGATTAAATTTGTGTAAATAAATGTCCATTCAAAGTATTTTCCAAAATAACAAACATTCTATTCTACAGGATTCTGTAGCCATCCAGACTTTTTTTTTTTCCTTTATAATTTGTTCTGGTTTCTCTTAAAAGACAGAAACCTAGTTAAAGTTTCAAAATTATACTTTACCTAAAATCTATCATCTATTTTTTTTAAAGATTAGGATCTTTTTTTTAAATTTTATTTTATTTTTAAACTTTACAATATTGTATTAGTTTTGCCAAACATCGAAATGAATCCGCCACAGGTATACCCGTGCTCCCCATCCTGAACCCTCCTCCCTCCTCTCTCCCCATACCCTCCCTCTGGGTCATCCCAGTGCACCAGCCCCAAGCATCCAGTATCGTGCATCGAACCTGGACTGGCAACTCGTTTCATACATGATATTATACCTGTTTCAATGCCATTCTCCCAAATCTCCCAATGTTCATTGCAGCACTGTTTATAATAGCCAGGACATGGAAGCAACCTAGATGTCCATCAGCAGATGAATGGATAAGAAAGCTGTGGTACATATACACAGTGGAGTATTACTCAGCCATTAAAAAGAATACATTTGAATCAGTTCTAATGACGTGGATGAAACTGGAGCCTATTATACAGAGTGAGGTAAGCCAGAAAGAAAAATACCAATACAGTATACTAACACATATATATGGAATTTATAAAGATGGTAACAATAACCCTGTGTACGAGACAGCAATAGAGACACTGAGGTATAGATTAGTCTTATGGACTCTGTAGGATCTTTTTTTTTTAATTTAATTTTATTTTTTAACTTTACAATATTGTATTGGTTTTGACATATATCAAAATGAATCCATCACAGGTATACATGTGTTCCCCATCCTGAACCTTCCTCCCTCCTCCCTCCCCATACCATCCCTCTGGGTCGACCCAGTGCACCAGCCCCAAGCATCCAGTATCATGCATCGAACCTGGACTGGTGACTCGTTTCATATATGATACTAAACATGTTTCAATGCCATTCTCCTAAATCATCCCACCCTTTCCCTCTCCCACCGAGTCCAAAAGACTGTTCTATACATCAGTGTCTCCTTTGCTGTCTCGTATACAGGGTTATTGTTACTATCTTTCTAAATTCCATATATATGCATTAGTATACTGTATTGGTGTTTTTCTTTCTGGCTTACTTCACTCTGTATAATAGGCTCCAGTTTCATCCACCTCATTAGAACTGATTCAGATGTATTCTTTTTAATGGCTGAGTAATACTCCATTGTGTATATGTACCACTGCTTTCTTAGCCATTCATCTGCTGATGGACATCTAGGTTGCTTCCATGTCCTGGCTATTATAAACAGTGCTGCGATGAACATTGGGGTACACGTTTCTCTTTCCCTTCTGGTTTCCTCAGTGTGTATGCCCAGCAGTGGGATTGCTGGATCATAAGGCATTTCTATTTCCAGTTTTTTAAGGAATCTCCACACTGTTCTCCATAGTGGCTGTACTAGTTTGCATTCCCACCAACAGTGTAAGAGGGTTCCCTTTTCTCCACACCCTCTCCAGCATTTATTGCTTGTAGACTTCTGGATCGCAGCCGTTCTGACTGGCGTGAAATGATACCTCATAGTTGTTTTGATTTGCATTTCTCGGATAATGAGTGATGTTGAGCATCTTTTCATGTGTTTGTTAGCCATCTGTATGTCTTCTTTGGAGAAATGTCTATTTAGTTCTTTGGCCCATTTTAATTGGGTCATTTATGTTTCTAGAGTTGAGCTGTAGGAGTTGCTTGTATATTTTTGAGATTAGTTGTTTGTCAATTGTTTCATTTGCTATTATTTTCTCCCATTCTGAAGGCTGTCTTTTCACCTTGCTTATAGTTTCCTTTGATATGCAGAAGCTTTTAAGGTTAAATAGGTCCCATTTTTTTATTTTTGCTTTTATTTCCAATATTCTGGGAGGTGGGTCATAGAGGATCCTGCTGTGATGTATGTCAGAGAGTGTTTTGCCTATGTTCTCCTCTAGGAGTTTTATAGTTTCTGGTCTTATGTTTAGATCTTTAATCCATTTTGAGTTTATTTTTTGTGTATGGTGTTAGAAAGTGCTCTAGTTTTATTCTTTAACAAGTGGTGCTGGGAAAACTGGTCAACCACTTTTAAAAGATTAGGATCTTAAATACAAGGTTGTGTAACATATATCAAGCATAGTTCGTTCTGTAAACTGCAGGTAAGTTTTGCAAAATTAAAACAGGTTAACCAAGGTGCTCTAGCTGATATTAGCAGGGCTTCCTTTCAGTCCATCAATAATGTTACTTACCAATGAAGTTCTCTGTTATTGTATCATTATATACCAACAGAATATTATACTCAATTTAAGATTGACATGAAAGACTACTTTAGATTTTGCTGAAAGTATTTCTGAAGTGTGCAGTACTTAATTTTATTTGTGATGTTTTATATACAAAAAGCAAATAAATTTTATATTAACAAGTACAATTTGACCACATCATATTCACAACTTTGTGGGGATAGAGATATGACTTTTTTGAACTTATAATATACTGATGTTTCTTGTGTGGGATTAAATAAATATTTCTTTTAAATTTAGTATATTAGTGTTGAACAATTCTCAGTTTACTATATTTCTTTTGATGCAACTCTCTTATACATTTTCTTTAAATTTAGCTATAAATTAGCTTTACATTTTAGCTATACTTTTTCAGGCTGCTGCTGCTAAGTGTCAGACTCTGTGAGACCCCGTGGATGGCAGCCCACCAGGCTCCCCCGTCCCTGGGATTCTCCAGGCAGGAACACTGGAGTGGGTTGCCATTTCCTTTTCCAGTGCATGAAAGTGAAACGTGAAAATGAAGTCATTCAGTTGTGTCCTACTCTTCGCGACTCCATGGGCTGCAGCCTACCAGGCTCCTCCGTCCATGGAGGAGGTGGGTTTTCAGGACAACTCTATAAATCCATTGTTCAATGACTGTGCTTTGGCAGACAAATGGTAAAGTGCACTTACTCAGAAATCTTTATATGACAAACCATCTAGAGACTAAAATGATCCAGGCTTTATTTATTTTTTTTTTTTTGTTATTTTATAGGTAATTCTCTGAAGTTTACTAAAGTTGTTGAATGTTGTATTAACTAGGGCCTAACACACTTCAAAAGTGTGTACTGTTTTCTTTCCTGAAAAAAAAAATATTTGAGAGTACTATAAATTCTGGAAAACTTGGACAACTACCCTTTGAAAGGGCACACTAAATTTTAGTCATTGTACATTAATTGAGATATTAAGTTGTTATTGATTAACTTCCTGACAGCTGCCTTCACATCTTTGTTCCTGAGGCTGTAGATCAATGGGTTCAGCATGGGGAAGACCACTGCTTAAAACACAGAGCCCACCTTGAGCATAAGCCATGAGCTTCTGGAGTTAGGAACACAGTAGAGGAAAAGGATGCTCCCATGTAAGACAGTAATGGCGGTCAGGTGGGAGGCAAAGGTGGAGAAGACTTTGTGGTGCCCCCAGTTGAAGGCATCTTCAGGAAAGTGATACAAATGCAAACATAGGAGGTGAGAATGATCATCAGGCTGCTTACTTCATTGAATGTGGCAGAGACTAAAATGATCTCCTGGCTCAGTAGGGGTCAGAGCAGGAAACAGCAACTATGGCAGCATGCTCACAGACAAAGTTATTTATGAACTTACTCCCACAAAAGGAAAAAGTTAAAAAAAGTAATGTGAATATTAGGGAACAGGCTATACCCCAAGAGTATGCAGCAATCACCAACACAAAACTAAACCTCTGGGACATGACAGTTGTGTAGAGAAGAGGGTTGCAAATAGCCACAAATCGGTCATATGCCATCACTGCCAAGAGGAATGTCTCTGTCATCACAAATATGCAGGCAAAGAATTGCATGAGGCATCCTGTGAAGGAGATGGTTCTGTCTTACACAACCAAGTTTTCTAGTAGCTTGGGTGTAACTGCTGTTGAGCAACAGAAATCAACAAAGGATAAGTGGCTGAGAAAGAAGTACATGGGTGTGTGGAGCCTGGAACTGGACTTGATGATCAGGATCATGCCTAGGTTCCCCAGCACAGTGACTGAGTAGATGGTCAGGAAGACTAGGAACAGGGGTAGCTGGAGCTGAGGATATTTTGAGAAGCCCAAGAGAATGAAAGTGACCTCAGCACAATGGTTTGCTTGGTTCCTGTGGACAAAATATCAATGTTGATCCAGAAGAGTAAAAACTAAACTTTGAAATAGGTAAGAGAATAGAAAATGTGTTGAGAAGCTCACTGGGTCTCTGTTTACAGTATTTCTGTAAATGCTATACTTCTGCTTTATTTAAAATGCTAATGCTCATATGTCAATTATACAGCCAATAATAATTTTCATTGTGTATGATCTTCAGAAACAAAGAACCAAAACAGATTAGATCTTGCTTTATTTCAAATAATAAAATTCATTATTATCAGCTGCTTTCAAGAGACATTGTCGTTGCATGATTCTGAGCTTTGTGAAAACACCTGATATGACAATCCAATTACATGTATTGGAGAAAAATATGTCATTAGTTTCCACAGTTTCTTACCTGCCTCACCTCCTGAGCTATGAGACAATTAACTTACATGCTAATTTGAATAATGATAACATCTCTGCAAAGCAGTTAATATAATATTTTCTTGGTTGTCCTATCTCCTTTCAATTCCTTTCTTATTCCTAGTTATTCCAAATCCTCAACCCATTCTGGAGCTATGCTATAAAACATACCAAACTTTTTCACTTATGTTGCATTAATTTTGAAAATATTTAAATGTATTCTTCATAGCCAATTGTATTATTCATCAGAAGATTCAAAACAAAATAAGCGCTATGCTTTCTGTGATAATAGTTGAAAAAATATTGAACAGAAAACTTTTTTTTTCCATTGTAGCAGATTTTGGAATTTGGGTGACAAAAATAAGGACTGTGAAAGTACTGGAGAAAACATATAGACTTCAGAATGGATCAAATATATACTCTGCCATTTTGAATTAAGTTTTTATTTATTCCAAAGAAAAATGGCTGGAAAACACCTATTTCAAATGGGACACCAGAATATTTCTTGATTATTACTGATTTCAGAAGGCATTTTTTCAATAGTAAGATAAGAATATTAATATAAAATTTAAATCACTAGAATGGCAGTAGATGCTTCAATAATGAATTCAAATTCTGTAAGACATGATACAGCAGATATTTACCTTTTTATATATTAGAATTATGAATAATTGTATGATTTCAAACACCTGATATGCTTGTGAAAATCAGGCACAAACATGGACATCTATCAACTGGTGGAGACATTGGGGAAGACAATGCAGAAATCCCTTATTCTAGAAGCCACACAATAGAAACACTGTAGAATTTCATTAGAACACTTGGTTTAAGATGCATGTTTCCTTATTTTCCTCTAGGTTTTGTCACCACACTATAGCTCTCTCTGATTCCCACATGATAAGCTTGTAGAAAAGATACCTTTCAAAGACCATGTCCACAACAGATCTTCTATAACAATACTTTGTCTAACTCAATGAAACTAAGCCATGCAGTGTGGGGCCACCCAAGACAGACTGGTC
The DNA here is from genome assembly GCF_019923935.1 of Bubalus bubalis. Lineage (NCBI taxonomy): Eukaryota > Metazoa > Chordata > Mammalia > Artiodactyla > Bovidae > Bubalus > Bubalus bubalis. Next base: position 120,143,981 of record NC_059160.1, on the reverse strand, counting down.
ATGGTGGAGAGGTCTGACAGAATGTGGTCCACTGGAGAAGGGAATGGCAAGCCACTTCAGTATTCTTGCCTTGAGAACCCCCTGAGCAATATGAAAAGGCAAAATGATAGGATACTGAAAGAGGAACTCCCCAGGTCAGTAGGTGCCCAATATACTACAGGAGATCAGTGGAGAAATAACTCCAGAAAAAATGAAGGTATGGAGCCAAAGCAAAAACAACAGCCAGTTGTGGATGTGACTGGTGATAGAAGCAAGGTCCGATGCTGTAAAGAGCAATATTGCATAGAAACCTGGAATGTTAGGTCCGTGAATCAAGGCAAATTGGAAGTGGTCAAACAGAGATGGCAAGAGTGAACGTCAACATGCTAGGAATCAGTGAACTAAAATGGACTGGTATGGGTGAATTTAACTCAGATGACCATTATATCTACTACTGTGGGCAGGAATCCCTTAGAAGAAATGGAGTAGCCATCATGGTCAACAAAAGAGTCCAAAATGCAGTACTTGGATGCAATCTCAAAAACGACAGAATGATGTTCTGTCAATGAAAATGTTCTGAAAATGTTCGTTTCCAAGTCAAACCATTCAATATCACGGTGATCCAAGTCTATGCCCCAACCAGTAACGCTGAAGAAGCTGAAGTTGATCGGTTCTCTGAAGACCTATAAGACCTTTTAGAACTAATGCCTGGGTGGCATTAGTTCTATGACCTAAGTCTTATAGGTCTTCAGAGAACCGATCAACTTCAGCTTCTTCAGCGATACTGGTTGGGCATAGGCTGTCATCAGGACCTTAGGAATATGAAAACTAGAGAACTTAACTGAAGTACTGCCTTGATGACTGCAATTCAACTAATTACATTTTAACTCTTTCCCAGGTGGTATATTGGTTGTATATTATTTCCCTAAAGCCTTAGGGCATTTGTGTTATCAACTTTACTCATTTAATCTTATAAAAATAAACAACACCATTTTTAAAATTTTTATATGCATATAAAATACATAAATCCACAAGAGAAAATTATACAGCAATAGAGTTGTCTTTTATTAATCCATATTTAACTTTTAAAATTTTCTTATGAAGGTATATATATATTTTTCCTATGTTTCTAAACATATGCCTGCTAAGCTGCCATTGTATGGTTTATTTTGTACATTACATTATTTATATTATAAACTTTATTTTATTTTTACACTATTGATTCTATTGATAGAAAGCTTGCATTGGCTTTTCAAATATAGTGTTCTCAGATGTTTATATTTATTATTGAATCTAAAAAACAATTTTGGATGATATGTTTTCTAAAAATATCTGTTTATGAAAAGGATGGTATTTTCACTAATTTTCGTAACTACCTGTCTTGGCTTTAAGGACACAGGTTAAGAATAATAATAACTTTATGCAGAAGGAGCTAAAAAGTGGAAGCAGTGAAATATCTTATTTTCTTGGGCTCAAAAATCATTGCTTCATGGTGATTGCAGCCATGAAATTAAAGTACACTTGCTCCTTGGGAGGAAAGTTATGACAAAACTAGACAGCACATTCAAAAACAGAGACATCACTTTGCCAACAAAAGTGCATATAGTCAAAGCCATGGTTTTTCTAGTAGTCAGGCATGGATGTGAGAGTTGGACCCTAAAGAAGGCTGAATGCCAAAAAATTGATGCTTCAAATTGTGGTTCTGGGGAAGACTTGAGAGTCCTTTGGGCAGCAAGATCAAACCAGTACATCCTAAAGGAAGTCATCTCTAAGTATTCATTGGAAGGACTGATGCTGAAACAAGCTCCAGTGCTTTGGCCACCTGACATGAAGAGCTGACTCATTGGAAAAGACCCTGATGTTGGGAAAGCTTGAAGGCTAATGGAGAAGAGGGAAGCGGAGGATGAGGTGGTTGGGTGACATCACTGACTCAATAGACATGAGTTTGAGCAAACTCCAGGAGACAATGAAGGGCAGGGAAATCTGGCATGCTGCAGTCCATGGGGTGGCAAAGACTCAGGCACGACTTAGTGACTGAACAACAATAACAAGCTTATTTATCGCTAGTGGAAGATTCAAAATACATTTTGACTGGGCAGCTGTGCTCTGTAGGGGCTCTGATTTCTCCCAGCTTGTACCTCACCATCATCATGGTGCTTCTGAGGTTATGATTCTCTTAATATTCATTGGAGAAAGAATACTTTCTTCTTTAAATAAATGATTCCAGGACAACTGGACATTCACAAGTAAAATTATGAGATTGGACACTTGCCTCATATTATATACAACAGTTAACTCAGAAACTGAACAAGGACCTGAATGAAAGAGCATCAACTATAAAACTCTTACAAGAAAAACACATGCCTTAAATTTCATGGCCTTGAATTTGTCAGTAGATTCTTAGATAGGGAAACAAAAGCATAAGCAACAAAAATAAATAAATAAATTGATAATTTGAACTTCCTCAAAATTTAAAATATTTGTATATTAAAAACATTATCAATAAACTGAAAAGAAAAAGTACAGAAAAGGCACAATAAAGACAAAAAGTCAAATCAGATACAACACAATATTTACAAATGTCCAACAAGCGTGTGAAAGCATTCTCAATATATTTAGTTATTATGAAAATGCAAATCAATATCATGATGTGATATCAAGTTTTACCCACTGAAAGTGAAGGTGAAGTTGCTCAGTCATGTCCGACTCTTAGCGACAACCCCATGGACTGTAGCCCATCAGGCTCCTCTGTCCATGGGATTTTCCAGGCAAGACTACTGGAATGGGTTGCCATTTCCTTCTCCAGGAGATCTTTCCGACCCAGGGATTGAACACAGGTCTCCCACATTGTAGGCAGACACTTTACTGTCTGAACCACCAGGGAAGTCCAGTACCCACTGGATTTACTATAATAAATATATGTAATAGCAATGATTAACACGGATGTGCTAGGATGTGCAAGGATGTGAAGCAACCAGAAGTGTTATATATTGTGCCTGGGAATATAAAATGCTACAGACATTTTAGAAATAAGTTTGATGGTTCCTCTCATATGGATGAACATAGAATTACTACTAGACAAAATGCTTAGCAGGAAAAAAAAGTAGTCTTTCACAAAGAAAGGTTAGGCTTTTCTCCCAATTTCTGGCAGATGATATGTGTCTTATGTGATAATAGAGTCTGTTTAGGGAGGAGGGGCTGGGTACATCTGATATCAAGGTGTGGGCATGCTAATTCACTAGGCTCCACTGTCTATGGGATTCTCCAGGCAAGAATTCTGGAATGGGTTGCCCTGAACTCCTCCAGGGGATCTTTACAACCCAGGGATTGAAGCTGTATCTGTTATATCTCTTGCATTGGCAGGTGGGATCTTTACCACTAGTGCCACCTGGGAAGCACCACAGCATATGTCAAATAGAATTCACTCTATAGACTGTATATGAGTTTACTGTGAAGTGTGTTATTTGCTCAGTCATGTCTGAATCTTTGTGACCCCATGGACTGTAGCCTTCCAGCTTCCTCTCTCCATGAGATTCTCCAGACAAGAACCCTGGAGTGGGTGTCATGCCCTCCTCCAGGGGATCTTCCTGACCCGTGCATTGAACCTGTGTCTCCTGTGGCTCCTGCATTGCAGGCAGATTCTTTAACCACTGAGCCACTGGGCAAGCCCCATAATAAAGACAGTGGAGTGGCTGGCTCAGATGGTAGACTGCCCGTCTACAATGCGGGAGACCCGGGTTCAATCCCTGGGTTGGGATGATCTCCTGGAGAAGGAAATGGCAACCCATTGCAGTATTATTGCCCCCCTCCGCCCCAAAAAGGGGCTCAAAGAAAAGAAGTTATGCTTCCCTATTAAATTAGCACCACTCTGTAGACTCTGGGCACTGAGGCACAACTTGAGTCCTATGAAGCAAGTAGCCAGAGTGAAATCTAGGGACTTACGCTTCCTGAATTAGCATAGAATGAGAGTACTTATGGGGAAAAAAAGTGCAATTATACATTTATTTACTTATGTTTTAGTTAGCCTCTGTTCCTCCAAAATGCCTCCACTGTCTTTTTCTGACAGTAAAATTAATTATTTTCAAAGCTACTTCCTAACTTCTTACCAAAACCTGAAATTATGCTCAGTATAAAAATAAGTTCATTCCACATAGAATTCTCTATAAATTTTACCTCGTATTAGGAGCTGAAATTAAAACTCCATTATTTTCAATTTTTATGACTTCATACTCCAAAAACACATACAGCAGATTAAAGGTTTCCTGTACATGTGCGTCATTCACATATTCTCCCACTCTCTTTCTTCAACTGTTCCTTTAGATTCCTTTGATTTGATACATGGGATTAATTCCTTCATATTTATGACTTCCTGAAAGTCTTTTTCAATTTAACATACAAATCATAGAGCATATATTCTCTAACCAAAGACACTTTTTTTTTTTCAAAAATCAGGATCCATTCCCTATGTCTATGGTAACAAAGTTTGAATAGCCCGGGGTTGAAAGGGAAATCTTCACCAAAGATGAATACGATTTCTGATGCACCCTTGTTCCTTCTTCCCCACACACCTTCTCCACACCTGTAGCTTTTTACCCCATCTCTCACACTCTGTATTTGTCAACAGCCTTGGGGCCAACATTTCCAATTGCTCATTTAGACCCAGGAAGTGCCAGCCATGCTCAGCTGTGAGCACAGGTGCTATGTACAGTATTCATCTTCTTTCCTATGCAACTACCCTGGAATAATTTTCCCATTGCAGACCTACTATGTACTCAGTCCTGTAACAGGCATTTTACAAACTATAAAATTATAAAACATGAGCCTCAGCCTCAATTTGTTTCTTAGAGCATTATTCCAAGAAATAATTCATATAAGAACGAATTATAATTCTTGTTTATTATTAAAGTTTGTATGTATAAAGGGAATGAAAAAATTGTATTCCAGAAAAAACAAAAAATAGTTCCTTGTGATGTAGCCTGGTTAACAAAAGTAAATGTGGTGAAAGATAAATAATCAAAGACTTCTAATCAACTAAACAAGTAACCTGGCAGTTAGACTTACGCATGTGCTTGTTTGCCTCCTGCAAAGATTAATGGAGCATATTAGGACCATATTATTTTCCTTTTAAAGTAAAATAAAAATCAACTCACCTGAGTGTAGAATTTGACTGGTTCATTTAATAAAGCTTCTTTTCTAAGTTTAATGGATTCAAGGAAAATTTCTGCTGAGAAGTCAATTTTTTTTAATATAGTAATAAGCTTGAAAAATAGTAACAGGAATCTAGAATATATTGCAATGAATATTTCAGAACAATTAATTTCTCTTAAAATGTATTAAAAATATATTCGGGCATGACAAAGAGAAGGAGACCAAAAAGCTGAAGCCTGACATCAAACTGTCACATATATATGTCACCAAAACCCTAAGGAGGTTAACCTTAGATAATATTACTTAACTATTGCCTTGAGACCACAAATGGGGCAATTAGATGAAATAATGCCCTTGTGATACTTTGGTTGCATGTGCATTTTTTCCCAAAGTTTGGGGAACAATTTCATCATGCATTCAGGTCCACTGATCTTTTAAAAATGTTGAACTAGACAGTATATTTTTGTCTTTAAATACTTGCAGAAGGCAGAAATATACACAATCAAAATCAACTATTGGGTAACAATACAAAGATTCTTAATTTTTGTCGAATTTCTGGTTTTCCCTCTGTATCTGTGGGCTTCCCTCATAGCTCAGTTGGTAAAGAATCCTCCTGAAATGCAGGAGACCCTGGTTTGATTCCTGGGTCAGGAAGATCCCCTGAAGAAGGGATAGGCTACCCACTCCAGTATTCTTGGGTTTCCCTGATGACTCAGCTGGTAAAGAATCTTCCTGCAATGCAGGAGACCTGGGTTTAATCCCTGGGTTGGGAAGATCCCCTGGAGAAGGGAAAGGCACCCACTCCAGTATTCTGGCCTGGAGAATTCCATGGACTGTATAGTCCATGGGGTCACAAAGAGTCAGACACAACTGAGCGACTTGCACTTCCTCTGTATCTGAGGGACATATTGATGTGTTTGGATATAAAATTTATACAATATGAATCATATTATGGTGTTTTTTATCCTTTCTTTAACATTGTATTGTGTTTCATTTTCTATAAAAACCATTGATTTTCTTAAGGTAGTACAACTCACACTACTACAAATATGAGCATAATTCTTTTTTATTCTTACATTTATTATTGAAATTGCAAAAAAGCTGATATTCTATTTTTCAATTTGTAGTCTAGGTTTATGGGAAGTATAGTATATTTATTATTTAGGAAGCTGCCATATCTCAACATATAAACATCTCAACTCCAGTGACTTAATTTAATAGAACAGGGAGTAGCAATTTTTTTTCTGGAAAAAGTTGCACAGTAAATACTTTAGCCTTTGTGGGCCGCATAGTCTCAATTTCAGCTATGCATGTCTGCATCTTGCAGCCTGGATTCACCCATAGGCAATACGCAAATCAATAGGCATGGCTCTGTTTCAATAAAATTTTATTTATAAAAGACAGTAGGCCAGATTTGGTTTGCAGATCACATCTTGTCAACCTATGCAATAGAATGCATTTCTTGGTTGTTCAAAGTCTAAAATTATTTCCAGAGCAGTAGGCAGACGTCTTCTGAGTGGCAATGCAGAGACTTAAGCTTGTTCTCAATATGGCTTATGATAATGTGATAGTGTGTGTGCATGTTAAGTCACTTTAGTAGTGTCAGACTTTTTGAGAGCATATGGACTGAAGCCTGCAAGGGTCCTCTGTCCATGGGATTCTCCAGGCAGAATCCTGGAGTGGGTTGCAATGCTCCCCTCCAGGGTATCTTCCCAGCCCAGGGATCAAATCTGTCTCTCTTGCATTGGCAGTTTGGTTGTTTACCACTAGCACCACCTGGGAAGTTCAACAATGTGATTATTATGGTAAAATTATAATATAGTAAGAGAAACAATAATGTGCTTTAAAAAACACTGCACTTTTCTGCACTGCCACTGTTCATAATATTTTTGTTTTTTTGCTTATTTATTTTTCATTAAGGTTTTGTCAAGCAATAGTACTCTTCACATGTAGAGATACTTGAATAATGACCAAGATATTTCCTGATCAATAAAATCACAAACGGACTTTGAACTTTGAGTCAAACTACAGTGTTAAGATAAAGTGAAAGGATAAGAAAGAAAAACAAAAGACATTTTAAGCAGAGAAGACTGCCTGAGCCAAGGTAGGAATTTGAATGTTCATTTTCAATGAGAAGTAGAGTTAATGCAGGGCAAACTTTGGGAGATGGTGAGGGACAGAAGGCATGCTGCAGTCCATGGGAGTACAAAGAGCCTTACATGACTGCGAGATTGAACAACAACAAAAAGTATGATATAAGATCAGAGTACTAGAGGATCTGAATTGTGGAAATAATGCAATTCGGATTAATACCAATTGCTGAATAGAGTTGTAACAGAGTTTCATGCCCACAGAACAAGTATGTAGTAATGAAGAGGTTGTGGTTGTAAAACGATGTGGATGATGGGAATGAAACTGACTCAGTTTCAATATTATAATCATGGCATTCAGTGTGGTTGTGTTAGTAGTTGATGTAAACAGAAAGAAGTAACTCCCATTTTCATTTTAGTTCAGAAACAAACATGTTCTTGACAGCATCTCAGTGAAGACAAGTCTATGATTCTTGGAAACTAGCAATAATTATATAGGCACCTGCAGTGTGAAATAATAAACAGTGAGGTGTAATATGGGAGCTAGAGCATTTGATAAACCAATCCAGGGCCTGAAGACATCTGGAACACAGAAGGAAAATAAAAGGAGACACTTAGAGTGTCTTCAAATATTTTAAGGCTAAAGTATGAAAAAAACAAAAACAAAAACAAAAACATTGATGTCTTTTATGTGTCTTCAGGAGAGAAATTTAACATTAAATGAATTAATTTTTAAAAGCCACAGGAAACTAATTTCAGAACAACAATAACATTTTTTTTCTCCAAAGTGTCCAAAAACAAAATAGTGTGACTGACTCAGAGTCTCTAGGTTGTCCAGTTACACTAAAAGTTTACAAGAAGGAGCTCTAGATACACAAGCTTTAAAGTATATTAAAGGAAGGGGGTGACTCTTCAGGGAGAATTCAGACAAGATATAAAACTTCACAAGCTTTCTCTACATTTTCCTACTGTGTGACTGGTCCTCACCTTGACCTAGAGCTTTCTCTAAGATCACTTTATGCTTGGTGTTCTCAAAGTACTGTTTCAAAATTATCTGTATTTTTATACATCTCTAGCAGGTTGATTTAACTTCTCTGTCCAATAAAATATCTATTACTGTAATTAAACAGTACAGTCTAACCACCTTAACATGTTCAATGCAAGCTTTATCAACCCTTCTCTATAACTGAGGAGGGGCTTCCCAGGTGGTTCAGATGGTAAAGAATCCTGCTACAATGTAGGAGACCCAGGTTCAGTCCCTGGGTTGGGAAGATCCCCTGGAGGAGGGCATGGCAACTCACTCCAGTATTTTTGCCTGGAGAATTCCATGGACAGGGAAGCCTGGAGGGCTACAGTACGGGGAGTTGCAAAGAGTCGAATACCACTGAGTGACTGAACACAGCACATAACTGAGATCACTCCTGTAAGAGTATGCAGATAAAGCATACTTTTAAAAAATAAGAAATCCAAATCAAAATAGCCTCTTAAATTCAGTATTACATGTAAACACATAGTTTTAGATAGATCCCTGGTGACTCAGATGGTGAAGATTTGACCTGCAATGCAGGATACCTGGCTTCTATCCCTGGATTGGGAAGATCCTCTGGAGAAGGGAATGGCTACTCACTTCAGTATTCTTGCCTGGAGAATTCCATGAATGAAGCAACCTGGTGGGCTATAGTCCATGGGGTCACGAAGAATCAGACATGACAGAGAAACTAACACTTTCACTTTTTTCCCTACATGTATTTTTGTGTAGATACCTCTGAGAATGGCAAGTATGAAGTGCAGGCCATCATGGGCACCCTAGTGTCTAGGGTTACTCAGTGTGCTCACAGGCAGTTTTATTTATCTTTCTTTGATCTGGTCTGGGGCTCCAGTCTGGCACCTATTCAGAAAAGATTAAAGAAAATCTGATAATCTCAGTCCAGCATTATTTATTTCACAACAGATTATTTTCCCCCCTCAAGTTTATATACCAGTTTAAATACTAGTTTGATATAATGGGAAAGAAATGTTGATTTTATTTTCCCTCAACATTCCTAATTTGACCCTACATTGTCTATTTGTATTCTCATTCTCAGCAAAACTGCATAGTAATTGGAAGAATATTTTTCAAAGGATCGAAGAGTATAAAGTGCTAACTGCTCTGTCATCATTGACTCTTTGCAACCCTGTGGATTGTAGCCCACTAGGCTCCTCTGTGCCTGGAATGCTCCTGACAAGTATACTGGAGTGGGTTACCATTCCCTTCTCCAGGGTATCTTCCCGATCCAGGAATCCAACCCAGAATCTCTCACATTCTAGATAGATCCTTTACCTTCTGAGCCACAAGTAGCATAAAATCCCTCTGCAAATTAGTAGCAAAGAACAACCCACTCCAGTACCCTTGCCTGGAAAATCCGATGGAGGGAGAAGCCTGATAGGCTACAGTCCATGGGGTCGCAAAGAGTCTGACATGACTGAGCAACTTCACTTTCATTTTCAACAAGTGATGCAAATAGCATATCCACTAGATGGCAGAGTGACACAGTAATTTAAAACAAGGCACAAATAATGGGCATTGATTGCTTTAGAGAAAGCAGCAGAAACTATTCCGTGAAGGAAAAATGTGACCTGTCATGTCGACGAACGGAGGATGCTGAGGCCACCAAGCCATCAGCATGGCTCCTGCACCCCCACCTCCCGCTCAGGCTCGTGAGCCCTGAGGAATTCTGGATCGAAACAGAGCTGCACCCTCAGGGAACACAGGATAGAAAAGAACAGCGTCCTGGTCCTAAGTAGTTAAGGTGCAGCTCGAAGCGATGGTTTCAAGGAGCCCAGACTGTTCCCTCTTCAGGTGCAGAAAAATCCTAAATTCATTGACGTGAGCTTTCTGGTTTTCTTTAATTTCCAATAATCTTCTGATGGTCTGATGCCGGTACCAGTCAGCAAAGTCAATCAGGTCCCAAGAATGTGCGCAGCACAGCTGAGAAAGAAAACTACAGCAAAAGAATTCTACAACAAAGATGGGGTCGAGAGAATCAGACACGTCTCCACGAAGGGACACAGTCTGACCACTTTATTCAGCATCTTATATTTATACAGGAGAGCATGAGAAAGACAAGACAGTTAGCATTTTTCTTAGTTGACCTATACATCTTACAAAAAGTCACAAGAAATATTAAGAGCATGGGAATGGCATCCTGTTATTATTTCTTACACCAGATAACATTTCCCTGTGCATGAGAAGTTTGTCCAGAACTCCAGGTGTCTGCAGTAAATAGTCGCCTAATTGCTGGGGTGGCGGGACAGAGAGCTATGTTTGCAAGCAAACCCTCAAGGACTGAGGCAGCTCCCAGAGCTGTGTCCTTTAGATAAAGGACCCCGTTCTCACGGGCAGCTCCCCGCATCTCCCCCTTTCTTTTTATATAGGCACACGCTTATGTTCCTTTAACCGCAGACCATTTTCATAGATGGAAGTCTTTATCATCCATAGATCATCAATCAGTTTTTTAATTAAACAAGGTGCAAGAAATAAAACAGTTTCATTAGTGTATATGGGAATAGACTGACCCTCCCAGCCCACGGGTTGGAGAAGGGGAAGGTTGGGAAAATAAGCCCAGTAAGCACTTGAATATTCTTCAGAATGTGCAGTATTAATCTGATTTAAGATAATTAATAAGGTTATCAGGAAGCTTAAAGGCGATATCGGATCGCCCTGCACAGCAACACGATTCTGTGTCTCTCGCATCAATGCCTGAAGTTGTTGCCGAGATGGTAATTCATCATGCTCTTGAATCATCAATCTCCTCATCTGGTTTACTAGAGATCGTCTCCGCTGTGTGTACCAACCTTTCCGGCAGCCAGTGGGGCACTTCGGCATCCTGTGGGAAAACACAAACATGCCCTTGTCCCCAAATTATTACAGGACCTGGTCCATACCATTTTCCCACAAGTGGGTCTTTCCAAAAGACTTTAGGTCTTATTGTTTGCACATCAAAGTTCCAAAATCGCTGTGCTGCTGAACGGCCACATATATCCAATTGTAAAAAAATTTAGAACAAATAAAGCATGGTTTAGAGACTTGGAGGGGGTACTGACTTACAATTCCCCCTTCTTTAGTTTTTGCAATTGATGTTTGAGAGTTTGATGTGCCCGTTCAATGATTCCTTGACCTTGAGGATTATAAGGGATACCTGTTTTATGTGAGATAGACAATTGTGTACAAAATAGTTGAAAATTTTTTCCAGTGTATCCTGGACCATTGTCTGTTTTCATGGTTTTAGGGGTTCCCATAACAGCAAAACATTTAATGCAATGAGCTATACAATGTTTGCTAGCTTCTCTGGATTGTAGAGAGGCATGTAAAAAGCCGGAGAAGGTGTCAATAGTAACATGAACAAATTTTTGTTTACCAAATTCAGGAATATGGGTAACATCCATTTGCCATATGTCGTTTGGCAACAATCCTCTGGGATTAACTCCATAATGGGGGACACTAAAAAATTGAGAACATGTTTGACACTGCTTAACAATCTGTCTGGTAGCTTCTCGAGTAATGCCAAATTGAAGTCTCAAGCTATGGCTGTTTTGATGGTGCAAGCTTTGGGAAGTTTTTGCCATTTGTTCCAATGAAGGAAATATCATACGTGTAGCTTCGTCAGCCAAAGCATTGCCTCGTGCTAAAGGTCTAGGAAGTCCAGAGTGAGCACAAATATGACCAAAATAGCATTTATTAACTCTGGAACAAATTAAATGTTGTATATCACGAAAAAGAGTTTGGATAGTAGAATTCAGAGTACCAATAAATGGAACAGTTTCAATAGTGTTTAAGGCTCTTATGATATATTGACTGTCATAATATAAATTAAATGGAACAGAGATTTGTAATAAAGCCTGAAAAATGGCAAATAGTTCTACTTCTTGAGCAGACTTATAATTAGTATGCCAGGCGGCAGTATTGTCTTGTATAATCAGACTAGCTATTCCATTAGAAGAGCCATCAGTAAATACAGTTAGGGCATCAGCAAGGGGCTGAGAAACAATGATTTTTGGAAAGAGAAATTGGTGATAGTGAGCAAATTGCAAAATTTTATCCCTTATCCCGCTTTTGTTGCTGATACAGTACTTCTTTGACTGTCTTTCCCTGTAATGCCGCTGCCAAAGTTATGCCTTGAACATACGAAGGGCCGATATCGGCACAAATCAGTACATAATCGGATAAGCCTCCCTTTTTTCTGTAAGGTCTCAGGGCAGCTTGACAAGCCGAATTGGCATTCTCATAAGCAAGCTGTTTAGCCAACACCATTCCCGCCTGCTCATCCCCTTTCATTTTACTAATTGCCTCAAGCAGGTGGGCAACAAAATCCTGATATGGTTTATCTGGCCCCTGGAGAATTTTAGATAAATCTTCAGTCTTTTTATCAGAATTTGGAAGTTTTTTCCATGCTCTTAGAGCCGCAGCACTAATCTGAGGGTAGGCTCCAGCAAATAATTAAGTCAATTATTAGTGTCTTGATAATCCCCCTCTCCCACCATCATTTCATAAGTGGTGTTCAGTCCCTGTCACCAATTGATTCGGCTGTGATCCCACACTGCTCAGCAAACTCAGATTTCCATAGTAAATAATCTCCTCCAGATAAACAAGCCGAAGCAACCTGTTTCCAATCATTAGGTGGCAGATTTTGATTTCCTAAAGCCTCTATAATAGCCTGAGTAAACGGCACAGTCGGCCATATTGTGCACAAGCCATTTTTAACTCTTTTAGTTGCTTAAAGGGCAACAGTTCATAATACCTTTGCTGTTGAGCATTTTCAAATACTGGATAGATTCCTGAAAACCTGGGAATACATTCTCCTTCTTCATTAGCTCACTTAATCGCTTGTTGAAGAGGAGATAATAATATCTCACTTCTAATTTTTATGTTTTCACTGGGCAAAGAAGCAGGGATAGATATAAGCTCCCGCGGTTCTACAAAAGGCGGAGGTGGGTCGAGCCCAGCAAGAACCGAGGGAGGATATGCTGGAGGCACAGGCTGGCTGGAGTGGGAGTCTCCCTGTGCATCCTTTTTTACTGCTATAACAATCTTCTGAATTAAATTCTCCAGCTGTTCTTCGGAAAGCCCTGAATGCTTTAATTCTCCTTTTCCTGAGGGGGTTTGCATGCTAACCATCATCTCCCAAGGCATATTCTCTCTATGGTACAGAGCCACTTGTTCATTTAACTCTTCCTGTTCATCAGAGCTTAACACATCATCATTCCCTCCAGCCTTACAAGCTGTTCCCTCAGGCACAGCATAAAGCAGCTCAGGCGGAGGGGCGGAAGGCTCTGCAACTTTGGGTTCTGTGGAATCCCTGAGGGCCATTTGAATCTTATGTCCCTCATGTTCAGGATTCAGACAGTCTCTTATGAGAATCCACAAAGAGAAAGCATCCACAGGGACACGATTGGGACCATGTAAGGAATAATATGTCTGTAATTGTTTTCCTACTTTCTTTCAAGTTTCCAGACTAACTGTTCCTTCTTCTGGAAACCAAGGACAAACATCTTCTATAAAAAGTAAAAACTTCTCTAGCTGTAACTTATTTACATGAATTACCCTACCTTTTAACATAGTTTTCAACATATGTACAAATAACTGGCAGCTATTGCCTTGTCCCATGATGTATTACTCTCGACAATAACACTCCCTGCCCTTTACTTTAATTAATTAGGAATTCCTCTTTACTTACTTCAATCTTGGCAGGCAGCGGCTGTCTTTGCACTCCAATTCTCGAGTCCCTGTTCGGGTGCCACCTGCCGGTGCCAGCCAGCAAAGTCTATCAGGTCCCGAGAATGTGCATGGTGTGGCTGAGAAAGAAAACTACAGCAAAAGAATTCTACAACAAAGATGGGGTCGAGAGGATCAGACATGTCTCCACGAAGGGACACAGTCTGACCACAACTTTATTCAGCATCTTATATTTATACAGGAGAGCATGAGAAAGACAAGACAGTTAGCATTTTTCTTAGTTGACCTATACATCTTACAAAAAGTCACAAGAAATCTTGAGAGCATGGGAATGGCATCCTGTTATTATCTCTTACACCAGATAACATTTCCCTGTGCATGAGAAGTTTGTCCAGAACTCCAGGTGTCTGCAGTAAATAGTCACCTAGTCTCTGGGGTGGTGGGACAGAGAGCTATGTTTGCAAGCAAACCCTCAAGGACTGAGGCAGCTCCCAGAGCTGTGTCCTTTAGATAAAGGACCCCGTTCTCACGGGCAGCTCCCCGCAGTCTGACTACCTGGTTTTTGTTGCAAAATGCATATGCATTCTGACTCCTCCTTTCCCTTTTCAGAGCAGTTTCTCTGATCTAACTGAGACGTTGTCTTCCAGGTTTGTGTTGTGCATAGTCTCTCAGTCGTGTCCCACACTTTTGTGACCCCATGGGCTGTAGCCCACCAGGCTCCTCTGTCCATTGGATTCTCCAGGCAAGAATATTGGAGTGGGTAGCCATTTCCTCCTCCAAGGGATCTTCCTGACATAGGGATAGAACTCAGGTCTCCTGCATTACAAGTGAATTCTTTACTATCTGAGCCACCAGGGAAGCCCCTTATTTTCTAGGTTTAAGTCCATAGAATAAAAAATAATAATAATTCTCAACTTTTAGTTTGTGCTTTTTTTTGGTCAATTAGTAATTTCTTCTCTCTTTCAGGAATACGGAAACAAATGTTCAAAGATGGTAATTTACTTGATCACATTCAAGCATCAACTCACCTTTGATTTTTATCTTTGTTGTTCTAATTTTAGATTTTGAGATGTGTTGGCTCTTGGTTACTTACATAATCACATAGTTTGGGTAATGAAAAATGTTAACACTTAATTTTGATTTTATAAGTAAATACACAAGAATTTGGTGAATAATATGTCCAGACATTAATATAAACATTAAAATCCTACAGAAAAAAATACTATTAATATATTACAAAACAAGAATGCATAATAAAGTTATGACTGTTATTAACATATATATATTTATGTGTGTGTGTATATATATATATATATATATATATAATTCAATGACAAAGCAAGCATATTCATAAGCCAAAAACTGTAGGAGATGAGAGGAGAAATAAACAGACCTTAAACTGAATATATGATATTATATATATATGTACTTTTCATCATAGGGGACTAGAATGCAAAAAGTAGGAGGTCAAGAAGTATTAGGAGTAACAGGCAAATTTGGCCTTGAAGTAAAACATGAAGCAGGGCAAAGGCTAACAGGATTTGGCCAAGAGAACACACAGGTCATAGCAAACACCCTCTTCCAACAACAGAAGAGAAGACTCTACACATGGATATCGCCAGATGTCCAACACCAAAATCAGATTGATTATATTCTTTGCAGCCAAAGATGGATAAGCTTTATATAGTCAGCAAAAACAAGACCGGGAGCTGACTATGGCTCAGATCATGAAATCCTTATTGCTAAATTCAGACTTAAGTTGAAAAAAGTAGGGAAAACCACTAGGCCACTCAGGTATGACCTAAATCAAATCCCTTATGATTATACAGTGGAAGTGGGAAACAGATTCAAGGGATTAGATCTGATAGACAGAGTGCCTGATGAACTATGGATGCAGATTCACGATATTGTGTAGGAGGCAGAAATCAAGACCGTCCCCAAGAAAAAGAAATGCAAGAAGGCAAAATGGTTGTCTGATGAAGCCTTACAAGTAACTGAAAAAGAAGAGAAGCAAAAGATGAAGGAGAAAAGGAAATCAATGCCCATTTGAATGGAGAGTTCCAAAGAATAACAAGGAGTGATAAGAAAGCCTTCCTCAGTGATCAATGCAAAGAAATAGAGGAGAACCATAGAAGGAGAAAGACTAGAGATCTCTTTAAGAAAATTAGAGATACCAAGGGAACATTTCATGCAAAAATGGGCTCAATAAAGGACAGAAATGGTATGGACCTAACAGAAGAAGAAGAGATTAAGAAGATGTGGCAAGAATACACAGAAAGACTATATAAAAAATATATTCATGGCAAAGATAATCATGATGTTGTGATCACTCACCTAGAGCCCGACATCCTGGAATGTGAAGTCAAGTGGGCCTTAGGAAGCATCACTATGAACAAAGCTAGTGGAGGCGGTGTAATTCCAGTTGAGCTATTTCAAATCCTAAAAGATGATACTATGAAAGTGTTGCATTCAATATGCCAGCAAATTTGGAATTCTCAGCAGGATTGGAAAAAGTTAGTTTTCATTCCAATCCCAAAGAAGGGAAATGCCAAAGAAAGTTCAAACGGCCATACAATTGCACTCATCTCACACACTAGCAAAGTAATGTTAAAAATTCTTGACACCAGGCTTCAACAGTACATATACGATGTACTTCCAG
The DNA here is from genome assembly GCF_019923935.1 of Bubalus bubalis. Lineage (NCBI taxonomy): Eukaryota > Metazoa > Chordata > Mammalia > Artiodactyla > Bovidae > Bubalus > Bubalus bubalis. The sequence continues at coordinate 120,127,393 of NC_059160.1, read as the reverse complement.
ATGTTCAAAATCCCAACATCTGTTGGATCATAGAAAAGGCAAGAGAATTCCATAAAAGCATCTGCTTCTGCTTTATTGACTGTGCCAAAGCCTTTGACTGTGTAGATCACAAAAAAAACTGAGGAAAATGTTTCAAGAGATGGGAATACCAGACCATGTTTTCTGCCTCGTGAGTAATCTGTATTCAGGTCAAGAAGCAACAGTCAGAATCAGAGATGGAACAACAGACTGGTTCCAAATAGGAAAAGGAGTATGTCAAGATTGTATATTGTCACCCTGCTTATTTAACCTATATGCAGAGTACATCATGGGAAATGCTGGGCTGGCTGAAGCACAAGCTGAAATCAAGATTGCTGGGAGGAATATCAATAACCTCAGATATGCAGATGACACCACCCTTATGGCAGAAAGTGAAGAGGAGCTAAAGAGCCTTTTGATTAAAATGAAAGAAGTGAGTGAAAAAGCTGGCTTAAGACTCAACATTAAAAAGACTAATATCATGGCATCCAGTCCCATCACTTCATGGCAAATAGATGGGGAAACAATGGAAATGGTGAGACACTTTTATTTTGGGGGGCTCCCAAATCTCTGTAGATAAAGACTGCAGCCATGAAATTAAAAGATGCCTGCTCCTTGGAAGAAAAGCTATGACCAACCTTGACAGCATATTAAAAATTAGAGACATTATTTTACTGACAATTGTCCATCTAGTCAAATCTATGGTTTTTCCAGTTGTCGTGTAGGGATGTGAGAGTTGGACTATAAAGAAAACTGAGCACCAAAGAACTGATGCTTTTATACTGTGGTGTTGGAGAAGATTCTTGAGAATCCCTTGAACTGCAAGGAGATCCAACCAGTCAATCCTAAAAGAAATCAGTCTTGAATATTCATTGGAAAGGCTGATGCTGAAACTGAAACTGCAATAGTTTGGCCACCTGATATGAAGAACTGGCTTATCAAATGTACCCTGATGCTGGGAAAGATTGAGGGCAGGAGGAGAAGGGGATGGCATCACCAACTTAAAGGACATGAGTTTGAGCAAGGTCAGGGAGTTGATGGACAGGGAACCCTGGCATGCTGCTGTACATGAGGTCACAAAGAGTTGGGCATTACTGAGTGCCTGAACTGAGTTGAACTGAAGATTAAGTTGCTAGGTAGGAAAAAGGGATAGGGGACTTCCTTGGTGATCCAGTGGTTAACAATCCACCTTGCAATGCAGGGGACTCTGGTTCAATCCCTGATTGGGGACTAACATCCCACATGCAGAGGAGCAACTGAGACCCCACACTGCAATGAAGAGCAGAGACAGTGCAATGAGAGATCCCTGTGCCACAACTAAGACTCGATACAGCAAAATTAACTAATTAATTAAAAAAAAAGGATTGGAGAAACAAACATTGTGTGATTCCACTTATATAAAATGTAAGAAGCAGATTTACAGAGGCAGACTATATTACAGGATATCAGTGGCAGAGGGAAAGGAGGCTGAGGCGTTATTGCTTCTTAATGACTGCAGCCATGAAATTAAAAGACACTTACTCTTTGGAAAGAAAGTTATGACCAATCTAGATAGCATATTCAAAAGCAGAGACATTTCTTTGCTAACAAAGGTCCGTCTAGTCAAGGCTATGGTTTTTCCTGTGGTCATGTATGGATGTGAGAGTTGGACTGTGAAGAAGGCTGAGTGCCAAAGAATTGATGCTTTTGAACTGTGGTGTTGGAGAAGACTCTTGAGAGTCCCTTGGACTGCAAGGAGATCCAACCAGTCCATTCTGAAGGAGATCAGCCCTGGGATTTCTTCGGAAGGAATGATGCTAAAGCTGAAACTCCAGTACTTTGGCCACCTCATGCGAAAAGTTGACTCATTGAAAAAGACTCTGATTCTGGGAGGGATTGGGGGCAGGAGGAGAAGGGGACGACAGGGGATGAGATGGCTGGATGGTATCACCGACTGGATGGACGTGAGTCTGAGTGAACTCCGGGAGCTGGTGATGGACAGGGAGGCCTGGTGTGCTGTGATTCATGGGGTCGGAAAGAGTCAGACACGACTGAGTGACTGATCTGATCTGATCTGATCTGAATGGGTGCAAAGTTTCTGTTTGGAGTGATGAAAATGTTTTTATACAACGGTTGCACAATATTTTAAATATAATTAATGCCACTGAGTTGTGTACTTAAAATTTTTAAAGTGCCTTTTTTTTTTTTTTTTAAATGTAAACACATTTCAGGAATATGGTCTCTGGAGCTTGAATAAAATGCTGTCAGATAAGAGAAAATACTGTCTCAAAATGTTACTGAGAAATAAGAAAAGCATAAATAATCACAAAAAGACTTGGTATTGTTTTCCATTACAGGTATGAGGTAAATAAAGGAGCTGTTTGTGTGAATTGTTGACAGAAAAATCAACAGTAAAGGACATTGAGGAAGAAAGGACAACAAATCATGGTAACTTTTCAAAGTGGTTTTATTATTAATAGACTATAGGAGATGCATGCTGAAACAGCCAGCACCCTCCACAAACGGAATTGAGGCAGCATCAATATTTTCCTTTTACCTGCAACTCAGAATTTCCTTCTCTTTCTTCACCTTTTCTTTCTGAGGTGTGGGTATTATGAGCTTTCTTTCCAGCTCATTAGAGTTTTCTCACAATTGTCCCTGGATTAAAATAGAAGATGATTTGTACTTCGTTTCCATATGTGCATAGGGAAAATATGACTTGATCAATATAATTATTTTTATGTCTTTGAATAATGTTAAAAAAATTTCAGCTTCACTTTGGTCAAATTATTCCAAAGGGGATTTCCAAACTCACCAAGATATTGCAGTAAATGTCTGCAAGTTAAATATCTCCCTGGCAAAGTTGTTTAGAAATCAGTTAGGAACCATGTTTTGTCTTTGTTTTTACATTCAGCATAGAATATAAGTGTTATTTAAAGAGAAATAAAGAATAGTTGCCAAAATAAATGCTGATGGTATCATTTTATTCTCTGAAATATTAAAATAAAACTCAGAAAAGTCTTTTGAATTTGCTTAAGAAAAAAGCTGGACACCTTACCTTAAAGAGCAGGTAAGTTCTATTTTCAGATTTCTTCAAAATTATTTGTGTAATGAGACATATTAGTACATAGTCATAGAATTTACTGGTTAACTTAAGGTATGGTACTCTGAAATATTACATGTACCTTAGATTTAAGCCAAATATCTGGTGAGTTGGACATGAGTTAACTTTTCTTTAATCAACCCACAATTAATCACTATTGCTAGATCAATATGATTTTAAAATTTATTATTTAAATATAATTTAATGATCATTTGCCCTCCGGCTAATGTTTGTTAGAAAACTTTAGCCATGTTTACATACAGCCAATACTTGAAACTATTGCTCTATCTACCTGGTTACATACAGCAGCTCTTTCATGGTTACATATTTTTATACAACTCATGTGTGATAACTTACCCTTCCTATGTCAATTGCATAAAGTAATAAACAATGACAGTGATAAACATTTTTTCATAACTTGGGGAGTATTAAAGGGAACCAAGTAATGCAGAAAGTTGGTGACTTATATTTCAGTTAAAGATACAGAAAATCTGTTAAGGAAAACCTCAAGAAGTACAGAGTATGTTAAATCACTCTGCTCTTACTTTCTATTAATTACCTGAATGTGCCATATTCGTAGCTTGAGTTTCTCATTCCTGTATTAACACCACTTATTCTATTACATTTCAGCCAAGACAGAGCTTTTATTAAAATACAAAGTTAATGAAGTTGATCTGAATGATTATTCAGAATAAATGAAAGAGTGGTGAATAGAGCATGGTCAGATTTAGTTCTGTATATTTTGGAGATCACCCAGGCTGGAGACAACCAGGGTGTTAGGGCAAGTGACTGAGTTTTAATGTATAAGACTACTCTTAAGGGTCCAGTCTCCACAGTAAGCCAAGGGAGTGAGAAATGGGGGAAGGTTACAGGGATGGGTTTATGTGACCTTCAAATGATTTTTGCTAATACACAGAAAACTAGTAAACATTAGAAGAGCAATTCTAAGTTGATCTGTCCGAGATATCATTCTGAAGTAAATATGATTATAAGATTCTGTGTTTCTATGTGTCTTAAATACTTGACAAAACAATTATATTGACAATGAAATAATTAAAATGCATTTTCATTTCATTCTATCAAATACTGAAATAAAAATTATTTCTTTGACAAATACATACTGAACTTAAAATAATCAAAGTATAGAGTGAGGATATAATGAGAAAACTAATATAATTAATAATTTAATTCATGATGAGACAAACTGCCCTGTAATTGATTAAATGAGGAATGCATTGTATAATCTAATACATCAAAACCTTCATAAGTCACCATTTAATTATCCAGTCACAATCTTATTATGGAAGAACTAGGTAACTAACTTACTAAATGATAATTTCAGTAAAGTCTCCTAGGTGATTTTAGTCTTATTTCCACCTAGTACAACTCCTGGAACATTGTAATTGATAACTAATTAATAATTTGAGTTTTATTTTCCTTTATTCAGAGATTAAACAAGTAAGGTGGCTCAGAAAGTTTACATAATCTGTTCCAAATTCAAGCATTCACTATTCAACATAGATCTGAATGGCATAAATTGTGTTTGGTTTTGTTTTTCATTATGTCCAGGTCAGGGAGAAAATGAGGCACTGGCCCTAACTCTCACCAAGATAAGATTTTTTTACAGAGATAAGCTAAAATATTCAACAGTATCTGACAATAATTAGATAAAAATATGAAGCAAAGTAGGTAGTTCTAAGAACCACGAGACAGAATATTGGAGTAACCATAGCATGGTGGGCTGTAGTTAGTGAGCTCTGTCTGGAAGTAGCAGGAGTTTAATACACTGTGATAGAACTGAACAAAGATTGATTTGGAACTGCTGGTCCAGCTTCACTACTTCACGGAATCATTAGGAATTTCAGAGAAGACTATTTAAGATTGAACTATAGATGATAGAGATTTCCATATACCTGGATTGGATAAAAGGAACTTAAAATAGCAGGCTCTAAAGGATCCAAAGTAAAGGAGAGCTTGAGGAGTTGTGCTTCTTTCTGAGATTGGGTCACTTAATCTTATAAGAGATAAGAGAGACAATGGCCTGGAGGGGAGTTGTAAATTTATTCTGATTTGCTTGGAAAGTAATAGTCATCAACATCTAGCTGCGGACTCCTCAAAATTTATGTCAGAACCATGTACAAAAAGTTCAGGTCCAGCAGAGATCCTTAAAAATTTAGTTTAACTCCCATTGCTTATTGATGTCTAAACTGAACTACAAAATAGGGGTGTGGCATACTCATGGCAACAAGTCAGAAAATAGTACAATGAGATGAAGGAGACAACATTTTGTTTAAATTTCCAAATACTCCAGTATTTTATATAATATCTTCTGCTAAGATGATATAATATGTATTTTTTTAAATATGAAAATGCAAAATGATGTTTGTAGACATATGAATCATATTTTTTATTTCTATACAAATAATTGAAAATAGGGAAAATGCTTTCAAGTTGTTTAGGAATATAGGTTATAGTTTTTGAGTCATGGATTATACAATATTTGTATTTTAAAAAGTAAATTTTTATAGGTATTTTTCACATATTTTTCACATCTCTTTCACATTTTCACATCTCTTTCTAATTGAGTAGATTGAGTGCATTTACATGACAACAGTTTAAAAAATAATTATCAATTTTCCCTGAAATGTTCAAGTATTGGTAAGAAAAAAGAATCTTCATTTTAAAAGCTTCTGTTTACTTTCTTGACAATTCATAATCATTTCATTGATTTTCCATTTTAGTCTGCAAACACAGTTACCAAATGGCATTTACATTGTCTTTTTCAAATATGATTTGGCCTGTTATCTGATAAAGAATCTCACAGAGGCAGGGTTTTAGACATAGACTTCAGCAATACGTGAACAGTGAACTTCCAGATGTTCAAGCTGGTTTTAGAAAAGGCAGAGGAACCAGAGATCAAACTGCCAACATCCTCTGAATCATTGAAAAAGCAAGAGAGTTCCAGAAAAACATCTATTTCTGCTTTATTGACTATGCCAAAGCCTTTGACTGTGTGGATCACAATAAACTGTGGACAATTCTGAAAGAGATGGGAATACCAGGCCACCTGATCTGCCTCTTGAGAAACCTATATGCAGGTCAGGAAGCAACAGTTAGAACTGAACATGGAGCAACAGACTGGCTCCAAATAGGAAAAGGAGTACAGCAAGGCTGTATACTGTCACCCTGCTTATTTAACTTCTATGCAGAGTACATCATGAGAAATGCTGGGCTGGAAGAAGCACAAGCTAGAATCAAGATTGCCGGGAGAAATATCAATAACCTCAGATATGCAGATGACATCACCCTTATGGCAGAAAGTAAAGAGGAACTAAAAAGCCTCTTGATGAAAGTGAAAGTGGAGAGTCAAAAAGTTGGCTTAAAGCTCAACATTCAGAAAACTAAGATCATGGCATCCGGTCCCATCACTTCATGGGATATAGATGGGAAAACAGTGGAAACAGTGTCAGACTTTCTTTTTCTGGCTCCAAAATCACTGCAGATGGTGACTGCAGCCATGAAATTAAAAGATGCTTACTCCTTGGAAGAAAAGTTATGACCAACCTACATAGCATATTCAAAAGCAGAGACATTACTTTGCCAACAAAGGTCCATCTAGTCAAGGCTATGGTTTTTCGAGTGGTCATGTACAGATGTGAGAGGTCGACTGTGAAGAAAGCTGAATGCTGAAGAATTGATGCTTTTGAACTGTGGTGTTGGAGAAGACTCTTGAGACTCCCTTGGACTTCAAGGAGATCCAACCAGTCCATTCTGAAGGAGATCAGCCCTGGGATTTCTTTGGAAGGAATGAGGCTAAAGCTGAAACTCCAGTACTTTGGCCACCTCATGCGAAGAGTTGACTCATTGGAAAAGACTCTGATTCTGGGAGGGATTGGGGGCAGGAAGAGAAGGGGACGACAGAGGATGAGATGGCTAGATGGCATTACTGACTCGATGGACGTGAATCTGTGTGAACTCCGGGAGTTGGTGATGGACAGGGAGGCCTGGCGTGCTGCGATTCCTGGGGTCACAAACAGTCAGACATGACTGACTGACTGAACTGAACTGACTAAAGGGAAAAAAAGGTTGAGAAAATGAAAGTTAACTGATCAGTTCATGCAGCAAGTCAAGAATTATATAAAGAATAATCTGCGATTGAATATTGAATTTACATTGTTTCCCACCAAATCAGAAGAATATAATTTAGGGGATAAGTTAAAATAGAGCATTCAGTTCAGTTCAGTCGCTCAGTCATGTCTAACTTTGTGGTCCCATGAATTGCAGCACACCAGGCCTCCTTGTCCATCACCAACTCCGGGAGTTCACTCAAACCCATGTCCATCGAGTCAGTGATGCCATCCAGCCATCTCGTCCTCTGTCATCCCCTTCTCCTCCTGCCCCCAATCCCTCCCAGCATCAGAGTCTTTTCCAATGAGTCAACTCTTCGCAGGAAGTGGCCAAACTATTGGAGTTTCAGCTTTGGCATCAGTCCTTCCAAAGAACACCCAAGACTGATCTCCTCTAGAATGGACTGGTTGGATCTCCTTGCAGTCCAAGGGACTCTCAAGAGTCTTCTCCAACACCACAGTTCAAAAGCATCAATTCTTCAGCATTCAGCTTTCTTCACTGTCTAACTCTCACATCCTTACATGACCACTGGAAAAACCATAGCCTTGACTAGATGGACCTTTGTTGGCAAAGTAATGTTTCTGCTTTTCAATGTGCTATCTAGGTTGGTCATAACTTTCCTTCCAAGGAGTAAGCATCTTTTGATTTCATGACTGCAATCACCGTCTGCAGAGATTTTGGAGCCCCAAAAAAGAGTCTGATACTGTTTCCCCATCTATTTCCCATGAAGTGATGGGACCGGATGCCATGATCTTCATTTTCTGAATGTTGAGCTTTAAGCCAACTTTTTGACTCTTCACTTTCGCTTTCATCAAGAGGCTTTTTAGTTCCTCTTCACTTTCTAGCATAAGGGTGGTGTCATCTGCATATCAGAGGTTATTGATAATTCTCCTGGAAATCTTGATTCCAGCTTGTACTTAAATTATTGAGAATAATTTTAAAAGCCTAAAATGCAATTGTCAGTTGAATGGGATGGCTTATTTGATAACTACAAATATCCCCTCTTCTCTATTCAGGATGATACATATTTAAATGTCATTTTGTGGCTGTTGATGATGTCTCTCATACACTAGATAGATTTGCAATTTTACTCTTCCAAACCCCATTTTATGTACACAGGTTTGAATGGTAATTTCTCTGTAAATGAAAAAGGAGAGGATCATTACAGGTTTGAAAATAAATTGTGAATATAATGGTTCTGAAGTTTGGAGTAAATTAAATACAATATTTTAAATACTAAAGTCCTGTGTTTTATATAGCTGAAGTAAATTTTGGTGTGATTTAGTGGAATAATTAGTTTCAGTAGTTTTCCCTAGTCTATCCTTCTTGAACTTCTACCAGTAGAAAGGTATTGCTTTATTCAAAGGTTTAATAGTTATAAATACATTATTAGAGCTGGTCTTACATTACTTTATAGCAGTAACTTGGAGGCGAAGGATGTAAAAAATAACAGAAATGAAAGAGAGAAAATCCAGTCTGAGATACTAAGACATGTGATATAGGAACAGAAAGAATTAAACATTTTCAGGACGATTGATTATTAGAAAGAGTTGAACAGTTTGTGTACATCAGTTAGAAAGAAAACAGTTTATGCAAGTGAATAAAACACTGTGGGAGACTAAAATTCAAGTGAAACTTATTAGTATCCTCAAATGCCTTACTGAATATCTAAAACATATATTTTTAAAGTTTGAGATGATATATTTTGAAAATATAGAGGTAATTAACCAGTCCATTCTGAAGGAGATCAGCCCTGGGATTTCTTTGGAAGGAATGAGGCTAAAGCTGAAACTCCAGTACTTTGGCCACCTCATGCAAAGAGTTGACTCATTGGAAAAGACTCTGATGCTGGGAGGGATTGGGGGCAGGAGGAGAAGGCGACGACAGAGGTTGAGATGTCTGGATGGCATCACTGACTCGATGGACGTGAGTCTGAGTGAACTTTAGGAGTTGGTGATGGACAGGGAGGCCTAGAGTGCTGCGATTCATGGGGTTGCAAAGAGTCGGACACGACTGAGTGACTGAACTGAACTGACTGATACTTTGCTTGTTATCCTTTTAACTATAAAATATAATATTTTATCCATAAATTAAGCACACTTTTAATTTAGGCACAAGATAAATATGGATGATTTTGGCCATGTATATATACCTCACGATTCCAAATGTGTTGATTTTTTTTTTCTATTTATCACATTTCCAGCTAGAATGGATGGAAGGAAATTTCTCACATATAACATTATCCACATATTATATCTCATATATTTGTGCTTTTTAAATTTTCTCTTAGGGTTTCATTTCTGTGTCTATTTTCTCAATAACTAATAGTGAGAATAGGAAAGTGATGACTGATTTTTTTTTCCTACAGTACCATTTCTTGAATTCTACCAGGGCATAATATCCAGTTATGGTTGATAATACATGCTAATAGAATGGTTATGTAAATATACTGCATTCCACAGTGTTAGTTTTCAAATCAGGTGTCAAAGTTGTTTACGAGAAATTAATATTTTCCTCATAAACAAAAAGAACGTAAGGAAAGCTTTTCAAAATAAAAATCAAATATTTTTCTTCAAGTTTTGAAACCTTTCTGTTATAAAATGCCCCATGCTGCAGTCCATGGGGTCGCAAAGAGTTGGATCAGACACAAACTGAGTGACTGAACTGAGCTGAACTGATGACAAGGAATGATATATTTATAAAGATTGATAACTGATTGCAGATGGCTACAAACCACTCTGAGTCATGGAAAATAGGAATAACATCACAGAATTTTTTCTCTTAGCACTTTCTCAGAAAAAAGGAAATTGACATTCTCTTTTTTTTTTACTGTTCTTACTTTGTTACATTGCAATTCTGATCAGAAACCTGCTTGTCATGAGTTCTATTGCCTCCAGTCAACTTATGAAGCAGCCCATATATTTCTTCCTGAGTCACCTCTTCCTCACGGACCTTTGTTACACCTCCACTGTCACCCCCAAGTTGATCGCTGACTTGCTGGTAGCAAAGAAGACCATTTCCTACCATGGCTGCATGACACAGGTCTTCACCATGCACTTCTTTGGGGAGATTGAGGTCTTCATCCTTGTGGGGATGGCCTATGATCGCTATGTGGCCATCTGCAAGCCTCTGCGCTGCACTCTGATCATGACCAGACAGAAGTGCCTTGCCATGATCGCTGCTTCCTGCGCTGGGGAATTCCTGCATTCCTTCAATCAGTTTCTCCTGGCAATCTTTTTACCCTACTGTGGCCCAAATGAAATAGTTCATTACTTCTGTGATGTGTATTCTTTGTTGAAACTGGCCTGCACTGACGCCACCAGAATCGATCTCTTGTCATCGCCAATTCAGGCCTCATGGGCCTGGACTTTTGTGGTCTTGTTGATATCCTACTCTGTGATGTTTTACACTGTCAGGTCCTACTTTGTAGAGAATTGCCACAAAGCTCTCTCCACCTGCAGTCCCACATCTGCAGTTCCCACATCACTGTGGTGGTCCTCTTTTTTGCTCCTTTATTCTTCATTTACATTGGACCAGCAGCTACTTTCAGTTCAGTTCAGTCGCTCAGTCGTGTCCGACTCTTTGCAACCCCATGAATTGCAGCACATCAGGCCAGCAACTACTTTACCAGAAGACAAAGTGTTTGCTCTTTTGTATACTATCATTTCTCCCATGTTCAACCCTCTAATCTACACACTGATAAACATGGAGATGAAGAATGCCATAAAGAAACTCTGGTGCCATATCACAGTAAGAAAATAAATGAACTAAAACATACCTCTGATTTTCACCACTGAACTTGTTGAATATATGAATTTTATACACTGAAAACTTTAAAATGTATAATGCTTGCCTATGTTTTTTGTTTTGTTTTAGCAACATATAGATTCAAATATGAGCAAAATCTTACAACTCCCTGGATTTATCCAGACTCTCTGCTGTACTCTTTTCTAGTTTTCTTGTTTTCTTATTTATAGCTCCTCTTCCCCTCTGATCTTTTGGCTGTGTAATCAATTTAGATATTTAGCAGTAGACTATCAAAGGTATCAAGTAATACAAATCAACACTGAGAACCCATAGAGCCCATTCTTGTATGTGACTTTAATCAATAAAGCCAATTCCAGGTAGCAATGATTTAGAAGATAATTCCAACATTTACTTGCATAATTTAAAGAATATTCTAAATGACCAAATTTTGGACAAACTTTTGAGACAAACCCTCAGATGATTGTCTTTGAAGCCCTTCCCATACAGGCATATTGGGACCTGCCACTGTCACATATTGTAAGTTGAACCCACAACCCTCAACCATTGGCCCCAGACTTTTTATGAAGATCAGTCATTCTCTACTAGCCCTGCCCTCAAAGGAAGAGTTGTAATGAGGCAAGCCAGGGCCCAGCTCCCAGATTCCAGCTAACAAATGCATTCCTAGAGGAAAGAATTCACACAGAGAAAAACATTGTTTTCCAGTAGAAATCATTGAGACCTCTCTGGCTCTCTTCATAAAACTCAGAAGAATCTAAGCTAACAAGGTTTTCATTTGGGGACCCCAGGACTGATTAATAAACAGTTCACCCCAAGTGGAAAAGGAAGCACAGAGAGTTGAGAAATGCTATACAGAAAAGCTGCCATCCTTATGCTTTGGTTCTGACCTACTGAGGCATGGTGCCTCCCATTGTCTCTGGTTTGTTTGAATGCTGTAACACCAAATAACCATTTGGCACTGGATGAGCTTGATGTTTCAAAAATGAAGATATTCAAAACCACTATGAGGTACCATTTCACACCAGTCAGAATGGCTGCGATCCAAAAGTCTACAAGTAATAAATGCTGGAGAGGGTGTGGAGAAAAGGGAGCCCTCTTACACTGTTGGTGGGAATGCAAACTCGTACAGCCACTATGGAGAACAGTGTGGAGATTCCTTAAAAAACTGGAAATAGAACTGCCTTATGATCCAGCAATCCCACTGCTGGGCATAAACACTGAGGAAACCAGAAGGGAAAGAGAAATGTGTACCCCAATGCTCATCGCAGCACTGTTTATAATAGCCAGGACATGGAAGCAACCTAGATGTCCATCAGCAGATGAATGGCTAAGAAAGCAGTGGTACATATACACAATGGAGTATTACTCAGCCATTAAAAAGAATACATTTGAATCAGTTCTAATGAGGTGGATGAAACTGGAGCCTATTATACAGAGTGAAGTAAGCCAGAAAGAAAAACACCAATACAGTATACTAAAGCATATATATGGAATTTAGAAAGATGGTAACAATAACCCTGTGTATAAGACAGCAAAAGAGACACTGATGTATAGAACAGTCTTATGGACTCTGTGGGAGAGGGAGAGGGTGGGAAGATTTGGGAGAATGGCATTGAAACATGTAAAATATCATGTATGAAACGAGTCGCCAGTCCAGGTTCCATGCATGATACTGGATGCTTGGGGCTAGTGCACTGGGACGACCCAGAGGGATGGTATGGGGAGGGAGGAGGGAGGAGGGTTCAGGAAGGGGAACACATGTATACCTGTGGCGGATTCATTTTGATATTTGGCAAAACTGATACAATTATGTAAAGTTTAAAAATAAAATTAAATTAAAAAAAAATTTAGACTTCTAAATAAGTTGCCCTACTGGTTGTAAACCACAGAGTACAACGTGTGATGGCCATCTTCCATCACACTTATTATTGGAAGCATTATTTTTTTGTTCCTGTCCATAAGTCTTAAGAAGAGTAAGAACATGTGATAAGTGGATATACCTGGGAAACACTAAGAATAAATGCTAGTAGAAAAATAGATGCCTTTTATCATGAATTCCTATCTCTGAGGTGCTACAAGAATATGAAACACAACAGAACTTTGTTATCCTGTAAATAAATTGGCTCTTTACCCTTCCAAACAAATTTACCAATAAAAATGGACAGTTTTATGGACATTCTTAATGGTTGTCTTATACCATCTACCTTTGGATTTCTTTGTGAATGTTATGGTTCAGTGAATACACTGAAATATGGACAAGGAAGTAAAATGGTATTTGGGATTTGCTTTAAGACACTGCAGAAAAGGAAAATGTGTGTGGTGGATAAATAAAACAAGAATGACAAGTTATAGGTAATTATTAAAGTCGGGTTATAGATCCATGGGAGTTCACAATACTTTTGTATTTGCTTAACATTTCTAAATTAAAAGAAAAGTCAAAGACATGGAAATTTTCCAGTGTTAAAGAACTAACATAAAAACACTCATTAGAGTATGGAGAAAAGGGAACCCTTTTAAACTGTTGGTGAGAATGTAAATCGGTGATGTCACTATGGACAACAGTTTGCAGGTTCCTTAAAAACTAAAAATGGAAATACCATGTGATCTAGTAGTCCCACTCCTGGGCATATATCTGGGAAAAACAAAACAAAACAAAAAAAAAAAACCCTCTAATTCAAAAAAGATACATGCACCTCAGTATTCATAGCAGCACTATTTACAAAAGCCAAGAAGCAATCAAAGTGTCCATCAACAGACAATTGCCTTAAGAAGTTGTGGCACATATATAAAGAAAGAATGGAATATGACTTGGCCATAGAAAAGGAACAAAGTATTGCCATTTTCAGCCACATGGATGGACCCAGAGAATACTGTATTTAGTGAAGTAAGTCAGACAGAGAAAGACAAATATATGACATCACTTATATGTTATGTCTAAAAAGTGATACAAATGAATCTATATATGAAACAGAAACAGACTCACAGACATTGAAAAATAAATTTATGGTCACCCAAGGGGAAAGAGAGGGGAAAGGGATAAATTAGTGGTATGGGATTAACATATACAAAAAATTATGTATAAAATAGATAAGCAACAAGAATTTACTACTATATAGCCCAAAGAACTATATTAGGTATCTTGTAACAACCCATAATGGAAAATAATCTGGAATATGTGTATATATCTGAATCACTTTGTTGTACACCTGAAACTCCTTAAGCTAACTGGAAGACATGCAAAGAGGGTATAACCAATCTTGCTGGTACATTTTGGTTAAAATGAAAAACAGATTGCCGTGCTACTATTCTAACAAAATAAAGGTGTCAATAAATGAAGATATCAATGTAAATGGCCCTCAAAAAAAATATATATATAGCTTTTTACTCTGATAATTTTATAACCAATGGCGATCTGGAGCCTCTCATATCTCCAACACCAGTACTCTTACCTAAGTCCCACATCAATCTCTTTTCTTTTGTTCAAAGGAACTGTCTTTCCCAACTCTGTCCATGTAAACGTGAACTGCAACTCTGGCTAATTCTAGCACCCGATAGTATATATTTGTTATGGGCATGTGTTCCGGACCCAGAATTGCTTACTAACTATGAGGACTAGGACATATGCTCAACAAACCATCCATCAAGTGATAATAATAGCCCAGCACACAGTATTCTGAAGATATGTGCAGGACTGAAACACTGGTAAGTGCTTAGTTAGTATGAGCTATTTTATTGCCCAGTCTCCTGTTATGCATTAGAAATGTAACCATTCTGATAATAACTTTCCTTTGGAGTGGTGAAGGTGTGAGAATGGGACTCATATTAATATCATGCTCCGACTAGGTTCCCCTGGTGGATCAGACAGTAAAGAATCCACCTGCAATGTGGGAGACCTGGGTTTGATTTGCTTTCATGAGAATTTGTTTTCAAGTTGTAGAGAGAGCCATGCTAGATACAAAATGAGTTGTCAGTGTTGAGAATTCTCAAAATGGGTGCATAATTCAAAAAGAAAAATAGCATAGTTCTATGACTCAGTTTTAAATGCCCAGCAAACAGACCTAAAATATGTGCTAGAAATTCTTGCAAAAATATCCTAACATATTTGCTTGTTGTTTTAAATCTAGCTCTTGACAGCTATCTGAAAACTCCTGGATAGGGAATGCACAGTATACACATCAGAGAACATAACAGAGCAGGAAAGTGAAAGATCACCTTCTGGTGTGAAATAAGCAAGGTCTTTGATAAGAAGACCAGCTAGCCCTCAAAGTTTCCCTCTGCTTCAGAAGCCCTATCCTCCAAGCAACCAGACTTGTATTATTGAAAAATAAAACTTCAAAAATTAACACAAATGTTTCTGTTTTATTTTTACTCTTGGAATAAAAGTTGTGAATATGGATTACTAAAATAATTGGAGACTGCAGCAACATAGATGGACTAAGAAATTATCTTACTAAGTAAAGTAAGTCAGACAGAGAAAACCAAATATATGCAATCACTTATATGTGGAATCTAAAAAAAATAAAATAAAAGTACACAGATGAACTTATTTACAAAACAGTAACAGACTCACAGATTCAGAAAACAAATGTATGGTTACCAAAAGGAAAAGGGGAGGGGAAGGATTAATTAGGAGTTTGGGATTAACAGAATCAGACTATGAAATATAAAATAGATAAACAATGATCTATTGTATAGCACAGGGAACTATACTCAATATCTGTAATAACCTATAATGAAAAGTAATGAGATGGAAAATATACATGCATATAAACATACATATATATGAATTGAATCACATGACTATATACCTGAAACCAGCACAACATTTTAAATAGACTGCAGTTTAATAAAATAAACAAACATGTCATTGCCAATATCAATCACTAACTAGGGAATTTCTTCACTTTTGCACTTTGATCTCCTCCCTTCTCAGCTTCTCAAGAACATCAGCCATATTTCTCTCTCCAGCTGGATCATTAATAGCATGTAAAATATCAAGAAATGATGATGAGATTCTTTGTAATTTAGTGAGTGACCTTACCAGTTCTTGCATTCAGGTTATTATCCACCTTTCATTAACTTTGGCTAAAATATTTTGCAAGTCAAAATAGAGAAGTTGATTCACACAAAATAATATCAATGCTAACAATGGCCATAGAAACTCAAATTGTGTCAGGAAAAATGAAATTAATGATAGCCCTTTGTATATTTGACTAGTTTTGCATCAACTTATAAATTCATTTTAGCACCCTTTAATGACTATAAATACGTGGGGAAACTCTTGTCTGAACCAATGGTAACATCTTAGTGGTTTCTACATTAAATATTAATTATAAGTTCAATAGAATCTTTGACATATTCATTCAACATTTGTATAAAAACACAAATATGTTCTGTCTTAAAATGCATCATTTGAAAAATGATAAGCTTTAAAGAAACTATAGAAATAGATCTATTCACAGATACCCACTGACTGTTTAAAAAAAATTTAATGATACATGAAAAGATCTTAGAAGCTTTCAGACAGACAATAAAGACAAAGTAAATTTTTTAAAAGATGAATTCAGTTGTATGATTTCAGCTTTTGAACATACATAAATACCACATTTTCAGGTACAAAATGGATGAGAAAATATGATTGTCTTATGGAATTACATAAAGTAAAATTCAAGAAACAACTAAATAATAAATATCTGTATAACATTAAAAAGTCAAAGATTTACAACTGAGTATAGCTTCTATAAATTAAAATGAAAAGATGCACAGCTTCCTATTCATTTATTTAAAATATACTATTTGTAATTATACTCTTGCTTGTTTTTTTATTTATTTCACTGACTCCTTCTTTAGTCTCCAGCCTCACTGAGGGTTTTGTTCACCACAGAGCATTTTCTAGGGCTTCCCTGGTGGCTTTGTTGTAAAGAACCCATCTGCCAATGCAGGAGATGTGAGTTTGATCCCTGGCTCAATAAATTCCCTTGGAGAAGGAAATGCAACCCACTCCAGTATTCTTGCCTGCAAAATTGCATGGACAGAGGAGTATGGTGGGCTACATTCCATGGGACTACAAAAGATTTGGACATGACTTAGCAGCTAAACAACAGCAAATGCATTCTCCATAGTAAGGTTTATCCAATCAAACCTTTTAGAAGTAGGAAATAGTAAATATTTTATATGAATGAATTTATGAGACCATTTTATGTTTCTGTTATAGTTCTTTTAAAAATAAATTTTATACAAAATACATATGGAAAATTCAATCAGAAAAAGCACATCTTTTTAGTAAGGAGTTAGCATACAAAGATAAATTGGGAAATTATCTGTGCATCTGACAAGAGAACCCATGGGGTCATGTGAGCTTCCACCCCACAAAAAAACCAACCAACCAACCAAACAATAACCACTCTAAAGCATAGGATACTTTTCTGGGCATCACGTAGAAACTGTAATGCCCTAAAAAAAGTCCCCCCCCGCCCAGGGAAAATTCAATCTTAAATCCTGGGTCTACTCTCTGAACTTTTATTTCTGGCCATAGGGTTCTCAGTATTTCCCAT
Organism: Bubalus bubalis; assembly: GCF_019923935.1. NCBI lineage: Eukaryota > Metazoa > Chordata > Mammalia > Artiodactyla > Bovidae > Bubalus > Bubalus bubalis. The sequence continues at coordinate 120,109,846 of NC_059160.1, read as the reverse complement.
GGCAGCTCACTTTAGTCTCCCTCAGCTAACTGACTCTGCCCTGTCCTGACAAATGGGCATTATATACAATATTCCTTACATTCTTCACATCCCACGTCTAATCATAGTGCCTTGGATGTTGATGCAATAGGGAGATGCAATTAAGGACTTCAGTGTATTTATTTATTAGGTAGAAATTGAGAAACTGAAGCTATTGTTTACATCTTTGGCAAAGTATACTGATGGGAAATGTCTAAATCTTCAGAGACATTGAGACCTATTCTATAGTAAACATTTTTCAGAATTATCCTTAAATGCCAATTCAACATCCAAAAGAATATATCATATATATGTACATATATATATATATACACATATACATATGCAAATTTTGTATAGAGGCAAAGGCAAAATATCAAAGAGACACATTTATTTTTTAGAAATGGAAAAACTGCTTGCTAAAAGTATCTCAAAGTTAGTTCAATTTGCCAAATATATCCCTATCAGTGGAACTCAAAAGCTCTCTTATAAGATGTTATGCAGTTAGAGATGGAATGCTGCATGGAAATGGTAATTTTAAAAATTCTGACTTTATTTTAGGTGTGAAGCCTCATCTTATAAGAAATCTGTCTGATGAGTTAAGTAGCTGGTAAGTTAAATCCAGTTCCTAATTATACTAGTGACTTTCCTTAAAATGAATATTTGAATCATTCTGATTGTATGTATGATCTAAGCATTCTAACAAAACTGTGAAAAATGCCAGAATCTTTAAAATGCTACTTTTACTATTAGTGAAAACGTTCTGGCTTCAACTATCATGAATTGTGATTTGCACATGAGCTCTTAAAGTTATCAGTGCTGTATCTCTCAGCAGCTATAAAAATATTACCAGATTTACTTATCTTTTTAATATTTCATAAATTTGATCATACAGTTAGTCCTTTGGATTCCATGATGGAAAAAAGTTGAATATGAAGAAGAATGGAGTGGCCCAAAAGATAAGTGGACAGTACTGCCATGAAGGAACTGAATATTACAAAGAAAAATCGAATCAAATCAAAACACCAGTATGCTTCTAAAATTATGCAGAAGCAAACATGAGTGATGAAATTTTCAAACAACCTACTTGAATGGATAGTATTTAAGTGGTAGACTTATTTTTCCTATGTTTAGATAATGTATTTTTTGAAATGAATAAAAATTATCAAAGGGAAATACAAGCATTTGTCTAATTTGGTTAGGGTTAATTAGTTGAAAAGAAAGAAAACAAAAGTATTAGCTGACTGAAATAAGCAGAACATTTATCTTCAGAAATGTGGGGAAGTCAGCTCAATCCAGACCAGAGAGAAAGATTTTGCTTAATGATAGAATGTTTCTCTGTAAACTACAGCCTTCAGGTAAGAAAGAACAGATTGTTTACAGCAGGGAGAGTATGCTATGTCTTATCTATATATCTTTATCCCATGTTACAATATTACATATTTTAAGTAAGCTCAAAATGTATAGTAAGAATAATACAATATACCCATTGATATGACAAATATAATGACAATGAATGTTTACTAAATGTTTTTTCTTAACATATACCAGTGTCTGTCCGAAGGGCTTCCCCAGTGGCACGGCTGGTAAAGAATGCATCAGAAATGCAGGAGACCTGGGTTTAATTCCTGGGTTGGGAAAATGCCCTGGAGAAGGGAACAGCTATCCACTCCAGTATTCTGGCCTGGAGAATTCCATGGGCTGTACAGTCCATGAGGTCACAAAGTGTGGGACACAACTGAGCCACTTTCACTTTCACTTTCACTTTCTGTCCTAGTGAAAATTGCTCAGTCATGTCCAACTATTTGTGTTCTAAGCTGTTACATAAGTGAACTCATCACATCTTTATAGCAGATCTCGGAGTTAATTACAGTATTGCTCATTTTATAGATGAAGAAGTTGAGGGTACATATTTTGTCTGTGATTATGCTCCAAGAGAATTTTGGAGCTGGCATCTCATTCTATGTAGGTCCAGAATTTATAACCTTAATTGCTAGAATCTACTCCTACTTGAATAGTTAAAGGACTGCTTAAATTTATAACACTATGGGGGTTTCAAGAGGAAGGAGGTGAAACTAGCATGTTTTTGAGCATCAAGTTCTGTATATGTAAGCTTATTTACATTCCACAATAGTCCTGCAAATTAAGCACTGCATGCTTATTTTAAGGAAGAAGGACAAAGTGTTAAAGGAGGTGAAGACTCCTGCATTTGAGTATCAGAGCTGTGTGCTGAACTCGGGTCTATCTCCAAATTTCTGATATTAATATTAATATTTCTTATATTGTTCAGAAAAGGATAGTACAATACGAAATTCCTGAGCTGGTATACTTGCATTTTCTCTGGGGCCTTGATCTTGTATTTAATAATTATGTGTTATTACCTCAGTTGTGTCTGACTCTTTGTCACTCCATGGACTATAGCCCAGCAGGCTTCTCTGTCCATGGAATTATCCAGGCAAACTTATTTATTGAAGTGGGTAGCCATTCCCTTCTCCAGGAGATCTTCCCAACCCAGGGACTGAACCCTAGTCTCCCTCATTGCAAGCAGATTTTTACCATCAGAGCCACCAGGGAAGCCCTTAGTAACTTAGAGGATGGCCAAAAATTATTCAATGTATAGTACTTTCCATATATGCTTTAAGAAATTTCATATTCAGTAATTTTTATTTAATAAAATAGCATATAAAGAGATATTATCTTTACCTCAGTTTTACAGTAAACTGAGGCACAGGAACTGTAATGAAATAACCACTTGCTGATACTGTATTTTTTATTTTTTATAGTCTCCATGTATCAAGCAGAGAAAGGGAAGCAGGAGAGAGGGAGACGGATATCTTTCCCAGATTAATGGAGAATCAGAAGTCACACAGTATTGGAATCTTGGGAGATCTTCAGACACTATCTTATCTCTTATTTTATGAGTGGGAGCCCAGGATCGTAGAGAATGAAGAACTAAACAACAGAATGAGAGGAAAAAAACTAGGTAGTTTGTCTATTCATATAGTGTATTTACCAGATGATTAGCTGAATGTAGGTATAAGTGTTTCTATTTTAGAGAATTGAAAACATTCTTTTATATAGTCTTGCACATTGTGTGGGTGAATTCTCTAAGAAATTAAGGGAAGAAGTGCTACATTTTGTTTATTGTATTGTGTTTGGGGGAAACTATTTTGGAATTAAAGAAGTCCATTTCTCTATATTTCCAACCTAGGCAACTATAAGATGTAAGTCAAATAGCTTCTGAAAGTAAATTTATCTTGAAAGAGGAAATAATCTTGCAAGAGAAATGCAGGCAAATAGAAAAAGCAGAGTTGTAGATATATTAACCTATAGATGTTACAAATAAAGTTTAAGAAATATAAAAGTTTCATGGAATATTTCACATGATGGAATTATTTCCTCTTATAAATCAAAAAGGATTATGAGTCCACTCATAGAAATTATTTGTTCTTCAGTTTTATCATGAACTACCTGACTAATGGATGATTGCTTATTTCTTTTATTATTCCTTCAAAACTATAGCACATTGTTTGCTTTCCAATTTTGCTTTTTTAATTTAGTTTATATTTATTTAGCATTGACTATGTGCCAAGCACTGTAAAACCCACCCACACATCCTACACCAATTTTGTGATTTCATTTGAAACCATTTAATCAAGCAAATTCTGTAGTTACCTCTATTTTACATCCTAAATTGGCACATTATATGTCACCCTACTTAACACTATTAAGATTATCTCTTCTTTCATTCTTGACAAATGTAATTTCTTGTTTCCTCACAAAATAATTTAAATTATATAAAAACTGGAACTTTCTCTAATTTGCCATTGTATTCTTAGCTCTTAGAAGAATATTAGTACAGATATTCAAAAAAGTTCCATTAAATGAAAGTGATTTGAGTGGGTCTCAACATGTCTTTAAAAGGCATTGGTACCATTTTAAGTAAATATTAGGTTTCCATTCTCTCATCATTGATTCGTTTCATTACCTTTGTCATTTCAGATAATTTTCTTGAACATCATCAAATCAGGGAAGATTGAAATAATGTTACTGAATTTATTCTCTTGGGACTTTCTATGGACAAAAAATTCCAGATCCTCTGCTTTTTATTTTTCTTACTCTGTTACTTGGCTATTTGGTTGGGGACTTTGATCATGATTTCTATTATATGCAGTCAGCTAATCACCCATCCCATGTACTTCTTCCTTAACTATCTTGCACTCTCAGATCTCTTCTACACCTCCACTGTGACACCCAAAATCACGACTGACTTACTGATGGAGAAAAAGGTCGTTTCTTATAAAAACTGCATGACACAGCTTTTCACCACACACTTCTTTGGGGGGACTGAGGTCTTCATCCTCACAGGGATGGCATATGACCGCTATGTGGCCGTCTGCAAACCTCTCCACTATGCCATCATCATGAACAGGCAAAGACGTCACTCAATTCTCATAACATCATGTACAGGGGACTTCTTCATTCTCTTGGTCTCTTTCTTCTTGCGATTGTTTTACCTTTCTGTGGCCCCAGTGAAATATATCACTATTTCTGTGATGCATATCCTTTGTTGAAACTAGCCTGCCCTGATACACACAAAATTGGCTTTTCTGTCATTGCCAATTCTGGCTTGATGGGACTGGTGCTCTTTGTGGTTTTGATGGCCTCCTACATTTTGATCTCGTATAATGTGCACACATATTCTGCAGAAAGCTGCAATAAAGCACTTTCCACCTATAGTTTCCACATCACAGTCATGATCCTCTTTTTCCCACCTGTCATCTTTGTTTACATTAGACCTGTCTCAACACTACCAGAAGATAAGGTGTTCACACTCTTCTACACAATTATTGTCCCCATGTTCAACCTGCTTATCTACACACTTAAAAACATGGAGATGAAAAATTCCATAAGAAGAATTTGTTGCAATAAAAGATTCTGGGAAGGAAGGTTAATGACTTGAAGGTCATTCATCTTTGATGCCAGTAACTGTCTTCTCATCACTCCTTCTGTTGCTGATTCTCTCATGCTAATGGGAAAAACAGTCAGAATGTGTAAAAGCCAAGCCTTCAACAACAGCTTGCCTTCAGTGTTTCCTTTTTTATTTTCCTCTCAGTGTGTTTTCCTTGATTTCACTTTTCACTAATAATCCCCTCTGTTAAAAGAAAAAAAGAAAAGAAAATAGAAAACATTTTACAGAGTAAAAACACATTGAAAAGTCTGGAGAAAGAGTGATACTGATAGTATTGAAGGCTAAACCTGGGGGAGACATAGCCCTCAAAATACTCGGCCTCAAAGTGTAAAAGGTAATAATATGTTAAAAGGCCAAAGACAGTTAAAGAATCGGCCTGCTAATGCATGAGACACAGGTTCCATCTTTGAGCTAAGAAGATCCCCTGGAGAAGGAAATTGCTACCCACTCCAGTTTTTTTTTGCCTGGGAAATCCTGTGGAGAGAGGAGTCTTGTTGGCTATAGCCCATAGGGATGCAAAACAGCTGGACATGACTCAGTAACTAAACAACAACAAAAAGACAGTTATAGGAAATTAGGAACAATCACATACTGCAAACTCCTTTCAGAACTATATACCTAGCCTCATGTCCTACAACTCTAGATTTTTTTTAAAATCAAATATCTACAGATTTTTTTGTGTGTATCTGTACACCACTATTATTTTACTTAAGTGAAGAGAATATATAGATCTAAGTAGAACATAGGGTAAAGTCCAGTCTTATTACATGCATGTCCCTCTGAAAAGCAAGTCATTGTGTGATCTGCTTCCAACATGACATTGTAAGTATTGGGGAAAATATATGTTTTTTATATGTGTATGTATATACACACACATGAACTCCTGCTATTTTAACTGGGTTTGACATTAAGTATATATGATCAAAGAATAAATAAACCACAAGTGACTTTGCTACAAAAAAGAAAATATAAATCCCTTAGTTCCTCAAAATAGATGATTTTTCTCAAAGTAAAAGATTTTCACTTACTATTTAAATTCAAGTGTAGAATAATCCTAAAAAAAAAAATTTGACAAAATATAGATCAGAGGAAGACAACATAAAGGTGAAGATCAAATATTTAATCCTCAGTAATGACATGTATGACAATAATGAATATAATGACAGTTCAGTTCAGTTGCTCAGTCATGTTTGACTCTTTGGAACCCCATGGACTGCAGCAAGCCCACATTTCTTCCCTTTCCTGAATTGGCAGGTGGGGTCTTTACCACTAGCTCCACCTTGGAAGCCGCTATACATGTGCAATATAATACATTATCCCTCCCCTTCGAGTTATTTTCATGATGTCGAATGAATCTTATTTGTTAAAGAATTAAGTAAAAAAAATAAAATTCAATTATTTGAAAAGAGATACTTCTTAATTCTATATATATCTAGGGATATCAAAGTGTATAGAAATTATATGGAAATTGAAAATGTGTACCCTTTGCTTTGGGCTTCCCAGATGGCTCTAGTAAAGAATGTGCCTGCAATGTAGGAGTTGCAGGAGGCCTGGGTTGGATCCCTGGGTAGGGAAGATCCCCTGGAGGAGGACATGGCAATGCAATGGTAATGGAAAAACAAAAGCATACACTAGATTGAATAGATTCAGTACCAGCATTTACATTTATTTTTACAATCCTATTGACTTCATCTAGATTACATGCAGATTCTGCAATGTTCCTGCCAATAACTTTTTCAGAAGTATAGAGTATCCATACTTCTCAGACATTGAAAAGTGGGCAGACATCCTACTTGTTTGATACAGTCCCATTTTATTTCAACATAATTATTAGCAGAACTCCTCTTTTTACACTCAAATTATCTCAATTTTAGCAATAAATCATATAGTTCCCCTTTTTATTTCCAAACTAATTTTTCAGTATATATGAAGATATTGTCATGGTAAAAGGTTATATAATTATTAATTTTGTCATTTTTAAGATGATTTCATTAAAATCACTTTAAAAACAAGTTCCAATTATAATATAGTGATTTTCACATAAATCATATTTTTGGTGTTCAGTTCCTACCTAATTTTTGCTTTTCAAATAGTTGCAATGAATATTGGAAGTCCTCAGCTGAGTAGAAAATAAGACTTTAAATTTCTGATACTCCTTTTTTTATGAGAATGCAGGGAGTACAGCAAGGTTCTATGGACTTTCTGTCTGGGATGATCAACATGACTGTAGCTTATGTACATTTGGAGATTCTTTCCATGGAATTAAAGTATGGGGAGATTAGAATGATAACCTCCATTTAGTGACTTATGGAAAGAGAAAAAAAAAATCAAAGCAAAATGTAACTTCAACAAGGAATTGATGACTCTTGTTACTAGGGGAAGATCTTAATAAGAAACATGGATTGATAGAAGAAAGGATTTCAACTGATGGTAGTGTTTATGCTTAGTTTTTCTAGAGCAAAGTCCATTGTTTATTAAACTAAAGTAAGCAAATATTACTTGAATAAGATGTGTAATGAGAAAGCAAAGTGATTTCATTTGATTTGCCTTGCAATCAAAAATAGTTTCTAGCACCACACCTTCCTTAAGGCATTCTTCATCTCTGCATTTCTGAGAGTGTAAATCAGAGGGTTGAACATGGGAGGAATGATGATGTAGAAGAGAGCAAACACCTTTTGTTCTGGAAACGTTGTGGCTGGTCTAATGTAAATAAAGAAAGTAGGTGCAAAACCCGTGGTGGATGCATGTTGATGTATGGCAAAACCAATACAATATTGTAAAGTAAAAAAAATATATAAATTAATTAAAAATTAAAAAAAAAAACACAACTGTGATGTGGGAACTACAGGTGGAAAGAGCTTTGTACCAGCTTTCTGTAGGGTAAGCCTTGATGGTATATAATATCAAAATGTAGGAAAGCATCACTACCACAAAGATCACCAACCCCATCATGCCTGCATTGACCACCACTAGGATCCCAACTCCATAGGTGTCCTTGTTGGCCAGTTTCAGCAAAGGATACACATCACAGAAATAGTGATCTATTTCATCAGGGCCACAGAAAGGTAAGTTAATGGTGAGGAGACCCTGGGGAAAGGAGTGCAGAAATGCCCCAGCACAACAAGCACTGACCATGGCACAGCGTCTGTGCCTGCTCATGATGACGGTGCAGTGCAGGGGCCTGCAGATGGCCACAAAGCAGTCAGAGGCCGTCACAGTGAGGATACAGACTTCAATCGCCCCAAAGAAATGCATGGAAGAAAGTTGCGCCATGCAGTCTGTGTATGAAATTGTGCTACTTTCTGCCAGCAAGTCAGTGACTAACTTGGGTGTCACTGTTGAGGTATAACACATGTCTGATAGAGCAAGGTAATTAAGGAAGAAATACATGGGTTGATTATTTAGTTGACTGCATGTGATAGAAATCATTATGAGCAAGTTTCCCATCCAAAAGGCTATGTAACAAAATAAGAATACTAGGAAGCACACATGTTTGATTTTCATGTTCTGGGAAAGTCCCAAGGGAATAAATTCAGTGATGTTACTGGTATATTTTATGGTCTAATGCAGTGAAGACTCAGTGAGTTTGCCTTAAAATATATATATATATGACAGGTTAGCATGAGAAATATTGACTAAGCATGGTGTCAATCAGAGTGAGTGTTGGAGAAATACATTCATTTAGTAAATCAGCTTCCAACACTATACTTTTAAATAGTTAATTCTAAACCCCATATGATTAGCTTGCCATATAATATACCAGATCCAATTATTTTCTACAGTGAAAGAGAATAGTATTAATAAGTACATTTGCTCAAGTATAAACAAACATGCACAGTCATCTTATGTATGGGATGAAAAGTGAGCTTAGGAAAGATACATTTGTTTTCCTGAAGCAGCTTGTTTGCTTAGGAGATTCACACAACCAGACTTAAAGTGAAGGGAGTAAGGTAAGTTGTGCAATTTCAAGATAGAACCCTGTCTTTATTTAAAATATTTGTAATTTTCTTGTGGAACATTATTTTTTTAAATATTGCACTAAATTATTATTATATTTATCAATGTGTTGCTTGCACACAGGGCAAGTGACTCATTTGACTCACTGAAGAAAAGCTATAGCAAACCTAGACAGCATAAGAGATATCACTTTGCCAACATAGGTCCATATAGTCAAAGCTTCAGTTTTTCCAGTAGTCATGTACGGATGTGAGAGTTGGAGCATAGAGAAGGCTGAGTGCCAAAGAATGGAGGCTTTCAAACTGTGATGTTGGAGAAGACTCTTGAGAGTCCAAACAGCAAGGATGACAAACAAGTCAATCCTAAAGGAAATCAACCCTGAACATTCATTGGAATGACTGATGCTGAAGCTCCAATATTTTGGCCACCTGATGTGAAGACCTGACTCTCTGAAAAAGACCCTGATGCTGGGAAAGATTGAGGGCAGAGGGAAATGGTAATGACAGAGGATGAGACGATTGGATGGCATCATCTCAATGGACATGAATCTTAGCAAACTCCAGGAGACAATGAAGGACAGAGAAGCCTGGCATGCTACATGTAGTCCATGTAGCAACAAAAAGTTGGACACACTTAAGACTGAACAAGAAAAAGTCTTGATTCTGGGAAAAAGTCTGATATATTTACAAACATTGTGGAGAATAATAAAGAAAATACTGTATCAGGTGAACCAAAAGTGGCTGTGGCATTTCTTTTTAATTTAAATTACTAAAAGTAATAGTAATTATATGTAAAATTGAGAAACAAAGGTTGCCTAAAAGACTAATAACAGTAATAAGGAAGTGAATCAAGCACTCCCTTGATACAGATCAGGTTTCAATAATTTCTATAATAGAATATTTTGCAATTAGACTAATTATAATCTTTCTGCTTTGTTACCTTTTAGGTTACAATGATTTCTTCACAAATAATATATCCCAAAAATATTTTTCAAAGTATCACATATATTATTAGTATTTCTATAATCAAAAAAATATGTAAAAGTACTTCCTTAAATAGCTTTAGTTTTGGTTGTAGATGCTTTAATTTCCAATTAATTTTCCATTATGCTTCTATAATTTATAAGCATATTTTTAGTCCAAGAATTTAACATCATTTTGATACTTTGCTCATAAGATTCTTGGAGGGAAGGATATTCTAACAGAGAAAAAAAAAAGTAGAAACATTCCATTGATTCCTAGGCAGGATAGGTTGAAAGTTTGTCTCTCTCATGTTAACTAGATGCTATACTAAGAAAATGGGAAAATAATTAGAAAACTTAACTGGTTCCCTTTTTTTTCTATTAAATGTTTCTCCTTGACAGCCTCCAACTTAATATCAGGGATTTCATACTCATGTTATTTAAATTATAACTTACATTTCCAAAACTCCCATGTTATTTCCAGTTTCCTTTGTTAATATTTGAGTTACTCATTTTATATATACAAGATCTTCATTTTCATATATGAGTGATTTAAAGAGAACATTTCCTATCATAAACTACAAGGGCTAACATTGCTGCTAATACAAATTCATTATATATGACAACAAATTTTTTCTTTTTAATATGAGAATTTCTAGTATAAATATAAATATTTCATGGTAGTGCAGGTAGAATTAGCAGGTACATACTATGAAATGGGCACTGATTATTTTCTCTTTCACTTTGTTTTTCTTCATATCATTATGTATAGATTGAGTATCCCATACACCATGATAAAAAAAATAAACACAAGTGTGCTGAAAGATTAACAGCTAAAAATGAAGCTATTGCAACTCATATCAAATTGATTGTTATTGCAGGTCCTTCACAGACATAAAAGATAAGTAATGATAATAATACCTAATATTTCCTGGAAGCAGTTTTAAATATTTCACATTTATTGAACCATTAATCCTAATAAATGATCATTTTTTATCTCTGTTTTGCAAATAATGGAAGCCAAACAGTTAACAATTTGCATAAATACTGATAAATATTAAAGACTGTTTTTAGGTTCATTTTAATTTTTTTTTCACTATCTGGATGTTGCTAATTTGGTTGTCAGGTACAAATTATGATTCTGGGGACATTTTTTTGTTGTTGTTCTTATTTCTTTCATAACCAAGTTGTCTCACATGACAAAAAGTCATGAATAAGCTAAATTTTTCCCAACAGCTTCAAAGTTTTCTCTTAACACCTGTACCAATTCTTGGCTAAACTAATTCTATTTGCTCTCTGTTCATCCTGTTCTAATTCTTCCTTATTGAATTTGCTCTACCTTTGCATTTCAGATCCTCTGCTGATATTAAGTTCTTCTATACTATAGCCTTCTGCTATTTCAATTAGTCAGTATATACGTATTGTGCAGAGTAGCAAAGGAGGCAGAAGAGTGATGAATCTCTATACTAGTACATTCCCTTAACTTATTTTAACTGTAACCCTTTTTTTCTTTAATTTTTTTTTTTTTCTCTTCTGTCTGAAGCATAACGTCTTTTTTTTTTTTTTTTTTTTTTTTTACTTTTCTCTTACATAGCCCCTATGTGACACAAATGCTATCATTTCTTCATGAATTTCTCAAACTCATACCAAAAGAAGTCTGCTTAACTTTGGCATCTTCTGAGGCATATGACAAGGGGAATGAACATAAGGAATCAGCATTTTTATAGATAAAATTTAATTTAAATGATATATGCAAAATTTATTTTTTTGCATTTTAAAGGTATTATTATTTACTATAGCTTGATTGTAATTTTACCAGATGATTATCTCACTAGATAAATTCTTTTATCTCTGAGTAAATGGTGGCAATGTTCTGAATGCAGTCAGAATCTTAACTGCATTGCTAAGATTAATGAATTTTCACATATAATCAGCTCACATGAATCCTGGTTCTAGGACTTTCCTGCTGTCCTTATAGAAATAGGAAATGCTCTTCTGATTTTTGAAAATAAAATAAAGTGAAATCATCTCTAGCATTTATATTGAATAGGTTTTTTTTTTTTTTTTTTTTTTTTTTTCCTACACAAATGTTGTATCTCCTCTGTGGTTCTTGGAATGGAATGTACATATAAGCCTTCTGTTTGATTTCCAAAGGTGTTTAAATTAGGTGACCTGGGAGATTACATGAGTTGAGTGAACTCTGGGAGTTGGTGATGGACAGGGAGGCCTGGCATGCTGTGATTCATGGGGTCACAAAGAGTCTACATGACTGAGAGACTGAACTGAACTGAACTGAACTGGGAGATAACAACCCCCAACCTCCCTGTCATCTTTTTTAAGGTTGAGACAGTTCCCCAAAGAAGATCTGACCAAGTCTTGCCAGCTAATATGCCACAGCTAATAATTGCTTACACTCTGAGGAGTTTGAGTACTAACTGAAAGCCCAATTTTGTTCAATACTGAGACTGTAAATCATGTTCTTTATGTTGAAACAAAATTTGAGGAAGCCAAAGGCCCAGATAATCAGAAATAAGTTTTTATTTATTTATTTATTGATATGGACCATTTTTAAAGTCTTTATTGAATTTGTTACAATATTGCTTCTGTTTTATGTTTGGGTATTGGTCATGTGGGATCTTAACTCCCCAATCCAGGGATTGAACCCACACTTTCTGCACTGGAAGGCAAAGTCTACTGAACTGTCAGGGAAGCCCCAGAAACCAAGTTTTCAAGTTTGGTTTATTATAGAATAAATGGTTTGAAAAGAGAATGAAAAACATCTTGTGTGTTGTTTGAAATCTAAAGGACCCTCCGAACATTACTAGTTGCTGTATTGTATAATTTTAAATTCCAATTTGTTTAAAATATGTGCTTATTGCAGTAGACACTTAACTGAATTGTCATCAGACGAGGTGGTCAAAGTAATGAGGATTTGAAGAAAATTAATTTATAATACAACATATACTATTTTAAAAAGTAATAACTGTGTGCTTAAATTGAATTTAACAGAGACTCTGGTTCAAGTGAGCTGTAGCTGTCCATGAGATCTCATTATATTTATAAACCTCTATTTCCACAGAATATATAAACTTCTATTTCCATAGAATTTTTATAGTTTCCTAGTGCAAAGAAATGTCATTGACATAATTTTTTATGTTAATTTTTTCTTCTGACATTAATACGAACACAATATTTCTTTTCATTAGTACTTACCCACTCAATATTCTTCCTTTACTTTTAACCATTTGGCATCTTTATTGTTGAGGTTAATCTCAGCTACATTTAAAAGTCTAGTCTGGGGGCTGGCGGGCAAAGCTGGAGGCACTGCACCTCTGCCAGAGGTGGCTGCTGCAGCTGCTGCCCTCTTTCCCGCCACTGCTTCTCCAGTCCCATCAGTGGATACCCCACCAGCTACTGGGAATGGACAAGAGAGAGGAGGAGGAGGAGAAACTCCCACCGACCCACAGAGTGTGTCCCCCTGAATGGCACGGTGTCGAGTGCTGGGAAGGAGAGGGAGCATGACTTCAGCAACTTCACCTATCATTTTAAAATGGGACCCCAAAAGTTTGGAAATCCTGACCCTAACAGTGGAGAGACTTTTGGAACCACTTGTTACAGAGATGGAGAAGTCTTGAGGCTATTGTAAGAATAGGACTGAAAACCAGAGGAAGGGGGCTTAAGTCCAAATCCTGAGACCACCAGAGAACTCCTGACTCCAGGGAACATTAATCAATAGGAGTTCATCAAATGCCTCCATACCTACACTCAAACCAAGCACCACCCAAGGGCCAAAAAGTTCCAGAGAAAGACACCAGTTCAGTTCAGTTCAGTAGCTCAGTCATATCCGACTCTTTGTGACCAGATGAATCGCAGTATTCCAGGCCTCCCTGTCCATCACCAACTCCTGGAGTTCATTCAGACTCACGTCCATCGAGTCAGTGATGCCATCCAGCCATCTCATCCTCTGTCGTCCCCTTCTCCTCCTGCCCCCAATCCCTCCCAGCATCAGAGTCTTTTCCAATGAGTCAACACTTAACATGAGGTGACAAAGTACCGGAGTTTTAGCTTTAGCATCATTTCTTCCAAAGAAATCCCAGGGCTGATCTCCTTCAGAATGGACTGGTTGGATCTCCTTGCGGTCCAAGGGACTCTCAAGAGTCTTCTCCAACACCACAGTTCAAAAGCATCAATTCTTCGGCACTCAGACTTCTTCACAGTCCAACTCTCACATCCATACATGGCCACAGAAAAAACCATAGCCTTGACTAGACCGACCTTTATTGGCAAAGTAATGTCTCTGCTTTTGAATATGCTATCTAGGTTGGTCATAACTTTCCTTCCAAGGAGTAAGTGTCTTTTCATTTCATGGCTGTAGTCACCATATACAATGATTTTTGGAGGCCCCCAAAATAAAGCCTGACACTGTTTCCACTGTTTCCCCATCTATTTCCCATGAAGCTATGGGACCGGTGTCATGATCTTCATTTTCTGAATGTTGAGCTTTAAGACAACTTTTTCACTCTCCACTTTCACTTTCATCAAGAGGCTTTTGAGTTCCTCTTCACTTTCTGCCATAAGCGTGTTGTCATCTGCATATCTGAGGTTATTGAGATTTCTCCTGGCAATCTTGATTCCAGCTTGTGCTTCTTCCAGCCCAGCATTTCTCATGATGTACTCTGCATATATGTTAAACAAGCAGAGTGACAGTATACAGACTTGACGTACTCCTTTTTCTATTTGGAACCAGTCTGTTGTTCCATGTCCAGTTCTAACTGTTGCTTCCTGACCTGTATACAGATTTCTCAAGAGGCAGGTCAGGTGGTCTGGTATTCCCATCTCTTTCAGAATTTTCCACAGTTTATTGTGATCCACACAGTCAAAGGCTTTGGCATAGTCAATAAAGCAGAAATAGATGTTTTTCTGGAACTCTCTTGCTTTTTTGATGATCCAGTGGATGTTGGCAATTTGGTCTCTGGTTCCTCTGCCTTTTCTAAAGCCAGTTTGAACATCTCGAAGTTCACATTTCACATATTGGTGAATCCTGGCTTGGAGAATTTTGAGCTTTACTTTACTAGCATGTGAGACGAGTGCAATTGTGTGGTAGTTTGAGCATTCTTTGGCATTGACTTTCTTTGGGATTTCACTGAACATTGACCTTTTCCACACCTGTGGCCACTGCTGAGTTTTCCAAATTTGCTGGCATATTGAGTGCAGCACTTTCATAGCATCATCTTTCAGGATTTGAAATAGCTCATCTGGAATTCCATCACCTCCACTAGCTTTGTTCATAGCGATGGTTCCTAAGGCCAAATTGACTTCACATTCGAGGATGTCTTGCTCTAGGTGAGTTATCACACCATCGTGATTATCTGGTATCTTTTTTGTATAGTTCTTCTATGTATTCTTGCCACCTCTTCTTAATATCTTCTGCTTCTGTTAGGTCCATACCATTTCTGTCCTTTATCGAGCCCATCTTTGCATGAAATATTCCCTTGGTATCTCTAATTTTCTTGAAGAGGTCTCTAGTCTTTCCCATTCTGTTGTTTTCCTCTATTTCTTTGCATTGGTCGCTGAGGAAGGCTTTCTTATCTCTTCTTGCTATTCTTTGGAACTCTGCGTTCAGATGCTTATATCTTTCCTTTTCTCCTTTGCTTTTCGCTTCTCTTCTTTTCACAGCTATTTGTAAGGCCTCCCCAGACAGCCATTTTGCTTTTTTGCATTTCTTTTCCATGGGGATGGTCTTGATCCCTGTCTCCTGCACAATGTCACAAACCTCATTCCATAGATCATCAGGCACTCTATCTATCAGATCTAGGCCCTTAAATCTATTTCTCACCTCCACTGTATAATCATAAGGGACTAGATTTAGGTCATACCTGTATGGCCTAATGGTTTTCCCTACTTTCTTCAATTTAAGTTTGAATTTGACAATAAGGAGTTCATGATCTGAGCCACAGTCAGCTCCCAGTCTTGTTTTTGTTGACTGTATAGAGCTTCTCCATCTTTGGCTGCAAAGAATATAATCAATCTGATTTCAGTGTTGACCATCTGGTGATGTCTATGTGTAGAGTCTTCTCTTGTGTTGTTGGAAGAGGGTGTTTGCTAAGACCAGTGCATTTTCTTGGCAAAACTCTATTAGTCTTTGCCCTGCTTCATTGCTTTTTGCAAGGCGAAGTTTGACTATTACTCTAGGTGTTTCTTGACTTCCTACTTTTGCATTCCAGTCCCCTATAATGAAAAGGACATCTTTTTGGGTGTTAGTTCTAAAAGGTCTTGTAGGTCTTCATAGAACCGTTCAATTTCAGCTTCTTCAGTGTTACTGGTTGGGGCATAGACTTGGATTACCTTGATATTGAATGGTTTGCCTTGGAAACGAGCAGAAAACATTCTGTCATTTTTGAGATTGCATCCAAGTACTGCATTTTGGACTTTTTTGTTGACCATGATGGCTACTCCATTTCTTCTGAGGGATTCCTGCCTGCAGTAGTAGATATAATGGTCATCTGAGTTAAATTCACCCTTTCCAGTCCATTTTAGTTCACTGAGTCCTAGAATGTCGACATCCAGTCTTGCCATCTCTTGTTGGACCACTTGCAATTTGCCTTGATTCATGGACCTCACATTCCAGTTTCCTATGCAATATTTCTATTTACAGCATTGGACCTTGCTTCTCTCACCAGTCATATCCACAGCTGGATATTCTTTTTGCTTTGGCTCCATCCCTTCATTCTTTCTGGAGTTATTTCTCCACTGATCTCCTGTAGCATATTGGACACCTACTGACCGGGGGAGTTCCTCTTTCAGTATCCTATCATTTTGCCTTTTCATGCTGTTTATGGGGTTCTCAAGGCAACAGTACTGAAGAGGTTTGCCATTCCCTTCTCCAGTGGACCACATTCCATCAGATCTCTCCACCATGCCCCACCCATCTTGGTTTGGCCCATGTACATGGCTTAGTTTCATTGAGAAACTAAGAGAAAGCATACCATGCAAATTCTCCAGCAACACAGGAACATAGCCCTGAGATTCAAGATACAGGCTGCCCAAAGTCACACCAAAACCATCAGCATCTTAAAACATATTACTGGACACTTCATTGCACTCCAGAGAGAAGAAATCCAGCTTCATCCATTAGAACATCAACACAAGCTTCCCTAACCAGGAAAGCCTGACAAGCCAGCCATCCAACCCCACCCACAGCGAGGAACCTCCACAAAAAAGAAGAATCACAAACTGCCAGAATACAGAAAGGCCACCCCAAACACAGCAATCTAAACAAGATGAAAAGGCAGAGAAATACGCAGCAGTTAAAGGAGCAGGATAAATGCCCACCAAACCAAACAAAAGAGGAAGTGATAAGGAATCTACCTGATAAAGAATTCCAAATAATGGTAATGAAAAGGATCCAAAATCTTGAAAAAAAAAATGGAGTTACAGACAAATAGCCTGGAGACAAGGATCAAGAAGATTCAAAAAATGTTTAACAATGACATAGAAGAAATAAAAAGAGTCAATATATAATGAATAATGCAATAAATGAGATCAAAAACACTCGGAGGGAATCAATAATAGAATAACGGAGCAGAAGATAGGATAAGTGAGGTAGAGGACAGAATGGTAGAAATAAAAGAAACAGAGATTAAAAAAGAAAAAAATAATTAAAATAAATGAGGAAAGACTCAGAGGCCTCTGGGACAATGGTAAACGTCCCAACATTTGAATCATAGGAGTCCCAGAAGAAGAAGACAAATAGAAAGACCATGAGAAAACACTCGAGTCGATAATAGTTGAAAACTTCTCTAAAATGAGGAAGGAAATAAACACCCAAGTCCAAGAAACCCAGAGAGTCCCAAACAGGATAAGTGCAAGACAAACCACTCCAAGACACATATTAATCAAATTAACAAAGATCAAACACAAAGAACAAATATTAAAAGCAGCAAGGAGAAAACAACAAATAACACGCAAAGGGATTCCCATAAGGATAACAGCTGATCTTTCAATAGAAACTCTTTAGGCCAGAAGGGAATGGCAAGACATACTTAAAGTGATGAAAGAAGAAAACTTACAGCCCAGATTACTGTACCCAGCAAGGATCTCATTCAAATATGAAGGAGAAATCAAAAGCTTTCAGTTCAGTTCAGTCACTCAGTAGTGTCCGACTCTTTGCGACCCCATGAATCACAGCACACCAAGCCTCCCTGTCCATCACCAACTCCCGGAGTTGATTCAGACTCACGTCCATAGAGTCAATGATGCCATCCAGCCATCTCATCCTCTATCGTCCCCTTATCCTCCTGCCCCCAATCCCTCCCAGCATCAGAGTCTTTTCCAATGAGTCACTCTTCGCATGAGGTGGCCAAAGTACTGGAGTTTAAGCTTTAGCATCATTTCTTCCAAAGAAATCCCAGGGCTGATCTCCTTCAGAATGGACTGGTTGGATCACCTTGCAATCCAAGGGACTCGCAAGAATCTTCTCCAACACCACAGTTCAAAACCATCGATTCTTCGGCACTCAGCCTTCTTCACAGTCCAACTCTCACATCCATACATGACCACAGGAAAAATCATAGCCTTGACTAGACCAACCTTTGTTGGCAAAGTAATGTCTCTGTTTTTGAATATGCTATCTAGGTTGGTCATAACTTTCCTTCCAAGGAGTAAGCGTCTTAATTTCATGTCTGCAGTCACCATCTGCAGTGATTTTGGAGCCCCCAAAAAGAAATTCTGACACTGTTTCCACTGTTTCCCCATCTATTTCCCATGAAGTGATGAGACCAGTTGTCATGATCTTCATTTTCTGAATGTTGAGTTTTAAGTCAACGTTTCACTCTCCTCTTTCACCTTCATCAAGAGGCTTTTTAGTTCCTCTTCACTTTCTGCCATAAGGGTGGTGTCATCTGCATATCTGAGGTTATTGATATTTCTCCCAGCAATCTTGATTCCAGCTTGTGCTTCTTCCAGCCCAGCGTTTCTCATGATGTACTCTGCATATAAGTTAAATAAACTGGGTGACAGTATACACTCTTGACGTACCCCTTTTCCTATTTGGAACCAGTCTGTTTTTCCATGTCCAGTTCTAACTGTTGCTTCCTGACCTGCATATAGGTTTCTATAGAGGGAAGTCAGGTGGTCTGGTATTACCATCTCTTTCAGAATTTTCCACAGTTGACAAGCAAAAGCTGAGAGAATTCAGCACCACCAAATCAGCTCTCCAAGTGCTATAGGATTTTCTCTAGACAGAAAACACAGAAAGGTATATAAACTCAAACCCAAAACAACATAGTAATTGGAAATGGGACCATACTTATCAATAATTACCTTAAATGTAAATGGGTTGAATGCCCAACCAAAAGACAAAGACTGGCTGAATGGATACAAAAATAAGACCCCTATACATGCTGTCTACAACAGACCTACCTCAAAACAAGGGACACATACAGACTGAAAGTGAAATGCTGGAAAATTTATTTCATGCAAATTGAGACCAAAAGAAAGCAGGAGTAGCAATATTCATATCAGATAAAATAGACTTTAAAACAAAGGCTGTGACAAGAGACAAAGAAGGACACTACATAATGATCAAAGGATCAATCCAAGAAGAAGATATAACAATTATAAATATATATGCACCCAACATAGGAGCACTGCAATATGTAAGACAAATGCTAACAAGTATGAATGGTGAAATTAACAATAACACAATAATAGTGGGAGACTTTAATACCCCACTCAGACCTATGGATAAATCAACTAAACAGAAAGCTAACAAGGAAACACAAACTTTAAATGATACAATAGACCAGCTAGACCTAATTGATATCTATAGGACATTTCACCCCAAAACAATGAATTTCACCTTTTTCTCAAGCACACATGGAACCTTCTCCAGGGTAGATCACATCTTGGGCCATAAATCTAATCATGGTAAATTAAAAAAAAAATTGAAATCATTCCAAGCATCTTTTCTGACCACAATGCAGTAAGATTGAATCTCAATTACAGGAGAAAAACTATTAAAAAAATTCCAACCTATGGAGGCTGAATAACACACTACTGAATAACCAACAAAACACAGAAAAAATAAAACTATGCATAGAAACGAATGTAAATGAAAACACAACTGAAAAACTATAGGACACTGTAAAAGCATTGCAAAGGGAAAGGTTCATAGCAATACAGGCTTACTTCAAGAAACAAGAAAAAAGTCAAATAAATAACCTAACTCTACACCTAAAGCAACTAGAAAAGGAAGAAATGAAGAAACCCATGGTTAGTAGAGGGAAAGAAATCTTAAAAATTAGGGCAAAAATAAATGCAAAAGAAACAAAAGAGACCATAGCAATATCAACAAAGCCAAAAGCTGGTTCTTTGATAGGATAAATACAATTGACAAACCATTAGCCAGACTCATCAAGAAACAAAGGGAGAAAAATCAAATCAACAAACTAGAAATGAAAATTGATAGATCACAACAAACAACACAGAAATACAAAGGATCATAAAATAGTACTATCAGCAATTATATGCCAATAAAATGTACAACGTGGAAGAAATGGACAAATTCTTAGAAAAGTACAACTTTCCAAAACTGGACCAGGAAGAAATAGAAAATCTTAACACCCATCACAAGCATGGAAATTGAAACTGTAATCAGAAATCTTCCAGGAAACAAAACCCCAGGTCCAGGTGGATTCACAGCTGAATTCTACCAAAAATTTAGAGAAGAGCTAACACCTATCTTACTCAAACTCCTCCAGAAAATTTCAGAGGAAGGTAAACTTCCAAACTCATTCTATGAGGCCATCATCACCCTAATACCAAAACCTGACAAAGATGCCACAAAAAAAGAAAACTACAGGCCAATATCACTGATGAACATAGATACAAAAGTCCTTAACACAATCCTAGCAAACAGAATTCAACAACACATTAAAAAGATCATGCATCATGACCAAGTGGGCTTTATCTCAGGGATGCAAGGATTCTTCAATATCTGCAAATCAATCAGTGTAATATACCACATTAACAAATTGAAAAATAAAAACCATATGGTTATCTCAATAGATGCAGATAAGGCCTTTGACAAAATTGAACATCCATTTATGATCAAAACTCTCCAGAAAGCAGGAATAGAAGGAACAAGCTTCAACATAATAAAAGCTATATATGACAAACCCACAGCAAACATTATCCTCAATGGTGAAAAATTGAAAGCATTCCCCCTAAAGTCAGGGACAAGACAAGATTGCCCACTTTCATCACTACTATTCAACATAGTTTTGGAAGTTTTGGCCACAGCAATCAGAGCAGAAAAATAAATAAAAGAGATCCAAATTGGAAAAGAAGAAGTAAAATTCTCACTATTTTCAGATGACATGATCCTCTACACAGAAAACCCTAAAGACTCCACCAGAAAATTACAAGAGCTAATCAACGAATATAGCGAAGTTGCAGGATATAAAATCAACACACAAAACTCCCTTGCATTCCTATACACTAACAATGAGAAAACAGAAAGAGAAATTAAGAAACCGATTCCATTCACCATTGCAAAGAAAAGAATAAAATACTTAGGATTATATCTACCTAAAGAAACAATAGACCTATATATAGAAAACTATAAAACACTGGTGAAATAAATCAAAGAGGACACAAATAGATGGAAAACTATACCATGTTCATGGATCAGAAGAATCAATATAGTGAAAATGAGTATACTACCCAAAGCAATCTATAGATTCAGTGCAATCGCTATCAAGCTACCAATGGTATTTTTCAGAGAACTAGAACAAATAATTTCACAATTTGTATGGAAATACAGAAAAACTCGAATACCCAAAGCAATCTTGAGAAAGAGGAATGGAACTGGAGGAATCAACCTGCCTGACTTCAGGATCTACTACAAAGCCACAGTCATCAGAACAGTATGGTACTGGCACAAATACAGAAATATAGATCAATGGAACAAAATAGAAAGCCCAGAGATAAATACATGCGCCTATGAACACCTTATCTTTGCCAGAGGAGGCAAGAATATACAATGGAGAAAAGACCATATCTTTAACAAATGGTGCTGGAAAACCTGGTCAACCACTTGTAAAAGAATGAAACTAGAACACTTTCTAACACCATACACAAAAATAAACTCAAATGGATTAAAGATCTAAATGTAAGACAAGAAACTGTAAAACTCCTAGAAGAGAACATAGGCAAAATACTCTTTGACATACATCACAGCAGGATCCTCTATGACCCACCTCCCAGAATATTGGAAATAAAAGCAAAAATAAACAAATGGGACCTAATTAAACTTAAAAGCTTCTGCACCAGAAAGGAAGCTATAAGCAAGGTGAAAAGACAGCCTTAAGAATGGGAGAAAATAATAGCAAACAAAACAACTGACAAAGCATTAATCTCAAAACTATACAAGCAATTCCTTCAGCTCAATTCCAGAAAAATAAACAACCTAATCAAAAAATCGGCCAAAGAACTAAACACATTTCTACAAAGAATACATATATATGGCTAACAAACACATGAAAAGATGCTCAACATCATTCATTATCAGATAAAGGCAAATCAAAACCACAATGAGGTACCATTTCATGCCAGTCAGAATGGCTGCAATCCAAAGTCTACAAGCAATAAATGCTGGAGAGGGTGTGGAGAAAAGGGAACCCTCTTACACTGTTGGTGGGAATGCAAAATAGTACAGCCATGATGGATAACAGTGTGGAGATATCTTGCTGCTGCTACTGCTAAGTCACTTCAGTCGTGTCTGACTCTGCGCGACCCCATAGATGGCAGCCCACCAGGCTTCCCTGTCCCTGGGATTCTCCAGGCAAGAACACTGGAGTGGGTTGCCATTTCCTTCTCCAAGGCAGGAAAGTGAAAAGTGAAAGTGAAGTTGCTCAGTCATGTCCGACCCTCAGCGACCCCATGGACTGCAGCTTACCAGGCTCCTCCATCCATGGGATTTTCCAAGCAAGAGTACTGGAGTGGGGTGCCATTGCCTTCTCCGCCAATACAGTATACTATCGTATACATATGGAATTTAGAAAGATAGTAACAATAACCCTGTATGTGAGACTGCAAAAGAGACACAGATGTGTAGAACAGTCTTTTGGACTCTGGGGGAGAGGGAGAGGGTGGGATGATTTAGGAGAATGGCATTTGAACATGTATAATATCATATATGAAATGAATTGCCAGTCCAAGTTTGATGCATAATACTGGTTGCTTGGGGCTGGTGCACTAGGATGACCCAGAGGGATGATACCGGGAGGGAGGAAGGAGCGGGGTTCAGGATGGGGAACACGTGTATACTTGTGGCAGATTCATGTTGATGTATGGCAAAACCAATACAATATTGTAAAGTAATTAACCTCCATTAAAATAAATAAATTTATATAACATAAAATAAAGAAAACTGTGGTACATATACACAATGGAATATTACTCAGCCATTAAAAAGAATACATTTGAATCAGTTCTAATGAGTTGGATGAAACTGGAGCCTATTATACAGAGTGAAGTAAGCCAGAAAGAAAAACACCAATACAGTATGCTGCTGTTGCTGCTGCTAAGTTGCTTCAGTCGTGTCCAACTCTGTGCAACCCCACAGACAGCAGCCCACCAGGCTCCTCTGTCCCTAGGATTCTCCAGGCAAGAACATTGGAGTGGGTTTCCATTTCCTTCTCCAAAGCATGAAAGTGAAAAGTGAAAGGGTAGTTGCTCAGTCATGTCTGACTCTTAGCAACCCAATGGACTGGAGCCTACCAGGCTCCTCCATCCATGGGATTTTCCAGGCAAGAGTACTGGAGTGGGGTGTCATTGCCTTCCCTGCCAATACAGTATATATATATATATATATATATATATATATATATATATGGAATTTAGAAAGATGGTAACGATCACCCTGTATGCGAGCAAAAGAGACACAGATGTATAGAACAGTCTTTTGGACTCTGTGGGAGAGGGCGAGGGTGGGATGATTTGGGAGAATGGCATTGTAACATGTATAATATCATATGTGAAATGAATTGGCATTCCAGGTTTGATGCATGATATAGGGTGCTCGGTGCTGGTGCACTGGGATGACCCAGAGGGATGGTATAGGGAGGGATGTGGGAGGGGGGTTCAGGAAGGGGAACACATGTACACCCGTGGGGGATTCATGTCAATGTATGGCCAAATCAATACAATATTATAAAGTAATTAGCCTCTAATTAAAATAATTAAATTTATATTTTAAAATATAAAAAAGTCTAGTCTGATAGTTATTATCTTTTAGCTCAATATGTTAAATCAAGAAGTCTGACATATTTTCACAGATTCATTTCTATAGTTCTATATCTGTTTTTATTTTTAATATGTTTTTATTTTGAATCTGTCCTCTTTTCTTGTCTTTTAAGAAGATTTTTGTCTGTTTCACCCTTCCGAAATTTTGGAAATTTTCATTTCTGTCATTGCTACAGAAATTTTCACATGTGAATCCTATTTATTATTTAAAAGAATATTTGTTTCTGTTTCTGTAATAGTCCATAAAGTTTAAGGGGCATAACCTTCACTGATGATGCCACTGGTTTAGGTCTTTGGGGTGGTAGCAGCAGATATTGTAACAAGAAGTTTATAGAATATAGTAAAGAGGGATTCAATTACTGTGAACAACAATTTATGATAGATCAGTAAGTTCCAAAAAATAGACTTCTTTATTTCAATAAGAATCTTGGAATTCTAACCTGGTTGACCTCAAATAAAAGCACTTCACTTCTAGAGATAAGGTGGTCCCAGGTGATATATTGGTCTCCATGGGAACAAGGACTCACACTATGTTTATCTCCACAGTTCCTAAATGCACAGCTAAAATAGACATTTTTGATGACAGAATCCTTTCTTTCTTTTTTTATTCTTATTATACCCAAATGTAAGCCCATGGAATATAGTTTCCCTACCAGTACAGTGTAACCAAAATAACACCATATCTCTAGTAGACATGCATATATTAAGGTCACCATAACAAACAAACAAACAAACAAAACAGCAGCAACAAAAAAAATAGACATTAGGAAGCATTTCTTCTCAATTTACTTGTTTAGCTTCGGAATAGATATATGTTGGACACTGGCAACAGATGTTCATAAATTACTTAGATGATGACTTCAACTGTACCTCCTGTTTCAGATTCAGTAATTTGACTAAAAGCTCATGTCAAAGTCAGAGGATTCAAGTCTCTGAGACAAAGAGTACATACCCTCCCAAGTGAAAAACAAGGTGATAAATTTACCATTATGAAGATACTCAGTGATTGCCAGCAATATACCATCAAGTCAGAATGATATCTAAGAGGTTAAGTTTGAACAAATCTCATTGGATTAAGAAATGTTCATGAGGACAGGAGGAGCTAATATGGCAGAGGAGTAGGATGGGGAGAACACTTTCTCCCCCACAAATTCTTCAAAAGAACATTTAAATGCCGAGTAAATTCCACAGAACAACTTCTGAATGCTGGTAGAGGACATCAGGCACCCAGAAAAGCAACCCAAGTCTTCGAAAGGAGGTAGGAAAAAATATATAAGACAAAAAAAGGGACAAAAGAGGGAGGGACGGAGTTCCGTCCCGGGAAGGGAGTCTTAAAAAGAGAGAAGTTTCCAAACACCAGGAAACCTTCTCACTGCCGAATCTGTGCCGAGCCTTGGAAGCACAGAGGGCAACATAACAGGGAGGAAAAATAAATAAACAATTAAAACCCACACATTGCGAGCCCTATGGTAACTCCCCCAGTGGGGAAGCAGCGCAGACGCCTGCATCCGCCATTAGCAAGCGGGGGCTGGGCAGGGAGGCGCGGCGCGGGCTGCATCGCAAGGATCTGGCCTGAATATTCCGAGCGCTATCTGAGCAAAATAATTTGGGCTAGCAAACCAGACTCTGGGATATCTACCACGCGAAAAGCCAGGCCTAACCTAAGACACTGCCAGGCCCCTGCACGGAACAAAGGACTGAACAGAGATAGCCGGCGGCAGGCCATCCCCCTCCGGTGACAGGCAGCCAGAGCCGGAAGGGGACAATCACAGCCCCAGAGAGACATTATCTATAAAACTGTAAGCAGGCTTCTTTGCTAACTAAAACTTCTTGGGGGTCTGGACGGTCAACATCTGCCTGAGAAGGTGCGCCAGTGCACACCTAGATAACCGAGAGGCGGGGAGGCGATAAGTCGCAGCAATCGTGCATGCCAAACACCTCATCACCTGAGCTGCTCAGATCTGGGAAGGGCACAAAACGCAGGCCCAACCGAGAGTCTGCGCCTCTGAGGACTACCCGAGTGCCTGAACCTGAGGGGCTTGGACCTGGGAAGTGCAGACAGCCCAGGGCCGGCCACGGATGGTTCCCGGCGGAGCAACCTAGAGCTTGAGCAGCGTGGGCAGGGAGGCTACACGCGCCATGAATGGAGGGGTAGACCCAGTGTGGCTGAGGCACTGCGAGCACACGCCAGTGTTATTTGTTTGCAGCATCCCTCCCTCCCTCCCCTCAGCGCAACTGAACAAGTGAGCCTAAGGAAAAAAAAAAAGTGTCCTCCACCGTCCCCTTTGTGTCAGGGCAGAAACCAGACACTGAAGAGACCAGAAAACAGAAGAAGCTATAACAGAGGGAACCGCCTTGGAAGCTACAGGCAATAGATTAAAACCCTGTGGTTAGTACCAACTACATAGGAAGGGGCCTATAGATCTTGAGAAATATAAGTCGGACCAAGGAACTAGCCAAAAATGAACTGAAACCACAATACTCACAACAAAACCGGAGAAAATCCTAGATATATTTTTACGATCATTCTTTTTTTTTAATTTTTTTTAAAAAATTTTAAGTCCTCTATTATTCCTTTAATTTTCACTTTTATAACTGATTACTTTGCAAAAAAAAAAAAAAAAACCCTATATTTTTTAAGCAAACTTCATATATATATTTTTTATAATTTTTTTGGCTTTTTTTTCCTTCTTTTCTTTAACATTGTATTTTTGAAATTCCAAACTCTACTCTAGATTTTTAATTTTAGCTTTTTGGTATTTGTTATCAGTTTTGTACCTATAGTTTTTGTTTTTTTTTTATAATTTCTGTGACCCTTTTTTTCTTTTTCTTTTTCTCTGTTTCTTTCTCTTCTTCTTTTAAATAACATTGTATATCTGAAATTCCAAACTCTACTCTAGATTTTTAATTTATGCTTTTTGGTATTTGTTATCAATTTTGTACCTGTATTTTCTTTATAAATTATGCGACTTTGTTTGTTCTTGTTTGTTTGTTTTTCTCTCTCTTTCTTTTTCTTCTTCTTTTTTTAACATTGTATTTTTGAAATTCCAAACTCTACTCTAGATTTTTAACTTTTGCTTTTTGGTATTTGTTATCAATTTTGTACCTGTATTTTCTTTATAATTTTTGCGACCTTGTTTGTTTTTGTTTGTTCATTTTTTCTCTTTCTTTTCCTTCTTCTTTTCTTTAACATGGTATTTGAAATTCCAAACTCTACTCTAGATTTTAATTTTTGCTTTTATGTATTTGTTACCAATTTTGTACCTTTGAGAACCCAAACTTCAGTACCCACTTTTCACTAGGGAGCAGGATTACTGGCTTAACTGCTCTCTCTCCCTTTGGACTCTCCTTTTTCTCCACCAGGCCGCCTATGTCTCCTCCCTAACCCCTATCTACTCTACCCAACTCTGTGAATTTATGTGTGTTCCGGACGGTGGAGAACACTTAGGGAACTGATTACTGGATGGATCTGTCTCTCTCCTTTTCATTCCCCCTTTTATTCCTCCTGGCCACCTCTGTCACCTTCCTCCTTCTTCTCTTCTCTGTATAACTCCGTGAACAACTCTGAGAGGTCCAGTTGTGGAGTGCACATAAGGAAGAGATTACTGGCTAGCCCACTCTCTCCTCTATTGATTCCACCTCATTTCATTCGGGTCACCTCTAACTCCCTCCTCCCTCTTCCCTTCTCCATATAATGCTATGAACCTCTCTGGGTAACCCTCATGGTAGAGAAACTTTTCATCTTTAATGTAGATGTTTTATCAACGGTGCTGTATAGAAGGAGAAGCTCTGAAACTACGGTAAAAATAAGACTGATAACTGGAAGCAGGAGGCTTAAGTCCAAACCCTGACTCCAGGGAGCTCCTGATTCCAAGGAACATTAATTGACAGGAGCTCATCAAATGCCTCCATACCAGAACTGAAACCAACTACCACACAAGGGCCAACAAGTTTCAGGGCAAGACATACCAAGCAAATTCTCCAGCAACAAGGAATACAGCCTTGAGCTCCAAGATACAGGCAGCCCAGTCACCCCAAAACCATAGACATCCCATAACTCATTACTGGACATATCATTGCACTCCAGAGAGAAGAAATACAGCTCCACCCACCAGAACACCGACACAAGCTTCCCTAACCAAGAAACCTTGACAAACCACCTGTACAAACCCACACAGAGCGAGGAAACGCCACAATAAAGAGAACTCCACAAACTGCCAGAATACAGAAAGGACACCTCAAACTCAGCAATTTAAATAAGATAAAGATACAGAGGAATACCCAGCAGATAAAGGAACAGGATAAATGTCCACCAAACCAAACCAAAGAGGAAGAGATAGGGAATCTACCTGATAATGAATTCCGAATAATGATAGTGAAATTGATCCAAAATCTTGAAATCAAAATGGAATCATAGATAAATAGCCTGGAGACAAGGATTGAGAAGATGCAAGAAAGGTTTAACAAGGACCTAGAAGAAATAAAAGAGAGTCAATATATAATGAATAATGCAATAAATGAAATTAAAAACACTCTGGAGGCAACAAATAGTAGAATAATAGAGGCAGAAGATAGGATTAGTGAATTAGAAGATAGAATGGTAGAAATAAATGAATCAGAGAGGATAAAAGAAAAACGAATTAAAAGAAATGAGGACAATCTCAGAGACCTCCAGGACAATATTAAACGCTACAACATTCCAATCATAGGGGTCCCAGAAGAAGAAGACAAAAAGAAAGACCATGAGAAAATACTTGAAGAGATAATAGTTGAAAACTTCCCTAAAATGGGGAAGGAAATAATCACCCAAGTCCAAGAAACCCAGAGAGTCCCAAACAGGATAAACCCAAGTGAAACACCCAAGACACATATTAATCAAATTAAAAAAGATCAAACGCAAAGAACAAATATTAAAAGCAGTAAGGCTAAAACAACAAATAACACACAAGGGAATTCCCATAAGGATAACAGCTGATCTTTCAATAGAAACTCTTCAAGCCAGGAGGGAATGGCAAGAGATACTTAAAGTGATGAAAGAAAGTAACCTACAGCCCAGATTATTGTACCCAGCAAGGATCTCATTCAAATATGAAAGAGAAATCAAAAGCTTTTCAGACAAGCAAAAGATGAGAGAATTCAGCACCACCAAACCAGCTCTCCAACAAATACTAAAGGATATTCTCTAGACAGGAAACACAAAAACGGTGTATAAAATTGAACCCCAAACAATAAAGTAAATGGCAACGGGGTCATACTTATCAGTAATTACCTTAAACGTAAATGGGTTGAATGCCCCAACCAAAGACAAAGACTGCCTGAATGGATACAAAAACAAGACCCCTACATATGTTGTCTACAAGAGACCCACCTCAAAACAGGGGACACATGCAGACCGAAAGTGAAGGGCTGGAAAAAAATTTTCCATGCAAATAGGGACCAAAAGAAAGCAGGCATAGCAATAATATCAGATAAAATAGACCTTAAAACAAAGGCTGTGTAAAGAGACAAGGATGGACACTACATAATGACCAAAGGATCAATCCAAGAAGAAGATATAACAATTATAAAAATATATGATCCCAACACGGGAGCACCGCAATATGTAATACAAATGCTAACAAGTATGAAAGGAGAAATTAGCAATAACACAATAATAGTGGGAGACTTTAATACCCCACTCACACCTATGGATAGATCAACTAAACAGAAAATTAACAAGGAAACACAAACTTTAAATGATGCAATAGACCAGTTAGACCTAATTGTTATCTATAGGACATTTCATCCCAAAACAATGAATTTCACCTTTTTCTCAAGCGCACATGGAACCTTCTCCAGGACAGATCACATCCTGGGCCATAAAGCTAGCCTTGGTAAATTCAAAAAAATAGAAATCATTCCAAGCATCTTTTCTGACCACAATGCAGTAAGATTAGATCTCAATTACAGGAGAAAAACTATTAAAAATTCCAACATATGGAGGCTAAAAAACACGCTGCTGAATAACCAACAAATCACAGAAGAAATCAAAAAAGAAATCAAAATTTGCATAGAAACGAATGAAAATGAAAACACAACAACCCCAAACCTATGGGACACTTTAAAAGCAGTCCTAAGGGGAAAGTTCATAGCAATACAGGCATACCTCAAGAAACAAGAAAAAAAGTCAAATAAATAACCTAACTCTACACCTAAAGCAACTAGAAAAGGAAGAAATGAAGAACCCCAGGGTTAGCAGAGGGAAAGAAATCTTAAAAATTAGGGCAAAAATAAATGCAAAAGAAACAAAAGAGACCATAGCAAAAATCAAAGCCAAAAGCTGGTTCTTTGAAAGGATAAATAAAATTGACAAACCATTAGCCAGACTCATCAAGAAACAAAGGGAGAAAAATCAAATCAATAAAATTAGAAATGAAAATGGAGAGATCACAACAGACAACACAGAAATACAAAGGATCATAAGAGAGTACTATCAACAATTATATGCCAATAAAATGGACAACCTGGAAGAAATGGACAAATTCTTAGAAAAGTACAAGTTTCCAAAACTCGATCAGGAAGACATAGAAAATCTTAACAGACCCATCACAAGCATGGAAATTGAAACTGTAATCAAAAATCTTCCAGCAAACAAAAGCCCAGGTCCAGAAGGCTTCACAGCTGAATTCTACCAAAAATTTAGAGAAGAGCTAACACCTATCCTGCTCAAACTCTTCCAGAAAATTGCAGAGGAAGGTAAACTTCCAAACTCATTTTATGAGGCCACCATCACCCTAATACCAAAACCTAACAAAGATCCCACAAAAAAAGAAAACTACAGGCCAATATCACTGATGAACATAGATGCAAAAATCCTTAACAAAATTCTAGCAATCAGAATCCAACAACACATTAAAAAGATCATACACCATGACCAAGTGGGCTTTCTCCCAAGGATGCAGGGATTCTTCAGTATCCACAAATCAATCAATGTAATACACCACATTAACAAATTGAAAAATAAAAACCATATGGTTATCTCAATTAGATGCAGAGAAAGCCTTTGACAAAATTCAACATCCATTTATGATAAAAACTCTCCAGAAAGCAGAAATAGAAGGAACAAGCTTCAACATAATAAAAGCTATATATGACAAATCCACAACAAACATCCTCAATGGTGAAAAATTGAAAGCATTTCCTCTAAAGTCAGGAACAAGACATGGGTGCCCACTTTCACCGTTACTATTCAACATAGTTTTGGAAGTTTGGGCCACAGCAATCAGAGCAGAAAAAGAAATAAAAGGGATCCACATTGGAAAAGAAGTAAAACTCTCACTATTTGCAGATGACATGATCCTCTACATAGAAAACCCTAAAGACTCCACCAGAAAATTACTAGAGCTAATCAATGACTATAGTAAAGTTGCAGGATATAAAATCAACACACAGAAATCCCTTGCATTCCTATACACTAATAATGAGAAAACAGAAAGAGAAATTAAGGAAACAATTCCATTCACCATTGCAACAGAAAGAATAAAATACTTAGGAATATATCTACCTGCAAAACTAATACAGTTATGTAAAGTTTAAAAATAAAATAAAATTAAAAAAAAAAGAAACTAAAGACCTATATAGAAAACTATAAAACACTGGTGAAAGAAATCAAAGAGGACACTAATAGATGGAGAAATATACCATGTTCATGGATTGGAAGAATCAATATAGTGAAAATGAGTATACTACCCAAAGCAATTTATAAATTCAATGCAATCCCTATCAAGCTACCAATGGTATTCTCCACAGAGCTAGAACAAATAATTTCACAATTTGTATGGAAATACAAAAAACCTCGAATAGCCAAAGCTATCTTGAGAAAGAAGAATGGAACTGGAGGAATCAACCTACCTGACTTCAGGCTCTATTACAAAGCCACAGTTATCAAGACAGAAATCAAGGCACAAAGACAGAAATATTGATCAATGGAACAAAATAGAAAGCCCAGAGATAAATCCACACACATATGGACACCTTATCTTTGACAAAGGAGGAAAGAATATACAATGGATTAAAGACAATCTCTTTAACAAGTGGTGCTAGGAAATCTGGTCAACCACTTGTAAAAGAATGAAAGTAGAACACTTTCTGACACCATACACAAAAATAAACTCCAAATGGATTAAAGATCTAAACGTAAGACCAGAAACTATAAAACTCTTAGAGGAGAACATAGGCAAAACACTCTCTGACATACATCACAGCAGGATCCTCTATGACCCACCTCCCAGAATATTGGAAATATAGAACAGTCTTATGGACTCTGTGAGAGAGGGAGAGGGTGGGAAGATTTGGGAGAATGGCATTGAAACATGTAAAATATCATGTATGAAACGAGTTGCCAGTCCAGGTTCGATGCACGATACTGGATGCTTGGGGCTGGTGCACTGGGACGACCCAGAGGGATGGAATGGGGAGGGAGGAGGGAGAAGGGTTCAGGATGGGGAACACATGTATACCTGTGGCAGATTCATTTTGATATTTGGCAAAACTAATACAATTATGTAAAGTTTAAAAATAAAATAAAATTAAAAAAAATAAAAAATAAAAGCAAAAATAAACAAATGGGACCTAATTAAACTTAAAAGCTTCTGCACAACAAAGGAAACTATTAGCAAGGTGAAAAGGCAGCCTTCAGAATGGGAGAAAATAATAGCAAATGAAGCAACTGACAAACAACTAATCTCAAAAATATACAAGCAACTCCTACAGCTCAACTCCAGAAAAATAAATGACCCAATCAAAAAATGGGCCAAAGAACTAAATAGACATTTCTCCAAAGAAGACATACAGATGGCTAACAAACACATGAAAAGATGCTCAACATCACTCATTATCTGAGAAATGCAAATCAAAACCACTATGAGGTACCATTTCACGCCAGTCAGAATGGCTGTGATCCAAAAGACTACAAGCAATAAATGCTGGAGAGGGTGTGGAGAAAAGGGAACCCTCTTACACTGTTGGTGGGAATGCAAACTAGTACAGCCACTATGGAGAACAGTGTGGAGATTCCTTAAAAAACTGGAAATAGAACTGCCTTATGATCCAGCAATCCCACTGCTGGGCATACACACTGAGGAAACCAGAAGGGAAAGAGACACGTGTATCCCAATGTTCATCGCAGCACTGTTTATAATAGCCAGGACATGGAAGCAACCTAGATGTCCATCAGCAGATGAATGGATAAGAAAGCGGTGGTACATATACACAATGGAGTATTACTCAGCCATTAAAAAGAATACATTTGAATCAGTTCTAATGAGGTGGATCAAACTGGAGCCTATTATACAGAGTGAAGTAAGCCAGAAAGAAAAACACCAATACAGTATACTAACGCATATATATGGAATTTAGGAAGATGTTAACAATAACCCTGAGTACGAGACAGCAAAAGAGACACTGATGTATAGATCAGTCTTATGGACTCTGTGGGAGAGGGAGAGGGTGGGGAGATTTGGGAGAATGGCATTGAAACATGTATAATATCATGTATGAAACGAGTTGCCAGTCCAGGTTTGATGCACGATACTGGATGCTTGGGGCTGGTGCACTGGGATGACCCAGAAGGAGGGTACAGGGAGGGAGGAGGGAGGAGGGTTCAGGATGGGGAGCACGGGTATACCTGTGGCGGATTCATTTCGATGTTTGGCAAAACTAAAACAATATTGTAAAGTTTAAAATTAAAAAAAAAAAAAGATTAAAAAATAAAAAATTAAAAAAAATTAAAAAGAAAAGAAATGTTCATGAAACTCTTGCCAAATCATTTATTTTCCCTCAGTCCACAACTGTGATCTTATGGGGAGTTGGCAGAGGAGGAAACGTGATTGCATCTGTTTGCATTTAGTTCTACAAGAAAATTTGGCACTGACTGAACATGGACTATTATAGCATTACAGCCTCAAACATGAATATTTCCAAAAGGAAAACTTCCGCCAATGCATTTGATTGTCTAGTTTGTATAGACCACAAGATGTCTAGATGTGTAGGTCTATTCCAGTTCGTGACATTTGGTTTCACTGAATGTTTAACTTTAGAAACCATAGAATAAAAGGCATGAAATAATTTTTTTTTCAGGTTCCATACTGTACAGAAACCAAACTAGTCCATCAAAAACCCACACATACAAGACAGATACAGATTTTTATGGCCAACATCTCAGCTGAGGTCCTAGTTCACAGCCAGCATCAACTTTCAGGCATGTAATTTAAGGTGATAAGCAATTTCAGCTGCCAGTTAATGAACTTATGAATTTTCTAAGCTGCAACCCCAGACATCACAGAGCAAAGATAAGCCATCTTCACTATGTCTAAATTCTTGATCCCAATCACAGAAACAAGGGCTAATTCAGTATTGCATAACTTTCATACATTTAGTTACATACTTCTATTTTAGTTTTTAAGTTTGGATTATTAATTTTACAATCTATTCTTAGTGTTACAGATTATTCAATAAAGATTGCAACCTGAACTAGAAGAGAAACTAGCATTGTCCAGAATGTTCAGGATTTGTATTTCCTTTTTGGGAGAGAAAGATGGAGACTATCTTTGTAGAAACATCTTGTTTGGTAAAAGCATAGAGATACTATTGGTTTTTGTAAGGAGGTCCAAATTTAACATAGAGGAGTGTTTATAAACAGTAGCAAAAGGAGTTAAATGTTGTACTCATGTACTTATTAGCCTCAGCTCAATAATCGACCTTTAAATGTTCTCTGAGATGCTGGGAATAAAATTTCACAATATTTTTCCTTTAGCAGATGACTTCCTATTAGTTTATGTCATTAAGAGCACACTAGAATAAGATTGGAAGTCCAAAAGAGAGAATTAGAAAATTAGCTATAAGATACTAGAGAATTTACATTTCAGTAATTAAGGATGCTTATTTAATATTAGTCTGATATTTTAAGAGAGCTTCTTTGGTAGCTCAGATGGTAAAGAATCTGCCTGGAATACTGGAGACCTAGTTCCAATCCCTGGGTCAAGAAGATCCCCTGGAGAAGGGAATGGCTACCCACTTCAGTATTCTGGTCTGGAGAATTCCATGGGCAGAGGAGCATGGTGGGCTACAGTCTATGGGTTTGCAAAGAGTCAGACACAACTGAATGACTAACACTTTCACTTTCATTTTAAGAATTGACAAAATAATTTTACTCAAATTTAGTAAACATCCACTTCCCACTACCCACCACCTACCATTTCCTATAAATTAAGCATTTCAAAGAAAGAAAGAAAGAATATATATATATATATATATATATATATATATATATATATATCTCACAGTCAAAATACAATGTCAAATTAAGGAATTCTTGAGACAGGTATGAGAAGAGCAAAGGGGAAAAATAAACATGAAAAAATCAAATTTCCCAAGCTAGAGAGATCTGAGAAAATGCTGAAGATTCTGTAGCCAGCTTTTGCAATCACTGTAAATCTATCCAAACATTTTTTTCTCATCAATTTTATTAAATATTTTCCCTATATAGCATATATTTTTAATATGGAGCTCAGTCAGTAAATAGAATTAATTTTCTCCACTTCCCTATGATTTGTGAACATTGCTCACCTCTTAAAAACACATTGTCTATATGTATAGATTTAATATGCTACTACAAAAACTCAGAATACAATGAATAAGGTAAGAAATAATTTGAAATACCCCAGTGTCATACATGGGTATGATGTGCTAGTTTAGTTTTCCTTACTGTATTTTTTGAGTGAGCAGTTTCTGAAATTGCCATATATGCATTTCATTAAAAAATACAATAAAGATGAAAGAAATATCACAGCACAGATTTATGAAGTAGTTTTAATTTTGATAGTCTGTTAATAAAAATGAAATTACTGTAAGATATTGGTTATCTTAGGGCATTTCTTAACACTAATTACTAAGTCACAATTTTCTCTGCACTACAAAAATATAGTTAAATAATTATTTTTATTTCTTTAGTATCATTTCACAAAAATTCAGCATTCTTTTTTCATTTTGCTGCTTAAATTATAAGAATAGTTGTTATTATAGTTAAAGTAAATTTTATGCCATAAGTTCAAATTTTCTCCTAGTTGTATCAGAATATGGTTTCCTATAAAATTACCTTAATTGAATTGAATGACTCTATCCCATTTCAGGATGGCAAGGATTTTGAAGCTAGGAAATTATTAGTCAATGGAGATATACAAGCATAAACTGGGATATCCTTTGATAAGAATACGGAGGAAAGAGGAAAATATAAGAGAATCAAAATAAGACTCAATGCAATTCATTATGGATAGAATATTTTATAACTCTAACTCAACTGGGATTCTACTTGTGAATAATGTACTACTAACACTAAAGTTAGCCAAATAATTTTATGGTAATCAAAATTTAAACTAAAGAGAATAGATTTAAATGATGTATAAGGCACACTTGTTCAAATATTCTTTTTAAAAAGTGAAATGGTTATTTCACTAATTCATTGATCATCACATCTAAGTGGCTGTACAATGAATTTTTAGGTTGAATCAGGAATAGTTTCTTCCTGAGACACTCACTTTGCAGAGTCTTAGAAAATTGTATATATTTGCCCAGGGAGTAGAGTGTGAGTCAGTGATGGAACCAATGGATCTTCAGATTAAAACAAATAAATAAAACAAGTATTCTGCAATTCTCACACAAGCAAACAAACATTTTCAATCATGGGAGTCATAGAGTCATTTATTTTATGTCTATGCCTAAGGGAAATTTGGTTGAGAAGAACAGAATGTGACTTATATGACAATGTAAGAATTAATTAGCCTTTGAATATTCTAAGAAATCGTGTTCCCAGAGGCATTTCTAAACAGAGCTTCACAAAAAGCCTCCCACCTTGCTGTCCAAGGTCACGTCCCTGGAGCTGTGGACATTGCCTATCTTAGCAGAGCTTCTATTCTGCTGACCGTTTTGTTTTTCTCTTATGCCACTTCATTTTCACAGATCATATACGCTCAGCCCCAAAAGTACACCCTAAAGTTCAGGTATTTAATCTCTTACTTCATACTGAAATCCATATGTTAATGGTTTCTTTCAAGTATATAAGACTTCAGAAAATCAAATTTTATAATATCTTAAGTAGTAGAAAGTAATAATAACAATAGTTTACTGAGAGATTATTTCATGCTTCAAATTTATAATTCCATCTCACAATAATGACATAAATGGCATTACCTCTATTGTGTTAATCTGGACTTCCCTGGTGGCTCAGAAGGTAAAGCGTCTGTCTACAATGTGGGAGACCCGGGTTTGATCCCTGGGTTGGGAAGATCCCCTGAAGAAGGAAATGGCAATCCACTCCAGGACTATTGCCTGGAAAATCCCATGGACAAAGGAGTCTGGTAGGCTACAGTTCATGGGGTCGCAAAGATTCGGACACGACTGAGCGACTTTACTTTACTTACTTTACTGTTATGTTAAGAAGAACATAAAGTAATTACCAAACTAATCAGAATCCGTTTTATTATTCACTCTCAGAAAGCACTCAATTGTTTTTCTCCTATTTACTAGCTGTTTGAACTAGTCACTTAACTTCTAGAGACTCATTTTTTTTTTAATCTTTTACCTAACAATATTCATTTATGTGTCCACCCTATCTTCTCATGGCTTGGTAGCTCATTTCTTTTTAATACTGAGGTGTATTACATTGTCTAAATGTGCCACGGTTTTGGGCTTCCCTGGTGCCTCAGCCAATGAAGAATCTGCCTGTAATGTGGGATACCTGTGTTCAGAAGATTCCCTGGAGAAGGGAATTGCAACCCACTCTAGTACTCTTGCCTGGAAAATCCCATGGATAGAGGAGCCTGGCAGGCTATAGTCCATGGGATTGCAAAGAATGGGACATAACTCTTTCACTTTATTTACTGAAGGGCATCTTAGATGCTTCAAGGTTTGGCAGTC
This sequence comes from Bubalus bubalis, assembly GCF_019923935.1. Lineage (NCBI taxonomy): Eukaryota > Metazoa > Chordata > Mammalia > Artiodactyla > Bovidae > Bubalus > Bubalus bubalis. The sequence goes on along the minus strand of NC_059160.1, from coordinate 120,071,681 downwards.
ATAAATGAAGTTGATATAAGCATCCATGTGCAAACAAATGTATTTTGCAGTCAGTTTGCTTGTTCTTTTCTAGATCACATTTGTCTTTTGCTGATTTTATTTACTTTTTTCCTAAGTGTATAAGGTAAGGTCTTTGGTTTTGACTTCCATTCACTTATCAGTTTTAGATAAGTAGGAGTGGGTGAATATTTACACATTTTAATTTAGTTCCTCAAGTTTTATGCAGAATGTTTTTAAAATCTGGTCAGTAGGTATAATATACGTTAGTCTGAATTTTTGCTTCTTCCTCTGTCTACACTAATTACTATTATTATTTTTCCCCCTAAGGGAAGTCAGGACAGTTGACCCAGAAACTACTTTAAAACATAACCTACATACTCGTATTTTTTGTTGCTGTTGTTGTTGCACAATTCATTTCTCAATGACTCTAGGGAATGTATATATGAAAGTTCTATCAGAAATTGTAAACGTTACATTAATTTTAGATTTCAACTTCTCCAGTACCACAGAATCAATATCAGTACATGATTTGACCCCTAAGTGCAATGTTTTTAATAAAATTATAATTAAAATATATTTGCTTATAATTCACTGATCCATTACATCTCATTACATAATGAAAGTCATTTATGACAAACCCATAGGAAACATCATGCTCAATGGTGAAAACGGAGAGTCTTTTTGCTAAATCAGAAATGAAACAAGCCTGCCCACTCTCACCACTTCTATTTAACATAGTGTTTGAAGTCCCACACAACAATCAGACTAGAAGAAGAAATAAAAGCTATCCACACTTAAAGTGAAGAAGTAAAAGTCACTCTTTGCAGATGACATAACTTTATATAGAAAACTCCAAAGTCTCTACCTTTAAAATATTAGAAAAATGAACTAGCAAAAGTTACCAGATTTAAGATTTGTATATACCTGTTGAATGTCTATACACTAATAATGAATTAACAAAGAGGGACAATATATATTTTTTAATTCCTGGTTAAAATCACATCAAAAAGAATAAACTATCTAGTAATAAACTTAATGAAGAAAGTAAAAAGCCTACACTCTGAAAAAGAAAAGAAAGAGAAAATGATGGGAGAAATTGTAGAAAATGCAAATAAATGAAAACACATCACAGGCTCTTGGATTAGAATAATTAATATTGTTAAAATGTCTATAATATTCAATATAATCTAGAAATATAGTACAATTCCTATCAAAATACCAATGAAATTTTTACAGAACTAGAACAAATAATTCTAAAATTCATATGAAACCAAAAGACCCCAAATTAACAAAGCAAACTTGAACAAAAACAAAAGCAAAAAAAACCCTGAAGGTATCACAATTCCACTCTTCATACAATATTCAAAGCAACAGTACATGAAATGCATGGTATTGATACAAAAACAGACATATGGATCAATGGAACATAACAGACAGCACAGAAATGAACCTATGGACACCTATGGGCAATTATCTTCCACATAAATGCCAAAAACAAATAATGGGGGGAAATATAGTTTCTTCTGCATTCCCTATCTGATATATCGTGGGATTTATGCTAATATTTAGTCTTTCTGATATATTATTAATAAATAAGGGGAATTTTATATACAAGAGAACAATATATACATTCATATTAAAAGGAAAATACAGAGTCTTTGAATTTAATTTCATAAATGTTAAATTACAGCTTAATTTGTCTCGGATTTATTATGAAAAACTTCAGGGGTACAAATAAATAGAAAGACATATAATTTTTGCCTCAGTCTAACAGGGAAAATGCAATTCACACACACACACACACACACAAAGTAGTATGGGGTTTGGATTATTTCATATACAGTAAAAGTACAGCTAAAAACCAATAAAAGGAAAAGAAAAGCAAAAAGGAAATACTTCTGGTCTATTTCAGTTCAATTCAGTCACTCAGTCGTGTCCGTCTCTTTGCGACCCCATGGACTGCAGCACGCCAGGCCTCTCTGTCCATCACCTACTCCCAGAGGCCACCCAAAACCATGTCCATTGAGTCGGTGATGCCTTCCAACCATCTCATCCTCTGTTGTCCGCTTCTCCTGCCCTCAATCTTTCCCAGTATCCCAGTCTTTTCCAATGAGTCAACTCTTCACATCAGGTGGCCAAAGTATTGGAATTTCAGCTTCAACATCAGTCCTTCCAATGAACACCCAGGACTGGTATCCTTTAGGATGGACTGGTTGGATCTCCTTGCAGTCCAAGGGACTCTCAAGAGTCTTCTCCAACATCACAGCTCAAAAGCATCAATTCTTTGGCACCCAGCTTCCTTCACAGTCCAACTCCAACATCCATACATGACCACTGGAAAAAAACATAGCCTTGACTAGACAGGCCTTTGTTGACAAAGTGATGTCTCTGATTTTTAATATGCTGTCTAGCTTGGTCATAACTTTCCTTCCAAGGAGTAAGCATCTTTTAATTTCATGGCTGCAGTCACCATCTGCAGTATTTTTGAGCCCCCCAAAATAAAGTCTGACACTGTTTCCACTGTTTCCCCATCTATTTCCCATGAAGTGATGGGACCAGATGCCATGATCTTTGTTTTCTGAATGTTGAGCTTTAAGCCAACTTTTTCACTCTCCTCTCCTTTTTCACTTTCATCAAGAGGCCCTTTAGTTCTTCTTCACTTTCTGCCATAAGGGTGGTTTCATCTTCATATCTGAGATTATTGATATTTCTTCCAGCAATCTTGATTCCAGCTTCTGCTTTCTCTAGCCCAGCATTTCTCATGATGTACTCTGCATATAAGTTAAATAAGCAGGGTGACAATATACAGCCTTGACATACTCCTTTTCCTATTTGGAACTAGTCTGTTCTATGTCCAGTTCTGACTGTTGCTTCCTGACCTGTATACAGGTTTCTCAAGAGGCAGGTGAGGTGGTCTGCTATTCCTATCTCCTTCAGAATTTTCCACAGTTTATTGTGATCCACACAGTCAAAGGCTTTGGCATAGTCAGTAAAGCAGAAATAGATGTTTTTCTGGAACTCTCTTGCTTTTTTGATAATCCAACAGATGTTGGCAATTTAATCTCTGGTTCCTTTGACTGTTCTAAAACCAGCTTGAACATTTGGAAGTTCACAGTTCATGTATTGCTGAAGCCTACTTGGAGAATTTTGAGCATTATTTTACTAGCGTGTGAGATGAGTGAAATTGTGCAGTAGTTTGAGAATTCTTTGGCATTGCCGTTCTTTGGGATTGGAATGAAAACTGACCTTTTCCAGTCCTGTCGCCATTGCTGAGTGTTCCAAATTTGCTGGCATATTGAATGCAGCACTTTCACAGCATCATCTTTCAGGATTTGGAATAGCTCAACTGGAATTCCATCACCTCCACTAGCTTTGTTTGTAGTGATGCTTCCTAAGGCCCACTTGACTTCACATTCCAGGATGTCTGGCTCTAGATGAATGATCACGCCATCATGATTATCTGGGTCATGAAGAACTTTTTTGTACTGTTCTCTCTGTATATTCTTGTCATCTCTTTTTAATATCTTCTGTTTCTGTTAGGTTCCTACCATTTCTGTCCATTACTGGTTTATTTATAGATCTGCAAAATATTCCTGAATAAGATAATATCTGAAATGTGAATAATATTTATGACATGAACCCTAAAACATAAGAGTGGAGGGATCCTAGTCAGAGAAAATAGAAGAAAAACAGTCATGGATTGCCAGATTTTAGGGTCAGTTTAGAGAATGTAAGGGTCCCAGTGTAGCTGGATAAAAGCTTCTAATGAGAGGGAATTGAGGGGTAAAAGATGAAGAAACAAGAAAGAATCTACTATGAGTTTATTATTGCCAAATCTGGTGCAAAGCACCTAGTATGAGTTTCTTGTAGCCATACCCCAAGCAAAATTTAACTGATGGTGGCCCAATTAATATTTAATTTTATGAAGCATAATATTATCTCATTTCATAGATATTCATTTTCAAAAACAATATAATTAGAACAAATTTCCAAGACAAAGGCATAAAACCAAACAAATTGAGAAGTCATCCAGGTTTCCTTGACTACCCAGTCTCTTTGTAACTCCATAATTTCTTTCAATGTGATGACTTATGAAATTAGATAGTTATACCTAATTTTCTAATGTATGAGTGAGAAGGTTGGATTTTATTCCAAGGAAAATAGGTTCCTCAGGAATTATTGGGCAGGTCAGTCATACAATAAGAGATGAGTTTTAGAAGGACAATTCTTGCATTCCTCCAGTGCTCACACACGAAACTAGCTGGGTTCTTTAAAGTGCATATTGTAGTCTGAATCACAGTAGCATGCTTCATTGGCTAACCTAATGTCAGGCATGAGAGATGGACTATAAAGAAATATGAGTGCCAAAAATTTATGCTTTCGAGCTGTGGTGTTGGAGAAGACTCTTGAGAGTCTCTTGGACATCAAGGAGCTCCAACCAGTCCATCCTAAAGAAAACAAATCCTGAATATTCATTGGAAGGATTGATGATGAATCTGGAACTCCAAAACTTTGGCCACCTGATGTGAAGAACTGACTCATTGGAAAAGACCCTGATGCTGGGAAAGATTGAAGGCAGGAGGAGAAGTAGACAGCAGAGGATGAGATGGTTGGATGGCATCATCGACTCAATGAACATGAGTTTGACTAAACTCCAGGAGTTGGTGATGGACAGGGAAGCCTGGTGTGCTGCAGTCCATGGGGTTGCAAAGAGTTGGACATGACTGAGGGACTGAACTGAATGCCGGAAGACATTTATTTCAATTCCTCAAAGAAATGGTATATGTTTTCTTCTAATACCTCAAAGGACACAGGTCCTAGAGATGAGACATGAATTCTAAATCATAATGAGTATCACCCTATTTACTTTAAATCTGAATGTGCCACTTTAGCCCATACCTTCCTCATGGTGATTTTCATCTCCATGTTTCTCAGGGTGTAGATGAGAGGGTTCAGCATGGGGGCAATCACAGTGTAAAACACAGCGATGTCCTTGTCCTTGTTCTTGCTCCCTGCAGGTAGAATGTAAGTATAGATACAGGGCACAAAGAATAAAACTACAACTGTTATGTGAGAACTACATGTTGAGAGAGATTTTTTTTGCTCTGCAGAAGAATGTGTTCTAAGGTTATATAATATGACTATATAAGAAGCTACTAGAACAAGAAATATGACAACCACCACCATTCCTGAATTTTCAATCACTAAGATACTCACAACATGAATATCTTTGCACACCAGTTTTAAAAGAGGCTTCACATCACATAGGTAGTGATCTATCTGATTAGGACCACAGAAAGGTAATTTGAGTACCATGAGAAGTAAAGCAATAGAATGCCAAAAACCCACAGCCCAGGCCAGGACCATCAACATGTCACACCTCTGTCTGTTCATGATGATCATGTAGTGCAGGGGCTTGACAATGGCGATATAGCGATCAAAACCCATGAACACCAAGATGAATATTTCCACACCTGCCAGCAAGTGGGCAGTGAAGAGCTGGGTCATAAAATTGTTATAGGAAATGTTTCTTCATGCTGCAGCTAAGTCCCTGATTAGCCTGGGGACCACAGTGGAGGTGTAGCTGAAATCCATGAAGGAGAGGTGACAAAGGAAGTAGTACATCAGTTGTTGCATTAGATGGCTGCAGGTGATGGTGAGAAAGATGATGAAATTCCCCATTAAGACAGCCAGATAACAGAGCAGGAACAAGAAGAGGAACAGTAACTCTATTTTCTTATTTTCCCACAACCCTATGAAAACAAATTCTGTGACATTGTTTTGGGTTTCCATGAAGTTGTGTACAGTTTGGAGGACACAACAGAAATTCAGTTCATCTAAAACAATAAAGAACATAATACATCTTTAATTTCATATTTAAAGTTTTGGATTATTGTACATTGGGCAAAGATGTAGGGCACAGAAAATTTACTATAAGCAATCTATTATTTGATATTAAGAGCAGCATATTTTGAACAATATTTAATACAATAATAATTATGTCTGGAACATAACAACCCAACCAAGAGGTGGTATTCTGATACTCATTTTATACTTGTAAAATAAAAGCAAGAGTTTTCAGTAATTTGCACCAAGTCATTAAGAGATTAAGTTGCAATCAAACTAAGATGAACCTGACCCTGATACCAGAGTTCATGTTCTTGGGAACTATGCAACAACATTCACTGATCACAGAAATTCCAGCTTTTGTCCATCTCTATAAAAAATATAAAGTCATTCTCCATCCCAGCCTTTAGTCATCTATGTAATGGCTATTTACATATTGAAGAAAATCTCTCCACTTCTCCATGTGCATGTAAATCATGTACAAAGTCCCAATTTCAGATGAATATTCAATGGAACTAAATATTATTTTTGAAAATTTTGAAAAATGCTTTTAGTCATAGCAGAGCATACCTGTATTAGTTGAAAATATTTTCAGTGACTCTCCTTGTAGTCATGTGTGATAAAGATTCAGAACATGGAGAGACTGGAAACAGAGAAGTTAACCACAATGTAAACCATCTGAATATAGGAAGAAATGTTATTGTTACATAAAAATCCACTTTGACCTTAATTTCAATAAATGTACGTTTCAGAGGTTTCTGTTGATACTCTTTAGAGCTAGTAATTTTTTTTTTTTTTGACATTGGGCGAACTCAACACAAGGAATGACTTATTTAGTTAAACACTAAGTGCCACCTTTTGGATGTTGTAAACCAAGGAGAACAGAGTGAGTATGTTGAAAAAATCAACTTTTACCCAAAACCAAATGTTCTCCACAGTAAAATCATTGTTTTAATCAAATACTGTTAATTGTAATGAGTTGTTGTTTAATGACATCATTGAGGAACAAAGTGACATGTTAGATAGACCCATCATCTAATGATACAGTCTCACAAGTCCTGTTTGATTTTTGTTGAGCACTAAACAGTTCACCTTCTCTAAGCCTTCTTCAACTGGTAAGTGAAATCAATACTGCTGGATCTATTTTCCTTACAGCAAGAACAGAAAGTAAAATTCATACCTAGTCTATATTTATGTGGAAGACTCTGATCACAAGATATAAACAAATTTAAAGACACTTTTTTATTAAAAATATAATAGAAATTATAGAAAAACTAGAGAACCAAAAGTGTAGAAAATGCAGCGCTTAGTTTAGCATCTTTTTTGGACAGCAGTACAAGCCTCAGCATCCCTTAATATTTGAACCAGTCATGCACTACTCACAGTGGCTCAGCAGAACTTTGGAAAATACAGACTCATGGAAAAAGATCCCTCAGTGCAGGCTTTATTCTTCTTCTGGACAAACTAACAAACAAAAAATAGACTGCCTTGTCCCTTTCTTTGTCCCTTCCTGTTCTCTCTCACACTCTCTCTCCCTGCATCCAGCCCACACACATACCACCCTCACCCAAATACATATTTAGATACCAAGGATTTTGGGAGTGAAGGAAGAACATTGAGTCCAACTTTTCACATACCTTTCAGTTAAGGTGTTTCTTCCCAAAATTCCTCCTTCAAACTTTAAATTCTTAAAAAAAAAATCAGTGAGGAATAGTTTCAAAAGATATATCAAACTACAGTTTGAAAGAGAAAAAAACACTTAAATAAGCATATTAAGAAAGGGGATTTATAATTAAGGTCATGATTGTATATGGACAGTGTAAAAACCCATCAAGGGCAATTTGATAAAATTGTTATCAACATTTTAAGTGTTTATCATATTAATAATAAATAAACGTATCATGAAATTAACATGTATGGTTTTCATTATTTTCTGTATTTAGAGTAAAGTGTTAAGATGAAAACAGAAAGTGCAAGTGTAGTTTTCTCAGTCATGCCTGACTCTTTGAAAGCCCATGGGCTGTAGCCCTCCAGTCTCTGTCCATGGAATTCTCCAAGAAAGAATATTGGAGTGCGTTGCCATGCCCTTCTCCAGAAGATCTTCCCAATCCAGGAATCAAAACCAGGTCTCCTGTATTGCAGGCAAATTCTTTACCATCTGAGCTGCTAGGGAAGCCCAAATGTTGAGATACTATATACTAACTAATTAAATGATCTGGGCACAAAACTTTAAAAAAAAATCATTTACTGACCATTTCACCTTTACCAACACCTACTAAGGCATATAAAATTTCAATTACTATAATCAAAAATTACATAAAATTTTTCTAAATTCCAATTATTTTTATAGAAATTTAATGTGCATCTCTGCAACTAATCATAACACTGATTTCTGCAAAATTTTGCAGTCATTTGAAATTTCAGGTTGATGCTTCAGACTTTTTTTATTTTTTTTCCCTCTGAGACTGGGCTTTGAAACAGCAAATAGATAGATAATATATCTGACCCTCTCAGGAACTGTCCATCCAAAACACTCTTTGAGGAAGGCATTGCTGTATATAACTTGAATTGAAAGCACACCAAAGGAAATTAGGGGGAAAAAATTCCCACAGGCATTTTACAGTAGCCAGTGTGTATAACGTTATAATATAAGAATAAAACTACTAATATTAATGGGGTATATAAGACGGGTTTGAGGCTTCTTTCTTTAACTTAATATCTTGAGGGTTATCATAGGAATGATTCAATAACTTTATAATGTTATAGAAACTAATGAAATATTATGGATATTTATTTTCCTATCTCTCACTTCTCCTAAAATAATTTCCTCAAAAACTGAGTTTGCTGATGTTTACCAAGGTATATATAAAACACATTTAATATATTTGAAATCTTTATTATTTAATTGTGTAAATGTGGTAAGAGATAATCAGAACATGTATACTTAAAATCACTATCAAAATTTGGAAATTATTTCTCAATGCTTATTTACTCCCATTTGAAATTTAAAAGCCTTGAACAGAAATTTGTGTCAACAGGTGTCATCTAGTATTAGATTATTAATATTTTAGTTTTGTTTTGTTTTTGTTTTTTTGCTTTCCTTGGTCCCTTTTAATCCCTTTGGCAAGCAGGGTGTCAGTAGAAACTAAGGGACCAGGTGTAGTAAACTGTAGTCCTTAGTTCCTATTTCTTATCAAGTGATTTTTATGGGTCATGAAGGATCCTTCTAAGGTTTTGTTTATTTTACAATATATTTTTCCTTTTTAAATTGCTCATTTCCACTCTAGATACTCACTGTACTCTAATGTATTTAACTCTTACTAGCTTCAGGGCATTTCATATTTGTTGTACTCTCCCCACACTGTCAATATCTAGAAATAATCTTTTAATAAAGTCACCTTAAATTGTGGTGTTTGACTCTGTCTTCTCCTTGCTGCTTGATACTGGGAAGGAATAAAAGTCCTTAAATGCAAATTTGATTAAATAAGAAACAGTATTTGAAAGATCAAATAAAACTGGTAATATCTCAAAATAAGGAAAAGGGGGAGAGAAGTAAAGAAGAGAATGAGAGAAAATAGAGAAAAAAACACTTGAACCAAGAATGAAATAATGTACAGCATTGCAGAATCTATGGATTTTAACAGGGTGGTAGAAAATATTAAAAATAATTTTAATAAAAATATTGTTGAATCTAACAGAAGATACAGAAAAGCAGAATTGTTGTATATCAGCTAAAGAAATTAAATTAATTGCTAAACTTCTTGCCAAATAGAACTTCTGGTCCAATGAATTTAATAATAATTTATCATGATCATGTGGAAATTATCCCAGGACTAAAAGACTCAAAATGCAACAGTTTAATTCACTATATTAGCACAATAAAGAGAATCACAAGGTTATTTCAATAAATGCATGAAGTTAATTATAATTTTAAAATTCAATTTTATATGTATATAATATTTTTCAAACATTTCAGCAAATGAAATTGCCTAACCTAATATAGCAACTGTAGAAGACTTACAACTACCATCACTTATAATAATGAATACTTGGTAAGTTAAGACAAATAAAAGACTGTCCACTCTTATTTCTGAATTAAATCCTAAGTTCTAGACACGGTAGTGAGGTAAAAGAAAGAAACATAAGACATAGAGCTTCAAAAGGTAGGAGTAAAATTGTAATAAATATACACATATACAGATAGAATGGTTATATGATAGAAAATTCTAAGTGTTCTGTAAAGAATCTAAGGTGGACCTAGTAGTGGTAAAGAACCCATCTGCCAATGCAAGAAACACAAGAGACAGGGGTTTGATCCCTGGGTCAGCAAGATCCTCTAGAGGAAAGCACGGCAATCCATTCCAATATTCTTGCCTGGAGGAATCCCCATGGAGAGAGGAGACTGGTGGGCTATAGCCCAAGGGGTCTCAAGGAGTCTGACACAACGGAAGCGAGTTAGCATGCATGCAATCAGTTATTTTAGCAAGTTCACAAGATATAATTTTAATACAAAAATTAAGTGCATTTCTATAATAGCAACAATTAAAAATTGAAATTAGGATCAATATCTATATAAGGCATTAATTAAAAATATGAAACTTGAGAGATAAAGTTGAGTATATAATAATATATACTTGTAGAACACTTAACCTGTATATCAAAAACAGAAAGTATTTCTTAGAAAAATTCAATACATAAGTAAGTAGATATGCCATATAGGTGAATTATAAGACATTATATTCTACCATTTTGCTTTTTAAATTTCAATGTAATTCCAATAAAATAAAACAGAATAATCAGAATAGATCAATAATCCCCTTCTGAAATATACAAGCTTAAAGAAACCTGGAATACTTTCAAAAATCTTTTGTGACCACAATAAAATCAACCACAGAAACAAGAAGATAAAAAATTATGGAGACTAAAAAACATGTTACTGAAAAACCAACGGGCTACTGATGAAATCAAAGAGGAAACTAAAAAATACCTTGAGATAAATGACAATGAAAACACAACTATACAACCTATGGGATGCAGCAAAAGTGATTCTTAAAGGGAAATTCATGGCAATACAGGTCTTCAAAAAACAATAAATAACTCAAATAAACAGTCTAATATACCACTTGAAAGGATTAGAAAAAGAAGAACATACAAAACCTAGAGTATGCAGAAGGAAGGAATAAAGGTCACATAGAAATAAATAAAATAGAGATGTAAAATAATAGAAAAGTAATAAAACCAAGAGCAGGTTCATTGAAAAAATAAACAAAATAGACAAACCTCTGGCCAAGCTCATGAAGAAGAAAACAGACAGGATCCAAATAAACAAAATAAGAAATGAAAGGTGAGAAATAACAAACAATACCACTGTAATACAAAAGTATGTAAGTGAATACTAAGAATAATTATATGCCAATAAATTGGACAAAGTAGAAGAAATGAACACATTTCTAGAAACATATGATACACAAAAACAGAATCAAGGGAAAATAAATAAATTGAACACACCTATCACTAGAAGTGAAACAGAATCTGTTAAGAAGAAAAAAAAAAAAAAGTAAGAAAAGAAGAATCTCCCAGCAAAAAAAATAAATAAATAAATAAAATCCAGTCCCAGAAGGCTTCACTGGGAAACTCTACCAGACAAAAAAGAACTTACACTAATCCTTCTCAAACTCTTCCAAACGATTGAAGAGGAGGGAACCCACCCAAAATCATTGTATTAAGCCATCATCACACTGAAATCAAAATCAGACAAAGACAGTACCAAAAAAATTATAGCCCGATATCTTTTTTTTTCTCTTTTTTTTATTTTTATTTTTTTCTTTACAATATTGTATTGGTTTTGCCATACATCAACATGCATCTGCCACGGGTGTACACGTGTTCCCCATCCTGAACCTCCCCCCCCACCTCAATCCCCATACCATCCCTCTCAGTCATCCCAGTGCACCAGCCCCAAGCTTCCTGTATTCTGCATCGAATCTGGACTGGCGGTTCATTTCTCATATGATAATATACATGTTTTAATGCCATTCTCTCAAATCATACCCCCCCTCCCCCGTCCCTCTCCCACAGAGTCCAAAAGACTGTTCTATACATCTGTGTCGCTTTTGCTGTCTCGCATCTTTTATGAATACAGATGAAAAATTTCTAAACAAAATATTAACAAGCCAAATTCAACAATATGCATAAAGGTCATAATTAAGTAAAGAGATATGCCATATAGGTGAATTATGACTTATTCTATTTTACCATTTTGCTTTTTAAATTTCAATGTGATTCCAATAAAATAAAACAGAATAATCAGAGTAAATCAATAATCCCATTCTGAAATTTATGTAGAAATATACAAGTTTAAAGAAACCTGGAAGAGGAACTAAAAAGCTGCTTGATGAAAGTGAACGAGGAGAGTGAAAAACTTGGCTTAAAGCTCAACATTCAGAAAACGAAGATCATGGCATATGGTCCCATCACTTCATGGGAAATAGATGGGGAAACAGTGGAAACAGTGTCAGACTTTCTTTTTTGGGGATCCAAAATCACTGCAGATGGTAATTGCAGCCATGAAATTAAAAGACATTCCTTGGAAGGAAAGTTATGATTGACCTAGATAGCATATTCAAAAGCACATTACTTTCCCAACAAAGGTCTGTCTAGTCAAGGCTATGGTTTTTCCAGTAGTCATGTATGGATGTGAGAGTTGAACTGTGAAGAAAGCTGAGTGCCAAAGAATTGATGCTTTTGAACTGTGGTATTGGAGAAGACTCTTGAGAGTCCCTTGGACTGCAAGGAGATCCAACCAGTCCATTCTGAAGGAGATCAGCCCTGGGATTTCTTTGGAAGTAATGATGCTAAAGCTGAAACTCCACTACTTTGGCCACCTCGTGCAAAGAGTTGACTCATTGGAAAAGACTCTGATGCTGGGAGTGATTGGGGGCAGGAAGAGAAGGGGACGACAGAGGATGAGATGGCTGGATGGCATCACCTACTCGATGGATGTGAGTCTGAGTGAACTCCGGCAGTTGGTGATGGACAGGGAGGCCTGGCATGCTGCAATTCATGGGGTTACAAAGAGTAGGACAGACTGAGCGACTGAACTGAACTGAACTGGAATACATTCAAAAATCTTTTATGACCACAATAAAATCAACCATAGAAACAAGAAAAAAAAAAAATATGGAGACTTAACAACATGTTACTGAAAAACCAAGGGTCACGCAAGGGTCACACAAGCGTCACAAAGATGGTTCAACATGCACAAATCAATTCATGTGATACACCACATCAAAAAAAGAAAAAATAGAAAGCATTCAATTATCTCAGTAGATGAAAAGGTATTTGATTAAATATCCATGCATTATAAAAACTCAAAGTTGGTATGTAGAAAACATATCTTAACATAATAAAAGCTATTTATGACAACCCACAGGCAACATAGCACTCAATGTTGAAAAGCTGAAAACCTTCTTGCTAAAATCTGAAACAAGATAAAGATGCCCACTCTCATCACTTCTATTCAACACAGTTTGGGATATCCTAGTCATAAGAAATCAGATAAGAAAGGGAAATAAAACATATCCAAATTGGAAAAGAAAAGGTAAAATTATTATTACATGCCAGCAATATAATAAATATATAGAAAACCCTAAAGACTCACAAAAACTATTAGAACTGATAAATTCAGCAAAACCAGTAGGATACAAGATTAAAATACAGATATTTGTTGAATTTCTTTATTATTAACTATATATCTATATCTATATCTATCTATCTATATATATATCTGTAGATATAGATATAGATATAGATATATGGAGAAGGCAATGGCACCCCACTCCAGTACTCTTGCCTGGAAAATCCCATGGGCAGAGAAGCCTGGTGGGCTACAATCCATGGGGTTGCAAAAAGTCAGACACGACTGAGTGACTTCACTTTCACTTTTCACTTTCATGCATTGGAGAAGGAAGTGGCAACACACTCCAGTGTTCTTGCCTGGAGAATCCCAGGGACGGGGGAGCCTGGTGGGTTGCCTCCTATGGTGTCGCACAGAGTTGGACACGACTGAAGTGACGTAGCAGCATATATATCAGAAAATGAAAGTAAAAGCAAAACAATTTTTTTTTCCTAAAACTGAATTAAAGAAAAAAAAAAAAAAACAAAACTTACAAATACACCAGACCATGGAGGTGAAACACTTATATGCTAAAAACTATAGCACACTAAGAAAAGAAATTGAAAATGATTGAAAGAAATGGAAAGATAGTCCATGCTCTGGGATTGGAAGAATTAATATTGTTAAAATGGCCATTTTACTCAAAGCAATCTACTGATTTAATGTGAATTCCTATCAAATTACTCATGATATATATTTTTTCACATTCACCTGTTTATTTGTGTGTTTTTTTGTTTTTTTTTTTCCTCTTTTTTATTTTATTTTTTAACTTTACAATATTGTATTGGTTTTGCAATATATCAACATGAATCTGCCACAGGTATACACGTATTCCCCATCCTGAACCCTCCTCCCTCCTCCCTCCCTGTACCAAATGTGGAAATAGACTTTTAACAAATTACGCTATTTATTATAAATAGCAAACCAATTGGTCATGCATAAGAAAAAAAAAATGAACCTTAAAGATTACCATACACTACAGAAATACTAACTCAAAATGAGTCAGAGACCTAGAGACACATATGTTATAGATAACTTTGTAGAAAACCTACAAGATTTTTTTGAGTTGGAGTTAAATCAATGATCAATTATATATATATATATATATATATATATATATATATATATGACACAATAAAAACTTTAGGAAAAATTAAAAATTCAGTTCAGTTCAGTTCAGTCACTCAGTCATGTCCGATTCTTTGTGACCCCATGAATTGCAGCATGCCAGGCCTCCCTGTCCATCACCATCTCCTGGAGTTCACTCAAACTCACGTCCATCAAGTCGGTGATGCCATCCAGCCATCTCATCCTCTGTCATCCCCTTCTCCTCCTGCCCCCAACCCCTCCCAGCATCAGAGTCTTTTCCAATGAGTCAACTCTTCGAAATGGGGGTAAATTCTTCATATATATATACAAGTTTATGTATACACAATGGTACATATTTTAAGTTTAAATTTTACAAAAATGAAATTTTATATATAATTATATATAATTATATGTAAATTAATTATTTATTCATATATCTATATATACACAAAAAGCATAAATATTACAAAACAGTTGTATGTAAGCTGTGTAAAGAAGAGATTAGTAATAAGAAACCCATAATCCTTAATTTTGCATTATGTGAATAATTTGATCATAAGCTCTACAAAGTAAGATAAACAATGTCCAATAATAACATAAAAATTTTAAAAATACCCTCACCATCATTAATCGTCAGAGCATGCATGTTAAAATCACAATAATTTGCCACCACATAGCACCTAAAAAGACTAAAAGGAAAATAACTCATTAAACCAAGTGGCAAGCACATATATGCTAAGTCACTTCAGTCGTGTCTGACTCTGTGCGACCCCATAGATGGCAGCCCATCAAGCTCCCCCGTCCCTGGGATTCTCCAGGCAAGAACACTGGAGTGGGTTGCCATTTCCTTCTCCAATTCATGAAAGCAAAAGGTGAAAGTGAAGTTGCTCAGTCATGTTCAACTTAGCGACCCCATGGACTGCAGCCTACCAGGCTCCTCCATCCATGGGATTTTCCAGGCAAGAGAATTGGAGTGGGGTGCCATTGCCTTAGAACAACTGGAAATCTCTTCCTGTGTTTTTTATATTTCTCCACCTTTATAATACTGCCTAGCATTCCATGCAAACCAAGCTTTGAGTCCCAGAGATAACTAATTGGGAGCTTCCTAGAATTTCTGTCTACTTCTATAACCCACTGATGATTAGTTTTAAAGTCAGATACTTTAAAATGGCTGCCGTCAATTTTATGCCCTTACTGATCTGGCTCTCAAGCAATCAATAGTAGTTTTCCCATAAAATATTTGATATTGAGAAGAAAAACAAAGTTCTTTCTCTGACATAATTGAATAACAAAACTACATCACTCATTCCCACACTGGAATTGTGTGTGTGTATGGGCTCAGTCATGTCTGACTCTTTTCAACCCCATGGACTATATTCAGCCAGGCTTTTTTCTCCATGAAAATTTCCAGGTAAGAATACAGGAGTGGATGTTATTCCCTACTGCAGGCGATCTTCTGACCCAGGGATCAAATCCATGTCTCGTGTCTCTTGCATTTGCAGGTGGATTTTTGAGAAGCCTCACAATGTAATTATGCCACCTTGTTATTAGGTTGGTACAAATGTAATTGAGGTTTCAGACTGTGAATTTCTAATCATGATAACTAGGTTCAAATATATCTTCATTAATCAAAATAAAAATCATTAAAATCAACACATTTTTGCCAATGGGAAATAAGTTTCTTTAACCCTTTAGAGTAAAAATTTGTACTTCAGCCTTCAAGAAACTTGGAAAGCATTTTCTGTCTCCGTCTTGTGGAAGCATTTGTCCTGAAAAATGTTGTTGAGATACTTGAAGAAGTGGTAGTAGGGTGACAAAAGGTCAGGGTAATATGGCAGATGGGACAAAACTTCATAGCCCAATTCATTCAACTTTAGAAGCATTGATTGTCGTTGAGAAAGTCTGGACCCATTCTGTTGAAAAGTGCTGCTGGAGAGTTGCAATTTTCTGTGTCTCTCATAGATTTGCTGAGCATATCTTTCAGATGTAATGGTTTTGCCAGGATCCAGAAAGCTGTAATGGATCAGACTGGCATCAGACCACGAAACAGTGGCCATGACCTTTTTTCTGGTGCAAGTTTGGTTCTGGGAAGTACTTTGGAACTTCTTGTGGGTCCAACCACTGAACTGATGGTTGCTGGTTGCCATAAAATCCACTTTTCCTTGCACATCACAATCTAACTGAGAAATGATTTATTGTTTCATAGAATAAATGACAACACTTCAAAATGATGGTTTGTTTTTGATCTGTGGTTAGCTCATGAGGCTCCCACATATAGAGTTTTTCACCTTTCCAATTTGGTTCAAATGCCCAATGAAGATAGAATGGTTGATGCTGAATTGTTTGGCAGCTTCTTGTGTGGTTAGCTGTAAGAGATCAGCTTTAATGATCCTCTCAGTTGGTCATTGTCAACTTCCAATAGCCAGCCACGGTGCTTCTCATCTTCAAGGGCCTTATCTCCTTTCTGAAGCTTCTTGATCCACTAGTGCACTGTCTGTTCCTTAGCAGTTCCTGGGCCAATTGTGTTGTTCATGTTGCGAGTTGCCTCAGCTGCTTTATGACCCATTTTAAACTCAAATAAGAAAATCACTCTAATTTGCTTTTTTTCAAACATAATTTCCCTAGTCTAAAATAAACATAAAATAAACAGCAAATAATGTCATTAACAACAAAAAATTAAAGTGAAAAATGTTTTAAAATGATGTAAAACATAACTGTATTTATTTAAGAATTCATTCCAATATCAAAGGGCAAATAAAAACTACAATTAGTTGTGTGCTAATCTAATATTCATATGAATTTAGCTTTCTTAGAAACACATAAACACATGTTCAAATAGAATCTTACATGTTCAGGCATGAACAATCTTACAAATACAATCTTACATTGTACACAATGTAAGAATACATTAATGAGACAACTCCTTAATACAATCCCCCACTCAAATTTAAGAGTTTTTCAAAGGTGTCTCTTCAGAATACCTGTTTTTAAAACAAAACTTTTCTATCAAAGAAAATAATTAATCCCTGGGAAAGAAAGTTGCAGCTACAAGACAAAGTCCTTTAGCCTTGTAGCAATTTCTTTAAATATTCATGTAATGCAAGGTGAAAATTGTGTGTGTGTGTGTGTGTGTGTGTGTGTGTGTGTGTGTGTGTGTGAATCTCCAGAACAAGAGTCACCATGGGTAGAATGATACATTCAAATGTTTTTCCACCACACCTTTTGCCTCTTGATTACAGAACCAGAGCTGTCTAAAGAAGACCATGCCTCTACAGTGGTTCAACTGAATCCATTCCAAGCTCAAATTCTAAATTTTGAATAGAAACATTTTGAGGCTTTGGGCTACAAAGAAATAATTAGACTTTTAAAAACAAAACAAAACTTGCTTGCTGACTACTGCCTTGATACTGAATTATCTGAATCGTCTCTTTCCAAGTGTGGCATATCTTTCATATTCAAAGAAGAGGTCATATTCAAGAAGAGGTCAGTTTGAGGATGGTATTGTTTCTGAATACTCTCAACTCTCATTAAGATCAAACCAGGGCTGTGTGACAACCTAGATGAGTGGGGTGGGATAGGAGATGGGAGGTAGGTTCATGAGGGAGGGGATATATATATATATACCTATGCCTGATCCATGTTGATATAGGGTGGAAAGCAACACAATATTGTAATTTTTATTCAATTAAAAATGAATACATTAAGGAAAATGTTAATTTAATATTGAAGCAAGCTTTTCTATAATCTAAATCTAAAGCTTATTAACAATCGTTAACTTTCTATATAATCATTGTTTCAATACTTTTCAAAGAGAGCAGTTAATCCTTACCCCAAATCTTTTTAGAGCTTCCCTGGTGGCTCAGATGGTAAAGCGTCTGCTGCAATGAGGGAGACCCGGGTTTGATTCCTGGGTCGGAAGATGCCCTGGAGAAGGAAATGGCAATCCACTCCAGCACTCTTCCTTGGAAAATCCCATGGACGGAGGAGCCTGATAGGCTACAGTCCATGGGGTCGCAAAGAGTCGGACACGACTGAGCGACTTCACTTTCACTTTCCAAATCTTTTTTGATAAATACCATTAACATTCTTTGAAATAAATTTTAGGCTCATTGAAATTAAGAAAATGAAAGGGCCCAGTTTTCCTATTCCAAAACCAGGCTTTTACAGTGAGACAACTCCTTTAGTAATCAATCACAACTAATAATAAGAATGAAGACAAAATTCAAATATACATTTTGATATTTGGCAAAACTAATACAATTATGTAAAGTTTAAAATAAAATAAAATAAAAAAAAAACAAATATACAGTAGGTACATCAATATAATTATTAAATAAATAGATCAACAACTGTTTAGTTCAGGCATGAATGTGAAGCACTTTGCTATGATCAACCACTAAGGATGATATGACTCTGTTTGTCCTCACTAAAAGTAAAATTAGACATGACTCTTCCTGAACTTAATGTACAGTTAAATGTTTCTCTGCCTTACTAATCAAATGTTAATTCACTTTCTAAATGTATACACAGTCACAAAAATAGATAAAATATCTGTATAGACTTACATTACAGTGATGGTTATGTTCATATGTTTCCTCATTCAATTATTATAAAAACTGCTAACTATATAATATTATTTTCTCTTTATAGATGAGAAAGCAAAACTTTAAAGTGCCAAGAAATATATCCTAGGTAAAATAAATTTAAAGTGAAAAAACTAGGATTCTAGTTTGATCTTTCTGACTCTTAAACAAATATACTTACTCACAAGTTGCTTTTAACAACTTTCAGAACAGTCTGATGGACCATGCTCTGTAGCAGAATTAGAGAAGGAAAAGCTATGTCTGAGAGAAAGATCAAGGTCAAAACACTTTCAAAGATGCAATACCACATTCTATTTGAAATTTGGAAGTACAAACATGGTATTGTTTGAGCTTGGTTTAAGATTGGTAAAGGATTATTACAAGGTTGTATATTGTCACCTTGCTTGTTTAACTTCTGCACAGTGTATATCATATGAAATGCCAGGATGGATGAATCACAAACTGGAATCAAAAATGGCAAGAGAAATATCAATAACCTCAGATACGTAGATGATAGCACTCTAATGGCAGAAAGTTTAGAGGAATTAAAGAGCCTCTTGATGAGGGTGAAAGAGGAGAGTAAAATAACTAACTTGAAAAATCAACATTTTAAAACCTAAGACCATAACATCTGGTTCCAACACTTTATGGCAAATAGAAGGGGGGTGGAGAATTTGAAGCAGTGACAGATTTCATTCTCTTGGGCTCCATAATCACTTCAGATGATGACTGTAGCCATGAATTTAAAAGACAGTTACTCCTTGAAAGGAAAGCTCTGGCAAACCAAAAAAAAGAGAGCGTATTAAAAAACAGAGACATCATTTTGCCAACAACGATCCAATAGTTAAAACTATTGTTCTTCCAGTAGTCATGTACAGATGTAAGAGCTGGACCATAAACAAGGCAAGCACCAAAGAACTGATGTCTTCAAATTGTGGTGCTGGAGAAGACTCTTGAGAGTCCCTAGGACTGCAAAGAAGATCAAACTGGTCAATTCTAAATGAAATCAACGCCAAATATTCATTGGAAGGATTAATGCTGAAGATCCAATACTTTGGCCATCTGATGCAAAGAGCCAACTCATTGGAAAAGACCCTGATGCTGGGAAAGATCGAAAGTAAAAGGAAAAGATAGCAGGCAGCAAAGGATGAGATGGTTAAATGGCATCACCGACTCAGTGAACATGACTTAGAACAAACTCTGGTAGACAGAGAAGGATAGGGGAGCCTGACATGCTGAATTCTATGAGCTAGCAAAGATCTGGACATGACTTAGCAACTGAGCAATAAAAACAGCAAGAGTAAGGAAGTTTAATAAATTCAAGGTTGCCTTAATAATTTTTCAAGTAATATAAATAATCATAACATGAAATACATGGAGAATAAGAACAGCATGATGCCATTTGTTCTCCTAGGACTCACACAGATTCCAAAGATTAAGAAAATCATATTTGTTGTGCGTTAGGTCATCTACATCATCTCTGTGGTCGGAAATGTGCTCATGGTGGTCACCATCACTGCCAGATCATTACAAGAGTTCCCCATGTACTTTTCCCTGGGCCATTTCTCTCTCTTTATCTCTCTCTCTCTCTCTCTCTCTTTTAATGTTTGCTATTCCTCTGTGAATACCCCTATATTGATTATAGTCTCAATCAATGAAAAAAAAAAAAAGGCCATCTTATTCAAAGGATTCATGACCCAAATCTTTTCAGAACATTTACTCAGAGATGCTGAGATCATCCTGCTTAGTGTGATAGCCTATGTCTGATATGTGGCCATCTGTAAGCTCTTGTACTAATCAACCATCATGGACTGGTGGGCATGTGGACCGCTACTGACAGTGGTGTGCATGGGAGGTTTTCTTCATGCAACCTCTTACTTTTCTGATTACTCTTCTGTGGTCCCAATGTCATAGATCAGTTTTTGTGTGATCGGAGTCCTTGCTTAATTTTGCCTGCACAGACACACTCTAGGATTACTTGTCTCTGCCAAAAGTGGATTCACCTGTCTGCTAAACTTCCTTCTCCTCATGGTCTCTAATGAGGTCATCCTGTCCACCCTATGACCCGCCACCTAGAGTCAAGGCACAAGGCACTCTCCACTGTTTCTCTCATATCACAGTGGTTGTTTTCTTCTTTGTGCATTGTATATTCATGTACGTGAGACCTGAAACTACTTTATAAATTCATAAAAATATATATTTATATATAAAATTTATTACTAAGTTCTAATAATTTTGCATAAATAGCTGCTCATTTTTATATATCACAATGGTAATTAATGGTAGTATATTGGTATTTCAATACTTAACTAGGTTACAAAAGAAATTAGTCACTGAACCTCCAAAGGGTAAATAAAAAAGAGATTGTTTCAAGTTTTCAAATTCTTGCAGCCTTCATAACTTATTGGCATTGCTCATACCACCACCTTAGGATGCTAACCCAACAGAATGAGTTATGACTCAAACAAAAGGGCACTTTAATGTCAGGCAGGATCTTCAACTTATTAAAAAAAAAAAAGTTCTACTCCATAAAGCACTTGCCTGCTTGCTATCATTGGATAGGAGGTCAGTGTGATTGTTGAGTGTGAAAGGATGAAGACTGAGCTCTTGTGGTGCCATGGAACATGCAGGATGCAGTGCACAAAGCTGCACCCATCAGGATGAAGACTGAACTCCTGTGGTGTCATGGAGCATGCAGAACGTAGCACACAAAGCTGCATCCATCAGAGCCCCTTCACTGACTTAGTGTCCCCATGCTCCAGCTGCTGTAGCTCTGGGCTTCTAACAGCTCACAGCCCCACCCTGCTCTGGACAAACTAATCTGAGAAAATGAAAGCTGTCTCATCTGTGTCGTTATGCTCACCATCCCAGGGCCCATCAGGGAGCAATGGCTGACTTAATGGAGCAAAAAGAGCTGATCTTCTTATCTTAGGTTGGAGCCAGTTCTGTTGTACTCTGAATACTTCAGAGCTCCTGTGGCTCCAGGCTGAAGTCAGACCTTAGTAAGGACAACATCCTTCTTCCCCCTACTATTGTCAGGTGCTCTCAACTCTTTCTCTACATTTCATCAGAACTATGAAGGAAAGTTATGACCAACCTAGATAGCATATTCAAAAGCAGAGACATTACTTTGCTGACAAAGGTTCGTCTAGTCAAGGCTATGGTTTTTCCTGTGGTCATGTATGGATGTGAGAGTTGGACTGTGAAGAAGGCTGAGCACTGAAGAATTGATGCTTTTGAACTGTGGTGTTGGAGAAGACTCTTGGGAGTCCCTTGGACTGCAAGGAGATCCAACCAGTCCATTCTGAAGGAGATCAGCCCTGGGATTTCTTTGGAAGGAATGAGGCTTAAGCTGAAACTCCAGTACTTTGGCCACCTCATGTGAAGAGTTGACTCATTGGAAAAGACTCTGATGCTGGGAGGGATTGGGGGCAAGAGGAGAAGGGGATGACAGAGGATGAGATGGCTGGATGGCATCACTGACTCAATGGACGTAAGCCTCGGTGAACCCCAGGAGTTGGTGATGGACAGGGAGGCATGGCATGCTGCGATTCATGGAGTCGGAAAGAGTCAGACACGACTGAGTGACTGATTTGATCTGATTTGATGAGAAATAAATATTGAAGAGAAATTTTTGTGTAGCTCCATTGTTTTGCCCTTTCTTGGACATCATGTACGTGAAATCACAGAATATGTGGTCTTACCACATTGGCTTATTTGACTTCACAATATGCATTCAGATGCCCTCCATGTCTTCTCATAGCTTGGTAGGTCATTTATTTTTAGCACTGAATAATATTCCATTGTCTTGATGTATAATAGTTTATACATTCACCCATGAAAAGACATATTAGCTGCATTCAAGATTTGGTACTTATAAGTAAACTTGTTTGGTGGCTCAGACAGTAAAGGATCTGCCTGCAATGCAGGAGACCCGGGTTCAGTCCCTGAGTCAGGAAGATCCCCTGGAGAAGGGAATGGCAATCCATTCCAGTATTCTTTCCTGGAAGAATTCCATGGACAGAGGAATTTGCCGGCTACAGTCTATGGGGGTAGCAAAGAGTCGGAAACGACTGAGCGACTAACTCTTCATACACTTGCAATAAACAGTCATGTTTAGCCTAGTTAATATTTGGGGTTTTTTATTTGTTTGCTTGTTTGGTTTTTTTTTTTTTTTTTTTGGTCTTTAGACCATATTTTATTTGTCCTTTTCTAGTCCCCTTCCCCGTATGTAGCAGGAAACTTCTGAATCCAGTAACTACTTATTTACTTATCTATTTTAGGCATATAGATGTTTGGTAATACATACAATTTATTATTCAGTTTATTAAGTTTTATGGGAAATGTTTTATATTCTGATCAATAAGTGCAATGGTAGTCACTGTTTTTTTCAGCATTCTGAATGAGTGAATCTTTCTCTGTGCTCAGTTGTTAATATTAATTTTTAAACGTGACCTCAGGAGTACAGATCACCTTGATCTCAAGCTCAGTCGCTCATCTGTTTCTGACTCTGCAACCCCATAGACTGTAGCCCACCAGGCTCCTCTGTCCATTGAAATATCCCCGCAAGAATAATGGGGTGGGTTGTCATTTCCTACTCCAGGGTATCTTCCTGACTCAGGGATGGAACCCACATCTCTTTTGTCTCTTGCTTTGGCTGGTGGATTCTGTACCACTGTACTACTTGGGGAGCCCAAGTTATATTTAAGCTATGGGTCCTAAAGCATATGGGTAGGGCTATCCTAGTCAGAGGAAATAGAAGAACAGAAGAATAGAGTTAAAAGATTTAAGGTAAGTTTAGAGAATGTAAGTTGAATAAATGCATGATAATCAGCTGCCTTGAAAGTTACTCTCTGCATATACTTAGGTGTCACAGGCAGTCATATCTAGAACATATATTTGGAAAAGTAGTACTAGTAAAGAGTATGGAATAAATCCCTTGGGAAAGAACTATAGACAGAGTAGGCAGCTTATCTGTTTTTATAGACAAAGATTTCATTAGGATTAATTATTTTTAAAAATCTAAGGTGTTTGGAAATGCCCAGATAATTCTTTCCTGCAGACTCTTCTCCTTTTCCATGGAGAGATGCTTTTCTTTAATTTCAGTCACGAAGAGTCAAGTACGACTGAGCGACTTCACTTTCACTTTTCACTTTCATGAATTGGAGAAGGAAATGACTACCCACTCCAGTATTCTTGCCTGGAGAATCCCAGGGACAGGGAGCCTGATGGGCTGCCATCTATGGGGTCGCACAGAGTTGGACATGACTGAATCAACTTAGCAGCAGCAACACAAAGAAAAACCATCAACATAAACTTCAACATCAACATAAAGTCTCTAGTAAAATGGTCTTGAAAGTTCCACAGAAACAAACAAAATGGAAATTTCTGGAATATGAAAGATCACATGATTCTACATACAATGTTTTATTAAATCTATACTGCCTTTGATTTTAAAGATATTAATATGTGTTAAAAAGTCATCTTAGAATTGATAAGTAGTATTTCATTTAAAAATCATCTTTAATAAAAACAAGGGGTATATATCAGATTGTTTCATACTTATTCATTGAAATAAAAATTTTATGATTGGCCTCCTATGTGAGAGGTCTTCTTTGGTGGCTCGGAGGTTAAAGCATCTGTCTGCAATGTGGGAGACCCAGATTCGATCCCTGGGTGGGGAAGATCCCCTAGAGAAGGAAACGACAACCCGCTCCAGTAGTCTTGTCTGGAGAATCCCATGGATGGAGGAGCCTTGTGGGTTACAGTCCACAAGGTTGCAAAAAGTCGGACACGACTGAGAGACTTCACTTTAACTTTCGTTCACTTCTGGATGAAAGCATCCAAACAAAGCAAATTGAGGGAAGAATTATAAAGAAAGCAGAAAAGCACCAAATACCAGTTTCTAGTAGCCAAATGCCTTGCAAAATTTCACAAGTATTAAAAGAAAGAAAATGCTAGTTGCTCAGTCATGTCCAATTTTTTGCCACCCCTTGGACTATAGCCCACCAGGCTCCTCTGTCCATGGAATTCTTCAGGCAAGAATACTGAAGTGGGTTTCTATTCCCTTCTCCAGGGGATCTTCCATACCCAGGGATCAAACCCAGGTCTCCCACAATGCAGTCATATTCTTTACCATCTGAGCCACCAGGGAAGCTCTTAATATTACGTTTTATGAACTATAATATTATCTCATTTTAAAGCAATGGCACCCCACTCCAGTACTCTTGCCTGGAAAATCCCATGGACAAAGGAGCCTGGTGGGCTGCAGTCCATGGGGTTGCTAAGAGTCAGACATGACTAAGCGACTTCACTTTCACTTTTCACTTTCACACATTGGAGAAGGAAATGGCAACCCAATCCAGTGTTCTTGCCTGGAGAATCCCAGGGAAGGGGGAGCCTGGTGGGCTGCTGTCTATGGGGTTGCATAGAGTCGGACATGACTGAAGTGACTTAGCAGCAGCATAGATATTTTCAAAATGAAAACAATATAATTAAAACAAATTTCTAAGACAAAGGCATAAAAACTTACAGAGTCAGTAGTTACCCATGTCTCCTTGATCCCATAGCCTATTATTATAACACCATATTTTTCTTTCAATGTGGTGTGACCTCTGAGATTAGCTTGTTACAATCAAATAATTTTCTAATGCACGGATCAACAGGTTAGATTTTATTCCAAGGAAAATAAGGTTTAACAGCAATTTTGCAGAGGGCTGTTATATGACAGGAGATGTGCTTTAGAATAGTTCTTATATTAAAATGTCTCAAATCCAAGTGGTCACACCCAGAACTAGCTGGATCCCTAAAAGAGCAGACCGTGATCTGAATCATAGCAACATACTTGTTTGACTCATAAAATGTCAGGGGTCATTGAGTCCAACTCCTCAAAGAAAGCTAATATGTTTCAATAATGTTTCAATGGATACATGTCCTCAGGACATCAAGTACATCACCCTATTTACTTTAAATCTAAATGTATCACTTTAGACCATACTTTCCTCATGGTGATTTTTGTTTCCATGTTTCTCAGGGTGTAGATGAGAAGGTTCAGCATGGGAGCAATCACAGTGTAAAACACAGAGATTTCCTTATCCTTGTCCTCTCTCTCTTCAGATAGAATATAAATGTAGATACAGGGCACAAAGAATAACAGTACAACTGTTATGTGAGAACTACAAGGAGAGAGAGCTTTCCTTCACCCTGGAGAGGAATGTGTTCTAAGATTATATAATATGACTATGTAAGAAGCTACTAGGACAAGAAAAATGGCAACAGCTACCATCCCTGAATTTGCAATCACTAGGATACTCACAACAAGAATGTCTTTGCACACCAGTTTCAAAAGAGGCTTCACATCACACATGTAGTGATCTATCTGATTAGGACCATAAAAAGGTAACTAGAGTACCATGAGAAGTAAAGCAATAGAATGCCAAAAACCCACAGCCCAGGCCAGGATGATCAACATGTCATACCTCTGTTCATGATGACCATGTAGTGCAGGGGCTTGACAATGACGATGTAGCGGTCAAAAGCCATTGGCACCAAGATGAATATTTCCACGCCTGCCAGCAAGTGGGCAGTGAAGAGCTGAGTCATATAGTTGTTATAGGAAATGTTTCAATAGTTGTTATAGGAAATATTTCTTCGTGCTGTAGCTAGGTCCCTGATTAGCCTGGGGACCACCGTGGATGAGGGAGAGGTGACAGAGAAGGTAGTACATCAGTTGTTGCATTAGATGGTTGCAGGTGATGGTGAGCAAGATGGTAAAATTCCCCATTAAGACAGCCAGGTAACAGAGAAGGAACAAGAAGAAGAAAAGTAACTCTATTTTCTTATTTCCCCACAACCCTATAGATTCTGTGACATTGTTCTGATTTTCCATGAAGCTGAGCTGAGTTCAGAATACACAACATAAATTCAGTTCATCTGAAATGAAACAGAACATGATACATATTTAAGAGCATTTTAAAACTTTGTGTTAATTATGCAATGAAAAAAGATGTTGTTCATAGAGGATTTACTACAGACGGTCTATATTTTTTGTTGTTTTTAGATCATGGACATCATATTTCAAATGATATTTTAAAAGAATATGTATATAAATCTGGATCATTTGTAAATATTTTGCAGGGATTTAACTCATAACCAACTAACAGGTAGTTTCTGATAGTCATTTTGCATATTGGAAAACAAGTATTGGAGGATTCAGTTAATTACACCAAATAATTACGATATTAAATTAAAGTCAAGCCAAGATGAACCTGACTCTGATACCAGACTTCATGCTCTTGGGAACTATGTAACAACATTCACTGACTAGAGGAAATTCCAGCTCTTGTCCATCTCTATAAAAGATAAAGGTCATTCTCCATTTCAACCTTTAGTCATGTACATAACTTTAAGAAAATCTCTCCCATTCTCCATGTGCATATGAATCTTGTATAAAGTTCCAGTCACAGAGGAACATTTCCTACAATCAGTGGAGCTCCATATATATTCTTGAAATTAAAACAAAGCATGTAATACTTATAGAAGAGCCTACCTAAATTAGTCAAAAGTATCAATAGTTTCAAGGGTTCTCTTAGGCAGGTGTGGTCAAGATTCAGAATATGGAGTAGCTGGAAACAAGAGATTCAAGTACAATGTGGGGCATGTGAATATAGGATATTACTATATTAAAACTCCATTTTCCTGATTATTCAAAATATAGAGGTTACTGTTGATAATTTATAAACATTTTCAAGAACTAGAAGTTTTCTTTTGAAATCTGAAGAACTTTGTGTGATTAAAAAATAACCTACTTATTTAAATACACATTTTATTTTATTTTTATTTTTTATATTTCTTTTTTTGAGAATTTTATACTTTTATTCAGTGCTTTGCATTTTAGTTTTTTTATTTTTTTATTTTAAATTTTATTTTATTTTTAAACTTTACAAAATTGTATTAGTTTTGCCAAATATGAAAATGAATCCACCACAGGTATACATGTGTTCCCCCATCCTGAACCCTCCTCCCTCCTCCCTCCCCATACCATCCCTCTGGGTCGTCCCAGTGCACTAGCCCCAAGCATCCAGTATTGTGCATCGAACCTGGACAGTGCCACCTTTTTGATGTAGTATATCTAGAAGCAGAGAAGTCAGTATGTTGAAAGCATCACCTTCTACCCATAATCAAATGTCCTCCACAGCAAAGTCATGGTTTGCCTCAAGTACTATTAATTTCAATGACCTGTGTCCTAATGGTACTACTGAGGAACACTATGATGTATTGTACAGATCCATCATCAAATGAGCATCTGGGCTCACATGTTCTTGTTAGTTTTGTTTGTTTGTAGGTGGTGTTGTTGTGAGCGCTGAGTAGTTAATACTCTCTGAGCCTCTTTTTATAACTGATAAGTGAAAATGATAGCAGTAGATCTGTTTGCTTTACATA
The DNA here is from genome assembly GCF_019923935.1 of Bubalus bubalis. Taxonomy (NCBI): domain Eukaryota; kingdom Metazoa; phylum Chordata; class Mammalia; order Artiodactyla; family Bovidae; genus Bubalus; species Bubalus bubalis. The sequence continues at coordinate 120,043,046 of NC_059160.1, read as the reverse complement.
AAAAAAAAATGTGCAAATAATATCCAGTATAAATAGCCTATTGTTCTGACTTGTCAACTCCACAGGACAATACTCCAACAAGTAATTGGAGAAAAACCACTGTTCTCTAAGAAAATAAATACTGCCATGTTCATCAGTTAATTATTTTATCTTTAGATTTTCTATTCTGTAATAGGGAAATTGGTTGAAAAATCCATATTAGAGTTACATAAACATAAGGAAGAAACATCAGTGTTTCTATTACACAGACTAACAAAAGAGAGCTTATTAAAGAACTTATTCATATATAAATGGAGAAACCTAGTTTATGTGGAAGACTGATCACATGACATAAACACATTTAAGATAACTTTTTATTAAGATTTTAGTAAAAAATTGTAGAAAAACTGGAGAAACAAAACTGTAGGAAGTGTATCTCTTGTTTTAGAATGTTTCTTATATATTGGTTTAAGTCTCAGCATTCAACATCTGGAGCAGTGTTGCACTAATTTTCCAAAGTGAACATCACTTTGGAAAATGCATTCTCATGAGAAAACATCCTTTAGAGCAGGTCTCATTTTCCTTCTGATCTTCTTTTACTAAAATTCATGAAAACTGCCTATGGTTTGTTGTTCGTTTCTATCTCCTACCCTGTTTCCTTTCTTTCTCCCTCTCTCTCTCCTCCATACACACTCGCATATCCACACCGCCCCCTTCCCCCCACATACACTCACAACACACACCACCCATATATATGCTTAGATGCATGCGTTTTTTGAGTGAAGGAAGAATATTGAGTTAACTTTTTCCACATACTTTCCTGTTAAATAATTTCTTTCAAGAATTCCTTCTTCAGACTTGAAACTCTTCAAGAAAAATCTCTGTGAGGAACTGTTTGGAAAGACATCAGCTACAGTTTAAAAGAAAAAAAAAAACACTTAAATAAAGTGTATTAGGAAAAAGGATTTATGACTAAAGTTAAAAAGTACATAAACAGTGTAAAAACCCATCAAGGGAAATTTGATAGGATTTTTTTTTTTCTTTCAGTGTTTAACATATCAATAGTAAAGAAAATCATGAAATTAAAATTTGTAGTATCTTTATTTGCTGTAATTAGAGTAAAAAGCTGAAATAACCATATGCTAACTATATGTTCTGGCATTTGTGCTCAGTAATGTTTGACTCTTTGCAACCCCATGGACTGGAGAGCTCTTCTGTCCATGGAATTTTCTAACAAGAATACCGGAGCAGGTTGCCATTTCTTACTCTAGGGGATGTTCTATGAACCAGGAACTGAGCCACTGTCTCCTGGGTCTCCTGAACTGTCATGCAGACTCATTACCACTGTGCCATGTAGGAAAATCTGTATATGTTCTAGACACAATACTAAAAACTTTTCATTTACTAATCATTTCCCCTTTACCACCAATTGTTAGGGAAGGTATAAGTGCCCCTGTTTTGCAGATAAGGGAGCTGGGACACAAGTTTCTACAACCACCAAGGGGAATTCTATATCTAGACAAATTCTGTATGGCTTAGAACCTCATACTATTTTCATTATACTGGAATTTCTTTTCTCAGACACAAATAAATAAAGGCTTAAAACTCTCAGTTTGTCCTCAAATTAATGTCTGGATTTTTCTGAATTCCCTCTCTTGAAAATAACCACCAAGAAAATTAATCTAGAAGATTTCAAGTTTTAAGATTCCAATCACTCAGATCAAAAAATTATATAAAATTGTTCAAAATCCCAATATTTAATAGAAATTTAAGGTACACACAAGGCTTCCTTGGTGGCTCAGTGGTAAAAAATCCATCTGTCAAGCAGGAGACTCGGGTTCTATCTCTGGGTAGGGAAAAAAGACTCTGGAGAAGGAAATGTCAACCCACTTCAGTATTCTTGACTGGGAAATCCAGTGGAGAGAGGAGCCTGGCAGGCTACAGTCCATGGGCCTGCAAAGAGTTGGGCATAACTTAGTTGTTTACATGTTAAACAACACCACCAAAAAAAATATACATGTGTAACTCAGAACAAAGCTCACTTCTGTAAGATTTTCCATTTCTTTGAAATGTCAGGCAACCCTTCAGGCTGTTTCCTTTTATTTTTCTGAGGTGTGATCTGACACAGCAAATAGATATGGAATACATCTGACTCCCAGCCACCGCCCCTGGACTCAGGCATGGGGGCATGGGGTAGCTCCTCCCAGCCCAAGTATATGCCCCAACCAGTAACACTGAAGAAGCTGAAGTTGAATGGTTTTATGAAGACCTACAAGACCTTTTAGAACTAACACCCAAAAAAGATGTCCTTTTCATTATAGGGGACTAGAATGCAAAAGTAGGAAGTCAAGAAACACCTGGAGAAACAGGCAAATTTGGCCTTGGAATACGGAATGAAGCAGGGCAAAGAATAATAGAGTTTTGCCAAGAAAATGCACTGGTCATAACAAACACCCTCTTCCAACAACACAAGAGAAGTCTCTATACATGGACATCACCAGACGGTCAATACGAAAAAAGATTGATTATATTCTTTGCAGCCAAAGACGGAGAAGCTCTATACAGTCAGCAAAAACAAGACCAGGAGCTGACTGTGGCTAAGACCATGAACTCCTTATTGCCAAATTCAGACTTAAATTGAAGAAAGTAGGGAAAACTACTAGGCCATTCAGGTATGAACTAAATCAAATCCCTTATGATTATACAGTGGAAGTGAGAAATAGATTTAAGAGCCAAGATCTGATAGAAAGAGTGCCTGATGAACTATGGACTGAGGTTCGTGACATTGTACAAGAGACAGGGATCAAGACCATCTCCTTGGAAAAGAAATGCAAAAAAGTAAAATGGCTGTCTGGGGAGGCCTTACAAAAGAGAAGCAAAAAGCAAAGGAGAAAAGGAAAGATGTAAACATCTGAATGCAGAGTTCCAAAGAATAGTAAGAAGAGATAAGAAAGCCTTCTTCAGTGATCAATGGAAAGAAATAGAGGAAAACAACAGAATGGGAAAGACTAGAGATCTCTTCAAGAAAATCAGAGATACCAAAGGAACATTTCATGCAAAGATGGGCTTAATAAAGGACAGAAATGGTATGGACCTAACAGAAGCAGAAGATATTAAGAAGAGATGGCAAGAATACACAGAAGAACTGTACAAAAAAGATGTTCAGGACCCAGATAATCATGATGGTGTGATCACTGACCTAGAACCAGACATGCTGGAAAGTGAAGTAAAGTGGGCCTTATAAAGCATCACTACGAACAAAGCTAGTGGAGGTGATGGAATTCCAGTTGAGCTATTTCAAATCCTAAAAGATGACGCTGTGAAAGTGCAGCACTCAATATGTCAGCAAATATGGAACACTCAGCAGTGGCCACAGGACCAGAAAAGGTCAGTTTTCATTCCAATCCCAAAGAAAGACAAAGGCAAAGAATGCTCAAACTACTGCACAATTGCACTCATCTCACACGCTAGTAAAGTAATGCTCAAAATTCTCCAAGCCAGACTTCAGCAATATGTGAACGGTGAACTTCCTGATGTTCAAGCTGGTTTTAGAAAAGGCAGAGGAACCAGAGATCAAATTGCCAACATCTGCGGGATCATGGACAAAGCAAGAGAGTTCCAGAAAAACATCTATTTCTGCTTTATTGACTATGCCAAAGCCTTTGACTGTGTGGATCACAATAAACTGTGGGAAATTCTGAAAGAGATGGGAATACCAGACCACCTGACCTGCCTCTTGAGAAATCTGTATGCAGGCCAGGAAGCAACAGTTAGAACTGGACATGGAACAACAGACTGGTTCCAAATAGGAAAAGGAGTATGTCAAGGCTGTATATTGTCACCCTGTTTATTTAACGTATATGCAGAGTACATCATGAGAAACGCTGGGCTGGAAGAAACGCAAGCTGGAATCAAGATTGCCGGGAGAATTATCAATAACATCAGATATGCACATGACAGCACCTTTATGGCAGAAAGTGAAGAGGAACTCAAAAGCCTCTTGATGAAAGTGAAAGTGGAGAGTGTAAAAGTTGGCTTAAAGCTCAACATTCAGAAAACAAAGATCATGGCCATCCAGTCTCACCACTTCATGGCAAATAAATGGGGAAACAGTGCAAACAGTGTCAGATTTTATTTTTCTGGGCTCCAAAATCACTTCAGATGGTGACTGCAGCCATGAAATGAAAAGATGCTTACTCCTTGGAAGGAAAGTTTTGACCAACCTAGATAGCATATTCAAAAGCAGAGACATTACTTTGCCAACAAAGGTCCATCTAGTCAAGGCTATGGCTTTTCCAGTGGTCATGTATGGATGTGAAAGTTGGACTGTGAAGAAAGCTGAGCGCCGAAGAATTAATGCTTTTGAACTGTGGTGTTGGAGAAGACTCTTGAGAGTCCCTTGGACTGCAAGGAGATCCAACCAGTGCATTCTAAAGGAGACCAGCCCTGGCATTTCTTTGGAAGAAATGATGCTAAAGCTGAAACTCCAGTACTTTGGCCACCTCATGCGAAGAGTTGACTCATTGGAAAAGACTCTGATGCTGGGAGGGATTGGGGGCAGGAAGAGAAGGGGATGACAGAGGATGAGATGGCTGGATGACATCGCTGATTCGATGAACATGAGTCTCAGTGAACTCTGGGAGTTGGTGATGGACAGGGAGGCCTGGCGTGCTGCGATTCATGGGGTCGGAAAGAGTTGGACACAACTGAGCGACTGATTTGATCTGACATCTGACTCTCCTACGAATGTCCATCCAAAAGATGCATTTAGGTAAGTATTGTTGGTGATAACTTGATTAAAAGCACAACAGAGGCAATAGGGAAAAAAATCCCACATGCAGTCTATAGCAGTCAATGTGTATGAGGTTATAATTATAAGAAGTAAGTCAATAATATTAAAGGGATCTATAAGACAGGCTTGAGTCTTATTTAATTGAATCTTAAGCGTTACCACAGGTATGGCTCCATATTTCTATAATATGATAGCACTGATGACATAGCATAGATATTTATCTATTTTTAACTTTTCCTAAAATAATTTCTTCAAAGACTGAAGTTGCTGTTGTTTACCATGGTATATATTAAAATATAAATTAAATAATCTTGTAATCTTTATTATCATTTTACATAAATGTAGTAAGAGAGAATAAGATAATTTCTGTTCCTTATAAATATTACATCATTGCCATTAGGATAGAAATTAGGAAATTATCTATCAAGATTTAATTATACCCACTGGAAACTTAGAAGCCATATACTGACTTGTGTTACTCAATATTAATTATTTTTATGTGCTACTTAAGGTCAAGTAGAAATCCATAATAGATCTTTCTTTCTTTATTTAGCTTCCTTTGCTTTGTTTAGTCCCTTTTCACTTGTGGTGAATGTGTGAATGAGGAAGAGGAGTGTCAGTAGAACCTAAGGAAACAGATTGAGTACAAAGTAGTCCTCAGTCACTATATCTTGTCAGATGTTGTTCATGGGTTCATGTAAGGTTTTACTTTTATATATATATATATATATATATATATATATATATGTATTTAAAATGTTTAATTCTTCATTTCTACTCCAGGTACTCACTGGACTCTAAGATATTTAAATATAGCCAAAAGATATTACACGTTCTGACCCCAGGTGGTGCAGTGGTAAAGAATCCACCTTCCAATGCAGGAAATGCATGAGACATGGTTTGATCCTTGATCTGGGAAGATCCCTTGAAGTAGGAAATGGTCCACTCCAGTATTCCCGTTGGGAAAATTTCATGGACAGTGGAGCCTGATGGTCTATACTACATGGAGACACAAAGAGTCAGACATGGCTGAGTGACTGAGCACACATATTACACATTAGTTGTGGTTGTCCTACAGTGGTTCACATCCAGAAATAATCTCTTACTATACTCAAAATTCTCCAAGCCAGGCTTCAGCAATATGTGAACCGTGAACTTCCTGATGTTCAAGCTGGATTTAGAAAAGGCAGAGGAACCAGAGATCAAATTGCCAACATCCACTGGATCATGGACAAAGCAAGAGAGCTCCAGAAAAACATCTATATCTGCTTTATTGACTATGCCAAAGCCTTTGACTGTGGATCACAGTAAACTGTGGGAAATTCTGAAAGAGATGGGAATATCAGACCACCTGACCTGCCTCTTGAGAAATCTGTATGCAGGCCAGGAAGCAACAGTTAGAACTGGACATGGAACAACAGACTGGTTCCAAATAGGAAACAGAGTACGTCAAGGCTGTATATTGTCACACTGCTTATTTAACTTATATGCAGAGTACATCATGAGAAACACTGGGTTAGAAGAAGCACAAGCTGGAATCAAGATTCCCAGGAGAAATATCAATAACCTCAGATATGCAGATGACAGCACCCTTATGGCAGAAAGTGAAGAGGAACTAAAAAGCCTCTTGATGAAAGTGAAAGTGGAGAGTGTAAAAGTTGGCTTACAGCTCAACATTCAGAAAACGAAGATCATGGCATCCGGTCCCATCACTTCATGGGAAATAGATGGGGAAACAGTGGAAACAATGTCAGACTTTATTTTTCCGGGCTCCAAAATCACTGCAGATGGTGACTGCAGCCATGAAATTAAAAGATGCTTACTCTTTGGAAGGAAAGTTATGACCAACCTAGATAGCACATTCCAAAGCAGAGACATTACTTTGCCAACAAAGGTCCGTCTAGTCAAGGCTATGGCTTTTCCAGTGGTCATGTATGGATGTGAGAGTTGGACTGTGAAGAAAGCTGAGCACCGAAGAATTTATGCTTTTGAACAGTGGTCTTGGAGAAGACTCTTGAGAGTCCCTTGGACTGCAAGGAGATCCAACCAGTCCATTCTGAAGGAGATCAGCCCTGGGATTTCTTTGGAAGAAATGATGCTAAAGCTGAAATTCCAGTACTTTGGCCACCTCATGCGAAGAGTTGACTCATTGGAAAAGACTCTGATGCTGGGAGGGATTGGGGGCAGGAGGAGAAGGGGACGACAGAGGATGAGATGGTGGGATGGCATCACTGACTCTATGGACATGAGTCTGAGTGAACTGCAGGAGTTGGTGATAAACAGGGAGGCCTGGCGTGCTGCGATTCATGGGGTCGGAAAGAGTTGGACACAACTGAGCGACTGAACTGAACTGACCTGAACTGTTCAGACCAGATGCCATGATCTTAGTTTTCTGAATTTGAGTTTTAAGCCAACTTTTTTCACTTTCCTCTTTCACTTTCATCATGAAGCTCTTTAGTTCTTCTTCACTTTCTGCCATAAGGGTGGTGTCATCTGTATATCTGAGGTTATTGATATTCCTCCTGGCAATCTCGATTCTAGCTTGTGCTTCATCCAGCCCAGCATAAATAAGCAGGGTGATGATATACAGACTTGTCTTACTTCTTTCCCAATTTGGGACCAGTCTGTTGTTCCATGTCCAGTTCTAACTGTTGTTTCTTGACCTGCATACAGATTTCTCAGGAGGCAGGTCAGGTGTTCTGGTATTCCCATCTCTTTAAGAAATTTCCACAGTGTATCATGATCAACACAGTCTAATTTTTGGCGTAGTCAATAAAGCACAAGTAAATGTTTTTTTTTTCTGGAATTCTCTTGGTTTTTCTATGATCCGACAGATGTTGGAAGTTTGATCTCTTGTTCTTCTGCCTTTTCTAATCCAGCTTGAACTTCTGATAGTTCACATTTCATGTACTGTTGAATCTCTCTTGGAGAATTTTGAGCATTACTTTGCTATCATGTGAGATGAGTTCAATTGTATGGTAGTTTGAATATTCTTTGACATTGCCTTTCTTTGGGACTGGAATAAAAACTGACCTCTTCCAGTTCTGTGGCCTCTGCTGAGTCTTCCTAATTTGCTGGTGTATTGAGTGCAGCTCTTTCACAGCATCTTTTAGGATTTGAAATGGCTCAACTGGAATTTCATTAACTCCGCAAGCTTTTTTCTTAATGTTCCTTCCTAAGGCCCCCTTGACTTTGCATTCCAGGATGTCTATATCTAGGTGAGTAATCACACCATTGTAGTTACCTGTGGTATATATATCTCTTCCTCAAATTTCCTTGTCATCAGTCTTCTAACCATATCCCCTCGCCCCCCAAAGTCCCTGAGCATCCAGCCAATTCATTGGCCAAAACCATGAATCAGTATATATTTTACATTTCAAAACTCCTTCCAAGTTAAATAATTGACTAGTTGCACCCCTTGAAATGTATCCATTGGGAGGATTTCCTTTTGCTACTATTGTTCCGGTACTTTTCAGGATGAGGTTGCATTTCTGCAGCTGCCAATTTAAAAGATCATTGCAGAACTATTTCTTTACAAGTCTGAAGTCTTATATTCCTTTGTTAATTTATCATAATTTATAGATGAAGGCAGGGTGAGATAAGGAACTGTAATGGGAGTGGGGACCATGAACATTTTTGCCACTTTTCCCTGAAAATTTGCCTTCAGGACTTACTTGGGCCAGATCATGCCTATATCACTTTATTTTTTGATGGGGTACTGCTGTGCACACCCAGCTTTATGGCTTAGGTAGTTTTGATAATACCAAGTGCATGAAAGAAGCTTTGGTTGCATAGTGACTTGGTGACCCATGGTGAACCACTCAGTTTCCATTAAGGCCCAGTGGCAGGCCAAACTATTTCAGAGAAGGAGAGTAGTTATCTTGGAAGGATGGCAAGACTATTTTTCCAAAATCCTACTTGTCTGCACTGAAATTCATATATGGAAGCCTGGCAAGTTTTCCAACATTCTTACCTGTGACTGAAACATCAAGCAACATAGATCTACTGGATTATTAATACTTGTCCTCAGTCTCAGAGAAGCTTGTATGCCAGGTTGAACCTATAGCAGAGCCTTTTCTATTTCTGGAACTCATTTAAAAGTCGAATCTTTTTGAGTAACTTAACAATTGAGCCAGAGGAATATACCCAAATGTATGATATGATGAGTATGATGACTCTCAAATCCAATAAGGCAAAGAGGCATTGAGCATCATCTCTGGTTATAGGAGAGGCCAGATGGAACAAGTTATACATCATATTAAGAGGGATAGATAGCATTATGTACCCCATACTACTGGTCTCCTGGAAATTCCAATGAGTTTATTAGTAGTTTAGTTGCTAAGTCGTGACCAACTCTTGCAACCCCATGGACAGTAGCATGCCAGGCTGCTCTGTCATTGGGATTCTCCAGGGAAGAATACTAGAGTGGGTTGCTGTTACCTTCTCCAGGAGATGTTCCCAACCCAGGAATCAAACCCGGGTCTCCTGCATTGCAGGCACATTCTTACTGACTGAGCTACAAGGGAAGCCCAATGAGTTTCAGTTCAGTTCAGTTCAGTTCAGTCGCTCAGTCGTGTCCAACTCTTTGAGACCCCATGAATCGCAGCACCCAGGCCTCCCTGTCCATCACCAACTCCCGGAGTTCACCCAGACTCATGTCCATCGAGTCAGTGATGCCATCCAGCCATCTCATTCTCTGTCGTCCCCTTCTCTTCCTGCACCCAATCCCTCCCAGCATCAGAGTCTTTTCCAATGAGTCAACTCTTCTCATGACATGGCCAAAGTACTGGAGTTTCAGCCTTAGCATCATTCCTTCCGAAGAAATTTCAGGACTGATCTTCAAATGGACAGGTTGGATTTCCTTCCAGTCCAAGGGACTCTCAAGAGTCTTCTCCAAGACCACAGTTCAAAAGCATCAGTTCTTCGGTGCTCAGCCTTCTTCACACTTCAACTCTCACATCCATACATGACCACTGGAAAAGCCATAGCCTTGACTAGACGGACCTTTGTTGGCAAAGTAATGTCTCTGCTTTGGAATATGCTGTCTAGGTTGGTCAAAACTTTCCTTCCAAGGAGTAAGCGTCTTTTCATTTCATGGCTGCAGTCACCATCTGAAGTGATTTTGGAGCCCCCAAAAATAAAGTCTTACACTGTTTCCACTGTTTCCCCATCTATTTCCCATGAAGAGATGGGACCAGATGCCTTGATCTTCGTTTTCTGAATGTTGAGTTTTAAGCCAATATTTACAGTCTCCACTTTCACTTTCTTTTTTTTTTATTTTTTATTTTTTTTAATTTAACTACATTTTTATTTAATTGATTCATGGTTTCTCCAGTTCATTATGAAGGCTATAAATATTGGATTGACCATATATTAAACTGATGTTTTCATTGAATGGTGATATTATAAATGTATTGGATGGGACCACAGTTATCTGTGTATGCATATTCCTGCATTTACCATTAATATCCACTTTCACTTTCATCAAGAGGCTTTTTAGTTCTTCTTCAATTCCTGCCATAAGGGTGGTGTAATCTGAATATCTGAGGTTATCGATATTTCTTCCAGAAATCTTGATTCCAACTTGTGCTTCTTCCAGTCCAGCATTTCTCATGATGTACTCTGCATAGAAGTTAAATAAGCAGGGTGATAATATACAGCCTTGACGTACTCCTTTTCCTATTTGGAACCAGTCTGTTGTTCCATGTCCAGTTCTAACTGTGGCTCCCTGACCTGCATATAGATTTCTCAAAAGGCAGATCAGGTGGTCTGGTATTCCCATCTCTTTCAGAATTTTCCACAGTTGATTGTGATTCACACAGTCAAAGGCTTTGGCATAGTCAATAAAGCAGAAATAGATGTTTTTCTGGAACTCTCTTGCTTTTTTGATGATCCAGTGGATGTTGGCAATTTGCTCTCTGGTTCCTCTGCCTTTTCTAAAACCAGCTTGAACATCAGGAAGTTCACCATATACATATTGCTGAAGCCTGGCTTGGAGAATTTTGAGCATTACTTTACTAGAGTGTGAGATGTGTGCAATTGTGCAGTACTTTGAGCATTCTTTGGCATTGCCTTTCTTTGGGATTGGAATGAAAACCCAACTTTTCCAGTCCTGTGGCCCCTGCTGAGTGTTCCAAATTTGCTGGCATATTGAGTGCAGCACTTTCACAGCATCATCTTTTAGGATTTGAAATAGCTCAACTGGAATTCCATCACCTCCACTAGCTTTGTTCGTAGTGATGCTTTCTAAGGCCCACTTGACTTCACTTTCCAGCATGTCTGGCTCTAGGTCAGTGATCACATCATTGTGATTATCTGGGTCGTGAAGATCTTTTTTGTACAGTTCTTCTGTGTATTCTTGCCATCTCTTCTTAATATCTTTTGCTTCTGTTAGGTCCATACCATTTCTATTCTTTATTGAGCCCATCTTTGCATGAAATGTTTCCTTGGTATCTCTAATTTTCTTGGAGAGATCTCTAGTCTTTCCCATTCTGTTGTTTTTCTCTATTTCTTTCCATTGATCACTGAAGAAGGCTTTCTTATCTCTTCTTGCTATTCTTTGGAACTCTGCATTCAGATGCTTATATTTTTCCTTTGCTCCTTTGCTTTTCACTTCTCTTCTTTTCACAGCTATTGGTAAGTTCTCCCCAGACAGTCATTTTGCTTTTTTGCATTTCTTTTCCACGGGGATGGTCTTGATCCCTGTCTCCTGTACAATGTCACAAACCTCATTCCATAGTTCATCAGACACTCTATATCAGTTCTAGGCCCTTAAATCTATTTCTCACCTCCACTGTATAATCATAATGGATTTTATTTAGGTCACACCTAAATGGTCTAGTGGTTTTCCCTACTTTCTTCAATTTAAGTTTGAATTTGGTAATAAGGAGTTCATGATCTGAGCCACAGTCAGCTCCCGGTCTTGTTTTTGTTGACTGTATACAGCTTCTACATCTTTGGCTGCAAAGAATATAATCAATCTGATTTCGGTGTTGACCATCTGGTGATGTCCATGTGTAGAGTCTTCTCTTGTGTTGTTGGAAGATGGTGTTTGTTATGACCAGTGCATTTTCTTGGCAAAACTCTATTAGTTTTTGCCCTGCTTCATTCCGTATTCCAAGGCCAAATTTGCCTGTTACTCCAGGTGTTTCTTGACTTGCTACTTTTGCATTCCAGTCCCATATAATGAAAAGGACATCTTTTTTGAGTGTTAGTTCTAAAAGGTCTTGTAGGTCTTCATAGAACCATTCAACTTCAGCTTCTTCAGCATTATTGGTTGGGGCATAGACTTGGATTACTGTGATATTGAATGGTTTGCCTTGGAAATGAACAGAGATCATTCTGTCATTTCTGAGATTGCATCCAAGTACTGCATTTCAGACTATTTTTTGACTTTGATGGCTACTCCATTTCTTCTGAGGGATTCCTGCCTGCAGTAGTAGAAATAATGGTCATCTGAGTTAAATTCACCCATTCCAGTCCATTTTAGTTCACTCATTCCTAGAATATGGACATTCACTCTTGCCATCTCTTGTTTGACCACTTCCAATTTGCATTGATTCATGGATCTGACATTCCTGGTTCTTATGCAATATTGCTTTTTACAGCATCAGACCTTGCTTCTATCACCAGTCACATCCACAGCTGGGTATTGTTTTTGCTTTGGCTCCATTCCTTCATTCTTTCTGGAGTTATTTCTCCACTTATCTCCAGTAGCATATTGGGCACCTACTGACCTGGGGAGGTCCTCTTTCAGCATCCTATCATTTTGCCTTTTTGTATTGTTCATGGGGTTCTCAAGGAAAGAATACTGAAGTGGTTTGCCATTCCCTTGAGTCTCCTAATTTTAGTTTACAAGGAAATGTATTACCAAAAAGGTCTAAAGTAGTTGCCACTTCTGACACAGTAATGAAAATCACATTTCCAGCTAAATACCAGGTACCAGCAGCTCTGACAATATGTTCTTGTGTTGAAATACATCTGGCACAGAAGCTGGCTAACCTTAGAATTATACACTGTCACTCTCCAAGATCCATGCCTATCCTGCAACAGGCAAAAATAGGAGAGCTGAACACATATGTGGTGGTAACTCCCATCCCACATCTTTCAAGGTTTGATGGTGGCACTAATTTCTACAGTCCCTCCAGGCATATGGTACAACTTTTAGTTTACTATTTTTCTAAGGACAGGCAGTAATAATGCCTTCCACTGAGGTTTTTCTCACATAATATCCCTTATTCCTCAGGACAGTGAACCAATGTAATAATTCTGTCAGTCGCTAAGTATGTCTGTTCCAATTATCCATTCTGAAATTGGAAAATAACCACAGCATGGGTTCCATGATTACAGGACCCACTGTAAATAGACCTGAGCTAAACTTCCATTGATCACCAGACTTCCATTATTTCAACTCTAATTGAGGGACTACAGTAATGTTTTGACCTCCTGGAATAAGTTTCATGTTAAAGTCAGTGTCGTGAAACTTCTGATAATTTACTTTTCCACAGTGCATAGTTAACCTGATGAAAGGTCAAAGGTCCCTTTAGGGAAATATGAGGTAAAGATAAATTATACATTTTAGCAAGGTACTAGAGTCCTGCTTCAAGGGGACTGGATATCCCTTTTTTATTAGGATTCAGAATCTGTAAGCTGGCTCAAGTCTGGAAACTCATTTTGATGACATGAATTTTTATATTCATTATTTGAGTTAGAATTTTTTTTTTTACTTTATTTAAAACTTTTCTGCTGACACAGGTCAGTGGAGAGTCGAGTAAAATCCCTCTCTTTTTATCCTAGGAACATCATGATCAGCTAGACAACACGTCTTGTGCTGATTATTTAGATTTTCATTTTGATTCTACTATCCATTTTGGTAACTAAGCCCACCTTGCCTTTCAGTTTAAGTGCCATCACTTGACTACTGGCCGCTCCCTAGGATCAAATCACTCTTAACACATTTACATTTCACAAACCAGCAACCAGTTTTCATTAGAGACCTGGGCTTTACAAAATAGGTTTCTCAGCTTTTCAAGGATACTGAAGCATCCTCTTCAAATTTATTTCTCATGGTTGTGATGAATGGTGAACATTTGGGACCCTTTCAGGGAGGCTTAGTAGATTTTTAATAACAAATCCATTCTAATATTTCAATTTCAGGAAAGTTCAGTTCAGTTCAGTTGCTCAGTCGTGTCCAACTCTTTGTGACCCCATGGACCGCAACACACCAGGCTTCCCTGTCCATCACCAACTCTTTGAGTTTACCCAAACTCATGTCCATTGAGTCAGTGATGCCATCTAACCATCTCATTCTCTGCTCTCCACTTCTCTTCTCACCTTCAATCTTTCCCAGCATTGGCGTCTATTCAAATAAGTCAGGTCTTAGCGTCAGGTGGCCAAAAACAAAATATTGGAGTTTCAGCTTCAACATCAGTCCCTCTCATGAATATTCAGGACTGATTTCCTTTAGGATGGACTGGTTGGATCTTCTTGCAGTTCAAGGGACTCTCAGTAGTCTTCTCCAAAACCACAGTTCAAAAGCATCAATTCTTCAGCGCTCAGCCTTTTTTATAGTCCAACTCTCACATCCATATATGATTACTGGAAAAACCATAGCCTGGACTAGACGGACCTTTGTTGGCAAACTAATGTCTATGCTTTTTAATATGCTGTTTAGGTTGGTAATAACTTTCCTTCCAAGGAGTATGTGTCTTTTTTATTTCATGGCCGCAGTCACAATATACAGTGAATTTGGAGTCCAAAAAAAAATAAAGTGAGACACTGTTTCCACTGTTTCCCCATCTATTTGCCATGAACTGATGGAACCAGATGCTATGATCTTAGTTTTCTGAATATTGACCTTTAAGCCAACTTTTTCCACCTTCTTTTTTCACTTTCATTAAGAGGCTCTTTAGTTCTTCTTTACTTTCTGCCATAAGGGTGGTCTCATTTGCATATCTGAGGTAATTGATATTTCTCCTGACAATCTTGATTCCAGCTTGTGCTTCATCAAGCAAGTGTTTCTCATGATGTATTCTGCATATAAGTAAAATAAACAGGGTGGCAATATACAGCCTTGACGTACTCCTTTTCCTATTTGGAACCAGTCTGTTGTTCCACGTCCTGTTCTAACTATTGCTTCCTGATCTGCATACAGATTTCTCAAGAGGCATGTCAGGTGGTCTGGTATTCCCATCTCCTTTAGAATTTTCCACAGTTGTGGTGATCCACACAGTCAAAGGTTTGGCATAGTTCATAAAGCAGAAATAGATGGTTTTCTGGAACTCTTTGCTTTTTCTATAACCCAACGGATGTTGGCAATTTGATCTCTGGTTCCTCTGCCTTTTATAAATCCAGTTTTAACATCTGGAAGTTCACAATTCTCATATTGTTGAAACCTGGCTTGGAGAATTGTGAGCATTGCCTTACTAGTGTGTGTGATAATTGCAATTTTGAAGTAGTTTGAGCATTCTTTGGCATTGCCTTTCTTTGGGATTGGAATGAAAACTGACCTTTTCCAGTCCTGTGGCCACTGCTGAGTTTTCCAAATTTGCTGGCATATTAAGTGCAGCACTTTCATGGCATCATCTTTTAGGATTTGAAATAGCTCAACTGAAATTCTATCACCTCCACTAGCTTTGTAGTGATGCTTCCTAAGGCCCACTTGGCTTTGCATTCCAGGATGTCTGGCTCTAGGTGAGTGATCATCTCATCATGATTATCTGGGTCATGAAGATCTTTTTTGTCTACCTACCTTTTAATCACTTCTGCTACATTAAACCAAAGTGGAGGGGGCATTTCTACAGAACTCACAATGGACCATTATTTTGTTCATGTATTAGCCACCACAAACTATTCGAGGCTTTCTTACCTCATCCAGTTGCAACATTAAATGGAGATATCTGTTTAATGAGCCCATATCAATAAATTATGCCTGATCAAATTTGATGATTTTTCTACCTCTCTCAAGTTCCATATACATTCACTAGATTTATATCACAAAGGTTTAGAGCTTTTCTTTACTTCCCTCCAGCTGCAACATGAAGAGTAAAATCTCTGCTTGGTAAGCACACCTCAATCAGCAGTTAGGTCTGATCAAAGTTTATTTCTTTCTATAATTGTCCCATACTGGTTATTTCTATTCCCACATATATTCCTTGTATTTCTGTCTGTGCAAATTAGAAAACTCAAGTAGCTCTTTTGGAGTGTAGTGCACCTCCTCCAATGTCACTGTCTGTACCTTGCTTTCAGATGCCTGCTGGGGCCTGAGACAAGTTACAGAATCAGAAACAATGAGGGGAGCTGAGGTGGGTCCTCAGGAGAATCAGCATGGTCTTTCATGGCAGCTGATGCAGGGGAGGCCATTGCAGTTTCTCCAGCCAAGGGAGGGTTAATTCTATAGACAGGAGGTATAGCCTTGTCTTCTGGGGTTGGAGACATCACTTCACTGGCAAAGAACACTCACCTTATCCTTGTTTCTTCTTTTAAGTTTCCTCAAACCTTTGGTGATCTAAGCTGGAATCTGAAATTTATTCATGACTCTTCTCATACCTTCATCCTATGTTTTTTTTTTTTTTTCTTTGCTGTTTATAATTCCTAAGTATTGCTTTGACTCTTCTCTATCTCTCAGTTTTAGTTTGGGTTCCCCAAGATGAAGACACTGAGATGAAATTTTCATGAAAGCTTAGCTTTAGCCTAGAGCCCTGGAGCCCTGGAATATATGTTGTCCTGCAGTACTGGTTCCACAATACATCAAGGGGATCAGCCTTTTCATTGCTGCTTCTGTCATTCATTATTAACTCCTGGCCCCTTGGATGGTGAGTATAATCTCCAGTGAGGCAGTTCCAATTATCTCTCTTGCAGCTGTCCAGAAAAAATGGGGCCGTGAGCTTTTAGCAGCCCAGGCAAACAGCAGCTGTGTTCTAGGTGTACCTGTGCAGTGAATGAGGTCTGACCAGATGCAGAGGGTCTACAACATTCTTCACCATCACTGGCACCACTGGAAGTCACACCTCCATCATTTCACGTCCAAATCATTACAGTAGCTTCCCTACCATTCTGCTACTTGTGCTCTTCAATTTAATTTCTTTACTATAACCAAACACCTTCCCTGGTGGCTCAGATGGCAAAGAATCTGTCTGCAGTGCAGGAGACCCGGATTTGATCCCTGGTTTAGGAAGATGACCTGGAGAAGGGAATGAAAACCCACTCCAGTATTCTTGCCAGGAGAATCCAAATAACAGAGGAGACTGATGGACTACACTCCATGGGATCACAAAGAGTTGGACATGACTGAGTAACTAAAATGTTTTCACTATAACCAAAGTTATTATTCTAAAATTTTAAATCTAACTGCATCATGTGCTAGCTTAAAATACCTTCCAAAAAGAATCTGAAAAAATATTTATATAACTGAAATCACTCCACTGTACACCTGGAACCCACAATGTCAGAAATTATCTATACTTCAATATGAAAAATAAAAATCTTTTAATATCATGGCAACCCACTCCAGTATTCTTGCCTGGAGAATATCCATGGACAGAGGAGCTTGGAGGGCTAGATTCCATGGGTCACAAAGAGTCAGACATGACTGAGTGACTCAGCACAGCACACAGTACTTAGTTTTAAGCCTTAACACAATTATGAGCCCCGTCCCGGTTTTTTCTGTCCCTATCACTCCAGCTTCAATTCAGTTCAGTTGCTCAGTCAAGTCCAACTCTTCACAAAGTTGGATGCATCAGCTCCCTATCTTGCTATTTACCCTTTAGAAACTAAGTGTCTAGCATGCTTCCTGGAGTGTAGTGCATATTCAATAAATAGTTGTTGAACCAGGAGTTTAGTAACCACAGCTATGTGACATTTATGAGGAGTCTGTGTACACACTTCACCTTCTGGACTTTGTTACATATTTCCTCTCCTAAAACATTCTTGCTCCATCTGATGTCTATTCATGCCTCTGATTCTTTGAGTCCCATTTCTGATGTCTTTTCACCTTGGAGTGTTTTCTGAACCCCCAGGTCTTTGTTCTGTGTTCCTCAAAAGTGCTTTCAGAGTAAGTACCCTTGTTTCCATTATCTTACTGTTTATAGTACTGTGTTGTAATTTTTTGCTCTCTTCTGAGAATCTATGAATCTAAGGTCTGTGGAGACATCATTCAGGTTTTTCTTTATTCATGCTGAAGCCCCAGCAACTGTCACTATTTGATACATTCCTTGGGCTGAAAAATATGTGTTGTTTAATGAATGTAGGGTGGGTGAAATGAATGGAATATACTTATGCTAGGGTTGCTTTTTGTGTAAATGGGGCTACAAATTCAAAACAAAACACGTGTACACCCGTGGTGGATACATGTTGATGTATGGCAAAACCAAAGCAATATTGTAAAGTAAAAATAATAATAATAATAATAATAAAATAAAGTAATATAAAAAATTTAAAAAATAAATAAAAATTAAAAAACAAAAAATATATTTTTATAATGAAATTTTACCAAAAAGGAAATGCAGGAAATATGTTTTGATTTTTAAATCAAAATATAAAAACCAATAAATATGAAATAATCAATATAAAATAATAAATATTGAAAAAATATTGACAGAGAAATATAGGGAAAAACAGAATGATGATATCATGCTTAGGACTGGTAGAGTATTTTGTTCAAAAGATAATGAGTTTATTTTCAATTTATTCCTTATTCCTAGTTTATGCAGGAATAAAACCACATCTTAGTTTTCAAAAGACATATACCTAGATAACTTGCCAGAGTCTGAAACAGGTAAAGGTAGAAAAAAATTCCTAGTCTGCAATACTACATTTTGCCCAATATTTTATTGAATTTATTCATCTTCCCTTATACTTACATTTATTCATCTAACATTTATCATAAATCAGACATTGTGACTTGAAGATATTATTAGCAAGTAGGTAAATACTTTACAGAGTATGACAATTTGTTTAATAAATTGAAATTCCTGTCTGATATTAGATCATTCTTTTCCATGGATCTTCACTCTTTTTGATGGGTTTTCAGGATAAGATTGTAACATGAGCAATACAAAGTGATTTTTAATGCATTAAGAAAATTTGGAATATTGTACAACATTCCTTGAATTCCCCTTAGAGTTTAAATGTTTCATTGCTTATCATATATTAATGCATATGCATGGAATCTAGAAAAAAGGCAAAGATGAACCTATGTGTAAGGTAGGACTAGAGGTGCAGATGTTGAGAACTGATTTGTGGGCACAGTGGAGGAAAGAGGGTCTGGATGAACTGAGAGAATAGCATTGAAAATATCATGTGTAAAATAGTTAGAGGAAAGCTGCTGTACAGCACAGGGAGCTCAGCTTGGTGCTCTGTGATGACCTAGAGGGGAGTTATATACCATGGTGTTACATATCACATACTACATATATATATATATATATATATATATATATATATATATAGACAGAGGATCCCGATGGGCTACAGTCCACAGGGTCAAAAAGAGTCGGACATGACTAAAGCGACTTAGCACACACCGTATATACAATTTCAGCACAGTCCCTGTCTCAATAAATGGTAAGTGGTATCATCATGTTTTTCCAATAGTCATATGTGCATGTGATATTTTGACTATAAAGAAGTCTGAGCACAGAAGACTTGATACTTTCAAACTGTGGTGCTGTGGAAGACTCTTGAGAGTCCCTAGGACTGCAAGGAGATCCAACCAGTCTTTCCTCAAGGAAATCAGCCCTGACTCTTCATTGGAAGGACTAATGCTGAAGCTGAAGTTCCAATATTTTGGCCACTTGATAGAAAGAGCTGACTTATTGGATAAGATCCTCATGCTGCAAAAGATTGAAGGCAAAAGGAGAAGGGGAGGCCGATGAGATCATAGGATAGCATCACCAACTCAACAGACATGAGTCTGAGCAAACTCTAAGAGAGAGTGGAGGACAGAGGAGTCTGGGGTGCTGCAGTCTATGGGGTCTCAAAGAGTCAGAAATGATTTAGCAACTGAACAACATAATTATGTTACCTTTGTATTATTGTCTGACAGCATATTTCTGCAGTTAAGAACATGGTCTGAGACAGCAGCTAAAAATATGGTTCTTCAATATTTCCATTTTGGAATTTTCCCATTCTATTTATTTCATCACCTATAAAATGAGGATAATAGCAATGCCTACTTATTTGGATGGTTACAGCAATATCAGTTTGATATCAGTTCTATATCAGTGTATTTATTTTTTGTTTTATTAGAATGAATTTATTAAGGCATATAGATAGATAAAGCTAGAAAAACTAAGTCTTAGTTTTCTCAGAATGTTCCAAACATTAAAAAGTAGTCTCCTGCCACTTTGTCTCACATTTCATGCATCATTTCTTCTCCCCATTGTGGAATCTATGATTTATAGTGGCTATTTTCCCCCCTTTATCTCAAAGGTCTTCTTTGCTGAAAGTCTCAACAATGTCCTTCTGAATTTTGCACCAGGAGAATCAATGCTGGTCTCTGTGTACCTCTTATCTATCACCTGAAATACATTTTCTATTACACAAATTCCTAATGGCATTTTTCATCTGGGCATTTCTCAAGGTATAGATGAATGGATTTAACATGGGAGTTATCATAGTGTAGAATACAGCCACTGCTTTATCAATTGGTAAAGAAACTGGTGGTCTCAGATATACAAAAATGCAGGGCACAAGGAGCATGGTGACAACTGTGATGTGGGAGACACAGTGGAGAGGGCCTTGCACCTTGCCTCCAAACTGTGGTTCCTTAGGGAGTGCAGAATGACCACATAGGAGCCCATCAAGAGGATGAAGTTTATAAGACAAATGAAACCACTGTTGGCAGCAACAAATAGTCCTAGAGTGTGAGTATCAGTGCAGGCAAGATTTAGCAAAGGGTTCAGATCACACAAAAAGTGGTCTATGACATTAGGGCCACAGAAGGGTAATCTGAAGATGAAAAAGATCTGTATGATTCCATGAAGAAAGCCTCCCGCCTGTGCTACTCCAATTGGCAGCCAACACACCCTCCAGTTCATGATGGCCACATAGCGGTCATAGGCCATCACAGTGAGCAGGATGGCCTCAGCACTTCCGAAGAAATGTTCCCCAAAGATTTGCATCATGCATCCATTGAAGAGGATGGTATTCCTTTCACGGAGGGAATCGACGATCAGTTTAGGGTATTCACAGAGGAGTAGCAAGCATCAATAAGGAAGAGATAAGCCAGAAAAAAGTACATGGGAGATCCCAGTAATGGACTGACTATAATGGTAACCATGATGAACAAATTTCCTACCACAGAGATGATGTAGAAGACCAAAAACAAAACAAATATGATCTTCTGCAACTTTGGATTCTGTGTGAGCCCCAAGAGAACAAACTCTGTCACGTTGCTCCTATTCTCCATTTATTTTGTATTATGGTTCATTATGTTACCTGGAAAAAAATAAAGTTACTTTTCAGCACCTCAACCTTGATTTTACTAAGCCTCTCCATGTAATAAAAAATAAATGCCCAGGTTATATGGAGTTCTGAATTTTTGAGTTCTTTTCTTGACATAGGAAAAATATTTCTGATCTGTTAAAGATAACTTACATACTCCCCTGAGGAGAGAAAATGCTTAGAGTTAGAGACATGAGGGACTCTGAACACAAAGGTGGGAGGATTTCTGTGCACATATACTCATGTGAGATGATGCAAGCCCAATATGAATCAATAGGTCCCACATACAGTGGCAGCCAAACCTGAGATGAAAGGTAGAATATGGATGTAAAGGGTGTGAATGCAAAACCACGGGGTTTTCCCTTTATTCTTAGGAAATGAGAAACCATGTAAGTTAAATGAAAATGTGAGAGTAAGGATGAAGAGGGATGTGAGAGAGAGAGGGTGTGTTGGATTTAATTCCAAAAATGATCTTTTTCTGACTTGTATGAAGTGCGATGATGTTTAGTAAGGGGAGGGAAGACAGAACAACATTAGTATCAGACTATAATATTTCACATAAAGTGTAACAGAGCTTTGGAAATGGGAAAATAATGAAAAGGTAAAGAAGCTACTGTGCCAGAATACTGGAGTGGGTAGCCATTCCCTCCTCCAAGGCATCTTCCCAACCCAGGGATCAAACCCAGGTCTCCCGCATTGCAAGTGGATTATTTACTAGCTGGGCCACTAGGGAGCCCAATAAAATAAACATGTTTCCTAAATCCAATAACATTAAAATAATTGATACATATACTTTAATGATCAATTGTTATATGCACAGCATGATTACAGTCTATGTATATTTCTTTCACATAGCATATGAGAAGGAATCTTAGTATATAATAGTAAAAATATAGTAGTAATAATACTATTAGCTAAAACTTGCTGAACATTTATGTGCTCTAAGAGGCCATCCAATGCTTTGGCCACCTGATGTGAAGAGCTGACTCATTTGAAAAGACCCTGATGCTTTGAAAGATTGAAGGCTAGAGGAGAAGGGGAAGATAGAAGTTGAGATGGTTGGATGGCATCACCGACTCAATGGACATGAGTTTGAGTAAACTCCTGCAGTTGGTGATGGACAGAGAGGCCTGACGTGCTGCAGTCCAGGGAGTCACAAAGAGTCAGACATGACTGAGAAACTGAAGTGAACTGAACTGAAGATACTTCATTATTTAAGCTTCATTAAAAACGTGTTTACTACTATCATTTTTATACTTATTTTACACATTAGGAAGTAGAAGCTTAGAGAAGTTAAGAATTCTACGTAAACTCAGGCAGCTACAAAGGACAGAGTTAAGATTAGTTTAAATTACACTTTTATTTTTTTTTGTTCCAAATTTTTAAACCATAACCTATAAAATTATTACAATAAACAATGCTAAATTAGTAAACTTTAAAAAATGAAACCAATATAGTCATATTTATCTTTATCTTACTTATTTAGCTTTATATATAAATTTAATCAACCTATACAAAGATCAGAGATGTACACACACAGTACAATTTACTGAAATCCACCAATATTAATAACTATATGGTACTGCTTTCATCAAAGGTCCATTTTATCTTTTTTTTTCCTACCCACACTTCTTCCATCGAAAATTTCCCTATAAAGCATGAACTCACACTCTTCTGCAAAATGTTGTAAATGACTTTGAAAATGACAATCCCATTGGGAGAGCATATTGATTTGGGAATCTGAAGGTCCAGATTAGAATCTTGCCTTTTCCCTCTTGCTACTTGTTGATCTGAGGTGCATTTCTTGGCATCTTACATTTTTGTTTTTCAGTATCAAGTGAGAAGTATAATCCACCTCACCTCCCAGGCCATCATGAGAACTGATTGAAGAGATCTATGAATGCAAACACCACATTGTTGGGACACACAGAGGACCTTCCTCACTTATATGGCTATTTATGCACTCTGGAGTAGGAGAAATCTATATTTTTGGAAATGATATATCTAAACATTTGACCATACAATAGACTAAGGAAGAATCATCTCCAATTTTACATTTAAAGAAGTCACAGAGATCCATATTATGTTCAGCATTTGCTCCCAGGAAGTTCTTCATATGCATGTTTGAACTAAACAAGTGATGGTTCATATCATCTAATATTTACATTGATATCTTTTTGTGTGTGAAATTCATTTGTTTTATTTTCATACTCATGAGTAGTCTTAATTATTAAAATAATTGTCTGAGACAAAATAAGTATATCTGATGTTAGAGAAAAGGGTCTTAACAAATTTCTTAATCCCAGTGAGACTAGTATTTTCTTCTGTCAAATTAGGTTTATGAAATTTACCAAATATCTTTTGAAGAAAGGTGGTGAATATAAAAGGTTTTACTATTGTATTTGAAAAGTATTAAAATATAACAATTACTATATATGGAAAAAAACAACCTTTTCTAATTTACTAACAGAACTGTTGAAAAACTTACCTTCTGGTCTTAGATGATATTAATGATATTTGAGGGTGTTCAGAACTAATTCCATTTTAAAATTGACCTCCTCTTTGGATAAGAAACTTTCAATAGGAATAATATGACACACTCAGAAAGAGGCTATTCAGATAATTCAATATCAAGTCAATAGAAAATAAGTAAGTCTTTGGATAGGTCTAAATCTTTTCTTCTAGCTTAAAGACTGAAAAAGCTTTCACAGAAAATCTGGGACTTGAATTTAGAATAAATTCACTTAAAATACCAAGGTAAAATGATCTTCCATGAATGGTCTGATCCAAAAGCTAGGAGGCAGAATGTGTGGAGGAAATATATTCAAATGAGTCTTTCCACTCTTGACAAATATTTCTCTGGAAAATGTAAACAAGAAAAGACATTTTCAATTGCATGTGTGGCTATTTACCAAGTTTGCCATATAGGTTCTAGGACCTGGTCTATAGCAGCAATTTTCTCTCCCAGGAATTAATTATCTGCTTTGATGGAAAGATTTTGTCTTAGAAACAGGTGTTCTCTGGAGATATGGTTGGGAAACACTCATTTTGAGTGGGGAATTGTGTTCCCTGCACTTGCAGCCAAAATATGTGAGTGTCCTTTCTCTGTCTGAACCTGGCTTTCTAAGTATGCTGCTGCTGCTGCTGCTGCTAAGTCACTTCAGTCGTGTCCAACTCTGTGCGACCCCATAGATGGCAGCCCACCAGGCTCCCCCGTCCCTGGGATTCTCCAGGCAAGAACACTGGAGTAGGTTGCCATTTCCTTCTCCAATGCATGAAAGTGAAAAGTGAAAGGGAAGTCACTCAGTTGTGTCTGACTCTTAGCGACCCCATGGACTACAGCCTACCAGGCTCCTCCATCCATGGGATTTTCCAGGCAAGAGTACTGGAGTGGGGTGCCATTGCCTTCTCCCTAAGTATGCTGACTGTTGTATAAATAACAAGGATGGTGTAATTCATTACAGTAATATCTGTGATGTAGTTACCCTGTGAGATCATGTCAGAGAGAAAACTTCCATTATATATATATATATATATATATATATATATATATACATACTATATCTTCCTTATCCATATTTCTATTGATGGACAATTAATTGCTTCTTTGTATTGACTATTGTAAACAGCACTGCAGTGAACACTGGAGTGCATGTATCCTTATGAAACATGTTTTTTCCAGATATATATCCAGGAGTAGGATTTCTAGGTCGTATGGTGGCTTTATTTTTAGTTTTATTTAATAAAAATCCATATTGTTCTCTGTACTGGTTGTATCAATTTACGTTCCCTTCCACAGTGTTGGAGCGTTCTTTTTTCTCCACACCCTTTCCAGTATTTACTGGTTGTAGATTTTTTTGATGATGGTCATTCTGACAGGTGAGTTGATGTCTCACTGTAATTTTAATTTGCATTTCTGTGATACTTAGAAATGTGTGCATCTTGTCATGTGCCTCATGGCATCTGTATGTTTACATTGATGAAATGTCTATTTAGATCTGCTCTTTTTTTTTTAATTGAGCTGAATGAGGTTTGTAAATCTGGGAATCTAATCCTTTGTTAGCTGTGTTATTTGCAAATATTTTCCTCCAATCTGTGGGCTTTGTTGTTTTATTATTATTTTTAGATTTATTTATTTTAATTGGAGGCTAATTGGGTTTTGCCATACATCAACATGAATCCGCCACTGGTGTACACGTGTTCCCCATCCTGAACCCCCCTCCTACCTCCCTCCTTGTACCATCCCTCTGGGTCATCCCAGTGCATCAGTCCCAAGCAACCAGTATCATGCATTGAACTTGGACTGGCAATTTGTTTCATATATGATATTATACATGTTTCAATGCCATTCTCCCAAATCATCCCATCCTCTCCCTTTCCCACAGAGTCCAAAAGACTGTTCTACACATGTGTATCTTTTGCTGTCTCGCATACAAGGTTATCATTACCATCTTTTAAATTCCATATATATGCATTAGTATACTGTATTTGTGTTTTTCTTTCTGGCTTACTTCATTCTGTATAATAGGCTCCAGTTTCATCTACCTCATTAGAACTGATTCAGATTTATTCTTTTTAAGGCTGAGTAGTACTCCATTGTGTATATGTACCACAGCTTTCTTATCCATTCATCTGCTGATGGATATCTAGGTTTCTTCCATGTCCTGGCTATTATAAATAGTGCTGCTATGAACACTGGGATACACGTGTCTCTTTCAATTCTGGTTTCCTTGGTGTGTATGCCCAGTAGTGGGATTGCTGGGTCATGAGTTCAGTTCAGTCACTCAGTCGTGTCCAAATCTTTGTGACCTCATGAATTGCGGCATGCCAGGCCTCCCTGTCCATCATAAGGCAGTTCTATTACCAGTTTTTTAAGGAATCTCCACACTGTTCTCCATAGTGGCTGTACTAGTTTGCATTCCCACCAACAGTGTAAGAGGGTTCCCTTTTCTCTACACCCTCTCCAGCATTTACTGCTTGTAGACTTGGATCGCAGCCATTCTGACTGGCATGAAATTGTACCTCATAGTGGTTTTGATTTGCATTTCTCTGATAATGAGTGATGCTGAGCATCTTTTCATGTGTTTGTTAGCCATCTGTATGTCTTCTTTGGAGAAATGTCTGTTTAGTTCTTTGACCCATTTTTTGATTGGGTTGTTTATTTTTCTGGAATTCAGCTGCAGGAGTTGCTTGTATATTTTTGAGATTAGTTATTTGTCAGTTGCTTCATTTACTATTATTTTCTCCCATTCTGAAGGCTGTCTTTTCACCTGGCTTATAGTTTCCTTTGTTGTGCAGAAGCTTTTATTTTAATTAGGTCCCATTTGTTTATTTTTGCTTTTATTTCCAATATTCTGGGAAGTGGGTCATAGACGATCCTGCTGTGATGTATGTCAGAGAGTGTTTTGCCTATGTTCTCCTCTAGGAGTTTTATAGTTTCTAATCTTACATTTAGATCTTCAATCCATTTTGAGTTTATTTTTGTGTATGGTGTTAGAAAGTGTTCAGTTTCATTCCTTTATAAGTGGTTGACCAGTTTTCCCAGCACCACTTGTTAAAGAGATTGTCTTTTCTCCATCGTATATTCTTGCCTCCTTTGTCAAAGATAAGGTGTCCATAGGTGTGTGGATTTATCTCTGGGCTTTCTATTTTGTTCATTGATCTATATTTCTGTGTTTGTGCCAGTACCATACTGTCTTGATGAATGTGGCTTTGTAGTAGAGCCTGCAGTCAGGCAGGTTGATTCCTCCAGTTCCATTCTTCTTTCTCAAGATTGCTTTGGCTATTTGAGGTTCTTTGTATTTACATACAAATTGTGAAGTTATTTGTTCTAGCTTTGTGAAAAATATGATTGGTAGCTTGATAGGGATTGCACTGAACCTATAAATTGCTTTGGGTAGTATACTCATTTTCACTATATTGATTCTTCTGATCCATGAATATGGTATATTTCTCCATCTATTAGTGTCCTCTTTGATTTCTTTCACCAGTGTTTTATAGTTGTCTATACATAGTTCTTTAGTTTCTTTAGGTAGATATATTCCTAAGTGTGTTATTATTTTCTTTGCAATGGTGAGTGGAATTGTTCCTTAATTTCTCTTTCTATTTTCTCATTGTTAGTGTATAGGAATGCAAGGGAGTTTTGTGTGTTGATTTTATATCCTGCAACTTTACTATATTCATTGATCAGCTCTAGTAATTTTCTGGTGGAGTCTTTAGGGTTTTCTATGTAGAGGATCATGCCATCTGCAAACAGTGAGAGTTTTACTTCTTTTCCAATTTGGATCCCTTTTATTTCTTTTTCTGCTCTGATTGCTGTGGCCAAAACTTACAAAACCTTGTTGAATAGTAGTGGTGAAAGTGGGCAACCTTGTCTTGTTCCTGACTTTAGGGAAAATGTTTTAAATTTTTGACATTGAGGATAATGTTTGCTGTGGGTTTGTCATATATAGCTTTTATTATGTTGAGGCATTTTCCTTCTGTTCCTGCTTTCTGCAGAGTTTTTATCATAAACGGATGTTGGATTTTGTCAAAGGCCTTCTCTGCATCTATTGAGATAATCATATGGCTTTTATTTTTATTTTTTTATATTTTTTTATTTTTATTTTTTTAACTTTACAATATTGTATTGGTTTTGCCATATATCAAAATGAATCTGCCACAGGTATACATGTGTTCCCCATTTGTTAATGTGGTGTATTACTTTGATTGATTTATGGCTATTGAAGAATCCTTGCATCCCTGGGATAAAGCCCACTTGGTCATGGTGTATGATCTCTTTAATGTGTTGTTGGATTCTGATTGCTAGAATTTTGTTAAGGATTTTTGCATCTATGTTCATCAGTGATATTGGCCTGTAGTTTTCTTTTCTTGTGGCATCTTTGTTAGGTTTTGGTATTAGTGTGATGGTGGCCTCATAGAATGAGTTTGGAAGTTTACCTTCCTCTGCAATTTTCTGGAAGAGTTTGAGTAGGATAGGTGGTAGCTCTTCTCTAAATTGTTGGTAGAATTCAGTGATGAAGCTGTCTGGACCTGGGCTTTTGTTTGCTGGAATATTTCTGATTACAGTTTCAATTTCTGTGCTTTTGATGGGTCTGTTAAGATTTTCTGTTTCTTCCTGATTCAACTTCCTGGAAAGTTGTACTTTTCTAAGAATTTGTCCATTTCTTCCAAGTTGTCCATTTTATTGGCATATAATTGCTGATAGTACTCTTATGATCCTTTGTGTTTCTGTGTTGTCTGTTGTGATCTCTCCATTTTCATTTCTAATTTTATTGATTTGATTTTTCTCCCTTTGTTTCTTGATGAGTCTGGCTATCTGGCTAATGGTTTGTCAATGTTATTTATCCTATCAAAGAACCAGCTTTTGGCTTTGTTGATTTTTGCCATGGTCTCTTTTGGTTCTTTTGCATGTATTTATGCCCTAGTTTTTAAGATTTCTTTCCATCTACTAACCCTGCTGTTCTTCATTTCTTCCTCTTCTACTTGCTTTAGGTGTAGAGTTAGGTTATTTATTTGATGTTTTTCTTGTTTCTTGAGGTATACCTGTATTGCTATGAACCTTCCCCTTAGCACTGCTTTTACAGTGTCCCACAGGTTTTGGGTTGTTGTGCTTTCATTTACATTTGTTTCTATGCATATTTTGATCTCTTTTTCAAATTCTTCTGTGATTTGTTGGTTATTCAGCAGCGTGTTTTTCAGTCCCCATATGTTGGAATTTTTAATAGCTTTTCTCCTGTAATTGACATCTAATCTTACTGCATTGTGGTCAGAAAAGATGCTTGGAATGATTTCAATTTTTTTGAATTTACCAAGGCTAGATTCATGGCCCAGGATGTGATCTATCCTGGAGAAGGTTCCATGTGCGCTTAAGAAAAAGGTTAAATTCATTGTTTTGGGGTGAAATGTCCTATACATATCAATTAGGTCTAGCTGGTCTACTGTATCATTTAAAGTTTGTATTTCCTTGTTAATTTTCTGTTTAGTTGATCTATCCATAGGTGTGAGTGAGGTATTAGAGTCTCCCACTATTATTGTGTTATTGTTAATTTCCCCTTTCATACTTGTTAGCATTTGTCTTACATATTGTGGTGCTCTTATGTTAGGTGCATATATATTTATAATTATTATATCTTCTACTTGGATTGATCCTTTAATCATTATGTAGTGTCCTTCTTTGTCTCTTTTCACAGCCTTTGTTTTAAAGTCTATTTTATCTGATATGAGTATTGCTACTCCTGCTTTCTTTTTGTCTCTATTTGCTTGGAATATCTTTTTCCAGCCCTTCACTTTCAGTCTGTATGTGTCCCCTGGGTCTTGTTTTTGTATCCATTCAGCCAGACTTTGTCTTTTGGTTGGGGCATTCAACCCATTTACATTTAAGGTAATTATTGATAAGTATGATCCCATTGCCATTTACTTTATTGTTTGGGGTTTGAGTTTATAACACCCTTTTTGTGTTTCCTGTCTAGAGAAGATTCTTTAGCATTTGTTGGAGAGCTGGTTTGGTGGTGATGAATTCTCTCAGCTTTTGCTTGTCTGTAAAGCTTTTGATTTCTCCTTCATATTTGAAATACAGCCTTACTGGGTACAGTAATCTGGGCTGTAGGTTATTTTCTTTAATCACTTTAAGTATGTCTTGCCATTCCCTTAGGGCCTGAAGAGTTTCTATTGAAAGATCAACTGTTATCCTTATGGGAATCCCTTTGTGTGTCATTTGTTGTTTATCCCTTGCTGCTTTTAATATTTGTTCTTTGTGTTTTATCTTTGTTAATTTGATTAATATGTGTCTTGGGGTGTTTCACCTTGGGTTTATCCTGTTTGGGACTCTGGTTTTCTTGGACTTGGGTGATTATTTCCTTCCCCATTTTAGGGAAGTTTTCAACTATTATCTCCTTAAGTATTTTCTCATGGTCTTTCTTTTTGTCTTCTTCTTCTGGGACTCCTATGATTCGAATATTGGGGCATTTAACATTGTCCTGGAGGTCTCTGAGATTTTCCTCATTTCTTTTAATTCGTTTTTCTTTTTCCCTCTCTGATTCATTTATTTCTACCATTCTATCTTCTACTTCACTAATCCTATATTCTGCCTCTGTTATTCTACTATTTGTTCCCTCCAGAGTGTTTTTGATCTCATTTATCACTTTATTCCGGAGAAGGCAATGGCATCCCACTCCAGTACTCTTGCCTGGAAAATCCCATGGATGGCGGAGCCTGGCAGGCTACAATCCATGGGGTCGCTAAGAGTCAGACACGACTGAGTGACTTCACTTTCACTTTTCACTTTTATGCATTGGAGAAGGAAATGGCAACCCACTCCAGTGTTCTTGCCTGGAGAATCCCAGGGATGGGGGAGCCTGGTGGGCTGCTGTCTATGGGGTCGTACAGAGTCGGACACGACTGAAGCTACTTAGCAGCATTGCATTGCATTGCATTATTCATTATACATTGACTCTTTTTTTTATTTATTCTAGGTCCTTGTTAAACCTTTTTTGCCTTTTCTCAATCCTTGTCTCCAGGCTATTTATCTGTGATTCCATTTTGATTTCAAGATTTTGGATCATTTTCACTATCATTTTTCAGAATTCTTTATCAGGTAGATTCCCTATCTCTTCCTCTTCTGTTTGGTTTGGTGGGCATTTATTCTGTTCCTTTACCTGCTGGGTATTCCTTTGTCTCTTCATCCTGTTTTTATTGCTGTGTTTGGGGTGGCCTTTCTGTATTCTGGCAGTTTGTGGAGTTCTCTTTATTGTGGAGTTTCCTTGCTGTGGGTGGGGTTGTACTGGTGGCTTGTCAAGGTTTCCTGGTTAGGGAAGCTTGTGTCCATGTTTGGTGGGTGGAGCTGGATTTCTTCTCTCTGGAGTGCAATGAAGTCTCCAGTAAAGAGTTATGAGATGTCAATGGGTTTGGAGTAACTTTGTGCAGCCTGTATATTGAAGCTCAGGGCTGTGTTACTGTGATGTTGGAGAATTTGTGTGGTATGTCTTGCTCTGGAACTTGTTGGCCTTTGGGTGGTGCTTGGTTTCAGTGTAGGTATGGAGGCATTTGATGAGCTCCTGTCGATTAATGTTCCCTGGAGTCAGGAGTTCTCTGGTGTTCTCAGGATTTGGACTTAAGCCTCCTGCTTCTGGTTTTCAGTCTTATTTTTACAGTAGCCTCAAGACTTCTCCATATAAACAGCACCATTGATAAAACATCTATGTTAAAGATGAAAAGTTTCTCCACAGTGAGGGACACCCAGAGAGGTTCACAGAGTTACATGGAGAAGAGAAGAGGGAGGATGGAGTTAGAGGTGACCCAAATGAGATAAGGTGGAATCAAAAGAGGAGAGAGCGAGCTAGCCAGTAATCACTTCCTTATGTGTGATCCACAGTCTGGACTGCTCAGAGATGTTGAAGGAGTTATACAGAGTAGAGAAGAAGGAGGAAGGAGACAGAGGTGGCCAGGAGGATAAAGGGGGGATTCAAAAGGAGAGAGACAGATCCAGCCAGTAATAAGTTTCCTAAGTGTTCTCCACCATCCAGAACACACAGAGATTCACAGAGTTGGGTAGAGAAGAGAAGGAGGAGGGAGGAGATAGAGGCAAACTGGTGGAGAAAAAGGAGAGTCCAAAGGGGGAGAGAGCAGTCAAGCCAATAATCTCACTCCCAAGTAAAAACAGGTACTGAAGATTGGGTTCTTAAAGGTACAAAATTGAAAACAAATATAAAAAAGCAAAGATTAAAACTCTAGAGTAGTGGTTGGATTTTCAAAAATACAATATTAAAGAAAAGAAAAGGAAAAAAAAACAAAGTTACAAAAATTATATATCAGATCAGATCAATTGCTCAGTCATGTCTGACTCTTTGTGACCCCATGAATCACAGGACGCCAGGCCTCCCTGTCCATCACCAACTCCCAGAGTTCACCCAGACTCACATCCATCAACTCAGTGATGCCATCCAGCCACCTCATCCTCTGTCATCCCCTTCTCCTCTTGCCCCCAATCCCTCCCAGCATCAGAGTCTTTTCCAATGAGTCAGCTCTTCGCATGAGGTGGCCAAAGTACTGGAGTTTCAGCTTTAGCATCATTCCTTCCAAAGAAATCCCAGGGCTGATCTCCTTCAGAATGGACTGGTTGGATCTCCTTGTAGTCCAAGGGACCCTCAAGAGTCTTCTCCAACACCACAGTTCAAAAGCATCAATTCTTCAGTGCTCAGCCTTCTTCACAGTCCAACTCTCACATCCATACATGACCACAGGAAAAACCATAGCCTTGACTAGACGAACCTTTGTTGGCAAAGTAATGTCTCTGCTTCTGAATATGCTATCTAGGTTGGTCATAACTTTCCTTCCAAGGAGTAAGCATCTTCTAATATGAAGTTTGCTTTAAAAAATAGGGTCTCTTTTTTGCAAAGTAATAGTAGGTTATAAAGATGAAAATTAAAGGAGTAATACACAGAACACAGAAGTCGCTCAGTCGTGTCCGACTCTTTGCGACCCCATGAATTGTAACCCACCAGGCTCCTCAGTCCATGGGATTTTCCAGGCATGAATACTGGAGTGGGCTGCCATTTCCTTTTTAGAGGACTTAAAATTTAAAAACTATTAAAAAATGATACGGAAAATAGTAAGAATATATCTAGGACTTTCTCTGGTGTTGTTGTGGGCAGTGTGGGGTCAGTTCATTTTTGGATAGTTCCTTGGTCCGGCTCATATTTCTCAAGATCTATAGGCCCCTTCCTATGTAGTCAGTACTAACTACAGGGTTTTAATCTATTGCACCTGTCACTTCCAAGGCGGTTCCCTCTGTTTTAGCTTCTTCTGTTTGCTGGTCTCTTCAATGTCTGATTTCCGCCCTGACACAAGGGGGTGGTGGTGGACACTTTTTTAGGCTCACTTGTTCAGTCGTGCTGTGGGGAGGGAGGGACGCTGCAAACAAATAACACTGGCATGTGCTCGCAGTGTCTCAGCCACACTGGGTCTGTCCCCACTCATGACACGTGTGCCTCCCTGCCCACACTGCTCAGGCTCTAGGTTGCTCCGCTGGGAACCATCCAAGGCTGGCCCTGGGCTGCATGCACCTCCCAGGTCTAAGCCGCTCGGTTCAGGCACTCAGGTAGTCCTCAGAAGTGCAGGCTCTGTTGGGCCTGCATTTTGTGCCCTTCCCAGGTCTGAGCAGCTCAGGTGATGAGGTGTTTAGCGAGCACAGTCGCTGTGACTTATCGCCTCCCCCATCCATGCCATTTCGTTTTCTGGGTGTACAACCTGCGCACCTTCTCAGGAAGATGTTGACCGTCCAGAACCCCAAGAAGTCTTAGTTATCAAAGAAGCCTGCTTGCAGTTTGGTAGATAATGCCTCTCTGGGGCTGTGATTGCCCCCTTCCAGCTCTGGCTGCACTCGCCTGCCTGTCACTGGAGGGAGATGGGCCTGCCTGCAGCCGGCTAGCTCTGTTCAGTCCTTTGTCCTGTGAGCGGGCCTGGTGGTGTCTTAGGTTAGGGCTTTTCATATGGTAGCTATCCCACAGCCTGGTTTGCTAACCCAAGTTAGTTCCCTCAGATTGCCCTCAGGGCATTCACCTCCCTGCCCAGTTCCACTTTCTAGTGGCGGGTGCAGGCGTCTGCCCTGCTTCTCCACTGGGGGAGTTACCCTTGGGCACGTAATCTGTGAGGTTTAATTATTTATTTATTTATTTTTCCTCCCAGTTATGTTGCCCTCTGTGGTTCCAAGGCTTGCCACAGATTCGGCAGTGAGAGTGTTTCCTGGTGTTTGGAAACTTCTCTCTTTTTAAGACTCCCTTTCTGGGATGGAGCTCCATCCCTACCTCTTTTGTCTCTCTTTTTGTCTTTTATATGTTTTCCTACTTCCTGTCGAAGACAATGGGCTGCTTTTTTGAGTGCCTGATGTCCTCTGATGACATTCAGAAGTTGTTTTGTGGAATTTACTCAGCATTTAAATGTTCTTTTGATGAATTTGTGGGGGAGAAAGTGGTCTCCCCATCCTATTCCTCCGCCACCTTCAGGTTGGCTTCAAGGGCATTTCATATGAAAATTTATTTGTTTAAGTTACTCCTCACAGATTCTTCATCACTCCAATGCTATTTTTCACTTATCAAAAGTATGTAATTATAGAAGTCAGAATTATCAAATATTAATTGAATGACTACAATATGCCATGCATAACCCTCTTCTTCCAGACTTTCACTTTAATCAAATGGCATTAGAATGAAGAGTTCTTCATGATTTATTGACTTAAAGCAGAAATATTTACAAGCTTAAATATTAAGTTAGGAAAATGATCTAGTCCCTTTTAAACATCTTTTATTACATCACCACATCCACTCCATTAATTACTTTTAGATATTGAATTATTGAAATAACACATATTTCTTGAATAAAACATGAATTATATAATTTAAAAATGAAAAACACTCTAGAAATAATTGTTATCAACTCAACTACATTGTAAAGCTTGCATTGTAAAACTTTAGAGAAATGTGATTGATATTACCTGACTATCTAAAGTAAAAGAAAAAGGTGACCATCACCATAGTGGTTTAATGTGGTTCTCATTTATCCCCTGGCATGATGTGATGAGAGAAGCTTTACTTCTGTGATATTCCTTCCCTCAAACCAATGTGAGAAAATCATTAGGAAAGTCCACATTTGAAAGTATTCTACAGGATACCTCACCAGTATCCCTTAGAATTGTAAGACCCAAGAAAAAGAAAATTGAAGAAGCATCACAGACCAGAGGAGATTTGGAAGACATGATGACTTAATGCAATATGGTACCTAGACTTGATTCTAGACAAGAAAGGTGGCATTAGTGGTGGGGGGAGCAAGAAACTGATAAAATGCAATAAAATTTACTTTATCAAAATAATAGTGTACCTATATTTATTTTTTTATTTTATTGTGGTAAAAACACAACATGACAAACCCTCTTAGATTTTAAGGGTACCCATACAGTGTTGAGGCTTGTAAGAGAGGACAATGAAGAGATGTTTGTCAAGGGGACAAAGTTTCAGTTATGAAAGATGAATAAATTTTTAAAATGTACAACAATATAATTGCAATTAACAGTACATTTTATATTTGAAATGTGGTAAGAGAGTAGAATTTAACTATTTTCAACATGAAGAAAAAAATAAAAGAAAATTATAAGACATAAAGTAATTGCTAATTGCTAATTTACTAATTATCTCGATTGTGATTATTTCACTATATATATATATATATATATAATACTCCTTAGATCTGTACAATTTGTTTTTGTCAATTATACCTCAATAAATCTAAAAAAATAAAATTAGAAGTATACTTTAAAAAGATAAATATTTATTAAATAACAAAGATAAATTTTGATGTGACTTTTTATTATCCAACATTTTTGGAGTCTATGGGAATGATTATGGAGCATGGGGAGAAGACACTTTAGCTTTTAACTTTCATATATAAATGTTTCTAAAGCCGCTGTTAATGTTTCTTCAGCTTTTCCAAGAAAATAGAATTACATGAGGAAGCAATAATTAATTATAATTGCTTGCTTTGAGGCCTCTGAAGAATAAGGCAAGTGGTTTTCTCCAGGGCTCTTGTGCCACAAGGAGTGGAGAGACATGTCTCAACCTCTTCCCCAAACAACTGAGCCCTCCAGAGGCTGGAAGGTGGGATGCCTTTTCCACCAGCAGGTCTGTCTGTAGGTCTGAGAAACTATGGATATTCTTTACCATGTAATGTATCTAAAAGATACCTTGCTGCTGCTGCTGCTAAGTCACGTCAGTCGTGTCCAACTCTGTGTGACCCCATAGACAGTACCCAACAGGCTCCTCTGTCCCTGGGATTCTCCATGCAAGAATACTAGAGTAGGTTGTCATTTCCTTCTCCAGGGCATGAAAGTGAAAAATGAAGGTTAAGTTGCCCAGTCATGTCCGACTCTTAGCGACCCCATGGACGGCAGCCTACCATACTCCTCCATCCATGGGATTCTCCAGGCAAGAGTACTGAAGTGGGTTGCCACTGCCGTCTCCAAAGATACCTTAGGTTCTCTCATTCTTTCATGAGAAAAAGTCTTTTGGGGGAAATTTAGAGTCACTGTCAACATTAAGTATCAGGAACAGGAAGTGCATATTTTCTAGCAAGCTTTGTAGAGGGGGCCTGGCTTAGCTGAGCTCCTTTGTAGTAGTGTCCTGAACAAGTGTTTCCTGGGAGTGGGGAAGCAGAGGGTCTCTGAGGGTTTTCAGGTACATGTCTCTCTAATTCTGTGAGTTTTTGGAAGAATTGTTCAAGGGAACAGAGGTAGGTATTTAAACAAAACTAAATTAAGGATAAAATGAACCTCTGGAGACAAAGAATCAAAAGGTTCAGCTCCAAATCAGATTTTAGAGCATGGGAAAAACAAATGCTTACTCACAAGAGAAAAAAGAAAAAAAAAGGAAGAAATTACAAGGATAAAGTGCATTCCAGATTCAAAAATAATACAGATTGTTTAAACTATACAATAGCATCATTTGGGAGATAAGAAACTAAATGTTTAATTTGGACATAATTCAGACAGAAGAACCTGAAAATCTACAAGGAAATAAGGCAATATTTCTCAACTACAGATGATTATGAACCTCCCCTCCCCCCACATGGACATTTGACAATATCTAGAGGTGTTTTTGATTGTCATAGTGAATGTACTAGAGTGATTGGACAGAGGTCAGAGATGCTGCTATACATGGTAGCATGCACAGGGTAGCTCCCTATAAAAATAAAAATCCAACACAAAATATCAATAGTACCAAGCCTGAGAAACTCTGAAAATTATAATCAATAAATAATTTATAACAATAAGAATTGACTTGGGAAGATTTCCTTCTGATTAATCCTTAAATCCTTGGATATCTGAACACACAGAGCCATCAAGAGTTCTCACTGTTATGTGGGACCTCTTGCCTTTAATGCTGAAACATCTAGAACCAGTTGGTTCTAGGTTTGAGAAGTAGAGATGATCTTACCAGAAATGTTTGTCTAAGGAAGAAGTCTTATTCATAAGGAAAGATAACTAAAATAAATTAATTATCTGGTGTGTATGACTCACAGCTCTAAAGCAAGGATAGCTCCAGGTGAGCTGAGATGTGCCACATTGTTAACACATCACACCATTGCCACCACGTGTTTGTCAAAACCTCTGCACAGCAAAATAAATGATCAACAGAGAGAAGAGGCAGCAGAGTGGGAGGAAATATTTGCAATGCATGCATCTGATAAAGCAAGGGTCCTCAAATTCCAGGATTTAATGCCTGACAATCTGAGGTGGGTCAGATAATAAAAGTTTTACAGCAAACTAAATATGTGTGTCTTAACAGCCCATTACCCAAACCTACTTAAAACATTTTAGGTGGATCAAAGCAAAGAAGTAGGCTGCAAATTTTGAAATAAGTTCAATTCTATTCTTATAAGTTGACAAGGTACAAAGATTGTTTTTCAGTCACTAAGTCATGTTCAATACTTGTGACTCCATGGGTTGCAGCTCATCAGGCTTTCCTGTCCTTCCCTATCTCTTGCAGTTTGCTCAGACTCATGTCCATTGAGTCAGGGATAAGTGAGTCAAAAAGACTCACTCCAAGGTACCCTCTTCTTGACTGATCTTCCACTTCCAACACTGAGTCCACCATTTCACCCTTCTGCCAGCCTCTGATTTGGGACTTAGAGTCCCACTAGGAAAATATTTTGGAGCTCACCACTTTTCTGAGAGCTTCTTTCACATCTTTGTTCCTCAGACTATAGATCAGGGGGTTCAGCATGGGGATCACTACAGTGTAGAACACTGTGGCCACTCTGTCAATGTCCATGCTGTTGCCAGAGTGGGGCCAGCAATAAATGAAAAGGATTGTTCCCTGTAAGACAGCAATGGCAGCAAGGTGGGAGGCACAGGTGTAAAAGGCTTTGCACCTTTCCTCTGCTGAGTGTATCCTCAGGATGGTGATGAGAAAAAACAGGTAAGAGATAAGGATGATCACGCTTGTAATGATCTCACTGAAAGTGGCCACAATGTATAGCACCAATTGATTCACAGTGACATCAGAGCAAGCAAGAGACAACAGAGGGGGAATATCACAAAAGAAATGGTTGATCACATTTGATCTGTAGGATGGGATCTGAAGAGCTAAACACAAGTGAATCACAGAACATACAGTACCATTGAGACAGCAACAAGACACCAACTCCATGCAGATATTTCGGGACATGGTGACCATGTACAGCAGTGGGTCACAAATGGCCACAAAGCGGTCATAGGCCATCACTGCCAGCAGAATGACTTCAGTTACCACAGATGTGCAAAACAGGTAGAATTGCACAGTGAGTTCCAGGAAGGAAATAACTTCGTCTTCTTTTAAGATGTTAGCTATCATCTTTGGTGTGGTGATCATGGAGTAACAGAAATCCACAAAGGACAAGTGGCTAAGGAAAAAGTACATGGGGGTGTGGAGTCTAGAGCTGACCTGAATCAGGGCAATCATGTCCAGGTTTCCCCAAACTGTGACTCCATAGATGGAAAGAAACAGCAGGAAGAGGAAGACTCTGAGCTCAGGGGCATCTGAGAATCCAAGGAGGATGAAGTCTGTCACAGCAGTGCAGTTTTCCTCATCCATGTCCTCACTTTACCATGGTTGCAGAAAAATATTAATAGTTATTCTTCATTGGATCACTCCCAATTAGCTACTAAAAAGGACATGAGAATAAATAAGATAGTCAACTTTTTTCAGCAAAGAAATAAAACATTGACATTTTGAAGCTTAGGAAAAGTTCAGATATAGTAGCCCACAAATGCATAGAGCAGAGCTCACATTTATATTCACAGATCACATGAAATAATTCACATCCATGAAAACCTATGCGTTTATTTAAACTAGATCTACACAATTTGCAGCTTGGAACCGAATCATTAGGAAGGCATCAAATGTTATTTAGTTAGCCATATTTGAAATTTAAATCTTTTTTTATTTGTAGACTTTTTAATCAGTTATTGAAATACTCGGATCTCTGGGGATTTTTTTTTAATACTACACAGGAAATTTCTTTCTTTCTTTTGATGAAATGATGAGAAGTATGCTTATTTAAGATTATTAACACACAAGCATCATGTTTTTATTATTACCCTTTAAATAGAAAAGTGAATTTTATATTCTCTTTTAGCATGTTTTTTCTATACAATTAGCCTAGTGATTTTTAAATTATCATATACAATGTTAGTCATTGTTCAAGGAATTGTTACTTAGGTCTAAACTTCCTGAACTTTGACTGAAGCCTTCTAATACCTATTTGACAAATGAATTCACTACTCTAATATATTCAAGAAATAAAATTTGTGAATATTAAATTAACACAAGTTCTTATTGCTGCATTGCACTATTATTTATGATAGGAACTTAGAAACAAAATATCAAAGAGCAGGGTAAAAGTGGAGCTACATGTATGTTATGGGAAATTATGCAGGTTTCAGAAGAGCTTTCAATGACCTGAAAAATGACTAAGAAAATGGCAAGTTAAAAATAGAAAACCAGATCACAAAGATAGAATACAGTATATCTATACATGTCATAGTCATATTTAATTCTCAAACTATCCAAGAAACATAAATATTTTTACCAATATTTTACTCCAATTGCTTTAAAAGTGCATTCAGAAATTTGCCTACTTTTTTTTAATAAAGGAGAGATATATTCAAACCCTTTGATATGTAGAAAATGCCAACAAAGGGTAAGACCATGCTTATTTATTCTCTCTCCTGATCCTAAGTAACAATAAAATGACTTAGTAGCACCTACTGCTTATTCCTGGAGGAAAGGGAATCTGGACTAAAAGTCAGCACAGCCAGATTTTTCCTTATTCTTCAAATAACTTGAAAGAGGTAAATGATATGTGAATTAAGGAATCCTGGTTTGAATACAAATAATAATTCTGATGACATGCATTGTTCTCTTAAATGGCCAGTAATAAGTGAGTTGTCTTTTTTGATTTCGAAGTAGTAAACAATTTTGAAAACCTTTTCCTGCTTTTTTAAGTTTTAAAGATGAAAGTTTGGCTGCTGATCACTTATAGAGAAGGAGTGATGTTGATCCCTGTTGGACATTTGTCAATGTCTGGAGATACAGTTGGCTGTCACAACAGGAAGGGGTGCTCCTGACATCTAGAGGGCAGACTACAGATGCTGCTGAACAGTTTGCAGGCACAGGGTGGCATCTCCTTCCCCATTCCCAACCTCCTCACACGCCCACAACATAAGCAAAACCCAAAATATAATCTAGCCCCAAATGTTAATAGTATCACATTTGAGAAAACTGTTGTAGCGATACATGGCCTTGGCACAAGATCAAACTACTGGCTCTCCTGTCTGCTTCAGAGGTGGTTCACATGCCTCTGCTCCTCCATCCGCAGTCCTGAGGACCCCTCACCACCACTCTCAGCATCAGGGTGACTCTCAGGAGAATCTCCCTGCTATCTTTCCCAGGTTCTGTGGATGGAGTTAACATGAGAGAAGAAGAGGGAAGGGGAGAGGAATCAAGCATGTTCCCCAACTGGCTCACACTCTTTCCTCTGTTACACTAATAGCCATTACAAGATATTTCATTCTACAGATCGAATTGCTCCCATTTCCTGTCGAGATCATTTTTCAGTAGGTAAAGGGAAAACACTTTCATAGAGTTCTCCAAATTTGGCATTTGTTAAAACACTCTTCAAATACAGACTTTTAAAAATTAATTCTGATGTAATTTCCCTCTTCTACAATTCCTCCTTCTCTGACACGTGGCTAATAATAAATCAGCCTCATTAGAAAATAAACAGAGAAGTTTCCAGACATCAGGAAATATCATTCAGTCCACTCCTCCCCAAAACATAGCCCAACCAACCTGTTGATAAGTATTGCTCCCCATGTTTCTGAGGATGCGATGAGGGAAAGTGTCACAGGCTCTATGTTTTCATGCATGTGTATCCAGGGGGCCCACGTCCCTTGAGATGCCAGAACCAATCATTGATCTCTGTGGGATCTCAACCAGATATCAGGAAAACAACATCGTCTTGGGACTCAAACAATGAATGGCTTTCATAAGAAAAAGAGGGGGGAAACTCTCCTGAGTTGGTAAATGTTATTGTAAGACAACATGACTCCTTTCAGAGTTTATGATAAATTAGAGTGTTGTATGCTGCATCCAAACATTGCACTATGAACCAGATAATGTTGCCATTATGACATATGTGAATGAGTCTTATAAACTCTGCCAGTCTTACACTCAAAGCTCCTTTCTGGAGGACATAGGGTCTAAAGACACAACAGCATCCTACAAAATACCAGAAAGGGGTGGGAACAATGAATCTCTATTGTTGAGAATAATAGCAACTGCTCACACTTACTCACCACTTTCTATGTGTTAGGTACTGCTCTGAACATAACTATTAACACATTTCTTTTTAAGTACAGTTATGCAGCTTTGTTAACATGGCATTGAGAGACAGGCAGTTGTCACTTGCACAAAGTCATAATGGAATCACTGATAGAATGAGCATACGTGTTGCATTTTGGTTTCTGCAACCATATGGCTCTGTGAGGAAGACCAGAGCTGATGGATGGTGCTGGATGAAGACCCTACTCACTGCAGAGTCTGTTTATGTGTCTGCCTGCAGGGTCTCTCCCAGGTCTGCTGCTTCTCTGCCCATGTAATCTTTTCCTAAACCAACAGGGTTAGAACGATTTGATGTGGTTTGTGCTCCTGGATATAACAAACATTCACAAACTCCATGACTCTAAATAGTACCAAGTAAATTGGTTTCCAAATTCTCAACAGCTTTCATGTGTTTCCCTAAAATTGATTCATCTGACAATTTTCTGAGATTGTGGAATGTTTCTGCCTCTCCATTCCACCCAGTACTTTCACTATTCCTTTTGTTTCACTTTTCAAAAGTAAAGATTCCTGTTATCCATTCACATATTATTGTGAGAATTACCCTAATTAAAAAACTAATAGCAAACTTCCAAAATCTAAAACATAAGAACACTGTGAAATGCTGTGTTCCATGAAGCCTGAAATTTGTTTGAATTAAGACATTTCAAAAGCAGAGACATTACTTTGCCAACAAAGGTCTGTCTAGTCAAGGCTATGGTTTTTCCAGTGGTCATGTATGGATGTGAGAGTTGGACTGTGAAGAAAGCTGAGTGCCGAAGAATTGATGCTTTTGAACTTTGGTGTTGGAGAAGACTCCTGAGAGTCCCTTGGACTGCAAGGACATCCCCCAGTCCATTCTAAAGGAGATAAGTCCTGAGTGTTCTTTGGAAGGAATGATGCTAAAGCTGAAACTCCAGTACTTTGGCCACCTCATGCGAAGAGTTGACTCATTGGAAAAGACTCTGATGCTGGGAGGGATTGGGGGCAGGAGGAGAAGGGGACGACAGAGGATGAGATGGCTGGATGGCATCACTGACTTGATGGCAGTGAGTTTGAGTAAACTCTGGGAGTTGGTGATGGACAGGAAGGCCTGGAGTGCTGCAATTCATGGGGTCGCAAAGAGTAGGACATGACTGAGTGACTGAACTGGACTGAGCTGAAGACATTTCAAGCCCATGGTATGATTTCTTGTTTCCTTCTAGATTATATAACTTTCTTTTCTCAGAAAATACGGGCATTGGACATGAATTTTAGCCAGTACAGTGATGTTTTGGTATTATATATAAAACTCATTACTATTATATATAGTAAATTCATGATGATATCTCATTAGCATCATTTTTTTTTGTCATTGTTCTTAGTATACTCTGAAAGCGTTGCCACAAAATGCATCTCCCTGGAGAGAGTTTCATGGCAGAAAGACTAAAAATACAACATTATTTGCAGTGATGTTTACATTATCTATGCAATCCACTCATAGAAAACTGCTTTGCATATCTATCTTAAAGACAAAGCAGAAACTTTTTTTAATTTAATTTTATTTTTAGACTTTACATAACTGTATTAGTTTGATTTAAATATAAATATTTAACTGAAATTTATTTTATAGGTATTGATAAGTTAAGTACTACAAATACTAAGATCTAAGTTTTTGATAACCTGTATTTATATAACATAAGATCATATTGTTTGAGTGAATCATTTCATCAAAAGATTCAATGACATCAACAATATGTTAAATTTTCTAATTTTTTTAATTGTACATTTTAACTTATCTGCTTCCAAGCAGAAGGAAAGCAGAAATGCTGAATTTCTATATGATAAGACTTGGGAAGGTGATTGTGGCTGCATCAGGAATTAAAATCAGTTGTATTTTAAGACAGCACAACAAACTACTCCAAAACATATGAGTTAAAAAGAGCTGTTTATTGTTACACAGCTGTTTATAGTTACTTATGTAACTAAATCACAGTTACATAAGTCACTCAGGCAGTTCTGATGATCTGATCCAGAGGTGACTGCTCTTCGCTAGTATGTTTGTGAAAGTCTCTCAGTCATGCCCAACTCTGTGATCCCATGGACTTCTCCATGTTTGCCATCCTATGGAGTTCTCCAGGCCAGAATACTGGAGAGGGCAGCCTTTCCCTCCTCCAGGGGATCTTCCCAACCCAGGGATCAAACACAGGTCTCCCACACTGCAGTGGATTCTTTAGGAGCTTAGGCACAAGGGAAGCCCAAGAATACTGAAGTGGGTAGCCTGTCCCTTCTCCAGTGAATCTTCATGACCCGGGAATCAAACCGGGGTCTCCTGCATTGCAAGAAGATTCTTTACCAACTGAGCTATCAGGGAAGCTGGTATGTTTATGTGTGTTATTAGCTTGTTAGACTTGGTGATCTAAGAGAGCTCATACATCAGTCTGGAGGTTGGCCAGATGCTGTTTCATGGGATAGTGTTGTGACCTATATTGCTCATTTACCAATATGCTAATCTGTGCTTGTTCACATAACTTCTATTCTAAGAGTTTGTGCAAATTCCAAGG
Source organism: Bubalus bubalis (assembly GCF_019923935.1). NCBI lineage: Eukaryota > Metazoa > Chordata > Mammalia > Artiodactyla > Bovidae > Bubalus > Bubalus bubalis. Next base: position 119,998,884 of record NC_059160.1, on the reverse strand, counting down.
GATTTTGACATCGATACAGGACCTTTCTTGTAACTGACACAATATTTCACTTCAAGAACCTTATGTTAGCCAAAATCACTAACAAAAGTAGCCTATTTTTTTAATGGAGGAATTGATTTGACCATTTGATCAGAAGAAAAGGAAAATGTGGGCATGCCTAGTTAAGTGGAGAATTGGGATCATGCTTGCAATATATCACACAGGGTAAAAAAAAAAAAAAGTCCTTTTGAAAGACAGAATCTCCAAAAATTTAGTCTTAAGCAAACTGGAAGACAATCTAATTTTGTTTAAAGTGTTACTTTGAAAAATTTGGTGAAAGATCATTTTAAAAACTTGAATGAAAGATCGACATGTCAGTACTATTCCAGCACAATTTCTGACAGAGTTTCTATTCCCATTTACTGTTAATACTCCCAAATATTCTCAGTATTTTCATCTACTAAAAAGTGGGCATTGAGAAATTTGTTTAGACATATTGAGTAGAGAAGGAGAAGGGTGTTTAAGTTATTCAGGCAAAAGTGAGATATTGACTTTTCTTATTCCCCCATCATTGCTCCCAAGACCATGGTGAACCTCATGGTAGAAGGCAGAACCATTTCATTTGTAGGTTGTGTAATAAAATTCTTTTTCTTCTGTACCATTGTGGTGACTGAGTCCTTTTTATTAGTTGTGATGGCCAATGACCACTTCGTGGCCATCTGCAACCCTCTGCTCTACATGGTGGCCATGTCCCCGAGACTTTGTGTGATGTTAGTGGGTTGGATCTTATGCCCGGGGTGTAGCTTGCTCCTTGACATTCACATGTTCTGTTACCAAATTATCATTTTGAGGTTTCAACACAATCAATCACTTCTGTTAGTTCTCCTCCCTGCTTTCCCTCTCTTGCTCTGATACTTATTTCAACAAGTCGCGGCTTTTTATTTTCTCCACCTTTAATGAGGTCAGCTCACTCTTCGTCATTCTCCTGTCTTATGTGTTTAATGTTGTCACCATCCTCAAGATGCCTTCAGCCTTTGGTCACTGCAAAGCCTTCTCCACCTGTGCCTCCTGCCTGACCACCATCAGCATCTTCCCCGGCACCATCCTCTTCCTCTACTCTGAGCCCAACTTCGCAACCTCCAGGCACACAGTCAAAGTGGCGTCTGTGTTTTACACAGTGGTCAGCCCCATGTTGAATCCCCTGATCTACAGTCTGAGAAATAAGGATGTCAAGGACACAGTCTCCAAGATCATGAACTCTAAAATATTTCTTATTGAGCATTATTATAATAGTAGAGTTATATAGTGTGCCTGTAGAGATTGGATTTTAATGATACATTTAGATTAATGAAGAGTGAATGCTGTAAAATTTGTGAATGCTGGGCTTGGAGAAGGATTGGGGGAAGGATAGTTAGAGTGTTTGGGATGGATATGTACATTCTGTTACATTTAAAATGTATAGCCAACAAGGATTTACTGTATAGCACATGGAACTCTTCTCACTGTTATGTGGCAGCCTTGATAGGAGAAGTGTCTGTGGGTGAAAGGACACGTGTATATATATATATATATATATATATATATATATATATATATATATATATATATATATCTGAGTCCCTTCACTTTTCACCTGAAAGTATCACAACATTGTTTGTTAAAAGGCTATATCTGAGTATAAAATAAAATGTTAAAAAAATGTTAAATGCTGTAAATTTGAAGAACATGAATTTTGGGTCAAAGATACTAAACTTGACTTTGTTTCTCTTGGTATAAAAAACAAAGATTAAATTAAATTTATTAAGATTACACTAGGTATGCCACATGACACCTATATTGTATTTTAATCTGTGTAATACAATTATTTTGCCTGAAATTTTAGATGAAAAATTTAAAAATTGAAAGACTGTTATATTTTTCCTAGTAAGAGACAGAGTCAAGAAATGAGTCGGACATGACTGAGCGACTGAACTGAACTGATGCAGTTACAGGAGAAGGCAATGGCAACCCACTTCAGTACCCTTGCCTGGAAAATACCATGGGAGGAGCTTCATAGGCTGCAGTCCACGGGGTCACTAAGAGTCGGACATGACTGAGCAGCTTCACTTTTCACTTTCATGCATTGGAGAAGGAAATGGCAACCCACTCCAGTGTTTCTGCCTGGATAATCCCAGAGATGGGGGAGCCTGGTGGGCTGCAGTCTGTGGGGTCGCACAAAGTTGGACACGACTGAAGTGACTTAGCAGCAGTCTATGTCTTTACCAAAGACATGACAAGGCAGAAGACAGAAATCCTTGACTTTACCTGTAACATGAAAATAAGGATCAATCTACACATCTGTGACTGGAATCTTAATCCAGACTCCCAGACATTTTCCACTTGTCTAAAAGAGAATCTATGTTCAATGTCTTAATATTAAGATGCTCCATTTATTCATAATCATGTTCCAAATTGTGACAAACTAGTTAACTTATATGCAGAGTACATCAAGAGAAAGGCTGAGATGGAAGAAGCACAAGCTGAAATCAAGATTGCCGGAAAAAAAAAATCAATAACATCAGATATGCAGATGACACCACCCTTATGGCAGAAAGTGAAGAGGAACTAAAAAGCCTCCTGATGAAAATGAAAAAGGAGAGTGAAAAAGTTGGATTAAAGCTCAACACTCAGAAAACGAAAATAATGGCATCTGGCCCCATCACTTCATGGTAAATAGATGGGGAAACAGTAGAAACAGTGTCAGACTTTATTTTTTTGGGCTTCAAAATAGCTGCAGATGGTGACTGCAGTCATGAAATTAAAAGATGCTTACTCCTTGGAAGGAAAATTATGACCAACCTAGATAGCATATTCAAAAGCAGTGAATTACTTTGCCAACAAAGGTTCACCTAGTCAAGGCTATGGTTTTTCCTGTGGTCATGTATAGATATGAGAGTTGGACTTTGAAGAAGGCTGAATGCTGAAGATTTGATGCTTTTGAACTGTGGTGTTGGAGAAGACTCTTGAGAGTCCCTTGGACTGCAAGGAGATCCAACCAGTCCATTCTAAAGATCAGCCCTGAGTGTTCTTTGGAAGGAATGATGCTAAAGCTGAAACTCCAGTACTTTGGCCACCTCATGTGAAGAGTTGACTCATTGGAAAACACTCTGATGCAGGGAGGGATTGCGGGCAGGAGGAAAAGAAGATGACAGAGGATGAGATGGCTGGATGGCATCACCAACTCAATGGATGTGAGTTTGAGTGAACTCAGGGAGTTGGCGATGGACAGGGAGGCCTGGTGTGCTGCGATTCATGGGATCATGAAGTCAGACATGAATGAGCGACTGAACTGAACTGAACTGAGTGATCTTAAATCTATGGGAAATTGTCCAATGAAAATGTACATATCAGAGAGCTATACTAGAAGGCATAAGCAGGTGAGATGAGAAAGGAAGTTGAGAAAAATGTAACGAACACTACTAAAGATTCTAACATAGAAATGTCCATAAATAAAGACATTTATTCTGTCCCTATATTACCTGTAAAAGAGAAATATCAAACATTTAAGGTAGTACTGCAGTGTGATGATATTTCATGAGAAAATGCTAATAGAAAATATTTGTATTTCTCTAACTGGCGACCAATGACTTCTCAAGTGATAGTGGTAAAGAATCCACCTGCCAATGTAAGAGACAAAAGAGATGCAGGTTCAATCCCTGGGTTAGGAAGATCCTCTGGTGGAGGAAATGGCAACCTACTCCAGTATCCTTGAGTGGAAAATTATGTGGACAGAGTCGGGTTGGCTATATAGTCCATGGAGTCACAAAGAATAGTACACAACGGCATGCACAATTGGTGACCTACACCTCGTAGACCCTACCATACCAGGACTTTTCTCTATCATTTCTGATAAGGTTGTCTCTAGTCCCATAACTGAAGAAATAGATTTTATATGGCTCAGCAGTGATGCCAGATCATAGGCAAAACTGAGACACTCAAGATCCCTATGTCTTCTTATACTCATAAATTTGAGTATAAATTTTAAAAAAGACAACCTCAAAAGACAATCTATCACAAAGCTAGACATTCTAAATATAGCTGATTTGTCTAAGCCACTTGAAAATTAATATTAAACTAATGTTTTATTTCATGCAATGGATTTTGTGACCCAAATATTATTTTTAAATTGCTGGTGAGTTTCTTTGCATTTAGAAAATATGACAGCTAATATCTTTCCTATATCTTTCTTCTCTATTTTGTTTAATTTTTGCTCTCAAGGCTGCTTTACATACCTAATTAAAAATAGTGCCTTTTACTTTTCTTTCACTAACATTTGTTTAACCTCTGCTTATTTTTTGCTAAATATTTGTCTTTATTTCAATTTGACTACTCCTTCAAAAGTTTGTAGAAACCAGACAATGTACCTTCCACAGATTCTCAGAGCTCTTTTAACCCTCCGTTCCAGGCACTTGTTTGTGTTCAGTCACTCCATTGCTTCAGACTCTCGTGAACCCATGGACTGCATGTAGCTCACCAGACTCCTTTGCCCATGGAATTTTTTCCAGGCAAGAATACTGAAGTGGGTTACCATTTCATACTCCAGGGGATGTTCCTAACCCAGGGATCAAACCCGAGTCTCTTGCATCTCTTGCACTGGCAGCAGATTCTTTACCACTGTTCCACCAGGGAAGCCGTGTTGTTTTAAGGGCTCAGCTGAGCCAGTTCTTACACAAAGTTCTGTAGGCTGAGTCTACTTCCTTTTCCTTTACATTTCAGATTGGTAACTTTCACAATGGCTCAGTATTACTCAAGGACTCTCTATGTCTAAATGGTAAATTTTCCCTCACACTTTTTTCTAATACCCTACTTAGAAAATAATATTAATTTTTGTTTAGAATCTTATTTTTGAATTTACTTTTGGTTGGAAGGGATATATACAGATATACCCCCTTCCCTCCCATGCCTTCTCCTAGGTCATCACAGAGTGCCAGTTTGAGCTCCTGTGTTTCACAGAAGCTTCCCCTGATACCTGCTGATGGGTGAAAGTAGGATCTGTCCTGGTTGGGAGTGATGGATATAGTCTTGTATCTAGAGTCACAATCTATGAGGCATAAACCCTAGAGACTGTCTGTTGCCTCATTCTCTTAAAGCCTTGAAGTAATTAAAATTAATCACAATTCTCTTATGGAATTCTTTCTTGTGTTTTATAAAATCTGGAGCAATGTTAGGGGCATTTCACATGAAATGTAGGTTAAAATCACTTCTCTCAGACCCTTCCTCACACTGATACTTTTTTACAATTATAAAAATTGTGCAATTATAGATGAAATCCTTATTAAATATTAATCAAAGGACTATAATATGCCAGGCATAATGTTGTTCCTCCATAATTTTACTCTAACATATGGGAGAAGTATGAAGGTCCAGCATTTAGATTATCATGATTCATTGAGAGTTAAAGGAGAGATATTTACAAAGTTAAATATTTAGTTTGGACAATGAACTGATCCCTTTAAAATAACTGTTCTGTTCGATTGCACCACCACATCCATTCCATTAATTACTTCTGTTTATTGAATTATTGAAATAACACTTATTCATTGTACAAACCAAGGACTATAAAATTTAAATAAGGAAAATGAACACAGTATAAATAATTTTTATTAACTCAACTCCATTTCAAATCTATCAGTCAAGTTTAGTAACTATCACCAACATTACCTGAAGTAAAAGATAAAGGTGAGCATCTCCAGTGGTGCAGTGTGGGCATCATTTATCCCCTAACATGATGTGATGAGAAACTTCACCTCTGTGACATTCTTTCCACAGAATCTATTATCTCATCTTACTAGGAGAAAATTATTAGGCAAACCTATATCTTCAAGGATTCTACAGGATACCTCATCCACACTCCTTAAAATTATTGAAGCCAAAAAAAAAAAAAAAGGGAAAGAGTCAAAATTTATCACAGATCAGACATTAGGGAGACATGATGACAGTACAGTGTGGTACCTGGATTGGGTCCAAGAAAATAAAGAGGGGAAAAGGGATGGAATAAATAAATAAAGGGAAAAAACTGATGGAATCCAAGTAAAATTTAGATTTTAGTGATCATATTGTACTAATATTTATTTTTATTTTATTGTGGTAAGAACATTGCACATAAGACCTACCAATTTAAGATATTTTAAATGTACAATACAGTATTGTTGACTAGTAATATGATTTTTGTACAGTATATCTCTAGAACCCATTTAACTTGCTTAATTGATATTTTATGTGCATTGATTTGTAACTTCCTGTTTTCCCCTCCTCTTGCCTCTGACATCTATCATTCTACTTTTTGACTCCATGAACATAAAAGTGGAGTCATACAGTATTTGTCTTTCTGGGACTGCCGTATTTCACTAAGCACACTGTCAACCATGTGGTAATTTACTGCATAATTTCTTTCTTTTTTTATGCCATTTTTATGTACATGCCACATTTTCTTGATCCACTTTTTGGTCCATAGACATTTAGGTTATTTCTAATCATTGTTATTGTGAATAGCTCTGCAATGAACAAGGGAATGCTAAAATCTCTTTGAAATAATCATTTTAATTCTTTTGAATTAAATAAATAAATATTCAGAAGCACGGTTTCTGGATTATTGGAGCATATATTTAACTTTTATACTATGAAAAGCCACCATACTATTTTCACAAGTATATTTAAGTAACAATCAGAAGGCAATTTTTCCATGTCAGTTCTCACTATGATAAAATTCTGTATCAGTGATTTTTTTTTTTTTTTTATGGGGAGCTATCCTGTGCAGCTTCTCTGGCCTCTGTCCACTAGATGATAGTACCTTCACCCCTAGTCCCTGCATTTTGACACCAAAAATACCTCCAGATATTGTCTATTGTCCCCTTTGGAGGTAAGGGGGAGTGAATAAACCACTGACAATCTTTCACTAGATTCTGGTAGATTTTCATGTCTTTCAAGTTAACTTATATGCAATTAAATATCTATTTCCTCATGTCCCAAATTCTATTATATAAGTCACCTGTATTATTGTCAATCCTGGGAAGCATGGTATCTAAAATATTTATCCTTACAATTTCTTCCCATTGTTTTTGTTTGTGGTCTTCTGAGTTAGCACTTGTATTTTCCATGCCTTAAAATCCTATTTAGAGCAACCTTGTTGATTCTATTTTTCCAGAAGTTACCTCTTAATTCTTTTAAATTCAATTTTGGTTAAATACCTGCCTATTCTCCCTTGCACAGTTCTACCCCAAATTGGCAGAAGCAGAGAGACATGCACCAGAGTCTTAGGGGCCCTCTCTCTTCACTCCCTGGAAACACTTGTTCAGGACACTGCTATGAAGGAGTTCAGCTAAGCCAGGCCCTTCTACATATCTTTCTGGAAAGTATGCACTTCTGTTCCTGATATGTAATGTTTGCAGTGACTCAAAATTCCCCCCAAGTGATTTCCCTCATGAAGAAATAACTGAAGCTAAGGTATCTATTAGATACCCTACGTAGGACTGTGGGAAAGGCAGCCCCCTCTGCCCTCCAGAGGACTTGTTGATTTACTGGGAAGGCTGAGACCTTTATGTCTCCTTCACTCCCTGTGGCACAAGGCCCTAGAGAGAATCCCTTGCCTTCCTCTTCAGAGGTTCAAAACAAGCAATTAAAGCTAATTATTGTTTTCTGGTGCAATTTATATTTCTTAAAAACACGAGGAAAAATCAATAGCCGCTTAGAAGCATTGTATATGAAAGTAAATCAAAAGTTTAACTGTCACCTTCTCACTAAGTCCCATTATCATTCCCAGAGACTCCAAAACTGTTGGATAATGACATCATAGGAAAAGTTATCTAGATTTCACAGCAAACATTTTTCTTTTTTAAATGCATTGTTTTATGCTTTTAATTTCTTTTAGATTTACCAAGGTATAATTTACAAACAGAATTTATATATATGTAAGGTATAAATTTGATGTTTTTATATATATACATATATATATATATGGTTCAGTTCAGTTCAGTCGCTCAGTCATTTCCGACTCTTTTTGACTCCATGAATCGCAGCATGCCAGGCCTCCCTGTCCATCACCAACTCCCAGAGTTCACTCACTCACGTCCATTGAGTCGGTGATGCCATCCAGCCATCTCATCCTCTGTCATCTCCTTCTCCTATGGCCCCCAATCCCTCCCAGCATCAGAGTGTTTTCCAATGAGTCAACTCTTCACATGAGGTGGCCAAGGTACTGGAGTTTCAGCTTTAGCATCATTCCTTCCAAAGAACACTCAGGGCTGATCTCCTTTAGAATGGACTGGTTGGATCTCCTTGCAGTCCAAGGGACTCTCAGGAGTCTTCTCCAACACCACAGTTCAAAAGCATCAATTCTTCAGCACTCAGCTTTCTTCACAGTCCAACTCTCACATCCATACATGACCACTGGAAAAACCATAGTCTTGACTAGACGGACTTTGACTACTTTGTTGGCAAAGTAATGTCTCTGCTTTTGAATATGCTATCTAGGTTGGTCATAACTTTCCTTCCAAGGAGTAAGTGTCTTTTAATTTCATGGCTGCAGTCACAATCTGCAGTGATTTGGGAGCCCCCACCCCCCCAAAAAAATAGTCTAGATTTGTCTAAAATCACATACAATGACACAGACAAAATATACAATAAAACTAGTGTTTTTCTTATTGCTTGCCTGTTTGCTTCTCAATTCATGTATTTCTTAGCTAAATATTGCCTAATCACCTAAAAAATTCAAAGGAAGCTAACAAAGAAACACTGAATTATAAGCTCTTGATGTTAGAATTATAAATTATAATTTTCTGTATGACAAAAATATCCTGAACAATGTCTAATTCCTGTAATTTGAAAGATAGTTCTGCTTAGAATGTGTGTTCTATACAAAAACTTTAAAGGAATTAAACAAGCAACTGGAGTGGAACAGAATTTAAGAATATGCTCATTTGTGCATAAAATCAAACATGTGCTCTTCACTGCAAAATAAAAGCCATTCAATTTTGAAATAAACCATAGTTTCCATAATGGATAGTGAAATAAAATGTGAGTTCTTTAATAAGCTTATAAAAGTTTTACAGCAAACTAAATGTGTGTTTTAACAGTCCATTGCCTAGAACGATTGAAATAATTTTAGATTGAACAAGAGCAAGGAAGCAGACTGCAAATTTTGATATATGCTCAACTCAAATTGACAGGATACAATGTACAAAGAAAAATGAGTCAAAAAGACTCATTCATAGCTACCCACTTCTGTTCATCCTTTCCAACATTACAGCACATCATAACCCTTTCACCTGCCTCCGATTTGGAAGCCTGAATCCTGCTAGGAAAATATACTCTGGGAAAATATTTTGGAGCTCACCACTTTTCTGAGGGCTTCTTTCACATCCTTGTTCCTCAGACTGTAGATCAGGGGGTTAAGCATGGGGATCACTACAGTGGAGAACACTGTGACCACTTCATCAGTATCCATGCTGTTGCCAGATTGGGGCCGGCAATAAATGAAAAGGACTGTTCCATGAAAGACAATGATGGCAGCAAGGTGGGAATCACAGGTGGAAAAGGCTTTACACCTTCCCTCTGCAGAAAGCATCCTCAGGATGATGATGAGAATAAACAAGTAGGATGTGAGGATGACCACAATGGTGATAACCTCATTGAAAGTGGCCACAATGTATAGCACCAATTGATTCATGGTGACATGAGAGCAAGCAAGAGACAAGAGAGGGGGAAGATCACAAAAGAAGTGGTTGATCACATTTGATCTGTAGGATGGGATCTTGTCGGGGTCCAGCCCAGGTGGATCCAGGGAATTCAAAGGGGAGACAGCTTTGGCGATCAGAATATGATAGAATTAAAGATATAAAGAGTAGTTAAATAAGGATAGCTCAGTGAGAAAATTCAGTGGAGAAAAGAGGCTGAATAACTTGGTTTATGTGGAAAGTTAATAAAATTCCAAGACAAGGAATTTGTGCTACCTACGTAGGCCACAGGAGTCCTCCCATTCTCCCGAAGGAGAGGATACACTAAGGCCTCCCTGGTCAGATCTTAGAAGCCCAGGGAAAATTAGTAGGCTTGACGAGCCTCCATATTGCAGATGGGAATTCAGCCAGAAGATGAGAGAAAGAACGGCATGGGGAGACCAAGTTTTGGTGAACAAGGCCTGCACTTTATTTTCCAAAGTAGTTTTTATACCTTAAGTTGTGCATAGAGGATAATGGGGGAAGGGGTAGAGTCATGCAAGGACAGCAGTCCTTGATCCTAATCAAAGCCAGGCTTTCTTCCTGCAAACATCATATGGAATAGTTTAGGAGATTTACATCATCTTCTGGCCAGGAGGCCTGTTAACATTTTATGACTCTTTCTTCAGAAAACGTATTTTTCTCTAAAGGTGATTACTCTAAAGTCAGGCACCACCCTCCGAAAATATTAGATAAAGTTGCATACCTATAGGGCAAAGGTGTGGTGGGCTATAACAAGAAAAGAATTAACTCAGGTGTCCAAAGTTACAGACATTAAAGTTACGACTTACATTCCTATACACCAATTATATTAATCAAAACACTCTCAGGGACACAGTAGGTAAGGGATATGGAAACTTAGCAGCAAACATTGGCCCAACAAGTGAAAAACCCTTCATCAATACAATTTCTAATCAATCTTTTAACTGCTCAAAGGAATCTGTATTTAGACAATTTAGAACATCTCATGCCTCTCATGGTTGGGAGACTGTGAACGATCACATGTGGCCGGAAGAACCTGTTCAGGCAGGCTAGAGGACTTCCAAAGGAGTTTGTAGGTTGAAACACTCTTGTTACGCCCAGGAACTTTATTAACTGGAGCTGTAAATTAACTCTTTTTCAGAGAGAGGTGGTGGGGGACAGCCCCCCCCCCATAAAGTCAGAGGTGTAGGTGAGAGCACAAAGCAGTAAAGTAGGCAGACTCTGGTTTTGGGGGTAGATGCTTGAGAATTTCCAGGTGGACTCCTGAGGCTCGATCCCTCCTTTGCATATGCCGAGCCTCCTTCCTCATGACCTTTGCCGTGGGCGGAGTTCCTCACGCTGGCTCCCAGCAGGATCTGAAGAGCAAAACACAAGTGAATCACAGAACATACAGTACCATTGAAATAGCAACAAGACACCAACTGCACACAGAGATTTCGGGACATGGTGACCATGTAGAGCAGTGGGTCTCAGATGGCCACAAAGCAGTCATAGGCCATCACTGCCAGCAGAATGACTTCAGTTACCACAAATGTGCAAAACAGGTATAATTGCACAGCACATTCCAGGAAGGAAGTGGCTCTGTCTTCATTTAAGATGTTAGCTAGCATCTTCGGCATGATGGTAGTGGAATAACAGAAATCCACAAAGGACAAGTGGCTGAGGAAAAAGTACATGGGCATGTGGTGTCCAGAGCTGACCTGAATGAGAACAATCATGCCCAGGTTTCCCCAAACTGTGTCTCCATAGATGGGAAAAAACAGCAGGAAGAGGAAGACTCTGAGCTCAGGGGCATCTGAGAATCCAAGGAGGGTGAAGTCTGTCACAGAAGTGCAGTTTTCCTTGTCCATGTTCCTAATTTACTGGGTATGGAGTCAAATATTAATAGTTATTCTGTATTATATCATCCTTGATTCAGTTTTGCCTCTCTTAAAAAAGACATGATAATGTATACTGTCCTGTAAAATTAGTGTAGTGATTTTATTAATTACACTATACAATTCACTGTGCAAATTCACTGCTTTAGATTTATTTGAAGTTCTAAACAAAGAAAGAGAAAGTGTTAATCTCTCAGTCGTGCCTGAATCTTTGCCACCCCATGGACGAGACTTTTCTGTCTATGGGATTCTTCAGGCAAGAATACTGAAGTGGGTTGCCATTCCCTTCTCCAGGGGATCTTCCCCACTCAGAGATCTAAGCTGGGTCTCTGCATTGCAGGCAGACTCTTTACCATCTGAGCCACCAGGGACAACAAAGATGTGAATATGAAATTAACAGAAATGCTTGCTGCTGCTTATTTATCAAATCAAAACTTAGAAATACAGTGTAAATCTCAAAGAAATATCAAAGTTATGGTATACGTTTATATACAGGACTTCCCTAGTGGCTCAGATGGTAGAGAATCAGCCTGCAATGTGGGAGGTCCAGATTCCATCCCTGAGTTGTGAAGATCCCCTGAAGAAGGGAATGGCTACCCACTCCAGTATTTTTGCCTAGAGAATTCCGTGAGCAGAGGAGCCTGTGGGGTTACAGTCCATGGAGTTGCTAAGAGTTGTACACAACTGAGTGACTAACATTATACATTATATATATATATATATATATATATATATATATATGCTAGAGTTTCATATTTATACTATATATCCATATATATATATATATGTATGTATAAATTATGCAGCTTTTTGAAGAATTGTTAAGGACTTTATTAATGACCATGAGAAGTGGCAAGTGACAAATGCAAAAATATTATATATGTACATAAATTTCATCATATATCAAATCATTACAACATCAATGAAGCATAACTATTTTATAACAAATTTTTACAAAGAAAAAGCAATGGAGAATCTTATCGGTTGCATTGGAGAAGGAAGGTGGGATTTTTTAAAGAAAAGATAAGGCATGCGTTACATAGAAAATGCCAACAGAGGATAAGAACATATTCATTTCCTCTTCCTCTTGACCTTTGGTAATTTTAAATGCTTTAGAGGCATGTATTGGTTTATCTTGGATCAAAGAGGCTCTGGACTAAAACTCAAAATGCCATTTGTACCAGGGATAAGAAACCTGCTATGGAGAGACACCTCTGTTCCTCTCGTGTCTGCTTCAGAGGTTGGTCTCATGTTTCTGTTCTTCCATGGACAGTTATGGGACTTCACTGGTGGCTCAGCAGTAAAGAATCTGCCTGCAATGCAGGAGACATAGAGACACATGTTCAGTCTCTGGGCCAGGAAAATCCCCTGGAGGAGGAAATGGCAACCTGTTTCAGTATTCTTGCCTGGGGAATCCCATGGACAAAGGGGCTTGGAGAGCTACAGTCCACGGGGCCTCAAAAGGGTCAGACACAACTGAACGACTAAACAACAACAACAACAACAAAAACAGTCCTGAGGACCCCTCACTGCCACTCTTGGCCTCTGAGTGGCTATCTGGAGAATCTCCCTGAGGTCTTTCCCAGGCTCTCTGGAGGGAGTTAATGTGACAGAGGAGGAAGTGCCTTTGTTCACACTCGTTTTCCTCTTAAACTAATAGCTATCATAAGATATTTGGTTTTGCAGATTAAATTGCTGTCATTTCTCTTTGAGACAGTTCCTCCAAAACTTTAAATACTTTCATAAAGTAGTGTCTGCAACATGACATTTCTTAAAACACCCTCTAAGACAGAACTAAATACAGAAGCTTAAAAATAAATCAGTACCACTGCTCTCCAACTGCCCCCAAATCAGGGTGTCATCCTACCAATGAACCTGAGGAATACACCTTGCTTCTTTTGTTTCTGAAGATGGTATGCAGTGAAATGCTACAGATTTTATGGGGTTTTTTTGTATCTATTTCTGGGGCCAATGTTCCTTAAGCTTCTGAATCATTGACCTCTGAAGGCCCTCAGCAGAATGTCAAGAAAGAAAGATCATCTTGGGGCTCAAATAATTAATGAGTTTTATGAGGTAAAAGAGGGGTAAAACTATCCCAAGTGGGTACATGTTATTATCAATATAATCAAACATGATTAACTCCAGAGGTTGTGATGAACTGCAGACCACCATAGGCTGCATTCAAACATTGCTGTGTTCACCAGGACCTACATTGTCATTATGAAATATAATAGGACTTCTAAACTTTGCCTGTCATATACAAAATCTTCTTTCTTGAGGGCTTAGTGTCTGAAATCACACCAGAGTTTTGCCAAATATCAGAGAAGGGTAAGAATATTGAGTCTCCTTTCCTGAGAATAATAGCTGATCACACATACTTTGCATGTTCTGAATACATTTATGAACACATTTGATTTTTATTAAATTTGTTAGGTAAGTACAGTTATGTACCTTTACTAATAAGGTGCCTGAGGCAAAGACAGCTGTCACTTGCACAAAATCATAAGTGCAGTCCCTGATAGGATGAGCCTGCATGTGGCATTTGGGTTTCTGCCATCCACGTGACCCTGTGTGGAAGAGCAGAGGTCCTGCATGGTTCTGAATGGCATCTCTCCTGCTCAGTGCAGAGACCATTTAATGGGTTTGTCTGAAAGATCTCTCCCAGGTCTGCTCCTTCTCTAACTGTATGAATGATGTCTCCCTAAACCAACACTGTTCAAAGGACAGGCTGTGGTTTGTGTCTTTGGATATACAAAATGTTTCAAGAATTCCTTGAATATAATTAGTTGCAGGTAATTGGTTTCCAAATTCTCGACAATTTATATGGCCTTCCCTAAACGGATCCATCTGATAAATTCCTGAATTTGAGGAGTGTTTCTGTATCTTCTTTCTATCTGGCACTCTATCTATTCCTTTTATGTCCTTTTTTTTCAGAAGCAAAGATTCTTCTTTTCCATTCACATAACACTCTGTGAACTACCTCAATTAGAAACACAAAATCAGTTTTCCAAAACCTAAAATACAAGAACATTGTGGAATATTACTTTCCAAGAAGCCTAAACTGTGTTTTAAGGGAGACTCTTCAAATCTATGGTTTGACTTCTTATTTCTCTCTGACACATAAATGTAAATAAATATATAATTATATATATATATATATATATAATTTTTTTTACGGAAAATTATTATACTAAATGTGTTTTACCCAATACAGTGATGTCTTGAAATTGAATATTAATTGATTGTCATTTTATTTGAAATTCTTAATACACCCTAAACTTGTTTCCACAAAATGTATCATCTGAAGAAGGCTGTATATTGTCAAGGTGGTATATCGTAACCCTGCTTATTTAACTTATATGCAGATAGCATCATGAGAAACGCTGGGCTGGAGGAAGCACAAGGTAGAATCAAGATTGCAGGGAGAAATATCACTAACCTCAGATATGCAGATTACACCACCCTTACAGCAGAAAATAAAGAAGAACTAAAGAGCCTCTTGATGAAAATGAAAGAGGAGAGTGAAAATGTTGGCTTAAAGCTCAACATTCAGAAAACTAAGATCATGGCATCTGGTCCCATCACTTCATGGCAAATAGATGGGGAAACAGTGGAAATAGAGGCTGACTTTATTTTTCTGGGCTCCAAAATCACTGAAGATGGTGATTGCAGCCATGAAATTAAAATACACTTACTCCTTGGAAGGAAAGTTATGACCAATCTAGACAGCATATTAAAAAGCGGAGACATTACTTTGCCAAAAAAGGTCCATCTAGTCAAAATATGTTTTTTTCCACTGGTCATGTATGGATGTGAGAGTTGGACTGTAAAGAAAGCTGAGTGCTGAAAAATTGATGCTTGTGAAATGTGGTGTTGGAGAATACTCTTGAAAGTCCCTTTGACTGCAAAGAGATCCAACCAGTCCATCCTAAAAGAGATCTGTCTTGGGTGTACATTGGTAGGACTGATGTTGAAGCTGAAACTCCAGTATTTTGGCCACCTGATGCAAGGACCTAACTCATTTGAAAATACCCTGATGATGGGAAAGATTGAGGGCAGGAGAAGGGGATGGCAGAGGATGAGATGGTTGGGTGGCATCACTGACTCAATGGACACGGGTTTGGGTGGACTCTGGGTGTTGGTGATGGACAGGGAGGCCTGGTGTGCTGCGGTTCATGGGGTTGCAAAGAGTCAGACATGACTGAGTGACTGAACTGAACGAAACTGAAGAAGGGAGTCTCATGACAAAAACACAAAACCAAAATCTATAAAGAGCATCATCGGCAGTGACCCTTTATATAACCGGGAAACACATTCACAGGAAAGCTGCTTTGCATATTTGTTTATCTTAAACTTATATACATGGCAGGTGTTTTAAATAATTGATTTAAATATAAAAATTTATTTCATAGTCATTAGTCATAAATTGAGTAATATAAATATGCAGTTCTGTTTGATGAACTGTATTTGCACCACATAAAACAACATTTTAGAAGAATATTAGAAAGGTGGAATGACATCAACAATATGTTAAATTTTCTAACTTTCAAATTTCATTGTTTTAATCAAATTTATTCTATGTGGATAAGGCAATGTCACCCCACTCCAGTACTCTTGCCTGGAAAATCCCATGGATGGAGGATCCTGGTAGGTTGCAGTCCATGGAGTTGCTGAGTCAGACACAACTGAGCGACTTCACTTTCACTTTTCACTTTCATGCATTGGAGAACGCAATGGCAACCCACTCCAGTATTCTTGCCTGGAGAACCCCAGGGAAGGGGGAGCCTGATGGGCTGCCATCTATGGGGTTGCACAGAGTAGGACATGACTGAAGTGACTTAGCAGCAGCAGCAGCATGCAGCAGCATTAGCAGGCATGTGTAATTATTATATAACAACCAGAATTTAATACTAAGTATATAATGAGAATACATAATTACTCATTCATTTATTCATTCATGTTTAAGCATGTTTATTACAGGCTTACCTAGAGACAAGTACTATTTTAGGTATTGCAGGAAGAAAGAAAGAATGCTCCTTTGCCAAAATTTTATATTTATGGGGAACAGTTTAATAGATTAATATCTTAGTCATCTATAAATACCTCATGTAAATATATGCTACACATCTTGGAAGGCTCTTTTCCCATTGTTAATGAAGATTGAAGACTTCTTTGGACATTGGTTCAGTGAAATGAGGCTTTTGTGTCTATTAATTTTTGGAAGGCATCCTTCACATCTTTATTCCTCAGGCTGTAGATCAGAGGGTTCAGCATGGGGTTGACCACTGTATAGAACACAGAGGCCACCTTGACAGTTTGTCGAGAGTTCTTGGAATTGGGCACACAGTAGAGAGAAAGGATTGTCCCGTGGAAGATGGTAATGGCAGTCAGGTGAGATGCACAGGTGGAGAAAGCTTTGTGACATCCACTGGCAGAACGGATGTTTAGCACAGTGACAAAAATAAAGACATAGGAAGTGAGGATGATCAGAAGTGTACTCACCTCATTGAAGGTGGCAAAGGCAAAGAGCAGCAGGTGGGGGATGTGTGTATTGGAGCTTGAGACAGCAATGAGAGCAATGTATTCACAGAAAAAGTGATTGATCACCGTATGTCCAGAAAAGCTTAATTGAAGGGCATAGCAAAGGAGTACCAACGGACCAAACATGCCCCAGAGATATGACCCAGACACCAGCAGGGCACACAGCCTCTGTGACATGACCACTGTGTAAAGCAGAGGGTTACAGATGGCCACAAAGTGGTCATAGGCCATCATTGCCAACAGGAAAGACTCAGTCACCACAGCAGTGCAGGACAGGAAGTACTGCAGCATGCAGCTAGTATATAAAATGCTCTTATCAGCCATGACCAAGTTCCCGAGCAGCTTGGGAGTAACAATGGAAGAGTAACAAAAATCAACAAAAGAAAGATGACTAAGGAAAAAGTACATGGGGTGTGAAACTTAGGGTTAATTTTGATGATTACCATCATGCCCAGATTTCCTACCACAGTGATAATGTACATGATCAGAAACACTAGGAAGAGAGGAATCTGAAGCTCTGGGTAATCTGTGAAACCCAAGAGAGCAAACGTTGTCTCCAGACTCAGATTTCTTGCAGTCATCACTATAATGCCTTTGAAAAGAAAGGATGGGAGAAGGGAGTTTTTCTTGACAAAGAGGAGATTTACAGAAATAAGTGAAAATCATATTATGACATTCTATGATGGACAAAGTAAAATGAAAAGAGTTATTAGTTCTAACTTTTTCCATTTGCAACATTCCTTATTTAGATAACTACTGTGGATGGATCTACCAATCCAACTGAGTCTCTGAACTGTTTTTGCATATCCATTGCAGATAGTATTTTCCTAAGAAATACTTAAAACATTGAAGTGAGTACATTCACTGATCAGTTAGAAGCATAGCATATGCATAACTGATGAAAATATTTTCACATGAATGCATAAGCAAGTGAAACTGTCTAAGAAAAATGTGAGATGTTTGCCTCAAAGAACAACACATATTTTTACTGTATTTTGCATGCATACACAAATCAATTAAAGCCTTGAAGATAATATGTTTGTCTTCTAAGTATCAATAAAAATAAGAGAGACACCTAAGAAGAGAGCATAGCAATCCCACTTTAGCATGTTTTGTTCAGCAAAGGATACTCCTCTCCTGGGACAGCTTCACTGCTGAGGAGGATGATGGTTCATTTGAATTCTAAATGGAGTGTACACTTTATCAGGATTTATAGCTTATGGCTTAACTTCTATCACAGACCTAGACATTGTATACATGTCTCTTAAGGGTCTCAAGATTTATCAGGTAAGAGTTCTCTCAGAATTAACTACTTCTCATTTTTGTAAAAGTTTATATACCAATTTAAACTACACATAAATAATTATGTATAAATGTCCATTTCCCAGTAGCAAGTTTATTCTCTTATTTGTGAAATAGTTGTCAGTGGTCTTGAAGCATGATTGTTAATTTATTTCTTTAATATTATTGGACTCGGAATTGGCCAGCATTTACAGTGGTTTAACATAAAAAGAAAAGTGAAAAGAAGACATCAGTTACCATTTCAAGAAAATAATATTTTTACTGTGTCAAAAATAACTTTAAAAACTTGCCTACAACAGACAAGCAGGTCTCCACCACCCTGTTTCTCTGTGGGCTGAGTATAACCAGGAGACCAAGGCTCTTATATCTGAGTCTGTAGCTCTGGGGACTCAAACCCTGGAGGATCACTAGAACATTTTCCTCACAAGCATCACAACAGATCATTAAGGCAAATGGCAGGTCTTGTACCATTTTTAATGACTAGAAAATTTTTGGAATTACACAAAAAAGTGTGGCTTGAAATTGGCTGCTGGGCTTTGTTTCCATGTAACTAAAATGCCCCTGGAATGAATGGCATGAAATTTAAGCTTAGAGAAAAGAGCCATATATATATATATACACATATATATATGTATGTATATATACACACACACATGCACACACACACATAAAATGATGTCTAGAATTGGAAGTTTACATACATAGTTTTCTTTGCAATTTGGTTTGTCTGTTTCTTGAGTATATGTTTAATATCTATTCTTTCTTGGATTTAATTACCATTTACCAAAAAATGTAAAAGATTCAGATATAATTTTCCAACTTTTTTTGCCACACATGATATGCCCAGTGTTGTCATTACTTTCCTAGAAAGCATATTGTCAGAGATATATTTCATATTTGAGTTATAATGAACAGGACACAAGTCAATTCACAGTCAGCTATATCAGCAATACATGAACCATGCACTTCCAGATGTTCAAGCTGGTTTTAGAAAAGGCAGAGGAACCAGAGATCAAATTCCCAACATGTGTTAGATTATTGAAAAAGCAAGAGAGTTCCGGAAAAACATCTATTTCTGCTTTATTGACTATGCCAAAGACTTTGACTGTGTGGATCACGGTAAACTGTGGAAAATTCTGAAAGAGATGGGAATACTGGACCACCTGACCTGCCTCTTGAAAAATCTGTATGCAGGTCAGGAAGTGACAGTTAGAACTGCACATGGAGCAGACTAGTTCCAAATAGGAAAAAGTGTACATCAAGGCTGTATATTGTCACCTTGCTTATTTAACTTCTATGCAGAGTACATCATGAGACACGCTGGGCTGGAGGAAGTGCAAGCTGGAATCAAGATTTCCAGGAGAAATATCAATAACCTCAGATATGCAGATGACACCACCCTTATGGCAGAAAGTGAAGAAGAACTAAAGAGACTCCTGATGAAAATGAAAGAGGAGAGTGAAAAAGAGGAGAGTGAAAACTAAGATCATGGCATCTGGTCCCATCACTTCATGGCAAATAGATGGGGAAACAGTGGAAAAAGTGGCTGACTTTATTTTTCTCGGCTCCAAAATCACTGCAGATGGTGATTGCAGCCATGAAATTAAAAGATGCTTACTCCTTGGAAGGAAAGTTATGACCAACCTAGACAGCATATTCAAAAGTAGAGACATTACTTTGTCAACAAAGGTCCTTCTAGTCAAGGCTATAGTTTTTCCAGTGGTCACGTATGGATGTGAGAGTTGGACTATAAGGAAAGCTGAGTGCCGAAGAATTGATGCTTTTGAACTGTGGTGCTGGAGAAGACTCTTGAGAGTCCCTTGGACTGCAAGGAGATCCAACCAGTCCATCCTAAAGGAGATCAGTCCTGGGTGTTCATTGGCAGGACTCATTTAGAAGCTGAAACTCCAATACTCTGGCCACTTGATTCAGAGAGCTGACTCATTTGAAAAGACCCTGATGCTGGGAAAGATTGAGGGCAGAAGGAGAAGGGAACGTCAGAGGATAAGATGGTTGAATGGCATCACCAACTCAATGGACATGGGTTTGGGTGGACTCCGGGTGTTGGTGATGGACAGGGAGGCCTGGCATAATGCGGCTCATGGGGTCAGAAGGAGTCGGACACGACTGAGCAACTGAACTGAACTGATCCTGTGTGTAATGGGATCACCTATGATGTACAGAGAAGGCTGATATGCTGCAGTCCATGGGGTCACAGAGTCAGACATTCCTGAGTGACTGAACTGAACTGATGATGGTATCATTAATATTTGATTTCCACGCAATTGAAATCAGACAAGGACATTATCCTGGCCTCTCTGTCTTTGTGGCTGAACTCACTGTTTACCTCTTCCCTCTCATCTCTTTGTATAAAATATCTAATACATTAAACACAATGCACCTTCCATATAGTTCACACAACAATTTGCCAGTTCTGTGAAACTGTACCCCTTTTATTTGTAAATCAGTTTGTGAAAAGTAGTCTAGGTGATTTTTGAATGATATTCAAATAGGCCTTTATCTTATATTTCAAGAAAATTTTGTCAGTTTTGATTGACAAATGAGAGAGGAATTTAGGTTTGCCTCTGTCAATTTTTCTGAAACAGCACAATTTACTCTCCTCTGGTGTAACTGCATCCAGAATAACTAGATTGCTCTCCTCTAATATATTATAATTATAACCTATAACATTACTCTTATAGGATTAAGAAAAAGCTCCAGAGGCATCCATACCATGACTCCTTTTTCTCATGATTTTCCTAGAGAGAGGTCAGTCTAAGTAATACAGAGCTGCTTTGAAAGTACTAATGTCCTAGATTTCTGATTTTCTTGTGATATTCTTGCCCCATATCTTTGGCTAAGAGATTAATCAACATATTAAGTTGTGGTCATTTTTTTTTTTTTTTTTGGCCTCTGATCATGCATCTTAAAAGGTTCAATATTTAGAAAGATCACTCTACTAGTTTCCTATTGTTACTGTTAAAAATTTGCCTCATACTTAATGGCCTATAAAAATTCATAATTATTATCTTGCTATCAAGAAGTCCAAAATGAGTCTTATGGGGCTTGAGACAGGGAATGCACACAGCTCTTTCTGGAGATTCCAGGAACCATTCATCCTTCTCGTTTTCCTGCTTCTGGTGGCTGCTGGCATTCCTTGACTTTCAGCAGCCTCACTCCAGTCTCTGGTGCATTGTCACATTGTCATCTTCTCTGTAACAAATCTCCCCCACCTGCCTCTTGTAAAGACCCTTATATTTAGTACTCCGATGATCTTCCTATCTCAAAGTCCTTATCACAGCTATAAAGTCCCCTGTAATAGGTCACAGTCACAGATTCCAGAGTTTAGAGCCTGAGTGACTTTGGGAACTATTATTCAGTCTCTCACAGTAATTCTCTAATTTTGTCCTGAGAAGACTTTTTAAGTATGTATGTATTTGTGTGTGTGCATATGAATATATTTGTGTATTTATATGCTTACCCTGTCATGCGTGTATTTATCTATCTTCTTCTCCCACCAAGATACACAAAGTATTGAACAATGATACTCGTTATGAGGAAATAACCACCCCGGCCTCTCAGGCCTTTGCTGCTGTTATAGTCCTCTACTGTATCTGCACTTATTCGAAAATTTTGTCTCCTGTTTGTATCATCTTCTCCATTTAATAAAGAGATGAAATTTGCTACTTTCTTCTCTTTCCCACCTTTATTGAGGCATACTATTTTCTAGCTTTATTAACTTATAACACTATATAATTTTAATGTGTACAATGGGATGATTTGATATACACATGTATTGGGAAACATTACAATAAAGTTAGTTAGCATATCTGTCATATCACGTATTTACTAATTAGTGTGTGTGGTGAGAGCATTAAGATCAACTCTTTAGAAACTTTCAAGTATACACTAGAGTATTTTTTAACTACAGTCACCATGCTGTACATTGGATCTTCAGAGCTTATTGTCTTCTTTTTTTTTCTGAAAAATTTTATTTATTTTTAATTTATTTATTTTAATTGGAGGCCAGTTACTTTACAATATTGTGGTGGTCTTTGCCATACATTGACATGAATCAGCCATGGATGCACATGCGTTCCACATCCTGAACCTCACTCCCACTTCCCTCCATCCCTCAGGGTCATTCCAGTGCACCATCCCTGAGCACCCTGTCTCATGCATCAGACCTGGACTGGAGAACTTATTGTCTTATAACTGGAAATTGCTCCCTTAGACCAGTATCTCCCTGCTTCCCTCACTCCCTAACCCTTGCTGCTAAGTCACTTCACTCGTGTCTGACTCTGTGAGACCCCATAGATGGCAGCCCACGAGGCTACCCTGTTCCTGGGATTCTCCAGGCAAGAACACTGGAGTGGGTTGCCATTTTTTCTCCAACCCTTGCAAATCACCATTAAATTCTGCTTCTATGAGGTCATTTTTTTCTGATTCCATATATAAGTGAGATGACATGGCATTTGTCTTCCTTTGTCTTACTTTATTTAGCATATTGCCCTCAAGATTCATCCATGTTGTTGAAAATGGCAGGATTTCCTTCTTTTCTATACCTGAATCATATTATATATTATTATACATACTCATAAAATTCTTAATCCTTTCATTTGTCAATGGACACTTATGATACTTGTATGGTTTCCATGTCTTGACTATTGTGAATAATGCTGCAATGAATGTAGGGATGCAGATATCTCTTCAAGATAAATTGATTACATTTCCTTTGGACATGTGCTCAAAAGTGAGATTACCAAATCATACGGTAGTTGTATGTTCATTATTATGAACCATTTTCTATACAGTCACCAACAGTGCACCAAGATTCTATTTTCTCTTCACTAGTAGCAAATTCTTGCTAGGATTTTCTCTCCTCTCTTATTTTTTTTTTTTTTTTGTCTTTCTGTTTAGTTTTTGGATAATAGCCATTCTTAAAAAGGTGTTGCTGCTGCTGAGTCGCTTCAGTCGTGTCCAACTCTATGTGACTCCTTAGATGGTAGTCCACCAGGCTCCTCAGTCCCTGGGATTCTCCAGGCAAGAACACTGGAGTGGGTTGCCACTTCCTTCTCCAAAAAGTGTTAGGTGATATTTCATTTGGGGTTTAATTTTCATTTCCCTAATTATCAGTGATGTTGAACATGTCTTTGTGTATCTTTTGGCTATGTGTATATTTTCTTTGGAAATAAGCTGCTTCTCTTCTGGAAAAAAAATATCATTATAATTATGTTGTAATTTAAGGCGACTCTGCCTTTTGGCTAAGACTTTAATTTTTTTCTGTGAGTTAAACATTTCAGAGTACTAAATAGTAAGGTCAGTTAAAGAGCAGTTTCATCTTTTAATTTTCTAGAGCCTGTTTTTTTCTTTACCAATATATCATTGGATAAGAACCATTTACCATTCACAGCATTTCTAAATCTTCTACATGTGGAATGTCTAAATGGTTTTGGATTTACACCAGAGATTTATGTCACACTGGTTATAAACAAGAAAACTAAATATGAAGACACGTTGCTTTATCTACTCCAAACTCCCTGAACAACAAAAAGTAATTGCTAGATGGCAGAGGAGTAGGACGGGGAGAACACTTTCTCCCCCAAAAATTCATCAAAAGAGCATTTAAACGCCGAGTAAATTCCACAAAACAACTTCTGAATGCCAGCAGAGGACATCAGGCACCCAGAAAAGCAACCCAACTCTTCGAAAGGAGGTAGGAAAAAATATAAAAGACAAAAAAAGAGACAAAAGAGGGAGGGACGGAGTTCTGTCCCGGGAAGGGAGTCTTAAAAAGAGAGAAGTTTCCAAACACCAGGAAACCTTCTCACTGCCAAATCTGTGCTGAGCTTTGGAAGCACAGAGGGCAACATAACAGGGAGGAAAAAAAAAATAAACAATTAAAAATTGCAGATTGCGAGCCCTACAGTAACTCCCCCAGCAGAGAAGCAGCGCAGACACCTGCACACCGCATTAGCATGCGGGGCTGGGCAGGGAAGCGCGGCGCAGGCTGCGTCGCTTAGAGTAAGAATCTGGCCCGAATGTCCTGAGCGCTATCTGAGCAAAATAATTTGGGCTAGCAAACCAGACTGTGGGATATCTACCAAGCTAAAAGCCAGCCCTAACCTAAGACACCGCCAGGCCCACGCACGGAACAAAGGACTGAACAGAAATAGCTGGCTGCTGACCTTCCCCCTCCGGTGACAGGCAGTCAGAGCCAGAAGGGGGCAATCGCAGCCCCAGAGAGACACTATCTATAAAACTGTAAGCAGGGTTCTTTGCTAACTAAAACTTCTTGGGGGTCTGGACGGTCAACATCTGCCTGAGAAGGTGCGCCGGTTTTACACCCAGATAGCCGAGTGGCAGGGAGGTGATAAGTCGCAGCATTGGTGCTTGCCAAACACCTCATCACCTGAGCTGCTTAGACCTGGGAAGAGCACAAAAAGCAGGCCCAACCGAGTCTGCGCCTCTGAGGACTACCTGAGTGCCTGAACCTGGGACCTGGGAGTTCAGCCCAGGGCCAGCCTCTGATTGTTCCGGGCGGAACAACCTAGAGTCCGAGCAGTGTGGGCAGGGAGGCTACACGAGCCGTGAGCAGGGGCAGACCCAGTGTGGCTGAGGCACTGTGAGCGCATGCCAGCGTTATTTGTTTGCAGCATCCCTCCCTCCCTCCCCACAGCGTGACTGAACAAGTGAGCCTAAAAAAAAAAAAAAAGTGTCCTCCACCGTCCGGTTTGTGTCAGGGCGGAAACCAGACACTGAAGAGACCAGCAAACAGAAGAAGCTATAAGAGAGGGAAACGCCTTGGAAGCTACAGGCCATAGATTAAAACCCTGTGGTTACTACGGATTACATAGGAAGGGGCCTATAGATCTTGAGAAATATAAGTCAGACCAAGGAACTAGCCAAAAATGAACTGAACCCACAATACTCACAACAAAACCAGAGAAAGACCTAGATATATTTTTACTATTTTTACGATCAATCTTTCTTTTTTTTTAAATTTTTTTTAAAAAAATTTTAAGTCCTCTATTGTCCTTTAATTTTCACTTTTATAACCTATTACTTTGCAAAAAAAAAAAAAAAAAAACTATTTTTTTTCTTCTTCAGCAAACTTCATATATATATTTTATAATTTTTTGACTGTGTTTTTTTTTTTCTTTTTCTTCTTTTCTTTAACATTGTATTTTTGAAATTCCAAACTCTACTCTAGATTTTTAATTTTATCCTTTTGGTATATGTTATCAATTTTGTACCTATAGATTTTTTTTATAATTTCCTTGACGTTTTTTTTTTCCTCTGTTTCTTTCTCTTCTTTTATATAACATCATATATCTGTAATTCCAAACTCAAGATTTTTAATTTATGCTTTTTGGTATTTGATATCAATTTTGTACCTGTATTTTCTTTATAACTTTTGCGACATTGTTTTTGTTGGTTTGTTTGTTTTCTCTCTTTATTTTTCTTCTTCTTTTTTTTTTTAACATTGTATTTTTGAAATTCCAAACTCTACTTTTTTTTTTTTTTTGGTATTAGTTATCAATTTTGTACCTGTAGTTTCTTTATAATTTTCGCAACCTTGTTTGTTTTTCTTTGTTCGTTTTTTCTCTCTTTCTTTTCCTTCTTCTTTTCATTAACATCATATTTTTGAAATTCCAAACTCTACTCTAGATTTTTAATTTTTGCTTTTATGTATTTGCTACCAATTTTGTACCTTTAAGAACCCAATCTTCAGGACCCATTTTCACTAGGGAGCGAGATTACTGGCTTGACTGCTCTCTCTCCCTTTGGACTCTCCGTTTACTCCACCAGGTCGCCTGTATCTCCTCCCTAACCCCTCTCTACTCTACCCAATTCTGTGAATTTCTGTGTGTTCCAAACGGTGGAGAACACTTAGGGAACTGATTACTGGCTGGATCTGTCTCCCTCCTTTTCATTTCCCCCTTTTATCCTTCTGGCCACCTCTGTCTCCTGCCTCCTTCTTCTCTTCTCTGTATAACTCCATGAACATCTCTGAGCGGTCCAGCTGTGGAGTGCACATAAGCAAGTGACTACTGGCTAGCCCACTCTCTCCACTATTGATTCCACCTAATCTCATTTGGGTCACCTCTAACTCCCTCCTCTCTCTTCTCTTCTCCATGTAACGCTGTGAACCTCTCTGAGTGACCCTTATAGTAGAGAAACTTTTCATATTTAATGTAGATGTTTTATCAATGATGCTGTATAGAAGGAGAAGTTTTGAAACTACTGTAAAAATAAGACCAATAACTGGAAGTAGGAGGCTTAAGTCCAAACCCTGACTCCAGGGAACTCCTGACTCCAAGGAACATTAATTGACAGGAGGTCATCAAACGCCTTCATACCAACACTGAAACCAAGCACCACACAAGGGCCAACAAGTTCCAAGGCAAGACATACCAAGCAAATTCTCCAGCAACAAAGGAACACAGCCCTGAGCTTCAAGATACAGGCTGCCCAAAGTCACCCCAAAACCATAGACATCTCATAACTCATTACAGGACATTTCATTACACTCCAGAGAGAAGAAATACAGCTCCATCTACCAGAACATCGATACAAGCTTCCCTAACCAGGAAACCATGACAAGCCACCTGTACAAAAACCCACACACAGCAAGGAAATGCCACAATAAACAGAACTCCACAAACTGCCAGAATACAGAAAGGACACCCCAAACTCAGCAATTTAAACAAGATGAAGAGACAGAGGAATACCCAGCAGATAAAGGAACAGGATAAATGCCCACCAAACCAAACAAAAGAGGAAGAGACAGGGAATCTACCTGATAAAGAATTCCGAATAATGATAGTGAAATTGATCCAAAATCTTGAAATTAAAATGGAATCACAGATAAATAGCCTGGAGGCAAGGACTGAGAAGATGCAAGAAAGGTTTAACAAGGACTTAGAAGAAATAAAAAAGAGTCAATATATAATGAATAATGCAATAAGTGAAATTAAAAACACTCTGGAGGCAACAAATAGTAGAATAACAGAGGCAGAAGATTGGATTAGTGAATTAGAAGATAGAATGGTAGAAATAAATGAATCAGAGAGGATAAAAGAAAAATGAATGAAAAGAAATGAGGACAATCTCAGAGACCTCCAGGACAATATTAAACGCTACAACATTCGAATCATAGGGGTCCCAGAAGAAGAAGACAAAAAGAAAGACCATGAGACAATACTTGAGGAGATAATAGTTGAAAACTTCCCTAAAATGGGGAAGGAAATAATCACCCAAGTCCAAGAAACCCAGAGAGTCCCAAACAGGATAAACCCAAGGCGAAACACTCCAAGACACATATTAATCAAATTAACAGAGATCAAAAACAAAGAACAAATATTAAAAGCAGCAAGGGAAAAACAACAAATAACACACAAAGGAATACCCATAAGGATAACAGCTGATCTTTCAATAGAAACTCTTCAAGCCAGGAGGGAATGGCAAGACATACTTAAAATGATGAAAGAAAACAACCTACAGCCCAGATTATTGTACCCAGCAAGGATCTCATTCAAGTATGAAGGAGAAATCTAAAGCTTTTCGGAGAACCAAAAGCTGAGAGAATTATGTACCACCAAACCAGCTCTCCAACAAATACTAAAGGATATTCTCTAGACAGGAAACACAAAAACGGTGTATAAAATCGAACCCAAAACAATAAAGTAAATGGCAACGGGATCATACTTATCAGTAATTACCTTAAACGTAAATGGGATGAATGCTCCAGCCAAAAGACAAAGACTGGCTCAATGGATACAAAAACAAGACCCCTACATATGTTGTCTACAAGAGACCCACCTCAAAACAGGGGACACATACAGACTGAAAGTGAAGGGCTGGAAAAAGATTTTCCATGCAAATAGGGACCAAAAGAAAGCAGGCGTAGCAGTACTCATATCAGATAAAATAGACTTTAAAACAAAGGCTGTGAAAAGAGACAAAGGAGGTCACTACATAATGATCAAAGGATCAATCCAAGAAGAAGATATAACAATTATAAATATATATGCACCCAACATGGAATCTCCGCTGTATGTAAGACAAATGCTAACAAGTATGAAAGGAGAAATTAACAATAACACAATAATATTGGGAGACTTTAATACCCCACTCACACCTATGGATAGATCAACTAAACAGAAAATTAACAAGGAAACACAAACTTTAAATGATTCAATAGACCAGTTAGACCTAATTGATATCTATAGGACATTTCATCCCAAAACAATGAATTTCACCTTTTTCTCAAGTGCACATGGAACCTTCTCCAGGATAGATCACATCCTGGGCCATAAAGCTAGCCTTGGTAAATTCAAAAAAATAGAAATCATTCCAAGCATCTTTTCTGACCACAGTGCAGTAAGATTAGATCTCAGTTACAGGAGAAAGACTATTAAAAATTCCAACATATGGAGGCTGAACAACACACTGCTGAATAACCAACAAATCACAGAAGAAATCAAAAAAGAAATCAAAATTTGCATAGAAACGAATGAAAATGAAAACACAACAACCCAAAACCTGTGGGACACGGTAAAAGCAGTCCTAAGGGGAAAGTTCATAGCAATACAGGCACACCTCAAGAAACAAGAAAAAAGTCAAATAAATAACCTAACTCTACACCTAAAGCAACTAGAAAAGGAAGAAATGCAGAACCCCAGGGTTAGTAGAAGGAAAGAAATCTTAAAACTTAGAGCAGAAATAAATGCAAAAGAAACAAAATAAATCATAGCAAAAATCAACAAAACCAAAAGCTGGTTTTTTGAAAGGATAAATAAAATTGACAAACCATTAGCCAGACTCATCAAGAAACAAAGGGAGAAAAATCAAATCAATAAAATTAGAAATGAAAATGGAGAGATCACAACAGACAACACAGAAATACAAAGGATCATAAGAGAGTACTATCAATAATTATATGCCAATAAAATGGACAACGTGGAAGAAATGGACAAATTCTTAGAAAAGTACAACTTTCCAAAACTCGACCAGGAAGAAATAGAAAATCTTAAAAGACCCATCACAAGCACGGAAATTGAAACTGTAATAAAAGATCTTCCAGCAAACAAAAGCCCAGGTCCAGATGGCTTCACAGCTGAATTCTACCAAAAATTTAGAGAAGAGCTAACACCTATCCTGCTCAAACTCTTCCAGAAAATTGCAGGGGATGGCAAACTTCCAAACTCATTCTATGAGGCCACCATTACCCTAATACCAAAACCTGACAAAGATCCCACAAAAAAAGAAATCTACAGGCCAATATCACTGATGAACATAGATGCAAAAATCCTTAACAAAATTCTAGCAATCAGAATCCAACAACACATTAAAAAGATCATACACCATGACCAAGTGGGCTTTATCCCAGGGATGCAAGGATTCTTCAATATCCGCAAATCAATCAATGTAATACACCACATTAACAAATTGAAAAATAAAAACCATATGATTATCTCAATAGATGCAGAGAAAGCCTTTGACAAAATTCAACACCAATTTATGATCAAAACTCTCCAGAAAGCAGGAATAGAAGGAACATACCTCAACATAATAAAAGCTATATATGACAAACCCACAGCAAACATTATCCTCAATGGTGAAAAATTGAAAGCATTTCCTCTAAAGTCAGGAACAAGACAAGGGTGCCCACTTTCACCATTACTATTCAACATAGTTTTGGCCACAGCAATCAGAGCAGAAAAAGAAATAAAAGGAATCCAAATTGGAAAAGAAGAAGTAAAACTCTCACTATTTGCAGATGACATGATCCTCTACATAGAAAACCCTAAAGACTCCACCAGAAAATTACTAGAACTAATCAATGACTATAGTAAAGTTGCAGGATATAAAATCAACACACAGAAATCCCTTGCATTCCTATACACTAAAAATGAGAAAACAGAAAGAGAAATTAAGGAAACAATTCCATTCAACATTGCAATGGAAAGAATAAAATACTTAGGAATATATCTACCTAAAGAAACTAAAGATCTATGTATAGAAAACTATAAAACACTGGTGAAAGAAATCAAAGAGGACACTAACAGATGGAGAAATATACCATGTTCGTGGATTGGAAGAATCAATATAGTGAAAATGAGTATACTACCCAAAGCTATTTATAGATTCAATGCAATCCCTATCAAGCTACCAACAGTATTCTTCACAGAGCTAGAACAAATAATTTCATAATTTGTATGGAAATACAAAAAACCTCGAATAGCCAAAGCGATCTTGAGAAAGAAGAATGGAACTGGAGGAATCAACCTACCTGACTTCAGGCTCTACTACAAAGCCACAGTTATCAAGACAGTATGGTACTGGCACAAAGACAGAAATATAGATCAATGGAACAAAATAGAAAGCCCAGAGATAAATCCACGCACCTATGGACACCTTATCTTTGACAAAGGAGGCAAGAATATACAATGGATTAAAGACAGTCTCTTTAACAAATGGTGCTGGGAAATCTGGTCAACCACTTGTAAAAGAATGAAACTAGAACACTTTCTAACACCATACACAAAAATGAACTCAAAATGGATTAAAGATCTCAACGTAAGACCGGAAACTATAAAACTCCTAGAGGAGAACATAGGCAAAACTCTCTCTGACATACATCACAGCAGGATCCTCTATGACCCACCTCCCAGAATATTGGAAATAAAAGCAAAAATAAACAAATGGGACCTAATTAACCTTAAAAGCTTCTGCACATCAAAGGAAACTATTAGCGAGGTGAAAAGACAGCCTTCAGAATGGGAGAAGATAATAGCAAATGAAGCAACTGACAAACAACTAATCTCGTTAATATACAAGCAACTCCTACAGCTCAACTCCAGAAAAATAAATGACCCAATCAAAAAATGGGCCAAAGAACTAAATAGACGTTTCTCCAAAGAAGACATACAGATGGCTAACAAACACATGAAAAGATGCTCAACATCACTCATTATCAGAGAAATGCAAATCAAAACCACTATGAGGTACCATTTCACACCAGTCAGAATGGCTGTGATCCAAAAGTCTACAAGCAATAAATGCTGGAGAGGGTGTGGAGAAAAGGGAACCCTCTTCCACTGTTGGTGGGAATGCAAACTCGTACAGCCACTATGGAGAATAGTGTGGAGATTCCTTAAAAAACTGGAAATAGAACTGCCTTATGATCCCGCAATCCCTCTGCTGGGCATACACACTGAGGAAACCAGAAGGGAAAGAGACACGTGTACCCCAATGTTCATCGCAGCACTGTTTATAATAGCCAGGACATGGAAGCAACCTAGATGTCCATCAGCAGATGAATGGCTAAGAAAGCAGTGGTACATATACACAATGGAGTATTACTCAGCTATTAAAAAGAATACATTTGAATCAGTTCTAATGAGGTGGATGAAACTGGAGCCTATTATACAGAGTGAAGTAAGCCAGAAAGAAAAACACCAATACAGTATACTAACGCATATATATGGAATTTAGAAAGATGGTAACAATAACCTTGTGTACGAGACAGCAAAAGAGGCACTGATGTATAAAACAGTCTTATGGACTCTGTGGGAGAGGGAGAGGGTGGGAAGATTTGGGAGAATGGCATTGAAACATGTAAAATATCATGTATGAGACGAGTAGCCAGTCCAGGTTCGATGCACGATATTTGATGCTTAGGGCTTGTGCTCTTGGACGACCCAGAAGGATGGTATGGAGAGGGAGGAGGGAGGACGGTTCAGGATGGGGAACACATGTATACCTGTGGCGGATTGATTTTTATATTTGGCAAAACTAATACAATTATGTAAAGTTTAAAAATAAAATAAAATTTTAAAAAAATTAAGCAAGGAAAAAAAAAACAAAAAGTAATTGCTTCCTAAGAAAAGATATTTTGGTGCTTTTAATGATCTCCCTTGGGGAAGAAATAAAGAACACTGAGACTTTCAATTGTGACTTTTCTTTCCCACTGAAGCACTGAGAGCTCGATCTAAAAAAAAAAAAAAAAAAATTTGCTTATTTATTTTTTTTAGAACACTACATCACAGATCAAAGATCCTTTCATAACCTCCTGGCAGTTAAGTTCTATTCAGTTCAGTCCCTCGGTCGTGTCTGACTCTTTGCAACCCCATGAACTACAGCACGCCAGGCCTCCTTGTCCATCACCAACTCCTGGAGTTTACCTAAACTCATGTCTATTGAGTCGGTGATGCCATCCAACCATCTCATTCTCTGCTGTCCCCTTCTCCTCCTGCCCTCAATTCCTCCCAGCATCAGGGTTTTTTCCAATGAGTCACCTCTTCGCATGAGTTGGCCAAAGTACTGGAGTTTCAGCCTCAACATCAGTCCTTCCAATGCACACCCAGGACCTCTCTCCTTTAGGATGGCAGTTTATTGGTGAGTAACTTCATCTATAATTTGGTTATTTTCATGCCCATGATGTTGTTTATCTTGTAGTACCTATGTGAATATTTATAATCAAGATATATAGTATTTACTGTACTTTTGAATATAAATGAGATTGAATGATATTTATGCTAACTGATATACTTTTCTAATGCAATAGTTTTAACTTGTACAGTATTTAATTGTGTGACTATACCATTTTTTCAATGTCCATTAAGGCTATTTCTATATTTTTTATTGCCATCTATATGCAGCTGAATGTTTTTTAACATCTTTTTGTGCATGTACATTTGAGTTTCTCCAGAGCAGTGATTTGCCATGATTTTTCATGTGATGACATACAGAGAAAAAAAAAATACCCGTTGGATACACAAGGAAAAACTGAAGATGATTTGTTCCACATATTTTCTCAGTTTTATTACTTCTTTACTGTATTTTCCTAATTATTTTGTCATAGATATTGTAATATTGATATTTAGAAGATACTGATTGTAGATATTGATCTTCAGCTTCTTAAATATATTTAATTTTTTTTCTATCATCCTGAGGCGTCTTTATAATGTTTCCATGTGCTTCAGTAGAACATACTTTAATTCTAACATGGTACATTTATTTTGATTTTTAATATTTACCTACTCTGAATTCATAATTTGTTCACTACCTTAAGAGAGACCAACTTTTATAAGAATTTTTAATTGAAATATTAGCATAACAAGTAAGTATAATAGCTTAAAGAGAGATTTTCACAGACTTTCTAAAGGGTTTTTACATATTTCAGATACATTTTCTTGTGAATCATACAATTTTTCTGGAACCCGAATATTTTTGAGGTGCTATACTTCAGGACTACAAATATCACTATTTCAAGCTTTCCCATAAGCACAATTATCACTTAGTAGGTGTCCCAAAGCAGTTTAGCTAGAAATATGTGGAATGATCCAGTATCATTGTGGCTTTTAATCCAAGTTATAAACACATTCTCCAATTGTGGTGGACCAGAATCAACCTAATCAAGGATATTACTTATCAATTATATCTAGCACCCTACAAGTTTGAATTTCGGGGTCCAAGTAATTCAAATGAACTAATATATCTAAACTATTAACTACATTACTGAATAACACTTCAGATTTTCTGAAATCTGTATTAGCTTAGAAATGGCAAGATCCCTAAACTGAACATGGCCAATTTTAATAAACTACATTCAAGGCCTAATTATGAGACACTTTTGATAATGGAAGTGTCATTTCTGTGTTTCTGAAAACTGCAAGAGTCAAATGTTTATAGAATATTCAACTACAACTAAATACTTAAAATTAGACAAAGAAATATATTCCAGGGTACAGTATTCAGCAATAGAAGCATTTATATAAGTATGGCTATTTTTTATCTTTGAGTGTATTATTTATGTTATTTTACCTTTTTAAATTTCATGTGACAACTATATTCATTAAAGAGACATCACCGAGGTGAAGTGTTAATCACTTAGTTCTATCCATCTCTTTGTGACCCCATGGACCATAGCCAGGCTACTCTGTCCATGGAATTCTCCAGACAATCGTACTGGAGTGGGTTGCCATTTCCTTCTCCAGGGGATCTTCCCAATCTGGGTCTTCTGCATTGCAGGAGGATTCTTTACTATCTGAGCCACCAGGGAAGCTCCCTTACCTAGGTGAGCACAGTGCTAATTATTATTATTATAAATAATTATTATTACTAATTATTATTTAGTCAGAAATTTTCATTTCTTTTCATCTTTTATTCATCTTACAAGTATTCATTGAAGGCCAAACATGTTTCTAGGTAATTTTTTATGCATTAAAGATATAAGATACAATAATAATACCAGAAATTTCTGCTCTCTTGGAGTGTATACAGAGAGAAGGTAATAAGAGAAATAAATTGTAGCATGTATTAAACATATCCTCAATTTCTAGGAAAAATATAAATCAAGTTAAGGGAATAAGGAGTGATTATCTCATTATGTTAGGTTTTCAGAAAATAACTTTCTTGGAAGGTGATAGTTGAATACGCACATACATGATTTCATTAAAATATATTTATTAATGCTGGATTGAGCACTAAAATATTTTGGAGCCTATTAACTTCTTTACAAGGGGTTTCATGTTTTTGTATTTCAAATATTATGTCAGTCAGTTCAGCATGAGGACTAGCATGGTATAAAAGAGACTCTACTTGAACAATTATTTATGAGAATTTGGAACTGAACATACTATAGAGGGGCTTCCCAGGTGGCGCTAGTGATAAGGTACCTGCAGGAGACATAAGCCACTCGGGTTCAATCCCTGCGTCCAGAAGATCCCCTGGAGGAGGGCATGGTGACCCACTCCAATATTCTTGCATCAAGAATCCCATGGGCAGAGGAGCCTGGCGGCTACAGTCCAGGGTCTCAAAGAGTCAGACACGAGTGAAGTGACTTAGCACACAGCATGCACATACTATAGAGAGAAAGGATGATGATGTGTGGAGGGCACAGGTAGACAGGACTCTGTGATGCCCACAGGTAGAAAGTATCTTTAAAATAGTGACAGAGGGAAAGCTAGGAAATGATGACTATGAACTTTCTTAGTTCATTGAATTGGCTAAAGTAAAACAAGATCTAAAAGGGCAGCAGACTTTTCATATCAAATATGTTAACTATGATGGACTCACAGTAGGGAGTACAACTGAAAGGATGAGTGTAAGAAATAGTCTACACTCTGCTGTAGCATCAGCCAGAAGGATGGAACACAGCTTCTGGGGCACAACAGCTGTGTAAAGTGCAGGTTTACAAACATCCAGGAAGCAGTTATGTACCAACAATACTAAAAATGAGTTGTTGGTTTTTTTTTTTAAGAATTGTGTGTGGTTTAAGAGGAAAGAGAGAGAAACAGAATTCACACACCCTCCTTACTTGTGTGTCTCTGTGTATCTTTTTCTGTCTCTTACAAGGACACTCATTGGATTTTGAGTTCACTTTGAGCTCATCTTAACTCTTACCTTAATTACATCTGCAAAGATCTTATTTTCAAATAAGGTGACATTCTGAGTTCTGGGTGACATGGATATTTG
The DNA here is from genome assembly GCF_019923935.1 of Bubalus bubalis. Lineage (NCBI taxonomy): Eukaryota > Metazoa > Chordata > Mammalia > Artiodactyla > Bovidae > Bubalus > Bubalus bubalis. The sequence continues at coordinate 119,962,967 of NC_059160.1, read as the reverse complement.
TGGGACACTATTCACCCACAGCGCTTCCATGGTGGCTCTGAAGGTAAAGAATCTCCCTGAAATGCAGGAAACCCAGGTTCAAACCCTGGGTCAGGAAGATCCCCTGGAGAAGGCAATGGCTACCCACTCCATTATTCTTTCCTGGAGAGTTCCATGAAGAGAGGAACCTGTCAGGCTATACTCTGTGGGGTGGCAAAGAGTCAGACATGACTGAACAACTCACAGTTTCACTTCTCATACACCCACAACACACATCATTTTACACATGATATACAGCTATTTTATTTGACATTGAATTGAACAGAAACTAAAAGATCAAATAGCCAAGTTATGACTCTAAATTTATGATCTAGTGAGTTGACTGCATAATTTGAGTCATCATCTCTACAAGAAGATTTAATCAACACTGTAATAGATCAAATTTCTTTTGGACATACAAATCTTCAACCAAATTGTATTAAGTGATAAATTAATTTCCTGACACTCTCTTTCACATCTTTGTTCCTGAGGCTATAGATCAGACGGTTCAGCATGGGACTCACCACTGTATAAAATATATAACCTACTTTGACCATAAGCCATGAGTTTTTGGAGCTGGGCACACGATAAAAGAACAGAACAGTCCCATGGAGCATGGTGATGGTGGTCAGATGGGAGGCACAAGTAGAGAAGGCTTTTTGGCGAATCCCAGCAGAGGGCATTTTTATGATAGTGACAAAAATAGAAATATAAGTAGTGAGGATAATTGCCAGGCTGCTCAGCTCATTGAATATGGCAATGGCAAAACAGCACTTGGCTGATGAAGGGGTCAGAGCAGGAGATGGAGACAATGACAGAGTGCTCACAGAGGAAATTACTTATGATGTTAGACCCACAGAAGGATAATGTCTGGAGAGAACAGGTGAGTGCCAGGGAGGAAACTACACCCCACGTGCAGGAACCAGCCACTAATAATGCACAGAGCTCTGGGGACATGACCACTGTGTAGAGTAGAGGCTTAAAAATGGCCACAAATTGGTCATAGGCCATCACTGCAAACATGAATGCCTCTGCCACTGCAAACGTACAAGCTGAGAAGAATTGCATGATGCATCCTGTGAAAGAGATGGCTCTATCTTCCACACCAAATTCTCCAAGAGTTTGGGTGTAACTGTGGTGGAATAGCAAAAATCAACAATCGTCAAGTGACTGAGAAAAAATTACATGGGGGTGTGGATTTTGGGACTGATCCTGATGATGGTGATCATGCCCACATTGCCCAACATGGTGACTGCATAGACAATGAGGAAAACCAGGAACAAGGGAACCTGGAGGTCGGGATATTCTGAGAAGTCCAAGAGGGTGAACATGGCTCCAGCACTCTTATTTCCTTCAGCAAACCACATAACTGTTGTTGGAGAAAATGAAAATGATGACAGTACATGGATATCACATTTATTGTGTGTCAGACATTGTCTAAAATATGGTACATTAGTTTTGACCACTAAATAAGACTTGTGAATTTCAAAACAACCAGTCTCATATTTTACAAAATGAAATGGTAGCATATAAGAGTTAAGAAACTTGTTTGAATTAACACAGCCTGCTGGTGATGAGTTAGATTTGAGTGACAATGAGTGACAGGAATTGAATTTAATTTAAAGTCAGAGAGAAATATTTTCTGTAGTGTCATAGAAAAACATGTTTTTCACAGTTCCATCATTCTGAATGTCTGTGCTGTTTAATGAGAGTAACATAAGAATAAATGAAAACACAGCACTCAAATTTATTTTAAAAAGCAGGAGGAGTAATATTTTTAGAGGCAGTAGTACTTCCATCATTATGTTCAAACTGAAGATCATCATCAAACTGAAGATTAGAGGTCATGAGTCACCACAAGAATTTTCACATTTTGGAAAACATAAATGGACATTGAAGCAAATAAAGCTCTATCTTCAAGTTTTCCAATGATTTCAGTTTGATGCTGAAATTATTGGCTTTGTGTTCAATGCTGTGACCTGGTAAAGTAATTACGCCATATTATAATTTGTAGTGCCCTCACTGTTGTTTTCTTTCCTGTTTGACTGTTTATTGTTTGTCTCGCATACTGCCACTGATGCTCTCAATATAGTCTTTTAAATTCTTTGATCAATATCTCTATTAGGAATATTATAGCATTAAATGCTTATAGAATATCTGAATTACAGAGAAATTTAAAATATATTTTGCTCAACTATTCCACATTCTATAATGTTTCTCAAGAAAATCAGAGAATACAGTAATAAATACAAGTGGTTACATTATCACCCTCAAAACTTCTGGTGACAGGAATATTGAGTTTGATTAAAACTACAGGTGATAATCTTGCTTTGAGTCATACAATTATTTGTATACATTATTTTGAGAAAGCAAAAGCATCTTTTACTGGTAAGCAGTTTATAACAACAGAAGCATATTTATTTAGCAAAGATTTTAAAATAAGCTAACCAATAACGGGCACACATCTGAAATATTCAGATTAATAAAGACTATTAGTTCGACTCTCATAAACACAGATGCAATTTTAGTTTTATCTGACCATGTGAAGGGAGAAATAGTTCATTATTTCTTGAACAGCTTAATGGTACTTTTGACACTCAAAAACTGTATTTCCTATATGCAGAAAAGGGAATGGGTGGGAAGTGGAAAAGAGTTAGTGACAGACAGACTGGAACAATGAAAGAAGGAGTTGGAAACATAGATTTAAATGCAGTTCCAAGGTTTGGCATTTACTGTATGACCTTTGGTGAATCACTCAGATTTTATGAGCCTCAACTTCTTTATCAATAATAGTGACATGATAATATATATTTTATAGGTGTATAAGTATTAAGTTAGGAAATGACATTAATATAATTAGCACAAAGTCTGACAGTTCTGGAGTTCAAAATATATAGCTTTTCCAATCCTCATCCTTTTTAATTCTTAGCACTCTGAATAATTGGTATTATTTTTAAACACATATTATTTTAAAGAATCTAAGAAACAGGTCAAGGTCCAAAGTTGGCAGCAACAAAAATGAAGGAACAATTTGTGATGTTGAAGAATAGCTCAACTCTCTCTCTCTCTTTTTTTTTTTTTCCCCTGAATTTCCTCTTGGCCCTGTTCATGTTAATTCATCAATCACTATCCTTCAATAAATTGTCTCCATTTCCCCTTTGTTTTCTCATTATTATCTGATTCTTAATAATCATCCAATTTTATTTATTTATTTTTATTTTATTTTTTCTTTGTGAAACTATTTTGGTCTATTTTTTTTCCTTTATTTTATTTTATTTTTTAACTTTATAATATTGTATTAGTTTTGCCATGTATCAAAAAGAATCTGCCACAGGTATACATGAGTTCCCCATCCTGAACCCTCCTCCCTCCTCCCTCCCCATACCATCCTTCTGGGTCGTCCCAGTGCACCAGCCCCAAGCATCCAGTATAGTGCATTGAACCTGGACTGGTGACTCATTTCATATATGATATTATACATGTTTCAATGCCATTCTCCCAAATCATCCCATCCTCTCCCTCTCCCTCTCCCACAGAGTCCAAAAGACTGTTCTATACATCAATGTCTCTTTTGCCATCTCGTATACAGGGTTATTGTTACCATCTTTCTAAATTCCATATATATGCGTTAGTATACTGTATTGGTGTTTTTCTTTCTGGCTTACTTCACTCTGTATAATAGGCTCCAGTTTCATCCACCTCATTGGAACTGATTCAAATGTATTCTTTTTAATGGCTGAGTAATACTCCATTGTGTATATGTACCACTGCTTTCTTAGCCATTCATCTGCTGATGGACATCTAGGTTGCTTCCATGTCCTGGCTATTATAAACAGTGCTGCGATGAACATTGGGGTACACGTGTCTCTTTCAATTCTGGTTTCCTCAGTGTTTATGCCTAGCAGTGGGATTGCTGGGTCATAAGGCAGTACTATTTCCAGTTTTTTAAGGAATCTCCACACTATTCTCCATAGTGGCTGTACTAGTTTGCATTCCCACCAACAGTGGAAGAGGGTTCCCTTTTCTCCACACCCTCTCCAGCATTTATTGCTTGTAGACTTTTGGATCACAGCCATTCTGACTGGTGTGAAATGGTACCTCATAGTGGTTTTGATTTGCATTTCTCTGATAATGAGTGATGTTGAGCATCCTTTCATGTGTTTGTTAGTCACCTGTATCACCGTCACTTTTTTGCTATCTCCTGGATCCAAGTGAAAAAAGAATTGTTAAAAGGCAGAGGGGAAAGAATAGCTTTAGTGCAAAGAGAAGATTGTTTCCTTTCTGAGGCGCGAAGGTGTCACATCCTCTACATCTGGCTGTTTAATGGAAAATCCAGGTAGTAAAGACCAAAGAGGACAGATTTTGTGTCTTTGTCTTTTTATTTCACTGTCTCTGCCTGTCAGATGGGGAAGACTGAATATGAATAATTGCATCTTATTAAGAAAGCCATTTTTGAAATTGTGGGGAATATTGTCTTTTCCTCAAACAGAAAGGAGCAGATTTTACAAAAATTTCAGTGACTTGTAAGTGACAAAATTAAAATAAACCCAAAAATATTTTTATCACTTAAATTCAGGGTGAGCACTGAGTCAAATAATAAAATTGAAAACAAAGGCCTTTATAATCACTACATAGCAATTATTCTTAGTGTCAAACTTCCATTAAAGGTTGAAGAAGAAAAGAAACACAAAAGTAGTGAAGTGGAAATATCAGAGAACATATGTGATGCTGCTGATGAGAATGGATTGTTTCAGTGAAGAAAGAGTGGAGGAAACAGCAACCAGGAGTTTCCTGCTATGCAGAATGAGAGTTCTGATAGGTAATCCTATATCAATATTTAACAGCACATCCCTTGTTATGTTCCTATAAAATAATTTCTAACTTGAGCTAATGTTTGTGATGTAAGATTTTATATTTTACTAGAGATATGGTTATTTTTAATATTCTTGTCCTTTAGCCTTATTCCTAGAGTTCCTTTGTTAACATACCACCGTGTTACATATTAGAGTATTCTGGATTTGACTGCATATTTGCCTTAATCAGTGTGTTGTATATTTAAATTTGTTTTGTCACTAATGAACATCCTTTCATTTCAGTTTGAGGATGTCTTTCAGCATTTCTCATGAGGTGGGACTAGTGGTGATGAACTCCATCAGGTTTGCTTTGTCTGGGACAGTTTTTATTTCTCTTTCATTTCTGAAAGACAACTTTTCTGGAAAGAGTACTCCTGGCTGACAGGTTTTTCTCTCCCAGCACTTTGAGGTTGTCCATGGAGGGAGGCCAAATTGCTGTTGGTGGCGGGAGAACCGATGAGGCATTGGTCTTTCAGCTGTGGTGCTGCTGTCGCCGCATCATGCGGGTGGTTTAAAAGTGAGCTCTCCTCCCCTGGCCAAATATCTCCTTGGTTTCTTCTTTCATGGTATATGTGCCTCATGTCATTTAAAATACCACCTAAATTAAGTGTGGCTTTTTCCTGTGAATTCTCTTTTTCATTTTTTGGGGCTGTTCTGGGTATTTGCCGCCACAGTGCTTGGGCTTCTCAGTGTGGTGTCTTCTCTTGATGCTGAGCGTGGGCTCTAGGGTGCTGGCTCCAGTAGCTGTGTAGCATGGTTTAGTTGTGCCATGGCATGCGGGATCTTCCCTGACCAGGAATGGAACACCTTCCCCCTTTATTGGTAGGTGGAGTCCTAAGCACTGGACCACCAGGGAAGTCCCTAAATTCACCATTATTATATTTAGAAGCAAAACAAAAAATATAGTGTAAATCTACTTATGACTCCCATGTCTAAGAATCAAGGTGGTTAGCCAGTGGACTCCAGGTTTGCAGTGTAGCCCTTGAGGTTCTTCTCAGTGTCTTTCCAGATGCATCTCTCTATTCTCTTCCATGTATTTTGTGCTCTTCCTTCCAGGTTCCTCAGAAACAACCCAGATGCCCTGTGCCTGATGTTTGTGCTCACATTCGAATCTCCAAGTAGAATGATTTTCTCCCTTTTCTGTTTCTCATGACCTCCTTTCTTCACTTCTTTTGCAAATCCTTCCTTATTTCATTTATCACTTTCATATGTCAACTTTTATATATCATATTGTATAATAATCATATCTGGGTTTGAAGGAAGAATTTGTTTTCTTGCGTATGGTTGGTACTCTATAACTGTTTTGTGAATTAATCAATGCTTTAAGATGGGTAAGAGTTGGAATTTTATAAGAATTGGTTTTTTTAAATTGTTTATCAGTTGAATTATTAGAAAACATTGGCTCTTTTGTGGACTTTTTAAAGTAGCGATCCTGGTGTGCACAGGAAGGAAGTAAAGAAAAAGAACGATGACAAATGGACACCAGAAGAAGGTGTGGTTGCACCAATATTTGAAAAGACCGATTCACTGACTGGTGCTCTGCTGCACGTGAATGATGACAGCATTTTAAGGGAAGTGGATCATGGTGATGACAGGTACATTCTCCAGATTCTTTGTTTGTAGGGGAAGAAATATTAGCACTGAATACTTCTTCTGGAAATAGAGCAGCATTATACAATGCTCAGGCCAAGACAAGAGACTGCTCAACTCTAGAGGACGAACACTGCTGAAAGGTTAAGGTAAGGACCAATGCCTTTCGCTGGAGGTCATTTCAGTAAATAGTCCCCTTGGAAGCTGGACTGTAATGAATACACATTCAGTAGGGAATGTGTAAACATTCAGTAGGGAATGTTATTAGGGCAGGCAATGAAGAACTGGATGGTAACTAAGAGGAATGTGGAGTTCACAGGTATTACTTGTTTTATGTTAAGAAGGGAGCTTTCAGAGTATGTATGCTATTGGAGGGAGAAGACAATGGCAACCCACTCCAGTACTCTTGCCTGGAAAATCCCATGGACGGAGGAGCCTCATAGGCTACAGTCCATGGGGTCGCTAGGCATCAGACATGCTTGAGCAACTTCACTTTCACTGTTCACTTTCATGCATTGGAGAAGGAAATGGCAACCCACTCCAGTGTTCTTGCCTGGAGAATCCCAGGGACGGGGGAGCCTGGTGGGCTGCCGTCTATGCAGTCACACAGAGTCGGACACAACTAAAGTGACTTAGCAGTAGCAGCAGCATGCTATTGGAAATGAGCCAGCAGAGGGCGTGTTTATTTAGTTTAGTCTTGTTTGCATTTCCAATACTAGAAAGCTTATTGATTGTATGACATTATCTTTAAACTATTACAGTAAAATAAATGATGTTAAAGCTGGTTTTAGAAAAGGCAGAGGAACCAGGGATCAAATTGCCAACATCAGCTGGATCATGGAAAAAGCAAGAGAGTTCCAGAAAAACATCTATTTCTGCTTTATTGACTATGCCAAAACCTTTGACTGTGTGGATCACAATAAACTGTGGAAAATTCTGAAAGAGATGGGAATACCAGACTACCTGAACTTCCTCTTGAGAAATCTGTATGCAGGTCAGGAAGCAACAGTTAGAACTGGACATGGAACAACAGACTGGTTCCAAATAGGAAAACGAATATGTCAAGGCTGTATATTGTCACCCTGCTTATTTAACTTCTATGCAGAGTACATCATGAGAAATGCTGGCCTGGAAGAAACACAAGCTGGAATCAAGATTGCCAGGAGAAATATCAATAACCTCAGATATGCAGATAACACCACCTTTATGGCAGAAAGTGAAGAGGAACTAAAAAGCTTCTTGATGAAAGTGAAAGTGGAGAGTGAAAAAGTTGGCTTAAAATTCAACATTCAGAAAATGAAGATCATGGCATCCAGTCCCATCACTTCATGGGAAATAGATGGGGAAACAGTGAAAACAAGTGTCAGACTTTATTTTGGGGGGCTCCAAAATCGCTGCAGATGGTGACTGCAGCCATGAAATGAAAAGACACTTACTCCTTGGAAGGAAAGTTATGACCAACCTAGATAGCATATTCAAAAGCAGAGACATTACTTTGCCAACAAAGGTCCATCTAGTAAAGACTATGATTTTTCCTGCAGTCATGTATGGATGTGAGAGTTGGACTGTGAAGAAGGCTGAGGGCTGAAGAATTGATGCTTTTGACCTGTGGTGTTGGAGAAGACTCTTGAGAGTCCCTTGGACTGCAAGGAGATCCAACCAGTCCATTCTGAAGGAGATCAGCCCTGGGATTTCTTTGGAAGGAATGATGCTAAAGCTGAAACTCCAGTACTTTGGCCACCTCATGCGAAGAGTTGACTCATTGGAAAAGATTCTGATGCTGGGAGAGATTGGGGGCAGGAGGAGAAGGGGGCGACAGAGGATGAGATGGCTGGATGGCATCACTGACTCGATGGACGTGAGTTTGAGTGAACTCCGGGAGTTGATGATGGACAGGGAGGCCTGGCGTGCTGCGATTCATGGGGTCACAAAGAGTCAGACACGACTGAGCGACTGAACTGAACTGAACTGTACATAATACTTCTGTTCATGTATAGTTTTATGGTAAGGGCTTGTTCATTGGTTCTGAAGTGTAATATTTCTATGTAATGGAATATGCAGATGATTGCTTAAGTTAATTATATCATGTATAGACTTTCAAAAATTACATAATTGTGAATTTACAAACACTTAGGCTATACTGAATAGGATATGGTCATTTCTTGATGATTCTAGTTGATAGTAAATTGGTGAGTAGCTATGATTTTGTAAGGTGCTCTGAAACATCACATCATATTAACTTCATAGTTGTTTATAGATTCCAGGGAAAAGGGGAAGATTTTGTTTATATTCAATAGAAAAACATTAGCAGTCTTTCACAAATTATTCCTTTTACATGATTAAGATCTAAATGTCAAAACCCGTGCTTCCTTTACTAAGCGTGTCATTAACACATATTGTGTGCTCAATACATGTATGTCAGATGCACGAAGAAACAGCAGAATGGGTGAATGAATGCCTATTGATGAATTTCTTTACAGAAAACAAAACGTTGTTGACAGTAGATTTGCAGGCTTGCCTACTTCTGAAGTCTTTTTAATTTTTTAGAAATATGTTTGAAGATTCAGAAATCATTATTTATAGCTATAGGTAGGCCTGAAATAATAGTATAGATACATTTGCTATCATATTACTTAAAAAAACTTTTCAGTATTACTTTCTCAGCATATTTTGGAAGAGCAGTGTTGAAGCCAGACTTCCCGGGTCTGTTGGTGACATGCTGAGTGGGCTTGGGCAAGTTTCTCAGCCTTTGTGTGCTCCATTTCTTCCTATATCTGTCTCCCAGAATGACTGTGAGGATTAAAATGCCTTTACGACATGTCAAGTGTTTCTAATGATGCATGGCCGATGCATAGAACGTCCTCAAAAAGCTAATATCTTGGTTATTCAAATGGATTTCTTTCTTAGAAGGACTGAAGGAATACCTCCCAGAAAGGTCATATTGCCATAAAAGTTATTTCCTATGGAAAAGGACAGGTGCAAAAAACACTGGTATACTGTTTCCTATCACACAACGCAAGTAACTTTATGTTTTTCCTTTTCCTTGGATCTAACTTTAATACTTTGTTAATATTACTGATATATTTTCTGTGTCCTTTAATGCTGCTCTTATTTATTTCTGCATCCTTTATAGACAATTACTTGCCAATGCAAAGGGCTTATATACAAAAGAAAAGTTTAGGTATTGTTTGTATTTTTGAATATTTAATATTAGCCTGAAAAGAATCATTTGTTATTTTAGGTCTGCAAGGAAAACACCATATGAAAAGAAGACGGTATAGTAAAAAAAAAAAAAAAAAAAAAAAAAAAAAAGAACTTTCAAAAATATCCTTGTGGAAAATACTTTGTCAAAGGAATAGTGGTAAAATAGAAAATCTTCCTTTGTTGTAGAGAAGTTTACTTTGAACACATCATTTAGAAACACTGTTGATAAAGTTATCCTTTTGTTAAAAATCTCTTCTGATTTTGTTTTGATACAGAGATTTATTACCTCTGTACACTTGGTGTATTTATACATATTTTAAGGGCATTGTGAAACAGTACTGTTTACGTGTAGGTCAAAGAACAAATTAATTACATGAACTAACTGATGACTTAACTCAGTCGTCCGAGACTGTTTCTGAGGATGGTGACATGCTTTACTCTATGAATTCCACATTGCAAGTAGAATCTCTCAACATGGGGTGTAAAGGTAGGACTGCAGTGTAAATGTTAATGGAAAGCCTGTCTGTGTATAGAGTAGAGATATATGCACACCTCGTCAGTACTGCTCTAGAGCCAGGGATATGTTACAGTGCTGTGCATCTCAGAAGTTTGATTTGCATTAAAAGGACATGAAAGTGAGTGTATACTCTGAGCCACAGGCCTATGATACTCTCACTCACTCTACCTTCTGTTGACTCTTCTTTCCTATGCCTTCACCCACGGTCAGGTCAGCATCATTTTCCTCCTAGAGTAACTGAAATAATCTCAGGACTTCTTTCCCTGCCACTCCACCTGGCACAACCTCGGTCTGCACAGCAACTGTAATTATTGCCTATTTTTAAACATTCAGGTCTCATCATGCTACCCCCTTGCTTCAAGCCCAACTGTTGCCTCTCTTTGCTGTGTGGTTAAAGGTCACAACTGTGTGGTTCCATCTGGTTTTAGTTTTCACACTTCTTTCTACATGAATTCCAGAATCAGCTTGTCAGTTCCCTAAAATGTCTGCTGGTCTTAACGTTTTCATTTTCCTTCAGTTCAAAATACTTTGTACTTTCTCTTTTCATTACCTCTTTGATCCAAGGGTTATTTAGATCAGTGTGACTTAGTTTCCAAATATTGAGAGTTTTCCAGAGATCCTTCTGTGCTCTTGCTTCTCATGATTCGTTAGGTGCATCCAGAGGGACCCTGGGGTTAGGGCTGATTATTTTATGCCTTGGAGGCAAGACCTTGCTGACTACCCTGTTCATTCTGCTGGTACCTAGGAGTTTTTCCAGCCTGGTTCATGAGAATAGATAGAATTCCTGGGACTGAGTGAGCACCAATCACAGGTTTCTATAGTCTTTTCAGATGGTTTCTCCCTGGTCTCTGGTGGTTTCTCCCAGATGGGCTCTGTTCGTTCCTCTGCTGAATACCCGAGGGGCTCCTCCTCAGATCTCCAGGGTCCTTTTTCTCTCTCTTCCACTCTCTCCTCTCTATGGTTCTGATCTGTGATCTCTGCCCACTTTGGTTTCACCAGACTCTTAGCTTCATCACCTCTGTCAGGGAGTCTGGCTAACTCAGCTTCCATTCCTTCTCCCTGTGTTGGGGCCTGGAAATTCTCTCAAGGCAGTAAGCTGGGGCATCCCTTAGGCTAACCTCATGTGTTTCCAGGATCATTGTCTTCCATTCTCTGAGGATCATTGTCTTCCATTCTCTGAAGTCCTTTGTCATGAAAATCATTGTTTAATGTATTTTGTTGGCGTTGTTTTTGGTCGCTCCACTCAGGAAGGTAAATCAGTAGCTGTTCACTCTGTCTTGGTTAAAAACATAATGGCACTTGGAGACTGTCCACAGGGTTGTTCTTCCTACTCTACTTACTACTTCCTGCTCATCCTTCATTTCTCAGTGTGACATCTCTTCCCCAGGGAAATCTTTCCTGGACCCAGTCTATGTCAAGTTCTGTTATGTGATCATAGAACTCTCTTTTCTTAGAGTATATATCTGAGTTCATAATTATTTTATTTGTCTTTGTCTTCTACTAGACTTAAAGCTAAACAAGAGCCAGGGGCACCTGTTTTATTTGCAGAGCTTAGAATAATGTCTTCCACATTATAGACCCTTAATACTTGTTCAGTGCGTAGATGAGTGAACCTGAAAGGCACAGTCCTTTATACTCAAAAATTACTCACATAATTTTTTTTGTTTCTATCTTTGTTTTCTTCATCTTGCAGATTCTGTTAGCTTGTTGAAAATTCAGGATACAATTCTTTTGCATGAAAGATTAGTAGATTTTCAAAGAAGCCAAAGAAGCCACTGTGAACTACTTAGAGGATAATTTTACAGAATGAAAAGTAAGGTTCATGGGCTAAAAAAGAGCTGTCAGAAACCAAAGAAGTGAAATCACAGTTACAGCATCAGAAAGTGGAATGGGAACGAGAGCTCAGCAGCTTGAGGGACTGTACACCTTGCTTTTAAGGAAACATTTGAACTATTGTTTCCTTTAATACTGCAGAAACGTAGACATGTTATAAGGACTAATTTGTCCTCTAGGATTTTACAGAGGAGAAAGTGTTACTAGTATTGTGGAGTGTGAAATTCTTGGAAATAATATAGTAGGTTCCTAACAGTGAATGCTTCTAATAACTTAATGTATGTTTTTTCCAAATCATCATTTTCATGACCATACAGAAGTTCACCATAATGGAAAGCCCATTAAAGATTTACCAAATTCACTTTCAGTTGTTTTTCACTTTTCTGTATTCTATTTAATACTGCAAGGAGCACCTTTTCTATAAATTCATTTCTACCTTTCTAATTATTTTAAATACATTTTCTTTAATAATATTGTATAATTTGGTCAAAGTATGAGAACTTAAAAATGGTCTGTGATCTATATTTCTAAACTATTCTTAGGAAAGTTTATATTACTTTACATTCCCACCTGCAGATTTATGAAGCAGCCATTTTTCTCAAGAGAAAATGAAAACAAAATTTTATGCAGTTTTATTCTTAACCCTCTGTCTGAAAACAGTGACCATTTTAAAGTGTTTTTCATTGTATTCCCCCCACGTTTACTATTTTAAACATTGTGAACGAAAGTTATTGCAGCACTGAATAATCTCATGATTTTCTAAGAAGAGCTTTAAATTTTGCAGATTCACCTTAAATCAAGAAGAAAAGAATAGAAGAAATGCCAAGATGTTATATGAAAAAATGAGGGAGCATTTAAGAAGAAAAGAAGACCAATATAGTAAAGAAGTTGAAGTGAAACAGCACCTAGAACTCACTTTCCAAGCAGTAGAAGTGATAGTGAAGACTGAGAGAAATAATCTGAATCAGGTAGAGTAATCTTTGGTGAAAATTTCAAATTTCTAACATGATTTTATCAATATTATTTATAATATCCCCCTTTAAAAAATACTATTTATTTAGTGTCATTTTGTTCAGTGTTATAGGAAATTTTAGGTTAATTGTTAAAAACAAAAGAAAAGAATATCTAAAGTTCCCAAAGTAACAAGGCTGGAAATAAGAATTGTATGATCCTGACATGCTGGGTGCACTTTTTCAAGTAGACGGAGGAAGAGGTCACGTCAGTAGCTCACACAATAGATCCTGAGAAACTACAGGGTTGAGAATGATGTAGAAACTGGAGGTTAAGCTCTCAGCCCACCTCAGGCAACCGATTCTTCAGCCTTGATGGATCACTCATGAGTGAATAGGTCTAGAAGAGAAGGGGCGCTGGGAGGGACCCATCGTGCCTAATTTTACATCAACTTGCCTCTGGCCTTCAATCTGGTATGTGGCTGAGGGTCGTGGATCCCCCTCCCTCTGTGCCTGTCAGCCCTCCAGTCTACCTGCCCCATGAACAGCTCAGAGCTGGCTCCAGCTTTCCCAGCTGCATTCTCCCTCACAGCAGAGTCCTTAAGGACAGGTGATAACTGGCGTCCTCAAGAGGTGCAGGGATTTTTTTTCCAGCAGTTGCTAGAAATCAGACACTCTTGAAATTGGTTGTCCTTCCTTCTGCAGAGTTCTCAAGTGGCATCTCACAGCAGAGGAATTTGCTTCCACACCCGATGTCCCTCTCAAACATGGACTGCATCCCATCCCTGAGGTCCTAGCAGCAGATCTCCCACAACAAAAAGCTCTCGGGAAGAGTTCGGGAAAGTAGTATTTGTAATTCAAATCCATTTGTCTAGAGCAATCAGGTAGTGACATACGATGGCCTCATCCAAGGAGAGGCCTTTAATATTTTCCATAGGAATCAATCTCAAATCTTTTCTGACTATCTCAGAGGAGCTGGCACCCTGATTGTGGTTTAGGCAAGGAAGACCATGTGTGTTCCACCATCGACTGTGCTACCTGACCAAGTCCCTCTGCTTTGGAGTGAACGTGTCAGTTACTCCATGCATGTCGTCACCTTCAGTGTCTGAATCAGAGTCCATTCTTGGCTCCACTGTCATTTCTTTAACCAATACCCTGTCAAAGACCTTTTCACCTCATTTACTGTTTTTCATTTTGTAAAAACTGTGACATCAGTTCTAAAAACACTTTTGAACACTTTAAAAACTTGTTTCTTTAGAATAAATTTATAAAAGTGCCTCCCCTGCACCAAGCCAGGGAAGGGGGGAAAGTCTTGCTACCAATTAAAGATATTCTGGGTTTTGGTAATGATTTCACTTCCTCGATTGATCATTAGGTTATTTATCACTTCCCCTAATGGTAATGAGGAAACTATAGGCAGTTCAGAGACCACATTTTGGATGGGATTTTTCTACTTGTGAGAAAATGAGCACTCTGCTCTGTGAGTGTCCTATTTCAGTACAAGGAACTTTTGAAAACAGTGATAGATATGGCATAATATATATTTAGTGATAGTTATTAAGTGTTTTTCATTGTCTTTTTCCCATCTTACTATTTTAAACATGGAGAGATAATGAAAGTTATTGCAGCAGCAAATAATCTCATAGTTTTCTAAGAGCTTTCTAAATTTTAGCTTATTTACCATTAGTGTATGTACCATGAATGAAATAGGAAGCTTATTTTGTATTGATATGTTTGTAGTAGAGACATGTGGTTTGATGTAAGAAGACTGCTGCTGCTGCTGCTAAGCTGCTTCAGTCGTGTCTGAATCTGTGCGACCCCATAGATGGCAGCCCACCAGGCTCCCCCGTTCCTGGGATTCTCCAGACAAGAATACGGGAGTGGGTTGCCATTTCCTTCTCCAATGCATGAAAGTGAAAAGTGAAAGTGAAGTTGCTCAGTCGTGTCCAACCCTCTGCTACCCCATGAACTCCAGGCTCCTCCGTCCTTGGGATTTTCCAGGCAAAAGTACTGGAGTGGGGTGCCATTGCCTTCTCCGTAAGACTAGTAGAGTCCAAAGACCTGGCGAAAAGGCTGCAGCTTACTCATATTCTTAACTTTTTCCTTTCCAGAATCATTACAGCTCATGAGTTAATTAATGTTTGTAGAAGTGCCTAGTACAGTTGTCAATAGGTGTAATTCTTGTAATTGCCTATTAAAATGTTAGAAGGTAGCATATTCTCAAGGAAAAACCTTTTGTACAAAATTTAGTCTATTTATACAGAGTTAAGGCTCTTACTGTGAAGTAGATGTATAGGAGGTATCAAATGCTGCGTTTATAAACCTAGCAAGTGGTGTGATTTATTGAATTATAGTTGATTAATAATATTCTGTTAGTTTCAGGTATACAGCACAGTGATTCAGATATATTTGTATATGTGTGTATATATTATATAAATGGGGCTTCCCTGCTGTTTCAGACTGTAAAGAATCTGCCTGCAATGCAGGAGACCTGGGTTCAGTCCTTGGGTTGGGAATATCCCCTGGAGAAGGTGGAGAAGGCAATGGCACCCCATTCCAGTACTCTTGCCTGGAAAATTGCATGGGCAGAGGAGCCTGGTAGGCTGCAGTCTGTGGGGTCGCTAAGAGTCAGACACGACTGAGCAACTTCACGTTTACTTTTCACTTTCATGCATTGGAGAAGGAAATGGCAACCCACTCCAGTGTCCTTTCCTGGAGAATCCCAGGGACAGGGGAGCCTGGTGGGCTGCAGTCTATGGGGTCGCACAGAGTCGGACACGACTGAAATGACTTAGCAGCAATAGAAGCAGCAGCCTGGAGAAGGAAATGGCTACCCATTCCAGTATTCTTGCCTGGGAAATTCCATGGACAGAGGATCCTGGCAGGCTATAGTCTATGGGGTCCCAAAGAGTTGGACATGATTGAGTCACTAATACACATACACACTCACTCACACATATGCTCATATGTACATACATATTCCATTTCAGATTCTTATTGCAGAATATTAAGTGTAGTTCCTTATGTTGTACAGTAGATCTCTGTTGGTTATTTTATATCTACTAGTGTGTATATGTTAATCCCAACATCCTAATTTATCCCTTCCCCTACCCTGCTTTCCCCTGTGGTCACCATAAGTTTTTTTTCTGTGTCTATGAGTCTCTTTCTGTTGTGTGAATAAATTCATTTTAGATTCTACATATAAGCAGTATGATATAATACTTGTCTCTGATTTATATCACTTAGGGTGATAATGTCTAGGTCCGTCCCTGTTGCTGCAAATAGCATTATTCCATTCTTTTTTATGGCTTACTAGTTTTCCATTATATAAACATTCCACATCAGATGCAATTTTTAAGTGTAGTCAGATCTATAAGTCTTTTATTTTAATCCTTCTGGGTTTGTTGTAGTTCAGAGAGAAGTCTTTCCAGTTCTGAGCTTCTTGAAAAGTTTCTTGGAATTTCTTTTTGACTTTCGTGGATTCATTGCCCTACATTAAATTTTTGAAACTTTGGGAATTTCTGCTTGTATAAAGTCTGAGGATTGAATTGAATCTTATTTTTTCCTGTTGGAGATGCACTTGGTGCAGTATTTTCATTGTATAAACATACAAGTTAGTCTTTCATTTCAGAAGAAATCATGGAATGTCACTTTATTGAATACTAGCTAAAAATCTTCTTTGTTTCACTTAGGTTTATGATAGTTGTGAAGAAACAGAAGACCTGTTGCACAAAAAGCACATGCTGCAGGAGGATATTGCCATGCTAAGACTGGAGATAGATGCACTGAAAAATCAGCATCGGGAAAAGGAAGAGAACTATTTTGAGGACATTGAAATTCTCAAAGTAAAGAATGATGATCTTTAAAAGGCAATAAAACTGAATGAGGAAACGTTAACAAAAACTATATCCCTCTATACAGACTAGCTTAATGGTCCGACAGCTGAGAATACAATGCTAAACTCTAAACTGGAGAACGAAAAAGAAAGTAAACAAAGACTGGAAACGGAAGTGAAATCCTACCGTTCTAGACTGGCTGCTGCCTTACATGATCATGATCAAGGGCAGACATCAAAAAGAGATCTGGAACTTGCCTTCCAGAGAGCAAGAGATGAGTGGTTATGCTTGCGGGACAAAATGAAGTATGATGTGGCTAATCTAAAAGATAACAATGAGACGCTTTCCCAGCAACTATCTACAGTGGAAAGTATTTTCAATAAGCTGAAAATCAAGCTGCATCACATGAGAGATGATCTTAGAGAAAAGACTTTGATGTTAGAACATGTCCAGAGAGATCTAAGGCAATCAGAGTGTCAAAAGCAGGAAACTGAACACATGTATCAGGATGAACAAGGCAAAGTGAATACATACCTTGGAAAGCAGGAATCCTTAGAGGAGAGATTATCTCAACTCCAGAGTGAAAACATGTTGCTCCGACAGCAACTGGGCAATGCACGAAACTGAGCCGACAGTAAAGAGAAGACAATCATTAGCATCCAAGACCAGTTTCAGCAGATCATGAGAAAACTTCAGGCCAAATATGAGAAACAAGGTCTGATGCTGGAGAAAAGAAACAGGGAGTTAATCAAGGAATGGAATCATTTAAAAGAGAGAATGTATTGGTACTAAAATGAGGAAGCAGAAGGAGAAGTGAGCATCCAGAACGAGAAATAATTCTCAGACTTCCTGAAAGACAGTTCAAAGTGATTCTTGTTTCTGGCTAAATGTTGAATCTAGTTGAATATAAAAAATACACAGGCTGTGAATCTATGGTCTCTAAACCAGCCTAAAAGCATACCTTGTATCCAGCAAATAAAAATTAGACCAAAGAAATCCTTTACTTTGCGTAGGGACATTGTGTCATTTATGAAATGTTAAGAAATTTAGTTCTAAATTGTTAACATAGACAGGTACTTGTTACTTACTCTTTATTAAGGTAATAATTTTAATTTTTATGTTACCACATTTCAGTATCATGACGAAGCAGATAAATGAAATGCTCAAATCTGAAATAAATATTTTGAAATGAAGCTTCAGTTACCTGGATTATCTTGATAGTCAATTCCAGGTTTCCCAGAGGCTGTATTTTATATATCGTACTTTGGCTTCAGTAGCTTGTCATAGCTTTTTGTTATATTCGTTGGTACAATTTTATTTTTATTCATGTGAATTTGAGTTAATATGGGAAACATTTTAGCCTTGATTCATTTATTCTTAAAGCCTCTCAACTCTTCAAATGCATCTACTTATCATTAAATCATAATTTGGGACTCAGATGGTGAGCTTTAGCAAAACTATTCTTGATTTAATCTTCCCACTGCTATTTATGATTTACTTTAACATTTTTACAAACAATTTGCTCATAATTATCATTTTAAGTATCAATAACTATCATTTGAATACAAGCTTGTCCTCTAAAAATGAAGGATGGCACGATTCGTGAGCAGCAGGAATCGAGTGAGTCAGGGAGAGGGTTGTAGGAGCTGCAGTCTGGAGGCAGGTAGAGGCCAGGTTATCGAGGCTCCTTGAAGGCCACGGGAGCAAGCTCATTTTTTAAATTTCATTTTTCTTTTATATTGGAATATGGTTGATTTACAATTTTGTGTTAGTTTCAGATGTACAGCAAATTGATTCAGTTATTCGTACACTATATCCATTATTTTTCAGTTCCTTTTTCCAGGTAGGTGACTACAGAATATTGAATAGAGTGGTTATCCAAGGGCAAAGGTGGGGAGGAGGGATAAATTAGGAGTTTGGGATTAATATAGACACACTACTAGATATAAAATAGATAAGCCACAAGGAAATGGCCTCATTTTTCTGCTGAGGTAGGAATCTATTGGAAAGATCTGAGCACTGGTTGGAATATGTGAAGATCTCTGAGTTAATCAAAGCTTATAATAAAAAAGGAAAGGAAAATGTTTCCACACTGTTTCCACAGTGTGGAATTTTCCATCACTTTTCCCACCTACACACTCATTTCTTTCTGGACGTGAGGTGGCAAAGCTCTGCAGATTTATTGGGAGGGGCAGGGCATGGACAGTGGAACTGCATCCTTTGTCTGAGTAACTTAATATCAGGAAGGCTGTAGGGTGGCCCCTTCTGTGTCTATAACCAGAGTCAATGAGGAGGAAAAAAGAAGGTGAGTTGCTGTCTGTGGTGATAGTTTTCAAAGTCCATATGTTGGAGTTATCTATTATTAACATAACATAAGAGTAAAGTGATTTGATTAGTGACAGAGCATCTTATTAGGCAGTTGTGAGACAACTTCAACAGGAACTGGACGATGCTGTAAAAAAGCAGTCTATGTCGGAGGTTTCACTGCAAGTCATGTCATGTTATTGTGCTAAGTTAGAAGCAGAGGCACAGGATTTGAAGAACAATTGTAAACTACTACAACTACGTCAACTCACAAGTCAGGTATGTATGAAATTGAACGTGTTAACAGTTAATATGTAGGATAAAGTGTTTTGCCTCTGCTGCTGCTGCTAAGTCGCTTCAGTCGTGTCTGACTCTGTGCAACCCCATGGATGGCATCCCACGAGGCTCCACCCCCCCCCCCACACCCCGCTTCCCTGGGATTCTCCAGGCAAGAACACTGGAGTGGGTTGCCATTTCCTTCTCCAATGCATAAAAGTGAAAAGTGAAAGTGAAGTCGCTCAGTCGTGTCTGACTCTAGAGACCCCATGGACTGCAGCCTATCAGGCTCCTCCGTCCATGGGATTTTCCAGGCAAGAGTACTGGAGTGGGGTGCCATCACCTTCTCTGATAAAGTGTTTTAGGATACTCATTTTCATGGACACTCATTTTCATGGTCAGCTTTCTTCTGTATTTTTGTTCCAAGTAACTTACTACAATTTTCTTATCTTTATAATGCACTCGTTCCTTAAACTCTGACTTTCATCCTACCATTTGCATTATATTACTTTTTTCTTATATTATTTACCCTTAGGAAAGTTCAGAATTGTGCCTCATTATTCACAAAACTTGAGAACCTTTTTTTTTTTCTTGGAAACAATACTTTTTTAAGTGATAGCTGTATTACCATGATGAGCCAAGCCAGATTAAAATCAGAGGATAATATTAGTTTAATGGAACGTTCAGAAAATTATCATTTCTCATCTTTCCTTTTGTGAATGGCTGTAGAGTTCTGTAGATATTTATTTCATGGATTTCAGAATAACTTGTGCAGAAAGGGTATTATACAAACCAGTTGAAGTTTAGGCATTGCTTTCTTTCCTTTTCATTTTAAGGATATTGTAAAAGCATGGAGGTACTCAGATGGTATAGAATACATACATCCAAACTAGAGAATTAAGAAGATTATCTGGATCCTGCCATTGGATTTTTTAAAAAAGCTATTGAGATATAATTGATGTATCATAGAATTCACCCACTCAACATGTGTAGTTCAGTAACTCTTAGTCTAGAGAGGTGTAACTGGTGACTACAGTCAATTGTAGAGCATTTCCATCACCCCCTAAAAGAAACCCTGCATCCCTTAGCCACCACCCGTGGCCTCCCACCTCCCTCAGGCCCAGGCAACCTCCAGTCTAATATCTGTCTCTGTAGACATGCCTGTCCTCGGTATTTTATGTAAATAGAATCATGCAGTATGCTCCTTTGGGATTAGCTTTGCTCATTTGAAGTCATGTTTTCACAGTTCATCCATGTGATACCAAGTATCAGTTCTTCCATTTCTGTTGGCTGTCAACAGTAAGCTAAGCCATGTATCCATCATCACTTGATGGAGCTTTGGGTTGTTTCCACTTTGGGACTATTAATAATGCTGTTGTGAACACTGATTTCCATGATTCTGTGTGCATGTGTTTTTATTTCCCTGTGGTTGGACCTTATCCTCAAAGTTAGCTGGCTGATTTCACCTTTTCTTGGCCCTTGCTCAGACTGTCCTTTCTGTCTTTACAGTTTCTTTTCCTCTTGGGTAGTCCTTCATTATTTCAGGCCTGGTGCCCAGTCTCTCCTCCTTCATGGAGCTTTCGTGACTGTCCAGCTCTTTGAGCCTTTTCACATCAGTGCTTGTTACCTAGTCTCTGAGGAACAGTTTAGCCCCTAATTTTACACTGTTGACATTTCTTCCATGAGGGGGAATCTTGGCTAAGTATACATTGTTGTAACAGGGAGTATTTATTGATATGCACAGCACTTGTCTTGCATAAATGGACAGTAACAAAGGATTACAAGAATGAGGCATTTTTTGTTGCTGTTCAGAAAAATGTGTGGATCATCTCTAAAATGTTAGGAAATGGGATTTCTTTAACTTTGCAAATAATTCTCTTTGGAATGCAATTCAAATTAGCAAAAAGTCTTTGTACTTCAGAAAAAGGCTTATGGGATTAGAATCCATATTTACAAGATTTATGAATTAGAGTCTTATTCTCACAGTCTTCTTTTGGGAGGGACTTATTAACTTAGCCATAGATAACTCAATACAGTATCCCTCAAACTTCTTTAAAATCCTGGGACATTAAGATGGAAGGAAGAGTAAGAGACATTCTATTAAGAGATTACTTATAGTCATTTTATGAAGAAAGATAGAAAAACATTATTGTAGAACAATAAAAGAGTGTAAAATCAAGTGCAATTGTTGTGTGACAAAGATGACAGTGAAGAACATACTTTGTGACTCTTGGTGGTTTGAACTTCTTTCTTGATTCTCTGAGTAATCTCTGGTCCTACAGTTTACAATACAAATACCATCATATTTATTTGATCCTGGGTTTGAGTTAGGCTGTGCTCAGTCCACTTTCTTCACTAGCAAACAGTATCTTTTTATTCTTGAAGACTGATGATTTTCCAGCAGACCTGGAAACTGCATCTTCAAAATGTCTGCACCTGGATGCAAAAAATCAAGTTTTTCGACAGGTGTTATTATCTATGAAACTAATGCAAAAGAAATGTAAAAAAAAACTAGAGAAGAAGAAAAAGAAGTTGGAGCAATAAGTAGTGTACCTCAGAAGTCATATAGAAATGAATATGATAGAACACAGTTAAGTAGAGCAATATCAACAGGAGATTGAAGAAAGAGCAAGACAGGACCTCATAGAGAAATGAAAAAAAGTCAACCTATTTTTGCAGGTTAATTTGTTGATCTCTCATATGTTTGAATTCACTTTCACTGTACATTACATTTTGGATCTATACAGCTTACGTGTTTCCTCTACCTCCCTTAGAGCAGTTAGTTTTGTAGATTTCTGGAAGAAAGGGAGGCACTTGTTTTCCCTTTAAATATTTCAGTTTCCATCACAGTTGTCACTAAATCGATCTTTCAGAATGATTCTCACTAGAGAATCCTTTTACTTATAAGACCAATTGGTAAAAAACAAGATCATTAGGAAGAAAAGAAAATATTGTGATTTAAAACTGGTACCATCCTCTTGAATTATTCTTAAGTCGTCTTGTTCAGTTTTTAAAATTTTAAGTTGATCCTCTTATTCTTTGAATTATCAGATTATATAAGTACTACTATAACAGTGATTCCATTTTAATTTTATAATCCAGATTTAATTCACTTCACATTAATGATAATTGTTTTAAACTTCCACTCTTTTTTTTTTTTTCACCTTTGAAATCGCTCTCTGAATCACTGACTCAAAAGTAAAGGGAACAATTATAATTTTCCAGGTTAATGATTATTTTAAAAATGTTACCTTTTTCAATTTGCCTAGACGCAAGCTGAATTTCAACAGATGGAACTCAGAATTAAAGACTTGGAATCTGATCTCTCAAAAATGAAAAGTTTTCAAGAAGATTCTAATAAAGCAAAGTTGCAAAAATATAAGCAACTCAACCTAGTAGAATGTGAAGTTAGAAAGTCATTGGAAGATAAACTAGACAAGTCAAAACACAGAATCACAGAAACTAAATTTAGTTCATTAATTTGTCTCTAAAGCCTAATTTTTATAGAGTGGGGTACATGAGATTAGTAGGAAGTGAAAGCTAACTAGATGTTCACTGCTAAGGGGGTGCTTAAGACAAACTATTAGTACTGTATCAAGTTTTTCCACACTATGTAAAGGCATACTTATGAAATAGGGGAAAATTAACACATGGGTTAAAGGCAGGATAAATCACAAAGTGGCTAAAAGTAATATAGTGACCTGACTGAGGGGTCTGGAGAATGGAAAGAGCAGATCCCACCTGCAGTGCCTAGTTCAGGTTTCCCCACTATCTGAAAGCAGAGCACTCCTAGGAAGCCTTTCATAAGCCAAAGCAGCATAAAGCAAAGAAGCAGGTACCCGAGGACACATTCTGCAAGTCAATACATAAAATAAATTTGCACAAGTGAAGCACAGGTGCTCCCAGACAGGGTTTAGGGCTGTGGCGACTTGATGCTGAGATATGGGGTGTGGCTTCCAGGAAAGGAGCTCAGTGGGGCCAGTCTCCCTGCTTGGGGAGTGCGATGCCTCTTAATGTAAAACCATACACTGAACACTGTTTAGAGTTTTGGATTTTTAAATGAGACCAGAAATTGTCTTCAGATTTTTTTTCCTCTATCATCAAAAACAGGTACTGACATAGGCCCTTTGTAGAAGTTAAGTAACATAAAGTGAACTTTGGAAAAGCAGGGGATACTTATAATTTATCCTGGGTCTGTTTTAGCTCTTTTCAGCCTCACCCTTTGACTTTCTCATCCTCTCTTGAGATTGTGGCTCTAAGTGATACCTCAGAGCCAAAAGTTTAATTTCTCCGAGGTCATGAGTGAAACGTGTATACAAGGGTGGTGAAAGCAAACGCTTGAAAATGGCTTTGTGGGGTGGGGTGTTTCTTCATCCCTGAACTGCTTCCTGGAGGCAGATGTGTCCCAGAGGGCAGCAGATGTCAGTGTGAGGCCACCTCCCTTTCTCTCTGATGCCCTTTCTCTCCTCTCCCAACTGTAACTTGTTATTTGAGGAGCCCTAGACACATGTGTATTTCTTTAGAACAAAGTTACAACTATCATTGTTTACAGGAGTTCTGCTCTGTGTTTTCAGTGTTCAAACAGTTTATTGGGAATTCCATTTACTATATGGCAACTTTAAAAATGCTGATAATTCAGGGAAACATGAGTAAAGTTGGTGTTTTCCATCTTCCCCAGGACACATGAGAGGCTGGCAATGATCAGCAGCAAACTTGAGGTGAAGAAAGAGCAGAACAGATCTTTACTCAGCCTTCTTAGCACAAGGCCAGTACTGGAGCCCCCTTGTGTTGGAAATTTCAATAATCCTTTAGTGCTCAACAGAAATCTTACTCCAAGAGCAAATGTAGGGTTTTCTACCTCAATTCCACACCCTTCAAATAACAGCATGGAGACTTACTTGACCGAGGTTAGGTCTGTTATCTTTTGTTCATTGGGTTTCAGATTTCTGATATAAATGATCCTTGTTTTTAATTTGGTGAACTTCTGAGTTGTTTATTTGACTTATGCACACTAAGTAAAAGCTGTCATTATCTGTGCTAATCAAGGAGACATTTAATGATTTTTTTTTTTTTTTGGTCCTAGATCTCCTGTTTTTAAGAAATACTTTTTAAATTTCTTGAAAAGCTGCATTGAAATTCTACTTTAGAAATGAAATCTTATTGCCTAGTAACTGAAAGTATATTTTAAGATGTTTGACTTACTTTCTAATGGATTTCACTTTGGCAGTGGTTCATAATCATTTCCAAGCTTTGCTGCACCCACCACAGCTTATCTACCCTTAAGCATAAGTGACAATGGCAACCCAATCCAATACTCTTGCCAGGAAAATCCCATGGACAGAGGGGCCTGGTAGGCTGCAGTCCATGGGGTCCCGAAGAGTTGGACATGACTGAGTGACTTCACTTTCACTTTTCACTTTCATGCATTGGAGAAGGCAATGGCAACCCACTCCAGTATTCTTGCTTGGAGAATCCCATGTTCAGAGGAGCCTAGTACGCTACAGTCCATGGGGTAGCAAAGAATCAGACACGACTGAGCGGCTTCACTTTCACATTCTATATAACTGTGTGTCCTTTGGGAGAAAAGATTGGGGTGGGGGAGCAAACTGATTTCCAAAAATCTATGCTAAAGAAAGTTAAACAGCTTTCTTTAGCCTTTAGTATTCTTGTTTGATTGCAAATCTCTAAGAGGGGGAAATAAAAGGGAGCTTTTCCCAAATGTTTTTCAACTGGGATTCTGTCTTCACTGGGAATCACTCACATTTTCAACCAGCACAGATGCCCCCCTGTGCCCTCGCCCCAACCCTGTTTGGAGAATGCCAGCTGGAGAGGTCAGGGAATCTCCCACTGTACAGGGTTGCCAGCTCTGCTGAGACTCAGCTCCCAGGTCAGTGGGAGTCAGCTCCTAGACAGTCCAAAGGGGTCGCCTTCACAATTGGACCCCCACATGCTTGGTGGTGTGTGAATGCTGGCTAAGGTTACATCAATACGTGGATTAAAAAAATATTGAAGATCCACAGCCTGCCTGTGCACCCTTTCCAAAGGTTGCTCTGCAGGGAGCTGAGCAGCAGTGAGCAGTCCCAGGTGGGCGGAGGGTCTTGCTTTCTACAAAGACCTCTCCATAAAGGTGAGAACTGCCCTCTCTCCCTCTACTTCCTATGATGAGTTTCTCCAGGGCCCACAAATCTTTTGAGTGCCAGACAAAATAGTGTTTTTGAGAAAGTGAAAGTCTGTTGATTTAGTATTAATTTTTTTTCCAACTCAGATGATTTCTAATACTTTGCTTTCATGAAATTTGAGGGAAGACCAAGTTGAGCTCTGTCAAAAGTTAAATCATTAAAAACCATTTTGATGATAGATCACCCTATCAGAGGGAGCTTGGTAACGGACATTACTATGATAAAGTTCCTTTCGTTTTCATGAAAAATGTTTCATAGTGTGTACAAAAACTGTGACAACAATAATTGAAAAATGTGATTAATGTTGGTGAGCATTACCATCTATTTTAGGAAATAGATGCAAGTTAATTTAGTAAGCCTGATGAAAACTGTTTTTTTCCAATAAAATTTTACTTTTTATGTTTAATATTAATAAAATCCTGTGTTATAAATCACATATTAATAGTATCTATAGTGATAATTCAGTTTAGAATTATTTCTTTAATATCTAGAGCTATTTGGCCTCAGGATTTAAACATTACCTTCAAATTAAAATGTACAAAATTGAATTCAAGTTACATACATATTTTTGCTGCAAGTAATTATGGATGATAAATGAAAGGATTTTAGGCATAAAATGTATCACATTAACATAAAATTATGTGAAGAAAGTAGAGTGGAAATGCAACTTTAAGGAGTAAATGAAGTAATTTTTGCATACTAAAGATGAGCTTGTAGGTGTATATTAAAATTAATTATGGTAGATATCAAGTTGCTGTGGTATTAGATTGTCCTGGAAACAGTGAAGAAGTCATATTAGGGTTTTATTTTTAAAATTTCCTATTTCTGATTCACCAGAGATTATATGCTTTGCAACAATTTAAATTGATGAAGAAATGGTTGAGATGTTAACTTAAACAAATGTGAAGAGACATATAGTGGTTTTTGTTTTTTGTCAAATGATAGTGTTATTATGCATTTTTAAAGATGCACAAATGAATAATTTGAAAAGACATACAGTTTAAAGAATTACTTTAAGGGGTAACCAAGCAGGAAATTAAAGGTTTCTATATCCAACAGTACATAAGGAGAATGAAAAAACAGGGGTCCAGAAATGGCTCCATTTAGTCTGGTTAAGGCTCTTTCCACACTTCCTCCTACTGCCCTCCTTCTAGTGCAGGATCCAGGTCTAACAGGTCCTCAGCTCCCAACTTATTATTCCACGTTACCACTACTCTCCTCCTCTGACATGTGACACTCATTTCTTTCACACTTAATGACAATCATGTTGACTTGGCCCTAGGATCACCTCATGGAACTATCCAGGGAGTCATCATCCTCTGGCCTACGCTCCCTGACTCACTCTTGCCTCAAATCCCAGAAACCCTCAGACAATAGAAAGCCCAAGTTTAGGCCTAGGCCCTAAGCCCTTGTCCATCTATCATCATCTGAATGATTGCTGTTAATTTGTGCATTTGCAGTTTTCAAAGTGCCTCCTTCTTTATACTTCCTCTTTTCCTCTTTACCACAACCTGCTGTGATAGATGAAGGTAGAAGATGGATGGATGGATGGATGGATGGATAGGTAGGTGGGTAGGTAGAAGGAAGAAACTGGGGCTCAGAGGTTTTAAATGGTTTGCCTGTGTTGACACAGCAAGAAATGGTGGAGTTAGTATTTGGAAGCAGGTCACCTGTCTTCAGACTCTTCGCCTTATGCACGACATCACAGGAAAGTCTAAGGTCAAAGAAAACCAATTGGAATCTTTTGAGTCTTGGGTGGCCCATTCAGAAACCTTACTGATCATATAACCCTGGATAGTGTGGTGGGTGTTAGCACGTGTTCCTTGTCTGATGGCTACTGTCTGGGGCCTTCACACTTCATCCAGGTTCTCTGCCAGACATTTTGAAAGGATTTACAATAAGGTGAAATGAACATGTAAGTGTACTTCCACTTACCGTTGGACAAGATTACTTAACTTAGAACAGGACATGATGGTGTGGAGCTTAGAGAGCTGAGTATAAACAAACATTCACATAAAAATGGGCAAGTTTTGCCACGAGTGGTGTTTTAGTCTGGATAGTTGTATCGGAAATAAAACTTGGTTGGATGTCAAAACACCAGTCATCTAACTTTAGTTTTATTTTTAATTAAAGCACTGACTTTTAGAAAACAAGAGAAATACTAAACCTGTTTCAACTTACACCAAAGTGCCCAGATTTATAGTTAGTTCTGGATAAGTTGACTTCACCTATGCTTTTCTGTCATTTTTGGGAAAACTTTTGAGGATACCTTTGTTGTTGTTGTTGTTTTTAAGTGCATTCAAACATACAGTTTAAAAAAAATTACTCCAACTATGGAGCTTTATATTTTATTCTTCAATGTGAGGTATTTCATTTAAGACACCCTTAAGAACCTTGTAAGGTTATTTGGAATTTAGGGTCACAAAAATTCAGACACAACTTAGGGACTAAACAACAATTGAACAGAGTGATTGATTCCTTAGGACTTAAAGGAGTCGATTTGTAAGTCAGATACACAGTGAATAATTTTAGTTCACTTAGCACATACAGGACATAAATTACTAAATAAAGGACTGTGGCATTATAAACAGCTGAAGGTTGCTCTCCAAGACTACCTGGAATTTCAAGTGAGCACATGGGCAGGAGTTCAGCAACCTGGACTTATTCTATCTGTCCTTGTGGATTGGCTCCAGCTGTTTCCTTCTGCTGCTGCTGCTAAGTCACTTCAGTCGTGTCTGACTCTGCGACCCCATAGATGGCAGCCCACCAGGCTCCCCCATCCCTGCGATTCTCCAGGCAAGAATACTGGAGTGGTTTGCCATTTCCCTCTCCAATGCATGAACGTGAAAAATGAAAGTCAAGTCATTCAGTCGTGTCCGACTCCTAGCGACCCCACGGACTGCAGCCTACCAGGCTCCTCTATCCATGGGATTTTCCAGGCAAGAGTACTGGGGTGGGGTGCCATTGCCTTATCCGGTTTCCTTCGGAGCATAGCTCAACTTGCTGAGTAGTCAGGCTCACTGTCAATGATCAACTTGCATAGATTGTACAGAAGGGAAGGGTGAAAGAGACCAGTGTAAATGACCTCCCCTGGCATTTGAGGCAGGAAAATCTATTTCTGTGAAACTTTGCTATACAGGAGAAACAGCATCCAGACCCCTGGTGTCTACATATCAATAATGCTTCTGCTACTATTATGATGAATAAAAGTCACCTCGCCCAGAGTTTCAAATACCGAGGATCATTTTATTTTCAGCTGCCAGTGCTGCATACAGAAAGGACACAGGGCTTCAGGGAGGTGGAGGGGTTTGCCTGAGATCTTAATGCAAGTTATTAATGGTAAGTCAGAATTTTTTCTGATGTTTCTCGAATCTATACACCCACCTACTACTATCCATCTGTGAATTTGGAATCAATTTACAGATGAATTTACTACTCATGGCCAGTGTTTGTGAAGTGTTGTAATGTCCTGTGCAAAAGATACTTGTTGCTAAGCTTTGTCCAACTCCCTGCGACCCCATGGACTGTAGACCACCAGGTTCCTCTGCCCATGTGAATTTCCAGGCAAGAATACTGGAATAGTGGGTTGCCATTACCTCCTCTAGGGCATCATCCCAAGCTCTCCTGCATCTCCTGCATTGGCAGGCAGACTCTTTACCACTCTGCCACCTGAAAAGGCTTCAAAGATGCTAATGGTATTAATTAGTATGATTGATATCTATTTATAGTGTAAGGCAGTATCAAGAGGAGTATAAGCTATAGAAGAAACATTTAAGTTGGAATCCATTCTGAAAATACTTGAAAAAAAAATCAGGGATGGATAGAACACTACCGTGCCCAGACTGACAGATTTGGGAGGAATGGGATATTGCAGTCTGGAGTAGTCTGGAATATTCTCCTTATGACCAAGTGCCAAGCACCAAGCCTGGCTCAAAGCTGACAGACAGCCAGCGTGTGCTCATCCAGACTGAAGCACATGCATGTTTGCATTTGAGCTGCTCTCTTAGCTCATCAAAAGGAGTATCTTAGAGTTTTTCATTTCTGATTCCTCCAGGGGTTCCTATCAGGCTCCCCTGGATTATTGGGAGGAAACTGGACCCTGAAAGTAGCCCAGGTGAGTGGGAACTCAGAAGGCATGAGTTCTTGCCTTGAAGTTCAGAACCTTGAAGCAGCCATGCAAGATATGGCCAGGATGAGCTGCCAGTGCTGCTGGGCTGGTGTGTAGAAGAGCCCCCTGGCCAGCTCATCAATCCCCCTGTCCAGGAGCCTTAGCATCCAGTGCAAGGTGCTGGCTCCCAGGTGCTCCGAGCTGGAGCTGTGGACGCTTCATCCATATTATTGTTTCTAACCTGCTGATGCAGGCTGCGTGTAAGTACAAGGAAAGGAGCAACCTGGGTTCACATGAAATCCACCTGAGCACCCCAGCCTGCTGCTTGCTGCCTTCCAAGAAGAGATGTGGCAGCTCTGCTGCTGAGCCTCAACAAGTCCTCTACATGTGTTTGTGATAGGAGATTCCTCTTCCAGAACACAGATACTGTTGGCTGTTTGTTTTCCTGAGACAATCAACTTGTGTTCTTTCCCAGCAGAGCACCTACACAGCCCTAGGCTTCTGTTTCTCTGGATTGTGGAAACACTACTCTCCTTTTCAGCTCTCCTTGGAAAACTGTTATGGACCTCCTAGAGAAGAAAGCTATTGCTTGGGGTTCTAAGTGGATTCAGGGGAGGAGTAGGGTGGTGTGGGCACAGATGATACATGCACCAGTTTAATTAACTGAGACAATGCAGATTGTCCACAATATCAAATGATATACCTCTGGAAATCCTAGCTGGCCAGGGGGTGGTTCACAGCTTAAGAAGTGGCTTCATAACTTATTCAGAGTGTGGCAAGTCCTTCAGGATTCTGAGCCCAGTTTTTTCAAGCTACTCAATGACATGGGAAAGGAGGGGGAAATGTTCTAATGTGAAAGAAATGTAAAAGATACCTAAGTCACATAATAATAACCTTACATAGTGTCTCAAAGAAGCCTACAATAAGAAAGAGTGTTTTAGGTATTTGAGGAACTTTAGGATATATGAGAACAAAGAGGAATTTATCTGTATCTGCTAGGTTATCTGACTTTTTGGTATATAAATGTTCATCAAAGTCTCTAACAATCCTTTGTTCTTGTATCTTATCATTTGTAATGTCTTCTCCTTCATTTAGAATTTTATTTTAGTCCTTTCTTTTTCTAGATGAGTCTAGCTAAAGATTTGTTTATATATTTTAAAAAACAACAGAGCTTATTAGTTTCATTAATTTTATGTTATTTTTTTAAATTTTCTATTTAATTTATTTTCTTTCTGTTCTTTTCCTTATATTAATTTTGGGCTTGGTATGTTCTTATTTTTCTGGTTCCTTATTAGGTTGCTTATCTGAGAGCGTTCTTTTTTCTTCATGTACACATTTATTGTTATAAACTTTCCTCTGAGAACTTCTTTTGCTCCATCCGTTAAGTTTTGGTGGTATTCGTTTTCTTTCTTTCTCTCTCTCTCTCTCTTTTTTTTTTTTTTTTTTTTTTGGTGCCTAATATCTCTTGTCTAGCTGCTGTGCTATAAATCCCATCATAGTGTCATGCCAAAAGGTGCAAGTTTCTTTATCTGACTTTCAGGAAGCTAGTAGAGAATTAATGTAAGACATGCTGGAACAAAACCAGAGCAAAAAGCACTGAAGCTTGCAGAGGCCACTTCCACCTAGTAAAGTCCCTACATGTAAGATTGCCACCCAGAAATAGAGAGAGCCATGGTGCCCTCTACTTGGGCATCCTGAAAGAATCCCAGAGCTGCATGTTACAGAGATTTCCTTCTGTCTTTTCTGTTTGTAACTCAAATGTACAGAATGAAACTAGTTCCTCAGGCAGTATCAAAGCAGCTTTCCTCATGTCACAAAAATTTCCAGAAGTTTGAGACTTAAAAGTAGATCCCCAGTGGGGGCAGTGGTGTCAAAGCCCACAGCAGGAGCTCAGGGGAGAGGCTTACAAGCCTCCACTCTCATCCTTGCTCACACACTACAAACCTTGTTTAGAACAGGTTACTCTAAATTATCAGGAAGTTCCATGCATGGTTAGATCACACAATGACCCATTCACTGTCTGTTGAGAGCTGACAGTGTGGCCACCACTTTTCAGGGTGCAGAGATGTCTCAGGGACTGAGACACCATGCTTCCTGTCATTGTGGCATTTATAGTTGAGGAACGTCTGAAGTAACCTCATTTATAAAGAGGCGGAAACCTGATTTTGGTAGATTTGATTGTCAGAAAAAGAGATAGTACCCTTTACACTTTACTGTCCTTGTATTTTCTGTATTTGTGTTTTTGCATCAATTTGTCCTCCTAGGACTCCAGCTCAGACCAGTTATATAGTAGTCTAAGAAACCAACAGAAGTCCACAAGTTGGCTCCAATACCCCCCCACCTTTTTTTTGGTGGTTGAAGTAGCATAATCCACTAAATCCCTCAAGTTTTGGTACTGCTCTGTCATCTGCGAGTGCTTTAGAAATTGTGAATTAGAGAAAAGTTGACAAATAAATTAGAAATCCCAGTGAGGTTGTTCGGATGTTTGGGTCACATGTGTTCCCAATTCTGTTCTGAGCTATTCCATTGACTATCGATGCTGAGACACCATGTCTTATGTCGACCTGGCCTTTGTAAAGCAGGGGAAAGTGAAAGTGAAGTCACTCAGTCGTGTCCGATTCTTTGTGACCCCATGGACTGTAGCCGACCAGGGTCCTCCGTCCATGGGATTTTCCAGGCAATAGTACTGGAGTGGATTGCCATTTCCTTCTCCAGGGGATCTTCCCAACCCAGGGATTGAACCCAGGTCTCCCACACTGTAGACAGATGTTTTACCATCTGAGCCACCAGGGAAGTCCCCTTGTGAAACAGGGGGGTCCTGGTCAAAAATGTGGTCAGCATTCCACTGCAGAATCATGGTATCTCTCTAAGAGGAATATTAACCTTGGTTTCCATCACTCATTGAGAAGATAAAATAGAAAGTTTAAATGCTGGCTCCAGCATTTACTAGCAGTATGACCCTGAGAACTTAAGCAAGTTAGTATAACCTCTCTAAACTATTGCTTTAGTTCATTATCAATAAATGAGGCTAATAACATTTACCTTGCAGTGCTGCAATGGTTAAATGATAAAGTCCATGGTAGAGGGTTCATATACACTATGGGCTTCCCTTGTGGCTTAGCTGGTAAATAATCTGCCTGCAATGTGGGAGACCTGGGTTCAATCCCTGGGTTGGGAAGATCCCCTGGAGGAGGGAAAGGCTACCCCCTTCAGTATTCTGGCTTGCTTTAAATTTGTACCCCAGGCATCCCCTCACACGCTGATTCTGGACTTGGCCATGTGATGAGCGTTCACTAGTGGAGCATTAGCAAGAGTGATGCAAGTGAAAGCCTGGTAAGTCCTTGCACATTGGGCTCTGTTTTATTGGAATCCATCTGCCATGCTGTAAAGAAGCATAAGCAGCCATGTGGAGAAGCTCACTTGGAGAAGAATGGAGGCCTTAAGCCAACTCCCAACTGGGCTCCCAGCCTGCAGCCAGTACTAATTTTCATCCATCTGTATGAGTCTATTTTATATCTTCTAGACATCCAACTCAAAGCCAGCAACATTCTTGAAGCCTAGTAACATTGTGGTCAACCCCCAGAGCTGTAAGAAGGACTAAGAAATTGTGAGAAGCCATTAGATTTGGGGTGATGTGTTATGTAGCAGTCAATAGCTAAAACAGAGCCATGTGGACTCCTGCCACCACAGGTGGCATTGATTTTGTGTCTGGTGGAAGAGTGGAGAAGTTTGGAGGAATGACAAAGAGACTGTTTGGTGTAGGCTGAAACACAGTGGAGGCTATCTTACTGGAAGCTGCAGGAAAGAGAACTTGAGTTCTATAGCCACAGAACAGTTACCAGAACTATGCTGGTGGAAATATGGGAACTAGAAGAGGTGCCTCATGAACTTGGGGTCTGGCTAAGGATTTTCCTGGACAGGATGTTGAACGTGTCATCTGCCTCCTTTTAGACACCTGTGGTAAAGTCCAGGAGGAGCTACTTGAGCTAAAGAAGGGAATGTTTAGATTTCAAGCAAATTTAGAAGAACTGAAAAGGCACTAGACCTTGTGGGTTTGATAATAAAATTGCTTTCATCTCTCCAAGTAAAATTTCTCAAAGTGAAAAATGGCCTTGGTTTGAAGATGAAATCCAGAATGCTGTTAGTAAAACATGATCTCAGGGTCAATGTCTCTGTTAAAACATGAGCAAGATTTAGAGTATCTCAGTGATCCTCTCAGCTAAACAAGAAAACTTCTAAGAGTCTTAAAGGTACCATGTAAAGCAGAACTACTAGATCATCCAGAGGAATGGGGAGAAATGTTACATTGTTATTAAGTCTTTAAATATATGGGTGGTTTCTTATGCAGCAATAGATCAGCCAAACAGGTCACTAATGGTTTTTAGATGCACTTTTATAATAGTAGGATAAAATATTTTTGACTTCACATTTAACTTTTGCCATATAGTCAGAAAAGGGCTACTTTTGCAAAAATATTCAAAATGTTAATTTTTACCCATGTGCTCTGTATTTTTGTCAACATCTTTATTTTCTCTTCTTAAATTGTTAACTGGTCAAGTTGTATATAAGGGCCTCTCTCGTAAGCTCAGTTGGTAAAGAATCTGCCTACAATGCAGGAGATCTGGGTTCGATCCCTGGGTTGGGAAGATATCCTGGAGAAGGAAATGGCAACCCACTCCAGTATTCTTGCTTGGAGAATCTCATGGACAGAGGAGCCTGGCAGACTACAGTCCATGGGGTTGCAAGAGTCGGACATGACTTAGTGATTAAACCACAACCTTCACAAACTGTGTGTATTCTCATTTATTATTGGCTTGATATATTTTAAGCAGTTCTATGATATTGCTTTCATCAACTTCATGAAATCCTGCACCTTTTGCAATATTTACAATTTCTTTTCACTTTTACTGTCCTTGAATTTATTATCTGCTATAATGTTGGTAGGATGGATACTAATGTCTTGAAAGAATGGGTCTTCAGTAAGACATTAATTTTATAAGTAGTCAGTTTATTAATGAATATTTTTTTCTTTAAGAAGTTTTGCTTCTTTTAAATAACCCAGACATTGAATTCTCATATAATGAGAGGCACTCCGGTACCACTCAATTTATAACTGAACAGGCCCTAGGACCAGACAGGGCTTAATGTTCTGGTCGAAGCTGAGTTGAAGTATTTGATTCAGGCTCACCGTCTAAGAGGAGCTTATGTTTTTCACCCTGAACCTAAATATTGCTGCAATCCACTCAGATGTAACTTTGGAGTGCGAGAGAACTAGAGAGAAGTCTGGCCCACTTAGCATGCCACTGTAAAGTGTGGAAGAGGTGGAGAAAAGAAATGAATGCTCTGTGAAGAGAGATTCTGCACAGTGTGCAGAAGGATGCTGACAAGAAAGCTCTCCCCATCCATGTAATCCTCCAAGGCACCATGAGCCTGCTCCTGGCAAATGTGTCCTGAGGCATGCCCAGGGTGCTGGGCAATAAAATCAGTACATCTTCATCTCTTGTGGGAAGATAGAGGAAGGAGTGGGTAAAGAAGTAGTAAAGCAGGAGAAAAGGAGTAAAGAATCTCCTGTCTCTACAGTGTCCGTCATACTGGAGAGAATCCATCCATTAGGTGATGGGAGGCTGGTTGGTCAGAAAGTAGTAAAAGGAGGTAGGTATTGTACTCAGAGGACAGATCCCTCTATATTTCCCTCTTACATTTCCCCTTTGGAGAGGAGATAAGAGAACTGAGCAAAGGAAGCCACACTTCTGGGTGGCATTGATTTAGCAACTGTGATAGAAGTTGGTTACAGGAATGAGCTCTCCTCCAAATTGAAGTTCAGAAGTTATTGCTAAAAAAAGCCATAAGAGTTTTTAAAAGCCTATTTTTCCCAAAGTTTGTTACTAGAAACCGGAGGGAATTGACTCCAGGAAAGGATTGAAGTGGAATGAGAAGCTCTGGAGTGAAGATCTAGAGATTCGTGTCAGATTAAGCTGAGATTGAGAAGAGGAGAGAGATCCAAAGGAACGTATTGTACATCAAGTGGAATTCTTTAAAAGAGTTATTCCAGAAGAGTTACCTGCTTCTATTGCTGAGTGTTAAGCTTAGGTATTTCCACAAAGCACTCCTTTTTGTAAATAAAGAGTAGAACATGTATAGCTATATTATATTATAGTTATAATATAATCCCAAAGCCCACATTTTTTTTCTTAGTTTGAACACACAAATTTATTACATGAAAAGATGACATTTAAACTGAGTAAATTGTTTCAGTGTTGGATAAACTTTCAGCTGAGGTTGTACATTTATAGATACAGAACATATATATTTGTCCATTCATTTAACAATTATTCAGTGCCTGCTCACTGCTTGTCATTACATTTAGTGTTCATATTATTAATGAAAATTTAGAAAGCTTATTTTTAAAGGCTGTAATGTATAAAGAAGTTGCACTGGCAGTAAGTCATAGAATTTTTAAATGGAAAAAAGTCAGTAATGGAAAATTTGGGAAAAAAAAGATATTCTTCTGCAATGTACTTTATCTTAGAAGTAGAAGTTGCTGAAATACTGACCACATTATGCCTTTGCAATGAGAGCACAGAAAGAAAGGTTAATACATGCCAAAGGCAACTAAAAAAAAATCAGGGGAAAAAAAAACATTCCAACTGTGATGCCTTTGGGGTTTTGCTATAAATGAACCTGTTGGACTTTTTTCCTGATGCCAGAAAAGGGGCTGCAATCTAGCATTATTTATGTTTCAGTTATATTTATTAACCCTGTTATTCCAATGCTTTCACAGTAAACATAAGAATCCCTGAACTGCTCCCAACTTTTCTATTCATTTCTCAACAGTCATCACAGTGTCCCATCAAGCCAAAAATCCTGTGAGATCCTTCCTCTGGAATAAGAGCCTTTTTCACAGCAAGCTTTCCAACAGGATTTTAACTCTTCTATGTAGCTGGCCAAAACACTGAACCAGCAAATTGAAAACACACAGTGGTATGTATGCTTGGGTCTTAATGAAATTTCCCATGTGTGCTATTCAGTCAGCTTCATACATTCTCAGGACAGGTACTGAAGAGCTGAGGACTCAGGCAAGTGCTCAGAGGTGAGAATTTGTCCAGGATACACAGTGTGTGAGTTCAGTCTAGAGAGTGGACCCAGCTGTGGGTCTTCTCTTTAGCATGACGGCTGTTCCCTTTTAAGAACTGTGTCCCATTCAGCCTGCCATGGCTTCTACTACCTCCCCGGGAGACTTCACTTCCTGTGGGAAAGAACCACTCATTGATAATATCTCGGGGAAAGTCAGAGCAGCATTAGAATAATCACACAGATACCCTCTCTCCACTTCTCAACTATGGCTTATTTCCATTTGCCTCCGAGGACACTGATGTGAAAGGGAACAGTATGATACTGACATCAATGAAACCCACCTTGTTCTCAGTCTGAGGGTTGGCTATGCTCTGAAATATAAAAGGGAACTTGGTTCCTTAGAGACTCATCTGAGCCCCACCATGCTAAATCTTAACCGTGGTCAGTTCCATGGACTCTATTTAAGAGAAGGTGTTTCAGAGGACATTGAACAAGGTTCTCAAGCCAGTCTTCTGCAGGTAAAGGCTGTGTCTTCCAAGGCAAGCCTTTCTCTCCCCAACCTGTTGATGGCACCAATTTGACTTTTGGTGGATATTATCCCCCAAAGGAGGGTGCTCTGTTTTATTCACTTCTGTATGCCCAGAGCCTAGAATAGTGCCTGACACATGGCAGTTGAAGGGGAAATGTTGCAAGTTATTTGTTGAAATGTACATGTGATTGACAACAGTGTCAAGATGCTCAATCTATACATAACCACTTCCATTTGGCATCTAGAAACTTACACAAGAGGATGGTGGGGATTTAGTTTGATACACTTAAAATTGCAACAGGAATTCTTAGACCCTCAGCTCAGCTTCTGGAAAAATCAACTAGTCCCCCTGTTTCTGTTTTGCCAACTGTGAAAAGGGGTCTGGCCAAGTCTTCACTGTGACAGAGTGAGGAAAAAATGTGAGCATAGTGTTTAACACCTAACAGAGCGATGCATTCCAGCGAGGTGCTTGTCAACTCCACTCTTAGCTCCTTCTTTTTCTGAAATGCAGATATGGAAAACTATAGAGTGAGATGTCTATCAAGAGTCCATCCCTCTTGTTTCTGTCTTCTCCTGATAGAATTGTCATGGATTCAGCACCAGAATGTTTGTTTAGGCTAAATATTGGTCCCCAGATTGGATGGATTGAAGCTATTATAGACAGTGCCTACATGTCCTAAACCAGCCTTCTGAAAATGTACTCTGTATGAACAGGCAAGGGAAGGACAATGTATGTGGCATGTCAGCAGTCCCATAACTTCTCTGTTACAGAGCAAGATTCCCACAGAGTTTGAACACAGAATTATCTTTAAGGAAGGCACTGTTTGGGAGCCAAGGGACCCCAGGCAGGGATTCCTAACCCCAAGCCCTATTCCCAGCACCCCTAACTGTCTGTAGTTATGTGACCAGGGCAAGGCATTTAACCCTTGGGACTTAGCTTCTTTGTCTGTGAAATAATGCTGGCTTCCTGCCTCCCAAGGGGACAGAAGGAAGAATGATTTAATATTTACATAGCACATTGAGAACCTCCAAAAAGGCAGCATACAACTGGGAAATATGATATAATGGGAAGAATGTCTTTTAAGTTGTTGGTCTCTGCTCAGCCTTTCCATATGTCTCTGGTCAGCCTTGTTCCACATGTACAATATTAAAATGACAGGTGAAGGGGTTTGATTGGATAATGTGATAGTCAGGCATTGTCAGAAAAACAGATGTATATATATATATATATATATATATATATATATACACACATACATACATACATATATATAATCACCAATATGATATGTATATATGTGTGTATATATATATATTATATATATATATATATAATATATATAAGGACATACCTGTATTTATATATACCTAGGATATAGGCATGTATTTTTTCATTTTGCTTCACTTCATTGCACTTTACAGATATGTTATTTACAAACTGAAGTTTTGTGGTTAAACTTGGTGTTTGCCTGGTGTTGAACAAGTCGGTTGGTACCATTTTCCCACTAGTATTTGCTCACTTTGTGTTTCTGAATTTATCTTACTAAGGTCAGCCTCACTAACCCCAAAGCTGAGGGCTTACTCTGTCAGTAGTTGGGACCTATACCAATGCCTTATTATGGTCCCAGGAGCTGCCTGTGGCTCAGATCATGAACTCTTTATTGCAAACTTCAAACTTAAATTGAAGAAAGTAGGGAAACCACTAGACCATTCAGGTATTACCTAATTCAAATTCCTTATGATTATACAGTGGAAGTGACAAACAGATCCAAGGGATTAGATCTGATAGACAGAGTGCCTGAAGAACTATGAATGGAGGTTCATAAGACTGTACAGGAGGCAGCAATCAAAACCATCCCTAAGAAAAAGAAACGCAAAAAGGAAAAATGGTTGTCTGAGGAGGCCTTACGAATAGCCAAGAAAAGAAGAGAAGCAAACAGAAAAAGAGAAAAAGGAAAGATATATCCATCTGAATGCAGAGTTCCAAAGAATAGCAAGTAGAAATAAGAAAGCTTTCCTAAGTGATCAATGCAAAGAAATAGAGGAAAACAATAGAAAAGGAAAGCCTAGAGATCTCTTCAAGAAAATTAGAGATATCAAGAGAATACTTCATGCAAAGATGGGCATAACAAAGGGCAGAAATGGCATGAATCTAACAGAAGCAGAAGATATT
The DNA here is from genome assembly GCF_019923935.1 of Bubalus bubalis. Classification (NCBI taxonomy): domain Eukaryota; kingdom Metazoa; phylum Chordata; class Mammalia; order Artiodactyla; family Bovidae; genus Bubalus; species Bubalus bubalis. The sequence goes on along the minus strand of NC_059160.1, from coordinate 119,923,523 downwards.
AAGAGGGGGCAAGACTACACAGAAGAACTATACAAAAAAGATCTTCATGATCCAGATAACCACGATGGTGTAATCACTCAACTAGAGCCAGACATCCTGGAATGTGAAGTCAAGTGGGCCTTAGGAAGCATCCACTATGAAGCTAGTGGAGGTGATGGAATTCCTGTTGAGCTACTTCAAATCCTAAAAGATGATGCTATGAAAGTGCTGCGTTCAATATACCAGCAAATTTGGAAAACTCAGCAGTGGCCACAGGACTGGAAAAAGTCTGTTTTCATTCCAATCACAAATAAAGGCAATGCCAAAGAATGCTCAAACTACCACACAATTGCACTCATTTCACTTGTTAACAAAGTAATGCTCAAAATTCTCCAAGCCACACTTCAACAGTACATGAACCATGAACGTCCAGATGTTCAAGCTGGATTTAGAAAAGGCAGAGGAACCAGAGATCAAATTGCCAATATCTGTTGGATCATAGAAAGAGAAAGAAAATTCCAGAAAAAAAATCTACTTCTGCTTCATTGATTCCACTAAAGCCTTTGACTTTGTGGATCACAACATACTGTGGAAAATTTTTAAAGAGATGGGAATAGCAGACCACCTAACCTGTCTCCTGAGAAATCTGTATGCAGACAAGAGGCAATAGTTGGAATCAGACATGGAACAATGGACTGGTTCCCAATTGGGAAAGGAGTATGTCAAGGCTATATACTGTCACCCTGCTTATTGAACTTATATGCAGAGCACACCATGCGAAATGATGGGCTGGATGAAGCACAAGCTGGAATCAAGATTGCCAGGGGAAATATCAATAACCTCAGATATGCAGATAAGACCACCCTTATGGTAGAAGGTGAAGAGGAACTAAAAAGCCTCTTGATGAAAGTGAAAGAGGAGAGTGAAAAAAGCTGAAAAGGCTTAAAACTCAGCATTCAAAAAATGAAGATCGTGGCATTCAGTCCCATCACTTCATGGCAAATAGATGGGGAAACAATAGAAACAGTGAGAGATTTTATTTTTGGGGGCTCCAAAATCACTGCAGATGGTGACTGCAGCCATGAAATTATAAGATGCTTTCTCCTTGGAAGAAAAGCTATGACCAACCTTGACAGCATATTAAAAAGCAGATACATTACTTGGCTGACAAAGGCCCATCTAGTCACAGCTTTGGTTTTTCCAGTATTCATGCATGGATGTGAGAGTTCGACCATAAAGAAGGCTAAGAACCAAAGAATTGATGCTTTTGAACTGTGGTGTTGCAGAAGACCCTTGAGAGTCCCTTGGATTGCAAAGAGACCAAACCAGTAAATCCTAAAGGAAATCAGTCCTGAATATTCATTGGAAGAAATGATCCTGAAGCTCCAATACTTTGGCCACCTGATGTGAAGAACTTACTCATTTGCAAAGACCCTGATGCTGGGAAGGATTGAAGGCAGGAGGAAAGGGGGATGACAGAGGATGAGATGTTTGGATGTCATCACTGACTCAATGGACACGAGTCTGAGCAAGCTCTGGGAGTTGGTGATGAACAGGGAAGCCTGGCGTGCTGCAGTCCATGAGGTTGCAAAGAGTCAGTCACAACCAAGCGACTGAAATGACTAAAGTGACTACACTGAACCTCTTCCATCTTGCAGGGAGCGGAGACTTGTCCTCACTGGAGTAGATACACTCTAGGTGTCGATCTGCCTTTCCTGCCCCACAGTGCTTCTTCCAGGAACTCTGTCCACAGAACCCATTTTCGAGCATCATGGTACTTCCTGTAGCATTGCTTCTGATCAGTGATTTTCATAGCATTTCTTCTTTGATGGCAAAGGGAATACAGCAATGTGCCCTTGGCTGTGGAATTAACTGGTTTTACCGAGGACAGCATCACCTAGAAACAACTGGGCAAATTTTGAAAGCTTACTGAGACAGTGTGACAGCTAATGAAGACTCAAGTGTGTCAGATGGGAGTCAACATCCTGAAAGGGTGGGGTGCAATCTTAAAGGGTGTTGTGCATGCTGTGAAGGACATAGTGTATATTTTAAGCATAATGATGCTATCTTACCCCCCACAGCCAGAACATATGGGTCTTGTTATTAAGGGGTGGAAGCAGCTTATTTCACCAATGAACCCACAACCCAGTTGTAGAATTTTTGCTTCCCATCCTGGCTTCCTTGAGCTCTGTTTCCTTGAAGATCTTGGTCCCCAAAGGGGAGCTGCTCACCAGGGGATACTCACATATGTCCAGGGCTCCAGGTGAACAACCCCAATCAGGAAGGCACTTTGGCAGACCTTCTAAAGAAGCAAAAACATGACTGATGTGTCTGTGAAGAATCCAGGAGAAGGACAACCCTCATAGGCCCCTGCATCTGGAAAATGCATTCTGGGTAGTACTGGAAGAGTTTTGATTCTGTCCAGTTTATACAACAAGAGAGACATCAGTTGTGTATACTGATTTTTATTTATTTGTTCATCTAAATGGAAAGAATAATCAGGTTCTTCAGGTCTGCAGAAACAGAAAAACTTTTTCCAGCCCTCTGAAGCACTAGATACAATTAAAAAACAACAACAAAAAAACCAACAAAAAAACACTTCCTTATTCTCTTGTCTGCATAAGTTACAGCACTAATTTAAAATAAACTTAACTTAAAATAGAGCAGGGCTGCTGGTGAAAACAAAATTAGTTAGTCTGGTTACTCCCTCATTTAGCCATCACTGGTGATTCTTCAAAGGTTATTACTATTTATAAACTCAGCTTCTTTTTAAATATTCATTTATTTATTTGGCTGCACCGGGTTTTAGTTGTCACATGTGGGATATAGTTCCTGGATCAGGGATTGAACCTGGGTTCCCTGAATTTGGAGCATGGAGTCTTAGCCACAGACCACCAGGGAAGTCCCCTCTACTTGTTTCTTGATAAAGGGCCCACCTGTGCCTTTAAAACATTGCTTGTTTTGTCCATATTTTAATGCTGTAGTTAAGAACATGAACTCTGAAATCTGATGCTTGTGTTTGAATCCTGGCTCAGTTCCTTTCTGGCTATGTGATCCTGGGTAAGTCAATTAACCTTTCCATACCTAAGTCCCCTGTCTCTAACCTGAGGATGGTAACAGTGTCCATTTTGAGTGTTTGGAGCATTCATTACAATAACATAGGCAATATGTTACAATAGTGCTTGGCACATAGTAAGCAGTGAATCAGATCAGATCAGATCAGTCACTCAGTCGTGTCTGACTATTTGCGACCCCATGAATCACAGCACGCCAGGCCTCCCTGTCCATCACCAACTCCCGGAGTTCACTCAGACTCACATCCATCGAGTCAGTGATGCCATCCAGCCATCTCATCCTCTGTCATCCCCTTCTCCTCCTGCCCCCAATCCCTCCCAGCATCAGAGTCTTTTCCAATGAGTCAACTCTTCGCATGAGGTGGCCAAAGTACTGGAGTTTCAGCCTCAGCATCATTTCTTCCAAAGAAATCCCAGGGCTGATCTCCTTCAGAATGGACTGGTTGGATCTCCTTGCAGTCCAAGGGACTCTCAAGAGTCTTCTCCAACACCACAGTTCCAAAGCATCAATTCTTCAGCGCTCAGCCTTCTTCACAGTCCAACTCTCACATCCATACATGACCACAGGAAAAACCATAGCCTTGACTAGATGAACATTTGTTGGCAAAGTAATGTCTCTGCTTTTGAATAAGCAGTGAATAAATGTTAGCAGTTGTTATTGTTAATATTATAATTTGGCAATGCTTGCTCTAAGTTAGCATGCCAGAAATATAAACCATTTTATATCCCCTTTCTCTACAAACCTGCAGAACACCTGCTAAATGACTGTTATGGATTGAATTCTGTCCCTTGTTCACATCCCCTCCTCTCTGCCCTGAATTTTTATGTTCAAGTTTTAACCCCCAATGAGACTGTATTTGGAGATGGCACCTTTAGGGAAGTGATTAAGGTTAAATAAGGTCACAAGAGTGTGGTCTAATCTGAGAGGCCTGGTGTCCTTAGAAGGGCCAGACATTTCTGTCTCTCTACATGTACAAAAAAGACAGGCCATGTGGGGACACAGAGGAAAGGTGGCCGTTTACTAGCCTGGAACCAATCCCATTGACACCCTGATCTTGGACTTCCAGCCTCCACCACTGTGGGAAATAAATGTCTGTTATTTAAGCCCCATCAGGCTGTGGTATTTTGCCATGGCACCCTGAACAGACTAAGACGTTATGAAACATTTTAACTCATATATTGAAGGAGAGACAAATGGGCAGTCCTAACGTAGCATGTCTGATGCCATCCTCAAATGCCATTTCTCCTTGTGGGAAAAATTTAACTCTACCATCTCCCGTGGTGGTGGTGGGGTTGTCGGGAGGAGTCATATACCATCAGGACTACTGTCCACTTGCTTCCCTCAATATAACTGTTTTTTACAGAATTAATCAAGGCTTCAGGATGACTTTCAGCTATGTAGAGGATAGTTATTGTCCGTGAGGAGCTCTTACTCTTACTTCTTTCCTCTTCCAACACAGATGATTTTGTAGGACTAAGAATCTGGCCCATTGAGTCACAGCTTCCCTGGTGGCTCATACGGTAAAGAATCTGCCTGCAATGTGGGAGATCTGGGTTTGATCTCTGGGTTGGGAAGATCCCCTGAAGGAGGGCATGGCAACCCACTCCAGTACTCTTGCCTGGAGAATCCCATGAACAGAGGTGCCTGGGAGGCTACAGTCCCTGGGGTCACAAAGAGTAGGACATGACTGAGCGATTAAGCACACATCTGTCCATTGAGTCACCGGTTGGATTCTGGATTGGTGTGACCCCATAGATCTTTAGCCTTCATTCCCTCAGAATCTGGGCCACACTGGCTGGAGTCCTGGCCATTTCACTTCAAGGCATGCCCAAAGCCTTCCCAGGGTCTTCTGGTTCCCTGAGACCATGCTGCTCATGGCTTCTTCCTCCTGAGTCCCTGCCTCACGCCATCTGGATTTCTACCCTGCCACAAGAAGCATGCATGAATTTAATTGTCCTAACTGAAGACTTGGGGATCTCAGGAAGATTTGGTTGTCACTGGATGTGAGGCCTTGGAATTTTCTCTCTCCCCCCACCCCAATTTTCTCCTTACCTTTACTTTCCGAATTTCCTAAGAACTTTTTCTTTCAATCAGAGAAGACTTTGGCTGAGTTCTAAGACTTAAACTTGCAGAAAGCCTGGTTAATAAGATGCTTGCAGAACAAAGAGCCTTCCAATTTACAGCAGTTTTGCATATCAGCTTATTGTAAATATAGTATGTGTGACATATGTATGATGATATGTATATTGTATCCATGCTATTTCATATATATGATGTTTTGACTATACAAAATATTTATACTTATAAATAATCTCTTTTTTTCTTACTACATGAAGAATAATAAAGGCAATTGGGAGATAAAAGGAACTGCCTAATTTAGAAATAAAGATTTAACTGTAGAGTTTAGGTCTCTTCAGAGTCACTCATTGACTTGTGAAAAGCTCTTTCGAACTTCTGAATCTATTTCTCAGGTGTAGGGTGTTCAGAATCTGAAAGTAGGAATGAGGTTAATCATGAGACCATGTAGCTGTAGGAAAATCCAAGCAATGTGGCTTTGGCTTTTCAGATGTTGAAGGCTTTCCTAAGAGCATCGTTAAAACATAAGAGATGGAAAGGGAGAGAGAGATTCGGAAAAGTTTATTAGATCACACAGAATTTCCAAGGTAAACTCTGAGACGGTAAAGTTAGATTTCTGTGCCATTTGAGTGTAAATGAACTACTCAGAAAATACAAAAACGTACGCTGAGTACTCATGACAATTGACGGCAATCATTCTAAGAAGGCCATGTCTGGAGCGCGCTTTGTGCCTGCAAAGCTTCCACCTGGTCGGTGCGCAGGGCTCCGGAAGAGGGCTGGGCCGCGTCTCCCCACACTGACTTTTCGGCCGCGGACCTCTGCGCTGGCGCAAACACCGAGTTCGGCCGGGGGGCTCCCGGTCCAGCGCCGACTGCGCTGTCTCCCCAGCACCCCGCGCCACTGGACGGCTTCCCGCCTCCGCCCCTCCCGCTGCCGCCCACGCCCCAGCCACGAGGGGCAGGAGGCGGCGGTGGCCGGCTCTCTCTGTGCCCTTTTAAAAGCCTCCCAAGCGAGGCCCCACAGGAGGATCCAGGCGGAGGAGGGAGCAGCACGCTGAGCTTCCGCAGAGGTGCGTGGAGCCAGGTCCCAGGGCTTCGCCTCCCGCTGGTGGGGCCTGGCACTTCGGGTTCCCCAACGCTCTCGCTCCCGCCGCGGGGCTCCCCCCCTCCCCTGGCCATGCGCCGCGGGTAGCGCGCCTGGGGCGCAGAGCCAACCCGGCGGCTCCCGCCGCCCGCCCTCGCCGCCGGCATGCTGCGCCCGCTGCGGCTTCCCGCGCTCTGCCTGGCCGGCGGGCTGGAGGCCGCCGGTGGCTGCCAGCTGCCCTCCTAGTGGAGACCCCTGAGCGAGGGCTGCCTAGCGGAGCTGGCCGAGATCATCGTGCACACCAAGGTGCTGGCGCTGCACGAGGAAGTACACGGCCTGTACAACTACCTGCCCTGGTAGTATGAGGTCAGCGACACAGGGCTCTTCTACTCTGCTGAGATCGAGATGCTGTGCGACCAGGCATGGGGCAGCATGCTCGAGGTGCCTGGGGGCTCCAGACTCAACCTCACCGGCCTGGGCTACTTCTCCTGTTACTTCCACACTGTGGTCCAGGATTACTCCTATTTCTTCTTCCTCAGGTGAGCCTGCCAACTCTCGCCCATACCATCCCTTCGGCCACTTGGCATGGCCAGCAGAGGTACCTTTATCCCCAGCAGGCTCAGGAACTCCTCCAGAATCCTGTCTGGGCGATGTTAAGTGATGCCCTGGTCTCCTTCCCATTTTCTGCTCTTTGGTGTTCCTCACGTTGAGTCTACAGAGATCTTGGGTGCCTCTGGCTAACACTGTTGGAAAAACAGGGATGGCTCCCGTGCTTAACCAGGGAAGACTGTTTCAGGCCAAAGCTCAAGGTGGTTTCCAGCAACAAAGAGCCCATTTTCAATAGCAGAGGTTTATGTGGGGGGTAATAGGGGAAGAAGGCCCTGGTCACAGTGCTCTCAGGAGTATGAAGGGCAATCGGACAGGAGCCCTCTCTGGTTGCGTTCCATGCAAGTTGGTCTGTGGTGCAGATGAGATCCCTGTGGATAAGTGTTCAGGCGATGGCATCTCCTGGAATTTGAAATAAGAAAGTGGAACCCTAATTGAGGTGGAATCCTTATAGAGAAGGAAAGCTATATTTTAAAGTGGATGCCGTGGGTGTTGTTTGGATGGACAGTGGTCAAAACCAATCTTTGGAATCAGATGGTTGTTGGAATTCTGGCTCCATTCTCCTGTCATTTTGAGCAAGTTACTGACCTTGTCGAGAACCTCAAGAGCCTCACCTTCATAATGTGCCAAACAAGGTTGGTTGAGATTAAATCCTAGTAACTGATGCAGAACACCTTGTGCAGGTTAGATGAGAAATGTGTAGTTACTCAATCCTGCACACCTGCTTAAATGCCAAGAGGGGACTGGTGTGGAATGCAGCCCAGCTGTCCTCTTGTTTCACTCAGATTCGCTCATATCAGCTGCCAGCAGACCTCAATGCCAGGCTCTTCCAAATAGCAAAAATTTATAGAGGAAGGGCCTGGGGGCGGGGGCATTAAGGGATTGGGAAGGTGCTCACAGGGCTGTGAAGAACAGAGAGGTGAATTAGACCAGGCCTTGTCTGTTGGGAGACTCCTGGAATCTTGTGAAGTTCCATGAAAGTTTGTCATGTGGTCACGACGAAATGCATGTAGATAAGGGTTCAGGTTATGGGCTCAAGTGAAGTTTGCAATACAAAACAGCAGGTGGAACCCTAATGCATTGGTTCTCTCCAGTTTGAGGAGGAGGCTGATACAGAGGAACTGGAAGGAACCTCAAAATGGAATCTAACAGATAGTGATTGGACAATAAGTCCCATCTTCCCAGTATGTGGCATAGCATTAAGGGTATTTGGAATGGCCATGACCTTGGTCTGCAGACTAACTTTGAGCTCTTGAGATTTCACATCACTGAGAAAGAAGACAGGTTCCACAGAGGGGCGTCCATAAGCTCATGGTAACACCTGTTTTCCATATTAATGCCAGAATATCTAAGTTTAGAATACATGGCGTGCTTTTTGTTTGCTTGGGTGGTTTAGCCAGATTAAGTTGAATTAAAAAAAAAATACTGGAGAAGTACAGTTTCTAAATAAAACTGGCAAGGAATGAGGTAGTACCTTCTTGATATGGAGAAACTTAGATTTTTACATGTCTTTATTTAGGGAAACCAGCTCTAAAACTATTCAACAAGAAAACTTTATTTTCCAAATTAAAAAAATGCACTCTTTACACCACCATTAAACAAAGAAGGATGCTGATTTCATCCTCGTTTTATAGATTGTACATTTAAGCTTAGAGAATTTAAGAAATCTGTTGTGTGTCAAACAAGAGATAAGTAGCAGTGATAGGACTTGAATCTTGGGTCATTCCAATTGGCTTTCCTTTGCCTGGGAAACAAGGAGCACTCCACTAGGAGAAGGAAGGCGGCTTGGGAGATACACAAATGTTCACCCGCACCCATCCCCCAATTCACATGTTTTGAAAAACTTAAGGATAGATACATGCAGTGTGAGGTAGAGAAACAGTCAGAGAGAGTGACTCCTCTAATGTGAGCCATGTAGATGTGTAATTGGAAGCTCCATGTAAATCAGTGAAGATAGAATATGCTCTCACACTGCACAAAAATATCTCACAATGGTTTAAAGACTTAAACATAAGACATGATGCCATAAAACTCCTAGAAGAGAACATGACCAAAATGTTCTCTGATATAAATTGGACCTTTTTTTTTTCCTTAGGTCAGTCTCCCAAGGTCATAGAAATAAAACCAAATATGAACAAAGGGGACTGGATCAAACTTACAAGTTTCTGCACAGCAAAGAAAACCATAAAAAGAAAAAAAAAAAAGACAACCTAAAGAATGGGAGAAAATATTTGCAAATGATGCAATAGACCAGGGCTTAATTTCAAATATACAGACCATACAATTCAACAACAACAACAACAAAAACAATCAAAAAATGTGCAGAAAACCTTAATAGACATTTCTCCAAAGAAAACATGCAGATGGCCAGTAGACACATAAAAATATACTCAGTGTCATTAATTCTTAGACAAATGCAAATAAAAGCTGCAGCCAGGTACCATCTCCTATCAGGCAGAATGGCTATCATCAAAAACAGAACAAATAGCAAATGTTGGAGAGAGTGTGATGAAAGGGGAACCCTCCTACACTGTTGGTGGGAATGTAAGTTGGGGTAGCCACTATGGAAAACAGTATGGGGGATCCTCAGAAAATTCATAGGTCCACCATATGACCCAGCAGTCCCCCTCGTGGGCATATCCCCGGACAAAACTCTAATTCAGGAACATACATGCACCCCCATGTTCATAGCAGCACTATTCCCAACAGCCAAGATATGGAAACAGCCTAAATGTCCCTTGATAGTTGAATGATTAAAGAAAATGTGGTACATATATATGAATATTACTCAGCCATAACAAGAAAGAAAGAATGCCATTTGCAGCAACATGGACAGAAATAGAGATAGTTATACTAAGCGGAGTAAGTCACAAAGAGAATAATAAATACCATATTATATCACTTATATGTGGAATGTAAAATATGACATGAATGAACCTATTTACAAAACAGAAACAGACTCATGGATTCAGAGAATTAACTTGTGGTTGCCAAGGGCAATGGAGGGAGGAAGATGGATGGACTGGGTGTTTGGGATTGGCAGATGCAAATGGCAGATGTTACATTTGGAATAAACAACAAGGTCCTACCTTAGCAGAGGGAACCATATCCAATCTCCTGGGATAAACCATAATGGAAAAAATATTTAAAAAATGTATGTATATGTATAACTGAGTCACTTTACAGCAGAAATTAGCACAATATTGTAATTAAACTCTACTTAAAAAATAAAAAAGACGTTGTATAACTGGCAACATTGTCACAGTCTTCTGTTGACTCTCGATTCAAGATGGTACACCCCATGGCTGTCCAGTCTACAGCTCTTGCCTCCTTTTTTTCCATTAGGATGGATGAGAACTATAACCTCTTGCCTCATGGAGTCAATTTCCAAGATGCCATCTTTCCAGACACTCAAGAGAACAGAAGGATGTTTCCTAGCCTTTTCCAGTTTTCAAACTGTTCACAAGGACAGCAGCTGGCAACTTTCTCCAGTGACTGGGAGGTCCAAGAAGACACTAGGGTAAGAAATGGCTATACCTTGTGCTACAGCAAAATAACAAGATAGCTATGACTCATATGAATGTTGTGAGCAAGGGAGTCAAGAGTCCTCTTCCAAAGTCCAGATCAAGAAGTATTTTTCACCCTCTCCACAGCTCTCCCAGAAGTTGACAAGTGCTGCTCATAAACTCTGGAGTCCTCAAGCTGTACTGTGTGGCATGAGGTTCCTCAGAGTGAGGAACCTTCTTGTCCCCAGAGTGAGGGGACAAGATGATCTGAAGGTTGGCATGCTGTGCCTCAGTTTCCTCTTCTGTAAATTGGAAGCCATTGTAACATCTGTATCTTAGGGTGGATGTGACATGATTTAACTATGTAGGGAATGTCAATAGGAAAAGCCTTTAGTGAGGTGTTTGAGAGTAAGCACTCAATACACTGAACTGTTATGACTACTTCTGTTGTTGATTTCAAATACTTATGTATGTTTTCACTTGGCCCTGCTGGGTCTTGGTTGTGGCATGTGGGATCTTCAGTCTTCCTTGCAGCATGCAGGATCTTCAGTTGCAGCATGCAAACCCTTAGTGGCAGGATCTAGTTCCCATGGAACAGAAGGATCCAAATCACTCTGGGCATGAAGATAGAAAAGGCATCTTTCAGTCTGAGGCAGATGCCTGAGTTGTGGGGATATTTCGAGGACTATCGCTTTCTCTGTGCAGTGGCATTGTTGCAACTGAGCCAGGGGAGCAGGGAGGCCATGGCCCATCGCTCCCAGTCTCCCACCAAGGTGTTTATAGGACCATGTGACAGACCACAGGAGACAGTTCTGATGTGGGTTAATGAAGCAATGTGCATGTATTAGGTGGTTTCCTTCTTTCCCCCATCTGTGGTGCCCTGGGTGGGGGTGCTGTCTTTCTCTTGTCTGGTGGGTGGGCCTAGGGGAGTGGCCTTGTTCTTCCAAACCTCCTGCCCAGGCCTCCATGGCACCTGGAGGCTTTCTTCATGTTCTTTGCATAGAAACTGTTCTCATCGTGGGCAAGTACATCTGACTGAGGAAAAGTGTTGATTCTTCCTTTCCATACATTACCCAGGGTTCCTTCCTTAGGCCTGCCCTACTTACAGTTCTCAACTCCCTGACCCCTCTTCAAGATTTGCCAAAATTTTCTGAGTGCTTGTCATATATTTCACTCCCCACATGGATCTAAGCACCTTTCTTTCCCTCTGCCACACTCTTTTTTTTTTTTTTTCTTTCCTACCCGACTCTTAATCTGTGCCAGCGCCCATTCCACATTGAACTGGACCCACCAAGTATAAGCCTGAGATCCCCAGCCTAGGTCAGACCATAGCATGTTCAAATTAAATCTTTTTAGTCTTGGTCCTGTGGTTCTCCATTTTGTTGGATTTTTGCTTCATGTCCTAAATCCTTGGTAATAGTACATTGATGTCAAGAGATCAGATATTGATCCAAAAATTCCTCACAGCTGAGCCCCAAACTCTTTAGAAATATAGCTGATTAGCCCTGTGGTCACAGAATAAAGCTATTAACATTTACTGCAATTAGATTTTCCATCATTTGAAACAAATAGAACAATGGGACTGTGGAAAATTGATTTAATGTGAAGGCAGTCCTATTTTGGGTGGTCAGATGTTGATCTTGGGGAGAATTCCTTTTCCCTTTCATCATCCTGGTTTCTTAGATAACAGAGGGTGGGTATGTGTGTTTGCACTGAGTCAGAAGCTTTTGGAGAAGAGAATTAATTGTTCCAGGTTGCTGAGCTGCTGCAGAGCCAAATTGAGGTGTTGATGGACTTTGTATGTATCACATGTTGGCTCCTTCTGCCCACTTTGAAAGGTACCACATCAGAGCTGAGTTAAATTAGCTAGTTCATTTGAGAATTTAGGTTTAAAATAAAACTAAGGTGCTAGCATTTATATTTTATGATATTCCTTGAGAAATTTTTACTTTCTCTGCAGTGATTAAAATTGTTGTGAATTGAAGGTGTCAGAATTAGATGAAGAGTTATGGACAGTTACTTGTTCCTTTCTTGAAAAAAAAAAAAAAACTAAAACTAAAATTATCTGCCTTAAAAGCAAGCAAACAAACAAACAAACAAAACTTATGTTCAGTTGTGCTGGATCTTTGATGCCATGAGGGCTTTTCTCTAGTTATGGCAAGCAAGGGCTACTCTTTGTTGCAGTGCACAGGCTTCTTATTGCAGTAGCTTCCCTCGTCGCAGAGCACAGGCTCTGAGCACATGGGCTTCAGTAGTTGTGGGTTGTGGGCTCACTAGTTTTGGCACACGGGCCTAGTTGATCTGCAGCTTGTGGAATCTTCCTGGACGAGGGATTGAAACAATGTCCCTGCTCTGGCAGATGGATTCCTATCCACTGTGCCACCAGGGAAGTCCTCTCTGCTTTTTCTGTGTGAAGATGAGTATCCTGCTTTCTCTCCTATGCAGGGTAAATAAATCATGTTACAACACAAACAGTCTGTTTTTCCTAAGGTGATGGGTCTTCCATCTTAGATGGGGTCAGAGGAGCTTGTTTGGGTCACCTTTTTATTCCAGTTAGACTCTTGTTAATGGGAACATGTGAATCCTTCATTTGTTCTGAGACCATTATGAATGGCTCTGGACAGTGCACATAACACAATTTCCCTATATCACATGCTGTGTCTTAGATGATGATGAATTTAGGGGGCACACTGATGAATTCTCATCATTTCCACTGTTGCTGCTGCTCTTCTCTAAGTCCCCAGTCATCTTGAACAGTGTGTTTAGATCATGGTCGTGAAGGGTGCATCTCCTCCTTCTCATTCTCTTGCAGCATCACATGAATCCAGGACTCTAGGATCAATCTGGAGGTTAAGAAATTGAACCAGAGGAAAAGCTGATGTAGGGAAACTTTTTGTGATACATACCCAGGACAACCTGCAACTCCGTCCTCAGCAGTCAAATCCTCCCATTCTCTAATTCCATCCTTAGACATCCCACCACTCCCCCCTCCCCCCACCCACCCGCCCCTTGCTTCAGTCAGTGGAAACATATGCTTGCTTTCAAAAGTTGCCAGGGAATCAGCAGCACTCCTAACTGTTCAGCATCTCTCTGGTTCAGTATCATGTTGTTAATGCGGCCTCTGGGGATGTCTTTGGCAAGTTAGAGCATCCATCCCATTTTCTGGCAGGGTTCTCTCCACGCCAGCCAAGAACATTTTCTTTTCCTTTTTTCCTTCCCTGCTGGGTGAGTGTAACAATCAAAACAAAAGTTGGCTGTTTTCCTCTCTCAGCAAGTCCTGTCCCCCGGGACCATGACCCAGACTGACCCACACATACATCAATCCAACCTAAAGTGTCATGGGACTGACATAAAATCTGTGGAAGACCTCCTGTCATCTTTCTTTTTCCCCTTTTTAGAGTTGGGAAGGATGGCGAGGGAGGTGCCATCCTCATCAGGCAATCAGGATTGGCTGTGCCATTTTCAGAGGCATGACCTCAGGCAGAACCCTTAATTTCCCAAAACTTCAGTTTTCTCCTTCCCTGATAGCTCAGTTGGTAAAAAATCTGCCTGCAATGCAGGAGACCCCAGTTTGATTCCTGGGTCAGGAAGATCTGCTGGAGAAGGGATAGGCTACCCACTCCAGTATTCTTGGGCTTCCCTTGTGGCTCAACTAGTAAAGAATCCCCCTGCAGTGCAAGAGACCTGGGTTCGATCCTTGGGTTGGCAAATCCCCTGGAGAAGGGAAAGGCTATCCTCTCCAGTATCCTGGCCTGGAGAATTCCATGAACTCTATAGTCCATGGTGTCACAAAGAGTCGGACACCACTGAGCGACTTTCACTTTCAAAACATATAAACTGTCTCAGGTTGTCCTAAGGACCCAGTTAGATCATAGGTTTGAAAGCACTTTGTCAGTTGTAAAGAGTGATGGAGGGGTTTATGACTATAAATGGATAGTTAGAAAGTATGGTTTTAAAACTTAAAGATGATGAAACTTTTAAAAAGCTTCCTGTATCTTCCCAGGGCAGTGGCAGTGGGAGCAATGGTGACAGGGTAGGTGGTGGAGAGGGGAACAAATGATGGGGAAGCTCTTATGTGTGTTGTAATTCATTCAACAGAATTTACTGTGTTCTGGCCACAGAGCACTTAAAAATTCATGTACTGAGTTATAAACCATGTTCATGTGGATTCCCAAATCTGAAAGTGTAAAATGGTAGTCAGTAGAGTTTTTTTCTCTCACCTCTGACACCCATCCACCCAGTTCCCACCTACCCTCCAAATAACCACTGTTAATAGTTTCTTGTAAGCTTCCAATGAGTATTCTCGTCCAACAAACAGTTCAGTCAAGATTCACTGTCTTCTTTAAGGGCATGGCAGCCCACTCCTATATTCCTGCCTGGAGAATCCCATGGACAGAGGAGCCTGATGGGCTTCAGTCCATGGGGTCACAAAGAGTTGACACGACTGTGTGACTAACACACACTTTTGGTACCAGTGGCACTGCAATGTGCACACGTGGTTGTGCCCTTCTTTGTTCACAAGTGGGTACATGTAAGTAGACATGTAAGTTTCTATATCTAGACATGTACGATGGTTTAAACAGCTGTGTCGTATTCCATTGTATTAATGCCTTACTGTGTATTTAATCAAGTTCCCTGTTGATAGGTAGTTACACTGTTTCCAGTCCATGGATATTACATGGAGTGTGGACATGTATGACATTATATCAGTACACACTTCATTTTGTGGAATTGTTGAGTCCAGTCTTTAGCAAGTGACTCTTGAGTGACTGCCATGAGGCAGCTGCTGTGTTAGATACCAAAGTTTCAATGTTGAGAAAAAATTTAGAATATAATAATAATATATTTATAAAAATATAAATTTTAGAGTATAATTATTGTTAATATTTTATCTAAAAGCTCATATCATATTTACATTTTTTAGTTTTTTTGTTGTTGTTTAGAGGTATTTTCTTGTTGACAAGCTTGTGACAGATACAACAATATAGCAATTTTTAACTTACACTAAACCTAGGCACTATGAAAATTTTGTGCTTAATGTTAATGACTCTTAGATATGTCTATAGTAGAGTAGCAAAAAAAATACTAGATATTTAATATTGACTATTCCCAGTTATGTGAATCTGAAATTCATATAGGTCAATGTTTTCTTATATTTCCAACTGTTTGATTTGTAAGAGCTTCCTTTTCTTGAGACCATTTAAATAAGAACTCAGAACTTGAGCAATATTATCAAAAAACAGAAGACTCACACTGAGACATACATAAATCCAGACAGACAGACAAGGGATCTTCTAGTTTTCCACCTGAGATTTAAAAAATTTCTTTGAGCCGCTTTTTTGGGGTGGGGGGCGAGGGTGGGGGGAGGCGGGTGGTGGCAAGAATACTAGAGTGGGTTGCCATTCCCATCTCCAGGAGATCTTCCTGACCCAGGGATTGGACCCAGGTCTCCCGCATTATAGGCAGAGACTTTACCGTCTGAGCCAGCAGGGAAGTTGTTGAATTCTGTGGCAAGGATTAACTTCAAGCGTTGCCCTAGGCAGGCCTTTATAACAAGCTAATTGTTTTTAATTGAATATGCAAAAGAACCAACTTTACGGTTTCCAAGAAAAAAAGAAGTTTCCTTGTAACCAATTTTGTCTGGTTCTATAGAATATCATGGCGGTCCTAGGTCAGGTCATCTTTCCTTTCTGTAGTCATAGTTTTATCCCTGAATCATAGACAGATCAGCTGATAAAAATCTTGGATTGTCTCTGTGGGGTGGATTTGCTTGTCCTTGTGTTTCACCTGGGGCAGTAGCGAGGCCCACGTGCCTCTCCTGGAAGTGGGCGTGGGGGCGGGGTGCACCGGGAGCACGTGTTGGGGTGGGGTGGGGGGGCACTGGGAGCCGTCTGGGGCAGGGGGTCACAGTTGTGCTTTCAGGGGTCACCATTGTGGCTGGGAAGGCCCATTTTGTGCACTCCTGGGTCCCCAGGGATCAGCATCCAGTGAGCGGAGCGGAGGGGTGCGGACCACAGGTAAGGGAACTGGGATTCCGTGGAGCAGGGAACTACCTATTCCACCCTCTCTATTGGCACAGTCTCGGAGCCCCCTAACCTGGCGGTCGCGGAAAGGCCTCGCCTTTGGGGTCAAGGCCTTTACTGCTTTACCCCTTCGCATAAAGCTCAGACCCGTGTGGGTTTTCCAAAGCAGCCTAGTGCCTGCTGGAAGTCCAAGGGATTTATCCTTCCTGGTGATTTCACCTGTGGGGACTTCATAACCCTTACTCTGGCTGGCTGGCCCAGCCCTGCTTCTGCCACTTTGCAGCCCAGTGGGCCCTTGACCACCTGCTGGAATGGGAAAGGGAAGGGTCCACCAGTTTCACCCTAGATATTTAGTAGGGTGGATGGATTTAAACATCTGGTGGCCACCCAGGCAGAAAAAGAAGGGAGGAGGGCACCTTGCTGCCCTTTCATGGTGGAATCTGTGGCTGTCCTTCTGAGAGGGGGCCTTTCCATGGGGACCCTGTGCAATAAGTTTGGGGTTTGGGAACTGAATAATTAGAATGTGTAAAATTTTTAAATTATGTGGTGCTTTAATTAAAAAAAAAAAAAAAAAAACAAGCTCCAAATTCTTTGCAAATTGAGGTCTAAAAATTGAAGGCCTATTTTCCTTCCACTGTGGCATTCTATGAAGAAATGTGTGTTTTTTTAAGAAGAGAGTCAGAAAAGTGAGGGAAACAGAAAACCAAGAAGTGCCCCTGTAGTTTGGTGAAGGCCTTAGGAGGTCACTTATAAATACTGCTGACTGTCTGGAGGCAGTCTCTTCCTGTGGCTGATGGGCACAGAGCTATGCAGGCTTGTCCTTTGTATGGATGTTCTTGTTGGTGGAAATCCAGCTTGGATCCATCTCCTGATGTGTAAGAATTTCCCAGACTAGACCCCTAGGCAAATCCTGCAGGGCCAGGGGCTCCTTCCTTCATTGTATCTGTCTGACTAAAACCCAGCAATGACATATTTTCTTTCAATCTGGTCTCTCATACAGGCCTTGGAGTAATATTTCCCCCTCCCCCTCAATAGACTTGGGTTCCAGGGATGAATTATAGTCAGTTGTCCATGATTTTGCAGATGAGGAAACTGAGAGCCAGAGAGGGTGGAGGACTGTCCAAGAGAGAATGGGATATCCTTCCAGGAACCCTGGCTCCTGAGTTTTTAATGAGCTTCCCACCCAGTATGGTCATTAATTGGCAAGTGTTGACATTGAGAATAAACTATTGGTGGAAATGTAAAAGTATTTTTTAAAGAATGTGCCTACCAGCTGTGCATCTTATGGAGTATTTTCATTGTACTCTCCAATCCTTGGAAAGTGCTGGGCACAGGGCAGATGCTTCATCATTTTTATTGAATAAGTTCAGTTTCACATAATTATACCAATAGTGTCAGCAACACTATGAGGTATATTAGAACAGTGATTGTCACAGTTGGTACTTCACATATCAGTAAAGAAATAAAACATTTTATTAGGAAGACTGTAAGAGAATTTCTAAGTTTTAAGTTTATCCCACAAGGATATTAAAAAAAAAATGAAACAAATCTCTCCCTTCATTACCAAGGCTATCGGAGGTCTGTTGAGGACCCCACGCAAGGGAGGTTCTACCTCTTGGGGCATCCCTGCTTCAGCATCTCCCTAAGCCAGCAACCTGGGACAGTCAAGTACACTTGAAGTTCCTTCCTTGACCTCGGGAGGTTTTTTGGAAGACAATTTTTTGACAGACAGGGGTGGGGGAAGGTTTTGGGATGTTTCAAGTGCAGTCCATTTATTGTGCACTCTTTTTCTATTTTTTTCCCCCTGTTGGCTCCGTTGGTAAAGAGTCTGCCCGCAGTGCAGGAGACGTGGGTTCAGTCCCTGGGTCGGGAAGATCTCCTGAAGGAAATGACATCCCACTCCAGTATTCTTGCCTGAAGAATTCAATGGACTGAGGAGCCTGGTGGGCTACAAAGGGTTGGACACCGCTGAGTGACCAAACACTTATTTCTAGTATGATTTCATCAAACCCACCTCAGATCATCAGGCATTAGATCCTCGAGGTTGGGGGCCCCTGCTTTAATTCCCTCTTTCATCTTTTACACAGCTCCAGCCTGCTTCCTCCCCTCTTCAACCTGCAGAACTACCTACCGGGTTTCTCTGAGTGTGACTAAGAGTCTCCTTCCCTCACTTCCTTTCCTCTGAGTCCCTTCTCCTAACTGGGTTTCCCTGATCTCCGTTTAGGCACTTTTGCCCCAGGTGGTGCTAGTGGTAAAGAACCTCCCTGCCAATGCAGGAATCCGATCCCTGGGTTGGGAAGATTCCCTGAAGGAGGGCAGGGAAACCCACTCCAGTATTCTTGCCTGGAAAATTCCCATGGACAGAGGAGCCTGGCAGGCTCTGACAGTTAGATGTGACTAAAGAGACTTAGCACAGCATACCAGAGGACCTTAAAACTGCAGACTCACATGATGGTTCTGGCTCTTTGGAGTCCCTTGTCATTCCACGTGTATGCTATTTTCAGCTTGTGTATTGCTTCCTAAAGGCCCTGAGAGGGTAATAGGCAGGAAGGCTGGGGGTCTCCAGACAGAGGGAATAGGCTGCAAGTGTCAGATGTTTTTTTCTATGTCTCTTAAGCAGCGGAGGAAACAAACTAGTGTTACATTTTTTCCCCTTCTCCATACAAATTTAAAAGGATGTTTCTCTGAAAATTCTGTGTTGCCGTGACGATTCATGGCTCCACCTGAACTTAACTTTTCTCAAAACTTGAGCTAAGCAATGCATTTTTTCGTAAGGAAATGCTTGTCTTAAGCTATGTTAATATACTACGTATTTCTGCTAGACTCTGTCTTCAGGTCGGTTCCCCCTAAAGGCTCAGAACTGACTTGACAAACCAGTATGTCTTACTCATACCTTGTTCTCCTAATCTATGTTAATGAAACGATATATTTGCCTGGAAATCTGCCTTTCTTCAAGATTCATGTCAATCATTTTATGGCCCAGGATGACTCACCTGCTACCAGTGTTATCTCAATGCATGTTGTGGGTGAGGGGCGTGGTGCCATTCTCTGAGACATTGCCTTTCTTTCCTTAGCAGACTGCTAGTGGCTGTATTGGAGAAGGCAATGGCACCCCACTCCAGTACTTTTGCCTAGAAAATCCCAAGGACAGAGGAGCCTGGTAGGCTGGTCCATGGGGTCGCTAGTGTCGGACATGACTGAGCGACTTCACTTTCATTTTTCACTTTCATGCATTGGAGAAGGAAATGGTAACCCAGTCCAGTGTTCTTGCCTGGAGAATCCCAGGGACGGGAAGCCTAGTGGGCTGCCGTCTATGGGGTCGCACAGAGTCGGACACGACTCAAGTGACTTAGCAGTGGCTGTATAATATCTGGCTAAAGACCAGCAGGGGGTATTCTTACTGCACCCATCTGAAGTCTATATCAGCAGCTTTCTCTGTCTCTTTTATACTTTAAGAAAACCTTATGACACAAAAGCTCTGAGTGATCAAGTCATATTGGATCTTCATTTCAGATTGAAGATGCATTCCATGGTATTGCCATCTTAAGTCTTTCCATTGCTATGGGATATCTGTACATGTATTCAGGATATTTTTTCAGCAATTGTGTATAATTTCCAGTGTGCCAGTCTTGTCATCCTCATTACATCCATGGCAAAGTATTTTATTAATGTTGACATTATTAAAAGGGAATTGTTTTTTTTTTAATTCCTTTTCAGATTATTATTTGCTAATGTATACAGATAAAACTGTGTAATCATTCATTTTTATCAGTTTGGACAGCTTGATAGTTGTCTTTACTTTCTTTACTTTCTCATACTTTAAGATTATCCTGTCTCATATATGTACTGCCTCACCCCTAATCTCAGTCATTAATTCAAAGAACTTCTGTCCTTTTATTTTTTTTTTAACATTGAATTATTTTTGACTATGCTGGGTCTTCGTTGCTAGACGTCTAGTTGTAGTGAGCAGACGCTGCCCTCTAGTGGCCGTGCCATGGATTCTCCTTGCACCAGTTTCTCTGGTTGCAGAACTTTGAGCTCTGGAGCATGTAAGTACTTCAGTAGTTGTATGGGGGCTTAGTTGCCCCTGGGCATGTGGAATCTTCTAGCACCAGGGATTGAACCCGTGTTCCCTGCATTGGTAGGCAGATCCTTTACCACCAGACCACCGGCGACATTTCCTGTTCCCTTTCATTAGAGAATGATATGCAAAACATACATGTAGGAGCTAAATATGCTCAGCTGACAATATTCAGAAATATATACATGTATTCCAGCTTACCTTTGAACATATTCAGTTAAAGGTAATTTGTGATGATGTCTCCATGGATCTTGGAACCTTTCCTTTTGTTTCTCCATAACTTCCCATTCCAATGGTAAGATACCTGGCTTCCACCACTTGTCATGTATAGAATTCAGTGCTTGTCCCATGTGGTTACTGAAAAAAACTGTCATACTGTCTTACAAAGGGGGCTGTGCATGCATCCCACCAGTATCTTGAGTATGTTTCTGTAGGATAGTTTACTATCAGTATACCCTCCGTGGCCAGGTGTCTATTTCAATCTTTACCAATTATGAATGGGCTTGTTTGCTCTAGTGTTCTTGGACAATTTGAGTAGAGATTCTTTGTCAGATATGCATTTTTAAGGGAAACACTTGTATTTATTTTTGGCTGTGTTGGGTCTTTGTGTGTGGGCTTTTCCCTAGTTTGGGTGAGCGTGGGCCATAACTAGTGGTGTGCAGGCTTCTCACTGCAGTGGCTCCTCTTGTGGGGCACAGGCTCACGGGCTTCAGTGGTTGCAGTATGTGAGCTTGGCATTGTGTCTTCCAGGATCTAGAGCACAGGCTCAGCAGTTGTGGCACACAGGCTCCATAGCATGTGGGATCTTCCCATAGCAAGGATCACACCTGCATCTCCAGCACTGGCAAGCGGATTCTTTACCACGGAGTCACCAGGGAAGCCCTCAGGCATATTTTTGATTCTAGTTTTCCACACATGTACCTGGTGAGAGAGGCCAGGATCAAGAGGCCTGGCCACTGGGAGTCCTCAGCCACAGTTCTGGCTGTGCCATCCAAAGCTCTGGGGCCTTTGGCAAGCGCCTCAGCTTCCCTGGGACTGTTTCCTCCCCTCAGAAGTGCCCTGCTGTTGGACTGTAGCCCACCAAGCGTCTCTGTCCCTGGGATTTCTGAGGCCAGAATACTGGAGGGGGTGCCACTGCCTTCTCTACAAGGTAGCATTTGGATGATATTTTCTCCTGGATTGTGGTTGTGATGAAGTAAGGAGGATCCCTTCCAGGGCTCGAGAGTGGATTCTTGTCTGACATTTGGAAACAAATTGTTTGAGGAGAGGAGTGCCGTCCAAGCGAGAGACTTCATTGGGAAGGGCTGTCGGGGCGGAAGGCAGGAGGGTGAGGGAAACGGAGAGAACTGCTCTGCCACGTGGCTCACCGTCTCAGGGTTTATGGTCATTGGGTTAGTTTCTGGTTTGTCTCTTGCCAGTCATTCTGAATCAGGGTCCTTCCTGGGGGCACACACATCACTCAGCCGAGATGGATTCCAGCGAGGAGGGTCCTGGGAAGTTGGTAGGACCTCTGGGCTGCAGTCTCCCATCTCTTTTTGACCTCTCCAGAATCCTGGTTGGTGGTAGCTTGTTAGTTCCTTTTTCCTTACTAGGACCTCCTGTTGTAAGATGACTCCTGCAAGTGTTTTCTCTTCTCTGTTGCCTGGCAAGGGTGGGTGGTCAGTGGTTCATTTAACAGTTTGTCTTTTACTTCTCTTGAATAAGGTCCTTCTCAGAGTAAATGTATAAAATTGTAAAAGTCAATGTTTTAAATAATTTATATTCCTAATTTGGTAAGTTGGATTTTTTGTTGTGTGTTATAACTCATCACCAGACCAAAGGTCATGTAGATCTTCTGTTGTTCTCTAAAATTGTATAGTTTTTTAAATTGAATTACGGTGTTAGTTGCAAAGTTTGTGTTTCTGTTCATTTCACTTTTTTTTTGACAGTTATTTATTTTTAGTTGATTGATCATTGCTTTACAATATTGGCTTGATTTGTCATACATCCACATGAATTAACCATAGGTGTACGTGTGTCCCCTCACTCTTGAATCTCCCTCCCACATCCCATCCATCCCCACCTCTCTAGCTAGGTTATTGTAGAGCCCCAGTTTGAGTTCCCTGAGTCATACAGCAAATCTCCACTGGTTGTCTATTTACAAATTTTGGTGTACATGCATCCATGCTGCTCTCTCCATTCATCTCACCCTCTCCCTCTTGTTCCCCACCCTTGTCCGTAAGTCTGTTCTCTATGTCTGCATATCCGTTGCTGCTATGTGAACAGATTAATCAGACCCATCCTTCTCGATTCCATGTTTTTCTCTTTCTGACTGACTTGCTTGTTTAATACGCTCTAGGTTCATCCTCTTCATTAGAACTGACTCAAATGTGTTCCTTTTTATGGCTGCATTTGATACAGGCTCTGATTGTTCCTTAGCCATGTTTTGAGGAGGGTCATGGAGCTATTTTGCTCCGTTTCAGTTTGGGTTTCCAGTCTGAGTGCTCACAGCAGAGCTGCTTCTGGGTGAGCCCTCTGAGGTCTGTGAGCGCGGGGCTGCCCGCTCTTCTCTGGTGGCCCGCAGGGGGCGCCAAAACCCCCTCTGACCCACGGGCGCAGGACGCTTTGCCTTCAGACTGGGCTCGGTGACCAGCTGGCGGCAGTTTTGTCTCCTCAGGGCTCTCAGGGCTCGGGCTCCTGGGTAACAGGGCTGCGTCCCAGCTGAGAGGAGCGGGGTTGCCTCAGTGCCCGCCAGCAGGGCGGCGCTGCAAGAGGGAAAAATGACGATGAAGTAAACGTTTCATATGTCCAGCTGAGCACTGACCGGAGGTCCGTCTCAGGACTCAGGGAGGGAAAGAGCTCCATATGCAAAATGGCGGGTTTTCTGTTTAATTTCTGTTAGATGATCTAGAGGATGACCTTCACTGATGTCCTTCCGAGTAGGTGGCCAGTTTTCCTGTCAGTGTTTCTTAAGAAGACTGTCCTTTCCTCTTCACTTGTTCCTGGTTTGATTTTCATGAACTGACCAGGTACATGTGGGTTCATTCCTGGGCTCTCTATTCTTTCCTGGATTCCATGTGTCTGTGTTCCTGCCAGTTCCTCACTGTGGTAGTTACTACAGGACCGTGATGTAGTTTGAAGTCAGAGAGGAAGATACCTCCAGTTGTGTTCTTCTTTATCAGAGTCTTCTTGGCCGTTTAAAGTCCTGTTCAATATTAGCAGCCTAATATTAGGAATATTTCTATTTCTGTGAAAAAGGCCATTGAATATTATTTTGTGATTGCAGTCAGTGTATTTCTTGATGGCTTTGGTTGGAATGGACATTTTAATTCCTCATTGTTCCAGTGCATGAGCGTGGAATAGTTTTCTGTTTATTTGTGTTTTCTTTGGTTTCTTTATTAGTGCTTTCTAGCTTTCTGACTACTGGTCTTTTATGTCCTTGATTAAGTTTGTTGCTAGATGTTTTATTCTTTTGGATGCAATAATAAGTGGGATTTTCTTAATTTTTGTTTCTGATTGTTATTAGTGTATAGAAACACAAATGATTTTTGTATATTGACTGGGATTGTATGTTGTAGTATTTTATATGATTGTAAATTGATTGGAAATTATTCAACTTTACTGAATGTAGTCTAACAACTGTTTGTGAAGTTATGGGGAAACTTTTCTTTGTAAAATCTGTGTCTCCTGCAACAGGTCATCCAGAGGACCCAAGGCATGGTGGTTACTAATAGACTTCCCACAGTACTTCTTCATTCCATGTGGACTCCTTCAAGGGCAGTGAGCATCAATCACAGCTTCCCTTGAACTTCGTCTGGGTAAGTCTTGACCTCTATAGGAAAGTTTCATGCCTGTCTAATCTGATTTTCTTTTACGGTATTGACTTGTTTGTTTTAAGACATAATTTACTTTCTAGGAATTTAAAATGTACAGAAAACACCTAGCAATGGGACAAAGTGCTTGCATTTGCCACATCATCTGAAATACTCTATGTGTTTTATCCAAAATGGGTGCATGCTCCAGCAAAACCTGCACATAATCTCCAAAATCAGGAAATCATATGGTTTGTACAGTATAATGTAATCCACAGCCCCACTTACATTTCAGCAATTGTTCAATTGTATGAATATATCTTTTCTTCCCATCCATTTTTTTTTTCTTTTTAAGAGTATTACTGAGATTTTCAGTGATTTGGGCAAACTTGATGGATTTAAAGCAGACATGGTGAATATGGGATCTGTGTGGCCTTTTCTATATGGATATTTTTCACTGAAAATGGTTTTAATGTTTATTCATATTTATTCATGATACTTGGGGTTCCACTGGAATCAGTGCAGGGGCATAAGCCTTATCTCAAGTGGATGGGGAAATCGGTGTCTTTGGCATTGTGGCACGACCCACGAGGGTTCCTGTTGAGTTTCAATGTGAGACTGGCCTCCTCTTGAGGTGCGACGGGAACTTCGGGATTCCTTTCTAGACAAAGCAGAGGAATCGACCCTCATCTCGAGATGAGGAGGGGCAAAGGGGCTCAGATTGAGGTGTGCCAGGAAAATCGGTGTTCCTTTTGAGTGGGGATGGGTATGTCGGGGAACTTCTTGAGTTTCATAAAGGGTGTCGAGTACCGTTTCGAGTTTCAAGAGGGAATGTGGGACTTCTCTTGAGATGCTGCAGTGGGAAAGGGCCTCATCTCGCGTTTAGGGGAGAATCCCTTGGTTTCCCTCAAGGCTTGGCGGGAAGTTTGGGGTTCCTATCAAGTTGTGACGTGGACCTCAGGGTCCCGCTCGTATTACCTCAGGGAAGTCAGGTCTCATTTCGAGTTGTGATGGGCACCATGGGATTCCATGCAAGTCACTGCAGGGGAAATAGGTCTCATCTAGACTTGTGTCCAGAAACTCCGTGTTCCTCTCCAGTGGCGACAGGGATCTCTGGGTTGCATTCAAGGTTCACCTGGGGAGTCAAGCCTTGTCTTGAGTTGAAGCTAAGCACTCTGCTCTCCTCTCCAGTTGCGACCAGTACTCCTGGAGCCCTTTGAGTGGCCTAAAGGGAGTCAAGCCTCCTATGGAGCTTTGAGAGGGAACTCGGGATTGCTCTTTAGGTCCTGCAGGAAAAGAAGGGCCTCATCTGGTGAGGACTGGGGAATCTCGTGGTTTTTCTTGAGTTGCGGCGAGAAGTTTGGGGTTTCTATCGAGTTATGATGGGGAAATCAGGGAGCCTCTCGTGTTGCCCCAGGGAAGTCCAGTCTGCCTTCGAGTTGCGAGGGGAAGCACGGGATTCTTCTCGAGTCACGGCAGGGGAATAGGGCCTCAATTTGCATTGAAGGGGGAATCTTGAGGTCTTTCCCGATTTGTGGGAGGAAACTTTGGGATCCCTCGAGTTGCGACGGTGACCTCAGGGAGCTTCTCATGGTGCCTATGGGAAGTCAGGAATCCTTTCACGTTATGAGGGGCCTCTCGGGATTCCTCTGGGGTGAGTGCAATAGAAGAGGGCCTCATCTCGAGTTGAGGTGGAAACCTCAGGGTTCCTCTCCTGTTTTGACATGAATCTCGGGGTGTGTCTGCAGTTTCAAACAGGGAGTCAGGTCTCGACTTGTGTTGAGGCATAGAACTCTGCTTTCCTCTCGAGCTGTAAAAGAGGTTTCAGGCCTCCAGTCGAGTTGAACTGGGGACCTGGGGCTTTTCTCAAATTTGCAACCAGGGTATCAGTCCTCCTTTCATGTTGTGAGTTGATGCTCAGGGTTCCATTCGAATCGGTGCAAGGGAATCAGGCCTTATCTCGAGTGGATGGGGAAATCCATGTCTTTTGAATTGTGGCAAGACTGCCATGTTCCTCTCTAGTTTCAAGTTGAGACCAGCCTCCTCTTGAGGGGCGACAGGGACGTTGGCATTCCTTTCCAGACGAAGCAGGGGAATCGACCCTCATCTCGAGATGAGGAGGGGCAAAGGGGCTCAGATTGAGTTGGGCCCAGATAATCAGTGTTCCTCTTGAGTGGGGTATGTCGGGGAACTTCTTGAGTTGCATAAAGGGTGTTGAGTACCGTTTCGAGGCTCAAGAGGGAACATGGGATTTCTCTCGAGATGCTGCAGTGGGAAAGGGCCTCATCTTGTGTTGAGGGGAGAATCCCATAGTTTTCCTCGAGGCTTAGCAGGAAGTTTGGGGCTCCTATCAAGTTGCGACGTGGACCTCAGGGTCCTGCTCATATTACCTCAGGGAAGTCAGTTCTGATTTCGAGTTGTGATGGGCACCATGGGATTCCTCGCAAGTCACTGCATGGGAAATAGGCCTCATCTAGACTTGTGTCCAGAAACTCCGTGTTCCTTTCCAGTGGCGACAGTGATCTCAGGGTTGCATTCAAGGTTCACCTGGGGAGTCAGGCCTCATCTCGAGTTGAAGCAAAGCACTCTGCTCTCCTCTCCAGTTGCGACCGGTATCTCCTGGAGCCCTTTGAGTGGCCTAAAGGGAGTCAAGCCTCCTATGGAGCTTTGAGAGGGAACTAAGGATTGCTCTTTAGGCCCTGAAGGAAAAGAAGGTCCTCATCTGGCGATGACGGGGGAATCTCGTTGTTTCTCTCGAGTTGTGGCAGGAGGCTTGAGATTCCTTTCCAGGTACCATGGGGAACTCAGGCATCCTCTCGTGTTTTCTCAGGGAGTCAAGTTGCCATTCGAGTTGCGAGGGTGAGCGCGGGAGTGATCTGGAGTCAAGGCAGGGTATCAGGCTTCAATTCACATGGAAGGGGGAATCTTAAGGGTTTCTTGAGTTGCGGCAGGAAGTGTGGGTTCCCTCGAAGTCCAACGGGGACCTGAGAGAGCCTCTCATGTTGTCTCTGGGAAGTCAGGAATCCTTTCATGTCGTAAGGGGCCTCTGGGGATTCCTCTCCAGTTGGTGCAGGTGACTAGGGCCTCATCTCAAGTTGAGGTGTGATACTAAGGGTTCCTCCTCAGCTCTTACAGGGATCTCGGGGTCCTATGGAGATTCCACTGGGGAAGCAGACGTCGTCTCATGTTGGGGCGTGGAACTCCGCTTCCCGCTTGAGGAGGAAAAGGGGTATCAGGCCTCCTGTCTTGTTGAAGTAGGGATCAGGGGCTATTTCTAGAGGCACCACGGATCTCTCAGTCCTCCCTTCGTGTCATGAGGTGATACTTGGGGTGACATTCGCGTCGTAGAAGGGGAATGAGGCCATATCTTGAGTGGACGGGGACATCGGGGTCTTTTCGAACGGTGGCACGACCCCTGGAGTTCCTCTCCAGTTTCAAGGTGAGACCAGCCTCCTCCTGAAGTGCGACGGCAATATCGGGATTCCTTTGCAAATTAAGCAGGGGAATGGACCCTTATCCGGAAATGAGGAGGGGAAACCGGGACTCTTCTTGAGTTGTGGCGGGAAACTTGGTGTTCCTCTCGAGTGGAGTCGGGCATGTTGGGGAACTTCTTGAGTTGCCAAAAGGTTGTCAAGTACCCTTTCGAGGCTCAAAAGGGAAGGTTGAATTTCCCTCTAGATGCTGCAGTGGAAAGGGGCCTCATCTCGCGTTGAGTGGAGAATCTCCTGGGGTTTCTTGAGTCGTGGCAGAAAACTTTGGATTGCTCTCGAGTTGCGACGGGGACCTCAAACCCGCTCGTTTTGCCTCAGGAAAGTCAACTCACCATTCGAGTTGCGAGGGGCCTCTTGGGATTCCTCTGCAGTCGGTGCAGGGGCATATGGCCTCATCTCGAGTTGAGGCTGGAACCTCAGGGTTCCTCTCCAGTTCTGACATGGATCTCGGGGTTCCAATGGAGTTTCAACAGGGGATCAGGCCTCGTCTCGTGTGGAGACTTGGAACTCTGCTTCCCTCTCGAGATTTCAAAGAGGTGTCAGGCTTCCTGTCTAGTGGACCTAGGCATCTGGGGCTTTTTCTCGAGGTGCCATGGGACTGTCACACCTCCCTTCGTGTTTTGAGTCAGTCCTCGGGGTTCAAGTCGAGTCAGTGCAGGGGAATCAGGCTTATCTGGAGTGGCTGGGGAAATCGGGGTCTTTTCCAATTGAGGTATGTCTCCTGGGATGCACTCGAGTTTCAAGGTTAGACCAGCCTCCTCTTGAGGGGCAACGGCAACATCGGGAGTCCTTTCCCTTTTTCCTTGTGGCAGGATCCACGGGGTTCCACTCGAGACTCAGTTGGTGACACAGACCTCCTCTTGTGGTGCGAGGGGAAGCTGGGATTCCTCTTGAGTTGAAGCAGGGGATGGGCCCTCATCTCCAGATGAGGTGGGTCACACGGGGCTCTTCTCGAGTTGTGGCAGGAAGCTCGGCTTTCATCTCGAGTTGTGACGAGGATCTCTGGGCCCCCTTGAGTTGCATGAAGGGAGTCAAGCCTCCTCTCGAGTTTTGAGAGGGAACTCGGGATTGCTCTCAAGGTGCTGCAGGAGAAAAGGGCCTCATCTCGTGTTAACTGGGGAATCTCGTGGTTTGTCTTGAGTTGCGGCGGGAGGCTTGGGATTCCTCTCCAGGTACCACGGGGAACTCAGGCAGCCTCTAGTGTTGCCTCTGGGAAGTCAAGTCTCCATTCGAGTTGCGAGGGCGAGCATGGGGGTGCTCTGGAGTCACGGCAGGGGAATCAGGCCTCAATTTGCATGGAAGTGGGAATCTAAAGGTGTTTCTGAGTTTCGGCAGGAAGTGTGGGTTCCCTCGAGTTTCCACGGGGACCTGAGAGAGCCTCTCATGTTGTCTCTGGGAAGTCAGGAATCCTTTCAAGTTGTGAGGGGCCTCTCGGGATTCCTTTCGAGTTGGTGCAGGCAACTAGGGCCTCATCTCGAGATGAGGCGGGAAACTCAGGGTTCCTCTCCAGTTCTGACAAGGATCTCAGGGTCCCTATGGAGATTCCACTGAGGAGTCATATGTCATCTCGTGTTGGTGCATGGAACTCTGCTTCCTGCTCGAAGTGGAAAAGGGGTGTGAGGCCTCCTGTCAAGTTGAGGTAGGGATCATGGGCTAATTCTAGAAGTGCCACGGGGCTCTCAGTCCTCCCTTCATGTCGTGAGTTGATACTCAGGGTGACATTCACATCTTTTCAGGTGAATGAGGCCATATCTCGAGTGGACGAGGACATCGGGGTCTTTTCAATCAGTGGCATGACCCCTGGAGTTCCTCTCGAGTTTCAAGGTGAGACTGGCATCCTCCTAAGGTGCGACGGCAACGTCAGGATTCCTTTGCAGATGAAGAAGGGAAATGGACCCTCATCTCGAGATGAGGAGGGGAAACCGGGGCTCTTCTTGAGTTGTGGCAGGAAGCTCGGTGTTTCTCTCCAGTGGAGACGGGTTTGTCGGGGAACTTCTTGAGTTGACTAAAGGGTGCCAAGTACCCTTTCGAGGCTCACGAGGGAAGGTGGGATTTCTCTTAAGATGGTGCAGTGGAAAGGGGCCTCATCTCAGGTTGAGCGGAGAATCTCCTGGGGTTTCTCCAGTCGTGACAGAAAATTTGGGGTTCCTCTCGAGTTGCGACCAGGACCTCAAACCCACTCATGTTGCCTCAGCAAAGTCAAGTCTCCATATGAGTTGCGAGGGGCCTCTCAGGATTCCTCTCTAGTCTGTGCAGGGGCATACGGCCTCATCTCGAGTTGATGCTGGAACCTTAGGGTTCCTCTCCAGTTCTGACATGAATCTCCGGGTTCCTAAGGAGTCTCAACAGGGGAGTCAGGCCTTGTCTCATGTGGAGACATGGAACTCTGCTTCCCTCTCGAGGTTTGAAAGGTGTCAGGCTTCCTGTCGAGTGGACCTAGGGGTCTAGGGCTTTTTCTCAAGGTGCCATGGGGCTGTCACACCTCTCTTCGTGTTTTGAGTTGATCCTCGGGGTTCCAGTCGAGTCAGTGCAGGGGAATCAGGCTTACCTGGAGTGGCTGGGGAAATCGGGGTCTTTTTGAATTGAGGCACGACTCCCGGGGATGTGCTCGAGTTTCAAGATGAGACTGGCCTCCTCTTGCGAGGCAATGGCAACGTTGGGATTCCTTTTCCGATGAAGCAGGGGCATCGACCCGCATCTCGAGTTGAGGAGGCAGGAAATGGGGCTCTTCTTGAGTTGTGACGTGAAACTCGGTGTTCCTCTCAAGTGGGGACTAGTATCTCGGGGACCTTCCTGAGTTGCATCAAGGGTTTTCAAGTACCATTTCACGTTTCAAGAGGGAACGTGGGGTTTCTCTTGAGACACTGCTCTTGAAAAGGGCCTTATCTTGCATTGAGAGGAGAATCTCGTGGTTTTCCTCGAGATGCTGCGCGAAGCTTGGGTTTCTCTCGAGTTGCAACGGGAACCTCAGGGACCCGCTCGTGTTGCCTCAGCGAAGTCAGGTCTCTTTTTGAGTTGCGAGTGGCATGTCAGGATTCCTCTCGAGTTGCTGCCCGCGAATAGGGCCGTGTGTAGAGTTCAGTAGGGAAACTCAGTGTTTTTCTCCCACGGCGACAGGGATCTAGGGCTTCCTATCAAAGTTCAACTAGGGAGTCAGGCCTCGTC
The DNA here is from genome assembly GCF_019923935.1 of Bubalus bubalis. Taxonomy (NCBI): domain Eukaryota; kingdom Metazoa; phylum Chordata; class Mammalia; order Artiodactyla; family Bovidae; genus Bubalus; species Bubalus bubalis. The sequence continues at coordinate 119,892,647 of NC_059160.1, read as the reverse complement.
TGGTTTTGAGGCATGGAACTCTGCATTCCTCTCGAGTTGTCAAAGGGGTGTCAGGCCTCCGGTCAAGTTCAGGCGGGGAATTTGGGCTTTTTCAAGAGGATAGGCAGGGCCGACAGGCCTCCCATTCTGTCGTGAGAGGATACTCAGTGTTCCATTGGAGCCGATGCAGGGGAATTAAAACTTATCTGGAACTGAGTGGGAGCTCGGCGTCCTTTTTCCTTGCAACAGGATCCACCAGATACACTCGAGATTCAATTGGTGACACAGGCCTCCTCTTGTGGTGCGAAGGGAAGTTGGGATTCCTCTTGAGTTGAAGCAGGAAATGGGCCCTCATCTCCAGATGAGGTGGGACACATGGGGCTCTTCTCGAGTTGTGGTGGAAAATTGGCTTTCATTTCGAGTTGTGACAGGGATCTCTGGGCCCCCTTGAGTTCCATGAAGGGAGTCAAGCCTCCTCTCGAGTTTTGAGAGGAAACTCAGGATTGCTTTCGAGGCGCTGCAGGAAAAAAAAGGCCTCATCTCCCGTTGACGGGGAAATCTCGTGCTTTGTCTCGAGTTACGGTGGGAGACTTGGGTAACCTCTCCAGGTACCACTGGGAACTAAGGCAGCCTCTCGTGTTGACTCAGGGAAGTCAAGTCTCCATTCAAGTTGCAAGGGCAAGCTCGGGAGTGATCTGGAGTCACAGCAGGGAAATCAGGCCTCAATTCGCATGGAAGGGGGAATCTCAAGGTGTTTCTCGAATTGTGTCAGGAAGTGTGGGTTTCCTCAAGTTGCCATGGGGACCTGAGGGAGCCTCTCATGTTGTCTCTGGGAAGTCAGGAATCCTATCGAGTTGTGATTGGCCTCTGGAGATTCCTCTCACGTTGGTGCAGGCGACTAGGGCCTCATCTCGAGTTGAGACGGGAAACTCAGGGTTCCTCTCCAGCTCTGACAGGGAATTCCGGGTCCCTATGGGGATTCCACTGGGGAGGCAGACGTCCTCTAGTGCTGGGGCATGGAACTTCGCTTCCCGCTCGAGGTGGAAAAGGGGTGTCAGGCCTCCTGTCATGTTGAGGTAGGGATCAGGGGCTGTTTCTAGAGGCGCCACAGGGCCCTCAGTCCTCCCTTAGTGTCGTGAGTTGATCTTCGGGGTGACATTCGCATCGTTGTAGGGGAATGAGGCCTTATCGCGAGTGGACGGGGACATCGGGGTCTTTTCGTACGGTGGCACGACCCCTGGAGTTCCTCTCGAGTTTCAATGTCAGTCCGGCCTCCTCCTGAGGTGCGACGGGAACCTCAGGATTCCTTTGCAGATGAAGCAGGGGAATGGACCCTCATCTCGAGATGAGGATATGAACCCGGGGCTCTTCTTGAATTGTGGTGAGAAGCTCGGTGTTCCTCTCGAGTGGAGACGGATATGTCGGGGAACTTCTTGTGTTGCCTAAAGGGTGTCAAGTACATTTTCGAGGCTCAAGAGGGAAGGTGGGATTTCTCTCGAGATGATGCAGTGGAAAGGGGCAAAATCTCGCGTTGACTGTAGAATCCTCTGGGGTTTCTCCAGTCGCAGCTGGAAATTTGGGGTTCCTCTCGAGTTGCAATGGGGACCTCAAACCCTCTCATGTTGCCTCAGCAAAGTCAAGTCTTCATTCGATTAGCGAGGGGCCTCTCGGTATTCCTCTCTAGTTGGTGCAGAGGCATACGGCCTCATCTCGAGTTGATGCTGGAACCTTAGGGTTCCTCTCCAGTTCTGACATGGATCTCGGGGTTCTTATAGAGTCTCAACAGGGTAGTCAGGCCTTGTCTCGTGTGGAGACATGGAACTCTGCTTCCCTCTCGAGGTTTCTAAGAGATGTCAGGCTACCTGTCGAGTGGACCTAGGGGTCTGGGGCTTTTTCTCTAGGTGCCATGGGGTGTCACACCTCCCTTCGTGTTTTGAGTCAATCCTTGGGGTTCCAGTCGAGTCAGTGCAGGGGAATCAGGCTTACCTGGCGTGGCTGGGGAAATCGGGGTCTTTTCAAATTGAGGCATGACTCCCGGGGATGTGCCCGAGTTTCAAGGTGAGACTGGCCTCCTCTTGAGGGGCAACGGCAACATCGGGATTCCTTTCTGGACGAAGCAGGGGAATCAACCCTCATCTCGAGTTAAGGAAGGGGAAAACGGGGCTCTTCTTGAGTTGTGGTGTGAAACTCGGTGTTCCTCTCGAGTGGGGATGGGTATCTTGGGGACCTTCCTGAGTTGTATCAAGGGTGTCAAGTTCCCTTTCGTGTTTCAAGAGGGAACATGGGATTTTTCTCGAGACACTGCTCTGGAAAAGGGCCTCATCTCGCGTTGAGGGGATAATCTCGTTGTTTTTCTCGAGTAGCGGCCAAAAACTTGGGTTCCTCTCGAGTTGCGATGGGGACCTCAGGGACCTGCTTGTGTTGCCTCAGTGAAGTCAGGTCTCTTTTCGAGTTGCAAGGGGCACGTCAGGATTCCTCTCGAGTCACTGCCCGTGAATAGGGCCGTGTCTAGAGTTCAGTTGGGAAACTCAGTGTTCCTCTCCTGTGGCGACAGGGATCTCGGGCTTCTTATCAAGATGCAACTAGGGAGTCAGGCTTCGTCTGGTGTCAAGGCATGGAAATCTGCATTCCTCTCGAGTTGTCCAAGGCGTGTCAGGCCTCTGGTCGAGTTCAGGCGGGGAATTTGGGCTTTTTCAAGAGGATAGGCAGGGCCGAAAGGCCTCCCATCCTGTCATGAGAGGATACTCGTTGTTTCATTGGAGCCAGTGCAGGGGAATCAGGACTTATCTGGAGTTGAGTGGGAACTCGGCATCATTTTTCCTTGTGGCAGGATCCACGGGGTTCCACTCTAGATTCAATTGGTGACACAGGCCTCCTCTTGTGGTTCGAGGGGAAGTTGAGATTCCTCTTGAGTTGAAGCAGGGAATGGGCCCTCATCTCCAGATCAGGTGGGACACACGGGGGTCTTCTCGAGTTGTGGCTGGAAACTCGGTTTTCATCTCAAGTTTTGATGGGAATCTCTGGGCCCCCTTGAGTTGCATGAAGGGAGTCAAGCCTCCTCTCGAGTTTTGAGAGGGAACTCGGGATTGCTCTCAAGGTGCTGCAGGAGAAAAGGGCCTCATCTCGCATTGATGGGGGAATCTCGTGGTTTGTCTCGAGTTGCGGTGGGAGGCTTAGGATTCCTCTCCAGGTACCACGGGGAACTCAGGCAGCCTCTCGTGTTGCCTCAGGGAAGTCAAGTCTCCTTTCAAGTTGCGAGGGTGAGCACGGGTGTGCTCTGGAGTCACGGCAGGGGAATCAGGCCTCAATTCACATGGAAGAGGGACTCCCAAGCTGTTTCTCGAGTTGCAGCAGGAAGTGTGGGTTCCCTCAAGTTTCCACGGGGACCTGAGAGAGCCTCTCATGTTGTCTCTGGGAAGTCAGGAATCCTTTTGAGTTGTGAGGGGCCTCTCGGGATTCCTCTGGAGTTGGTGCAGGCGACTACACTTCATCTCGAGTTGAGGCGGTAAACTCAGGGTTCCTCTCCAGCTCTGACAGGGATCTCGAGGTCCCTATGGAGATTCCACTGGGGAGTCAGATGTCTTTTCTTGTTGGGACATGGAACTCCTCTTCCTGCTCGAGTTGGAAAAGGGGTGTCAGGCCACCTGTCGAGTTGAGGTATGGATCAGGGTCTATTTCTAAAGGTGCCACGGGGCTCTCAGTCCTCCCTTAGTGTCGTGAGTTGATCCTCGGTGTGAAATTCACATCGTTGCAGGGGAATGAGGCCTTATCTTGAGTGGATGGAGACATCAGGGTCTTTTCAAATGGTGGCACGACCCCTGGAGTTCCTCTGGAGTTTCAAGGTGAGACTGGCCTCCTCCTGAGGTGTGACCGGAACGTCGGGATTCCTTTGCAGACGAAGCAAGGGAATGGACCCTCATCTCGTGATGAGGAGGGGAAACTGGGGCTCTTCTTGAGTTGTGGCGGGAAGTTCAGTGTTCTTCTCGAGTGGAGACGTATTTGTCGGGGGAACTTCTTGCGTTGCCTAAAGTGTGTCAAGTACCCTTTGGAGGCTCAAGAGGGAAGGTGGGATTTCTCTTGAGATGCTGCAGCGGAAAGGGGCCTCATCTCGCGTTGAGGGGAGAATCTCCTGGGGTTTCTCGATTCCTTGCAGAAAACTTGTGGTTCCTCTCGAGTTGCGAAGGTGACCTCAAACCCCTCGTGTTGCCTTAGGAAAGTCAAGTCTCCATTCGAGTTGCGAGGGGCCTCTCTGGATTCCTCTCCAGTCGGTGCAGGAGCATAGTGCCTCATCTCGAGTTGAGGCAAGAACCTCAGGTTTCCTCTCCAATTATGACGTTGATCTCGGGGTTTCAGTGGAGTTTGAACTGGGGAGGCAGGCCTCGTCTTGTGTTGAGGCATGGAATTCGGCTTGCCTCTTGAGTTAGGAATGGGGTGTCAAGCCTCTTGTCGAGTTGATTTTGTAACCTGTGGCTTTTTATGGAGGATGCAACTGGGGTGTCAGTGCCCCTTGGTGTTGCGACTCAGTACTCAGGGTTCCATTCTAATCAGGCCTTATCTCGAGTGGATGGGGAAATCGGTGTCTTTGGGATTGTGGCATGACCCACGAGGTTTCCTTTCAAGTGTCAATGTGAGACCAGCCTCCTCTTGAGGTGCGACGGGAAGGTCAGCATTCCTTTCCAGACAAAGCAGGGGAATTGAACCTCATTTTGAGATGAGGAGGGGCAAAGGGGCTCAGATTGAGGTGTGTCAGGAAACTTGGTGTTCCTCTCAAGTGGGGATGGGTATGTCGGGGAACTTCTTGAGTTTCATAAAGGGTGTCGAGTACCGTTTCAAGTTTCAAGAGGGAATGTGGGAGTTCTCTTGCGACCCTGCAATGGGAAAGGGCCTCATCTCGCATTGAGGGGAGAATCCCTTGGTTTTTCTAGAGGCTCGGTGTGAAGTTTGGTGTTCCTCTCGAGTTGCGACTTTGACCTCAGCATCCCGCTCGTATTGCCTCAGGGAAGTCAGGTCTCATTTCGAGTTGAGACAGGAACCTTGGGATTCCTCACAAGTCACTGCAGGGTAAATATTCCTTAGATAGACTTGTGTCCAGAAACTCCGTGTACCTCTCCAGTGGGGACAGGGATCTTTGGGTTGTGTTCAAGGTTCCCCTGGGGAGTCAGGCCTTGTCTCGAGTTGAAGCAAAGAACTTTACTCTCGAGTTGCAACGGGTATCTCCCGGACTCCTTTAAGTGGCCTTAAGGGAGTCAAGACTCCTGTGGAGTTTTCAGAGGGAACTCGGGATTCCTCTCTAGGTGCTCCAAGAAAGAACGGCTTCATCTAGCGATGATGGAGGAATCTCATGGTTTTTCTTGAGTTGCGGTGGGAAGTTTGGGGTTTCTCTAGAGATACGACCAGGAACAACTGAGCCTCCCGTGTTGCCCCAGGGAAGTCCAGTCTCCATTAGATTTGAGATGGGAAGCGCGGGATTTCTCTCGAGTCATGGCAGGGGAATCGGGCCTCTATTCACGTTGAAGGGAGAATCTCGAGGTCTTTCTTGAGTTGCGGCAGGGAACTTTGGGGTCCCTTGAGTAGCCACGGTGACCTCAGGGAACTTCTCATGGTGCCTATGGGAAGTCAGGAATCCTTTCGTGTTGGGAGGGGCCTCTCAGGATTCCTTTGGTGTCAGTACAATGGAAGAGGGCCTCATCTCCTGTTCAGGCGGGAACCTCAGGGTTCCTCTCCTGTTCTGATGTGGATCTCGGGGTGTGTCTGCAGTTTCAAATGGGAAGTCAGGTCTCAACTGTGTTGAGGCATGAAACTCTGCTTTTCTTTCCAGCTGTAAAAGAGGTTTCAGGCCTCCAGTGGAGTTGAATTGGGACCTGGGGCTTTTCTCGAATTTCGAATCGGGGTATAAGTCCTCCCTTTGTGTTGTAAGTTGATTCTTGGGGTCCCATTCGAATCGGTGCAAGGGAATCAGGCCTTATCTCGAGTGGATGGGGAACTCCGTGTCTCTCAAATTGGGGCAAGACCCACGGGTTCCTCTCCAGTTTCAACTTGAGACTGGCCTCCTCTTGAGGTGCGACGGGAACGTTGGCATTCCCTTCCAGACGAAGCAGGTGAATTGACCCTCATTTGAAGTTGAGGAGGGTATAAAGTGGCTCTTCTTGGGTTGTGGCCTGAAACTCAGGGTTCTTCTGGAGTGGGGACGGGTATCTCGGGAAGCTTCTGGGATTTCATAAAGGTTGTCAACTTCCCTTTCTACTTCCAAGAGGGAACTTGGGATTTCTTGGGAAACACTGCAGCGAAAAAGGGCTTCATCTCGCGTGGAGGAGAGAATTCTATGGTTTTTGTGGAGAGGTAGAGGGAAGCTTAGGGTCGCTTTCAAGTTGCATGGGGACCTGGGGGACCCGCTCGTGTTTCCTCAGGGAAGTCAGATCTGCCTTTGAGTTGTGAGGGGCACCTCGGGATTCCTCTTGCGTTGCTGAAGGGATGAAGAGGGCCTCATCTCGAGTTGAGGCATGAACCTCAGGGTTCCTCTCCATTTCTGACATCGATCTCTGTTTCTGTGGAGTTTGAACAGGGGAGGCAGGCCTCATCTTGTCTTGAGGCATGGAGCTCGACTTCCCTCTCGAGTTGTGAATGGGGTTTCAGGCCTCTTGTCAAGTTGCATTTGGAACCTGTGGCTTTTTCTGGAGGATGCAACTGGGGTGTTAGTGCCCCTTGGTGTTGTGACTCAGTACTTGGGGTTCCTTTCGAATCAGGCCTTGTCTCGAGTGAATGGGGAAATCAGTGTCTTTGGGATTGTGGCATGACCCACGGGGTTTCCTGTCGAGTTTCAGTGTGAGACCAGCCTCCTCTTAATTTGTGACCGGAATGTCAGGATTCCTTTCCAGACAAAGCAGGAGAATCGACCCTCATCCTGAGATGAGGAGGGGCAAAAGAGCTCAGAATGAAGTGTGCCTGGGAACTCGGTATTCCTCTCAAGTGGGGATGCATATGTCGGGGAACTTCTTGAATTGCATAAAGGTGTCGAGTACTGATTCGAATTTCAAGAGGGTACGTGGGATATCTTTTGAGATGCTGCAGTGGGAAAGGGCCTCCTCTCGCTTTGAGGGGAGAATCCAGTGGTTTTCCTCGAGGTTTCTCAGGAAGTTTGGGGTTCCTCTTGTGTTGCGACATGGATGTCAGGGTCCGCTCGTATTGCCTCAGGGAAGTCAGGTCACATTTTGAGTTGTGACAAGCACTTCTGGATTCCTCTCAAGTCACTGCAGGGGAAATATACCTCAGATAGACTTGTGTCCACAAACTCCGTGTTCCTCTCCAGTGGCGACAGGGATTTCTGGGTTGCATTCAAAGTTCACCTGGGGAGTCAGGCCTCGTCTTGAGTTGAAGGAACGAACTCTGCTCTCCTCTCGAGTTGCAATGGGCATCTCCTGGAGCCCTTGAGTGGCCTAAATGGAGTCAAGCCTCCTGTGGAGTTTTGAGAGGGAACTCGGGATTGCTCTCTAGGCCCTGCAGGAAAAGAAGGGCCTCATCTCGCGATGACGGAGGAATCTCGTGGTTTTTCTCGAGTTGCGGCGGGAAGTTTGGGGTTTCTCACGAGTTATGACGGGGAACTCAGGGACCCTCCTGTGTTGCCCAAGAGAAGTCCAGTCTCCATTCGAGTTGTGTTGAGGAACGGGGGATTGCTCTCGAGTCACGGCAGGGGAATCGGGCCTCAATTCTCAGAAAAGCAGGAATCTCAAGGTCTTTCTCATGTTGCGGCAGGAAACTTAGGGGTCCCTCGAGTTGCGACGGTGACTTCAGGGAACTTCTCATGGTGCCTATGGGAAGTCAGGAATCCTTTCGAGTTGTGAGGGGACTCTTAGGATTCCTCTGGGGTCAGTGCAATTGAAGAGGGCCTCATCTCGAGTTGAGGTGGGACCCTCAGGGTTCCTCTCCTTTTCTGACGTGGATCTCGGTGTGTGTCTGCAGTTTCAAACAGGGAGTCAGGTCTCGAGTTATGTTGAAGCATGGAACTCTGCTTTCCTCTCGAGCTGTAAAAGAGGTTTCAGGCCTCCAGTCGAATTGAACTGGGGACCTGGGGCTTTTCTCAAATTTGCAACCAGGGTATCAGTCCTACCTTCGTGTTGTGAGTTGATTCTCGGGGTTCCATTCGAATCAGTACAAGGGAATCAGCCTCATCTGGAGTGGATGGGCAAATCCATGTCTCTCGATTTGTGGCAAACCCACAGGTCCTCTCCAGTTTCACGTAGAGACCGACCTCCTTTTGAGGGGCTACGGGGACTTAGGCATTCCTTTCCAGATTAAGCATGGGAATTGACCCACATCTCGAGTTGAGGAGGGGAAAACGGGGCTCTTTCTGGGTTTTGGCGGGAAACTCAGCATTCCTCTGGAGTGGAGATGGCTATCTCGGGAAGCTTCTGGGGTTTCATAAAGGGTGTCAAGTTTCCTTTCGAGTTCCAAAAGGGAACATGGGATTTCTTGGGAAACGCTGCATTGTAAAAGGGCCTCATATTGTGTTGAGGGGAAAATTTCGTGGTTTTTGTGGAGTTGTGGCGGGAAGCTTAGGGTTCCTCTCGAGTTGCATGGGGATCTGGGGGACCCGCTCGTGTTTCCTCAGGGAAGTCAGATCTGCTTTCGAACCCGAGGGGCACTTCGGGATTCCTATCCCGTCGCTGCAGGGATGAATAGGGCCTCATCTTGAGTTGAGGCAGGAACCTTAGGGTTCCTCTCCATTTCTGACATCGATTTCAGGTTTCTGTGGAGTTTGAACAGGGGAGGTAGGCCTCATCTTTTGTTGAGATGTCGTTCTTTCTTTCACCTTCTAGCTGAATTTTTCCTCTGAGGCGGGGAAGCTCGTCAAGCCTACTAATTTTGCCTGGGCTTCTAAGATCTGACTGGGGAGGCCTTAGTGTCTCCTCTCCTTTGGGAGAACGGGAGGACGCCTGCAGCCTTCGTAGGTGACGTAAATTCCCTGCTTTGGAAGTTTATTCAGCCTCTTTTCTCCACTGAATTTCCTCACTGAGCTATCCTCATTCTATTACTCTTTACATCTCTAGTTAATATCTAATTGAAGCTACTGTATCCTGACCCTCGCCGACGCCGTCCCTGCTTCGAATACCCTGGATCAGCCGGGGCTGGACCCCGGCATTGAGACATGGAATTCGGCTTGCCTCTAGAGTTGCGAATGGGATGTCAAGCCTCTTGTCGAGTTGGATTTGTAACCTGCGTCTTTTTATGGAGGATTCAACCAGGGTGTCAGTGCCCCTTGGTGTTGCGACTCAGTACTCGGGGTTCCATTAGTATCCGGCCTTATCTCGAGTGGATGGGGAAATCGGTGTCTTTGGGATTGTGGCACGACCCACGAGGTTTCCTGTCGAGTTTCAATGTGAGACCAGTCTCCTCTTGAGGTGCGACAGGAACGTCGGGATTCCTTTCCAGACAGAACAGGGGAATACCCCCTCATCTCGAGATGAGGAGGGGCAAAGGGGCTCAGATTGAGGTGTGTCGGGAAACTCGGTGTAACTCTCAAGTGGAGACAGGATTGTCGGGGAACTTCTGAGTTTCATAAAGGGTGTAGAGTACCGTATAGATTTTCAAGAGGGAACGTGTGATTTCTCGCAAGACACTGCAGTGGGAAAGAGCCTCATCTCACGTTGAGGGGAGAATCCTGTGGTTTTCGTCGAGGCTTGGTGGGAAGTTTGGGGTCCCTCTCGAGTTGTGACGTGGGCCTCAAGATTCTGCTCATATTACTTCATGGAAGTCAGGTCTCATTTTGAGTTGTGACGGGAACCTCGGGATTCCTCCCAAGTCACTGCAGGGTAAATATTCCTCAGATAGACTTGTGTCCAGAAACTCCATGTTCCTCTCCAGTGGGGACAGGGATCTCCAGGTTGCCTTCAAGGTTCCCCTGGGGAGTCAGGCCTCGTCTCGAGTTAAAGCAAAGAACTTTACTCTCGAGTTGCAATGGGTATCTCCTGGGGCCCTTTAAGTGGCCTTAAGGGAGTCAAGACTCCTATGGAGTTTTCAGAGGGAACTTGGGATTCCTCTCTAGGCCCTCCAAGAAAGAAGGGCTTCATCTCGCGATGATGAGGGAATCTCATTGTTTTTCTTGAGTTGCGGTGGGAAGTTTGGGGTTTCGCTCGAGTTACAACCGAGAACTCAGGGAGCGTCCCATGTTGCCCCAGGGAAGTCCAGTCTCCATTAGATTTGAAATGGGGAACGCGGGATTGCTCTCGAGTCACTGCAGGGGAATCGGGCCTCAATTCACGATGAAGGGGGAATCTCGAGGTCCTTATCGAGTTGCGGCAGGAAATTTTGGGGTCCCTCGAGTTGTGACGGTGACCTCAGTGAACTTCTGATGGTGCCTATGGGAAGTCAGGAATCCTTTCGTGTTGGGAGGGGCCTCTCGTGATACCTCTGGTGTCAGTACAATGGAAGAGGGCCTCATCTCCTGTTCAGGCGGGAACCTCATGTTTCCTCTCCTGTTCTGATGTGGATCTCGGGGTGTGTCTGCAGTTTCAAATGGGAATTCAGGTCTCAACTGTGTTGAGGCATAGAACTCTGTTTTTCTCTCCAGGTGTAAAAGAGGTTTCAGGCCTCCAGTTGAGTTGAATTGGGGATCTGGGGTTTTTCTCGAATTTAGAATTGGGGTATCAGTCCTCCCTTTGTGTTGTGAGTTGATTCTCAGGGTTCTGTTCAAATCGGTGCAGGGGAATCAGGCCTTATCTCGAGTGGATGGGGAACTCCGTGTCTCTCAAATTGTGGCAAGACCCCCAGGTTCCTCTCCAGTTTCAATTTGAGACCGACCTCCTCTTCAGGTGCGATGGGGACGTCGGCATTCCCTTCCAGATGAAGCAGGGGATTTGACCCTCATTTCGAGTTGAGGAGGGGAAAAAGTGGCACTTGTTGGGTTTTGTTGGGAGACTCAGCATTCCTCTGGAGTGGGGATGGGTATCTCAGGAAGCTTCTGAGGTTTCATAAAGGGTGTCAAGTTTCCTTTCTACTTCCAAGAGGGAACGTGGGATTTCTTAGGAAACACTGCAGCATAAAAGGGCCTCACCTCGCATGGAGGGGAGAATTCCATGGTTTTTGTGGAGTTGTAGTGGGAAGCTCACGGTTGCTCTCAAGTTGTATGGGGACATGGGGGACCCGCTCGTGCTTCCTCAGGGAAGTCAGATCTACTTTCGAGTTGCGAGGGGCACCTCGGGATTCCTCTTGCATCGCTGCACAGATGAATAGGGCCTCATCTCGAGTTGAGGCGCGAACCTCAGGGTTCCTCTCCATTTCTGACATCGATCTCAGGGTTTCTGTGGAATTTGAACAGGGGAGGCAGGACTTGTCTTGTGTTGAGTCATGGAATTCGGGTTCCCTCTCGAGTTGTGAATGGGATGTCAGGCCTCTTGTCGAGTTGCATTTGGAACCTGTGGCTTTTTCTGGAGGATGCAACCAGGGTGTCAGTGCCCCTTGGTGTTGCAACTCAGTACTCGAGGTTCCATTCGAATCTGGCCTTATCTTGAGTGGATGGGGAAATCGGTGTCTTTGGGATTGTGGCACGACCCACGAGGTTTCCTGTCGAGTTTCAATGTGAGAGCGGCCACCTCTTGAGTTGCAACGGGAACGTCAGGATTGCTTTCCAGACAAAGCAGGAGACTCGACCTTTATCTCGAGATGAGGAGGGTAAAAGAGCTCAGAATGAAGTGTGCCCTGGAACTCGGTATTCCTCTCAAGTGGGGATGCATATGTCGGGGAACTTCTTGAATTGCATAAAGGTGTCGAGTACCGATTCGAATTTCAAGAGGGTACGTGGGATATCTTTCGAGATGCTGCAGTGGGAAAGGGCCTCATCTCACTTTGAGGGGAGAATCCTGTGGTTTTCCTCGAGGTTTGGCAGGAACTTTGGGGTTCCTCTCGAGTTGTGACGGGGACCTCAGCATCCCGCTTGTATAGCCTCTGGGAAGTCAGGTCTTACTTCGAGTTGTAACGGGCACCTCTGGATTCCTCTGAAGTCACTGCAGGGGAAATAGGCCTTAGATAGACTTGTGTCCACAAACTGATCTCTGTGTTGCATTCAAGGTTCACCTGGGGAGTCAGGCCTCGTCTCGAGTTGAAGGAAGGAACTCTGCTCTTCTCTCGAGTTGCAACAAGCATCTCTTGGAGCCCTTGAGTGACCTAAAGGGAGTCAAGCCTCCTATGGAGTTTTGAGAGGGAACTCGGGATTGCTGTCTAGGCCCTGCAGGAAAAGAAGGGCCTCATCTCGTGATGATCGAGGAATCTCGTGGTTTTTCGCGAGTTTTGGCAGGAAGTTTGGGGTTTCTCTCGAGTTACAATTGGGAACTCAGGGAGCCTCCCGTGTTGCCCCAGAGAAGTCCAGTCTCCATTTGACTTGCGATGGGGAGTGTGGAATTGCTCTCGAGTCACAGCAGGGGAATCTGGCCTCAATTCGTGTAGAAGGGTGAATCTCAAGGTCTTTCTCGAGTTGCGGCAGAAAACTTTGGGGTCCCTCGAGTTGTGACAGTGACTTCAGGGAACTTCTCATGGTGCCTATGGGAAGTCAAGAATCCTTTCGAGTTGTGAGGGGACTTTTAGGATTCCTCTGGGGTCAGTGTAATGGAAGAGGGCCTCATCTCGAGTTGAGGCGGGAACCTCAGGGATCCTCTCCTGTTCTGACATGGATCTCGGTGTGTGTCTGCAGTTTCAAACAGGGAGTTAGGTCTCAACTTATGTTGAGGCATGGAACTCTGCTTTCCTCTAGAGCTGTAAAAGAGTTTTCAGGCCTCCAGTCGAGTTGAATTGGGGACCTGGGGCTTTTCTCTAATTAGGAAACGGGGTATAAGTCCTCCCTTTGTGTTGTGAGTTGATTCTCGGGGTTCTGTTCAAATTGGTGCAAGGGAATCAGGTCGTATCTCGAGTGTATGGGGAACTCCGTGTCTGTCGAATTATGGCAAACTCCCAGGTCCTCTCCAGTTTCACATTCAGACCAACCTCCACTTGAGGTGTGACGTGGACATCGGCATTCCTTTTCAAACTAAGCAGGGGAATCAACCCTCACCTGGAGTTGAGGAGGAGAAAACGGGGCTCTTCCTGGGTTGTGGCAGGAAACTCAGCATTCCTCTGGAGTGGGGACAGGTATTACGGGAAGCTTCTGGGGTTTTATAAAGGGTGTCAATTTCCCTTCCGAGTGCCAAGAGGGAACGTGAGATTTCTTTGGAAACACTGCAATGTAAAAGGACCTCATATCACGTTGAGGGGATAATTTCATGGTTTTTGTGGAGCTATGGTGGGAAGCTTAGGTTTCCTCTCAAGTTGCATGGGGATCTGGGGGACCCACTCTTGTTTCCTCAGGGAAGTCAGATCTGCTTTCAAGTTGCGAGGGGCACTTCGGGATTCCTCTCCTGTTGCTGCAGGGATAAATAGGGCCTCATCTCGAGTTGAGGCGAGAACCTCAGGGTTCATCTCCATTTCTGACATCGATCTCGGGGTTTCTGTGGAGTTTGAACAGGGAAGGCAGGCCTCGTCTTGTGTTGAGACATGGAATTCGGATTGCCTCTTGAGTTGGGAATGGGGTGTCAAGCCTCTTGTCGAGTTGGATTTGTAACCTGCGGCTTTTTATGGAGGATGCAATCAGGATGTCAGTGCCCCTTGGTGTTGTGACTCAGTACTCAGGGTTCCATTCGAATAAGGCCTTATCTCGAGTGGATGGGGAAATCGGTGTCTTTGGCATTGTGGCATGACCTACGTGGTTTCCTGTCAAGTTTCAATGTGAGACCGGCCTCCTCTTGAGGTGCAATGGGAACATTGGGATTCCTTTCCAGACATAGCAGGGGAATCGCCCCTCATCTCGAGATGAGGAGGGGCAAAGGGGCTCAGATTGAGGTGTGTCGGGAAATTCGGTGTTCCTTTGAAGTGGCGATGGGAACGTCAGGGAACTTCTTGAGTTTCATAAAGGGTGTCGAGTACCGTTTCGAGTTTCAAGAGGGAATGTGGGATTTCTCTTGAGACACTGCAGTGGCCTCATCTCGCGTTGAGGGGAGAATCCCGTGGTTTTCCTCGAGGCTTGGTGGGAAGTTTGGGGTTATCCTGGGTTGTGACGTGGACCTCAGGATCCCGCTCATATTACATCATGGAAGTCAGGTCTCATTTCGAGTTGTGACGGGCACCTTGGGATTCCTCCCAAGTCACTGCAGGGTAAATATTCCTCAGATAGACTTGTGTCCAGAAACTCCATGTACCTCTCCAGTGGGGACAGGGATCTCTGGGTTGCATTCAAGGTTCCCCTGGGGAGTCAGGCCTCGTCTTGAGTTGAAGCAAAGAACTCTACTCTCCTCTCGAGTTGCAATGAGTATCTCCTGGAGCCCTTTAAGTGGCTTTAAGGGAGTCAAGGCTCCTATGGAGTTTTCAGAGGGAACTTGGGATTTCTCTCTAGGCCCTCCAAGAAAGAAGGGCTTCATCTCATGATGATGGGAGAATCTCGTTGTTTTTCTCGAGTTGCGGTGGGAAGTTTGGGGTTTCTCTCGAGTTACAATGGAGAACTCAGGGAGCGTCCCGTGTAGCCCCAGGGAAGTCCAGTCTCCATTAGATTTGAGATGGGGAGCACGGGATTGCTCTCGAGTCACGGCAGGGGAATAGGGCCTCAATTCGCAATGAAGGGGGAATCTCGAGGTCTTTCTTGAGTTGCGGCAGGAAACTTTGGGGTCCCTCGAGTTGCCAAGGTGACCTCAGGGAACTTCTCTTGGTGCCTATTGGAATTCAGGAATCCTTTCATGTTGTGAGGTGCCTTTCGGGATTCCTCTGGTGTTGGTACAATGGAAGAGGGCCTCATCTCCTGTTCAACTGGGAAATCAGGGTTCCTCTCCTGTTCTGACATGGATCTCGGGGTGTGTCTGGTTTCAAATGGGAAGTCAGGTCTCAACTTTGTTGAGGCATGTAACTCTGCTTTACTCTCCAGGTGTAAAAGAGGTTTCAGGCCTCCAGTTGAGTTGAATTGGGGATCTGGGGCTTTTCTCGAATTTAGAATTGGGGTATCAGTCCTCCCTTCATGTTGTGAGTTGATTCTCGGGGTTCCATTCAAATCAGTGCAAGGGAATCAGGCCTTATCTCGAGTGGATGGGGAACTCCATGTCTCTCAAATTGTGGCAAGACCCCCAGGTTCCTCTCCAGTTTCAATTTGAGACCGACCTCCTCTTCAGGTGTGACGGGGACGTCGGCATTCCCTTCCAGATGAAGCAGGGGATTTGACCCTCATTTCGAGTTGAGGAGGGCAAAAAGTGGCATTTCTTGGGTTTTGTCGGGAGACTCAGCATTCCTCTGGAGTGGGGATGGGTATCTCTGGAGGCTTCTGGGGTTTCATAAAGGGTGTCAAGTTCCCTTTCTACTTCCAAGAGGGAACGTGGGATTTCTTAGGAAACACTGCAGCATAAAAGGGCCTCACCTCGCATGGAGGGGAGAATTCCGTGGTTTTTGTGGAGTTGTAGTGGGAAGCTCACAGTTGCTCTCAAGTTGTGTGGGGACCTGGGGGACCCACTCGTGTTTCCTCAGGGAAGTCAGATCTACTTTCGAGTTGCGAGGGGCACCTCGGGATTCCTCTTGCATCACTGCACAGATGAATAGGGCCTCATCTCGAGTTGAGGTGTGAACCTCAGGGTTCCTCTCCATTTCTGACATCGATCTCAGGGTTTCTGTGGAGTTTGAACAGGGGAGGCAGGCCTCGTCTTGTCGTTGAGGCATGGAACTCGGGTTCCCTCTCGAGTTGTGAATGGGGTGTCAGTCCTCTTGTCGAGTTGCATTTGGAACTTGTGGCTTTTTCTGGAGAATGCAACCGGGGTGTCCGTGCCCCTTGGTGTTGCAACTCAATAGTCGGGGTTCCATTCAAATCAGGCCTTATCTCGAGTGGATGGGGAAATCGGTGTCTTTGGGATTGTGGCACGACCCACGAGGTTTCCTGTCGAGTTTCAATGTGAGACTGGCCTCCTCTTGAGTTGCGACATGAACGTCGGGATTGCTTTCCACACAAAACAGGAGAATCAACCCTCATCTCGAGATGAGGAGAGTTAAAAGAGCTCAGAATGAAGTGTGCCCTGAACTCGGTATTCCTCTCAAGTGGTGGTGCGTATGTCAGAGAAGTTCTTGATTTGCATAAAGGTGTCAAGTATCCATTCGAATTTCAAGAGGATACTTTTGATTTCTCTCGAAACGCTGCAGTGGGAAAGGGCCTCATCTCACTTTGAGGGGGAATCCCGTGGTTTTCCTCGAGGTTTCGCAGGAAGTTTGGGGTTCCTCACAGGTTGCGACGTGGACCCCACGGTCCTGCTCGTATTGCCTCAGTGAAGTCAGGTCTCATTTCGCGTTGTGACGGGCACTTCTGGATTCCTCGCAATTCACTGTATGGGAAGTAGGCCTCAGATAGAATTGTGTCCAGAAACTCCATGTTCCTCTCCAGTGGGGACAGGGATCTCCGGGTTGCGTTCAAGGTTCGCCTGGGGAGTCAGGCGTCGTCTTGAGTTGAAGGAAGGAACTCTGCTGTCCTCTCGAGTTGCAACGGGCATCTCCTGGAGCCCATTGAGTGGCCTAAAGGGAGTCAAGCCTCCTATGAAGTTTTGAGAGGGAACTCGGGATTGCTCTCTAGGCCCTGCAGGAAAAGAAGGGCCTCAACTCGCGATGATGGGGGAATCTCGTGGTTTTTCTCGAGTTGCGGCGGGAAGTTTGGGGTTTCTCTCGAGTTACAATGGGGAACTCAGGGAGTCTCCCGTGTTGCCCCAGAGAAGTCCAGTGTCCATTCCAGTTGCGATGGGGAGCGTGGATTGCTTTCGAGTCACGGCAGGGGAATCTGGCCTCAATTCGTGTAGAAGGGTGAATCTCAAGGTCTTTCTCGAGTTGCGGCAGTAAAGTTTGGGGTCCCTCGAGTTTCGACAGTGACCTCAGGGAACTTCTCCTGGTGCCTATGGGAATTCAGGAATCCTTTCAAGTTGTGAGGGGCCTCTTAGGATTCCTCTGGGGTCAGTGCAATGGAAGAGGGCCTCATCTCCGGTTGAGGCAGGACCCTCAGGGTTCCTCTCCTGTTTTCATGTGGATCTCGGTGTGTCTGCAGTTTCAGACATGGAGTCAGGTCTCGACTTATGTTGAGGCATGGAACTCTGCTTTTCTCTAGAGCTGTAAAAGAGGTTTAAGGCCTCCAGTCGAGTTGAATTGGGGACTTGGGGCTTTTTCTGGAGGATGCACCCAGGGTGTCAGTGCCCCTTGGTGTTGCGACTCAGTACTTGGGGTTCCATTCGAATAAGGCCTTATCTCTAGTGGATGGGAAATCGGTGTCTTTGGGACTGTGGTACGACCTACAAGGTTTCCTGTCGAGTTTCAATGTGAGACCAGCCTCCTCTTGAGGTGCGACGGGAATGTCGGGATTCCTTTCCAGACATAGCAGGGGAATCATCCCTCATCTCGAGATGAGGAGGGGCAAAGGGGCTCATATTGAGGTTTGTCGGGAAACTCGGTGTTCCTCTCAAGTGGGGACAGGAATGTCATGGAACTTCTTGAGTTTCATAAAGGTTGTTGAGTACTATTTCGAGTTTCAAGAGGGAACGTGTGATTTCTCTTGAGACGCTGCAGTGGGAAAGGGCCTCATAGCACGTTGAAGGGAGAATTTCATGGTTTCTGTGGAGTTGTGGTGGTAAGCTTAGGGTTCCTCTCGAGTTGTGTGGGGATCTGGGGCACTCGATCGTGTTTCCTCAGTGAAGTCAGATCTGCTTTCGAGTTGTGAGGGGCACTTCGGGATTCCTGTCCAATCACTGCAGGGATGAATAGGGCCTCATCTCGAGTTGAGGCAGGAACCTCAGGATTCCTCTCCAGCTCTGACAGGGATTTGGGGGTCCCTATGGAGATTCCACTCGGGTTTCAGACGTTGTCTCGTGTTGGGGCATGGAACTCTGCTTCCCTCTCGAGGTGGGAAAGTGGTGTCAGTCCTCCTGTCGTGTTGAGGTAGGGTTCAGGGTCTATTTCTAGAGGTGCCACGGGTCTCTCAGTCCTCCCTTCGTGTCGTGAGTTGATACTCGGGGTGACATTCGAGTAGTTGCAGGGGAATGTGGTCTTATCTTGAGTGGACGGGGACATCAGGGTCTTTTTGAATGGTAGCACGACCACTGGAGTTGCTCTCGAGTTTCAAGGTGAGACTGGCCTCCTCTTGAGGTGCGACGGGAACGTCGGGATTCCTTTGCAGACAAAGCATTAGAATGGACCCTCATCTCGAGATGAGGAGGGGAAACCAGGGCTCTTCTTGAGTTGTGATGGGAAACTCGGTGTTCCTCTCGAGTGGAGACGGGTATGTCGGGGAACTTCTTGAGTTGCCTAAAGGGTGTCAAGTACACTTTCGAGGCTCAAGAGGGAAGGTAGGATTTCTCTCGAAACGTTGTAGAAGAAAGGGGCCTCATCTTGCATTGAGGGGCAAAATCTCCTGGGGTTTCTCGAGTTGGGGCAGGAAACTTTGGGTTCCTCTCGAGTTGTGACGGGGGCCTCAAACCAGCTCGTGTGGCTTCAGGAAAGTCAAGTCTCCATTCAAGTTGTGAGGGCAAGCATGGGAGTGTGCTGGAGTCACAGCAGGGGAATCAAGCCTCAATTCGCATGGAAGGGGGAATCTCAAGGTGTTTTTTGAGTTGCGGCTGGAAGTGGGGGTTCCCTCAAGTTGCCACGTGGACCTCAGGGTACTTCTCATGGTGCCTATTGGAAGTCAGTGTTGGGGTTTTTCTCCCCGGGACTTGGAAACGACGAACCTGAAAGAAGGACACTTGGACAGTCTCTTGCAAGGACTGACAAGTTTATTTCTGCAGTCAAGCTTTTTTATAGAAGCAGGAACAAAGAGCTTAACGTATGAGGCCAGCAGAGCGCATACAGAGTTAACACATAATCAGTAGAAACATTTCAAGGATAGCGCACTCTAAATGACTCATGGGCTTCTCCCATAACCTGCTCTCACAAGTAACATCCCTATTTATTATTAACTCTTGGCGCCGAGCATAACCAAAGGCAGGAGATGTCTTTCTGTCCGTAGTGCAAAGCCATGTACTTCTGGCCCTTCGCCATTTTCCCAAGGACTTTCTCCTTTTACGGCTATTTTGCACTATGCTTCCCAACAGTCAGGAATCCTGTCTATTTGTCAGGTGCCTCTCAGGATTCCCCTGGGGTCGGTGCAATGGAAGAGGGCCTCATCTCCAGTTGAGGCGGGACCCTCAGGGTTCCTCTCCCATTCTGACATGGATCTCGTGGTGTGTCTGCAGTTTCAAACAGGGAGTCAGGTCTCGACTTGTGTTAAGGAATGCAACTCTGCTTTCCTCTCGAGCTGTAAAAGAGTTTTCAGGCCTCCAGTCGAGTTGAATTGGGGACCTGGGGCTTTTCTCGAATTTTCACCTGGGGTATCAGTCCTCCCTTCATGTTGTGAGTTGATTCTCAGGGTTCCATGCGAATCGGTGCAAGGGAATCAGGCCTTATATCGAGTGGATGGGGAACTCTGAGTTTCTCAATTTGTGGCAAGACCCCTGGGTTCCTCTCCAGTTTCAAGTTCACACCGTCCTCCTCCTGAGGTGCGACGGGGACATCGGCATTCCTTTCCTGACAAAGCAGGGGAATCAACCCTCATCTCGAGTTGAGGAGGGGAAAACGGGGCTCTTGTTGGGTTTTGGTGAGAAATTCAGTGTTCCTGTCTAGTGGGCACGGGTATCTCGGGAAGCTTCTGGGGTTTCATAAAGGGTGTCAAGTTCCCTTTCAAGTTCCAAGAGAGAACGGGGCTTTTCCTGGGATACGCTGCAGCATAAAAGGACCTCATCTCGTGTGGAGGGGAGAATTTCGTGGTTTTTGTGGAGTTGTGGCAGGAAGCTTAGTGTTCCTCTCGAGTTGCGTGGGGACCTGGGGGACCCGCTGGTGTTTCCTCAATGAAGTCAGATCTGCTTTCGAGTTGCAAGGGGCACTTCGGTATTCCTCTCGTGTTGCTGCAGGGATGAATAGGGCCTCATCTCGAGTTGAGGCAAGAACCTCAGGATTCCTCTCCAATTATGACATTGATCTCGGGGTTTCTGTGTAGTTTGAACAGGGGAGGCAGGCCTCATCTTGTGTTGAGGCATGGAACTCGGCTTGACTCTCGAGATAGGAATGAGGTGTCAAGCCTTTGTTGAGTTGGATTTGTAACCTGTGGCTTTTTCTGGAGGAGGCAACCGGGGTGTCAGTGCCCCTTGGTGTTGGAACTCAGTACTTGGGCTTCCATTCGAATCAGGCCTTATCTCGAGTGGATGTGGAAATCGGTGTCTTTGGGATTGTAGCAAGATCCACGAGGGTTACTCTCGAGTTTCAATGTGAGACCAGCCTCCTCCTGATGTGCGATGGAAATGTCGGGATTCCTTTGCAGACGAAGCGGGGGAATGGACCCTCATCTCGAGATGACGAGGGTAAAAAAGGATCTCTTCTTGAGTTGTGGAGGGAAACTCGGTGTTCCTCTCGAGTGGAGATGAGTATGTCGGGAACTTCTTGAGTTGCCTAAATGGTGTCAAGTGCCCTTTTGAGCCTCAAGAGGGAAGGTGGAATTTCTCTCAAGATGCTGCAGCGGAAAGGGGGCCTCATCTCACCTTGATGGGAGAATCTCCTGGGTTTTCTCGAGTTCAGGTAGGAAGCTTGGGGTTTCTCTTAAGTTGTGACAGGGACCTGACAGACCCGCTCGTGTTGCCTCAGGAAAGTGAAGTCTCAATTCCAGTTGCGAGAGGCCTCTCGGGATTCCTCTCCAGTTGGTGCAAGGGCATAGGGCCTCATCTCGTGTTGAGGATGGAACCTCAGGGTTCCTCTCCAGTTCTGACATGGATCTCTTGGTTCCTATGGAGTTTCAACAGGGGTGTCAGGCTTCGTCTCGTGTGGAGACATGGAACTCCGCTTCTCTCTCGATGTGTAAAAGGGGTGTCAGGCTTCCTGTCATGTTGGCGTAGGGATATGGGGCTTTTTCTTGAGGTACCACAGGGCTTTCACACGTCCCTTCGTGTTTGGAGTCAATACTCGTGGTCCCAGTTGAGTCAGTGCAGGGTAATGAGGCTTGTCTGGAGTGGATGGGGAAATTGGGGTCTTTTCAAAATGAGGTACGACTCCCGGGGATGCGCTTGGGTTTCAAGGTGAGACTGGCCCCCTCTTGAGTGGCGACGGGCACATCGGGATTCCTTTACCGACGAAGCAGAGGAATTGACACTCATCTCGAATTGAGGCAGGGAAAACAGGGCTCTTCTTGAGTTGTGGCGGGAAACTCAGCATTCCTCTCGAGTGGGTATGGGTATCTTGGGAAGCTTCTGGGCTTTCATAAAGGATGTCAAATTTCCTTTCAAGTTCCAAGAGGGAACATGGGATTTGTTGGGAAACGCTGCAGTGTAAAGGGCCTCATCTCGTGTGGAGGGGAGAATTTCATGGCTCTTGTGGAGTTGTGCTGGGAAGCTTAGGATTCCTCTTGAGTTGTGTGGGGACCTGGTCTACCCACTTGTGTTTCCTCAGGGAAGTCAGATCTGCTTTCAAGTTGCGAGGAGCACCTCGGGATTCGTCTCGCGTCACTGCAGGGATGAATAGGGCCTCATCTCGAGTTGAGGAGGGCACCTCAGGGATCCTCTCCATTTCTGACATCCATCTCGAGGTTTCTGTAGAGTTTGAACAGGGGAGGCAAGACTCTTCTTGTCTTCAGACATTGAACACGGCTTTCCTCTTGAGTTGTGAATGAGGTGTCAGGCCTCTTGTTGAGTTGGATTTGGAACCTGCGGCTTTTGATGGAGGATGCAAGCGTGGTGTCAGTGGTCCTTCGTGTTGTGACTTGATACTCGGGGTTACATTCAAATCGGGGCAGGGTCATCAGGCCTTTGCTCGAGTGGATGGGGAAATCAGTGTCTTTGGGATTGTGGCATGACCAACGAGGTTTCCTCAGCGTTTCAATGTGAGACCAGCCTCCTCTTGGGGTGTGACAGGAACTTTGCAATTCCTTTCCAGAGAAAGCAGGGGAATCGACCCTCATCTCGAAATGAGGAGGGGAAAAGGGGCTCAGATTGAGGTGTGCCGGGAAACTCCGTGTTCCTCTCGAGTGGGGACGGCTATGTTGGTGAACATCTTGAGTTTCATCAAGGGTGTCAAGTACCTTTTCACATTTCAAGAGGGAACGTAGTATTTCTCTCGAGACACTGCTCTGGAAAAGGGCCTCATCACGCATTGAGGGGAGAATCTCGTGGTTTTTCTCGAATTGCGTCAGGAAGATTGGGGTTCCTCTCGAGTTGCGACGGGGACCTCAGGGACCTGCTCGTGTTGCCTCAGGAAAGTCAAGTCTCTGTTAGAGTTGCGAGGGGCCTCTCGGGATTCCTCTCCAGTCGGTGCAGGAGCATAGGGCCTTATCTCGATTTGGGGCTGGAACCTCAGGGTTCCTCTCCAGTTCTGACATGGATCTCTGGGTTCCTATGGAGTTTCAACAGGGGAGTCAGGCCTCGTCTCGTGTGGAGACATGGAACTCTGCTTCCCTCTCGAGGTGTAAAAGGGGTGTCAGGCTTCCTGTCCATTGGCATAGGGATCTTGGGCTTTTTCTTGAGGTGCCACGGGGCTGTCACACCTCCCTTCATGTTTTGAGTCTATGGTCTCAGTTCCAATCGAGTCAGTGCAGGGGAGTCAGGCTTATCTGGAGTGGATGGGGAAATCGGGGCCTTTTCGAATTTAGGCACGACTCCCGGGGATGCGCTTGAGTTTCAAGGTGAGAGCGGCCTCCTCTTGAGGGGTGAAGGCAACATCGGGATTCCTTGACTGCCAAAGCAGAGGAATCGACACTCACCTAGAGTTGAGGAGTGGAAAACGGGGCTCTTCTTGAGTTGTGGCCGGAAACTCAGCATGCCTCTTGAGTGGGGACGGATATCTCGGGAAGCTTCTGGGGTTTCATGTAGGGTGTCAAGTTCCTTTTCGAGTTCGAAGAGGCAACATGGGATTTCCTGGGAAACGCTGTGGTGCAAAAGGGCCTTATCTCCCATGGAAGGGAGAATTTCATTGTTGTTGTGGAGTTATGGTGGAAGCTTAAGGTTCCTCTCGAGTTGCGCGGGAACCTTGGGGACCCGCTCATGTTTCGTGGGGGAAGTCAGATCTGCTTTCTTGTTGCGAGGGGCACCTCGGGATTCCTCTCACATTGCTGTAGGGATGAATAGGGCCTCATCTCGAGTTGAGGCAGGCACCTCAGGTTTCCTCTCCATTTCTGACACAGATCTCACGGTTTCTGTGGAGTTTAAACAGGGGAGACAGGCCTCGTCTTGTGTTGAGGCATTGAACTCGGCTTTCCTCTTGAGCTGTGAATGAGGTGTCAGGCCTCTTGTCGAGTTGAATTTGGAACCTGCATTTTTTTTTCTGGAGGATGCAACCGGGGTGTCAGTGGCCCTTCCTGTTGTGACTTGATACTCGGGGGTACATTCGATTTGTGGCAGGGCATCAGGCCTTATCTCGAGTGGATGGCGAAATCGGTGTCTTTGGGATTGTGGCAAGATCCACGAGGGTTTCTCTCGAGTTTCAATGTGAGACCAGCCTCCTCTTGAGTTGTGACGGGAATGTTGGGATTCCTTTCCAGTGAAAGCAGAGGAATCAACCCTCATCTCGAGATGAGAAGTGGAAAAGTGGCTCAGATTGAGGTGTACAGCGAAACTCGGTGTTCCTCTCTAGTGGGTTTGGGTATGTCGGGGAATTTCCTAAGTTGCATCAAGGGTGTCAAGTACCCTTTCATGTTTCAGGAGGGAACGTGGTATTTCTCTCGAGACACTGCTTTGGAAAAGGGCCTCATCTCGCGTTGAGGGGAGAATCTCGTGGTTTTTCTCGAGTTCGGGCGGTAGGCTTGGGGTTCCTCTCGAGTTGTGATGGGGACTTCAGGGACCCACTGGTGTTGCCTCAGAAAATTCAGGTCTCTTTTCGAGTTGCGAGGGGCAGGTTGGGATTCCTATCGAGTTGGTGCAGGGGACTAGAGCCTCATCTCGAGTTGAGGCAGGAAACTCAGGGTTCCTCTCCAGCTCTGACAGAGATCTCAGGGTTCCACTGGACATTCCACTGGGGAGTCAGAAGTCGTCTCGTGTTGGGGCATGGAACTCTGCTTCCCTCTCGAGGTGGAAAAGGGGTGTCAGGACTCCTGTCGAGTTGAGGTAGGGATCATGGACTATTTCTAGAGGTGCCACGGGGCTCTCAGTCCTCCTTTCGTGTTGTGAGTTGATACTCGGGGTGACATTCGAGTCGTTGCAGGGGAATGAGGCCTTATCTCGAGTGGATGGGGACATTGGGGTCTTTTCGAACGGTGGCCCGACCCCTGGAATTCCTCTCGAGTTTCAAGGTGAGACCGGCCTCCTCCTGAGTTGGGATGGGAACGTTGGGATTCCTTTGCAGATGAAGCATGGGAATGAATCCTCATCCAGAGATGAGGAGGGGAAAATGGGGCTCTTCTTGAGTATTTTTTTTTTAATATTTTTTATTTTTAAACTTTACAAAATTGTATTAGTTTTGCCAAATATCAAAATGAATCCGCCACAGGTATACATGTGTTCCCCATCCTGAACCCTCCTCCCTCCCCCTCCCCATACCATCCCTCTGGGTCGTCCCAGTGCACTAGCCCCAAGCATCCAGTATCATGCATCGAACCTGGACTGGCAACTCGTTTCATAGATGATATTATACATGTTTCAATGCCATTCTCCCAAATCTTCCCACCCTCTCCCTCTCCCACAGAGTCCATAAGACTGTTCTATACATCAGTGTTTCGGGCAGGAATCTCGGTGTTCCCCTCGAGTGGAGACGTGTATGTCTGGAACTTCTCGAGTTGCCTAAATGGTGTCAAGTGCCCTTTCAAGGCTCAAGAGGGAAGGTGGGATTTCTCTTGAGACGCTTCAGCGGAAAGGGACCTCATCTCGCCTTGATGGGTGAATCTCCTGGTTTTTCTTGAGTTGCAGTGGGAAACTTGGGGTTCCTCTCAAGTTACAATGGGGACCTCAGGGACCCGCTCGTGTTGCCTCAGGAAAGTGAAGTCTCAATTCCAGTTGCGAGTGGCCTCTGGGGATTCCTCTCCAGTCCGTGCAGGGGCATAGTGCCTCATCTCAAGTTAAGGATGGAACCTCAGGGTTCCTCTCCAGTTCTGACATGGATCTCTGGGTTCCTATGGAGTTTCAACAGGGGAGTTAGGCCTCATCTAATGTGGAGACGTGGAACTCTGCCTCCCTCTCGAGGTGCAAAAGGGGTGTCAGGCTTCCTGTCACGTTGGCATAGGGATCTGGGGCTTAATCCCGAGGTGCCACGGGCTTTCACACCTCCCTTCGTGTTTTGAATCGATACTCGCAATTCCCATCGAGTCAGTGCAGGGGAATCAGGCTTATCTGGAGTGGATGGGGAAATCGGGGTCTTTTCGAAATGAGGTACGACTCCCAGGGATGCGCTCGAGTTTCAAGGTGAGACTGGCCCCCTCTTGAGTTGCGACGGCCACATCAGAATTCCTTTACCGATGAAGCAGAGGAATTGACACTCATCTCGAATTGAGGCGGGGAAAACGGGGCTCTTCTTGAGTTGTGGCAGTAAACTCAGCTTTCCTCTCAAGTGGGTACGGTATCTTGGGAAGCTTCTGGGGTTTCATTAAAGGTTTCAAGTTCTCTTTCAAGTTCCAAGAGGGAACGTGGGATTTCTTGGGAAACGCTGCAGTGTAAAAGGGCCTCATCTTGTGTGGAGGGGAGAATTTCATGGGTTTTTTTTGGAGTTGTGCTGGGAAGCTTAGGGTTCCTCTCGAGTTGTATGGGGACCTGGGGGACCCGCTCATGTTTCCTCAGGGAAGTCAGATCTGCTTTCGAGTTGCGAAGGGCACCTCGGGATTCATCTCGCGTCACTGTAGGGATGAATAGAGCCTCATCTCGAGTTGAGGAGGGCACCTCAGGGATCCTCTCCATTTCTGACATCCATCTTGAGGTTTCTGTGGAGTTTGAACAGGGGAGGCAGGACTCTTCTTATCTTCAGACATTGAACTTGGCTTGCCTCTTGAGTTGTGAATGAGGTGTCAGGCCTCTTGTTGAGTTGGATTTGGAACCTGCGGCTTTTGATGGAGGATGCAACCGGGGTGTCAGTGGTCCTTCGTGTTGTGACTTGATACTCGAGGTTACATTCAAATCAGGACAGGGTCATCAGCCCTTAGCTTGAGTGGATGGGGAAATCAGTGTCTTTGGAATTGTGTCACAACCACGAGGGTTTGTCTCAAGTTTTAATGTGAGACCAGCCTCCTCTGAGGTGTGACGGGAACTTTGCGATTCCTTTCTAGAGAAAGCAGGGGAATCTACCCTCATCTCGAAATGAGGAGGGGAAAAGGGGCTCAGGTTGAGGTGTGCCGGGAAACTCCGTGTTCCTCTCGACCGGGGATGGCTATGTCGGTGAACTTCTTGAATTTCCTCAAGGGTGTCAAGTAGCCTTTCTCATTTCAAGAGAGAACGTGGGATTTCTCTCGAGACACTGCTCTGGAAAAGGGCCTGATCTCGCGTTGAGGGGAGAATCTCGTGGTTTTTCTCGAGTTGCGTCGGGAAGATTGGGGTTCCTCTCGAGTTGTGACGGGGACCTCAGGGACCTGCTCTTCTTGCCTCAGGAAAGGCAAGTCTCCATTTGGGTTGTGAGGGGCCTCTCGGGATTCCTCTCCAGTCGGTGCAGGAGCATAGGGCCTCATCTCGATTTGAGGCTGGAACCTCAGGGTTCCTCTCCAGTTCTGACATGGATCTCTGGGTTCCTATGGAGTTTCAACAGGGGAGTCAGGCCTCGTCTCGTGTGGAGACATGGAACTCTGCTTCCCTCTTGAGGTGTAAAAGGGGTGTCAGGCTTCTTCTCCAGTTGGCATAGGGATCTTGGGCTTTTTCTCAAGGTGCCACGGGGCTGTCACACCTCCCTTCGTGTTTTGAGTCGATACTCTCTGTTCCAATTGAGTCAGTGCAGGGGAGTCAGGCTTGAGTGGATGGGGAAATCGGAGCCTTTTCCAATTGAGGCACGACTGCCAGGGATGTGCTTCAGTTTCAAGGTGAGACTGGCCTCCTCTTGAGGGGCGACGGCAACATTGGGATTCCTTGACTGCCGAAGCAGAGGAATTGACACTCCTCTCAAGTTGAGTAGTGGAAAACGGGGCTCTTCTTGAGTTGTGGCCAGAAACTCAGCGTTCCTCTTGAGTGGGGACGGATATCTTGGGAAGCTTCTGGGGTTTCATAAATGGTGTCAAGTTACTTTTCAAGTTCCAAGAGTCAACGTGGGATTTCTTGGGAAACACTGCAGTGTAAAAGTGTCTTATCTCACGTGGAGGGGAGAATTTCATGGTTTTTTGGAGTTGTGGTGGGAAGCTTAAGGTTCCTCTCGAGTTGCGTGGGGACCTGGGGGACCCGCTCGTGTTTTATCAGGGAAGTCAGGTCTGCTTTCGAGTTGCGAGGGGCACTTCGGGACTCCTCTCACATCACTGTAGGGATGAATAGGGCCTCATCTCGAGTTAAGGTGGGAACCTCAGGGTTCCTCTCCATTTCTGACACAGATCTAATGGTTTCTGTGGAGTTTGAACAGGGGAGGTAGGCCTCGTCTTGTGTTGAGGCATTGAACTCGGCTTGCCTCTTGAGTTATGAATGAGGTGTCAGACCTCTTGTTGAGTTCGTTTTGGAACCTGCGTTTTTTTTTCTGGAGGATGCAACCGGGGTGTCAGTGGTCCTTCGTATTGTGACTTGATACTTGGGGGTACATTCGAATCAGTGCAGGGGCATCAGGCCTTATCTCGAGTGGATGGGGAAATCGGTGACTTTGGGATTTTGGCACGACCCATGAGGGTTTCTCTCGAGTTTCAATGTGTGACCAGCCTCCTCTTGAGGTGTGATGGGAACATTGGGATTCCTTTCCCAAGAAAGCAGAGGAATCGACCCTCATCTCGAGATGAGAAGTGGAAAAGGGGCTCAGATTGAGGTGTGCTGCGATACTCGGTATTCCTCTCGAGTGTGGACGGGTATGTCGGGGAACTTCCTAAGTTGCATCAAGGGCGTCAAGTACCCTTTCGCCTTTCAAGAGGGAACATGGTATTTCTCTCGAGACACTGCTTTGGAAAAGGGCCTCATCTCGCGTTGAGGGGAGAATCTCGTGGTTTTTCTCGAGTTCGGGCGGGAAGCTTGGGGTTCCTCTTGGGTTGTGACTGGGACCTTAGGGACCCGCTACTGTTGCCTCAGAGAATTCAGGTCTCTTTTCGAGTTGCGAGGGGCAGGTCAGAATTCCTCTCGAGTTGGTGCAGGGGACTAGGGCCTCATCTCGAGTTGAGGCAGGAAACACAGGTTTCCTCTTCAACTCTGACAGGCATCTCGGGGTTCCACTGGACATTCCCCTGGGAAGTCAGAAGTCATCTCGTGTTGGGGCATGGAACTCCGCTTCCCTCTCGAGGTGGAAAAGGGGTGTCAGGCCTCCTGTTGAGTTGAGGTAGGGATCATGGGCTATTTCTAGAGGTGCCATGGGGCTCTCAGTCCTCCTTTCGTGTTGTGAGTTGATACTCGGGTGACATTCGAGTCGTTGCAGGGGAATGAGGCCTTATTTCGAGTGGATGGGGACATCGGTGTCTTTTCAAATGGTGTCCCGGACACTAGAGTTCCTATCGAGTTTCAAGGTGAGACCAGCCTCCTCCTGAAGTGTGATGGGAATGCAGGATTCCTTTGCAGACGAAGCAGGGAAATGGACCCTCATCTCGAGATGTTTAGGGGAAAATGGGGCTCTTCTTGAGTTTTGGCGGGAAACTCGCTGTTCCTCTCGAATGGAGACAGGTGTGTCTGGAACTTCTTGAGTTGCCTAAACGGTGTCAAGTGCCCTTTCAAGGCTCAAGAGGGAAGGTGGAATTTCTCTCTAGTCGCTGCAGCAGAAAGGGGCCTAATCTCGCCTTGATGGGTGAATCTCCTAGGTTTTCTCGAGTTGCGTCAGGAAGATTGGAGTTCCTCTTGAGTTGCGACGGGGACCTCAGGGACCCACTCATGTTGCCTCAGGAAATTCAAGTCTCCATTCCTGTTACGAGGTGCCTCTCGGGATTCCTCTCCAGTCGGTGCAGGAGCATAGGGCCTCATCTCAAGCTGAGGATGGAACATCAAGGTTCCTCTCCAGTTCTGACATGGTCTTTGGGTTCCTATGGAGTTTCAACAGGGGAGTCAGGCCTCATCTCGTGTGGAGACATGGAACTCCGCTTCCCTCTCGAAGTGGAAAAGGGGTGTCAGGCCTCCTGTCGAGTTGAGGTAGGGATCTGGTGCTATTTCTAGCGGTGCCATGGGGCTCTCAGTCCTCCTTTCATGTTGTGAGTTGATACTCGGGGTGACATTCGAGTCGTTGCAGGGGAATGAGGCCTTGTCTCGAGTGGATGGTTACATCAGGGTCTTTTCGAACGGTGTCCCGGACCCTGGAGTTCCTCTCGAGTTTCAGGGTAAGACCGGCCTCCTGTGGTGTGACGGAATGTTGGGATTCCTTTGCAGATGAAGCAAGGGAATGGACCTTCATCTCGAGATGAGGAGGGGAAAATGGGGCTCCTCTTGAGTTGTGGTGGGAAACTTGGTGTTCCTCTTGAGTGGAGACTTTTCGAGTTGCCTAAGGAGTTTCAAGTACTGTTTCGAGTCTTAAGAGGGAAGGTGGGATTTCCCTCGAGATGCTACAGTGGAAAGGGACCTGATCTCGCGTTGAGAGGAGAATCTCCTGGGTTTTCTCGAGTTGAGGCAGGAAACTTGGTGTTCCTCTTCAGTTGCTACAGGGACCTCAGGGACCCACTTGTGTTGCCTCAGGAAAGTCAAGTCTCCATTCGAGTTGCAAGGGGGCTCTCGGGATTCCTCTCCAGTTGGTGCAGGGCATAGAGCCTCATCTCGAGTTGAGGCTGGAACCTAAGTGTTCCTCTTCAGTTCTGACATGGATCTCTGGGTTCCTATGGAGTTTCAACAGGGGAGTCAGGCCTCATTTCATGTGGAGACATGGAACTCCTCTTCCCTCTCGAGGTGTAAAAGGGCTGTCAGGCTTCCTGTCGAGTTGGCATAAGAATCTGGGGCTTTTTCTCGAGGTACCCCGGTGCTGTCACACCTCCGTTTATGTTTTGAGTCGATACTCGGGGTTGCAGTCGAGTCAGTGCAGGGGAATTAGTCTTATCTGTAGTGGATGGGGAAATCTGGGCCTTTTTGAATTGAGGCACAACTCCCAGGAATGCACTCGAGTTTCAAGGTGAGACTGGCCTCCTCTTGAGGGGTGACAGCAACATTGAGATTCCTTTACTGACGAAGCAGCGTAATCGACAGTCATCTCGAGTTGAGGAGGGGAAAACAGGGCTCTTCTTGAGTTGTGGTGGGAAACTCAGCATTCCTCTCAAGTGGGCACAGATATCTTGGGAAGCTTCTGGGGTTTAAGAAAGGGTGTCAAGTTCCCTTTCCAGTTCCAAGAGGGAACGTGAGATTTCTTGGGAAACGCTGCAGCATAAAAAGGCCTCATCTCGTGTGAATGGGAGAATTTCGTGGTTTTTGTGGAATTGTGGTGGGAAGCTTAGGGTTCCTCTCGAGTTGTGTGGGGACTTGCGGGACCCGCTCATGTTTCCTCAGGGAAGTCAGATCTGCATTCGAGTTGCGAGGGGCACCTCGGGATTTGTCTCACATCACTGCATGAATGAATAGGGCCTCATCTCGAGTTGAGGCGGGAACTTCAGGGTTGTTCTCCATTTCTGACATCCATCTCGAGGTTTCTGTGAAGTTTGAACAAGGGAGGCAGGCCTCGTCTTGTGTTGAGGCACTGAACTCGGCTTGCTCCTTGAGTTGTGAATTAGGTATCAGGCCTCTTGTCTAGTTGGATTTGGAACCTGCGTCTTTTTCTGGAGAATGAAACTGCGTTGTCAGTGGCCCTTCGTGTTGTGACTTTATTCTCAGTGTTACTTTGGAGTCGGTACAGGGCATCAGGCCTTATCTTGAGTAGATGGGGACATTGGTGTCTTTGTCTCTTAATTTCTGTCATACTGAGAAAGGATTTTAATTTTTTTTACTAGTAATATATAAGAATATTTTGGACAATATGAAAAGTCTCATTGATTAAATTATTGTATTTTTATTGATTCTTCTTGCTACTAGTACTGTGATTCCTCTATAGTAGAAGTCGACTGAATTCATAAAATTCATGATTTTATAGTAAGATTTTAATTTAAAAAATTGTGATAATCCAAAAGCAATATTTTATATAGACCACATTTTGTTTATTTATTCATCTGTCAATGAAATTCCATCTTCTGACTATTGTTAATATTGCTGCTTTGAACATTGGTACACAAATATCTATTTGAGTCCAGAAATTTGAGTAATGATTTGATTGAGAATTTTGAGTTCCTTTTTTAATCCAGATCTTTCTGTGAGATTTTTGGGAATGAATCATTTTAAATATTTTAGTTTTTTCTCTTCATTAAGAATGAACACTATGTCTGCATAGAACCATTTTTCTGAAAGACTGTATTTTTCATTTGTTGGATTTTTTTTTTAGAGATGGGGGTTGCATGGGAATTTTTCAAAGATTATTTTAGTAAGGTGTGACTTAACAAAACCTGGAATATCTTGAACTATTGATGAAAATTATTTTATAGCATCTCTAGGAAGTAAAATGTAAATATAGGCAGTGTTTATAAAAACTTTCATTAACATTTAGTATTTTATGTGTAAAAGTCTCTATTTTTAACAAATAAATGTTGGCAATTTAAATTCCAGAAAAATGATGAAATCATTTAAGTTGTTTCAGGAGAAGTCATCAATTTTGAAATCTGTTATTGGCATCAATCAGGTTTAAAAACTGTGTTTACTATAAATTCATATTAACTTGTGAACTCATGAGAAATGATATTTTTAAGAAAGAATAAGTCTCTCTAGGTGTTTAGAAATAATTTTCTAAATTTGTTTTTTTCTAAGTCTGAGGATGAAAGGAACAATTAAAGAAATACATTGAATTAAAACAATCTCTGGAAAATAGCTTGGACCAAGAAAAGAAGAAAAACAGTGAGTTAGAAAAAGAGATTACTGGGTAAGATTTTAATATTTCTGATAATCTCAACTATTAATTAAAGTGTAATTTTATTTTATTTAAAACCTTAGACACAAATTCATTTTTTATGTGTATTTTCGTAATTAAACACATTATCCTATTTCAAGGTTTACTGTGGAAAGTCAGCACAATCTGAAATGTTTTTGAGTGCAGCAGTGTTATACTTATCTGTAATGATTTCTAAAACAGTAAAAACCATGCCTCTGCATATAGTAATGTCACTCTCTTCCTCATTATCTATGCTGAATTTTTACTTCTGCAAAGTGTCTTTGTTCTTTTTGGTAATCCTGCCTTCTTTTAATTGTGTTCCTTCCCTTCATCATTCAAGTAATTTATTATCTAAAAACCTAGCTGTG
This sequence comes from Bubalus bubalis, assembly GCF_019923935.1. NCBI lineage: Eukaryota > Metazoa > Chordata > Mammalia > Artiodactyla > Bovidae > Bubalus > Bubalus bubalis. The sequence goes on along the minus strand of NC_059160.1, from coordinate 119,860,272 downwards.
TTTTTGTTGGACAACATTAAAAAGTATCTTGATTTGTCTTATATTTTCTTTTTGCCCCAAAATTTTAGTTATAAAATGTACATACAAAAATCTATGTGTAACTTAAAGAATAATAAAATTAGTGACCATGTTTTGATCAGTAAGATAAAAAACTGCTTCTGTGTTGTTGTTTTTTTTGCTGAGTGCAGTTAACCCTCATCATCTACAGATTCAGCCAACCCAAGATCAAAAGTATTCAGGGAAAAAAAAAATTGAGAAAGTTCCAAAAAGCAAAACTTGGATTGGTCTCAAGTTGGCAACTATTTCCATAGTGTTTACACTGTATTTATAACTATTTACAAAGCGTTTACATTGTATTAGATAATGTAAGTGATTTAGGGATGACTGAAAGTATAGGGAAAATGTGCTTTGGGAAACTTGAGCATCCGTGGATTTTGTATATACAGAGTGTTGGGGGATTTTTGAACCAGTCCTCTGTGGATGCCAAGGGATGATTATACAAAGGGTTCTTCTCTGATTCTCATTAATATTTTTCTCTTTTAATTTTCTCTACATTGCTTTGCATTTTGTTAACAATGTGCTGGGCAAGATTTCTACACCTCTTAAAACAGTCTTGAAGAGACTGGTACCCTCGCTCTCTCTTCTGATTTCCTTTCTTCTAAAACTCTCAGCCTGGGTTATTTGCCACTTAACTCAGGCTCCAAAGATTTTTCTTTTCTTCTTTTTTTTTTTCCTCAATTTTGAGTAAGAATCTTGTTGGCTTTTTGTATCTACTTCCTTTTCTTTTTGTAGAGGCTGTGGTCAATAGGAAAAAAACGTGTCTTGTGTCTTTTCAAAAAACATTCATATATAATATCTCTTCATCTTTAGCTTGAATACTGACCTCTGGTTTATAACTAACATTTAATAATAAATTAATATTTCACACTAGCATGCTAAAAATGGACGTTAACTTATTTATAAGAACTCATATATTACATATATCACACACAGTATATTTAAAGGTGATAAAATTTTTCTTCATAATATTTATCTAAGATTAGAATTTAGTTATTATACTTTTAAGGAATATTAAATTTGAACAATGAGAAAGGATTATAATTTATAATTTGTTTGTTTTATCTGATAGAACATATATCTGTTTAATTATTAGATATCTGCTCTTAAAGAACTTACTCATTCTATACATTTCTACAGATTTAAGAAGCTCTTAAAAATGACAAGAAGGAAGTTAAATGAATATGAAAACGGACAGCTTAGTTTCCATGGAGATTTAAAAACCAGTCAAACTGAAATGGATATTCAAATTAATATGCTAAAACATAAGGTAATTTTTAATCAGTTTTAGAACCCCCAAATCACTTAATTTGGGGAAATATAAATCATTCCATGCTTTCAGCAGTGAAACACAGATCTGTCTATTAATTTTTTAGGTTGGACACCAGTAAAAAAGACAGCTTTTCCCTATATCATTTTGAGATAAAAAGGGCACACTCTTGACTCTCTCTCTGTCTTGAACCCTGGCTGGTGATCTGAAGCTAAGCAGCACAGCATTAATGACCCCAAAGCGTCCGTTGTTTTGGGTGGCAGGTTTGTTGAAATCTAATGAACATACCATGCAGTTCATTCATTTAAACCATACAGTTCAGTAACTTTATTGTGTTTAAAGAGTTATATAGGCATTACCACGTTAGAACATTTTCATCACCCTCCAAAGAAATCACCCTGTGCCAGTTTTCTTTTCCTGATCTTCCCAGCCTGAGGAAACCATGACTCCACTCCCTGACTGTGTAGATGTCCCTTTTCTGGACATTTTGTGTCAGTGGAATCACACAATATGGGATCCTTTGTGACTGCCTTCTTTCATTTAGCATAATATTTTCAAGGTACATCTAACATGTATCAGTATTTCCTTGATTTTATTGCTCATTAATATTCTATTGTATGGATGTACCATATTTGATTTATTCATTCATCATCTGATGGACCTTTGGGGTTGTTTCTACTTTTTGGCTAATGTCAGTAATGTTGCTGTGAACATTTATGTCTAAGTTTTGGTGTGAATATATTTTTTCATTTCTTTTGGGAAAGCAGTTATGAATAGAATTGCTGTATTACACAGCAACTCTGTTTAACCTTTTGAGGACCTGCCGTACTGTTTTCCAGCATGGCTGCATCATTTTATATTTTTATCCAAAGTATGTAAAACGTTCCCATTTCTATACATTCCTGTCAACACTAGTCATTACCTGTCTCTGTGAGTATAGCCATCCTAGCAAGTATGAAGTGGCATCTCGTGGTGTTTTATTTCTCTCTGTGAGGAGAGGACAATGAAGATTGAGTTCTATATTAGTAACTACTCAAAGCTACCCATCTGTTTTAGAATTTTAGTAAATTGAGATGAGGTCAGAAGTCTGATTTTGGTAATTAAACTATTTCTAGTTATTTCTTAAAGTTCAAATCATATGTCTCATTGCTTACTAGTCTTCATTGCTTTCAAACTTGAGCAGAAATTCTAAGGAGTCACACTTGCCTATTTGTAAGAAATTATAATTGAAGGGAACCCTGAAAAAACTTCTTCCTGAATAGTTCTTAAGTCTTCCTTCTAGTTATATGCTTCTCATCAACATTGTCATTAACAATCTCACCTTTTATTATATTCCAGTTTATAGGAGACCAGTTTCTACCTGCATTCAAATTATGTTTCTTTATTTTCTCTTTTTCAAAAATCAATTTTTCTGTTTTTTCCTAATCAGCTTTAAGTTGAGTGGCTTCAATACACAACATTGGTTTCGTTCAAAATCTACATTTAGGAAAAGGTGGCCAGGACGGCTGGCTTCTTGTCCCCTCAGCTTCAGGTGGGGCAGCTCGAGGGCTGGGGGCTGGAATCGGGTGAAGGTGTGTTCATTCCCATGTCTGATAGTTGGTATCTGTGGTTGGCTGGACTTTGGTGAAAGCAGACAAGTGAAACACCTACCCTGAACACCTAGGCTCTCTTTGCAGCCTGGGCTTACTCAAAACATGGAGCCTGGTTGCCAGGTTGAGAGCCAGTCAGAAGCTCTGCTGCCTTGTCTAACCTCGCTTTGCAGTTCACACAGCATCATTTTCATCATCTTCGGTTCAATAGAAGCAAGTCACTTATACTTGGCCTATATTCTACCATTTTTTACAGAATAAAGTTTTTAAAAATAATGGGTACATTTAAAAACTAGCACAGTTACTCACTGGCCACAATTTTTTTTATATTCCTTCCAATGAAAAATACCCTTTTCCCTACCCATTCCCTCACAAGTCTCAGTTGTTAACAGTGTGAGGCCCAGGCTCAAGTACAGGTCTTACCATCTTCATCAGGTACAGGTGGCACATGCAGATGAGGCTTCTGGGTGTGGTTTCTAGAGTGTGACCCTGTGAGCACAACCTTCTCAGTACTAAGACTTGAGAACTAAAGGGACGAGTTATCTGCCACCCACACCCCCACCATTCTGCTGAATGACTAGACTCTCCTGTTCAGAAATGGGAAACAGGAGGCACCATGGTCCATAGCAGCTCTGAGGTCCAGTTTGGTGCTGCCAGCTCTTTGATGAGGACTTGGTCCTGCCCATAGGAGTGCTTCTCCTTTGTTCTACCCTCAGAGCTCTGTGTGCTGTCCTTTTCATAAGAAATGACCTCTGTCTGTAGCTGAGTCATGTTTCTTAAGCCACCTTCCTCTTTATTGAACTTCTAAGAAAATCCCAAAGGGCTATTCTCATTTGTATGTCTTGGTCTCTGTTAGGCCAAGCACTGTTTTTTTGCTGCCAAGGTTCTCTTTAAAGCTTCTACTGTCCTGAAAATTGGATTGGGGTTCACATCATTGGAGAGGCTACCCTCACAAATCTTTTTTTTGAGAGAAGCTCTGCACCTTGGGCTTCTTGTGAAGCTTTGTAGGATGATGCCTTTAAAATTCTTATGCCCTTAAGATCTTTAAAGGAATTTGAGGCACCACCTTAAGTCTTTCCATGGTCTTAATGAAGGGTTTTACAGCCTATAGGCTTCACCTTTAGACCATGTTTTCCTGACAGCACCCTAGATTTGATCTTAGCCCAAAAGCTGTTTCTTTCTTTTAGCATCGTGTGACCACTGGACATGTGGAGATGCTGTAAAGGAGATAACAGATATTGAACCCAAATATAATTGAGCCTGGTTCCTTTATATTTAATAGCCCCCCCTTTTTTTGATAGCTTATCCCTCTCATTGATGTTACTTTCAGCTGGTTCATAGCAAGAGTCTCCTTTCCCCTGTGTTTCAGTGTGATTTTCTTCTCTTGCCTAGAAGCTGTCACCAGCAGCCTCTTTAAGGGCCATCAGGATTCAGTTTACAATGTCATGAAGCTCTTTGGGTTTTCATTTCTTTCTCTGCATCCATTCAGATCTCACCTACCTCCAGGTTGAAAGGCATTCTCACATCTTTTAGTTCTTTTTTAATGGCATTTTTAATATCGGTATCTGTGCCAGGTATTTATTGCCAGCAAATTGTATAATAAACCACGTCAAAGCCTAGTGGCTCAAAACAGCATTTACTTTGTTCAAACATTTGTGTTGGGGCAAGGCTCAGTGAGTGAGGCCAGCACGTTTCTTTTCCAGTCGGCATCAGCTGGGATATCATGAAGGTGGGGACCAGAGTCATCTGAAGATTAGTTCATGCACATGTCTGGCAGTTGGAGATAGCTTTTGGATGGGGCATTAGTTGGGGGCGGTCAGTGGGGGTACTGTCAAGGTGTTCAGCATGTGGTCTGAGCGTCTTCACAATGTAGTGACTTATGCTAAGGGTGGGCTTTCCCACAGAACAAAAGTCAGTTTCCCCAGACTCCGTCCAGTAGAAATCAGTTACTGAGGCCAGCACATATTTAATGGGAGGGAATTTCAGAGAAATGTGTCAAAGAATTTGTAGACAGTTTCAATACCACCACATCCACTCACCTCGACTTACTGAGTAATCATTCTGTCTAAAGAAAAGTTCTTTGCAACTCGGTGTCACTGAAATTCCCACAAATTTTGTTTGTTGTTTTGTTTGGTATGTTCTGTTCTGTGAAAAGTAACAAATGGTTACAAAAATGAGGCATTTTTTGCTGTTGCTGTTGTTGTTCAGAAAAATGTATGGATCATCTCACTAAGCTATTAGAAGATGGGATTTCTTTAACCTTTTGAATTATTTTTCTTTGGAATGCAGTTCAAATTAGCAAAAACTATTCATAGTTCAGAAAAATACATGGGATTAGAATCCATATTTATAAGACTTATTAATGAGAGTCTTATTTTCACAATCTTCTTTTGGGAAGCGTTTATTAACTCAGACCTAGATAACTCAATACAGTATCCCTCAAACTTCTTTAAAACATGGGACATTAAGATGGGGGGAAGGAGTAAGAGACATTCTACTAAGAGGTGACTTGTAGTGATTTTATGGAGAAAAAATAGAAAAGAGTGTAAAATCAAGTGCAAATGTTGTGTGACAAAGATGATGACAGTGAAGAATATATTTTGTGACTCTTGGTGGTTTGAACTTCTTTCTTGATTCTCTGAGTAATCCCTGGTCCTACATTCTGCAATACAGATACCATCGTATCTATTTGATCCTGGGTTTGAGTTAGGCTGTGCTCAGTCCACTTGCCTCATTACCAAACAGTATTGTTTTATTCTTGCAGATTGACGATCTTACAGCAGAGCTGGAAACTGCATCTTCAAAATGTCTGCACCTGGATGCAAAAAATCAAGTTCTTCTAGAGGAGTTATTATCTATGAAAGGAATGCAAAAGAAATGTGAAAAACTATAGAAGAATAAAAAGAAGTTGGAGCAAGAAGTAGTGAACCTCAGAAGTCATATAGAAATGAATATGATAGAACACAGTGAAATAGAGCAGTATAAACGGGAGATTGATGAAAGGGCGAGACAGGATCTCGTAGAGAAATTAAAGGAAGTCAACCTATTTTTGCAGGTTAATTTGTTCATCTGTCATGTTCTTGAATTCACCTCATTGTAAATTATGTTTTGGATCTATACATCTTCTGTGTTTCCTCTACTTCCTTTAGAGCAGTTGGTTTGGTAGTTTTCTGGAAGGAAGGGGGCACTTGTTTCTCCCTTTAAATATTTCCGTTTCCATCACAGTTATCACCAAATTGACCTATCAGAATGATTCTCACTAGAGAATCCTTTCATTTATAAGACCAATTGGTATAAAACAAGACTACTAGGAGGAAAAGAAAATATTGTGGTTTAGAACTGGTCCCATCCTCTTGAATTATGTTTAAGTTGTCTCATTCAATTTTTAAAATTTTAAGTTGATCCTCTTGTTCTTTGAATTATCAGATTATATAAGCACCACTATAACAATAATTCCACTTTAATTTTATAATTCACATTTAATTCACTTCACATTGACAATAATTGTTTTAAACTTCTGCTCTTTTTGTTGTTGTTGTTTTAATTTAATTTAATTTTTAACTTTACAATATTGTATTGGTTTTGCCATATATCAAAATGAATCCGCCACAGGTATACATGTGTTCCCCATCCTGAACCCTCCTCCCTCCTCCCTCCCCATACCATCCCTCTGGGTCGTCCCAGTGCTTAACCTTTAAAATTGCTTTCTGAATCACTGACTCAAAAGTAAAGGGAGCAAATACTATTTTCCAGGTTAATGATTATTTTTAAAATGTTATCTTTTTAAATTTGCCTTAGATACAAGCAGCATCTCAGGAGAATTAAGAGCAGTTACAAGAGAAGAATAATGCTTCCATAAGAAGTCAGATGGAACTCATAATTAAAGACTTGGAATCTGAACTCTCCAAGGTGAAAACTTTGCAAAAAGATTCTCATAAAGCAGAGTTGGAAAAATATAAGCAACTCTACCTAGTAGAACTAGAAGTTAGAAAGTCACTGGAAGGTAAACTAGACAAGCAAGTCAAAACACAGAATCACAGAAAATAAATTTAGTTCGTTAATTTGTCTCTAAAGCCTAATTTTTATAGAGCACAGTTCATGAGATTAGTAGGAAGTGAAAGCTAACTAGATGGTCACTGCTAGAGGGCGGCCTAAGACAAACTATTAATACGGTGTCCTTTTAAGTTTTACCACACAGAGTCGGAAACGACTGAGGTGACTTAGCAGCAGCAGCACACTGCATAAAGGTATGCTTGTGAAATTGGGGGCAATTAACACAGGAGTGAAAGACAGGATAATTCACAGGGTGGCTAGAAATAGTATGGCTATCTGACTGAGGGAGGGTGTGTGGAGGATGGAAAGGGCAGATGGCACCTCCAGTGCCTCGTCCAGGTTTCCCCACTGTCTGAAAGCAGAGCATTCCTAGGAAGCCTTTCATAAGCCAAAGCAGCATACAGCAAAGAAGTAGGTACCCAAGGGCACGTTCTGCTAGTTGAAGCCTAAAATGAATATGCACAAGTGAAGCACAGGTGCTCCCATATAGGGTTCAGGGTTGTGGTGACTTGACACTGAGATGTGGGGTGTGGCTTCCAGGGAAGGAGCTCAGTGGGGCCAGTCTCCCTGCTTGGGGAGCGCGATGCCTCTCACTGTAAAACATATGCTGAAACTTTTTATATGAAATCAAAAAGTCTCTTCAAAAAAATTTTTTTTATTATCAAAAACAGATGCTGACTTAGGCCTTTCCTAGAAGTGAAGTGACATAAAGTGAACTTTGGAAAAGTAGGGGATACTTATAATTGTTCCTGGGGCTGTTTTAGCTCTTTTCAATAACCCATTGACTTTCTTGTCCTCCCCTCTAGATTGTGACTCTGGATGATTCCTCAGAGCCAAAACTTAATTTCTCCAAGGTCATGAGTGAAACGTGTATACAAGGGTGGTGAAAGCAAATGCTTGAAAGTGGCTTTGTGGGATCGGGTGTTTCTTCATCCCTGAACTGTTTCCTAGAGGAAGGTGTGTCCCAGAGGGCAGCAGGTGTCACTGTGAGGCCACCTCCCTTTCTCCCTGATGCCCTTTCTCTCCTCTCCCAACTGTGACTTGTTACTTGAGGAGCCCTAGACACATGTGTACTTCTTTAGAACAAGGTTACAGCTATTATTGTTTACAGGAGGTCTGCTCTGTGTTTTCAGTGTTCAAACAGTTTATTGGGAATTCCATTTACTATATGGCAACTTTAAAAATGCAAATCATTAAGTTGGTGTTTTCCATCTTCCCCAGGACTCATGGGAGGCTGGCAGTGATCAGCACCAAACTTGAAGTGGAGAAATAGCAGAACAAATCTTTACTCATTCGGGCATTCTTAGCTCGAGGCCAGTGCTGGAGCCCCCTTGTGTTGGAAATTTCAATAATCCTTTAGTGCTCAAGGGAAATCTTACTCCAAGAGCAAACGTAGGCTTTTCTACCTCAATTCCATGCCCTTCGAATAACAGCATGGAGACTTACTTGACCAAGGTTAGTTCTATTATCTTTTTTGCGCTGGGTTTCAGATTTTTGATATGAATGATCCTTGTTTTTAATTTGGTGAACTTCTGAGTTGTTTATTTGACTTAATGCACATTAAGTACAAGCCATAATTAGCTATACTAATAAAGGAGACAGAAATTTTATGATTTTTTTGTCCCAGAGTTCTTGACTTTAAGAGATACTTACTAAATTATTAAATTTCTTGAAAAGCTGCATTTAAATTCTACTTTAGAAATGAAATCTTATTGCCTAGTATCCAAAAGTATTCTTTCAGATGTTTCACTTCCTTTCTAATTGATTTCAGTTGGCAATGCTTCATAATCATTTCCAAGCTCTGCTGTACCCAACGAAGTTTTTCTACCTCTAAGCATAAGTGAATCACTGGCATCTAAACACTAACCACATATGGATGCTTTTTATTTAAAGGAATCCTATGTAAATCCTTTTTATGAATTAAATAAACTTAAAATACTAAACCAAAACATTAATTTCTAGTTTTGGCTTAACATTTTTTGTCATTTTCTTACATAAATTTTGTCATTTCTTACAAAAATGACATTTTTGTCATTTTCTTTAATTGCTATTTTACCTATAGCATTTTTATTTAAAATTAAAAAAGACAATCTTGCTGAGCATTTGTAGAATATTTCTAGATTTGTAGTTAATTCAAACATTTAAACATTATAAATGAAGCTCACTTTATCTCTATCTTGACATCACCTGGATGAATGGTATCTAAGATAGCAATGATGGGAGTTTTAAATTGCAACCAGTTTTCACTGTTAATCATTATGATTAAAATATCCATTTCAGTCAGTGCACACAGGTTTATGGTTGATGGTGTTTTCCTGATGTTTGTGATGCACAGAAAAGTAGCCCTTGTTAAATGCAGTCTCAAACTGTTTTCTCATTTGGCTTTTTGCCATTGTAGGAGAGCAATTAAGGTTTCTTTGAAAACACTGTATCTACAATGAGTCTTAGTACTTGAGAGCTGTGAAACTGGAGGATGTGCTTTAGCTGTGTGGTCACAGCGGGCCTCAGAACACTTCATCCCAAGTCAGACACTTCCCCATGCAGGCCTAAGAGGAGGAAGAAAATGCCTGACCCCCGTCCCAGACACAGGCTGCTTAATGCACAGCCAAGTTCACGGTGCTGTGGGCACATACATCTTTTAAAAGTGGTGATTTGAAACATGTATAATATCATGTATGAAACGAGTCACCAGCCCAGGTTCGATGCACAATACTGGATGCTTGGGGCTGGTGCACTGGGACGACCCAGAGGGAGGGTATGGGGAGGGAGGAGGGAGGAGGGTTCAGGATGGGGAGCACGGGTATACCTGTGGCGGATTCATTTCGATGTTTGACAAAACTAATACAATATTGTAAAGTTTAAAAATAAAATAAAATTAAAAAAAATAAAATAAAAGTAGTGATTTGGAACCAAGCAAGCACTTTGGGAGAAGTTCCTTCTCCCAAACTCACCCATTAGGTAAATCTCCTCACCTCTCATAAGGAGGGTAGGATTATAAGTCCTCATCTTGAAACTTTTCTCCTTCAATTACCCTGTTGTGTGTGTTTTTTTTCTTAAATGTATGTTTATAAATTAATTATATCAAATGACTGCTACATATAGGAGTTTGACAATAATTTATACTTTTTTTAGATATTTATTTATTTTTACTTTACAATATTGTATTGATTTTGCCATATGTCAGCATGCATCCACCACGGGTGTACACATGTTCCCCATCCTGAAGCCCCCTCCCACCTCCCTCCCCATACCATCCCTCTTACCTTTAAAACATGATTTACTTAGAAAGCTACTATGTCATGTCATGTCACAAGCATTATTGAACTATGTAAGAAGGTTTTACATATTCATTTTCTCTGCATTATAGTTAAAAAATCTATGTGTTTTTTCTTAATCTGAAGAAGTAGCTGGCATAGGACTCTGGACTCAGTAAGAAAGTCATTGGCTTTCTTACTTCTTTTGTAGAATTAAGAACTTTGCCTAAATGATGACTCTCATACCTTAAAAAAAGTTTGTTTGTTTTTTTCAAAGAAAACAAACTTTCTTTAAAAAAAATTTATGTGGAACCATATTATATAAAACAGAGATAAGTGTAAACCCTTTTAGCCAAAGGAGTGGCCAGAGGTCCTGCACTTGTGACTTCTCAGTTCCTCAACCCTGCAGTGACCCCTGTGGGACCTTCCCCTTCTATGGGACATAGTTCGGAAACTAACAGTTATGTGTTAATCCTTCTCACTAAACACCTTTAGAATAAAAACTTGCTGGTACATCGTTTTCTTGTGTATAATTTTCTCACCTTTCTGTGTTTTTGTTAAATGGAAAAGTTTAAAGAAAATTGCAAGTGTGGTCTCCTTAATAACATTCAACTCAAACTACTTCCTCCATTTGAACAGGATCCTCACCTAGAAATCAAAATAAAGGTCTCAGAAGTATGTATTTAGGGCATGAGCTGTAGGGGGAGAAGATAGTAATCATGTGGGTCATTCCTAGGATCATGAGTCATTCTCTAATTCTTTGAAATTATGTGTACTCAATAGACTGATATTTATTGTACTTTTTATCAGTTAACGTTCTCTATATATGTTCTTTGTTATTTATAAGTGGAATAAGTAGGAATGCATTTTATTTATGTGATTATTTTTCTACTTAAGTAATCTTCAAGTTAGGTCTAGTCTCTAAAAGTATTATTTAAATGTCATATTTAGTAAGCTGTATAACATTCCTATGATAATATCTCTTGCTTAACTTAAAGATAAATAATATTTGACTTATTTCAGATGCAGCAGGAGTTGGAAAGGAGTAAAACTAGAGAACTAAGAGAAGGTATGTTGCCAAAATGTATGTCTGGTAGTGGTTAAGGCTAGAACACCCAGACTCAAACCGTTATGTTTGTGTAGCTGTCACTTGTTGGGTGACTTTATAATTTCTGTGTCATTGGCTTTGTCAGTAGTTTATCTCTTGCCCTCAGGAAAAGCTCCAAACACCTGCATCAATGTGGGTCCTTCCAAAGTAGTTGGCCTTATCTCTTTACCACCTTATTCTGCCCCTTAGCTGTGCATCTAACCAGCCAGACTGTGTAGGATCCCACAGATTCGTTTCCTTACCTCTGGTCTTTGTACATTCTTCTCCCCTCTGACTCTTGTACTTTTTCCTGTCCTTCAGGTAGCTACTTCCATAGCACCTCCACCAAAAAGCTGGCAGTATTGACACAAAACCGGCTGTCCCTTCTTAGTGTTCCTTGTGCCATCTTGTATATCTGTCTTAGTATTTATGACACCGTATGGAAATTGTCTGTTCATCTATTTTTACAGTTTATGGCATTATCATCTCAGGGTGACTGGGTCACCTTCATCTTGTAATTCCAGTGTTTGTCACAGCACCTTAGCAGATAGTTATTGAGTAAATGAATGAAGAATGAGAAAGCCAGAAGCTCTGATACTCAGCCACATGTGGGACCATGGGATGAGTATGTAATTGTAATCTTGTATTTTGTTTTCTGTCATTTATAGATATGTTTTTTTTCAGAGCACTTAGAAATATCTCAGGTTTTTTTTTTTTTTTTTTTTGCTAATACTGAGTTAACTCAAGTATTTTAGATAAAGAATGTAATCCTTTTTCTTTCCAGCTGCTGCTAAATTTGAATCTGAATCCTATGGATTGTCTCCTCTAGGAGCTACAGATAGGTCAAATCTGTCTCAGGACCTGCTTTTGAAAACATCACAAGAATATGTACAGATTTTGAAGAAAAAATATATGATCTAAAAGATAAATAGTAAAAATTCCCTTCTGGACTGTTTTCATGACATTTTAGTTGTTTTTCATTAAACATGATGAGAAAATCCTTATTAAAGGGAAATATTTTTGTGTGTATGATGAAAATTTATATGGTATTTTAAAAATACTACATTTAAGTAGTATTAATGCACTTGTCATAGCAAACACCCTCTTCCAAAACACAAGAGAAGACTCTACACATGGACATCAACAGATGATCAACACTGAAATCAGATTGATTATATTCTTTGCAGCCAAAGATGGAGAAGCTCTATACAGTCAACAAAAACAAGACCAGGAGCTGACTGTGGCTCAGATCATGAACTCCCTATTGCCAAGTTCAGACTGAAATTGAAGAAAGTAGGGAAAACCACTAGACCATTGAGGTATGACCTAAATCAAATCCCTTATGATTATACAGTGGAAGTGAGAAATAGATTTAAAGGACTAGATCTGATAGATAGAGTGCCTGATGAACTATGGATGGAGGTTCGTGATATTGTACAGGAGACAGGGATCAAGACCATCCCCATGGAAAAGAACTGCAAAAAAGCAAAATGGCTGTCTGGGGAGGCCTTACAAATAGCTGTGAAAAGAAGAGAAGTGAAAAGCAAAGGAGAAAAGGAAAGATATAAGCATCTGAATGCAGAGTTCCAAGAATAGCAATAAGAGATAAGAAAGCCTTCCTCAGTGATCAATGCAAAGAAATAGAGGAAAACAACAGAATGGGAAAGACTAGAGATCTCTTCAAGAAAATTAGAGATACCAAGGGAACATTTCATGCAAAGATGGGCTCGATAAAGGACAGAAATGGTATGGACGTAACAGAAGCAGAAGATATTAAGAAGAGGTGGCAAGAATACACAGAAGAACTGTACAAAAAAGATCTTCATGACCCAGATAATGACGATGGTGTGATCACTCATCTAGAGCCAGACATCCTGGAATGTGAAGTCAAGTGGGCCTTAGAAAGCATCACTACGAACAAAGCTAGTGGAAGTGATGGAATTCTAGTTGAGTTATTTCAAACCCTGAAAGATGATGCTGTGAAAGTGCTGCACTCAATTTTCCAGCAAATTTGGAAAACTCAGCAGTGGCCAGAGGACTGGAAAAGGTCAGTTTTTATTCCAATCCCAAAGAAAGGCAATGCCAAAGAATGCTCAAACTACGCACAATTGCACTCATCTCACAGGCTAGTAAAGTAATGCTCAAAATTCTCCAAACCAGGCTTCAGCAATACGTGAACCATGAACTTCCAGTTGTTCAAGCTGGTTTTATAAAAGGCAGAGGAAACAGAGACCAAATTACCAACATCTGCTGGATCATCGAAAAAGCAAGAGAGTTCCAGAAAAACATTTATTTCTGCTTTATTGACTATGCCAAAGCCTTTGACTGTGTGGATCACAATAGACTGTGGAAAATTCTGAAAGTGATGGGAATACCAGACCACTTGACCTGCCTCTTGAGAAGTCTGTATGCATGTCAGGAAGCAATAGTTAGAACTGGACATGGAACAACAGACTGGTTCCAAATAGGAAAAGGAGTACGTCAAGGCTGTATATTGTCACCCTGTTTATTTAACTTATATGCAGAGTACATCATGAGAAATTCTGGGCTGGAAGAAGCACAGGCTGGAATCAAGATTGCCAGGAGAAATATCAATAACCTCAGATATGCAGATGACACCACCCTTATGGCAGAAAGTGAAGAGGAATTAAAAAGCCTCTTAATGAAGGTGAAAGAGGAGAGTGAAAAAGTTGGCTAAAACCTCAACATTCAGAAAACAAAGATCATGTCATCTGGTCCCATCACTTCATGGGAAATAGATGGGGAAACAGTGGAATCACTGTGAGACTTTATTTTTTTTTTTGGTGGGGGGGCTCCAAAATCACTGCAGATGGTGCCTGCAGCCATGAAATTAAAAGACACTTACTCCTTGCATAGCATATTGAAAAGCAGAGACATTACTTTGCCAACAAAGGTTCGTCTAGTCAAGCCTATGGTTTTTCCTGTGGTCATGTATGGATGTGAGAGTTGGACTGTGAAGAAAGCTGAGCGCTGAAAAATTGATGCTTTTGAACTGTGGTGTTGGAGAAGACTCTTGAGAGTCCCTTGGACTGCAAGGAGATCCAACCAGTCCATTCTGAAGGAGATCAACCCTGGGATTTCTTTGGAAGGAATGATGCTAAAGCTGAAACTCCAATACTTTGGCCACCTCATGCGAAGAGTTGACTCATTGGAAAAGACTCTGATGCTGGAAGGGATTGGGGGCAGGAGGAGAAGGGGACGAAAGAGGATGAGATGGCTGGATGGCATCACTGATTCTTTGGATGTGAGTTTGAGTGAACTCCAGGAGTTGGTGATGGATAAGGAGGCCTGGTGTGCTGCAATTCATGGGGTCGCAAAGAGTCAGACACGACTGAGCGACTGAACTGAACTGAATACTACTTTTAAACAGTAGTATCTAAGTACTTTTGATACTAAGTATTTTCTCTGCAGCTAACTTAAGTGATTTAAAAACCAGCACTGTTAAGTTTTCCATATTCAAAGTGAAAGTGTTAGTCACTCAGTCGTGTCCAACTCTGCGACTAATGGACTGCAGCCCGCCAGCCTCCTCTGTCCTCCATTATCTTGTGGGGTTAGCTCAAATTCATGCCCATTGAGTTGGTGATGCTATCCAACCCTCTCGTCCTCTGTTGTCCCCTTTCTCCTCCTGCCTTCCATTTTTCCCAGCAAAAGGATCTTTTCTGATGAGTCAGCTCTTCACATCAAGTGGCTGAAATATTGGAGCTTCAGCCTCAACATCAGTCCTTCCAATGAATATTCAGGATTGACTTCCTTCAGAATTGACTCGTTTAATCTCCTTGCAGTCCAAGGACTCTTGAGAGTCTATTCCCAACACCACAGTTCAAAAGCATTAATTCTTTGGCAGTCAGCCTTCTTTATTGTACAACTCTCATATCCATACATGACTACTAGAAAATAGTGTATATATGTTAACTCCAATCTTCTAATTTGTCCTTCTCCTCATGTTTCCCCTTTCATAACCATAATTTTATTTTCAGATCTTTTGAGTTGGTTTCTGTTGTGTAAATAAGTTTATTTTTATTAAATTCCACATGTAAGTGATGTGATACTTGTTTTTCTCTGTCTGAGTTACCTCATTTAGTATTGTAATTTGAGATCCATCTGTGTTGTTGCAAATGCCATTATTATTTCTTTTTATGGCTGAGTAATATTTCATTTTCACTGTGTGTGTGTATGTGTGTATATACTGCATCTTCTTTATCTATTCTTCTGTTGATGGACACTTAGGTTGCTTCAATGTCTTGGCTATTGTAAATAGTTCTGCAGTGAACATTGGGGTGCCTGTACCTTTTTGAATTATGGTTTTCTCCAGATGTATGCCCATCACTGAGATTGCTGAATCATATGGCAACTCTATATTTAGTTTTTACAGCAAACTTTATAGAGTTTTCTACAGTGAGTGTACCTAGTTGCATTCCATAAGCAGTGTAGAAGGATTCCTTTTCTCTACACTCTCTCCAGCATTTATTGTTTGTATATTTTTTGATGATGGCTATTCTGATTGGTTTGAAATGATACCTTATTATAGTATTTCTGCATTTCTATAATGATTAGTGATGCAGAGCATCCTTTCTGAGCATCTCTCATGTGCTTTTTGGTCGTCTGTAGGTGTTCCTTACAGAAATGTGTATTTAGATCTTATACTCATTTTTTGATCAGGTTGTTTGTTTTTTGCTATTGAGCTCTTTGAGATGTTTGAATATGTTGGAGATTAATCCCTTGTCAATTGCATCATTTGCAAATATTGTCTCCCATTCTGTGGGTTGTCATCTTTCTTGTTTATGATTTCCTGCACTGTGCAAAACTTTTACATTTAATTATATCCCGTTTGCTTATTTCTCTCCTTATTTTCATTACTGTAAGAGGTGGATGAAAAATGATCCTGCTGTAATTTATGTCAGAGTGTGTTCTGCCTATATTCTCCTCTGAGTTTTACAGGACCTGTCTTATATTTAGGCGCCTAATCCATTTTGAGTTTATTTTTGTGTATGATGTTAGGGAGTGTTCTGATTTCCTTCTTATATGTGTAGCTGTTGAGTTTTCTCAGCACCACTTATTGAAGGGGCTGTCTTTTCTCCTTTGTATAGTCTTGCCTCCTTTATCCTAGATTAATTGACCACAGGTACGTAGGTTTCTCTCTGGACTTTCTGTCTTGTTCCATTGATCATTCAATATATTTCTGTTTTTGTGCTAGTACTGTGTTTTGATAACTGAAGCTTGCAGAGTAGTCTGCAGTCAGGGTACCTGATTCTGTCAGCTCTTGCTTTTCTTCCTCAAGATTGCTTTGTCTATTTGGGGTCTTTTGTTTTCATACACACTGTAAAATTTTTTGTTCTAGTTGTGTGAAAAATGCCATTGGTAATTTGATAGAAATTGCACTGAATCTGTAGCTTGCTTTGGATACTATAGTTATTTTGACAGTTATACAGTTATAATGTCACTTTCATTTCTATATTTCAGTTTCCTTTTCTATATTTCAGTTTCTTTCCTTCTTAGTTTAGATAAAGGTTTATTGATAGTGTTTGTTTCTTTCAGGAAATCAACTTACAGTTCTTGCATATGAGCACTGGGCTGGCATGCCAGGCCTCTGTGTGCATGGGCAATGTGTTTAGAGGTGTTGTTTAGCAACGATCATTCTGGGATGAGAGATTCCAAACCGTTGAGCTTCCCAGCTGGGAGGTTGTGGCAGGATGGCTCTGGCTTAACTGTAGTGCTCATGTTGGGTTTAGGGGACTCTGAAGAGCCAAGGGAGAGGTAAGGTGTGTGTGTCTGTAGGCTCTGCGATGAAGAAGATTTTTGGCTTCGGGAGTAAGAAGGGTGTGTAGCCCTTTGGCTCCTCCATCAACCCAGTGAGAGACAGTGGTCATGGAATCAACTTCCAGCCCGGGTGCCACATCCGAGACAAAGACCTCAGAAAGATCCACAAAGCTGCCATTGTGGGCAACGTAGCCAAAGTGCAGCATGTTCTGTTGTTTGGAAAAAATGGCCTGAACGACAGGGACAAGATGAACAGGTAAGCGGAGTGGAAGGGCCTGGCAGAGATCCCTCCTGTGAGTTTCCCCTCCAAGGCTCCTGGATACCTTCCTGGGATCCAGCACCCCACAGACTTTATAGGCAGCAAAAAGTCTTAGCTCGTTTTGGACCCATTTATAATTCCCCTTATAGAGCTTTGCTGATAGTTTTGAAGTCATTTAACTGAATGTCGGTAATCACAGAAGTGAAATGAAATATGAATAGCATCTGTTTTTCCTTTCTTCCTCCTACTTTTTATTCACATGGGTTAGCATGATGTACTCATGAGTAAAAGCTCCCAAGTTATATAGCCTTCAAGAAATCTTCTCAACCTTCTGGCTCTCACATTTTTTCTCATGTGATTTATGAAAGCACTTCTTCATGGATCACCTATTGTGGATCATGGCAGTGGACAGATTTCTGGTGTTGTCAATATCTTATTTTTAATGTATACATTTTTTATACCGTAAGGTTATATATTACAGAAAACTGCATAGTGAGCAAAATAATTCCCATGCCAAATAAACTTCTGGATTAAAAATTCTTCAGATACATTTCAATGTCCATTTTATATCAGTGTACACTTAGGTATATGTGTTCTTTGCTTAAGGACCTTAGAAGACAGCTTTGAAGTAGGAAGCTGGCTGTGTCCTTGAATAGGAAGACATTTTCTTAGGATGTATGGTCTTTCTATATTTAAAGCTAATCAACATTTCATGGTTTTAAAGATTTTGGCTTACATATTCTGTCTTTAATTGTTGTGATGAAATTAAAAGTTTTGTATAGTAGAGGAAGATTTGCCCTTCTAGATATCAAAATGTGCTATAAGTGCCCACAAAGTGTTCATTTACTAACAACTGAAAAGATAGATAAATGAATGGAACAGAATACCCAAACACCCAAATGTATGTAAAACTTTAGAACTTGAAAATGATGACCTTTTCTGTTAGAAATGATAAACTGTGTGTAGATGGTGGAGAAATAACCTGGTAAAAGAGAAAAATAACTCAATTTTTATCTCACCAAAAAGTTTCAGATAGATTATGGATCAAACATTTCAAATATGCAGAGTGAGAAAAGTACAAGAATAAAACTCAGATTCCTATTTATACTTTTTTTATCTGCTAACAGAGACCTTCTGTTTTTCTATTTCTACTGTTTCTTAACCTTATTTTTTTTAATTGGAGAATACTTGTTTACAATGTTGTGTTCTTTTCTGCTGTATAACATCATAAATGAGTTTCAAGTATACATATACCCCCTACCTTGTGAGCCTTCCTCCCACCCCAAAGACCTTTCTAAGAATGATTTCAAAAGTAAGAATTCTGGAGCTTCCTGGATTTCCACACACACACACACACACACACACACACACACACAAAGAAAATAAATCTGGATGTTGATTTAACATTTTAACAACACAAAAAAATAAAATTCTCTGTAGATCAAGCTGTCTATAGGCAAGTCGGCTTAGCAGACAGGGCTTGTCTTTTTGGCACAATTTCAATTTTTTTATTTTTTATTTTTTGAGGATTGATATTTTAAGACAACTTTCAGCCTTTTCAGAAGTCAAGGGAATCTAGGGAGTTCTTTAGTCATCCAGTGGTTAAGACTCACTGTTGTGGGCCCAGGGTTCGATACCTGGTGGGGGAACTAAAATCCTGCCAGCCACTGGGATGTATTGTACAACATGGGGAATATTGCAAATATCATATAATAACTTTAAATGGAGTATGACCTATAAAAATTGTGAATCACTATGTTGTGTACCTGTAATATATAGTAATATGTAATATGCATCATCTATATTTTAGCTGGAATCAAGATTGCTGGGAGAAATATCAATAACCTCAGATATGCAGATGATATCACCCTTATGGCAGAAAGTGAAGAATAACTAAAAAGCCTCTTGATGAAAGTAAAAGTGGAGAGTGAAAAAGCTGGCTTAAAGCTCAACATTCAGAAAACGAAGATCATGGCATCCGGTCCCATCACTTCATGGGAAATAGATGGGGAAACAGTGGAAACAGTGTCAGACTTTATTTTTCTGGGCTCCAAAATCACTGCAGATGGTGACTGCAGCCATGAAATTAAAAGACGCTTACTCCTTGAAAGGAAAGTTACGACCAACCTAGATAGCATATTCAAAAGCAGAGACATTACTTTGCCAACAAAGGTTCGTCTAGTCAAGGCTATGGTTTTTCCAGTGGTCATGTATGGATGTGAGAGTTGGACTGTGAAGAAGGCTGAGGCCGAAGAATTGATGCTTTTGAAGTGTGGTGTTGGAGAAGACTCTTGAGAGTCCCTTGGACTGCAAGGAGATCCAACCAGTCCATTCTGAAGGAGATCAGCCCTGGGATTTCTTTGGAAGGAATGATGCTAAAGCTGAAACTCCAGTACTTTGGCCACCTCATGCGAAGAGTTGACTCATTGGAAAAGACTTGATGCTGGGAGGGATTGGGGGCAAGAGGAGAAGGGGACGAAAGAGGATGAGATGGCTGGATGGCATCACTGACTCTATGGATGTGAGTCTGAGTGAACTCCGGGAGTTGGTGATGGACAGGGAGGCCTGGTGTGCTGCAATTCATGGGGTTGCAAAGAGTCGGACACGACTAAGTGACTGATCTGATCTGATCTGGTATTTTAATTAAAAAGAAGCAACCTTAGACAAAAAGACTTTATGGTAATTAGATCAACAGGAAAAATGAGAAATGAGCAAACAAAAATGCTACTAATTATAGTTGTACAGACATTGTGAATTACAAATTTCATTCCAATGTCAGACGTTAAAATGTCAGAAAATGAACATATTAGAATCATTGAAGCACAGTGTTGTCTCTAATCCTCAAAATGTATCTGCAAAGGAGGTATGATATCCTTTGACTTCATTGAGATGTTGTCCTTGTAAAATAGTAGTAATAGTAATAAGTATGATTATATTACCTAACAGTTAATGAGCTGTTATCTGTGCCAGGAACAGTTCTAAACTCTTTGCATGAATCTCATTTAAGCATTGCAGTGCTGTCCTGTGAGAGAACTACTTCTCTCTCCATTTTGTTGATGAGGAAATTGAGGCACAGAGAGGCTGAGCAACAGCTAAGTGACAGAGTAAAAGTCAAATTCAAACCCAAGTTGAGCTGAATCTCAAGGTCATGGTCATTCTACTCAAGTAAATTGTTCTTTCATTAGTGTTAAGAGCTAATGCTAATATATAATGTTCTTTCTCCAGAAGGAAATGAAATATTTGTTTTAGAGTGGTAGGAATAGCATGCTATTGAATGTTTTCAATCACAGGAACAATTATTTGTTTTGAAACAATAACACTACAGTTTCCTGAAAACTCCTCTTGCTTTTATAGGACTGCCCTCCACTTGGCCTGTGCCAATGGCCATTCAGCAGTGGTAACTCTGCACCTGGAGAGAAAATGCCTGCTTAACCTCTATGACAATGAAAACAGGGCAGCACTGATGAAGGTATGGGGCAGTGAATCGTGTCCACACAAGGTGGATGTGATTTAACTACTGAGACTAAAAGTGAATTCATCTCATTTAGATATAGCAAACCGGTGAAGCTTGTGGACTGTTTACTTTGAATTCCTAGAATTTACACTCTGTTTCTTGGCACAACACTGACAGGCCATAGAATGCCAAGAAGAGGAATGTGCAACTCTTCTGCTGGAGCATGGTGCCAACCCAAATGTCATGGATGTCTGTGGGAACACCGCTTTCCACTACGCTGTCTTTTGCCAGAATATATCACTTGCAACAAAGCTGCTTTCCTGTGATGCCAATATAGAAGCCAGGAACAAGGTATATCTCAACTAACTTTATCTACAAAATATGCAAAGTATTTTTTTTTAAACTGCTGCTGCTGCTAAGAGTCAGAACATGCCCTGGAGTGGGTGGTAGACTGAGAGCCCACATATAATGAAGACCTGAGGGAAATGAAGTGATGTGAAGAGTGGCTGCTTCCAGGGGTTCAAAGAATGGGTGCCCCTGGGGGTGTGTGGGAGGAGGAAGGAGACCCAGTGCCCATGAGGGGGAGCTGGGTGAGTAAAAGTGGGCCTGGCAGGCAGCAGGCCTGGAGCCCTGAGCCCTCCAGGACCCAGGTTCTGAGATCTGGCCAAGAGGGTCAGGTCATGTTTGACTCCCAGCAAGGGCGTTCACTTGTGCTGGTGACTGCTTGGTTTGCAATGTACACTTCGGGGTCTCCCGCAGTCAGCCCCAGGGAGCTGCTCAGTGGGGTTGCAGCTGTGTGTGTGTGGAGCTGGTGATGGTGAAGCTGCCCCTCCTGCTTTTTTTTTTTTTTTTGCTTTACATTTTTTTAAATTTTATTTTATTTTTAAACTTTACATAACTGTATTAGTTTTGCCAAATATCGCTTCAGTCGTATCTGACTTAAGGTTTTTTTTTTTTTTTTTTGAATCAGTCTAAAATAGCAGAGTAAAGCAAAATTGGCCTCAGTATACTTTGTCTTAAAATTCAAACATAACAAAAGCATTTTACGACATATTAGAAATCTTGGTGCTATTCACAAATTCCCATTTTATGAAAGATGGTTTATATAAACACAGTTTCTCTTTCATTGCCCAAGTCTTAAGAGGGTAAAAGGAAATGAAAAGGAGCAAGCTAGTGAAAAGTGCAAGTCAAGCTGGAATTTTGGCAGTTGGGAAATGCCAAGAAGAGGATTTATTTATTTTAATATTTATTTGGCTGAGCTGGGCTTCATTTCAGCATGTAGGATCTAGTTTCCTGACCAGGGGTCGAACCCAGGCCCTCTTTCCTGGGACCACTGAGATCCAGCCACGGGACCACCACGGAAGTCCCGAGATTTTGGTTTGTGCTTTTTATTCCCTTCAGTTTATATATTTCTTATATGCTTTTCAGTTTTCAGGGATAATAGTTGTTATTTTGAAAAAGAGTGTGAGTGAATTGTAAACTTGCCTAGGTGCCAGTTTTAAGAAGACTCTGATAAAAACAGACTGACAGTGAACAGGTGGTGATTAAGTGAGAATTAAGAGAGAAGTACAAATAACTACCTGATATTATCCTATTCTGGCAGAACCATCCACTTAGATAAGACTCTAGACTCTGCTCTCCCATCTAGAATATCTTGATGGGAAGGAAGTAAGGGGTTTATAAATAATGAGATCAGGTTGCCTTTTGGGTTTACTATTCCCTGTTCTACCACTGTTTACCCAGGAAAATTTTAAAAATTGCAGTTTTGATGACTCTTGCCTCTTACACTTTTCTTTTTTATTCAAACCTTCACGTAAGAGAAGGAATTGGCCGTGTGAGTAAGAGATGAGACTGAAGTGGTTGCTGCACTAATTCTCAGCTATATTCTGCTGGTGAACCACAATTATTTGGGAAAACTTATTTTAAAAATGTATAAGCCTAGGCTGTTCGCTGTAGATTTTGACTGAGTAAATCGAGGAACTCTTGGACGTGTGTATTTAGAACTATTCCCTTCAGATTCTGAACCAATCCTTGATGAATAACTATGGAGTGAATACATCTAATTTCTAAATGCACCCTTCACAAAAGAAAGTAGTCTCCTGAAGCATTGGAGTTTGATAAATGCTAGCTACTTCCATCAGCTCCCTCCTTTCCAACAATATTAGTCTGACTTTTTCTCTGCCCCTGTGCTTGAGATACTAAAAGGAGTATCTTTGGCAATATCTATGGGCTTGAACGATAACTCCTTTTCCTTCCAACCACTCATCATTCAGTGACACTCCAAGAGTCTTTAGCAATTTGCTCATGGCGAAGTCACTTCGTCTGTAGAGTCTGACCCTTTAAGGATTTTGCACCTTCACTTATCCAGGTCATTAGGTCAACAGATGTTTGTTACCAGCAGGGTTTTCCTGACTGCAGTAATAGTAACTCATGAGCCTTTTTTGGTGTCAGCTTCAGGACAGACTCTTGGAGGGTGTCTGTTAGAATTGCTGATCCCTGGCATAAGCAAATGAGAGCTTTAAAACCCATGAAGTTAGTAACAGTACAGAGGGGAATTGTTGCAAGCATTTATTTTCAGCAGGCTTGTAAACTCATGATCCATTTTATTAACAATCTAGAAGAATTCTAGAGATAGATTGTAGTTTCAACAGGCAGTGGAAACATTCTTGACTGTGAATTTTGAGTCTTTTTAAAAGAATTTATGTTTAATTGAATGATGAGTCTTAATAGCCGTATTTATTACATATTGGGACCCACTTTTTTGTGAAACATATGATACTAAAGAAAGGAAAGGTTTCACATACAAATATTTGCTTTATACCCACTTGTTTGGAAACAGCAAACATAAAACCAAAAGTGGGCCATAAACCAAACATGGCCCTTGGATATGTTTAGTTTACATCCATACACTGAGTCAACATTTCAAATTTAGGAGGCTCATGTGGAAGTTCAGGCTTCTCCAAGAACCAAATCTGGACCCCCTTGAGCCCATCCTACTGTTTGGTCTGAGTGCAGAGGCCACCCCTTCTGTGTGGGACGGGTGTTTTCGGGGTTACCGGTCTCACCTGGCTTTTTCAATTACTTAGGTCATCAGCTTTCCATCCATAAGCATTTGAGTTTCCAATTTTTGATAGTTTATTTTAATAAATATTTGAAGGTTTTTAAAGACAGTATAATTAATCTATAATTGATTTCATATTTTAAAAAATCTCTTAAGAATGGAATTAAATTTTTCAAATTAGAATTTTTAAGTTGGTTGTGGCAGTTTCGCACTGAATAACTCTCACAAACACACAAGATTATAAGATACAGTGCAGGAGAGCTGGTGGAAGAGCAACTCCCCGAGAAAATGTTGAGCATGTATGTATTGGTAATTTTATGTTGCAATCTTTAACTAAGAGCAGTAAAGCAAGACAGACACCAGAACTCTAGGATTTTGGAAGCTTCCTCCTGGTGGTCTGGAGTTAATCACATGAGAGTCATCAAGAAGGGTCTTTGAAGATAAGGTGGGGAGGGT
Organism: Bubalus bubalis; assembly: GCF_019923935.1. Taxonomy (NCBI): domain Eukaryota; kingdom Metazoa; phylum Chordata; class Mammalia; order Artiodactyla; family Bovidae; genus Bubalus; species Bubalus bubalis. Next base: position 119,835,954 of record NC_059160.1, on the reverse strand, counting down.
GCTCATTCTGCATGCAGTTAACATCTAGCTAATGCTGACCTCTCCACCAGAACGCCTAACTTAAGGAAGGGCGGTGGAAAGAGCAAGCAAGGAAGAGAGAATGAGTAAGATTAAATTCCAGGAGACATTTCTGAGAAAGCAGTAAAACAGGGTTTCCACAGTTGACTTTTTGAAAAAGAAAAACAAAAGTTTCTCTCTTTGCATGTTCATGTAGAGAATAATATTCCCACTGGAATGTCTGTAAACCTTTTGAGTTTACTCATGGTCATCCTTGGATAGGTTATGCATGCTACAGATAGTATTATATATTTCTGCCTCAGCATTGTCCCTAAAATATGCATTTGATACAGTAGCTAAATGATACCCCCACCTACTGCATTGGGAGCTTGACACTTAGCCACTGGACAACCAGGGAAGGCCCAGATGAGGAGCATATTAAAGAGAAAGAAGATGCACAGGGCAATGAAGAGGGGGCTCTCTTTCATTTACTTTCTGACTTTTATTTTTAAGTTCAGAAATTCGGCTGCACGATTTTAATTTCAGTTTAGAAATAGGTTAACTGTGTACATTAGAAATGGTTTTCCCTGTTTTACAGGATGACCTGACACCACTGTTACTTGCTATACGTGAAAGGAGAGGGTAAATGGTGGAGTTTTTAGTAAAGAAAGAAGCAAATATACATGCGGTTGATAAGATGAAAAGGTACCGTTGTTCTTTTTCTTTTTAAAACCCTTAGTGCTATTCTAGGATGATAATATCAAGATTAAATGAATAAGAGGATTCATTTGTGATCTACTTAGGTAGAATATCAATTATTCTGACTGAGAATCATTAACAATATATAGCAGGAATGTATAGCAGGAATCATATTCCTTTAAAGTATTGACCGATGTCCTATGCAACCTCTTTTTGTTTGGTTGGTTGATCTTGTAATAGCTGAGGCATTTCAAATTAGTTTTATTAGCTTTGTGAAATATGGATTCTGCTTTTTAGTTTACCTCATGACAGTATCAAGTTTCTTAATTCTTTTAAAAGAATTCTTTAACCTCTACTTTGTATGTATATATTTTTATAAGATGCATAGTAAACCTAAAAGACTTGATTTTGTCTTTTGGATAACTCTGTTTTAAATTACTTTGATTGAAGAATGCTGATGTTACTAGGTTACAAAAGAGTCAGATACAACATAGCGACTAAATAACAATAGCCACAAAAAGGTGATTATTACTCACGGTCACCTGATCCTGTAGGCTCATCAGTTTTTATCCTTTCTCATTTTAGTACATTTTTATATTTGCATTTTTAATGCAGGTAGAAGCAATAAAGATAGCTTTTATTGGATAAACAGTTCCTTTAACCAAGACAAGTCAGAGGTGAATGATACAGATGAAAATGATGGGCTTTAGATTCAGGCTAGGTTCAATTCCTAGGTTTCCTACTGATTAGGGTTATCATCAGCAAATAAGTTTCCTGATACAAAAGGCAAATAGTAATGCATCTTTCAAAGGTGCCTGTGTGTAAGAAAGATATTATATATAGTATTTCATTTTTAGTGCCTAGCACATGCTTGTCTACATCATTAACTGCCACCATGACTATTTTTATTCCCATTATTATCAATATTTTTTTTATTTAAACTTGAAAGTTGGCTACATTGGCGTCCTAGTTGTGGGAACTCTTAGCTGCAGCATATGGGATCAAGTTCCCTGACCAGGGATGGAACCTAGGCCCCCTGCATTGGGAGCCTGGAGTCTTATCCACTGGCCCACCAGGGAAGTCCCCAATAGGGACTTTTGAAATAGTAAGTGCTGCTACCTGGCATCCCAGTGGGACAGGAGGCTTCTTTTCTGTCCCTTCATTTTAGCCTTGGAGGTAATTTGCAAAGATGCACACTTGAGTCTGTAAATGATCAGTTCTTCATGAAAGGGCAAGGTGTTCACTTGGTAAAGCATATCAAATTAACTGTTTAAGTAAGTCAACTCAACTTCCTGAGGCTGAAGTCATCTCTCTGTTGTTTTAGAACAGCCCTCATGCTTGCTGTCAAGTATGAATCAACAAATGTCGTCAGACTTCTTCTTCAGTAAGGTGCTGACATCTTTTCTCAAGATGTTTTTAGGTGGACTGCAGAAGAATATGCTGTTATTAGTGGTTTTAATATGTAAGTGTTCACATTAAAATGCCAGTTCTCACTAAACTGCAGCCAAAAATAATTTTAACTGTTACTTGCTATGTGACCAGTGAGAGTTCCAGTTTGGTGCAGGCAGTTTGGAGAATGGTAGTGAGATGTTCCCCCTCAAGAGCCCAAAGCCAAGCAAAGGCCAATTAGATACTCTTGGCTGTGGGCTCTGGGTGCTTTATCTCAGGACATGTAGACCTTGATCCTTATAAAGCTTGACATTAGCTATTTCATTCCAACTGTGACCTCTTGGTATGGCTTATGAACAGTGTCACAGTTGTGATATTTCTAACTAGTTCTTTGGGTCTTGCAATATTTATTTCAGCAGCAAATCCTGTTTTCCCTTGAGGGCTTGCCTCTCTATACACTTCCACTTGAATTTTCCAAGAACCCAGAGGATTCCCTAAGATCAACGAAACAGTCCTCTTCCACAAGTCATTTGGAGGGGAGAAAATAGTTCCTTGTCATCATTCTGTTCCTTGCATTGATTATACTGCTGCAGCACTGCTGCTACAGCTGGTCTTGACAGGGTCTGCTTGGCAGCTGGATCTGGAGTCTGGATGTGGCTCTATAAAGACCTTTAATAAAATCATTTTAAAAGAAAAAAAAAAACTCATCCTGCAGTGGGCTCATGATTGACCTTTGCTCTCAGGCTGCCCCTCTGGGTCCAGGTTCCCCAGCCTTTAAGGTGATGCACACGTCGACTTCAGAGTGAGAGCTCCTTTGTTCTCATATGTATACTTGTCGCTCAGTCACTGCTGCAAACAAAGCTCCAGCACCCAGTTCAGGCAGCTGGGCCACCTAGCTTCCCCCCTCACTCAGATACCTTATGTGGAGCCCACATGGAAGCCTAGATCTTCACAGTGAGGTGCCCTTGAGGCTCTTATTTATCTTTTCTTCTATCAGATGTCAGGGGGGACCATTTTAGGCTGTCAGAGAGGGTCAAGTGCTCATGCAGGGATTGAGCAGACTTCCCTTTCTCCTTTGTATCTAGACTTGAACCTCAAGGCGGCTTTCTGTCCTGTAGGGGCACCTTTTCTTAGGTCACAGGTTCCCTGTCATCCTTCCCAAAGTAGTGGGTGCCAGCTTGCCTGAGATTCCCTAATTATGCTTGGCCCCTCATGGGATCTCTTTCCTGTAATAATGAAAATCTTCCAACGGATTTCTGTCTGCCTCCACCTTAAATGTTTTCAGAATCTGCCCCATAAGGAACGCATTCAGCAGAAATCCCTAAATCTCAAGTAAGATAGTTGGAATTCAGAGAGGTAAGCCCTGTCTAGAACTTGCCAGTACCCACTGTAAGAGTAGGGATATGTCTTCCAAGTGAATTGGAGAGGAACATGGAGATTAAACATCATTGTCAGAAAGATCTGCTGGTTCAGAGTTTGAGTAGGTAGATAAGGAAGAGTAGTGGTCCAGGCCAGGTCTTGATTGTGATTAGGTTTCTGCTCTTGGTGTAATTAGCTGCAATAATGGGGGATCATTATGTTCTCTAATGTAGTGAATTCACATGTTATAAATAAATTTAGGTATACATTATCTAAAAGCTGAGATTCCCTAAATTACAAACCACAAAGAACAGCTAATCACCAGAATTAATAACAGTTTCATGCAACACTTGAATGATAAACGTATGAAAAAGCACACATTGGGATTTACTTGGGATTCCAAAGTAGTTACAGCAATAAAGTTGGAGATGAAATTATTCCACTCTTTGACTGTTTCTGCAAGCATTTTGGGCATATATTATCTCATTACATCCTATTAATCCTCTTTTGAAATAAGGTAGTAATATCCCAGTTGTGTAGAGGAAGACTTTGAACTGAAAAGAAACAACTCCTCCAGGAACAAAGAGCAGTTGGTTATAGAGGTAGGATTTACAAGCTCGAGAGATTTTTCGTATGCCAAGCTAAATCTAGTTAATTATTGGAGCTGTACTGCCCTGAGTTCATGACTATATCATCTTCCTTTTCTTTTTCCTTTCAGTTCAGTTGCTCAGTCGTGTTCGACTCTTTGGGACCCCATGAACCATAGCACGCCAAGCCTCCCTGTCGATCACCAACTCCCAGGGTTTACCCAAAATCATGTCCACTGAGTCGGTGATGCCATCCAACCATCTCATCCTCTGTTGTCCCCTTCTCCTTCTGCCTTCAATCTTTCCCAGCATCAGGGTCTTTTCAAATTAGTCTTCTCTTTGCATCAGGTGGCCAAAATATTGGAGTTTCACCTTCAACATCAGTTCTTCCATTGAACACCCAGAACTGATTTCCTTTAGGATGGACTGGTTGAATCTCCTTTCAGTCCAAGGGACTCTCAAGAGTCTTTTCCAAGACTGCAGTTCAGAAGCATGAATTCTTCTGTGCTCAGCTTTCTGTATAGTCCAACTCTCACATCCATACATGACTACTGGAAAAACCATAACCTTGACTAGATGAACCTATGTTGAGAAAGTAATGTCTCTGCTTTTTAATATGCTAAGTTGGTCTAACTTTCTTTCCAAGGAGTAAGCGTCTTTTAATTTCTTGGCTGCAATCACCATCTGCAGTGATTTTGGAGCCCCAAAACACAAAGTCAGTCACTGTTTCCCCATATATTTGCCATGAAGTGATGGGACTGAATGCCATGATCTTAGTTTTCTGAATGTTGAGCTTTAAGCCAACTTGTTCACTCTCTTCTTTCACTTTCATCAAGAGGCTTTTTAGTTCTTCTTCACTTTCTGCCATAAGGGTCGTGTCATCTGCATATCTAAGGTTATTGATATTTCTCCCAGGCAATCTTGATTCCAGTTTGTGCTTCATCCACCCTAGTATTTCTCATAATGTACTCTTCATATAAGTTAAATAAGCAGGGTGAATTTATACCTTTACTTTCTCCTTTACTACATGCTAAATAAAAGTTTGTAGAACTTAGAAACTTGAAATGTATATGACAATTGAAGTTTTAATATTATCTCTGACGTTGTCTAAAACGATCTAAGAATTTGGTAGTTGTTTTTTCGTATCAGTGTTAAAATATTATTTATCGCATTTTTAATACATAGCTTTCGCCAACTGATTTCTGAATATAAAGAAAAGAGATCTAAAACTTCTCCTGAAAATAGCAACCCAGGTATGTCATCTGATACCGAATTACTCTCGGTGATTCTACCATAGATAAAGTAGGAATGAGGAAGTTTCAATAATGAAAGAACTATGAAAAAAGTAGTATAAATTACATGTGTATTTTATTTTTAATTAATTTCTTTATACTCTAGTATTCAGAATTCTTTAAGAAGTTAATTGTAGGTGATTTAACATCAAAGACAGTATTATCTGAAAAGAAATCTATCTCTTTAATATGGCCCCTAAAGTCCTATATTGGATCTTTGTGTAAATCAGAAAAAAAAAAAATAAGTGAGTATGATGTATATTTCATCTATAGTCATAGTACAGGAGATTGGATGTCTTATGAAAGTGAACTTTCATTTTTAAAAATGGTTTGCATTTAGTGAGTGATGGCTCAGACGGTAAAGCATCTGTCTACAATGCAGGAGACCCGTGTTCGATCCCTGGGTCGGGAAGATCCCCTGGAGAAGGAAATGGCAATCCACTCCAGTACTATTGCCTGGAAAATCCCATGGACAGAGGAGCCTGGCAGGCTACAGTCCATGGGGTAGCAAAGAGTCAGACAGGACTGAGCAACTTCACTTTCACTTTCACTTTTACTGTGTAGTGATTAGTCTCACTAAAATAGTTACCATCATTAAAACTGGGAACTTGAATAATCCCTTCCTGGTAGGATAAGAAATGATAAACAATAACTGCAAAGCTGAGGCAGTGTGCAGCATAGTAGTGAGAGATTATTTCTGAAAGATACCTACCAATTGTACAGAAGGCAGAAAAGCAATGCCTGGTTGAGAAACAGTTATTTTGCCTATTGTACCAAGCAGGTCTAGATTACCAACTTCATTCCTTACAGATCCAGAGAGAGTGAGATAGGTTGACTTCATTAGGATCAGGTATTTTCTTTTGTGTGTTGGACAATTGTCATGAGAGTATAGTTTTGTAAGAACAAGATGTTCTCTTGCCATCAGTTAAAAGATTATCATAATAGATATTCAAATAGAACAACTTGGGACTCTGCAGGTTCTAATAAAAGCACAAAAATACTTTGCATTAACAAAAACAGCATTAGGTCCACTGGATGTGGCATCCAGCACATTGTACAGGGTATCCAAGGATACCTTAAACTGAGTAGACCTCTATCTAATCAAAGGGGGCTTCCCAGGTGACTCAGTAGTAAAGAATCCACCTGCCAATGCAGGAGATATGGCTTGATCCCTGTGTCGGGAAGATCCCCTGGAGAAGAAAATAGCAACCCATTCCCATATTCTTGCCTGGGAAATCCCATGGACAGAAGGGCCTGGTGAGCTGTAGTCCATGGGATCACAAGAGTCAGACACGATTTGGTGACTGAACCACAAAAACATCTATCAAAGAGCTGTAGTTTGGTCTATTACACTAGTCAGAGGAGATACAGAGATGGCAGTGTCTTGGTCTTCAATATGCTCAGAATAGAGTTTTTCTCTGGTTAATTTCTGTATTTTTCTAAAGAAAATTTTCAAAGAAAACATGCTTATTTATTTGTTCATTTGTTCACTAAACAGATACATTTCAAGTGTCTTTTATGTACTAAGCATTGTTCTGATGTCACAGGGTGAAAACGTTTAAAAATCACCGCCCCTGCCCTCCTTGCTCAAGCTTGCAGTGCATCTCTCCCCGTGGAGTCACTGCATGTGAGTCATCCCTCCAGCATCAGATCATGACGGCCCTGGAAAATGTTGTCCAACAGCATCAGAGTCCGTGGTTCCCTCCATCCTTCCCTAACTCCCCTTGTTCATCAGCTTAGGATGTGATGATGTATGCCTTCCAAGCTGAAAAAGCATGATTTCTATAAACATTTGCCATATAATGGGAAGGACTGATATAATGATATCCCTCACTAGTACACAGCACTCTTTGGGCCATCCTGATCTGTGTGGTCCAGATACTCCTGAGCAATGGAAGGAGATAGTCTCAACAGATTCTTTTTAAACATGTTAGTGTATATATATATATATATATATATATATATATATACACACACACACACAGAAGCTGAACTTTTTAAAAAAGATTTTAAAGTTTTTTAAAAAGTTCCATATATATATATGGAACTTTTTAAAAAAGTTCAGCGTCTGTGTACCCTACTTCTCGCTCACCACTACAAGTCTAGTCCCCATTCTCACCACTGAATTGAGCCCCTTTACTCATTTGCCCTCCCCCACCTGCCTTTCAAGAGATTATCCTTTCTAAACCTGGGATCACTACATCTTTCATACTTCTCTTGCCTTTGGAAAGAGGGCCAGGAAGAGAAGACTTTTGTTTCTGATGTTACCTTGCTGTGAGGTTCAGTGCCTTTGACCAAGCTTCCCTGTGATAGGGCGTTTTCATTGTGAACTGAAGAGCCAGAGAAGTAATCATGTCCCAGCAAGACATCTATAGTCTCTATTCAGTGCTCCAGACAATAGAAATCCAGAAATACTATGCTGTTTAAGCGTGCTATTTTCAGCTTATAGTACTTATTGTATTAATGGTATAGTATCATTTTCTGTCAGGTTCCTGGAGTTTGGTTAGGATTATGGTCATTGTAAACAGCAGTTCTTTTCTTTGTTGTTTTGTTTGGCATTTGATGACTATAAAGGGAAGGAGTGGTTCTTAGGCATTAGTAACCTACGAGTATACTACAACCACTGTTCTCTTCCTCTAGTGTGGCCTCCAGTTGTGGTTTGAAATGAAAACTTTTAAACAAAGCCTCAGTCTTGAGGTTTTAATACTCTGTATTTTTCTTCCGTTGATTTAAAATGTATCTTGCTTTTTTCTTTAATAGTGGATGAGAGTTCTGAAGAGGACTCTTCAAAGGAAGTAGGATTTTATGGATGTTTTAAATTATATGTTTAACTAAGGGAACATGGAGAAGAGAAACTAATGGTTGTTGAGTGTTCTACTCTGGGTTAGACGTGCTTAACATTTGTGACCTCATAGAGTCATCACAGCAGCTTTGTAAAGTAGCTGTGTTCTACTTTTAATTAGGCAACTGTGGTTTCAGGAGGTTAATGAATTGACCCTGGTTAAAATGAGCTGACCTGTGATTTGACAATTGGCCTTCCTGGCTCCCACGTCCACTCCCATGGCCCTCAGCAGAGACTGAGAAGTACCTATGTAGCATATAAGTTAAAGATATAAATTAGTTCTTTGACATGTGTACATTTTAGTTTTCAACATTGTGGGGAAACTCCCTGTAATCCCTTAGAGTAAAGGAGAGAAGTGGTGCCATCTCAGTAAGTGGTATCCCTGCTGACGGACCAAGACTCCCATTTTGGATGGACTCAGATTCGTCTCTGAACCTTGAACAGACAGTGGAGAAGGAAAAGCCTATTCTTCCGCTTTGTTTTAAGTCATCAGGTTTATTCCAGTTTGGGCAAACAAGAATTATTCCAATCCATCAATTGGATTTTCAGTTCAGCAATTAGAACTTTAAGTGAAAAATTATTTTTAGGCTCTGCCGATACACTGGCTGTCACTCTCTGTTATGGAAACTAAGAATGAGTGTTAACTAGATATTTCATAGGTTGGGAGAGATGGATTCAGAAATAGGTAATGAAAAACTGCACCTGGGGATGCAGTGGTTAAGATGGTTAGTAAGACATCTTCCAATGTAGGCAGTGTGGGTTCGATACTCGGTCAGAGAAGCTAAGATCTCACATGACCCAGGGTCAGACAGCCAAAAGATAAAATAGAAGCACCATTGGAACTAACTCAGTAAAGACTTTAAAAGTGGTCCACATCAGAGAGAGAGAGAGAGAGAGAGAGAGAAGTCGCTCAGTTGTGTCCGACTTTGCGGCCCCATGGACTGTAGCCTACCAGGCTCCTCAGTCCATGGAAGTTTCCAGGCAAGAATAGTGGAGTGGGTTGCCATTTCCTTCTCCAGGTCCACATCAAGAAATCTTTAAAAAAAATAAAAAAAATCTGTTTTAAAACAGGCCACATTTTTTTAAATTTTATTTTATTTTTAAACTTTACAAAATTGTATTAGTTTTATTAATGTCAAGAAAGTTCATTTAATATATCGACAAACTTTCACTTGTTTTTTTTTTCTTTTTTTCTTCTTTTGTTCAAGGACATGAGGTCACTCATTTTTATTGTATGTTTTTGCTTTAAAGGTTTCCCAACAAACCTGGCATTGATTTAGGGCCTACTCAAATGATGAAGTCTTAGATTTTAAAACCAAGGTAAAGTGTTATGTTGTGAAATTAGTTTTCCTGCTCTGAAATTAGTTTCATGTAGTATTTACTCTTATGATTAGACATGGAAGTGACAAATAGATTCAAGGGATTAGATCTGATAAACAGAGTGCCTGAAGAACTATGGATGGAGATTCGTGACATTGTACAAGAGGCAGTTATCAAGACCATGCCCAAGAAAAAGAAAAGCAAAAAGGCAAAATGGTTGTATGAGGAGGCCTTCCAAATACCTGACGAAAGAAGAGAAGCAAAAGGCAAAGGAGAAATGGAAAGATATACCCATTTAAATGCAGAGTTCCAAAGAATAGCAAAGAGAGATAAGAAAGCCTTTCTCAGTGATGACTGCAAAGAAATAGAGGAAACAATAGAAGGGGAAAGACTAGAGATCTCTTGAAGAAAATTAGAGATACCATGGGAACATTTCATGCAAAGACGGACACCATAAAGGATGGAATGGTATGGGCCTAAGAGAAGCAGAAGATATTAAGATGAGGTGGCAGGAATACACAGAACTCTACCAAAAAGATCTTTATGAGCCAGATAACCAGGATGGTGTGATCACTCACCTAGAGCCAAACATCCTGGAATGCGAAGTCAAGTAGGCCTTAAGAAGCATCACTATGACCAAAGCTAGTGGAGGTGATGGAATTGCAGTTGAGCTATTTCAAATCCTCAAAGATGATGCTGTGAAAGTCCTGCACTCAATATGTCAGCAAATCTGGAAAACTCATCAGTGGCCACAGGACTGGAAAAGGTCAGTTTTCCTTCCAATCCCAAAGAAAGGCAATGCCAAAGAATGTTCAAACTACCACATAATGGCACACATATCACATGCTAGCAAAGTAATGTTCAAAATTTTCTAAGCCAGGCTTCAAGAGTACGTGAACCATGAACTTCAGATGCTCAAGCTGGATTTAGAAAAGGCAGAGGAACCAGAGATGGGAATACCAGACCACCTGACCTGCCTCCGGAGAAATCTGTATACAGGACAAGAGGCAACAGTTAGAACTGGATATGGAACAATAAACTGGTTCCAAATCAGGAAAGGAGTACATCAAGGATATACATTGTCACCCTGCTTATTTAACTTATATGCAGAGTACATCATGCAAAATGCCAGGCTGGATGAAGCACAAGATGGAATCAAGATAGCTAGAAGAAATATCAATAACCTCAGATACGCAGATGACACCACCATGATGGCAGAAATTGAATAAGAACTAAAGAACCTCTTGATGAAAGTGAAAGAGGAGAGTGAAAAAGTTGACTTACAACAAAACATTCAGAAAACTAAGATCATGGCATCTGGTCCCATTACTTCATGGCAAATAGATAGGGAAACAATGGAAACAGTGACAGACATCTTTTTTGGGGGGCTCCAAAATCACTGCAGATGGCGATTGCAGCCATGAAATTAAAAGACGCTTGCTCCTTGGAAGAAAAGCTATGCCCAACCTAGACAGCAGATTGAAAAGCAGGGGCATTACTTTGCAAACATAGTTCTGTCTAGTCTAAGCTATGGTTTTTATAGTAGTCATGTATGGATGTGAGAGTTGGACTATAAAGCAGGCTGAGCACCGAATAATTGCTGCTTTTGAACTGTGGTATTGCAGAAGACTCTTCAGAGTCCCTTGGACTGCAAGGAGATCCAATTAGTCCATTCTAAAGGAAATCAGTCCTTAATATTCATTGAAAGGACTGATGCTGAAGCTGAAACTCCAATAGTTTGGTCATCTGATGCGAGGAACTGACTCATTGGAAAATACCGGTTCTGGGAAAGTTTGAAGGCTGGAGGAGAAGGGGATGACAGAGGATGAAATGGTTGGATGGCATCCCCAACTCAATGCACAAGAGTTTGTAAAACCTCTGGGAGTTGGTGATGAACAGGGAAGCCTGGTGTGCTGCAGTCCATGGGATCACAGAGAGTTGCACACAACTGAGCAACTGAACTGAGCTGAACTGATGTTGATATTTTCATAAAATTTGAAGAACAGTGTAGATGCATAAAACTATATTAATAAAATCATATGAAATGGAGGCTTTGCTCATAGTATATCCTTAAGAATACTGATATGTTACTGATCTACTGTATATAAATTCTAAATATATGTGTTTCTCCACATACCTTATTATACTTTTTTTCCCCGTAAAGTTTGTTCTTGACTAGGAATGTCTCACTTTTTCCTTTCTTCTTTCTCTTCTACCTTAAAAAAAATTTTTTTTTTAATATTTACTGTTAACCTAATTTTTCCTTGCAGAACACATTTCTTCAGTGTCTGTTATTTCAGTCCATCTCTCTCTGTCTCTATTGTGAACATGTTTGCTTATGGCTGTCTATTTAGAGTGTGGCTTTCATTCATGATCATTGCCCTATGGGTTAAACCTTGTTTTTTCCCTGTTTCATGGAAGCAGCTGAATTTCTTTCCCTGTTTCATTGGTCTCTAGCTGTTTGACAAACAGAAGTAGCTTATCGTGTTTGCAGTTCTAGCCCATCTAAATAAGGTTCTGTTAAAACCTAAACTTTTGTATTTCCCTTCACAAGTGATAATCCATGTATATATTAATCATGGAAGCAAATTTCAAAATATAGCAATTAATTTAAATGTCTTAGTTTTTCAATAGTGCTCTAAACTACCGGTGGAGAAGGCATGGCAACCCACTCCAGTACTCTTGCCTGGAAAATTCCATGGGCGGAGGAGCCTGGTAGGCTGAAGTCCATGGGGTCGCTAAGAGTTGGACACGACTGAGCAACTTCACTTTCACTATTCACTTTCATGCACTGGAGAAGGAAATGGCAACCCACTCCAGTGTTCTTGCCTGGAGAATCCCAGGGATGGCGGGGCCTGGTGGGCTGCTGTCTATGGGGTCGCACAGAGTTGGACACGACTGAAGCGACTTAGCAGCAGCAGCAGCTAAACTACCGGGGATAAATTATTACTCTAGAACATTTTGGTAGAGAAAGTAATCTAGTGGGTGTCCTAGTATTTGTATAGCAGTCAATTAGGGGTAAGGAGAGGAACATCTGGGGCTTCTGATGTTATCTGTCATAATCCTTTCCCCATGATCAGGTCAGTGACAGAACTGGGATTTGAATCCACATCTGAATGACTCCAGAGCCTGTGCTCTTTATGTTAGATCATAGAGGAATGGGGGATGTTATAATTCTTTTATTCAGGTTAATACTTGTTGTATTCTTCAAGCTCTTATTTTCTTCTCCAGCATATCTTGAAATCAAAGTTAACAAGGCTAATGAAGGCTTCTCAGCAATCCAAGAGAAACAGTAAGTTATTTGAAGACTGTCCTCCTGGTGTTATTCCTTGATTTGAAATGACACATGTTCTCATGTACTCCTGTTTTCACTGTACTAGAAGCAAAATGTGGCATTTTGAGACCAGAGAGTACAACTTTCTCTCAGGACAGTAATTCTGATAGTAATGTTGAAGATGTGGTTGAAACATTTCCCAAATCATCACCCTGGTTTGAGGGCATCTGTCATCCTGCCTTCCCATCACCTGAGCCTGTTTCAAAACTTCTCAAGTCTGTAGCAGGCCTTGGTCGTACAAAGGTAAGTTGTTCTGTTTGTAACTCTTCTTTCCCTGTATTTGTTCACATACCAGTCCCCTGATCCTTATGGTGACAAAAAAGATCCCACCGCAGAAATAGAAGCCCTCAAAGTCACAATATGAAATGGCGTGATAATAAAAGCCATACATGTGCATGATTCAGATTTATAAATATTGGCATAAGAAGTATGCCATTATGAAAGAAAAGAATTACAAAGCACTGAGGAAAAACAACTAGATGAATATGAAGCTGGGGAGGAGGATGAAGGGGAAGAATTCCTTTAAGAAGGACAAGATGAATATAAGATGGAATGAGGATGAAGATGAGACAGATATTATACAAACACAACAGAAATAGTGGGGTCAGTCAGACCAGGAACTCTATATTATAAATATGCAAGAAATTATTTCAAATTCAACTTAAGAAGAGAAAGTGAGATTGTAAAAAAAACAATGCTCATACTCTTTTGAAAGACATATAGCTGATTTTTATGAAGAACTTAAAAAAATGTGTTCACTTTTTTTTTGGTGGTTGTTTTCGAGGTTGGTGGTGGTTCTTGTTTTTTCGTTGAATTGAAGTGTAGTCAGTTTAAAATAATGTGTAAGTTTCAGGTGTACAGCAATGTGATTTGTTTATACTTGTGTATTTGTGTGTGTGTGTGTGTGTGTGTGTGTGTGTGTGTGTGTGTATTTAATATAGTTCCCTCTGGAAGTTTATTTAAATTTGAAGTGATTTCTCTTTAAAAAAAAAATTCTCACTTTGAAATTAATGAAGCGATGTCTTCTATTTATCCTAGCAAAACTTTTGTTTAGAGATAATTCAAGATGAGCCGTGTTTTAGGCCTTTGGATATGTATTATGAACTAAGAATTTCTGGTCCTTCTGTTTCTTATGGTTTCTAACTTCAGTTCAGTCGCTCAGTCATGTCCAATGCTAAATACTTAATGCACTTATTTAATTTATCTTACTGTTTGCTATAACCTTGGTGGATGTTTTAGATCTTTCTGAAAATAAAGAGGAAATACATAAGCATTTTATCTATTCTTTTTACTAAAATTATAATTTATAATTTTATAAATGAAATTCTAAATCTCTCTTCATTAAATGAGAAAATTTCAGCTGCAATAGTCTGAAAGAAGAAATGTAGAAGTATATTTTTTCCTCTGGAGAGATACTGATTTCTTTTTTCTGAATGTCAGCAAATAATGGGTAATTACATACATTAAATGAATGAAATCACGATTTATGCTTTTTTTCTTATATAGGCTACTTGTTATTATTAAATCATAAAGAAAGAAAAATTACCAGCAGAGTTTATAAAATTATCTGTGGAAGATAATTTTTCTTTTAAAAATATCTCTAACAACATGTACATTCCACGTAATTTTTATTGGAGGCTAGTTACTTTACAATATTGTAGTGGTTTTCCCATACACGGACATGAATCAGCCATAGATGTACATGTGTTCCCCATCCTGAACTCCCCTCCCACTTCCCTCCCCATCCCACCCCTCTGGGTCATCCCAGTGCACCAGCCCTGAGCACCCTGTCTCATGCATCGAACCTGGACTGATGATCTGTCTCACATATGATAATATACATGTTTCAGTGCTATTCTCTCAAGTCATCCCACCCTTGCCTTCTCTCATAGAGTCCAAAAGACTGTTCTTTATATCTGTGTCTCTTTTGCTGTCTCACATATAGGGTTATCGTTACCATCTTTCTAAATTCCATATATATGCGTTAGTATACTGTATTGGTGGTTTTCTTTCTGGCTTACTTCACTCTGTATAATAGGCTCTAGTTTCATTCACCTCATTGGCACTGATTTAAATATATTCTTTTTAATGGCTGTCTAATATTCCATTGTGTATATGTACCACAGCTTTCTTATCCATTCATCTGCTGATGGACATCTAGGTTGCTTCCATGTCCTGGCTATTATAAACAGTGCTGCGATGAACATTGGGGTGCACGTGTCTCTTTCACTTCTGGTTTCCTCAGTGTGTATGCCCAGCAGTGGGATTGCTGGGTCGTATGGCAGTTCTATTTCCAGTTTTTTAAGGAATCTCCACACTGTTCTCCATAGTGGCTGTACTAGTTTGCATTCCCACCAACAGTGTAAGAGGGTTCCCTTTTCTCCACACTCTCTCCAGCATTTATTGTTTGTAGACTTTTGGATAACATCCACTCTGACCGACGTGAGATGGTACCTCATGGTGGTTTTGATTTGCATTTTCCTGATAATGAGTGATGTTGAGCATCTTTTCATGTGTTTGTTAGCCATCTGTATGTTTTCTTTGGAGAAATGTCTCTTTAGTTCTTTGGCCCACTTTTTGATTGGGTCGTTTATTTTTCTGGAATGAGGTGCAGGAGCTGCTTCTATATTTTTGAGATTAATTCTTTGTCAGTTGCTTCATTTGATATTATTTTCTCCCATTCTGAAGGCTATCTCTTCACCATCCTTATAGTTTCCTTCATTGTGAAAAAGCCTTTAAGTTTAATTAGGTACCATTTGTTTATTCTTGCTTTTATTTCCATTACTCTGGGAGGTGGGTCATAGAGGACCCTGCTGTGATTTATGTCGGAGAGATATGTTTTCCTCTAGGAGCTTTATAGTTTCTGGTCTTATATTTAGATCTTTAATCCATTTTGAGTTTATTTTTGTGTATGGTGTTAGAAAGTGTTCTTGTTTCATTCTTTTACAAGTGGTTGACCGGTTTTCCCAGTACCACTTGTTAAAGAGACTGTCTTTTGTCCATTGTATATTCTTGCCTCCTTTATCATTGATAAGGTGTCCATAGGTTCATGGATTTATCTCTGGGATTTCTATTTTGTTCAATTGATTTATATTTCTGTCTTTGTGCCCATACCATACTGCCTTGATGACTGTAACTTTGTAGTATAGCCTGAAGTCAGGCAGGTTGATTCCTCCAGTTCCATTCTTCTTTCACAAGATTGCTTTGGCTATTCGAAGATTTTTTGTATTTCCATACAAATTGTAATATTATTTGTTCTAGTTCTGTGAAAAATACCGTCAGGAGCTTGATAGCGATTGCATTGAATCTAGAGATTGCTTTGGGTAGTATACTCATTTTCACTTTATTGATTCTTCCAATCCATGAACATGGTATATTTCTCCATTTGTGTCCTCTTTGATTTCTTTCACCAGTGTTTTATAATTTTCTATCTATCTATCTATATGTCTTTTGTTTCTTTAGGTAGGTATATTCTAAGTATTTTATTCTTTTCGTTGCAATGGTGAATGGAATTGTTTTCTTAATTTCTCTTTATGTTTTCTCATTGTTCGTGTATAGGAATGCAAGGGATTTTTTGTGTGTTAATTTGATATCCTGCAACTTTACTATATTCATTGATTAGCTCTAGTAATTTTCTGGTGGAATCTCTAGGGTTTTCTATGTAGAAGATCATGTCATCTGCAAACAGTGAAAGTTTTCTTCTTCTCTTCCAATTTGGATTCCTTTTATTTATTTTTCTGCTCTGATTGCTGTGGCCAAAACTTCGAAAACTATGTTGATTAGTAGTGGTGAGAGTGGGCACCCTTTTCTTGTTCCTGACTTGAGGGGAAATGCTTTCAATTTTTCACCACTGAGGATAATGTTTGGTGTAAGTTTGTCATATATAGTTTTTATTATGTTGAGGTATGTTCCTTCTGTTCCTGCTTTCTGGAAAGTTTTTATCATAAATGGATGTTGCATTTTGTCAAAGGCTTTCTCTGCATCTGTTGAGATAATCATATAGTTTTTATCTTTCAATTTGTTAATGTGGTGTATTACATTGATTGATTTGTGAATATTGAAAAATCCTTGCATCCCTGGGATAAAGCCCACTTGGTCATGATGTATGATCTTTTTAATATGTTGTTGGATTGTGTTTGCTAGAATTTTGGTAAGGATCCTTGCATCTATGTTCATCAGTGATATTGGCCTGTAGTTTTCTTTGTGTGTGTGTGTGTGTGGCATCTTTGTCTGATTTTGGTATTAGGGTGATGGTGGCCTCCTAGAATGAGTTTGGAAGTTTACTTCCCTCTGCAATTTTCTGGAAGAGTTTCAGTAGGATAGGTGTTAGCTCTTCTCTAAATTTTTGGTAGAATTCATCTGTGAAGCTGTCTGGACCTGGGCTTTTGTTTGCTGGAAGATTTCTGATTACAGTTTCAATTTCCATGCTTGTGATGGGTCTGTTAAGATTTTCTATTCCTTTCTGGTTCAGTTTTGGAAAGTTATACTTTTCTAAGAATTTGTCCATTTTTTCCAAGTTGTCCATTTTATTGGCATATAGTTGCTGATAGTAGTCTCTTATAATCATTTGTATTTCTGTGTTATCTGTTGTGATTTCTCCATTTTCATTTCTAAGTTTGTTGATTTGATTTTTCTCCCTTTGTTTCTTGATGAGTCTGGCTAGTGGTTTGTCAATTTTACTTATCTTCTCAAAGAAACAGCTTTTAGCTTTGTTTATTATGGTCTCTTTTGTTTCTTTTGCATTTCTTTCTGCTCTAATTTTTAAGATTTATTTCCTTATACTAACCCCAGGGTTCTTCATTTCTTCCTTTTCTAGTTGCTTTAGGTGTAGAGTTAGGTTACTTATTTGACTTTTTTCTTGTTTCTTGAGGTAAGCCTGTATTGCTATGAGCCTTCCCCTTAACACTGCTTTTACAGTGTCCCATAGATTTTGGGTTGTTTGGTTTTCATTTTCCTTCGTTTCTATGCATATTTTGATTTCTTTTTTGATTTCTTCTGTGATTTGCTGGTTATTCAGAACCGTGTTCTTCAGCCTCCATATGTTGGCATTTTTAATAGTTTTTCTCCTGTAATTGATGTCTAATCTTACTGCATTGTGGTTAGAAAAGAGGTTTGGAATTACTTCATTTTTTTTTGAATTTACCAAGGCTAGATTTATGACCCAGGATGTGATCTATCCTGGAGAAGGTTCCATGTGCACTTGAGAAGAAAAAGGTGAAATTCATTGTTTTGGGGGTTAAATATCCTATAGATATTATTTAGGTCTAATTGGTCCATTGTATCATTTAAAGTTTGTGTTTCCTTGTTAATTTTCTGTTTAGATGATCTATCCATAGGTGTGAGTGGGGTATTAAAGTCTCCCACTATTATTGTGTTATTGTTAATTTCAGCTTTCATACTTGTTAGCATTTGCCTTACATATTGTAGTGCTCCTATGTTGGTGCATATATATTTATAATTGTTATTTCTTCTTCTTGGATTGATCCATTGGTCATTATGTAGTTTCCTTCTTTGTCTCTTTTCACAGGCTTTATTTTAAACTCTATTTTATCGGATATGAGTATTGCTACTCCTGCTATCTTTTGGTCTCCATTTGCATCAAATAACTTTTTCCAGCCCTTCACTTTCAGTCTGTATGTGTCCCCTGTTTTGAAGTGGTCTTTTGTAGACAACATATATAGGGGTCTAATTTTTGTATCTATTCAATAGCCAGTCTTTGACTTTTGGTTGGGGCGCTCAACCCCCTTACATTTAAGTTAATTATTGATAAGTATGATCCCGTTGCCATTTACTTTGTTGTTTTGGTTTCAAGTTTATACAGTCTTTCTGTGTTTCCTGTCTAGAGAAGATCCTTTAGCATTTGTTGGAGAACTGGTTTGGTGGTGCTGAATTCTCTCAGCTTTTGCTTATCTGTAAAGCTTAATCTGGGTTGTAGGTTTTTCTCTTTCATCACTTTAAGTATGTCATGCCATTCCTTTCTGGCCTGAAGAGTTTCTATCAAAAGATCAACTATTATCCTTATGGGAATCCTCTTGTGTATTATTTGTTGTTTTTCCCTTGCTGCTTTTAATATTTGTTCTTTGTGTTTGATCTTTGTTAATTTGATTAATATACGTCTTGGGGTGTTTCACCTTGGGTTTATCCTGTATGGGACTCTGTGGGTTTCTTGGACTTGGATGACTATTTCCTTCCCCATTTTAGGGAAGTTTTCAACTATTATCACCTTCAGTATTTTCTCATGGCCTTTCTTTTTGTCTTCTTCTTCTGGGGCTCCTCTGACTTGAATGTTGGGGTGTTTAGCATTGTCCCAGAGGTCTCTGAGGTTGTCCTCATTTCTTTTAATTCTTTTTTTCTTTTTTCCTCTCTGCTTCATTTATTTCTACCATTCTACCTTCTACCTCACTTATCCTATCTTCTTCCTCCACTATTCAACTGTTGGTTCCCTCCAGAGTGTTTTTGATCTCATTTATTGCATTATTCATTATTGATTGACTCTTTTTTATTTCTTCTAGGTCCTTGTTAAACATGTCTTGCATTTTCTCAATCCTTGGCTCCAGGATATTTATCTGTAACTCCATTTTGTTTTCAAGATTTTGGATCATTTTTACTATTATTATTCTGAATTCTTTTTCAGGTAGACTCCCTATCTCCTCATCTTTTGTTTGGTTTCATGGATATTTATCATGTTCCTTTACCTGCTGAGTATTTCTCTGCTTTTTCATCTTGTTTAGATTGCTGTGTTTGGGGTGGCCCTTCAGTATTCTGGCAGTTTGTGGTTCCTCTTTATTGTGGAGGTTTCTCGCTGTGGGTGGGGTGGGATGGTTGGCTTGTCAAGATTTCCTGGTTAGGGAATCTTGTGTCGGTGTTCTGGTGTGTGGAGCTGGATTTCTTCTGTCTGGAGTGCAATGAAGTGTCCAGAAGTGAATTTTGGGATGTCTATGGGTTTGGTGTGACTTTGGGCAGCCTGTATATTGAAGTTCAGGTCTATGTTCCTGCATTGCTGGAGAATTTGTGTGGCTTGTCTTGCTCTGGAACTTGTTGGCTCTTGGGTGGTGCTTGGTTTCAGTGTAGGTATGGAGGCTTTTGGATGAGCTCTTATCCACTAATGTTCCCTGGAGTCAGGAGTTCTCTGTTGTTCTCAGGTTTTGAACCTAAGCCTCCTGTCTCTGGTTTTCAGTCTTATTCTTAGAGTAGCCTCAAGACTTCTCCATCTATACAGCACAAATGATAAAACATCTAGGTTAATGATGAAAAGCTCCTCCACAGCGAGGAACACTTGGAGAGGTTCACAGAGTTACATGGAGAAGAGAAGACGGAGAAGGGAGATAGATCTGGTGACCAGGAGTAGGAGAGGGGGAATCAAAAGGGGAGAGAGCAAGCTAGCCA
The DNA here is from genome assembly GCF_019923935.1 of Bubalus bubalis. Classification (NCBI taxonomy): domain Eukaryota; kingdom Metazoa; phylum Chordata; class Mammalia; order Artiodactyla; family Bovidae; genus Bubalus; species Bubalus bubalis. The sequence continues at coordinate 119,815,749 of NC_059160.1, read as the reverse complement.
GTAATCAATTCCCTATGTGCTCTCCACAGTCTGGACCCCTTGGAGAGGTTCACGGAGTTACAAAGAGAAGAGAAGAGGGAGGAAGGAGACAGAGGTGACCAGGAGGAGAAAAGGGTGAATGAAAAGGAGAGAGACAGATCTAGGCACTAATCAGGTCCCTAAGTATTCTCCACAGTCTGGAACACACAAAGAGATTCACAGAGTTGGGTAGAGAAAAGAAGGGGGAGGGAGGAGATAGAGGTGACCTGGTGGAGGCAAAGCAGAGTCAAAAAGGAGGGAGAACAATCAAGACAGTAATCACACTCCCAAGTAAAAATGGATACTGAAGATTGGGTTCTTAAAGGTACAAAATTAATAACAAATACCAAAAAGCAAAGATTAAAAATCTAGAGTAGTGGTTAGACTCTGAAAAATACGATATTAGAAAAACAAAACAAAGTCACAAAAATTATGAAATATATACATGAAATTTGCTTTAAAAATAGGGTCTTTTTTCCCAAGGTAATAGTAGGTTATAAAAATGAAAATTAAAGGAGTAATTTCAGGGGACGTTCAGCTTTAAGGAATCCAATATGTTATTCTTTTCTTTTGTGTGCCATTTCTCAAGGATTCTCTATTCCTCATCAGTTGCTGCAGGAATGAGCAGAGCTGCATGCATTTCCTGGGACTGAGATCCTGAGAAAGGGTGACCTGCTTGGTCCCTTCAGTGACTCCCTCCAGTGACTTCACTGAAACGTGATCTGCTCAGTTATGCAGACATGCAATGCTTTCTGGCCCTTCGAAGATGGTTATTTGCTTGGCTTTGTTTTTGCTCAGTTTTTTTTTTTTTTTTTTACTGCCTAAAGCTGCCTTGTATGAAGATATATAAACATGCTTTTCTGCAAACAAAGCACCCTTATTTCACTCGAGACTTGGGTCCCCTGTGTACCTCTTCTCATTGACTCCAGTCCCCAGGTCCTGGTCTACAAAGACCATGACAGAGTAATAGAGAACTTAAAAATAATGTGTGTGTGTGTGTGTATTTATATTTAAATAATGATAATAGTAAAAATATATCTAGGAATTTCTCTGGAGCTGTTGTGGACAGTGTGGGGTCAGTTCAGTTTCAGATACTTCCTTGATCCAGCTTATACTTCTCAAGATCTATAGGCCCCTTCCAATGTAGTCGCTGCTAACTACAGGGTTTTAATCTGTTGCACCTGTCACTTCCAAAGCAGTTCCCTCTGTTTATTTTAGCTTCTTCCGTTTGCTGTTCTCTTCAGTGTCTAATTTCTGTCCTGACACAAGGGGGCGAAGGTGGTCACTTATTTAGGCTCACTTGTTCAGTACTGCTGTGGGGACCGAGGGACACTGCAAACAAATATCACTGGCATGTGTGGGGAGTGCTTACAGTGTCTTGGCCACACTGGGTTTGCCTCTGCTCATGGCTCGTGTGCTTTCCCACTCTACACTTCTCAGGCTCTAGGTTGCTCTGCCAGGGAACTATCTGAGGTGGGCCCTGGGTTGTGTGCACTTCCGAGGTCTAAGCCACTCAGGTTCAGTTTCTTGGGTAGTCCACAAAGGGGCAGACTCCGTTGGGCCTGTGTTTTTTGCCCTTCCCAGGTCCGAGCAGCTCAGGCAACCAGGTGCTTGGCGAGCTCTGTGTCCCCAGGTGGGGAGTTTGTCTTGTCACCTCCCTGGTCCCAGGTGCTCGGTGTCCTGGGTGGCAGCGGGTGTGCCCATCTCCAGTGTGCCCTATGTCTCTTCTGGGGAGCTGATCTCTGGCTGCAACCCTCCTGGCAGAAGTCAACCATCCAGAATCCCAAGGGGTTTTGGTTAGCGACTGGGTGCCTGCTTGATAGAGGCTGCCTCTCTGGGCCAAGTTTGCCTCTTTCCAGCTCTGGCTGCCCACCTCCTGCTTCCCTGTCTCCAGTGGGGGATGGGCTGATCCACAGCCATCTAGCTCTCCTCTGGTATTTGCTCATTCCTTTGCTTTTTGAGTGGGCCTGGCAGTGCCTTAGGTTAGGGCTTTTTGCAGGATAGTTCTCTCTCTGTCTGTCTCTCTCTCTTTTTTTCCTCTCTCTCTCTCTGGCTATCCCACAGTTTGGGTTGCTATCTCATGTTAGTTCCTTCAGATTGCCCCCTCAGGGCATTCAGGCCCAGTCCTTACCCTAAGCAGTGCAGTCTGTGCCTCCCTGTTCAGCCCCCACTTGCTGGTGGTGGATGCAAGCACAGGGAGTTCCAGTTAGGCACGTGATCTGTGGGTTTTATTTATTTATGTATTTAATTTTCCTCCTGGTTATGTTGCCCTCTGAGATTCCAAAACTCCCCACAGACCCGCCGGTGAGAGTGTTTCCTGATATTTGGAAACTTCTCCCCTTTTAAGACTCCCTCTCTGGGATGGATCTCTGTCCCTACCTCTTTTGTCTCTCTTTTTATCCTTTATATTTTGTCCTACCTCCTTTTGAAGACAATGGGCTGCCTTTCTGGGTGCCTGATGTCCTCTGCCAGCATTCAGAAGTTGTTTTGTAGAATTTGCTCAACGTTCAAATGTTCTTTCAATGAACTTGTGAGGGAGAAAGTGGTCTGCTCATCCTATTCCTTTGCCATCTTAGGACCGCGCCCCCCCCCCATATTAATTTTAAGAAACTTTATTGATTTCAGTGTTCATAGATGTGAAATTACCATGTCAATTCTGTGTTATGTGAAACTAACGTGTGAATTCTTCCATATAGAAAAATTAGTCATTGTGGTTACTTGATTTTTTTAGTTGGTTTTTTCTTTCCCAATGTGAATATTGAGTCCTTGTTGATCATCATAAATGTATTTGAAAACTTTTAAACCTTCAACCTGGATAATCATAGTCTTAACTCCTTTTTTTATATCTAGGTCATTCCTCTAATCTTTACCTGCCATTCCAGAAGACATAGATAAGACGTTACAGTCATTAGTGTGCTGTTTACAGGGAAAGAGGCAGTAAACCATCTGAATGTTCAAATAGGGTTGTAAAAAAAAATTCATTTATTCTTAAATGAAGAATAATTGCTTTCCAGAATTTTGTTGTTTGCTGTCAGACATCAACAAGAATAAGTCTTAGGTACACCCATGTTCACTCCCTCCCAAACCCCCCTCCAATCTCCCTCTCCATCCCAACCTTCTGAATTGTTGAAGAGCCACTCTTTGAGTTCCCTGAGTGATGGGGCAAATTCCCATTGGCTATCTATTTTATATATGGAATTGTTAGTTTCCATGTTACTCTTTCCATCCATCTCACCCTCTCCCCTCCTTCCCTTCACCCGTGTCTCTAAGTCTGTTCTCTCTGTCTATTTCTCCATTGCTGCCCTGCAAATAAATTTGTCAGTACCATCTTTCTAGACTCCATACATATGTGTTAGTATCAGATATTTATATTTCTATTTCTGGCTTACTTCACTATGTATAATAAGATCTAGGTTCATCCACCTCAATAGAACTGACTCAAATGCATTCCTCTTTACAGCTGAGTAATGTTCGTTTGTATATATGTACCACCACATCTTCATCCATTCATCTGTCAATGGCCATCTAAGTTACTTCCACGTTCTAGCTATCATAAACAGCACTGCAATGAACATCAGGGTGCATGTGTCTCTTTCCATTTTGGTTTCTTCAGGGTATACTCCTAGGAGTGGGATTGCTGGGACATATGGTGGTTTTATTCCTAGTTTCTTAAGGAACCTGCATACCGTCTTCCATAGTGGTTGTATCAATTTATCTTGCCATCAGCAGTTCAAGAATGTTCCCTTTCCCCCCACACCCTCTCCAGCATTCATTGTTTGTAGTGTTTTTTATGATGGCCATTCTGACTGGTGTGAAGTGGTATCTCACTGTGGCTGAGCAGTAAAGAATCTGTCTTCAGTGGGAGACCTGGGTTTGATCCCTGAGTCGGAAAGGAGGGCATGACAACCCACTCCAGTATTCTTGCCTGGAGGATCCAATGGTCAGGGGAGCCTGGAAGGCTTCAGTCCTAATGTGGCACAGAGTCAGACATGACTGAAGCGACTAAGCAGAAGCAGAGGTAACAGACTTTTGGATAATGACCATTCTGCCTGGTGTGAGGTGGTATCTCAGTGTAGTTTTGGTTTTTATTTCTACTGTGGTTTTTTTACCAAATCGACATTGACAAGATAGTGCTTGAGGCTTGAAAGTATTGCTACATTTGGATTGTCAAGTTGATCTGCAAGGAAAGTTTCAAGAGAAGCAAAAGCATGGGGAATAGTAACAAATATGTGGGGCTACAATAACAGCAGTTAGCTTTAGTGATGTTTTAGTAAGTGCAAACCATTTTGCATATCTTAAGTAGCACGTGCAGAGTACTTGAAGTAACATGAAGTAACATAAAATAACGGTGCCCTGTTTGAAGGTGGCAGCTATGGAAGGAGATAAGAAGGGCCTGATCTCTTAGATGTGGCAGCCACTGCTTGGTGATGCAGCACCGTGTTTGAATTCAGCATCCTGGTTCTGTCATATAGCAACTGTGGGATCTTGGCAAAACCTGTCTTAACCAGGTTAAAAGTAGGGTATTTCTTCAAAAGTGATTAGGAAAACTTCATGCAACTCATTGTTATCATCCATTCTAGCAGAGTATCTCTGAGAACCTTCCACAGAAGTATGTGGATCATTTACCTGGAACTGCGGGTCAAAGAGGAAAAAAGACATTAATTGGACAAGTAGAAGGTAAGGACTGTATTTTACAGAAAAATCATTTGACAGAACGTTGATTGAAAATGGGAATGCTGATACATTCTAATAGGCAAAGAAAATCACCTGTCAGATGGGTAGTGAGAAAAAAAGACGAGAAAAGGAGGGCAATTATGTATCTTATCAGGTGTCTACTACAGGTTACATTGAGAATCTGGTTTAAGGAGCTAAATTATTAGTTCTAGACTTACTTTGCAGTCCAATGTTTAAGACTTTGTCCGGTTAAGACTCTCCAATGCAGGTGGTTCAGTTTCGATCCCTGCTCAGGGAATTAAGATTCCATGTGACACATGACCAAAAACAAATTATTAGTTCTGTTTCAAGATACTCTATGACCTAAATAAAGTCAAGAAATAAGAGGCAAGAGGGAATGAAGGATGAGAGAGGCAGAGGGTACACGGAGGAAATGAAGAAAAGGAAGCACAGGTCTGTGGGGGAAGGGGGCAATAAGTAATGAAGGTGTTTAGATAAAGGGAGAGTATTTGACATAGACAGTGAATTGGAAGTGAGCTTCTTGCACCAAAACTTGTCAGAGAAGAACAGCAAAGTTCTCGCCTCTTCCTGTTTACTTGTTATTAGGAAGACGTTCAGAACTGTGGTCCCTGGGTGTGCAGAGTGGTGTGTCATCCTCTGGGGGAGCGTGGGCATAGATGCTCAGCTGTAATGTGTGCAAATTGGTTTCATACAAAATGTGCTGCTTTCCAGCATGGTGTCACATGGGACAAAACAAGAGAGCTGGAAAGAAAGAGAGAACAGGGGGCGTGATGGGGGAGACCAAGGAACCCGCAGCCTCATAGAGTCCACAGGAAGGTTTCCAACTTCTAATGCCATTTCAGTTTGAGGGGACGTGTTCACGTGAGGAAACAGAGGTTGAGATTTCTGGAGAATGAATTAAATTGAAGCCATGCAGAAGCAGACTTCATGTAGACCAGAGCTTCTCAAATTTTAATTAGTCACTTGGGGACCATGTGTGAAGTGCACATGCTGAGCAGGAGGTCTGAGATTCTGTGTTTCTAATAAGCTCTCTGAGTAGCAAGGGTGTAGCCTTGCATATAGAGAAATCTGGAAGAAGAGCATTGGATAGTGCAGGATATAACAGGATCAAGGAAAAGCATTATTTTATTTCTTTCTGAGCGTGTTTATAGCCAGAGGGAAGCAAAGAGTTGAAGTAGCAGTTATAGGTGTAAGATACCATTGCTAAGCAAAGAGGAGAAAGAAATGGTAGGTGTCAGGTAATGTTTAACATTAGGACTCCTGTATGTTGTTTTCTGTTTTTCATGAACCCTCTGTTCCTTATCAGTTCCTGGTATACAGGAACAAGTGGAGCGGCATGCTGTTCCCAGGACTGAGGTCACGGAATGGAACACATACTTGGATTTCCTTCAGTAACTTTTACCCTACAGTAAAACTGTTTAGTCACGACCCTCTTACTCAAGATATGGATTGTCTTCTGGCCTTGTGGCGATTGTTATTCCTTGTTATTCCCTTGGTAACCGTTGTTTTACATCTGGCTTTTGTTCTTTTCTTAACTTTATTTTTTTGCCTAAAGCTTCCTTGTATAACAATATATAAACTCACACAAACATGAATAATGCACCCTTGTTCCACTAGAGACTTGGGTCTCCTGTGTCCTTCTTTGCATCTCTGGCTAGTTCTTTGGAACATGGAGGCCTCCTGAGCTCACTTTCCTGCCCAGGCTTCCAAGACCTTGAGAAGATGCCCTGTGCCTTAGTGAGCAGTACAAGCCCTATTCTAGGGCTTTATTGGTTTACCACCTAAGCCAGGGAATATTGGTCTCTCTCTTTTGCTTTCTTTTCATTGACTCCGGTCCACCAGGCCCCAGTCTATAAAGAAGACCACAGAATAGGGATAATCCATAGAAAGGATGTCAAGGAGGAAGATTTAAGTCCACAGATCCAGAGATTACTACACTTTGGATAGGAGAGAATCTAGTGAAAGGACAAAGGGAGGAAAGGAAGGCCTTAGGGAGGTGAGTTTGGAGTTCATGAGGACACTTGATAGAACTCCTTCTAGATGACTTCAGTGTATTTGCCCTGAAAAGAGATAAGATCATTATTGCTCCAGAGAATCCTGGAGGTGGGAGGGAGTACTAGAAGTGGGGGAAACCACAGCCCCTCCGAATAATTCTTAGGCATCAAAGATATATGTTGTGCTGGTATTTGTTATTCAAATTAGATTAATTTGAAAAAGGAGGCATTGACTTTTTTTTTTAAGAGAGCTGATTCTTTGAACGTTGTTTCATAGAAATCCTTTGAAGCATTAGCATGATGTACCAAACCAAACTAAATTTTGAAGCCAAACAGATTAATAGGGTTCATTCCCTAAATGCTAGAAATATTTTTAATAAATACTACACTGATTTTGAAACATGCAAGATTTTTAATTTCTAATAATTCTGTGGCAATTAAATGTATTATTTCCTTTTCACTATCTTTGGTGGATTCCTATGTCTGTCTTACCAGAATCCTAAGATCCCCCTAAAAACAAGACACTAAAACTGAATGTATTCAGTGCCAAGGCTGAGTGTGAGGATTCTGCTCAGTACTAACTCTGCATGAATGTACAGCTGGCTTTCATATTTACATGTAATTAACTTTGTGTCCCTTTTTCCTTTTAGATTCTCCTGGGAAATATCCTAATGTGAAGGTAAAAAGGTTTATGATTTTGTCTTGAATTCTGAACTGTGGATCGTCTCCTATGTGCATTATTTAGTAATCAACTTGTTTCCAAACCCCATTCAGCCAGCAGTCAGAATGAAAGAGTCTGTTGCTAATAAAACAGTCAGAATGAAGGATTTACAAACATCCAGTTAAGGTAAATTTTTCAGTACACAGTTAAGTCTGGAAAGAGGGACACTGAACTATTTGAAATGCTCAGTCTTCATACTTCTAATATTTTCTTTGCAAATTTAATTGAAGAATTGGACATACACAAAGCAAATGTTATTGTTGATACTTGTGTCTTGAAACAAAAGATATTTACAAGGATAAGAACAAGAAATTTTTAAATTGTAAGCTTCAACTCAGCATGTTTCTGTATATGCTTCGACACTCTGAAGTTCTCAATTTGGAATCTCTATACTTCTCAGGAACTCTCCGAGATTAAATTTTAGACCCTAAGTTTTTTCCAATGTCCAAAAATGCTTGTTTGAACTCTAACCTTTCCCTAGAGTAAAACTTCACTTGCTAATATGTCAGTTGTACTTCAGCTTATAATTGTTTCATTATAGTATCATTACACAGATGAATGTAGGCCAATCAGATGTTTTGATGAGCAGGTTGTGTGTGTTTGTGTTTGTATGTGCATGTGTTTGTGTGTGTGTGTGTATGTGTGAGTTTGTGGTGTCATTGATAATTAGAAGTAGGGGAAGTAATCATAATTTAATGACTATTGGATAGACATAATCTTTTGAAACAGTGATTCTGAAAGTTGTTGGCTTTAGGAAAGCTTACTCTTTGGAAGGAAAGTTATGACCAACCTGGATAGCGTATTCAAAAGCAGAGACATTACTTTGCCAACAAAGGTTCGTCTAGTCAAGGCTATGGTTTTTCCTGTGGTCATGTATGGATGTGAGAGTTGGACTGTGAAGAAGGCTGAGAGCCGAAGAATTGGTGCTTTGGAACTGTGGTGTTGGAGAAGACTCTTGAGAGTCCCTTGGACTGCAAGGAGATCCAACCAGTCCATTCTGAAGGAGATCAGCTCTGGGATTTCTTTGGAAGGAATGATGCTAAAGCTGAAACCCCAGTACTTTGGCCACATCATGCGAGGAGTTGACACATTGGAAAAGACTCTGATGCTGGGAGGGGTTGGGGGCAGGAGGAGAAGGGGACGACAGAGGATGAGATGGCTGGATGGCATCACTGACTCGATGGACGTGAGTCTGAGTGAACTCTGGGAGTTGGTGATGGACAGGGAGGCCTAGAGTGCTGCAATTCATGGGGTTGCAAAGAGTCGGACATGACTGAGCGACTGATCTGATCTGATCTGATACTTCTAAAAATTACTGAGAATTCCAAGGAACTTTTGTTGATGTCTATTGATGTTTACTATATGGGAGTTCAGTTGAGTTCAGTTGCTCAGTCGTGTCTGACTCTTTGCGACCCCATGGACTGCAGCACACCAGGCTTCACTGTCCATCAGAACTCCCAGAGTTTACTCAGACTCAAGCTCATCGAGTTGGTGATGCCATCTAACCATCTCATCCTCTGTCTTCCCCTTCTTCTCCCACCTTCAGTCTTTGCCAGCATCAGGCTCTTTTCCAGTAGGTCAGTTCTTCACATCAGGTGCCCAAAGTATTGGAGTTTCAGCTTCAGCATCAGTCCTTTCAATTAATATTCAGGGCTGAGTTCCCTTCGGATGGAGTGGTTGGAGATCCCTTGCAGTCCAAGGGACTCTCAAGAGTCTTCTCCAACACTACAATTCAAAACTATCAATTCTTCGGTGTGCAGCTTTCTGTACAGTCTAACTCTCACATCCATACATGACTACTGGAAAAACCATAGCTTGGACGAGACAGACTGATGTTGGCTAAGTAATGTCTCTGCTTTTTAATATGCTGTCAAGAATGGTAATAGCTTTTCTTCCAAGCAGCAAACATCTTTTAATTTCATGGGTGCAGTCACCATCTGCAGTGATTTTGGAGCCCCCCCCCCAAATAAAGTCTGTCACTGTTTCCATTCTTTCCCCATCTATTTGCATGAAGGGATGGGACCAGATGCCATGATCTGAGTTTTTCGAATGTTGAGTTTTAAACCAACCTTTCCACTCTCCTCTTTCACTTTCATCCAAAGGCTCTTTAGTTCTTCTTCGATTTCTGCTATAAAGGTGGTGTCATCTGCATATCTGTGGTTATTGATATTTCTTCTGGCTATCTTGATTTGAGCTTGTGCTTCATCCAGCCCGGAATTTTGCATGATGTACTCTGCATATAAGTTAAATAAGCAGGGTGACAATATACAGCCTCGACATACTCCTTTCCCTATTTGGAATCAGTCTGTTGTTCCATGTCCAGTTCTAAGTGTTGCTTCTTGACCTGCATAGAGATTTCTCAGGAGGTAGGTCAGGTGGTCTGGTATTCCCATCTCTTTAAGTATTTTCCAGTTTGTTGTGATCCACACAGTTAAAAGCTTTCGGATGGTCAATAAAGCAGAAGTAGATGTTTTTCTGGAACTCTTGCTTTTTCCATGATCCAGTGGATATTGTCAGTTTGATCTCTGGTTCCTCTGCCTTTTCTAAATCCAGCTTGAATGTTTGGAAGTTCACATTTCATGTTCTGTTGAGACCTGGCCTGGAGAATTTTGAGTATTACTTTGCTAGCGTGTGAGATGAGTGCAATTGTGCTGTAGTTTGAGCATTCTTTGGCATTGCCTTTTGTTGGAATTGGAATGAAAACTGGTCATTTCCAGTCCTGTAGGCACTGCTGAGATTTCCAGATTTGCTGGCATATTGAGTGCAGCCCTTTCATAGCATCATCTGTTAGGATTTGACATAGCTCAACTGCAATTCCTTCACCTCCACTAGCTTTGTTCGTAGTGATGCTTCCTAAGGCCCTCTTGACTTTGCATTCCAGGATGTCTGGCTCTAAGTAAAGTATCACACCATCGTGCTTATCTGGATCATGAAGGTCTTTTCTATATAGTTTTTATGTGTGTGTTCTTACCACCTGTTCTTAATATCTTCTGCATCTGTTAGGTCCATACTATTTCTCTCCTTTATTGTGCCCATTTTTGCATGAAATGGTCCCTTGGTATCTCTTACTCTCTTGAGATCTCTAGTCTTTCTCATTCTATTATTTTCCTCTATCTCTTTGCATCAACCACTGAGAAAGGCTTTCTTACCTCTCCTTGCTATTCTTTGGAACTCTGCATTCAAATGGGTATATCTTTCCTGTTCTCCCATGCCTTTAGCTTCTCTTCTTTTCTCAGCTATTTGTAAGGCCTCGTCAGACAACCATTTTGCCTTTTGCATTTCTTTTTCTCTGGGACGTTCTTGATCAATGCCTCCTCTACAATGTCACAAATCTCCATCCATAGTTCTTCAGGCACTCTGTCTATCAAAACTAATCCCTTGAATCTATTTGTCACGTCTACTGTATAACCCTAAGGGATTTGATTTAGGTCATACCTGGATGGTCTAATGGTTTTCCCTACTTTCTTCAATTTAAGTCTGAATTTGGCAATAAGGAGTTCATGATCTGAGCCACAGTCAGCTCCTGGTCTTGTTTTTGCTGACTGTATAGAGAGTCTCCATCTTTGGCTGCAAAGAATAGAATCAGTCTGATTTCATCATTGACTATCTGGTGATGTCCGTGTGTAGAGTCTTCTCTTGTGTTGTTGGAAGAGGATGTTTGCTATGACCAGTACGTTCTCTTGGCAAAGCTCTGTTCACCTTTTTCCTGCTTCATTTTGTACTCCAAGGCCAAATTTAACTGTTACTCCAGGTATCTCCTGAATTCCTTCTTGTACATTCCAGTCCCCTATATTGAAAAGAACATCTTTTTTCGGTGTTAGTTCTAGAAGGTCTTGTAGGTCATCATAGAACTGTTCAGCTTGTTCAGTGTTACTGGTCAGAGCATAGACTTGCATTATTGTGATATTGAATGGTTTGCCTTGGAAATGAACAGAGATCATTCTGTCATTTTTGAGATTGCATCCAAGTACTGCATTTGGGACTCTTGTTGACTGTGATGGCTACACCATTTTCTCTAAGGGATTCTTGCCCACAGTAGTGGACATAATGTTCATCTGAGTTAAATTCACCCATTCCAGTCCATTTGGGGGCTTCCCTGGTAGCTCAGTCGGTAAAGAATCTACCTGCCATGCAGGAGACCCGAGTTCAATGCCTGGGTCAGGAAGATCTCCTGAGGAAAGAAATGGCAACCCACCCCAGCATTCTTGCTTGGAAAATCTTATCGCCAGAGGAGTCTGGTGAGCTACGAATAGCCTATGGGATCAGAAGCATTGGACATGACTTATGGCCTAAACCACAAACCAGTCCATTTTAGCTCACTGATTCCTAAAATGTCGATGTTCACTCTTGCCTTCTCCTGCTTGACCACTACCAATTTCCCTTGATTCATGGACCTAATATTCCAGGTTCCTATGCAGTATTGCTCTTTACAGCCTTGGACTTGACTCCCATTACCAGTCACATCCACAGCTAGATGTTGTTTTTGATTTGGCTCCATCTCTTCATTCTTTCTGGATTTATTTCTCCACCAATCTCTAGTAGCATATTGGACACCTACTGACCTGCTGATGGGGAGTTCATCTTTCAGTGTCTATCTTTTTGCCTATTCATTCTGTTCATGGGGTTCTCAAGGCAAGAATACTGAAGTGGTTTGCCATTCTCTTCTCCAGTGGACCATGTTCTGTCAGAATGTTCCAGCATAGCCCGACTCTCTTAGATGGCCCATCACGGCATGACTCGCTCATAATATCATTGAGTTAGACAAGTCTGTGGTCCATGTGATCAGTTTGGTTTGTTTTCTGTGATTGAAGTGTTCAGTCTGCTTGGCCTCTGATGGATAAGGATAAGAGGCTTATGGAAACTTCCTGATGGGAAAGACTGACTGAGAGGGAAACTGGATCCTGTTTTGATGGGCAGGGCCATGCTCTGTAAATCTTTAATCCAATTTTCTGTTGATGGGTGGGGCTGTGTTCCCTCCATGTTGTTTGACCTGAGGCCAAACTATGGTGGAGGTAATGAAGATAATGGCACCTCCTTCAACAGGTCCCATGCATGCACTGCTGCACTCAGTTATCCTGACCGTGCATCAGGCCACCTCCAACCCTCGCCTCAGCCAGAGACTCCTAGAAAATAAAACTAAAAAAGGTAAAGATACAGGCACACACAATCATAATGGCTAATTCCATTCGTCAGTAGAATTCTTATATCACATATCCTGTTTCTGGAGAACTCCTGTGTGCACTCAGAACATAATTGAGCATGCAATTACATTTAGAGTTGTCGTGAAAAGAGTTTTGACCTCTTGAATCCCCTGGCCCAGTGGGTCTCTGGACTTCAGGGATTCTCAGGGCACACTACAGAACCACCATTTTAAACCATTGGCATGGTTGGATGTGAAATGATAAAGGGACCCTTGTGTTGACATGGGGTTTAAAGTTTCACTTTTTCATTTCTTGCTCGTTTCTTTGATTTCTCTGAAGAAATTTAGACCTGAGAGTTCCTTTTTTGTTAAGCAAATATTTCTGTATTGCGTTCACTCTTCCCTCATGGTGCTCTGTGCTCTTTGGATCTAGTGTTGTCCTAGACTTATCCTATTTTCACGTGGAAACAATTGGTCACCCACAAGACTATCAGGTCTCATATAAGTTTATGATATCTATCCAGGGCTTAAAAAATCACTTCTGAAGATATTGATAATCTGAGGAAAGACCATCTCATTGTAATTAAAGAAGTTGTCATTGGTGGTGGTGTTCAGTCGCTAAGTCGGGTCCAACTCTGTGAGCCCATGGGCTGCAGCACGCTAGGCCTCCCTGTGCCTCACCATCTCCCGGAGTTTGCCCGAGTTCATATCCATTGCATCAGTGATGCTATCCCACCATCTCATCCTCTGCCATCTCCTTCTCCTCCTGCCCTCAATCTTTCCCAGCATCAGGGTCTTTTCCAGTGGTTCAGCTCTTCACATCAGTTGCCCAAAGTATTGGAGCTTTAGTTTCAGCATCAGTCCTTCCAGTGAATATTCAGCATTGATTTCTCTTAGGATTGACTGGTTTGATCTCTTTGCTGTCCAAGGGACTCTCAGATGTCTTCTCTAGCACCACTCTTTGAAAGCATCAATTCTTCGGGGCTCAGCCTTATTTATGGTCCAACTCTCACATCTGTACATGACTACTGAAGAAACCATGGCTTTGGCTGTATGGACCTTTGTCAGCAAAGTGATGTCTTTGCTTTTTAATGTTGTCTAGGTTTGTAACATTAATTAAAGTAGTAGAATTCATTAAAAGTGCTTTTAAAACCATGGTCTCTAGAGCACACAGTATTATAAGGCATAATTAAGTGTAAAATAAGGACGATATACATTTTCTTAATAATATATTTGTATGTTGAAAAATAGTCATGTATGGATGTGAGAGTTAGACTATAAAGAAAGCTGAATGCAGAAGAATTGATGCTTTTGAACTGTAGTGTTGGAGAAGACTCTTGAGAGTCCCTTGGACTGCAATGAGATCCATCCAGTCCATCCTAAAAGAAATCAGTCCTGGGTGTTCATTGGAAGGACTGATGTTGAAGCTGAAACTCCAGTATTTTGGCCACCTAATGCAAAGAGCTGACTCATTTGAAAAGATCCTGATATTGGGAAAGATTGAGGGCAGGAGGAGAAGGGGACGACAGAGGATGAGATGGTTGGATGGCATCTCTGACACAATGGACATGAGTTTGGGTAGACTCCAGGAGTTGGTGATGTACAGGGAGGCCTGGCATGCTGCAGGTCATGAGGTCGCAAAGAGTCAGACACGACTGAGTGACTGAACTGAACTAAACTGATGTTGAAAAAATAATTATTGGTAAAGTTCTTATGGAATACAGAATATGTAATAGAAGTTGAGTGAATCAAAATCAGTAATACTAGGCAATTAAAAAGTAAAAGAAATGAGACACACTAGTTTACATCTCTTCATGAATGATGATGACCTGTGAGATGCTGTAAGCTGTGAAGGACTAGTGAGTTTCAGGGGAGAGGAGGGCATGGAACTGATTCTCTGAAGAAAGACTTTGTACAAGCTAGTCAGAGTTGTATTCTCACATTCTAATAAGTGGAGACTTTGTTTTCACATTTTTCAAATGGGGCTTCTGCTGCTTTGAGCCTCAATAATGAGACTTGTCAAAGAGCCAGGCATTTGAAAGTTGATGGTCAGTGTGCATTTGTGTCCCATTCAATGACCAAAAATCAGTCAGCATCCGCAGAATTTGGACAGAAGACCATAATAGATAAAGTGAAGATGAAGACTGTAGCAGTGTTCCTGGTAGGGAATTACTCTCTCTGTCACCTATGCAAGTCGGAGCTGCCAGGAAACAGAGGAAGCAAAGAAGGTAATACGGAAGCCCAGAGCACTCAGCTGTGGGCCACCTGGGCATGGCCTTACCATCCTTCTGATGGTTCCAAATTAGATTCTGTGGCAAAATATACCTTGTGCTGACTCCTTTTATGCAGCCTACAGCCAATCAATACCTCTTAGCAAGGTGTTTGCATTCTCCCTCTGACCAAATTAATACAATAAATAAAAAAGAGAGTTAGGAAAACATAAGTTCGTTCAGGCTGGTGTTTAGCATACACCTGAGAGTGGGTAGCAGGATTACGTTTAGAACTCTGGCACTAGTTGGGAGACTAGGTAGCCATCTAGAGACTGCCTTCTCAAAAATGGGACTTCATACCAGTGTTTTTATATGGCTATCAATTCATAAGAATTAGTCATGAGTATATTCAGTATAACTGCAAAAGCAACTCTGATACCAAATACTAAAATATTTTTTGTGTTTTCTGTGGCTTCGTATTTTCTAGAATTAGCTTTCCCAGTGGGAATGGGAGTCATGGGAAATTTGCTACATAGTACCTCCTTCTCAGCTGTGTCCACATAGTATATCAACTTGTTTTAGTATTTGTAATGAATTAAGAGTTCACAAGAAAGGTTGGTATAAAGGAGTGGTGTATCACTTAAAAGCAGTATATAGAAAGTCAATTCTGATTCTATTAGGATGCCCAGTCTATTGAGTAACCACGTCTAAGAAAGTGTTGTCCATAAATACTAATTAATTTAGCACCCTTAATCAGTCATATGGTCAGGACTATGGTAAGTTATTCTTTTCTATCCTCACCTTGCATTTATAGAATATTCTCAGTTATCTCCTAGAATAGTGACTGAAATGTTGTTGTTGAATCATGCAAAGACACTGGGATTCTTGGTCCCCAGAGGAGAAGAATTCAATCTGGGGCCAGAGACGAGGCTTGATCGCTCAGAGCTTTTGTGTAATAAAGTTTTATTAAAGTATAAAGGAGATAGAGAAAGCTTCTGACATAGGCATCAGAAGGGGGCAGAAAGAGTACCCGCTTGCTAGTGTTAACAATGAAGTTATATACTCTCCAATGAATCCAAAGAATATCTGGAGGTTGTAAAGACCTCATCAGACCTACTCCCATAATTTACATTTTAAGATAACAGAAGGTTTAATCCAAAGACTGTCCTTAGGCAGGATACATTATTGTTATATAATCCTAAGGAATGTGGAGAAAGAAAAAAAGTTTGTCCTTTTTTCCCCCCTTGAGAATTCCAGACCCCTCTCTCCTTGGGGACCCCTAGACTCCCTATCAACCTGCCTAGGAAGTGACTGTCTCATTCCCCCCTTTTCTTTTAGGAGAATTATGTTGCCTAGGGAAAAGGGGCGTCGTTCTCATTCCATAACTACTTCCGAGTTGATAAGGGGCGTTGTCCCTAAATTGGTGAGGCAACATATTCTCCTAATCCTCATATTGAGGATATCTGATCCAGGGGCCCCAAATAGTAGCTGGAGGAAGCTACAGAAGTAGCAGGAGTTTGAGCAACCATTTGTAACTTAAAAGCTTTCATGCGGCTAGAAACAAATCCAGTTATACGATTACAGATGCAGGGAGCAAACAGCAAGAAAAAAACAATCAGAATCAAAATTAAAAGTCACATTATGTCCATAGTTAAAGTGCAAAGTGTTTCACCAGTCCATTTTAGGGTGGGTAAATGTCATCAGATGAAGAAGAGGCATTGCATGTGATTGTTGTCGAAGGTATTCACAGACTTGTAGAAAGTCTTTTCCTTGAAGTGGGGATGTCCACCATGGGAAGCCTTCCACTGATGAAGAGGGGAGCACTCTGCAGACCCAGCAGTTAGACCGATTGTGGAATGCAGCATAGGAGTGAGCCCAGAACATGAAGACATTGTCTGGAGGATCAAACTGCAGACTCAGGATTTTTGAAGTCAGCATTAGACTCACATAGATTATTAGGCCCATCCGCTGCCCTTTGCTTAACTCTAGAGCTCGGGTCAGAGCCACAAGCTCTGCTAACTGAGTACTCGTTCCCTGGGGGAGAGATTTTGCTTCCAAAACCTGTTCAGCAGTCACCACGTCGTAACCTGCTTTATGCTTTCCATCCCGAACAAAAGAACTGCCATCTGTAAATATTTCCATGTCAGGATTTTCTAATGGGGTATCCTTTAGATCCTCCTGAGCTGCATAGTTTAAAGTTAGGAATTGAGAACAATCGTGATCAGGTGTTTCATTTTGCTTCTCAGGAAGGAAAGTGGCAGATTTAAATGTCCACAAACTTTAAGCTTAGTTACTGGTCCTTCTAACAACAATGACTGATACTTAAGAAGCCTACTGTCTGTCATCCAAATATTAACCTTAGAATTTAAGATTCCACTCACATAATGAGAAGTCAGTACAGTAAGGTTTTCACCATTAATTATTTTTAAAGCTTCAGGTACTAATAAAGCCACTGCCCCAATACTCTTAGGCAGTGGGGCCACCCACGTGAAACTACATCTAATTCTCTGCTTAGATAAGCAATAGGTTTCTGGTGAGGCCCTCGGGGTTGTGTCAAAACTCCCAATGCCACACCTTTTCTTTCAGTGACAAACAAACTAAATTCTGACCCTGTGGGCAAGCTCAGAGCTGGAGCTTGAAGGAGAGCAGTCTGAAGAACCTTAAAAGCCTTTTGAGTTTCTGGAGACCAAACCAGTTTGTCAGTTTGGGCCTGCTGAGTTTCAGCTATAAGTTTATATAAAGGCCGGGCAAGTTCCCTGTAACCCGGAATCCAAATGCGACAGTAACCTGTGATTCCCAAAAATCCTCTCAATTGTCTTAAAGTCATAGGTAGGGGGTGATTTAGTATAGGTTTAATTCTCTCAGGACCTATGGCCCTAGTCCCTTCTGATATGATTAGGCCCAGATATCTAACCTATTGTTGACAAAGCTGAGCCTTTTCTCTTGATGCCTTGTAACCACAGTCTGCCAGAAAGTTTAAGAAATCTTCTGAGGCTCACGAACAAGCTTCCTCTGTCTCAGCACAGAGTAAAATATCATCTACATATTGTAATACCACTGCCTCAGAGCTATTAAAGTTTTGTAGATCCCGTGACAAACTTTGTCCGAATAAGTGAGGACTGTCACAAAATCCCTGGGGCAAAACTGTCCAGGTTAACTGAGGAGCTGGCTGCGTAGGGTCTTCAAAGGCAAATAGAAATTGACTTTCTTCCACCAAAGGCACTGAATAGAAGGCATCCTTTAAATCAATTACTGAGAAATATTTGGCCCGTTCAGGAATTTCAGACAATAGAGTATAAGGATTAGGCACCACGGGGTGTAAAGGAACTACAGCTATTTGTAAATCTTGAACTAGTCTCCATTTACCATTTGATTTCTTTATACCCAAAATAGGAGTGTTGCAAGGACTGTTACAGGGAATTAATAGTCCCTGCTCCTTTAAATTTTCAATGATGGGTTTTAACCCTTCCTTAACTTCAGGTTTCAGTGGATGCTGCTTCTTATGTGGAAATACGTGTGGGTCTTTGAGCTTAACAACTACAGGAATAGCATTTTGTGCTCGACCCACAGATTTTCCATCAGCCCATACTCTAGGATTTACATTTTGTTCAACTAAAGGGAGAGAAAGGGAGGGCTCCATATTCATGAAAACAGAGTCATGGACCTTGCTCAGTATATCCCTCCCCAAAAGGGGTGAGGGAGATTCTGGCACAAGCAGAAACTCGTGTGAAAACAGCACAGAATCCCAGTTGCAAGATAAAGAATAACTGAAATAATACCTTTTGGCTCGTCCAGACAGACCAATTATGGAAGCGGATTGAGAAGAAAGTGGGCCAGGGGCTTCAGTAAGCACAGAATAAGTTGCCCCAGTATCTAAAAGGAAATCGACGGATTGCCCCCCCACACACAATTATTAATACCCGGGGTTCCTCAGGTGTAATTAGGATGGGAGCTTGTGTGGGGACCCCCGGGCACCTTCAGTCCTGATTGTCTTGAGAGTCCAACCCCGGAGACCTACGCCTCTGGGGGCAGTCTCTCTTCCAGTGTGGTCCTTTGCAGACCGGACATGGAGCCGGGGGCAGCTTAGATGCCTGAGGGCAATCCCACTTGAGGTGCCCCTCCTTTCCACAGTAATAGCAAGCCCATCCCTTTTCACCTGGGCCCCTCTGGGCATTTTTCTCAGGCTGTTTAATAACGTTTTTCATAGCCATGGCGAAGGCTTCCACCTTTTACTTTGTCTTTTTTTTTTTTTTTGTCTTTCTTTCTTTTCCTCATATTCCCTACCAGAATAGACTGTCTGAGCCAGTTGTAACAGAGTATCTAAAGACTGATTTGGTCCATACGCCCGTTTTAATAGCTTATGGCGGATATCTGGAGCCAACTGAGTGAGAAATCTATCCTTTAAGATCACTTTTCCCTCTTCACTTTAGGGATCAATCTCAGTGAATCTGCAAAAGCCTTCTCTCAGTCTATCTAGGAATTTACCGGGAGCTTCCTTCTCGTGTTCTATGTCTGCCAATTTGCCATAGTTTAAAGGCTTAGAACATGCATGCCTAAGTCCTTCAAGAATACATCTAACAAAATGACTCTGATCCCATCTTCCTTTAGCTGTGTTGTAGTCCCAGTCTGGTTCTATAGTTGGGACCACCTGATTCCCAGTGGGGAGGGCTGCTATCTAGTTCTCCCTCTTCCCTACTGATTCATTACCAAGCCATTCATCTCCATAAGCAACCGCTTTTTGCAAAACTCGAGTCTTTGACTCGAGAGTCAGCGTTTGTCCCAAGATATACATCACATCCTTCCAAGTGAGGTCATAAAGCAGAGTAACACCTTTAAAAGCTCTAATATATTTTTCTGGGTCCTCTAAATAGTCTCCCAGATTCTCCTTGATTCTTTGTATTTCTTGATAAGAGAAAGGCTTATTAACTCTCACAGACTGATTATTTTTCCTGGTGGGTGTTTCATAAAGAGGCAACAGCTTCTGTGGCTGTTCCTCAGTCTCTTTGGCTGCTCTGCGCATATGATCCCAGGGATAGATTGGAGAAACCTGTTTTTCCTCTTCTCTTTGTCTCCTGTCCTCCATCTCATCTCTTACTTTGATGGTCTGAGTTTCTACTGAAACCAGAGTAGTCTGAGGTCATACTGAGACAGGAGTTGTTTGGACCTCCATGTGGGCAGTTTGAATCCCAGTTTGGAGTCCCAGGTATGGGGGCAAAGTAAGAGGACAGGAGGGAGCTGAAGGTTTCACGCCCAAATCTATACCCTTAGGACATAAGTCTGGCATATTTTGCAGAGAGAAAAAGGGCAACACATATGCTACTTCTACCCATTTCCCTTGTTCCTTACAGAACTGGTCTAATTGTAGAACAGTATTATACTTAAGAGACCCTCCAACTGGCCACTGTTCGCCGTCCTCCAATGGATACCGAGGCCATGCAGTATCACATAGGAAGACCAGGTGTGTCTTCTTTAAGCCCTGGGGATCAAATCTATCCCAGTTTTTCAGGATACAATTCAAAGGAGTGAGGCTGGAATTGTTAGCTCCCATCTGTAAGAGAGAATAAAAGCGACCAAGGCCATTTTTCTACCGGAGGCGTCCCTCCCTGTTCTAGATGGGGGTGTAGACAGATGTTACACCAAAAGCTTTTCCTTCCTGGTCAGAATTAGTCTGTTTCTTACTGATGCAGGCGCTGTACTCGTCCTTCCCGGTTATACCACCGAGATGGGGTGAGGATGTACCAGGGGTAGACTTGATAGCATCCCTACTTGACGTCCAGCTCTTCACCTTTAACCTTGTTTGCCTCTGATGTCACCCGGGGTGAATCAGAGTAACCTTCTGGAATGCCTCCCAAACTAAGACTGCTGTGGGAAACATTCATCACTTGAGTGCCTGTGCACGACCCTGAGTATTTCTTGACTACAGTAAGACTGACACGAACATAAAACTGAGATGTTCTTTCCAAGCATCACCACACCAGTATAATAGCCTCCTCTGATCCACTAAGAGCCGGCGTTACCAAAGAAAAAAAACCCATTGCAGTCCCAATCTGAGTAACCTTTAACCTCAGAGATGTTCTGGGAGCTAGAGCTCCATCTAGCTTCTGAACTTTCGATTCCTAGCGAGACTAGATGCTTTATTGGCTACCAATCCAAGTTTGGGACCTAAGCAGCAGTACACAATAACAGTATAGATCACAAGTCCCTTGAAAGTCTATGATCTGATAGATTAGGTTAGTATTTCTAATTCTCAAGGAGTTATGAAATGGTCAAAGAGACTGAAAAGTTTGACTGAGAAAGGAGAGTTCGGTCCACATGCTTTGCCCATTTCTGGTCGGTTCCCGAAGGAGACATTGGGTGCCTCTTGGCATTGGCAGGTCGGTATAAGGCCCCAACAGGTTTCTGCCATAAGCTGTATGAGATCACCGTGGAACCACAGAGCAGGGTCCTTGCTTCATGCAGGGCATGCCATTCATTCACACAAGCACACCGTAGAGTTAGTAAAGCACAGCAGAAAACATGTTAGCTAAGAGAACAAAGAACTAAGGCTCCAAGCATCCTTACCTTGACCTGAAGGATCCCGGATGAGCCCCCAAGATGATAGGTTGTTGTTGAATCACGTGAAGACACCGGGATTCTTGGCCCCCAGAGGAGAAGAATTCAATCTGGGGCCAGAGACGAGGCTTGATCGCTCAGAGCTTTTGTGTAATCAAGTTTTATTAAAGTATAAAGGAGATAGAGAAAGCTTCTGACATAGGCATCAGAAGGGGGCAGAAAGAGCACCCGCTTGCTAGTGTTAACAATGAAGTTATATACTCTTCAATGAATCCAAAGAATATCTGGAGGTTGTAAAGATCTCATCAGACCTACTCCCATAATTTACATTTTAAGATAACAGAAGGTTTAATCCAAAGACTGTCCTTAGGCAGGATGCATTATTATTATATAATCCTAAGGAATGTTGAAAAAGAAAAAAGTTTGTCCTTTCTTCCTCCTTGAGAATTCTAGACCCCTCTTTCCTTGGGGACCCCTAGACTCCCTATCAACCTGCCTAGGCAATGACTCTCTCATGACTACAGGCTCTAAACTCAAAGTGTTTGTCTTTTTTTCTTTTAATCTATACAACTGAGTCATTTGCTCTTGTCTCTCCATGAACTTGGTAGGTCCAGGAAAAACAAATTCAAAAAAATGCCTACATGAGTCCCTTCAACACTGGACGATGTGAGATAGGAAAACTACAAAATAGAAAAATATATAGAAGCCACTTCAGTCAGTTCATGTTGATCATTTTCTTCTCAGTCAATACATTTTATAAAAGAGCTAGCAGTTATTTTATCCTTCAGGATCCCTGGATTTGTACATTTATTGGTTTCTTAAAGATTTATTCTATACTGTACCCTGAAAGTTTTATATCCTAAATATTTCTGTAAACACTCTCTCAGTTCAGGCCTGCATCACCTTGTTATTCCCAGTATTAATGCCTTCAGATTCACCTTCCTCTGGTTATTTGTATGCCCTTCAGATTCCTCCCTCCCGTGGTCTTCAGAGTCACCAATCTCAAAAGCACATGTGAC
Source organism: Bubalus bubalis (assembly GCF_019923935.1). Taxonomy (NCBI): domain Eukaryota; kingdom Metazoa; phylum Chordata; class Mammalia; order Artiodactyla; family Bovidae; genus Bubalus; species Bubalus bubalis. The sequence goes on along the minus strand of NC_059160.1, from coordinate 119,793,400 downwards.
CATGAGGCACTCTGAGTCACATTAATGTCTAGACCTCTTAAAGCACCGTTGATGCTCTCATAATCTGACTTCTGCCTGACCCTCTATCTCTAGCCCTTTCAGTCCTTTGCTCTAGAATTCTGAACTGCTGCTGGCACCCTCATCACTTGTCCCTGTTGCTGTTGTTCAGTCACTCAGTCGTGTCTGATTCTACATGGCCCCATGGACTGCAGCACACCAGGCTTCCCTGTCCTTCACCATCTCCTGGTGCTTGCTCAACTCACGTTCATGGAGTCGGTGATGCCATCCAACCATCTAATCCTCTGTCATTCCCTTCTCCTCCTGACTTCAACCTTTCCCAGCATCAGGGTCTTTTCTAATGAGTCGGCTCTTCGAATCCAGTGGCCAAAGTACTGGAGCTTCAGCACCAGCGTCAGTGTTTCCATTGAATGTTCAGAACTGATTTTGTTTAGGATTGACTGGTTGGATCTCCTTGCAGTCCAAGGGACTGTCATGAGTCTTTTCGAACACCACAGTTGAAAAGCATCAGTTCTTTGGTGCTTAATCTTCTTTTTGGTCCAACTCTCATATCCATACTTGACTACTGGAAAAGCCTTTGCTTTGACTAGACGGACCTTTGTTAGCAAAGTAACATCTCTGCTTTTTAATACACTAAGTTTGTCATATCTTTTCTTCCAAGGAGCAGGTGTCCTTTAATTCTATGACTGCAGTCACCATCTACATTGATTTTGGAGCCCAAGAAAATAAATTCTGTTTCTGTTCTCATTGTTTCCCCATCTCTTTGCCACGAAGTGATGGAACTGGATGCCATGACCTTCGTCAGTCCCATCCCTTCACTTTGGACAAATATCTACCCTGTGTTGTGTGTGCTCCTCTCCCCATCTTGCTACAGCCTGAAATGCTCTCCCTTTCCTGCCCTCTGTTCCCTTGAACTGTGTAAGTCTGCACTCAGTCATTATCTCTAGAAAAGCCATCTCTGACACCTTTTCTACATTTTTCGCTAAACTCCAATGTCTAGTACTGAGCAGAAACCTGAGAAATAATTATTGAATAAGAGACACTGGGGCTCTGTATCAACCTAGAGGGGTGGGATGGGGAGGGAGATGAGAAGGAGGTTCAAAAGGGGCGATATATGTGTACCTATGGCTGATTCATGTTGAGGTTTGACAGAAAACAACTAAATTTTGTAAAGTAGTTATCTTTCAATTAAAAAATAAATTAAAACAACAACAAAAACAACAACGCTATATATACCAAGGTGACTTTTAAGAGCTTGTCCCCTGCAGTCTAGGAGCCAAGAGGATAGACCTGTAAAGAAATAATTTACAGTTCAGATCTATATCTATCACTAGGAAAATCTAGAAAGGTACACTAGAAAAATCTTTAAAGTACTAAGGGAGCTACAAGGAAAGGTGTACCTCTTTATCAGGGGAAAGATGGCAGTAATCAAAGACAACTTCACAAAGCAGGTTGAGCCTTAAAAGATGAAAAGTAATTTGTCGGAAGAGTATAGGGAAGCATTTCAGATGCAGGAACTGATAAAAGCTAAAAAGGAAGAGGAATTTTGTAAACCATGAATAATGTTGCAGTTGATGCTTGGCATGTTGTTAAAAGGTCCTGTTAGGAAGTAGAGAAGAGAATGTATGGTGACTTTATATGTCTGTCCTGTATTTTATTTGGTTTCTGATTGTTTTGTTCACTGCTGTTTGGATCAATCTGTGACTGAATCTTTGAGCTGTTTGTGTGCCTGTAACCTGGTGACATTTGGTATTTCCCAAATGATTTGTTGAAGTTTTCAGGCCATTGGAAGTAGTTCTTAAAGAAGTAAATATTCAGCTGAAGATTAAGATTGATTTAATCTGTTGTTTCATACAATGTTTTAGATCTCTGTTTTAAATGAGGATTATGTCTTTTATCTAAACATTCTAAGTAATTTTAACTAAACATGCAGATCTGTCAAGAGAACTAGACTTGGAAATGATAACAGAGGAAGAACAAGGAAAACTTGATGAAGATGAGAATAACCATGCACAGGTATGTAAAACTGTAAATTTCAATATCTGGTGTAGTACTGTATGAAAAAATGTGTATCAAACAAGGAAAATTAGAATGGAAAGATAAGTTAACGCCCATCACAAATGAGTTAAAGTATAAGTTCAGTGAAATTTTGTGAGGAATACCAAAATACCGACTACGTGATAACCCTAAATAAGGAGCAAACCAAAAGGAAATATCTCCTAATCTCACAAATAATATACCTGATTGTGAGGAAAAAGACGCATTTGGAGTATCTGTCTCTCTAGTATTCCAAGCATTTCCTGAACAAAAGGAACCCAGTCTCAAAAATGTTTTTCCGTGGTCTGTAAACTCTGGGTCCCTTGGATAGACTTGTTGGTCATCTTCAAAGCTTTGTTTCCCTGAAAATAAAGTAGACTTTGAAAATTATCAACTAGATATTGAACATGTGTTTATGAAAATTGAGGAGAGTTTTTATAATGATACAGAAAATAAAAAAGTAGGGGAGTCGGTAGTTATATTTGAAGTGAAAGACCAAGAGATTGATATGCAAATGTCACAAAATATGAGGCGAGATCCCACTAATCGGAAATTAGACACAGGACAGGCATGTCATTCTAGTCTGTGGCTTGTCTACTCTGGTAAGATGAAACATAGAAATCAAATAAAAATTCACGTTCCCCTTGCTGTGGTTAAAATACTGATCTGAAAAATAAAGCAATACAGGACTGGTTCCAGAAGCCACTGAATGCAGATAATTGTAGTGCTAGTGACAATAAAAGCATGGAACCTGAATTAGAAAATGGGGATTCTTTTCCACCTAATAGTCACAGTGCATCTGAAATGTATGTAAATGAAGAATTAGAGAAGGATATGCAGAGGCTTAAGAATGAAATAGACATGCTTCAAGTAGAGTTGCTGGCTCTGGAAAAAGAAAATTTAACTTCCAAAAGAGTTTCTCATTTTCTCTTGCTTCGGTTTTTCTCTTTCTTGATGATGTGGTCCATTTTGATTTTCCATTTATGAATAAAGCGGTGTCATCCAAAGAGGTAATTGTTGGGGATTTTCTCCTCAGGACTTGGAAGCAATGAACCTGAAAGAATGACACTCGGACAGTCTCTTGCAAGGACTGACAAGTTTATTTCTGCAGTCAAGCCTTTTTATAGAAGCAGGAACAAAGAGCTTAAAGTATACGGCCAGCAAAGTGCATACGGGGTTAACACATAATCAGTAAAAACATTTCAAGGACAGCACACTCTAAGTGACTCATGTGCTTATCCCACAACCCATTTTCTCAAGTAACATCCCTATTTGTTATTAAATCTTGGCGCTAAGCATAACCAAAGGCAGGAGATGTTTTTCTGTCCACAGTACACAAAGCTGGGTACTTCTGGCCCTTCACCATTTCCCCAAGGACTTTCTCCTAATATGGCTATTTTGTACTACACTTCCCAACATATTCTCCTTTTGCTTTTAATTTAAGCACGGCAGCTGCTAGTTGGACTCCATTGTGGGAGGCACAGAGTCTTGAGTAGAGACTTCTGTATTCTATAAGCAATGACAAAAGAGCAGGGTGATTAATAAATATATAAAAATATTGCTTCCTGAAAGCCAAGCTCTAGGGTCTAGAGACAATAGGGTTTTGGTTAAAGTATCATAGAATTGAGTGCTATACAATTCCCTAAGTATCCTAACCTGAAAATTAGCAACTTGTTGTTTCAACAAATTGATGTCTAAACTTGAGTTATCTGTGAGATCCTGCAAATGCGCCTTAACTTTATCCCAAGGATATTCAGTGCTATTATAGGGCATGCTAGTCAGACAAAAAGAAGTAAAATTCCAGTGACAATGTATATGTGTTTGGAAAGTCAGTTGCTGCATTTGATCTCCTAAGTAGATAACCACAGTTCATAACTCATTAATTCATGTTTGTAATTGCTGATCTATTTGAGCTTGTTGAGTCCATAGATCATGAGAGTCTTTGTGCCAAGCAGTGATAAAATCATGATTTTGTATAGAATTATGTAAAGCCGTACCAGACAAAGTTCCTACAGTCACAGTGGAGATAAGGATTAAGATGCCTGCAATAATCCACCCAATGATGCGCTTAGATCGCCTAAGCCCAGTTTTCAACAATACAGAAAGAAATACAGAATCAGTCCAAGGTTCAGTTAAGTTTACAGGAAGTCATAACTCATATCTTTGTTTAACTAGCACAATGCTAACATTGTGATATGAAATGGTGTGATTAAGGCAGGTATACAATGCACATGCAATACAATTGACAATATTGGCCAATAAGTCGATATCAAAATGCCCTACAATAAACAAGTACGGAAGGTGAACACATTATTGAATATAGCCAGTACTATTATATAGGAAGGTATAATTAGAAGGACGAACCACACCCATAGTCCCATAAACATTAGCGAAGTGCTCTTAAGCTGCTGGAATTTTCCAAATGTGCCATTGCTTTGGCCCCACAATGGGGATGATAATCCTGAGTCGTGGGGGTGATAAGCCCCCATTATACCAATTCAGCAATATGTCCTTATCAGTCTAGAAACTTGTCTTAGATTTATGAACGCCTCCAATGCTTGATCTATTAAACCAGGAGCAGTTATGATGTTCCTCTTGCTCTTCAGTGTCTGCTCAGCCTGACGAGTCATGTTTTTCACTTGAGCCCATGTCAGGTAAGGATTCAGATGATGGTGTTTCCTCATTGGCTCCTCCAGGGTCATTGATGAGAACCTTCACATCAACTTCGTCACTTCCCGAGGGAGTCCGGTCTCGGGGTCCCTCTCGGTAATGGACATGGTGAAGGGGAACCCAGATTTCCTCTTCATCTGCAATGACAAGACCATAACCCTTGCCTAGGAGTAGTAAGATTCCTGGCAGCCATTGATTAAATTGCTTATACCATATTGGTGTAGATTTCTAATTTGCTGTTTTTGTCTTCTGCAAAATGTCTATCTGCACGAGTATCAGAATTATTTTTTGTTAAGTTTAAAAAATTTAGGGAATAAAGAGTTAAAGATAATAGTAATTGAGGGTTCATGGGATAAGAAGTGTATCTCCTCTTCCATATTCCCCCTTTCTGTTTTAATAAATGAGTTTTTAGGGTGTGGTAGGCTCTTTCAATAATGGTTTGACCCTGAGGATTATAGGGCATTCCTGTAATGTGTGTTATGTTCCATTCTGATAAAAATGAACAAAATGAATGCGAGGTGAATGTAGGTCCATTGTCTGTTTTCAAGACAGAAGGAATCCCCATAATGGGGGAGGTGAGTAAGAGTGCGGAAATGGCGTGTTTGCTGGATTCTGAAGAGACAGGAACTGCCCAGATAAAGCCTGGAAATGTATCAACTGAGACAAAAATGTAAATAAAACTTTCCTAAGGAGCAGTGAGTGAAATCAGATTGCCAAAGGGAATTAGGCTGTTGCCCCTGGGGATTAACTCCTGAAATCGTAGTTCATAAGTGCAGAGGGGTGCAGACATCACAGGTTTTAATAATATGCTGTGCTTCAGCGAGAGGAATATGGTATTTAGAGTGCAATCTGTTAGCATTGGTATGAAGATAAGCATGTTCGTCATTGGCAGATGTAAAAATGGGAGCTATGAGCCTGTCAAAAGCATCATTTCCTGCGACCAGAGGGCCAGGTAAACCTGAATGAGCACATATATGTGCAATAAAGAAGGGTTCCGTACATGAGCGAATTAAAGCTTGAGTCTGTGAAAAGAGAGTATATAATTCTTCATCTAGGTTGTATAAAAAGGCAGTAACAAAATCAGGAAAAAGGGAAGCAAGGTATTTGGAATCAGTATATACGTTGAAGGATAATGGTTGAAATGACAAAAGAGCATATAAAGCATATAACTCAACTTTTTGTATTGAAGAATAGGTAGTGGGTAATTTCTCTTTGATATCAGGGCCGACAATCCCTGTTATGCCTTTTTTGTTGCCATCAATGAAATAGGTGGGTGCACTGGAAATAGGCTGGGATGCAATGATATTAGTTATAATGAATTTAGTACATTGTAGAAAGCCCCATAATTTTCCTTTTGGTAAATGAAATGAGATAACATTTTGAAAATCATTTAATGCCATTTGCATGGTCAAGTTATATTGTAAGGCAATTTGCAATTCTTTTTTTGTCAAGGGGACGTGTATTGCATATGGATGAAATCCAGTCAAAATTTGTACATGGCTTCTTCCTGACACAATTAAGTGCCCTATTTTCTCAATATATGATACAATTTTTTTAGACTGTTGAGTGTGTAAATATACCCATTCTATTGGGCTATGTTGAGCTATAATTGCAATAGGAGAATGTTCAGTGGGGAATATACATATAAAGAAACTGGTTGATCATAATCTAGCCGAGTTGAAAAAGATTGTTGAATGTGTTTCTCCATTAAGGCCAGTTCTTCTTTGGCCTCTTTTATTAGCTGCCTAGGGCTATTAGGGTCAGGGGATCCCTCTAAAATTTTAAATAGATTTTGTAAGGCATAGGTGGGAATGCCGACAGATGGCCATAGCCAATTAATATCTCCTAGCAATTTTTGAAAATCATTCAGCGTGCATAGAGATTGCACAGAAATTTGAGTTTTTTGAGGTTTGATTTTAGATTCTTCCATAACATGTCCTAAATAATTAAAGGGTGCTTTCCATTGAATTGTATCTGGTGCTACAAGCAGGCCATGATTTTGAAGAGCAGTTGTAACTTCATTATATAACTGTTGTAAACAGAGTTCAGATTCCATAGAGAGAAGTATATCATCCATATAATGAATTATAAATGCAGTAGGATACTTATTTCTAATGGGTTGCAATAAAACAGATATGAGATATTGGCAAATGGTAGGGGAGTTCATCATTCCCTGAGGTAGCACCTTCCATTGAAATCTTTTAATAGGAGCCATGTGATTTATAGAAGGAACTGAAAAGGCAAAACATTTTCTATCTTTAGGGTGCAGAGATATAGTAAAAAAGCAGTCTTGTAAGTCAATAATAACTACAGACCATCCTTTTGGTACCATAGAAGGGGAGGGCAATCCGGGTTGTAAGGGCCCCCTAGGTAACATGGTATTATTAACATTTCTTAAATCTATCAACATTCGCCATTTTCCTGATTTCTTTTTTATTACAAAAACAGGGGAATTCCATGGGGGAAAATGAAGGTTCTATATGAGCTTTTTGTAATTGTTCATTAACTAATTGCATAAGAGTTGCCAATTTTTCTTTAGTTAGGGGCCATTGAGGTGTCCATACTGGGGTATCAGATTCTCAATCGAGAGGCAGCGGTGTTAACTCAATGGCCCCCATTAAAAGGTTCATTTAAAGAAATTGTGGCTTTCATTTGTTCAAGAAAATCCCATCCCCATAAATTGATTGGGATATTAGTAATATATGACAATTTGATTAGGGCCATATACTTGTAAATAGGATGCACTGACAAAAGTTTTTGTGGCATCAGTTTCACCCACTCCTAATAGTCTAGAAGGAGCCATAACCTTACCCCCATCAAGGGGCCATTCTGCAGCTCTAATGATTGAAATGTTAGCTCCGGTATCTAACATGCCTGTGAAATTCTTTCCCTGTATGCATAAAGTAAGCATGAGTTTCTGATGTTCCTTTAATAAGGTGGATAGTGCAGCAGTAAGGTTGGTACTGCCAAAGCCTCCCTGCCGAACTTTATCAGATACCTTCATTGGTTTGACATATGGTAAAAATAATAATTGTGCAAAACTTTCCCCTTTTTGTAAGTATACATTTCCCATTTTCATAACATTTACCATACCATGTATTTCCCCTTCATAATCTTTGTCCATAACACTGGTCAATACCATTAAACTTCTCATTGTGCAGCTACTATGTCCCAAAATCAGTCCCATTGTCCTGGGTGGAATCGGGCCATAATTTCCAGTGGGGATTTTGTGGGGGTTGTATAATTTTATTAGTTCCATATCATAAGGACTAGGTATATCAATGCAAGCACTCTTAGATGTAGCTGCTTGTAGCGTCATAACATTAGGTGCTCCTTTTGTAGTGGGGCTAGAGGATGTCCCCTTTATTAGTTTCCCTGTTTTTTGTTGTGCACCAGGGTTCAAGGTGTTTCCATCCTTATCAAATTTAGAATGACATTCATTCAGCCAGTGGAACCCCTTTTTACATCTTGGACATATTCTTGGGGGTTTCTTCTTATTAGAAGTAGTATTATTTTTTCTGATCTGTGTTGGTATGTGGCATTGTTTTTTCATATTGTTGGGCTTCCCACAGTTAAAATATTTGGCATTAGCAGCTTTTTGTACATAAAGGTTTCCAATGCCACCAATTTTGCTCTATGGGACATATATCTAATATCCCTACATGCTTTCAAATATTCCATAAGAGAGTTAGTCTATCGAATTGGTCTAAGCATGGATTGACATTCCTCATTAGCGTTTTCAAAAGCAAGTTGTTTTAAAATAATATTTTGTAAAGTCACATCCTTAATAGATTTTTCAATTGCATCCTTTAATTTTCCTATAAATTGAGAATATTCCTCCTCATGTCCTTGAATAATCTTAACAAATGAACCATCAGAGTTAGTACTATCAACCTTTGCCCATGCCCTGCAGGCAGTTTCTTTAATGAAATGCAACATCTCAAGGGTAATATTAGCTAATTGCGCCATTACATTGGCCATAGTCCTTGTTCTAGTCAGTATATCATAAGTTAAATTGGCAGGGTTACCATGAAATTGCTGGTCAATCATCAGCTGTTGGGCCTCATCACTAATCCATATTTGCCATTGCAGTAACTGTTGAGGATTTAAAGCCATCTTTGCTACTTGAAAAAAATCATATGGCATCCAATGGTCAGCCCATCCTCTGAGAAATTCTATACAGTAAGGAGAAATAGGTCCATACAGAGTACATGCTTTCTTAAAATTAGACAACATGCCAAAATCTATACCGTCCCAAGAATTTTGACCTTGGATGGGTTGTTCAAATTGTATTGGGAAAGCAAAAGCACGAGCAGGCATCTCCCGAGGAGGAGTGAAGTGGTTAGTATGAGCAAAGTTCGCAATTGCTGTTACAGGCGGAGCAGAAGGAAAAACCTCAGATTTGGGCTGTCCGTTGAATGAAATGATCTCCGTTCTAAGTGGCTTCAGTTTTGACACATCCTGTATATATATATATGTCTCTAAGTTGTTTTTCTAAGGATTGTGTCTGATTGAGCATAACATTCTTATATTTCAAAGCACCTTGTATATCTTGTTCATTAAGCTCATATTCATGTAAAGGTTGAATAGTTTTTACCTCCAAATCAACATTATGCCCTTAATTTGTTCTATGATAGCCTGTATAAGTGATCATGCAACCCTTGCTGATATGCTCACAAAACATTATTTTTAACCCTTTTCTATGTGTCTAGATTGAGTGTCCCCTCTTCTGGAAACCATGAATTATTCCAGTAAAATATAGCAGTCATTCAACTGATCTCTTGAAACATTAACACCGTTTTGTTTCAAAAAATGATGCATTATAGAAATGAAAGGAATTTTACTGCTATGTGTCCCATCCTGCTTACCTCTTTCTGCCAGGGCTTGTCGCTTTGTTCAGCCTTCCTTTCAAGTCCCTGTTCATGGCGCCACTTGTTGGGGATTTTCTCCCTGGGACTTGGAAGCGATGAACCTGAAAGAATGACACTCAGACAGTCTCTTGCAAGGACTGACAAGTTTATTTCTGCAGTCAAGCCTTTTTATAGAAGCAGGAACAAAGAGCTTAAAGTATACGGCCAGCAGAGCACATACGGAGTTAACACATAATCAGTAAAAACATTTCAAGGACAGTGCACTCTAAGTGACTCATGTGCTTATCCCACAATCTGTTTTCTCAAGTAACATCTCTATTTATTATTAAATCTTGGCGCCAAGCATAACCAAAGGCAGGAGATGTTTTTCTGTCCACAGTACACAAAGCTGGGTACTTCTGGCCCTTCGCCATTTTCCCAAGGACTTTCTCCTAATATGGCTATTTTGTACTATGCTTCCCAACAGTAATTGTGTAGAAATCGATTATTATCTCAATAACAGGAATTCAGGAAACTATTTTCATGGCTTTTGTCCTTCAATCAATTCTCATATCTAATTCTTCTCCGTCAGTGTTCATATGGACTGGGAAACTCATTTAGCTATGTACCGTGTGGTCTTCTGAGCTAGAATAAGCACCAAGGAGATTGCTTAAGAAGAATAATCAGCTAAGGCTTTGTGTCTTTTTTTTTTTCTTTAAAGCTGTTGGGTTAAATATAAGTTATATTTCCATAGAATGGGAAGAAAGCACTGACTGATAGATGGGACATGAACATGTGTTCCCTCTAATCTCTTCATTGTGGTTGAATATGTGTGATCTTCTCTGCTTTCCACAGTCGCTGGGCACTTAGATTTCCAGCATGGCCACTTCAGGATCTTTTTAATAACAAATGCATGTGCTCCCACATATGCTTTAATCAGCACTCTCAGATGTTTCTTTTGAAACAGACATTTCCATTATGTTGTTTACTAAAATGTAGAAAGTTTTGACATGTGTGATTTTGTTACATAGATAGTGTGTGTGTGTGTGTGTGTGTGTGTGTGTGTGATAGTTGCTCAGTCATGTCCAACTCTTTTTGAACCCTTGGACTATAGCCTGCCAGGCTCCTCTGCCCATGGAATTCCCCAGGCCAGAAAGAATACCAGAGCAGCTAGCTGTTCCCTTCTCCAGAGGATCTTCCTAACCCAGGGATTGAACTCAGGTCTCCCCCACTGCAGGTGGATTCTTTAATATTTGAGCCACCAGGGAAGCCCATAGGTAGTATAAACCCTGAGCAAAAAAGAAAAAAAAAGTGTTTATCTACAAAGGAGAAGACTGAGTTCTGAGATGCTGTGAGATTTTTCTTTCTTCAGTAATAGGTTTTTAAAACTGTTTGTTTGCTGTTTTGTGTAAGATGTGCTTTGACTGAGCTTGAACAACAGACAAAAAGACAAAACAAACAAAAAGAAACAACAAAACTCTATGTATTCTCTTGTTTAAAAAAAAGAAAAAGGAGATGAGCCCTACGCCCAACTAAGGCATTGAGTTACTGTGCCAAAGTCATGCTTTTAACTTATCTAATTAATCTGATGAATTCATTTGGTAATATAAAACATTCAACGTTCCAGAATTGTATCATCTCTTTTGGTGCCATAGGATGCTAGGGAGTGCCAGTTTAGGGCCTTAAACAAAACCTTGAACATTTTTTTTAAATTTTATTGCTGTTTTTGGTAAATAGTGGGGCAATACTAGGTAATTATTTCTGTACCCTCTAGCTGTAAGGTTTGATGGTTATTGAATGTGGAATTGGAAAGCATTACTTATATTCCAGAATTCCACACTAACTAACAAATCCTCAGTTTCATTCTGCTCCTTGTGTTTTGGTAAACTCTGGTTCATTTAATTTAGTGAACATCGTCACTTTTTTTGCTATCTCCTGGATCCAAGTGAAAAAAAAAAATTGTAAAAGGCAGAGGGGAAAGAATAGCTTTAGTGCAGAGAGAAGATTGTTTCCTTTCTGAGGCGTGAAGGTGTCACATCCTCTACATCCAGCTGTTTAATGGAAAATCCAGGTAGTAAAGACCAAAGAGGACAAATTTTGTGTCTTTGTCTTTTTATTTCACTGTCTCTGCCAGCCAGATGGGGAAGACTGAATATGAATAATTGCATCTTATTAAGAAAGCCATTTTTGAAGTTTTGGGGAATTCTGTCTTTTCCTCAAACAGAAAGGATCAGATTTTACAAAAATTTCAATGACTTGTAAGTGATAAAATTAAAATAAACACCAAAATATTCTTATCACTTAAATTCAGGGTGAGCACTGAGTCAAATAATAAAATTGAAAACAAAAGTCTTTAATATCAATACATAGCAATTATTCTTAGTGTCCAACTTCCATTAAAGGTTGAAGAAGAAAAGAAACACAAAAGTAGTGAAGTGGAAATATCAGAGAACATATGTGATGCTGCTGATGAGAGTAGATTGTTTCAGCAGAGAAAGAGTGGAGGAAACAGCAACCAGTACTTTCCTGCTATGCAGAATGAGGGTTCTGATAAGTAATCCTATATCAATATTTAACAGCACATCCCTTGTTATGTTCCTATAAAATAATTTCTAACTTGAGATAATGTTTGTGATGTACAGATTTTATGTTTTACTAGAGATATAGTTGTTTTTAATACTCTTGCCCTTTAGCCTTATTCCTAGAGTTCCTTTTTTAACATACCACCATGTTACATATTAGAGTATTCTGGATTTGACTGCATATTTGCCTTAATCAGTGTGTTGTATATTTAAATTTGTTTTGTCACTAATGAACATCCTTTCATTTCAGTTTGAGGACTTCTTTCAGCATTTCTCATGAGGCGGGACTAGTGGTAATGAACTCCATCAGGTTTGTTTTGTCTGGGACAGTTTTTATTTCTCTTTCATTTCTGAAAGACAACTTTTCTAGAAAGAGTACTCTTGGCTGACAGGTTTTTCTCTCCTAGCACTTTGAGTATGTCCATGGAGGGAGGCCAAATTGCTGTTGGTGGCGGGAGAACTGATGAGGCACCACATCATGTGGGTGGTTTAAAAGTGAGCTCTCCTCCCCTGGCCAAATATCTCCTTGGTTTCTTCTTTCATGGTATATGTGCCTCATGTCATTTAAAATGCCACCTAAATTAAGTGTGGCTTTTTTCTGTGAATTCTCTTTTTCATTTATTTTTGGCTGCTCTGGGTCTTTGCTGCTGCAGTGCTTGGGCTTCTCAGTGTGGTGGCTTATCTTATTGCTGAGCGTGGGCTCTAGGGTGCTGGCTTCAGTAGCTGTGTAGCATGGTTTAGTTGCACCATGGCATGCAGGATCTTCCCTGACCAGGAATGAAACACCTTCCCCCTTTATTGGTAGGTGGACTCCTAAGCACTGGACCACCAGGGAAGTCCCTAAATTCACCATTATTATATTTAGAAGCAAAACAAAAAAAAATATAGTGTAAATCTACTTATGACTCCCATGTCTAAGAGTCAAGGCGCTTAGCCAGTGGACTCCAGGTTTTCAGTGTAGCCCTTGAGGTTCTTCTCAGTGTCTTTCCAGATACATCTCTCTATTTTCTTCCATGTATTTTGTGCTCTTCCTTCCAGATTCCTCGGAAAGAACCCAGATGCCCTGTGCCTGATGTTTGTGCTCACATTCGAATCTCCAAGTAGAATGATTTTCTCCCTTTTCTGTTTCTTATGACCTCCTCTCTTCACTTCTTCTGCAAATCCTTCCTTATTTCACTTATCACTTTCATATGTCAAGTTTTATATATCATATTGTATCATAATCATATCTGTGTTTGAAGGAAAAATTTGTTTTCTTGCATATGGTTGGTACTCTATAACTGTCTTGTGAATTAATCAATGACTTAAGATGGGTAAGAGTTGGAATTTTATAATAATTGGTTGTTTTTTATTCCTTATCAGTTGAATTATTATAAAACATTGGCTTTTTTGTGGAGTTTTTAAAGTAGAGATCCTGGTTTGCACAGGAAAGAAGTAAAGAAAAAGAACAATGACAAATGGACACTGGAAGAACGTGTGATGGCACCAATATTTGAAAAGACATGACTGGTGGTCTGCTGCACATGAATGATGACAGCATTTTAAGGTAAGTGGATCATCAGGTTGATGATAGGTACATTCTCCAGATTCCTTGTTTGTAGGGGAAGAAATATTAGCACTGAATACTTCTTCTGGAAATAGAGCAGCATTATACAGTGCTCAGGCCTAGACAAGAGATTGCTCAACTCTAGTGGACGAACGCTGCTGAAAGGTTAAGGTGAGGGCCAGTGCCTTTGGCCAGGAAGTCATTTCAGTAAATAGTCCCCTTGGAAGCTGGACTGTAATGAATACACGTAAACATTCAGTAGGGAATGTTATTGGGACAGGCAATGAAGAACTGGATGGTAACTGAAGAGGAATGTGGAGTTCACAGTTGTTACTTGTTTTATGCTAAGAAGGGAACTTTTAGAGTATGTATGCTATTGGAGGGAGAAGGCAATGGCAACCCACTCCAGTACTCTTGCCTGGCAAATCCCATGGACGGAGGAGCCTGGTAGGCTGCAGTCCATGGGGTCACTAGGAGTCGGACACTACTGAGCGACTTTACTTTCACTTTTCACTTTCATGCATTGGAGAAGGAAATGGCAACCCACTCCAGTGCTCTTGCCTGGAGAATCCCAGGGAAGGAGGAGCCTGGTGGGCTGCTGTCTATGGGGTCGCACAGAGTCGGACACGACTGAAGTGACTTAGCAGTAGCAGCAGCATGCTATTGGAAATGAGCCAGCAGAGGGCGTGTTTATTTAGTTTAGTCTTGTTTGCATTTCCAATACTAGAAAGCTTATTGATTGTATGACATTATCTTTAAACTATTACAGTGAACTAATTGTACATACTACTTCTGTTCATGTGTAGTTTTATGGTAAAGGCTTGTTCATTGGTTCTGAAGTGTAATATTTCTATGTAATGGAATATGCAGGTGATTGCTTAAGTTAATTCTATCATATATAGATTTTCAAAAATTACATAATTGTGAATTTACAAACACTTAGGCTATACTGAATAGGATATGGTCATTCCTTGATGATTCTAGTTGACAGTAGCATGATGAGTAGCTATGATTTTGTAAGGTGCTCTGAAACATCACATCATATTAACTTCATAGTTGTTTATAGATTCCAGGGAAAAGGGAAAGATTTTGTTTATATTCAATAGAAAAACATTATTAACAATCTTTCACAAATTATTCCTTTTGCATGATAAAGATCTAAATGACAAAACCCGTGCTTCCTTTACTAAGCGTGTCATTAACACATAATGTGTGCTCAATACATGTATGTCAGATACATGAAGAAACCGCAGAATGGGTGAATGAATGCCTATTGATGAATTTCTTTACAGAAAACAAAACTTTATTGACAGTAGATTTGCAGGCTTGCCTACCTCTGAAGTCTTTTTAATTTTTGAGAAATATGTTTTAAGATTCAGAAATTATTATTTATAGCTATAGCTAGACCTGAAATAATACTATAGATTCATTTGCTATCATATTACTTAGAAAGACTTTTCAATATTACTTTATCAGCATATTTTGGAAGAGCAGTGTTGAAGCCAAACTTCCTGGCTTTGAATTCTGGGTCTGTTGGTGACATGCTGAGTGGGCTTGGGCAAGTTCCTCAGCCTTTGTGTGCTCCATTTCTTCCTATACCTATATCTCAGAATGACTGTGGGGATGAAAATGCCTTTAGGACATGTCAGGTGCTTCTAATAATGTATGGCCAATGCATAGGATGTCCTCAAAAAGCTAATATCTTGGTTATTCAAATGAATTTCTTTCTTAGAAGGACTGAAGGAATACCTCCCAGATAGGTCATATTGCCATAAAAGTTAGTTCTTATGGAAAAGAACAGGTGCCAAAAACACTGGTATACTGTTTCCTATCACACAACGCAAGTAACTTTATGTTTTTCCTTTTCCTTGGATCTAACTTTAATACTTTATTAATATTACTGACATATTTTCTGTGTCCTTTAATGCTGCTCTTATTTATTTCCACATCCTTTATAGACAATTACTTGCCAATGCAAAGAGTTATATAAAAAAGAAAAGTTGAGGTATTGTTTGTATTTTTGAATATTTAATATTAGCCTGAAAAGAATCATTTGTTCTTTTAGGCCTGCAAGGAAAACACTGTATGAAAAGAAGAAGGTATAGTAAAAAAAAAAAAAAAAAAAAAAAAAAAAAAAAGAACTCTCAAAAATATTGTCCTTCTAGAAAATACTTTGTCAAAGGAATAGTGGTAAAATAGAAAGTCTTCCTTTGTTGTAAAGAAGTTTACTTTGAACACATCATTTAGAAACACTGTTGATAAAGTTATCCTTTTGATAAAAATCTCTTCTTTTAAGAAATGTCTGTTTTTGTTTTGATACGGAGATTTATCACCTCTGTACACTTGGTGTATTTATACAGATTTTAAGGACATTGTGAAACAGTATTGTTTACATGCAGGTCTGCTAAGCTGCTACATCACTTCAGTCCTGTCCGACTCTGTGCGACCCCATGAACGGCAGCCCACCAGACTCCCCTGTCCCTGGGTTTCTCCAGGCAAGAACACTGGAGTGTGCTGCCAGTTCCTTCTCCAACGCATGAAAGTGAAAAGTCAAAGTGAAGTCGCTCAGTCGTGTCCGACTCTTAGCGACCTCATGGACTGCAGCCTACCAGGCACCTCTGTGTAAGTCAAAGAACAAATTAATTACGTGAATGAACTGGATGACTTAACTCAGTCGTCCAAGACTTTCTGAGGATGGTGACTTGCTTTACTCGATGAATTCCACATTGCAAATAAAACCTCTCAATGTGGGGTGTAAAGGTAGGACCACAGTATAAATGTTAATGGAAAGCCTGTCTGTGTATAGAGTAGTGATATATGCACACCTTGTCAGTACTGCTCTAGAGCCAGGGATATGTTACAGTGCTGTACATCTCAGAAGTTTGATTTGCATTAAAAGGACATGAAAGTGAGTGTATACTCTGAGCCACAGGCCTATGATAATCTCACTCACTGTACCTTCTGTTGACTCTTCTTCTTTCCTATGCCTTCACCCATGGTCAGGTCAGCATCATTTTCCTCCTAGACTAACTGAAATAATCTCAGGACTTCTTTCTGTGCCACTCCACCTGGCAGAACCTCGGTCTGCACAGCAACTGTAATTATTGCCTATTTTTAAACATTCAGGTCTCATCATGCTACCCCCTTGCTTCAAGCCCAACTGTTGCCTCTCTTTGCTGCATGATTAAAGGTCACAATTGTGTGGTTCCATTTGGTTTTAGTTTTCACCCTTCTTTCTACATGAATTCTAGAATCAGCTTGTTAGTTCCCTAAAATGTCTTCTAGTCTTAACGTTTTCATTTTCCTTCAGTTCAAAATACTTTGTACTTTCTCTTTTCATTACCTTTTTGATCCAAGGGTTATTTAGATCTGTGCGATTTAGTTTCCAAATATTGAGAGTTTTCCAGAGATCCTTCTGTGGCTCTTGCTTCTCATGATTCGATATGTGCATCCAGAGGGGCTCTGGGGCTAGGATTGATTATTTCCTGCCTTAGGAATTTTCCAGCCTAGCTCATGAGAATAGATAGAATTCCTGGGACTGAGTGAGCACCAGTCACAAGTTCCTATAGTCTTTTCAGATGGTTTCTCCCTGGTCTCAGGTGGTTTCTCCCAGATGGGCTCTGTTCGTTCCTCTGCTGAATACCTGAGGGGCTCCTCCTCATATCTCCAGGGTCCTTTTTCTCTCTCTTCCACTCTCTCCTCTCTGCAGTTCTAATCTGTGATCTCTGCCCACTTTGGTTCACCAGACTGTCAGCTTCATCGCCTCCTGTCAGGGAGTCTGGCTAACTCAGCTTCCATTCCTTCTCCCTGTGTTGGGGCCTGGAAATTCTCTCAAGGCAGTGAGCTGGGGCATTCCTTAGGCTAACCTCATGTGTTTCCAGGATCATTGTCTTTCATTCCCTGAAGTCCTTTGTCATGAAAATCATTGTTTAATATATTTTGTCGGTGTTTTTGCTCACTCCACTCAGGAAGGTAAATCAGTAGCTGTTCACTCTGTCTTGGTTAAAAACATAATGGGAACTGGAGACTGTCCACAGGGTTGTTCTTCCTATTCTAAGTAAGTAAGTACTACTACCTGCTCATCCTTCATTTCTCAGTGTGACATCTCTTCCCCAGGGAAATCTTTCCTGGACCCAGTCTATGTCATGTTCTGTTATGTGATCATAGAACTCTCTTTTCTTAGAGTATCTATCTGAGCTCATACTTATTTTATTTGTCTTTGTCTTCTACTAGACTTCAAGCTAAACAAAACCCAGGGGCATCTGTTTTATTTGCAGAGCTTTAGAATATTTTCCACATTATAGACCCTTAATACTTGTTCAATGCGTGGATGAGTGAATGTGAATTGCACAGTCCTTTATACTCAAAAATTACTCACATAAATTCTTGTTTGTTAGTTTCTATCTTTGTTTTCTTCATTATGCAGGTTCTGTTGGCTTGTTGAAAATTCAGGATACATTTCTTTTGAATGAAAGATTAGTAGATTTTCAAAGAAGCCACTGTGAACTACTTAGAGGAGAATTTTACAGAATGAAAAGTAAGATTCGTGGGCTACAAAAAGAGCTGTCAGAAACCAAAGAAGTGAAATCACAGTTAGAGCATCAGAAAGTGGAGTGGGAACGAGAGCTCAGCAGCTTGAGGTACTGTACACCTCACTTTTAAAGAAATATTTGAATTATTGTTTCCTTTAATACTGCAGAGATGTAGACGTGTTATAAGGACTAACATCCTCTAGGATTTTACAGAGGAGAAAGTTTTAGTAGTATTGTGGAGTGTGAAATTCTTGGAAATAATATAGCATTTTCTTAACAGTGAATGCTTCCAATAACTTAATGTATATTTTTCCCAATCATCATTTTCATGAGCATACAAAAGTCCACCATAATGGAAACCCCATTAAATATTTACCAAATTGACTTTCACTTGTTTTTCACTTTTCTGCATTCTATTTAATACTGCAAGGAACACCTTTTCTATAAATTCATTTCTACCTTTCTAATTATTTTAAATACATTTTCTTTAATAATATTGTATAATTTGGTCAAAGTATGAGAACTTTTTTTTTTGTGGTTATGCTTTTTTTTAAATTTTATTTTATTTTTAAACTTTACATAACTGTATTAGTTTTGCCAAATATCAAAATGAATCCGCCACATGAGAACTTAAAAATGGTCTGTGATCTATATTTCTAAACTATTCTTAGGAAAGTTTATATTACTTTACATTCCCATCCACAGATTTATGAAGTAGCCATTTTTCTCAAGAGAAAATGAGGACAGAATTTATGCAGTTTTATTCTTAACCCTCTGTCTGAAAACAGTGACCATTATTAAGTGTTTTTCATTGTATCCCCCCCATGTTTACTATTTTAAAAATTGTGAAGAGGGAACAAAAGTTATTGCAGCAGTGAATAATATCATGATATTCTAAGAAGAGTTTTAAATTTTGCAGATTCATCTTAAAGCAAGAAGAAAAGAATAGAAGAAATGCTGAGATGTTTTATGAAAAAATGAGGGAGCATTTAAGAAGAAAAGAAGACCAATATAGTAAAGAAGTTGAAGTGAAACAGCACCTAGAACTCACTTTCCAAGCAGTAGAAGTGAAAGTGAAGACTGAGAGAAATAATCTGAATCAGGTAGAGTAATCTTTGGTGAAAATTTCAAATTTCTAACACGATTTTATCAATATTATTTATAATATCCCCCTTTTAAAAAAATACCATTTATTTAGTGTCATTTTGTTTAGTGTTATAGGAAATTTTAGGTTAATTGTTAAAAACAAAAGAAAAGAAATTCAATGTTCCCAAAGTAGCAAGGCCAGAAATAAGAACTGTATGATCCTGACATGCTGTGTGCACTTTTTCGAGCAGAGGGAGGAAGAGGTCACGTCAGTAGCTCACACAATAGATCCTGAGAAACCACAGGGTTGAGAATGGTGTAGAAACTGGAGGTTAAGCTCTCAGCCCACCTCAGGCAACCAATCCTTCAGCCTTGACGGACCATTCATGAGTGAATAGGTCTAGAAGAGAAGGGGCACTGGGAGGGAAGATCGTGCCTAATTTTACATCAACTTGCCTCTGGCCTTCAATCTGGCAGGTGGCTGAGGGTCGTGGACCCCCCCTCCCTCTGTGTCCGTCAGCCCTCCAGTCCACCTGCCCCATGAACAGCTCAGAGCTGGCTCCAGCTTTCCCAGATGGTTCTCCCTCACAGCGGAGTCCTCAAGGACAGGTGTTAACTGGCATCTTTGAGAGGTGCAGGAATTTTTTTTTCCAGCATTTGGTAGAAACCAGACACTCTTGAAGTTGGTTGTCCTTCCTTCTGCAGAGTTCTCAAGTGGCATCTCACAGCAGAGGAATTTGCTTCCACACCCGATGTCCCTCTCAAACTTGGACTGCATCCCATCCCCGAGGTCCTAGCAGCAGATCTCCCACAGTAAAAAGCTCTTGGGAAGAGCTCGGGAAAGTAGTATTTGTAATTCAAATCCATTTGTCTAGAGCAATCAGGTAGTGACATACGATGGCCTCATCGAAGGAGAGGCCTTTAATATTTTCCATAGGAATCAATCTCAAATCTTTTCTGACTATCTCAGAGGAGCCGGCACCCTGATTGTGGTTTAGGCAAGGAAGACCATGTATGGTCCACCATCGACTGCACTACCCGACCAAGTCCCTCTGCTTTGGAGTGAATGTGTCGGTCACTCCGTGCACGTCATCACCTTCAGTTTCTGAATCAGAGTCCATTCTTGGCTCCGCTGTCATTTCTTTAACCAATACCCTGTCAACGACCTTTTCACATCATTTACTGTTTTTTATTTTGTAAAAACTGTGGCATCAGTTGTAAAAACACTTTTGAACACTTTAAAAACTTGTTTCTTTAGAATAAACTTACAAAAGTGCCTCCCCCGCACCAAGGGATCGGGGGAAACTCTTGCTATCAATTAAAGATATTCTGGGTTTTGGTAATGATTTCACTTCCTCGATTGATCATTAGATTAGTTTATCACTTCCCCTAATGGTAAGGAGGAAACTATAGGCAGTTCAGAGACCACATTTTGGATGTGATTCTTCTACTTGTGAGAAAATGAGCCCTCTGCTCTGTGAGTGTCCTATTTCAGTACAAGGAACTTTTGAAAACAGTGATAGATATGGCATAATATATATTTAGTGATAGTTATTAAGTGCTTTTCATTGTATTTTCCCCATCTTACTATTTTAAACATGGAGAGATAATGAAAGTTATTGCAGCAGGAAATAATCTCATAGTTTTCTAAAAGCTTTCTAAATTTTAGCTTATTTACCATTAGTGTATGTACCATGAATGAAATAGGAAGCTTATTTTGTATTGATATGTTTGTACTAGAAACATGTGGTTTGATGTAAGAAGACTAGTAGAGTCCAAAGACCTGGCGAAAAGGCTGCAGCTTACTCATATTTTTAACTTTTTCCTTTCCAGAATCATTACAGCTCATGAGTTAATTAATGTTTGTAGAAGTGCCTAGTACAGTTGTCAATAGGTGTAATTCTTGTAATTGCCTATTAAAATGTTAGAAGGTAGCATATTTTCAAGGAAAAACTTCTGTACAAAATTTAGTCTATTTATACAGAGTTAAGGCTCTTACTGTGAAGTAGATGTATAGGAGGTACCAAATGCAGCATTTATAAACCTAGCAAGTGGTGCTGTTTATTGAATTATAGTTGATTAACAATATTCTGTTAGTTTCAGGTATACAGCACAGTTACTCAGATATATATGTATATGTGTGTGTATATTATATAAATGGGGCTTCCCTGCTGTTTCAGACTGTAAAGAATCTGCCTGCAATGCAGGAGACCTGGGTTCAGTCCTTGGGTTGGGAAGATCCCCTGGAGAAGATGGAGAAGGCAATGGCACCCCGCTCCAGTACTCTTGCCTGGAAAATCGCATGGGCAGAGGAGCCTGGTAGGCTGCAGTCTGTGGGGTCGCTAAGAGTCAGACACGACCGAGTGACTTCACTTTCATGCATTGGAGAAGGAAATGGCAACCCACTCCAATGTTCTTGCCTGGAGAATCCCAGGGACAGGGGAGCCTGGTGGGCTGCAGTCTGTGGGGTCACACAGAGTTGGACACGACTGAAGCAACTTAGCAGCAGTAGCAGCAGCAGCCTGGAGAAGGAAATGGCTACCCATTCCAGTATTCTTGCCTGGGAAATTCCATGGACAGAGGAGCCTGGCAGGCTATAGTCTATGGGGTCCCAAAGAGTTGGACATGACCGAGTGACTAATACACATACACACTCACTCACACACATGCTTACATGTACACACATATTCTGTTTCAGATTCTTCTTGCAGAATATTAAGTGTAGTTCCTTATGTTGTACAGTATATCTCTGTTGGTTATTTTATATCTACTAGTGTGTATATGTTAATCCCAACATCCTAATTTATCCCTTCCCCTACCCTGCTTTCCCCTGTGGTCACCATAAGTTTGTTTTCTGTGTCTATGAGTCTCTTTCTGTTGTGTGAATAAGTTCATTTTAGATTCAACGTATAAGCAGTATGATATAATACTTGTCTTTGTCTGACTTACATCACTTAAGGTGATAATGTCTAGGTCCGTCCCTGTTGCTGCAAATAGCATTATTTCATTCTTTTTTATGGCTTACTAGTTTTCCATTATATAAATATTCCACATCAGATGCAAATTTTAAGTGTAGTCAGATCTATGAATCTTTTATTTTAAGCCTTTTGGGTTTGTTGTAGTTCAGAGAGAAGCCTTTCCAGTTTTGAGCTTTTTGAAAATCTCTTGGGATTTTTTTTTTTTTACTTCATGAATTCATTGTCTTCCATTAAATTTTTGAACCTTTGGGAGTTTCTGCTTGTATAAAGTCTGAGGATTGAATTGAACCTTATTTGTTCCTGTTGGAGACACACTTGGTGCAGTCTTTTCATTGTATAAACATACAAGTTAGCCTTTCATTTCCGAAGAAATCATGGAATGTCACTTTACTGAGTACTAGCTAAAAATCTCCTTTGTTTCACTTAGGTTTATGATAGTTGTGAAGAAACAAAAGACCTGTTGCACAAAAAGCACATGCTGCAGGAGGAAATTTCCATGCTAAGACGAGATAGATGCACTGAAAAATCAGCACTGGGAAAAGGAAAAGAACTATTTTGAGGACATTGAAATTCTCAAAGTAAAGAATGATGATGAATGATAAAGAATGATGATAAAAAATTCAAAAGGCAATATAACTGAATGAGGAAATGTTAACAAAGACTATATCCCACTATACAGGCCAGCTTAATGCTCTGACAGCTGAGAATACGATGCTAAACTCTAAGCTGGAAAACAAAAAAGAAAGTAAACAGAGATTGGAAACGGAAGTGAAATCCTACCGTTCTAGACTGGCTGCTGCCTTACATGATCATGATCAAGGTCAAACATCAAAAAGAGATCTGGAACTTGCCTTCCAGACAGCAAGAGACTAGTGGTTATGCTTGTGGGACAAAATGAAGTACGATGTGGCTAATCTAAAAGACAACAAGGAGACACTTTCCCAGCAACTATCTACAGTGGAAAGTATCTTCAATAAGCTGAAAATCAAGCTGCATCACACGAGTGATGATCTTAGAGAAAAGACTTTGATGTTAGAACGTGTCCACAGAGATCTAAGCCAATCAGAGTGTCAAAAGCAGGAAATTGAACACATGTATCAGAATGAACAAGGCAAAGTGAATACATACTTTGGAAAGCAGTAATCCTTAGAGGAGAGATTATCTCAACTCCAGAGTGAAAACATGTTGCTCCAACAGCAACTGGGAGCCGACAGTAAAGAGAAGACGGTCATTAGCATCCAAGAACAGTTTCAGCAGATTGTGAGAAAACTTCAGGCCAATATGAGAAACAAGGTCTGATGCTGTTGAAAAGAAACAAGGAGTTAATCAAGGA
The DNA here is from genome assembly GCF_019923935.1 of Bubalus bubalis. Taxonomy (NCBI): domain Eukaryota; kingdom Metazoa; phylum Chordata; class Mammalia; order Artiodactyla; family Bovidae; genus Bubalus; species Bubalus bubalis. The sequence continues at coordinate 119,769,768 of NC_059160.1, read as the reverse complement.
ATGGAATCATTTAAAAGAGAGAGTGTATTGGTACGAAAATGAGAAAGCAGAAGGAGAAGTGAGTATCCAGAAGGAGAAATAATTCTCAGACTTCGTGAAAGAAAGTTCAATGTGATTCTTGATTCTGGCTAAATGTTGAATCTAGTTGAATATAAAAAATACACAGGCTGTGAATCTATGGTCTCTAAACCAGCCTAAAAGCATACCTTGTATCCAGCAAATAAAAATTAGACCAAAGAAATCCTTTACTTTGAGTAGGGACATCATGTCATTTATGAAATGTTAAGAGATTTAGTTCTAAATTGTTAACATAGACAGGTACTAGTAATTTACTCTTTATTAAGGTAATAATTTTAATCTTTATGTTATCACATTACAGTATCATGAAGAAGCAGATAAATGCAATGCTCAAACCTTAAATGAATATGTCAAAATGAAGCTTCAGTTACCTGGATTATCTTGATAGTCAATTCCAGGTTTCCCAGAGGCTGTATTTTATATATCGTACTTTGGCTTCAGTAGCTTGTCATAGCTTTTTGTTATATTTGTTGATAATATTTTATTTTTATTCATGTCAATTTGAGTTAATATGGGAATCATTTTAGCCTTGAATCATTTATTCTTAAAGCCTCTCAACTCTTCAAATGCATCTTAGTTAGTTAGTTCAGTCACTCAGTCATGTCCGAATCTTTGCAACCCCATGAATCACAGCACATCAGGCCTCCCTGTCCATCACCAACTCCCGGAGTTCACTCAGACTTACATCCATCGAGTCAGTGATGCCATCCAGCCATCTCATCCTCTGTTGTCCCCTTCTCCTCCTGCCCCAATCCCTCCCAGCATCAGAGTCTTTTCCAAGGAGTCAACTCTTCACATGAGGTGGCCAAAGTACTGGAGTTTCAGCTTTAGCATCATTCCTTCAAAGAAATCCCAGGGCTGATCTCCTTCAGAATGGACTGGTTGGATCTCCTTGCAGTCCAAGGGACTCTCAAGAGTCTTCTCCAACACCACAGTTCAAAAGCATCAATTCTTCAACACTCAGCCTTCTTCATAGTCTAACCCTCACATCTATACATGACCACAGGAAAAACCATAGCCTTGATTAGATGGACCTTTGTTGGCAAAGTAATGTCTCTGCTTTTGAATATGCTATCTAGGTTGGTCATAACTTTCCTTCCAAGGAGTAAGTGTCTTTTAATTTCATTGCTGCAGTCACCATCTGTAGTCATTTTGGAGATCCAAAAAATAAAGTCTGACACTGTTTCCACTCTTTCCCCATCTATTTCCCATGAATGATGGGACAAGATGCCATGATCTTCGTTTTCTGCATGTTGAGCTTTAAGCCAACTTTTTCACTCTCCACTTTCACTGTCATCAAGAAGCTTTTTAGTTCCTCTTCACTTTCTGCCATAAGGGTGGTGTCATCTGCATATCTGAGGTTGTTGATATTTCTCCCAGCAATCTTGATTCCAGCTTGTGTTTCTTCCAGCCCAGAGTTTCTCGTGATGTACTCTGCATATAAGTTAAATAAGCAGGGTGACAATATACAGCCTTGACATACTCTTTTTCCTATTTGGAACCAGTCTGTTGTTCCATGTCCAGTTCTAACTGTTGCTTCCTGACCTGCATACAGATTTCTCAAGAGGCAGGTCAGGTGGTCTGGTATTCCCATCTCTGTCAGAATTTTCCACAGTTTATTATGATCCACACAGTCAAAGGCTTTGGCATAGTCAATAGAGCGGAAATAGATATTTCTCTGAAACTCCATTGCTTTTTCCATGATCCAGCAGATGTTGTCATTTTGATCTCTGGTTCCTCTGCCTTTTCTAACTAGCTTGAACATCAGGAAGTTCACAGTTCACGTATGGCTGAAGCCTGGCTTGGAGATTTTTGAGCATTACTTTACTAGCATGTGAGATGAGAGCTATTGTGTGGTAGTTTGAGCATTCTTTGGCATTGGCTTTCTTTGGGATTGGAATGAAAACTGACCTTTTCCAGTCCTGTGACCACTGCTGAGTTTTTCAAATTTGCTTGCATATTGAGTAGGATGTCAAGAAACACCTGAAGTAACAGGCAAATTTGGCTTTGGAATATGGAATGAAGAAAGGGAAAGACTAAGAGAGTTTTGTTAGAAAATGCACTGGTCATAGTAACCACCCATTTCCAACAACACAAGAGAAGATTCTACATGTGGACATCACCAGATGGTCAACACCGAAATCAGATTAATTATATTCTTTGCAGCCAAAATGGAGAAGCTCTATACAGTCAGCAAAAAGAAGACCAGGAGCTGACTGTGGCTCAGAACATGAACTCTTTATTGCCAAATTCAGACTTAAATTGAAGAAAGTAGGGGAAACCACTAGACCATTCAGGTATGACCTAAATCAAATCCATTATGATTATACAGTGGAAGTGATAAATAGATTTAAGGGCCTAGATCTGATAGATAGAGTGCCTGATTAACTATGGAATGAGGTCCATGACATTGTACAGGAGACAGGGATCAAGACCATCCGCATGGAAAAGAAATGCAAAAAAGCAAAATGGCTTCCTCAGGAGGCCTTACAAACATCTGTGAAAAGAACAGAAGTGAAAAGCAAAGGAGAAAAGGAAAGATATAAGCATCTGAATGCAGAGTTCCAAAGAATAGAAAGAAGAGATAAGAAAGCCTTCCTCAGTGAATAATGCAAAGAAATAGAGGAAAACTACAGAATGGGAAAGACTAGAGATCTCTTCAAGAAAATTAGAGATACCAAGGGAATATTTCATGCAAAGATGGGCTCGATAAAGGACAGAAATTGTATGGACCTAACAGAAGCAGAAGATATACAGAAGAGGTAGCAAGAATACACAGAAGAACTATACAAAAAACATCTTCACAACCCAGATAATCATGATGGTGTGATCACTAACCTAGAGCCAGACATCCTGGAATGTGAAGTCAAGTGGGCCTTAGAAAGCATCACTACGAACAAAGCTAGTGGAGGTGATGGAATTCCAGTTGCGCTATTTCAAATCCTGAAAGATGATGCTGTGAAAGTGCTGCACCTAATATGCCAGCAAATTTGGAAAACTCAGCAGTGGCCACAGGACTGGAAAAGGTCAGGTTTAATTCCCATCCCAAAGAAATGTAATGCCAAAGAATGCTCAAACTACCGCACAATTGCACTCATCTCACACGCTAGTAAAGTAATGCTCCAAATTCTCCAAGCCAGGCTTCAGCAATACGTGAACTGTGAACTTCCAGTTGTTCAAGCTGGTTTTATAAAAGGCAGAGGAACGAGAGATCAAATTGCCAACATCTGCTGGATCATGGAAAAAGCAAGAGAGTTCCAGAAAAACATCTATTTCTGCTTTATTGACTATGCAAAAGCCTTTGACTGTGTGGATCACAATAAACTGTGGAAAATTCTGAAACAGATGGGAATACCAGGCCACCTGACCTGCCTCTTGAGAAACTTGTATGCAGGTCAGGAAGCAACAGTTAGAACTGGACATGGAACAACAGACTGATTCCAAATAGGAAAAGGAGTACGTCAAGGCTGTATATTGTCACCCTGCTTATTTAACTTATATGCAGAGTACATCATGAGAAACTCTGGACTGGAAGAAACACAAGCTATAATCAAGATTGCCGGGAGAAATATCAACAACCTCAGATATGCAGATGACACCACCCTTATGGCAGAAAGTGAAGAGGAACTAAAAAGCTTCTTGATGACAGTGAAAGTGGAGAGTGAAAAAGTTGGCTTAAAGCTCAACATGCAGAAAACGAAGATCATGGCATCTTGTCCCATCATTCATGGGAAATAGATGGGGAAAGAGTGGAAACAGTGTCAGACTTTATTTTTTGGATCTCCAAAATCACTACAGATGGTGACTGTAGCCATGAAATTAAAAGACACTTACTCCTTGGAAGGAAAGTTATGTCCAACCTTGATAGCATATTCAAAAGCAGAGACATTACTTTACCAACAAAGGTCCGTCTAATCAAGGCTATGGTTTTTCCTGTGGTCATGTATGGATGTGAGTGTTGGACTGTAAAGAAGGCTGAGTGCCAAAGAATTGATGCTTTTGAACTGTGGTGTTGGAGAATACTCTTGAGAGTCCCTTGGACTTCAAGGAGATCCAACCAGCCCATTCTGAAGGAGATCTGCCCTGGGGTTTCTTTGGAAGGAATGATGCTAAAGCTGAAACTCCAGTACTTTGGCCACCCCATGCGAACGAAGAGTTGACTCATTGGAAAAGACTCTGATGCTGGGAGGGATTGGGGGCAGGAGGAGAAGGGGACAACAGAGGATGAGATGGCTGGATGGCATCACTGATTCGATGGACATGAGTTTTCAGTGAACTCCAGGAGTTGCTGATGGACAGGGAGGCCTGGCGTGCTTCGACTCATGGGTCGCAGAGAGTCAGACACGACTGAGTGACTAAACTGAACTGAACAGGGTCTGGGAGGGCGGTCACACTGGAGTCTATGCACATGTTACACCAGGTTCAGAATTTTGTCGGGGATGTCATCCTGGATATTTTGTAACTGTGACCTCAGGTACCAGATGAAGGGTGTCCTCTGGAGATAGCAAATATTTAACCCCAGGTACAGGGTCTGGGTGGGGGTTCACATTTGAGACTGTGGACATGTGATCCAGGTACAAGATCTGGGAAATCACAGCACCCAGGAGACTATGGACATGTGTCACCAGGTACTGGGTCTGAGAGAATGCAATACGGGAGAGGTCACCCTGGGGACTGAAGACATGTGATCTCAGATAAAGTGTCTGGGACAGTGTCACCCTGGAAACTGTAGACATGTAACACTAGCATATGTTCTGGGAAGGGAGCTCACAATGGAAACTGTGGCTGTGTCATCCCAGGTGCTTGGACTAATGTGATAGTGTCACCCTTAAGTCTGTGGACTGTATCCACAGGTATGGGTCAGGGGGAGGGTGTCACCCTGGAGACTGGAAATGTGACCAGAGGTTCAAAGTCTGGGAGTGGTGGTCACCATGGATAATGTGGATATGTGACCCCAGGTGTAGGGTCTGGCATAGGTGGTTACCCTGGAAACTGGAAATGTGACCCCAGGTACAGGGTCTGGGTGAGGTGTCACCAAGGAGACTAGACATTTGACCCCAGGTGAAGGTTCTGTTAGGTGATTTCTCCCTGGAGAAAGTGGACAGGTGACCCAAAATGCAGTGTCTGGGATAGAGGCTGACCCTGGAGCCTGTGGATGTGTAAAGCCAGGTGAAGTGTCTTGGAGGTGGGGTCACTGTGGAGACTGTGGACATGTGAACCCTGGTGCAGGGTCTGGGAGTATTCACCCTGGAGACTATGAACATGTGACCCTATGAATAGGGTCTATGAAGGGGTTCATCAGGGAAACTTTGGCCATGTGACACCAGGTAAAGGATCTGATGTGGGGTGTGAACGTGGAGACTGTGGTCATATAACCCCCGATGCAAGGGAGAAAGGGGGTCACCCTGGAAACTGTGGGTGTGTGATCCCAGGTGCATGATCTGAGAGGGGTTCATCATGGAGACTATGGGCGTGAAATTCCAGGGACAGGGTCTGGGGGGTGGGATTACCGTGCAGATTGTGTGCAAGTGTTTCTGGTTACTGGGTCTAGGTGGTGGGGTCATCCTGAGGACTATGAATGTGTGACCCAAAATGCAGGGTCTGGGGGGTGCTCTCCCTGCATACTGTGGATGTGTGATCCCAGATGCAGGATCTGGGATGTGGGGTCACTCTGGGGATTGTGGACATGTTACGTCAGGTGAATGGTCTGGGAGGGTGTTACCCCGGAGACTCTGGACATGTTATCCTAAGTGAAGGGACTGGGAGGTGGTGTCACAGGACATTGTGGTCATGAGACCTCAGGTACAGAGTCTGGATGTTGGCTCATACTAGAGACTGTGGACATGTGATCCCATGTATGTGGTCTGGGAGGGATTCACCCTGGATACTACAGAAATTTGACCACAGGTACAGGATCAAGAGGAGGTTACCCTGGATGTGTGACCCCAGGCATTGGGATTTGGAGGCAGGGTCACCCTGGAGACTGTGGACATGTGACTCCAGGTACAGCGTCTGGGAAGTGGTGTCAGCATGGGTAATGTGGACGTTTGAGCCAAATTGTAGGGTCTGGGGAGAGGGATAACCCTGAAGACTGGATGTGTGATTCCAGGTGCATGGTCTGGGAGGGTGTCACCTTGGAGATTGTGGATGTGTGACTCCACATATAGGGTATAGGAGGTGGGGTCACACTTTAGACTGTAGACATGTGACCCTGGTCCAGAGTCACCCTGGAGATTGTGGACATAGGATCCCAGGTACATTGTTTGGGAACTAGGTCACTGTGGAGACTGTGGACACGTGACCCCAGGTGCAGGGTCTTGGAAGGGGGTCACCTTGGAAACTGGACATGTGACCCCAGATACAGTTTCTGGGAGAGTGTCACCCTAGACTGTGGATATGTGACCCCAAATGCAGGATTTGGGAGAGGGGTCACCCTGTTGACTGGACATATGTCACCAGGTGCAAGTTATGGGCAGGAGGGACACCCTGGATATTGTCGAAGTGTGACCCCAGGCACAGGGTCTGGGCATTCCCTCATAGCTCAAAATCTTCCCCCATAGCTTGGTTGGTAAAGAATCTACTGCAATGCAGGAGGCCTGTGTTTGATTCCTGGGATAAGAAGATTTCCTGGAGAAGGAAATGGCAACCCACTCCAGTATTCTTGCCTGGAGAATCCCATGGATAGAGGAACCTCGCTGGCTACAGTCCATGGGGTCACAAGAGTCGGACATGACTTAGTGACTAAACCACCACCATTAAGGGCTGTTAAGGGGTGAGAGTTTAGCAAATAGAAAATAAATAGACAGGGTCTGGGAGAGGGGGTCACCTTGGAGACTGTGTATGTGTGACCCCAGGTACAGTGTTTGGAAAGGGGGTCATCCTAGTGACTATGAACATGTGAGCCCAGGTAAAGCATGTGGAAGGAGGGTCACCATGACCCCAGGTACAGGGTAGGTGATGTGAGGTCACCGTGGAGACTGTGGACATGTGACTGCAGGTGTAGGGTCTGGGAGGGGTTTGCCTCGGAGACTGTGGACAAGTGACACAATGTGTAAGGTCTGGATGTGGGGATTACCCTGGAAACTGGAAATGTGACTCCAGGTACACAGTCTGGTAGGTTGGGTAATCATAGAGACTGTGAATTTGTGACAAAATGCATATGGTCTGACCCTGAGACAATGTACAGGTGACCACAGATGTATGTTTGTGAGGGAGTGTAAGAGTGTGTGAGGGTGTGAGAGGGAATTTAAGAGTGTGCAAGGGAGTGTAAGAGTATTTAAGAGTATGTGAGGGAGAATAAGAGTGCATGAGGGCATGTGAGGGATTGTTAAGAGTGTGCAAGAGTGTAAGAGTGTGCAAGAATGTGCAGGGGAGTGTAAGAGTGAGAGTAAAAGTGTGAGACGGTGTATGATGGAGTGAAAGAGTGTGTGAAGATGTGCGAGGGAGACTCAGAGCATGTGAGGGAATGTAATAGTGTGTGATGGTGTGTGAGTGTGTGTACGAGTGTTCAAGGGTGTGTGAGGGAGTGTAAGAATGTGTGAGAATTGCAATGGAATGTAAAAGTGTGCAAGGGTGTGCAGGAGATAGGAGAATGAGAGGGAGTGTAAGAGTGTGGAAGGATGTGTGAAGGAGTATAAGTTTGTCAGGTAGGGCCACAGAGTGTAAGAGCATCAAAGGAGTGTAAGAGTGTGTGAGGGTGTCTGATGGAGTGTAAGGGTGAGCAAGGGTGTGCAAGGGATTGTAAATCCTTGGAAGGAAGTTTAAGTGCATTTAAGGTTGTGCAAGGGAGTATAAGAGCATGATAGTGAATGTAAGAGTGTGCAAGGTTGAGGGAAAGTGTGTAAGAGCGTGTGAGGGACTGTAAATCTGTATTAGAGTGTGCAAGTGAGTGTAATCATATGCAAGAGAGCATAAGAGTGTGTGATGGTATGCAAGGGATTGTAACAGCATGTGAAGTAGTGTAAGAGTGTGCAAGGGTGTGCTATGGAGTGTAAGGGTGAGCAAGGGTGTGCAAGGGAGTGTAAATCCTTGCAAGGAAGTTTAAGTGCATTTAAGGTTGTGCAAGGGAGTATAAGAGCATGATAGTGTAAGAGTGTGCAAGGTTGTGGGAAAGTGTGTAAGAGTGTGTGAGGGACTGTAAGACTGTATGAGAGTATGCAAGTGAGTGTAATAGTATGCAAGAGAGTGTAACAGTGTGTGATGGTGTGCAAGGGATTGTAACAGCATGCAGTGTAGTGTAAGAGTGTGCAAGGGTGTGCTATGGAGTGTAAGGGTGTGTGAGGGTGGCTGAGGAAATCTCAGAGCATGCAAAGAAGTATAAGAGTGTACGAAGATGAGTGAGGTAGTGTAAGTGTGTGTGTGTGTGCGCGCGTGCATGCAAAGGAGTGTAGGAGGGTGTGAGGCATTGTAGTAGCATGTGAGAGAGTGTAAAAGTGTGGAATGGTGTGCAAGGGAATGGAAGAGCATGTGAAGGAGTGTAAGAGTTTGTGAGGGTCTGCAAGGGATTATAAGAGTGTGTGAGGGTGTGTGAGAGAGTGTAATAGTGTGCTAGGGTGTGAGATGTAATGTAAGAGTGTGAGAGGGTGTTCCAGGGAGTTTAAGAGAGACCCCAGGTGCATAGTAGATTTGATGTCACTTGGAACTAATGGTCATTTCAGGGATTATAAGAACATGGGAGGAAGTATAAGAATGTGTGAGGGTGTCCAAGGACTGTAAGAGTGAGCAAGGTAGTGTAAGTGTGTGAGCGTGTGCAATGGAATATAAGAGTGTGTGAGGGTTATCAATGGAGTGTAAGAGTGTGCAAGGGTGTGAGAGGAAGTGTAAGTGAGTGACAGTGTGTGAGGGAGTGTAAGGGTGAGCAAGGAGGTGTAAGACTGCAATGTTGTGGGAGGAGTGTAACAGTGTGTGAGGTAGTGGGAGGGAGTGTAATAGTGTGCAAGGGTGTGCAAGAGCATGCGAGGATGTGGGAGAGTGTGTGATGGTGTGCAAAGGCAGCCAAGGAGATTCAAAGATGTGTAAGTATGTGCAAGAACATAGAAGGATGTGCAAGGGTGCATGAGGTTTGGAAAGAGTGTGAGGACTTGTGAGAGCATGTGAGGACATGGAAGGGAATGTGTGGCCATGTGAATGCATGCAAGGGCAATGAGGGCATGCAAAGGCATGTGAAAGCATGCACAGATGTGTGAGAGTGTGCGAGAATGTGTGAGGGCATGAATAGCATGAGGGCATGCAAGGACATGCAAGAGTATGCGGGGGTGTATGAGGCCGTGAGATGGTGTATGAAAGCAGGTAAGGGTGTGATATTGAACTGTGGTGTTGGAGAAGACTCTTGAGAGTCCCTTTGACTGCAAGGACACGCAACCAGTCCATTCTGAAGATCAACCCTGGGATTTCTTTGGAAGGAATGATGCTAAAGCTGAAACTCCAGTACTTTGTCCACTTCATGCGAAGAGTTGACTCATTGGAAAAGACTCTGATGCTGGGAGGGATTGGGGGAAGGAGGAAAAGGGGACGACAAAGGATGAGATGGCTGGGTGGCACACTGACTCGATGGACATGAGTTTGAGTGAACTCTGGGAGTTGGTGATGGACAGGGAGGCTTGGCATGCTGCGATTCATGGAGTCGCAAAGAGTTGGACATGACTGAGCGACTGAACTGATCTGAACTGAAGGGTGTGAGAGATGTGTGAGGACGTGTGAGAGTGTACAAAGACGTGCAAGGGCATGGGAGTACGTGCAAAGACAGAGAGGGAGTGAAAGAGCATGCAAGGCCCTGCGAGAGCCTTCAAGGGCATGTGAAGGCATGTGAGGGTTTCCGAGGGCGTGTGAGAGCATGAGTATGTGTGAGATTTAATGAGAGAGTGCAAGGGCATGGGAGACAATACGATGGTGTGCAAGAGTGGGCAAGGGCCTGTGAGGGCATGTTAGGGTTTGCAAGGACATGTGAGGTCATGTGAGAGTGTGTGAGGATGTGTAAGGGTGTGTGAGGGTGTGCAAGGAGTTGTGAAAGTGTGTGAGGACATTCGAGGGAGTGCAAGGCCATGTGAGAGTGCATGAGGGCATGCAAGTGGGTGTCAGAGGGTGCAAGGACATGCAAGAGGAGGCGAGGACATGAGAGGCCATGTGAGCACATGCACGGGTGTACGAGGCTGTGGGAGGACATGCAAGTGCATGTGAAAAATGTGCGAGAGTGTGTGAGGCCATATGAGAGCATGTGAGGATATGTGAACATGTGCGAGAGGGTGCAAGGATGTGTGAGGGGATGCAAGGACATGCAAGGGCGTGCTAAGGGGTGTGAATGGATATGAAGGCATGGTAGGGTGTGCAATGACAGGCAAGAGCATGTGAGGTCATGTGAGGGTGTGTGAGGGAATGTGAGAGCACATGAGGGTGTGCAAGTGCATGCAAGAGGGTGTGAGGACATGTGAGAGGAAGTGATGGCATGCTAGGGTGTTAAAGGGCGTGTAAGGGCATGACAACGCGTGGAAGGGTGCATGAGGTCATGTGAGGGTGTGTGAGAGTGTGCAAGGATGTTTAAGAGTGTGTGAGGTTGTGTGAGCACTTGAAAGGGTATGCAAGGATGTGCAAGGACATACAGGAGGGATTGTGTGAGGGCTTGTGAGGCCATTTGATGTCATGTGAGTGCATGCCAGGATGTATGAGAATGTATGAGCATGGGTGAGAGTGTAGTAGGGCCTGCAAGGGTGTGTGAGGGCATGCGTGGTCATGTGAGGGCTTGGGAGTACGTTTGTGGATGTGCAAGAGTGTGCGAGTGTGTGCAAGAGCATTTGAGGGCAAGTGAGGGCATGTGAGGACATGTGAGGCCATGCATGGGCGTGCTCAGTTCTGTTCAGTTCAGTCACTCAGTCATGTCTGACTCTTTGCGACCCAATGAATGGCAGCACGCCAGGCCTCCCTGTCCATCACCAACTCCTGGAGTCCACCCAAACACATGTCCATTGAGTTGGTGATGCCATCCAATCATCTCATCCTCTGTCGTCCCCTTCTCCTCCTGTGCTCAATCTTTCCCAACATCAAGGTCTTTTAGAAAGAGTCAGCTCTTTACATCAGGTGGCCAAAGTATTGTAGTTTCAGCTTCAACATCCCTATAATACCTGTGATATGTTTAATAGAAAAAGATTGTAAAAATTGTTTAAAGTGTCTAGAAATATAGGCAGGGTATAACATGTTGTGTAGCTTCACTGTGAAGAGGTGTGGCCCAGATAAATGAGGAATTTGTGTCTATACAGACATGTAGGAAAGAAAATGGAGAAAGTTCAGGGCAAAGAGTTACATCCATTTGTCATAGTTCATTAGGTTGTAAACCGTGAGGATTAATACCTTGTGTGATGGGTAGAAGTCTACAAGTAGAGAAATTACTAATAATTTCAAAGCCAATTAGAGTTTTAGTCCTTTTTCTATTGATAATGATTAGAGCAATTAAATCAAGGTAGGGTGTAAGTGACTTTATTTTCTTAAAACAGATATAGATCCATATTACTGGGTGTTTTTGTTCAAGAAGTCTTGTGGGAAAATGAAGAGAGGGGAGTAATACATTGTCTATTAACAACAAACCCCAAATAATGGTAAGGTGTAGAGGTTTGAATTTTTTTCAGGGACAATGATTAATCCAGAGTTTTTTAAGCATAGTTGAGCTATATCAAACATGTGTTGGGTTTCTAAGATAGATGGAGCCGAAAACAATATATCATTCATATAGTGAATAATAAGTTAGGAAATTGTTTTTTCACAGGTTCAAGGGCTTTGGTTACATAGTACTGAAACATGGTGGGAAAATTCATCATCTCTTGTGGCAGTACAGTCTATTGGTACCATTTATGAGGTCCAATATGATTAGGATAAGGGAGAGAGAAAGTGAATCTCTCTCGGCCTAAAGGGTGTAAAGGTATATTAAACAAGCAATCTTATAAATCAATAATAATATTATGCCAATTTTGAGGAATAGTAGTAGATGATGCGATTCCTGGTTGTAATGTACCCATAGGTTTCATAGATGCATTAACTTTTCTAAGGTCTGTTAGGAGACTCCATTTGTTAGATTTTTTTTTTTTTAATAACAAAAATAGGAAAGTTCCGAGGAGAACAAGATTCCTCAGTGTGTTTTCATTCTAGTTGTGTATCTATACGTTCCTTCAGTTCAGTTCAGTTCAATTGCTCAGTCGTGTCCGACTCTTTGTGACCCCATGAATCACAGCACGCCAGGCCTTCCTGTCCATCACCATCTCCCAGAGTTCATTCAAACTCACAACCATTGACTCGGTGATGCCATCCAGCCATCTCAACCTCTGTCATCCCCCTTTCTTCCTGCCCCCAATCCCTCCCAGCATCAGAGTCTTTTCCAATGAGTCAACTCTTCGCATGACGTGGCCAAAGTATTGGAGTTTCAGCTTTAGCATCATTCCTTCCAAAGAACACCCAGGGCTGATCTCCTTTAGAATGGACTGGTTGGATCTCCTTGCAGTCCAAGGGACTCTCAAGAGTCTTTTCCAACACCACAGTTCAAAAGCATCAATTCTTCGACACTCAGCTTTCTTCACAGTCCAACTCTCACATCCATACATGACCACTGGGAAAACCATAGCCTTGACTAGACGGACCTTTGTTAGCAAAGTAATGTCTCTGCTTTTCAATATGCTACATAGATTGGTCACAACTTTTCTCCCAAGGAGTAAGCGTCTTTTAATCTCATGGCTACAGTCACCATCTGCAGTGATTTTGGAGCCCCCAAAGATAAAGTCTGACACTGTTTCCACTATTTTCCCATCTATTTCCCATGAAGTGATGGGACCAGATTCCATGATCTTAGTTTTCTGGATGTTGAGCTTTAAGCCAAAATTTTCACTCTCCTCTTTCACCTTCATCAAGAGACTTTTTAGTTCCTCTTCACTTTTTGCCATTAGGGTGCTGTCATCAGAATATCTGAGGTTATTGATATTTCTCCCGGCAATCTTGATTCCAGCTTCTGCTTATTCCAGCCCAGCGTTTCTCATGATGTACTCTGCATATAAGTTAAATAAGCAGGGTGACAATATACAGCCTTGACGTACTCCTTTTCCTATTTGGAACCAGTCTGTTTTCCCATGTCCAGTTCTAACTGTTGCTTCCTGACCTGCATACAGATTTCTCAAGGGGCAAGTCAGGTGGTCTGGTATTCCCATCTCTTAAAACTTTTCCACAGTTGATTGTGATCCACACAGTCAAAGGCTTTGGCATAGTCAATAAAGCAGAAATAGATGTTTTTCTGGAACTCTCTTGCTTTTTCGATCCAGCGGATGTTGGCAATTTGATCTCTGGTTCCTCTGCCTTTTCTAAAACCAGCTTGAACTTCTGGAAGTCCACTATTCATGTATTGCTGAAGCCTGGCTTGGAGAATTTTGAGCATTACTTTACTAGCGTGTGAGATGAGTGCAATTGTGCGGTTGTTTGAGCATTCTTTGGCATTGCCTTTCTTTGGGATTGGAATGAAAACTGACCTTTTCCAGCCCTCTGGCCACTGCTGAGTTTTCCAAATTTGCTGGCATATTGAGTGCAGCACTTTCACAGCATCATCTTTCAGGATTTGAAATAGCGCAACTGGAATTCCATCACCTCCACTAGCTTTGTTCGTAGTGATGCTTTCTAAGGCCCACTTGACTACATTCCAGGATGTCTGGCTCTAGGTCAGTGATCACACCATTGTGATTATCTTGATCATGAAGCTCTTTTTTTGTAAAGTTCTTCTGTGTATTCTTGCACATCTTCTTAATATCTTCTTCTTCTGTTAGATCCATACCATTTCTGTCCTTTATCTAGCCCATCTTTGCATGAAATGTTCCCTTGGTATCTCTAATTTTCTTGAAGAGGTCTCTAGTCTTTCCCATTCTGTTGTTTTCCTCTATATCTTTGCATTGGTCGCTGAGGAAGGCTTTCTTATCTCTTCCTGCTATTCTTTGGAACTCTGCATTCAGATGCTTATATCTTTCCTTTTCTCCTTTGCTTTTCACTTCTCTTCTTTTCACAGCTATTTGTAAGGCCTCTTGAGGCAGCCATTTTGCTTTTTTGCATTTCTTTTCCATGGGGATGGTCTTGATCCCTGTCTCCTGTACAATATCATGAACCTCAGTCCATAGTTCATCAGGCACTCTATCTATAAGATCTAGGCCCTTAAATCTATTACTCACTTCCACTGTATAATCATAAGGGATTTGATTTAGTTCATACCCGAATGGTCTAGTGGTTTTCCCTACTTTCTTCAATTTAAGTCTGAATTTGGCAATAAGGAGTTCATGTTCTGAGCCACAGTCAGCTCCCAGCCTTGTTTTTGTGGACTGTATAGAGCTTTTGCAGATAATCCATCTGATTTCGGTGTTGACCATCTGATGATGTCCATGTGTAGAGTCTTCTCTTATGTTGTTGGAAGAGGGTGTTTGCTATGACCAATGCATTCTCTTGGCAAAATTCTATTAGCCTTTGTCCTGCTTCATTCTGTATTCCAAGGCCAAATTTGCCTGTTACTCCAGGTGTTTATTGACTTCCTACTTTTGCATTCCAGTCCCCTATAATGAAAAGGACATCTTTTTTGGCTGTTAGTTCTAAAAGGTCTTGTAGGTCTCCATAGAACCGTTCATATTCAGCTTCTTGAGCATTACTGGTTGGGGCATAGACTTGGATTACTGTGATATTGAATGGTTTGCCTTGGACAGAAACAGAGATCATTCTGTCGTTTTTGAGATGGCATCCAAGTACTGCATTTTGGACTCTTGTTGACCATGATGGCTACTCCATTTCTTCTAAGGGATTCCTGCCCACAGTAGTAGATATAATGGCCATCTGAGTTAAATTCACCCATTCCTGTCCATTTTAGTTCGCTGATATCTAGAATGTCGTTCACTCTTGTAATCTCCTGTTTGACCACTTCCAATTTGCCTTGATTCATGGACCTAACATTCCAGGTTCCTATGCAATATTGCTCTTTACAGCATAGGACCTTGCTTCTATCACCAGTCACATCCACAACTGGGTATTGTTTTTGCTTTGGCTCCATCCCTTTATTCTTTCCGGAATTATATCTCCACTGATGTCCTATAGTATATTGGGCACCTACTGACCTGGAGAGTTCCTCTTTCAGTATCCTATTATTTTGCCTTTTCATACTGTTCATGGGTTTCTAAAGGCAAGTTTGTCATACCTTATGTCTTCTTATTAAAAGCATATATCTTACTTTTCCTTAGCAACTATGAAGTATCTTGTATGTTAGCATTTTATAGATTGGTGAATATATTTATCATATTATATTATATATATTTATTATATATAAATTATATATAATAAATATACATTTTATAATATATTTACTAATAGTTAAAAATCTCTTTCTTCTGTAAGAAAAACTTTTTGTAAGAGGAAATTAATGTTCAGTAATTAATGTTTGAAAATCTTATGTTATTTGGAAATGACCTATCTATTTAATAAACTTTTACTATTTAGTACAACTCTTGAAATGTAAATTATCTCAATCCTAAGAAATTATTTTAGATTATAATAATAGATTATTCTATTAAAAATACGATTATTTTATAGAGTTTATCTAAAAGTTTTCATCTCATTTATATATTTGTATATACATATATAAAGAGTTACCTTTTTGTTGACAAATTTAGTTTACCTTAAACCTAGGCATAATAAAAGTATTATATAATGTTGATGACTTAAGACATGTCTTAATTAGATTAGCAAACAACTATATTTAAATTATATTTATATTTAAATAAACATTATAATATTAAATATTTTTCAGGTCACATGAATTTGAATTTAAATAGAGCTCATTAACTTCATAGGATCTAAAAACAAAGTTGGTATATCAACGGCAGCACTGCCAGATATTGAGGGTTTGAAGGAAAAGATGGAATTTTCCCCTGTTTTTGTTGAAGGGGACCTGGGGATTCCCCTGTTTGGAGTTTCTTGGAATAGGTTTCCCTTTAATGTCAAATTTAGATTTACAATCTTTGGCCCAATGTATTCCTCTACAGTAGCAAGGGCAGATTTTTGGAGTCTTTTAATTTTTTCCTTTTATTTATTTATTTTTTTTGCTTTCTTAGGGGAGTCCCTTTTTAATTGGTTCTTATTTCCACATGTAAAGCATCCTTCATTTCCCTTTCTTAAGGCAGCAATCATTGTTTCAGCTAGCATTTGCATCTTTTGAGTTTTTAATCCTAGATTGCGACAAGCCTTCAAATAATCAATAATAGTCCCTGTCTCACGAATTGGAGCTATAGATTTTTGGCATTCCTGATTTGCATTTTCATAAGCAAGTAATTTCTCTAGTTGCCTTTTGGCTTCTTCTCCAATTACAGTACGGGAAATATCAGTTTGTAATCTAGCTAAAAAATCAGCATATGTTTCATTAAGTCCCTGAACTTTAAGGAAGTGATGAACTAAAGAAGAAAAGTGATGTGGCTTTCCAGCCATTTTACCCATGTCTTAGTACTTACTGGCCTCAATAGGCCCTGGGGTCACTCCATCCAAATTTTCATACATGTACCAAGCTCCTGTTCTGGGCGCCACTTGTTGAGGTCCTTTAATAGACCAGAACCTGGTGGTCTGGAGTCGACCAATAAGGAAGTAAAGGAGAGAGAAAGAGGCTGATATTCCTTCATTAAGGCAGGGAGCCAATAAAGTCCCTGACACGGGGCTTGCTCTGTTCATGGAGGCCTCAGGCACCCTCTCGATGGGGTGAAGTTGCAGAGCACCTTCTTGAGAGGGTCTTAGAAGCCTGGCCAGGAAAGTGAACTCAGAGAGCCTCAGCGCTCCAGGGGATCAGTCTGAAAAAGGGAGAGAAGGAGAAAGAGAAAGCAAGACACAGGGACCAAAGTTCTGATGAAGCAAAGGTGTTTTATTCAACATTGTGTAGGTATTTATGCTGTCTTACAAGAATAGCTATTTTCAGCAGAGATAAAATAAAAACTTACAAGTTATCAAGGAAACATGAGGTCATTAATATGAAAGATAAGAGGGTTGTAAATAATCACTTTTACCATATGGTTCATAAAAAGAAAGAGGGTACTTCTCACCGTATAGAAAAACTAATGAAGGAAATGCCTGGATTCTTCAGCCTCCAGGGTACGCTTGGAGGCATCCTCTCCTCTTAATTCTTAATAAGGAACAGAGAATTCCTGACAGATCCAAAACAGCACACAGGAAGCCTCTTGTTAAATGCTTCCTGACAGTGTAGTTTTTTTGCCATACATTGACATGAATCAGCCACAGGTGTACATGTGCCCCCCCGCCCCCCACAATCCTGAACAACCCTTCCACCTCTCTTCCCATTCCATCCCTCTGGGTTGTCCCAGTGCACTGGCTTTGAGTGCTCTGTTTCATGCATCAAACATGGACTGGTCATCTATTTCACATATGGAATATACATGTTTCAATGTTATTCTTCCAAATCATCCCACCTTCGCCTTCTCCCACAGAGTCCAAAAGTCTGTTCTTTACCCCTGTGTCTCTTTTGCTGTCTTGCATATAGGATCATTGTTGCCATGTTTCTAAACTCCATATATATTCATTAATATACTGTATTGGTGTTTTTCTTTCTGACTAACTTCACTCTGTATAATAGGTTCCAGTTTCATCCACTTCATTAGAAATGCAAATCAAAACCACTATGAGGTACCATTTCACACCAGTCAGAATGGCTGCGATCCAAAAGTCTACAAGTAATAAATGCTGGAGAGGGTGTGGAGAAAAGGGAACCCTCTTACACTGTTGGTGGGAATGCAACTAGTACAGCCACTATGGAGAACAGTGTGGAGATTCCTTTAAAAACTGGAAATAGAACTGCCTTATGATCCAGCAATCCCACTGCTGGGCATACACACTGAGGAAACCAGAAGGGAAAGAGACACGTGTACCCCAATGTTCACCGCAGCACTGTTTATAATAGCCAGGACATGGAAGCAACCTAGATGTCCATCAGCAGATGAATGGATAAGAAAGCTGTGGTACATATACACAATAGAGTATTACTCAGCCATTAAAAAGAATACATTTGAATCAGTTCTAATGAGGTGGATGTAACTGGAGCCTATTATACAGAGTGAAGTAAGCCAGAAAGAAAAACACCAATACAGTATACTAACGCATATATATGGAATTTAGAAAGATGGTAGCAATAACCCTGTGTACGAGACAGCAAAAGAGACACTGATGTATAGAACAGTCTTATGGACTCTGAGAGAGAGGGAGAGGGTGGGAAGATTTAGGAGAATGGCATTGAAACATGTAAAATATCATGTATGAAATGAGTTGCCAGTCCAGGTTCGATGCACGATACTGGATGCTTGGGGCTGGTGCACTGGGACGACCCAGAGGGATGGAATGGGGAGGGAGGAGGGTTCAGGATGGGGAACACATATATACCTGTGGCAGATTCATTTGATATTTGGCAAAACTAATACAATTATGTAAAGTTTAAAAAATAAAATTAAATTAAAAAAAAAGTACTGATTCAAATGTATTCTTTCTGTAGCTGAGTAATATTCCACTGTGTATATGTACCACAGCTTTCTTATCCATTCATCTGCCAATGGACATCTAGGTTGCTTCCATGTCCTAGCTATTGTAAACAGTGCTGTAATGAACAATGGGGTACACGTATCTCTTTCAAATTCTGGTTTCCTTGGCATGTATGCCCAGCAGTGGGATTTCTGGGTGGTATGGCAGTTCTGTTTCGAGGTTTTGAAGGAATCTTCACACTGTTCTCCATAGTGGAGAATGTTTGCATAGTGGAGGAATGTTCGCATTCCTACCAACAGTGTAAAATGGTTTCCTTTTCTCCACACCTTCTCCAGCATTTATTGTTTGTAGACTTTTTGATGGCAGCCATTCTGATCAGCATGAGATGGTACCTCATTGTGGTTTCCATTTTTACTTCTCTGATAATGAGTGAGGTTGAGCATCTTTTCATGTGTTTGTTAGCCATCTGTATGTCTTCTTTAGAGAAATGTCTGCTTAGTTCTTTGGCCCATTTTTTTGACTGGGTTGTTTATTTTTCTGGTATTGAGTTGCATGAGCTGCTTGTAACTGGAGATTAATTCTTTGTAAGTTGTTTCATTTGCTATTATTTTCTCCCATTATGAAGGCTGCCTTTTCACCTTGCTTACAGTTTCCTTCATTGTGCAAAAGCTTTTAAGTTTATTTAGGTTCTGTTTCTTTATTTTTTACTTTTATTTACATTGTTATGGGAGGTGAGTGATAGAGGATCTCACTGTGATTTATGGCAAAGAGTGTTTTGCATATGTTTTCCTCTAGGAGTTTTATAGTTTCTGGTCTTAGATCTTTAGATCTTTAATCCATTTTGAGTTTATTTTTGTGTATGGTGTTCTAAAGTGTTCTAGTTTCATTCTTTTACAGGTGGTTGACCAGTTTTCCCAGCACCACTTGTTAAAGAGATTGTTTTTTCTCCATTGTAAACTTTTGTCTTTTTGTCAAAGATAAGTTGTCCATTGATGCATGGATTTATCTCTGGGGTTTCTATTTTGTTCCATTTATCTATATTTCTGTCTTTGTTCCAGGACCATACTGTCTTTATGACTGTAGCTTTGTAGTATAGCCTGCAGTCAGGCAGGTTGATTCCTCTGGTTCCATTCTTCTTTCTCAAGATTGCTTTGGCTATTCGAGGTTTTTTGTGTTTCCATACAAATTGTGAAATTACTTGTTCTAGTTCTGTGAAAAATACCATTGGTAGCTTGATAGGGATTGCATTGAATCTATAGATTGCTTTGGGTAGTATACTCATTTTCACTAAATTGATTCTTCCAATCCATGAACATAGCATATTTCTCCAACT
The DNA here is from genome assembly GCF_019923935.1 of Bubalus bubalis. NCBI lineage: Eukaryota > Metazoa > Chordata > Mammalia > Artiodactyla > Bovidae > Bubalus > Bubalus bubalis. Next base: position 119,749,841 of record NC_059160.1, on the reverse strand, counting down.
ATTTGTGTCATGGATTTGTTTCATCAGTGTTTTATAGTTTTCTATATATAGGTATTTTGATTCTTTATATAAATTTATTCCTAAGCATTTTATTTTCATTGCAGTGGTGAATAGGATTATTCCTTAAACTCTCTTTCTGTTTTCTCATTGCTAGTGTATAGAAATGCAGGAGATTTCTGTGTATTAATTTTATATCCTGCAACTTTACCGTATTCATTGATTAGCTCTAGTAATTTTCTGGTGGTGTGTTTAAGGTTTTCTATAAAGAGGATCATGTCATCTGCAAACAGAGAGAGTTTTACTTCTTCTTTTCCAATATGGATTCCTTTTATTTCTTATTCTTCTTTAATTGTTGTGACTAAAATTTCCAAAACTATGTTTAATAGTAGTGGTAAGAGTGGTCAACCTTGTCTTGTTCCTGACTTTAGAGGAAATGCTTTCAATTTTTCGCCATTGAGATAATGTGTGCGGTGGATTTATCATATATGACTTTTATTATGTCGAGGTATGTTCCTTCTTTGCCTGTTTTCTGGAGAGTTTTTATCATAAATTGTTGTTAAGTTTTTTAAAAGGATTTCTCTGCATCTATTGAGATCATCTTATGGTTTTTACCTTTCAATTTGTTAATGTGGTGTATCACATTGATTGATTTGTGAAAATTGAAGAATTCTTGCATTCCTGGCACAAAGCGCACTTGGTCCTGATGTATGATCTTTTCAATATGTTGTTGGACTCTGTTTGCTAGAATTTTGTTGAGGATTTCTGCATCTTTGTTCATCAGTGATACTGCCTGTAGTTTTCTTTTATTGTGGCATCTTTGTCTGGTTTTGGTATTAGGGTGATGGTGGCCTCATAGAGTGGCTTTGGGAGTTTACTTTCCTCTGTAATTTTATTGCAGAATTTGAGTAGGATAGATCTTAGCTGTTCTCTAAAGTTTTGGTAGATTTCACCTATGAAGTCATCTAGTCCTTGACTTTTGTTTGCTGGAAGGTTTTTTATTATAATTTCTATTTCCATCTTTGTGATGGGTCTGTTAAGACTTTCTACTGTTTTTCTGGTTCAGCTTTGAAAGGTTTTACTTTTCTAAGAATCCATCCACTTCTTCCAAGTTCCCCATTTTATTAGCATATAGCTGCTGATAGTAGTCTCTTATGATCCTTTATATTTCTGTGCTGTCTGTTGTGATTTCTCCATTTTCATTTCTAATTTTGCCGGTTGGATTATTCTCCCTCTTTTTCTTGATGAGTCTGGCTAATGGTTTGTCAATTTTATTTATCTTCACAAAGAACCAGCTTTTAGTTTTGGTGGTATTTGCTATAGTCCCCTTTGTTTCTTTTTCACTTATTTCACTCTGATTTTCATGATGTCTTTCCTTCTACTAACTTTGGGGTTCTTCATTTCTTTTTTTGTAGTAGACATAGATGTAAAGTTATGCTATTTTTTTTTTTCGCTCTTGCTTCTTGAGATAAGCTTGAATTCCTATGAACCATTCTCTTAGCACTGCTTTTACTGAGTCCCATACATTTGGGTTGTCATGTTTATATTTTCATTTGATTCTATGCATATTTTGATTTCCTTTTTTAATTCTTCCATGATCTGTTGGTTATTCGGTAGCATGTTGTGTAGGCTCCTTCAGTTCAGTTCAGTCATTCAGTCGTGTCAAAAAATGACTCCATGTACTGCAGCATGACAGGCTTCCCTGCCAGCACCAACCCCCAGAGTTTACTCAAACTCATGTCCATAGACTCGGTGAGGCCAAACAACCATCTCATCTTATGCTGTCCCCTTCTTTTCCTGCCTTCAATCTTTCCCAGCATCAGGGTCTTTTCAATGGGTCAGCTCTTCTCATCAGGTGGCAAAGTATTGGAGTATCAGATTCACTATCAGTCCTTCCAATAAATATTCAGGACTGATATCCTTTAGGATTTACTGGATGGATCTTCTTGCAGTCCAAGGGACTCTCAAGAGTCTTCTCTAACACCACAGTTCAAAAGCATCAATTCTTCCATGCACAGTTTTCCTTATAGTCCAACTCTCGCATCCATACATGACTACTGGAAAAACCATAGCTTTGACTAGACGGACCTTTGTTGGCAAATAAATGTCTCTGCTTTTTCATATGATGTCTAGGTTAGTCAAAACTTTTCTTCCAAGGAGCAAATGTCTTTAATTTCATGACTACAGTCAATATCTGCTGTGATTTTGGAGCCCCCCAAAATAAAGTCTGTCACTGTTTCCATTATTTCCTGCATCTATTTGCCATGAAGTGAGGGGACCAGATGCTATGATCTTACTTTACCGAATGTTGAGTTTTAAGCCATTTTTTTCACTTTCCACTTTTACTTTCATAAAGACGCTCTATAGTTCTTCTTCGCTTTATGCCATAAGAGTGGTGTCATCTTCATATGTGAGGTTATTGAGATTTCTCCCAGCAATCTTGATTCCTGCTTGTGCTTCATCCAGCCCAGTATTTTGAATGATGTACTCTGTATGTAAGTTAAATGAGCAGGGTCACAATATACAGTCAATAAGATAATATACATATTCCTTTCCTGATTTGGAAACAGTCTGTTGGTTCATGTTCAGTTCTAACTGTTGCTTCTTGACCTGCACACAGATTTCTCAGGAGGCTGTTCAGGTGGTCTGGTATACCCATCACTTTAAATATTTCCCACAGTTTTCTGTGATCCACCCAAAGGCTTTGGCATAGTCACTAAAGCAGAAGTAGATGTTTTTCTGGAACTCTTTTGCTTTTTTGATCATCCAACGGATATTGGCCATTTGATCTCTGGTTTCTCTGTCTTTTCTAAACCAGCTTGAACATTTGGAAACTCACAATTCATGTACTGTTAAAGCCTGACTTGGAGAAATTTGAGCATTACTTTGCTAGCATGAAAGATGAGTTCAATTGTGTGGTAGTTTGAGCATTCTCTGGCATTGCCTTTCTCTGGGATTGTAATGAAAACTGACCTTTTCCTGTGGCCTGTGGCCACTGCTGAATTTTCCATATTTGCTGGCATCTTGAGTGAAGCACTTAACAGCATCTTCTTTTAGGATTTGAAATAGCTCAGCTGGAACTCCATCACCTCCGCTACCTTTGTAGTGATTCTTTCTAAGTCCCACTTGACTTCTGATTCCATAATGTCTGGCTTTAGGTGAGTGATCACAGCATCATGGTTATTAAGCTTTGTGTGTGAGTGTAGTTCTGTGTATTCTTGCTCCCTCTTCTCACTCTCTTCTCATTGTGTTAGGTCCATACAATTTCTGTCCTTTATTGTGCCCATCTTCTCATGAAATGTTCCCTTGGTATCTCTAGTTTTCTTGAAGAGGTCTCTAGTTTTCCCAATAATATTGTTTTCCTCTGTTTCTTTGCATTAATCACTGAGGATGGCTTTCTTATCTCTCCTTGCTATTCTTTGCAACTCTGCATTCTGATGGATATATTTTTCTTTTTCTCCCTTGCCTCTGACTTCTCTTCTTTTCTCAGCTATTTTTAAGGCCTCCACAGACAACCACTTTGTCTTTTTGCATTTCTTTTTCTTGGGCTGGTCTTGATCACTGCCTCCTCCTGTACAATGAAATTGAGTTGTGTCCACAGTTTCAGATCTAACCTCTTGAATCTATTTGTCATTCCATTGTATAATCGTAAGGGTTTTGATTTAAGTCATACATGAGGAGTTTAATGGTTTTCCCTACTTTCTTCAATTTAAGTCTGAATTTTTCAATAAGGAGTTCATGATATGAGTCACAGTCAGCTCCTAGTCTTGATTTTGCTCACCGTATAGAGCTCAATCTTCAGCTGCAAAAAAATGTAATCAATTGATTCTGGTATTGACCATCTGGTGATGTCCATGTGTAGAGTCGTCTCTTGTGTTGTTGGAAGAGAGTGTTTGATATGACTGGTGCATTTTCATGCCAGAACTCTGTTAGCCTTTGCCCTGCTTCATTTTGCATTCCAAGGCCAATCATGCCTGTTACTCTGGGTATCTCTTGACTTCCTACTTTTGCATTCCAGACCTCTATCATGAAAAGGACATCTTCTTTTGGTGTTAGTCCTAGGAAGTCTTGTAGGTTATCATAGAACCATTCAACTTAAGTTCTTTGGGATTATTGTTTGGGAATAGACTTGGATTATTGTGATATTGAATGATTTGCCTCGGAAATGAACAGAAATCATTTGGTCATTTTTGAGATTGCACCCAAGTACTGCATTTCAGACTCTTTTGTTGACTGTGTGGGTTACTCGATTTCTTCTAAGGGATTCTTGCCCACAGTACTAGATAAAATGTTCATCTGAATTATGCAGAGTACATATCATGAGAAATGCTGGACTGGATGAAGCACAAGCTAGAACCAAGATTGTCAGGAAAAATTAATAACCTCAGATATGCAGACAACAGCACACTCATGGCAGAAAGAGAAAAAGAACTAAAGACCTCCTGATGAAAGGGAAAGAGGTGAATGGAAAAGTTGGCTTAAACCTCAACATTCAGAAAACTATGATCATGGCATCTGGTCCCATCACTTCATGGCAAATAGATGGGGAAACAGTGGAAGCAATGACAGACTTTATTTTGGGGGGATCCAAAATCACTGCAGATGGTGAGTGCAGCCATGAAATTAAAAGATACTTGGTCCTTGGAAGAAAAGTTATGACCAACCTAGACAGCATATTAAATAGCAGAGACATTACTTTGTCAACAAAGGTCCGTCTAGTCAAGGCTATGGTTTTTCCTGTGGTCATGTATGGATGTAAGAGTTGGACTATAAGGAAAGCTGAGTGCCGAAAAATTGATGCTTTTGAACTGTGGTGCTGGAGAAGACTTTGAGAGTCCCTTGGACTACAAGGAGATCCAACCAGTCCATCCTAAAGGAGATCAGTCCTAAATGTTCATTGGAAGGACTGATGTTGACGCTGAAACTCCAATACTTTGGCCACCTGATGCAAAGAGAAAAGACCCTGATGCTGGGAAATATTGAATGCGGGAAAAGGGGATGACAGAGGATGAGATGGATGGATGGCATCACCAATACAATGAACAAGAATTTGAGTAGACTTCTGGAGTTGGTGATGGACAGGGAGGTCTGGCATGCTGCAGTCCATGGATCACAAAGAGTTGGACACTCCTGAGCAACTGAACTGAACTGAATTCCAGTCCATTTTAGTTCACTGATTCCTAAAATGTTGATGTTCGCTCTTGCCATCTCCTGCTTGACCACTTCCAATTTACCTTGATTCATGGACTAGGTTCCTATGCAATTCATTCCATGTTCCTATGCATTTTGTTCTTTTCAGTCTCAGGCTTTACTTCCATTACCAGTCACATACACAGCTGGGTGTTATTTTCACTTTGACCTCGTCTCTTCATTGTTTCTGGAATTATTTCTCCATTCTTCTCCAGTAGCATATTGGGCACCTACCAACCTGGAGAGTTCATATTTCAGTATCATATCTTTTTGCCTTTTTATGCTGTTCATGGGGTTCTCAAGGGAAGAATACTGAAGTGGCTTGCTTTTTCTTTCTCCAGTGGACCACGTTTTGTAAGAATTCTCCACTATGACCCGTCCATCTTGGGTGGCCCTAAATGGCATGGGTCATAGTTTCATTGAGTTAGACAAGGCTGTGGTCCATGTGATCAGATTGGTTAGTTTTCTGATTTTGGTTTTAATTCTGTCTGTTCTCTGATGAATAAGGATTAGAGGCTTCTTGAAACTTCCTGATGGGAGAGACTGATTGTGGGGGAAACTGGGTCTTATTCTGATGGGGGAGCCATGCTCAATAAATCTTTAATCCAATTTTTTGTTGATGGGTGGGTTTGCGTTCCCTTCCTCTTGTTTGGCCTGAGGCCGAACTGTTGACCCATGCCTCCACAGGAGACTTGTGGACACTCACAGGCAAGTCTGACTCAGTCTCTTGTGGGAACACTGCTCCTTTCTCCTGGATCCTGGCACATGCAAGGTTTTGTATGTGCTCACCTAGTCTGTTTCCCCAGTCCTGTGAAAGTTCTGCAGTCAGTTCCACTGGCCCCCTAAGTCAAATTTCCTGGGGGTTCTCAGTCCCTTTACTGGATCCCCAGATTGGGAAATCTGTTGTGGGTCCTAGAGCTTTCTTAACAGTGTGAGATTTCTTTAGTATACTTGTTCTGCAGTTTGTGGGTCGTCTGCTTTGTGGCTCTATGTTGAATAATGCTGCGTGACCCAGGTCTGCTGCAGCCAGCACCCCTGTTCCCATGGCAGGCCACTGCTAACCCATGCCTCTGCAGAAGACAAACACTCAAAGACAGTTCTGGCTCAGGTGCTTGGGGGGCTGGTCCTTCCCATACAGGATTATGGGTTGTGATTCCTGATGTGGAGCCTGCATCCTTTGCTGGTTAGGATAAAGAAGATCTAACCCTTTGTGATTCCACTCAGTTGTGGCTCACTGGTTGGACTGCTGTATTTTTCTTGGCAAGACTGTCTCTCTGCCTCTCCCACCCATATTAATGCTATACTTTCCCCCTTTTGTTGTAGACTCTCTGTTCATTCAGTTTTCAGGTCCCTTTCTGTGAGAATTATTCCATATGTGATTGTAGATTTGTTGCATCCGTGAGAGGAAGTGAGTTAAGCTTCAACACTGCCATCTTGAACTCTCAAGACTGGGATATTTTTCATATGTATTGTGCTTTGCTTTCAGAAGTATCTGTACTATCTGCTAAGTCGCTTCAGTCGTATCTGACTCTGTGCGACAGCCCACAAGGCTCACCCATCCCTGGGATTCTCCAGGCAAGAATACTGGAGTGGGTTGCTATTTCCTTCTCCAATGCATGAAAGTGAAAAGTGAAAGTGAAGTCACTCAGTCGTGTCTGACTCCCAGTGACCCTATGGACTGCAGCCTACCAGGTTCCTCCATCCATGGGATTTTCCAGGCAAGAGTACTGGAGTGGGTTGCCATTGCCTTCTCCGTCTGTACTATCAGATGCTCTCAAACTTTAATATGATTCTGTCATTTAATTTTTTAAGCATTAGAACATCCTTCATAAGTCAACTAATCATATTGTCACCATTTTTTAATTTAATATTTAATGAAAATAGGAAACAGTTTTACTTGGAGAGAGTGATGAAATGCTACAAAAAGGCATTTGAAGATAAACATTGCTTCTGAAGATAAAACTAGAGATCACTTTTATGCTACTTTTGACTGCCAACCTAAATTTCAAATAGCTTCACAATGTGAAATAATTAGATTACTTAAGGAGAGCAAGCACACTAACTTTAGAATTAATAAGACATCAGTATTTATCCCCATTCTACTGTTGCAGAAGAGTGCTTTTAAAAAATTCACGTTAGATGTTTGTGAGGCTCTGTGTTATTTTCAGTAAAATGAGGACTCTTCCAGGATTAATAAGGCAATTATCTTAGATTGTTATATTGTTTTCTTAAAATTCTTTAAATTCCGCAAAGCATTTACATCACAAAGCAGAAACTAATACTTTTTATTTAATTATTTGTCTTCCTAGATGTTTAATTGAGCATCAGCTTGAGACCAAATGAGTTACTCAGCAGCATGTAATTGTCAAGCAGTTAATACATGCCACAATTTTGTCAAATCTCATGGAAGAAGATAATAAATGGCATCATAATTCATGAGGAGGCTGAAGGATGCATTTGGAATTAAATATGATCCTTTTAACACCATGAAGTCTATCAAAGGCTCATTTCATGTGATATATAAGATATCATGTGAAACAGAGCTTTTAGAAATTTAGAATATATTTTTAAAACACCCTTAGTATTTATAGCATAATTTCTGTAAGATTTCATATCACAGTATCTATGCATGATTTGTGTGGGACCTTTAATTTCACAAGATCTCTTTTTCACACACAGATTTTTGCCACCTCATTTCAAAGCTTTTATCTACCTCATGCCTAAGGGGGAGGAGGGGAAGCAACAATAAGTAGTGATACTTTCATCATATGGGCAAGTTCATCTAAAACTTCTTTTCCTTTCTTTGGTATTACTTTCCAAAATTGTATATATATATATATATATATATATATATATATATATATATATATATATATTATATACATACATACACACACATACATACATAAATACATACATACACACATACACTTTTTTTTTTTTTTGTAAAATCACCTTATTACAATACGTAACCTTAAGTAGAGAGAAAATTTCAGGAAGACTGGGCCATGTTAAGATCAGCTCAAACTGCAGTCTTGTTGTCTTAGCACACTGTCTGTAGTAGAAATTCGGTAAGCAATCTATGAATTTAAATCTATTTGTTTTGTGAATTCACCAATTAGTCCTAGTTTTACTTTTGAAAACTTTCAAAACAGGTCTCTCTATTGTGGCAGCAATTTGAATGAAGGTATTGTGAAAGAAACAGGTGATTTTTTTTCTGTATATCATGTAGGACTAGGTTTGCCTATGTCAGAACAAATAATAATAGCATACAAGAGACAGAAGGTAATTTCTGTCTCAGGAAGTACCCTGGAAGAGCTCAATCATGGACTGATAACTGATATCTCATTGTTGCATCCTGTGACTCATAAAAAAACATCGTGGAAGGTTCTCTTCATAAATTCTCTTTATGGACAAATTTATTGATACACTTGAGCTAGCTTATTTATGTTGTAGACATCAAAAAAGAAGAAAATTGTTCCTTCCTCTTTAGCAGTGTTATACTCACTAAACTTTAAGCAGACATATGGATGAAAAGAGTACAGTAATATTCCCAGGTACCTTGGAGCTGAGTGTGTCCACATGACTAGGTTTTGGCCTCTGAGATATCCATGAAGATGACATGTGCAGATTCTGGGGATTTTCCTAAAAAGTAACTTTCTTCTAACTTTCTTCCCTTCTTCTTGTTAGCTAGAATGACAACATGAAGGTTGGAGTTGAAGCAAACTTTGGGGCATCTATGGTCCCTTAACAAAAGAGGCCTGAATGTCTGATTAGTAAGAAAGAAGATGCTTGGTTCCACAGAGCACACGAGCCCTTGGACCAACATCTCCAGGGTCTGCCATAAGAAAAACAAAACAAAACAAAACTAATAATAATAATTTGTGTTTGATTTACAGAACTATTCTCTTGCAACCAAAATCTAATCCAAACCAATAAATTACCTTGTTTCTTCATATCTCATCCCAGGATGGTTAAGCTTTTACCATTTCTGTAAGTGTCTCATTTCCTTTGAAAATGTATGTTCATACCAAAACCTGAAGACAGATGTTAATTCTAGCATTCTTTGTAGCCATTAAAATGTACTGATAACTTTGGAAAATAGTGCATTGACTGGAAAATGTCAGGCTAAAGACTAAAGGAATTGTACATAAGCACTGTACTCAAACTGAGAAATTTGTTTCTCATGGTAGTACAGGTTAACAATTCAATAACTGTTTTGCATGTAAATGGGACTTGAATAAGTAAGTAAATTGATATGGATGGTGGGAGTCAGAGAAGAAAATCATAGATGAGAAAATTTATCTAAGATTAGAGTAAACCCTGTTTTTCCATTTACATGGTACATGATCCATCCCTAATGTGGTTTATATAATGATGGGTTTGAATCTGATATTGTTCTCATTGAGATTTTAACCCCTTCGCCATGTTTTTACAGCAAGCTGTGTGTATTTATCAGAAGCACTAGTTTAAACATCTTGCTGTTTCTGATTCATTTTCTGCCTTAAAAACAAAATTTCTCCAAAGAAATACTCTCACTAAGAAATCTCTAATCACATCCCTTCTCTGTTCAAATGGTATTTTGTTGTTGTTTAGTCACTAAATTGTGTCTGACTCTTTTGCAACACCATGGACTGTAGCCTGCCAGGCTGCTCTGTCCATGGGATTTCCCAGGCAAGAATACAGGAGTGGGTTGCCATTTCCTTCTCTATGGAATCTTCCCTGCCTAGTTATCAAACTTGTGCCTCTTGCTTTGGCAGGCAGATTCTTTACCATCGAACCACTAGGGAAGCCCTCAAATAGTCTTATGGGATGCAAAATCCTTACTCTTCAGAACTGTCCCTGTTTCAAATCAAACTTGTATTTATGGTTTATTTGTCATATTTCTGCATGACCCCTACACCTTTCAAAATTCACAAATACATCTTTAACCTTCCCCCTTTTCCCACCATCATAATCTCTATTTTAGCTACATTTTCCACAGACCTATTGTTCTGTCATGATTCCTATTTAAGGCTAAAATTAAATGCCACACATTCCATGAAGATGCATCTATTATGTTCTTTCCAGCAAGAACTGATCATCCTATTCTCTGAATTCATAAGGCCATTTAGCTCTTTCTTAAGAAATATATTTGATTCTACTTGGCAGCATAAATGTGTGTATACAAATGTGTCTGGACATGTATTTGCTGTATTCAGTTGCTATTTATCCTGATAACTCATTTCAAGTTTCATCGCTTTTGTTACATAAGAAAGAACTGTGCTTCCCCTACCAACTAATAAGAGGTACTTGTGAAAAGAAGAAAGATTATGCTTTCATGATGATATACTTGTACTAGAAACACCAGTTGTATATATTACCCTAAGAAAAACCTCCTGAAGCTTGATGAAAATTCAAGCTTAAATGATAAAAAAAAATACCACATTATCAAAAACATTTTTCCAAATTTGTAAACAAATGTGTGTATATATTAGAATTTGCCACCCTATAAAATTATGTGCCTATTTCCCTTTTGTCCCCAATTCAAGGCTTTCCAGGTGGCAGTGGTGATAAAGAATCTTTCTGCCAATGCAGGAGACACAAGAGATGCAAGTTCAATCCCTGTGTTGGGAAGATCCAGTACAGTAGGAAATGATAACCCGCTCCAGTACTCTTGCCTGGAAAATTCCATGGGCAGAGGAGTCTGGAAGACTACAATCCACAGGGCTACAAAGAATCAGACACATACCCAAGTTCATATTATATTTGTTGAGCCAGATACAGGTGTTTTACCTGTGAATAGCGCAGCTATGGTCCTTGGCCTTCTAGAGTTTGTTATCTTTGAGGGTGTAAAGAGTGTACTAAATAAGCAATTACAATATCCTAAATTTTTGGTGAAGGAAGTCCTGAATGTTGCTTCTTTTTTTTTTTTTTCATTTCATACATGATATTTTACATGTTTCAATGTTGCTTCTATAAGAGTGGTTATGGAAGGCAAATAACCCAAGCCCCAGTGGCCAAGAAAAGCTTCCTGGAGAATGTGTTTAAGATATGATCCCAGAACATTCCCATACACTGATGCAAGTGAGAATTATCTATCAAGGGAATAGAAAGAAGTTCAAAGTAATAATTTAATTTGTAATGAGGGGAAATAGAAATGAAAGTAGTGGGAAATGTAACCAGGGGTCAATGAACAATTTCAAGAAGACTTACACAAAGTTCCAACAAATTACTAGATGTCCATCAGCAGACAAATGGATAAGAAAACTTGTGGTACATATACACAATGGAGTGCTACTCAGTCATTAAAGAATACATTTGAATCAGTTCTAATGAGGTGGATGAAACTGGAACTTATTATACAGAGTGAAGTAAGCCAGAAAGAAAAATACCAATACAGTATACTAACACATATGTATGGGATTTATAAAGATGGTAACCATGACCATGTATGTGAGACACCAAAAAAGACACAGATGTATAGAACAGTCTTATGGACTCTGTGGGAGAGGGTGAGGGTAGGATGATTTGGGAGAATGGCATTGAAACATGTATAATATCATATGTGAAATGAATCACGAGTCTAGGTTTGATGCATGATACAGGATGCTCAGGGCTGGTGCACTGGGATGACCTAGAGGGACAGAATGTGGAGGGAAGTGGGAGGGGGGCTCAGGATGGCAAACACGTGTACACCTGTGGTGGATTCATGTTGATGTATGGCAAAACCAATACAATATTGTAAATTAATTGGCCTTCAATCAAAATAAATAAATTTATATTTAAAAAATCCTATCATATGCTTTTGGTTGTTTGCTTTTATAAAAACATTGTGTTTGTATATATATATTTATACAAATTTGCTTAGGTTAACTGTTTACATAATTACTAAACCTTTAAGAGAATAGCATTTTCCTCCTTTAAAAATGTTACAGATACTTTAAGGGAGTCATTGTTTTCCCAGTATTATGATTATTAATATCATCTCAAGTATAGATTGATTCATAATAATAATTATAAAAGTAATTCATCATAATTTATTGTTTTTGTTCAGTCATCCAGTCATGTCCAATTCTTTGCAACCCCATGGACTGCAGCACACCAGGCCTTCCTGTCCCTCACCATCTCCCAAAGTTTGCCCAAGCTCATGTCCATTTCATCCGTGATGTCATCCAGCCATTTTATCCTCTGATGCCCTCTTCTCTTTCTGCCCTCAATCTTTCCCAGCATTACGCACTTTTCCAATAAGTTGGTTGTTCGTATCATATGACCAAAATACTGTCACTTCAGCTTTAACATCAGTCCTCTCAGGTTTGATTTCCCTTAAGATTGACCGGTTTGATCTCCTTTCTGCCCAAGGAACCCTCAGGAGTCTTCTCCAGCACCACCGTTCAAAGACATCAGTTCTTTGGCATTTTGCCTTCTTTATGGTCCAGCTCTCACAACTGTACATGACCACTGAGAATACCATTACCATGAAGTAATGGGGCCGGATGCCATGTTCTTAGTTTATTTAATATTTAGTCTCAAGCTGACTCTTTCACTCTTCTCCTTCATGTCACCAAGAGGCTCTTTAGTTCTTCTTTACTTCCAGCAAGTATTCAGGTTTGATTCCCCTTAATATTGACTGGTTTGATCTCCTTGCTGTCCATGGGACCTTCAGGAGTCTTCTGCAGCACCACAGTTCAAAGGCATCAGTTCTTTGGCATTTTGCCTTCTTTATGGCCCAGCTCTCACAACTGTCATGACCACTATGAAGACCATAGCCTTGACTACATAGACATTTGCCAGCAGAGAAGTGTCTCTGAAAAAACAGAGCTTTTCAACACACTGTCTAGGTTTGTCAGAGTTTTCCTGCCAAGAAGCAATCATCTTCTGATTTCATGGCTACAATCACCATCCACTGTGATTTTAGAGCCCTAGAAGAGGAAATCTGTCACTACTTTCACTTTTTCCTCTTTTATTTGCCATGAAGTAATGGGGCTGGATACCACGTTCTTAGTTTATTTAATATTAAGTCTTAAGCCAACTCTTTCACTCTCCTCCTTCACCTCACCAAGAGGCTCTTTAGTTCATCTTCATTTTCTGCCATTAGAGTGATATCATCCACATAGCTGAGGTTGTTGATGATTCTCTGCCTATCTTGATTCTGGCTTGTAACTCATCCAGCTCAGCATTTCTCATGATATACTCGGCATATAGGTTAGACAAACAGGGTGACAGCAGACAGCCCTGTCTTCCTCCTTTCTCAATCTTGAACCAAGATTGGTGGTTATTCCACACAGGATTCTAACTATTGCTTCTCGACCTGCTACAGGTTTCTCAGCAGCCCAGTAAGATAGTCTGGTATTCCCATCTCTTTAAGAGTTTTCCACAGTTTACTATGAGCCACACCATCAAAGGCCTTAGCGTAGCTGATGAAACAGAGGTAGATGTTTTTCTGGAATTCACTAACTTTCTCTATGATCCAGCGAATGTTGGCAATTTGATCTCTGGTTCCTCATCCTTTTCTAAACCCAACTTGGACATCTGGAAGTTCTAGGTTTGCCTAATGCTGAAGCCTAGCATGCAAGATTTTAAGCATGACCTTACTAGCATGGGAGATGAGTGCAATTGTCCCATGGTTGGCACATTCTTTAGTACTACCCTTCCTGGGAATTGGGATAAAGATTGACCTTTTCCAATACTGTGGTCACTACTGGGTCTTTCAGGTTTGCTGACATATGGAATGAAACACCTAGATGGCATCATCCTTTAGAATTTTGAATAGTTCTATGGGAATTCCATCATATCCACTAGCTTTATTAACAGCAGGGCTTCCTAAGGCCCACTTGCCCTCACACTCCAGAATGTCTGGATTTGGGTGACTGACAACCCCATCGTAGTAATCCAGTTCATTAAGATCTTTTTTTTTTTTTTTTGCAAAGTTCTGTGCATCCCTTCCCTCTCTTCTTGATCTCTGCAGCATCTCCTAGGTTTCCACAGTTTCTGTCCTTTATTGAGCCCATCTTTTGGTGAAATATTCCCTTTATAGCTCCAATATGCCTGAAGATATCTCTAGTTTTTCCCCTTCAGTTGTTTTCTTCTAGTTTTATGCACTGCTCATTGAAGAAGCCCTGCTTGTCTCTTCATGCTGTTGTTTGGAACTCTGCATTTAGCTGAACATACCTTTTCCTTTCTCTCTTACTTTTCACTTATTTCTTTAGCTATTTGTAATGTCTCCTCAGCTAGCCCCTTTGTCTTCTTACTTTACTTTTACTTTGGGATGGTTTTGTTTGCTGCCTCCTGTACAATAATACAGACCTCTGTTCATAGCTCAGGCACTCTTTACTAGATTTAATCCCTTGAATCTATGCATTACCTCCACTGCATATTCATAGGGGATTTGATTTAAGTCATATCTAGCTGGCCCAGTGGTCTTCCCTGCTTTCTTTAGTTTAAGACTTTGTTTTTCTACAAGGAGCTGATGATCTGAGCCACAATCAGCTCCAGGTCTTGTTTTTGCTGACTGTATACAGTTTCTCCATCTTCAACTACAAAGAATGTAATTAATTTGATTTCAGTGTTGACCATTTGGTGATGTTCATTTGTAAAGTTGTCTCTTGTGTTGTTGAAAAATTGTATTTTCTTTGACTAGTACATTCTCTGGAAGAATTCAGTTAGCCTTTGCCTTGCTTAATTTTCTTCTCCAAGGCCAAAGTTTCCTGTTACTCCAGGTATCTCTTGACTTCCTACTTTTGCATTCCATTCTCCAGTGATGAATAGAACATCTTTTTTGGTGTTAGTTCTAGGAGGTCTTCGAGGTCTTATAGGTCTCCATAGAACTTATCAACTTCAGCTTCTCTGGCATTGGTGATAGGGACATAGACTAAGGGAACCTCTTGAAGCAATAGGTTAGAGAGACATCCTCTTGACGAGTGAGGGGGAAGTCTGAATTCCTCTCGAGTCGAAGCAGGGGACTCGGCCCTTATCTCGAGATGAGGTGGGAAACATGGTGTTCTTCTGCAGTTGTGACGTGAAACTCAGGGTTCCTCTCGAGTTGTGAAGGGTGTCTTGGGGAACATCTCCATTTGGAAAAAGGGAGTCAAGCCTCCTTTCGAGTTGCAATGGAGGACTCGGGATTCCTCTCTAGAAACGGGTTTCCTCTCAAGTTGCGATGGGAACCTTGGGGTTCCCCTAGAGTTGCTATGGGGATCTCAGAGAACTTCTCTGGTTGCCTCAGGGAAGTCAGGCCTCCTTTCTAGTTGTGAGGGGCAGCTCAGTTGTCAGGCTCAGGGGAATTGGGCCTCATCTTGAGTCGAGGTGGGATACTCGGTGTTCCTCTCCAGTTGCGACTAGTATCTTGGATAACCTCTCAAGTTGCAAAAAAGGGAGTCAAGCCTCCTTTTGAGTTGCCAGGAGGAAGTTGGGATTGCTCTCAAGTCACCAAAGGAGAATCAGGCCTCATCTTGCATTGAGAGATGAATCTGGTTGTTTTGCTTGAGGTGTGGAGGGAAGCTCAGGGTTCTATTTGAATTGCGACATTGACCTAAGGGAATCTGTACTGTTGCCCCAGGGGAGTCAGGCATCCTTTCGAGTTGTGAGCAGGCACTTCAGATTCCTCTTGATTCACTGAAAGGGATTTGAGCCTCATCTCATCGCAAGTTCAGGCAGGAAACTTGGGGGTCCTCTCGAGTTGCAATGGGGACCTCAGGGAACCTCTCATGTTGCCTCAGGGGAATCAGGCCTTCTTTCGAGTTGTGAGGTGAAACTAGGGATTCCTCTCGAGTTACTGCAGGGGAATAGGGCCTCATCTCAAGTTAAGGCATGAAACTCGGGGTTCTTCTCCAGTTTGGGCGTGGATCTTGGGGTTCCTATCGAGTTTCAACAGGGTAGTCAGGGCTCATCTTGTGTTGAAGCATGGAACTCTGCTTTCCTCTTGAGTTGTTAAAGGGGTATCAGGCCTCTTTGAGTTGAGGTGGGGAACTCGGTATTTTTCTTGAGTTGCAACAGGGAATTCATACCTCCCTTCATGGGAGGGGAAACTCGGGATTCCATTCAAGTCGCTGCAGGGGAATTAGGCCTTATTTTGAGTTGAGGGGGAACTCAGTGTCCTTTTGACTTGTGGCGGGAAACATGGTGTTCCTTTAGAGTTGTAATGGGGATCTGGGGATACCTCTTGAATAGCAACAGGGGAGTCAAGACTCCTTTCAAGTTGAGGTGGGAAAGTCATGTTTCCTCTCGAGTTGCAGCAGGAGAGTTGGGCCTCCTTCAAGTTGCAGCAGAAATGTGGGGTTCTTCTTTAGTGGATGCTGGAAACTCAGGGTTGTCTGGAGAGTTGCCACAGCGTTGGAGAGCTCCTTTTGAAGTACAACAAGAAATCAATGTTCCTATGGATTTGCAGCATGGGATGCAGGATTCAACTGGAGCCCTGTCATGGAAGTCAAGGTTACACTTGAGCTTGGTTGGTACTCAGTGTTCCTGGTGACTTATGGTGTGGTGTCCTGTCAAGTTCTCTTGGGCTGACTCATAGCAGGGATGTGCAGCGTGGCTCCTGTCTTGTTGCAATGACGGGTGGTTGCTCATTAGTTTTGAAAAGGGACTATATTATTGTGGTCTTGGTCAACTCTGTATTTGCAGGGGCTTCAGTTCTCTCTAGTGGTGATGTGCCAGCTCTTGTCTCCTTGTGGTGTGAGGTTCGTCTGTCTTAGCAGAAGAGGGGCTCCTCTCTGTGTGTGATGTCTATCAGGCGCCTCTCAAGTTGTGGAGGAGGGCTCCTCTCGAGGGTCAAGGCTGCGTCCTCTCAGGTTGGGGTGTTATTGTCTCCACTTTGGAGGTCCTCTCTGCTTTTGGTGCTATGGGTTCCTTACTTCTATTCGTGGGATTCCTGCTTTCTAGTTTCCAGGGCCTCCACTTGACTTCCTTCAGGAAGCTTGTCTTCATTGGAGGCAGAAGGTGTTCTCTAGGTGTGTTATCCATGGGGACAACTCTCTAGTTGTGCCTGGGGAATCCACTTCAGTTTTGTCCAGGGAACGCCTCTGTCATTTGGTCCCAGGTCCCTTGTGCTAGCCTAGGGATCATGTGAGATTGCAGCAGGGATCTCAGGGTGCCTCTTGAGTTGCAGTATATATGACTTGAGGTTCCTTAAGAGTTGTGCTGGAGACTCCTCTTGAATTAGATTCATGAATCTGGGGCAGATCCTCTGTATTAGCCATGCACAAGCTGGTCCCCATCTAAGTGCAATGTGTGGGGGGCTACTCTCTAGATATGGCATGGGCTCCACTCTAATTGCAGTGGGGGTGCACTCATTATTTGTTATGGGTCTGCTTGTCTCTAGTTTCGTTTGCAACCACATCTCTAATTGTGGCAGGGGAACTTCACTTTAATTGTGGTAGTTGGGCTCCTCTCTACATGTGGTAGAGTGCTTTTCTCAAATTGGGAGGTGGGTGACTCCTCTATGGTGGTGATGAAAAGGGGAGATTTTTCTAGTTGTGAAGTGAAGGAAGCTACTAGCTTTTTGTGGCAGGATGGGCCTCTTGCTTAGGTGTGGTATGAGGCTTTCTCTCTGTTTTTGGTAGAAGGTTCTTCCCCAGTTGTGTTGGGGTAATCTCTTGGCATCCTCTGCAGTTGCATGAGGGTCTTGGGGCTCGTGTCGAGTTGACTCTCTCTTAGCAACTCGAGAGGTTCCCCGAGATACCTGTTGTAACTCGAGAGGAAATTGGGGAACTCGGGGTTCCTCTCCAGTCACTGCAGGGGAATCGGGTCACATTTCAAATTGAGGCAGGGAACCCGGGGTTCTTTTCGAGTTGTAGTGGGAAACTCGGGGTTTCTCTCAAGTTGTCAGGTGGAAATTGGAGATCATGTGGAGTTGCAATAGGTGAGACAGGGCTGCTCTTGAGGTGCTAGGGGAAGTTGGGATTCCTCTCAACTCGAAGCAGGGGCATCAGCCCTCATCTCAAGATGAGGTGGGCAACATGGGGTTCATCTTGAGTTGCGGGAAACTCAGGGTTCCTCTCGAGTTGCAACAGGTATCTCGGAGAAACTCTTGAGTTGCTAAAAGGGAGTCAAGACTCTGTTCTGGTTGCAGGAGGGAACTCGGGATTGCTCTCAAGTTGCTGTAGGGTAAATGGACCTTATCTTGCATTGAAGGTTGATCTCATGTGTCCTCAGGGGAGTCAGGCAACCTATCAAGTTGCGAGGGAAAACTCGGGATTTCTTTCAAGTCATTGCAGAGGAATCCAGCCTCACCTCATCTCGAGTTGAGGAGGGAAAAGCAGGGTTCCCCTCGATTTGTGACAGGTACCTCAGGGAACCTCTCATGTTGCCTCAAGGGACTCAAGCCTCCTTTCAAGATGTGAGAGGGAACTCGAGATTGTTCTCGAGTCACTGCAGAGGAATCAGGCATCATCTCCCTTTGAAGGGGGAATCTTGTGATTTTTCTCGAGTTGCTGCAGGAAGGTTGGCATTCCTCCTGAGTTGTGATGGGGCTTCAGGGAACCTCTCGTGTTGCCTCAGGGGAATCAGGCCTCCTCTCGAGTTGTGAGGGGAACCTAGGGATTCCTGTCGAGTTGCTGCAGCGGAATGAGATCTCATCACAAGTTGAGGCAGAAAACTCGGGGTTTGTCTCCAGTTGTGACATGGATCTCAGGGTTCCTATCGAGTTTAAACAGGGTAGTCAGGGCTCATCTCGTGTTGAGGCATAGAATTCGGCTTTCCTCTTGAGTTGTGAAAGGGATGTCAGGCATCCTGTTGAGTTGAGGTGGGGAAGTCGGGATTTTTCTTGAGTTGCAACAGGGGATTCAGACCTCCCTTCATGTTTTGAGGGGAAACTTGGGATTCCATTCTAGTCGCTGCAGGGGAATCAGTCCTTATCTCAATTAAGGGGGAACTCAGTGTCCTTTTGTGGTGGGAAACACGGGGTTCCTTTTGAGTTTAGATGGGGATCTGGGGATACCTCTCGAGTGGCAGCAGGGGAGTCAGGCCTCCTCTCAGCTTGCAGCAGAAATTTGGGCTTTTTCTCCAGTGGTTTCTGGAAATTCAGGGTTTGCTGGAGAGTTGCCACAGCACCTGAGACCTCCTCTCCAAGTGCAGTGAGAAATATGTTTCTCTGGATTTGCAGCACGGGATGCAGGATTGCACTGGAGTCATGGTGGGGAAGCTGGGGTTCTCTTCGAGCTTGGTTAGTTCTCAGGGTTCCTGGTGACTTGTGGTGGGGTGTCCTGTCGAGTTCTCTTGGGGCAACTCGTCTCTAGCAAGGATACGCAGAGTTGTTCCTGTCTTTTTGCAGTGATGTGTGGTGGCTCACTATTTTTACAAGTGATTATCATTGTGGTTGGGGTCTACTCTGTAGTTGCCGGGATTTCGAGTCTCTCTAGGGTGGTATGCAAGCTCCTCTCTCCTTGTGGTGTGAGATTTGTCTGTAATAGCAGAAGAGGGGCTCCTATCTATGTGTGAATTCCAGCGGGCTCCTCTCAAGTTGTGGTGGAGGGCTCCTCTCGAGGGGTCAGGCTGTGTCCTTTCCAGTTGGGGTGTGCTTGTCTCCATCGGGGAGGTCCTCTGTGCTTTTGGCGCTATGAATTCCTCATTTCTATTCATAGGATCTCTACTCTCTAGTTGTGAGGGCCTGCACTCGACTTCCTTCAGGGAGCTCGTTTCCATTAAAGGCAGAAGGTGTTCTCTCTATGTGTGATATCCTGGGAGACACCTCTCAAGTTGCACCTGGGAAATCTTCTTCAGTTTTGGCCAGAGAGCCCCTCAGTCATTTGGTGCAGTGGCCCCTTTTCTTGTGCCAGTCTAGAGATCCTATGAAATTGCAGGGGGGGAACTCGGGGTGCCTCTTGAGTTGCAGTATATGACTCGGGGTTCCTTTAAAGTTGTGGTGGAGACTTCTATTGAACTAGAGTGGGGGCAGATCCTCTCTAGTAGCAATGTGCAAGCTGGTCCCTTTCTAAGTGCAATGTGTGGGAGGCTACTCTCTAGATACAGCTTGGGGTCCACTCTCATTGCAGTGGGTGTCCGCTCTTTATTTGCTGTGGGTCGTCTCGTCTCTAGTTGTCGTTTGCAGCCACCTCTCTCGCTGTCACAGGGGAACTCCTCTTTAGCTGTGCTAGTTGGGATCCTCTCTAGATGCGGTAGAGTGCTCTTCTCAAATTGAGACGTGAGTGACTCCTCTATGGTTGTAATGAAAAGGGGCTCTTTTTCTAGTTGTGAAGTGCAGGAAGCTACTGGCTATTTCAGCAGGGCAGGCCTCCTGCTTAGTTGCGGTATGAGACTTCCTCTCTGGTTGTGGCAGAGGGCTCTTCTCCAGTTGGGGTTGGGTAGGCTCCTCTTGGGAATCCTCTACAGTTGCATCAGTTTCTTGGCCCTCATGTCAAGTTGGGACAGCGAACTTGGCGTTCCACACAAGTCACTGCAGGGTAATCAGGACTCATCTCACGTTGAGAGGGGAATCTCATGGTTTTTCTCGAGTTGGGGTGGGAAGCTCAGGGTTCCTCTCCAGTTGCGACTGGTACCTCAGGATACCTCTTGTGTTGCCTCAGGGGAGTCAGGACTCCTTTCAAGTTGCCAGGGAGAACTCGGAATTGCTCTCGAGTCGCTGCAGGGGAATCGGGCCTCATCTCTAGTTGAGGTGGGAAACTCGGGGTTCATCTAGAGTTGCGATGGGTATCTCGGGGTTCCACTGGAGTTGCAATGGGGACATCAGGGATCCTATCAAGTTGCATCGTGGGAGTCTGGCCTCCTTTTTGATGCCAGGGGAAACTTGGGATTCTCTCAAGTCACAGCAGGGGAATAGGGCCTCATCTCAAGTTGAGGCTGGAAACTCAGGGTTCCTCTCGTGTTGTGACAGGTATCTCAGGATCCTCTCGAGGTGTGACGAGAATCTTACAGAACCACTCAGGTTGCCTCACTGGAGTCAGGCTTCCTTTAGAGTTGCAAGGGTAACCTCGGAATTCCTTTTGAGTCGCTGCAGGGAAATAGGGCCTCATCTCAATTTAAGGTGGGAAACTCAGGGTTCCTCTTCAGTTGTGACAGAGATCTCGGCATTCCTCTCGAGTTGCAGCAGAGAAGTCAGGACTTGTCTTGTGTTGAGGCATGGAACTCCAATTTCCTCTTGAGTTGTGAAAGGGGTGTCAGGCCTCCTGTCAAGTTTAGATGGTTAACTTGGAATTTTTCTCAAGTTGCAACAGGGGAGTCAGACCTCCCTTCATTTTGTGAGGGGAAACTCGGGATTCCATTCGAGTTGCTGCAGGGGAATCAGTCCTTATCTTGAGTTGAGGGGGAACTCGGTGTCCTTTCGACTTGCAGCTAGAATCACGGGGTTCCTCTTGAGTTGTGATGGGGATCTGGGAATACTTCTCGAGAGGCAACAGTGGAGTCAGAACTCCTCTCCATTTGAGGTGGGGAAATCGTGTTTCCTCTTGAGTTGCAGCAGGGCAGTAGGGCTTCCTCTCGAGTTCCAGCAAAAACTCGAGGTTCTCTGAGAAGAACTTCTCGGGGTTCAACTCTGGGGTTGTTGCTGGAAACTTGGGGTTTCCTCGAGAGTTACAACAGGAGACTGAGAGCTCCTCTCAAAGTGCAGTGATAAATCACTGTTCCTCTGCATTTGCAGCACAGGATTCAGGATTTCTCTGGAGGCGTGGTGTGGAAGATGGGGTTCTTCTCGACCTTGGTTGGTTCTCAGGGTTCATGACGACTTGCAGTGGGGCCTCCTGTCGAGTTCTCTTGGGGCAACTCATCTCTAGCATGGATGTGCAGGGTGGCTCCTGTCTTGTTGCAATGATGGGTGAGTGGTCACTAGATTTGGCAAGGGACTACTCTCTCGTTATTGTCGGGGTCCACTCTGTAATTGTGGGGGTTTTGAGTCTCTCTAGTGGTGGTGTGCAAGCTCCTCTCTCCTCATGGTGCGAGGTTCGTGTTTATTACCAGAAGAGCGGCTCCTATCTGTGTGTGATGTCAGTGGGTGCCTCTGAAGTTTGGTTGAGGGCTCCTCTAGATGGGCGAAGCTGTGTCCTCTCTGGGTGGTTTGTGCATGTCTCCATGGGGAATGTCCTCTTTGCTTTTTGCACTATGGGTTCTTCACTTCAATTCATGGGATCGCTGCTCTCTAGTTGTGAGGGTCTCCAGCCGACTTCCTTCAGGGAGCTCGTCTCCATTGGAGGCAAAAGGTCTTCTCTCTAGGTGTGATGTCCTGGGGGACACATCTCGAGTTGTGCCTGGGGAATCTGCTTCAATATTGGCTGGGAGCCCCTCTGTCATTTGGTGCAGTGGCCCCTTTTCTTGAGCCAGCCTAGGGATCCTGTGAAATTGTAGTGGGGAACTCGGGGTGCCTCTTGAGTTGCAGGATATCACTCAGGGTTCCTTTAAAGTTGTGGTGGAGACTCTACATTGGGCGAGATCCTCTTTAGTAGCTATGTGCAAGCTGGTTCCTGCCTGAGTGCAATGTGCAGGAGGCTACTTTCTAGATACAGCTTGGGGTCCACTCTCATTTCAGTGGGTGTCCACTTTTTATTTGATGTGTATCAGCTCATCTCTAGTTGACATTTGCAACCACCTTTCTCATTGTGGCAGGAGAACTCATTAGTTTTTGTAGTTGGGATCCTCTCTAGATGCGGTAGAGTGCTCTTCTCAAATTGGGAGATGGGTGTCTCCTCTATGATTGTAATGAGAAGGGGCGATTTTTTTACTTGCAAAGTTCAGGAAGCTACTGGTTATTTGTGGCAGAGCGGACCTCCTGCTTAGCTGTTGCATGAGGCTTCCTCTGTGGTTCTGGTAGAAGGCTCTTCTCCAATTGCGGTAGGGTAAGCTCCCTCAGCAAGCTCCTCTTGATAATCCTCTGCCTTTGTATCAGGGTCTTGGGGCCCGTGTTGAGTTGGGACGGGGAACTCGGGATTCCTCTTGAGTCACTGCAGGGGAATCGGCCCTCATTTCAAGATGAGGTGGGGAACAAGGTGTTCTTTTCGAGTTGAGGCAGGAAACTCAGGATTCCTCTTGATTTGTGACGGGAATCTTGGGGAACCTCTCGAGTTGCCAAAAGAGAGTCAACAATCCTTTCGAGTTGTGCAGGGTAACTCAGGATTGCTCTCCAGTCGCTTAAGGGGAATCTACCCTCATTTCACATTGGAGGGGGGGAAATCTCGTGGTTTTTCTCAACTTGCGGTTGGAAACTCGGGGTTCCTCTCAAATTGTGATGGCGATGTTGGCGAACCTCTTGTGTTGACTCAGGGTAGTCAGGCCTCCTTTCGAGTTACAATGAGGAACTTGGAATGGCTCTCATGTCGCTGTAGGAGAATCGGGCCTCATCTCGAGTTGAGGTATGAAACATGGGGTACAACTGCATTTGCGACAGGATTCTTGAGATTCCTATCGAGTTTCAACAGGGGAGTCAAGCCTCACCTCGTGTTGAGGCATGGAACTCTGCTTTCCTCTCAAGTTGAAAAAGAGGTGTCAAGACCTCCTGTCGAGTTGAGGCAGGGAACTCAGGCTTTTTCTAGAAGTGCAACAGGGGAGTCAGACCTCCTTTCATGTTGTTAGGGGAAACTCGGGGTTCCACTGGAGTCACTGCAAAGGTATCTACCTTCTCTCGAGTTGAGGGAGAACTCGGTGTCCTTTTGACTCGTGGCAGGAACCTCTGGGTTCCTCTCGAGTTGCAATGGGTGAGACAGGCCTCTATTTTAGGTGCGAGGGGAAAGTCAGGATTCCTCTCTAATCAAAGCAGAGGAATTGGCCCTGATCTCGAGAAGAGGTGGGGAAAACGGGGATCTCCTAAATTGCTGTTGGAAAATTGGGGTTCCTCTTGAGTTGTGATGGGTATCTCAGGGAACCTCTGGAGTTGCATAAAGGGAGTTAAACCTCCTTTGAAGTTTCAAGAGGGAACTCAGGATTGCTGTCCAGATGAGGCAGGAGAATCAGGCCTCACCTTGCATTGAGGGCGGGATCAGGTGGTTTTTTTTAGATTTGTGGTGGAAATTCGGGGTTCGTCTCAAGTTACGATGGGGATCTCAGGGAACCTCTCATGTGGCCTCAGGGATGTCAGGCCTCTTTTCAAAGTGTGAGGGCCACCTTGGAATTACTCTCGATTGGATGCAGGGGCCTAGGGCCTCATCTCAAGTGGAGGGGGAGAATCTCGAGGTTTTTCTTGAGTTGCAGCGGGAAGTGTGGCGTTCCTCTCGACTGGTATCTCAGGGAACCTCTGGAGTTGCAAAAAGGGAGTCAAACTTCCTTTTGATTTGCGAGGGGAAACGCAGGATTGCCCTGGAGTAACTGCAAGGAAATCGGGGCTCATCTCGTGTTGAAGGGGGAATCTTGTGGTTTTTCTCAGGTTGCACATGAAGCTCGGGGTTCCTTTCGAGTTGTGACTGGGACCTCAGGGAACCTCTCCTGTTACCCAAGGGAAGTCAGGCCTCATTTCAAGTTGTGAGGGGCATTTCACAGGGCTCTTAACTAGTTGCAGCAGGGAACTTGGGTTTCCTCTCGAGTTGCGCTGGTTTCTCAGGGAACCTTTGGAGTTGCATGAAAGAAGTCAAGCCTCCTTTCAAGTTCTGAGGGGGGACACGGGATTGCTCTTGAGTCAATGCAGGGGAACCAGGCCTAATCTCGCACTGGGGGGATATCTCATGGTTTTTCTCGAGTTGCAGCAGGAAGCTTGGAATTCCTCTTAGTTGTGACAGGGAACTCAGGGAACCTCTCATGTTGCCTCATTGAGGTCAGACCTCCTTTCGAGTTGCGAGAAGCACATCAGGATTTCTCTAGAGTTGCTGCAGGGGAATAGAGCCTCATCTAGAGTTGAGGTGGGAAACTCGGTGTTCCTCTCAAGTTGCTACAGGTATCTCGGGGAACCTCTGGAGTTGCATAAAGGGATTTAAGCCTCCTTTGAAGTTTCTAGATGGAATTCAGGATTGCTGTCGAAGTGATGCAGGGGAATCAGTCCTCAACTCTCAATGAGGGGTGAATCTTGTCTTTTTTTTTTTTTTTTTTCCAGTTGTGGCGGGAAGCTCGGGGTTCCTCTCCAGTTTCTACACGGACCTCAGGGAACCTCTCGTGTTGGCTCAGGGAAGCCAGACCTCCTTTTGATTGCAAGTAGCACCTCGGGATTCCTCTCCAGTCACTGCAGGTGAATAGGGCCTCATCTGGAGATGACCGGGGAAACACAGAGTTCCTCTAGAGTTGTGACCGGGATCTCGGGGGTCCTATCGAGTTTCAATAGGAAATTCAGGCCTTGTCTCTTGTTGAGACATGGAACTCTGCTTTCCTCTCTAGTTGTAAAAGTTGTGTCAAGACTCCTGTCGAGTTCAGGAGGGAACTTGGTCTTTTTCTAGAGGTGCAACAGGAGAGTCAGACCTCAGTTCGTGTTGTGAAGGGAAACTCAGGGTTCCATTCGAGTCAGTACAGGGGAAACAGGTCTTATCTCGAGTTGAGGGGGAACTTGGTGTCCTTTTGACTTGCGGCAGGAACCTAGGGGTTCCTCTTGAGTTTCTATAGGTGAGACAAGCCTCCTCTTGAAGTGCGAGGGGAATGTCGGGATTCCTCCCGAGTTGAAACAGGGGATTCGGACCTCATTTTGAGATGAGGTGGGGAACACGGGGCTCTTCTTGACTTCTGGTGGGTAACTCGGGGTTCCTCTTGAGTGGGGACGGGTATCTCAGGGTACCTCTTGAGTTGCATAAAGGGAGTAAATGCTCCTTTTGAGGATCAAGAGGGAACTCGGGATTACTCTCGAGGCACTACAGCAGAAAACGTCCTCATCTTGAGTTGACGGGGGAATCTCGTGGTTTTTTTTGAGTTCTGGCCAGATGCTTTGGGTTCCTCTTGACTTGGAACCGGGGCTACAGGGAACCTCTCATGTTTCCTCAGGGATGTAAAGTCTCCCATTGAGTTGCGAGGGGAAGCCTGGGATTGCTCTCGAGTCACTGCAGGGGAATCGGTTCTCATCTGGCAGTAAGGGTAGAATTTCATTATGTTCCTCGAGTTGCTGCAGGAAGCGCTAGGTTCCCCAGGAGTTGTGACAGGGACCTTAGGGAACCTCTCATGTTGCCTCAGGGAAGTCAGGCCTCCTTTTGCATTGCAAGCAGCACCTAGGGATTCCTCTCTATTCTCTGCAGGGGAATCATCTCAAGTTGAGGCGGGAAACTCAGGCTTCCTCTCCAGTTGCAACAGGGATTTCAGGGTTCCTATCAAGTTTCAACAGGTGAGTCAGGCCTCGTCTCGTGGTGAGACATGATATCTGCTTTTCTCTCCAGTAGTAAAAGGACTGTAAAACCTCCTGTCGATTTCATGTGGGAAACTTGTGCTTTTTCTAGAGGTGCCACAGGGGAGTCAGACCTCCCTTCACTTGGGAGTGGATTCTCAGTTTCTCATTAGAGTCGCTGCAGGAGAATCAGGCATTATCGCGAGCTGATGGGGAACTCGGTGACCTTTCAACTTGCAGCAGGAAATGCGGGGTTCCTCTCAAGTTTCAATACGTGAGACAGGCCTCCTCTGGGTGCGAGGGGGAGAGTCGGGATTCCTCCTGATTTGAAGCAGTGGAATCGATTCTCATCTCAAGAGGCAGTGGGGAACACAGAGCTCTTCTCGAGTTGTGGTGCTAAACTCAGGCTTCCTCTTGAGTGGCGACGGGTATCTCAGGGATCCCCTTTAGTTGCATAAAGGGAGTCAACCCTCCTTTTGAGTTTCCAGAGGTATCTCAGTATTGCTCTCGAGCTGCTGCAGGGGAAAAGGGTGTCATCTTGCGTTGGGAGGGGGGAGGATCTCGTGGTTTTTCTCGAGTTGTGGCTGGAAGCTTGGGGTTCCTCCTGAGTTGTGATGGGGATGGGGATCTCAGGGAACCTCTCGTATTGCCTCAGGGAAGTTAAGGTTCCTTTCAAGTTGTGAGAGGGTGCGTGGGATTGCTCTTGAGTCATTGCAGTACAATAGGGCTTCATATCAAGTTAAGTCAGGAATCTCTGGGTTCCTCTAGAGTTGTGAAGGGGACCTCAGGGAACCTCTGGTGATTCCTCATAAAAGTCAGGTCTCCTTTTGAGTTGCGAGGGGAAGCTCAGGATTGCACTTGATTTACTGCAGGGGATTTGGCCTCATCTCACAGTTAGGGGGGACCTCCTGGTATTTCTCGAGTTTCAGCGGGGACCTTGGGGTTCCTCTGGAATTGCGACAGGGACCTCAGGGAACCTTTCGTGTTGCCTCAGGGAAGTCAAGTCTCCTTTCGAGTTTTGAGAAGGAAGTCAATATTGCTCTTGAGGTGCTTCAGGGAAATCGGGCCTCATCTGGCGTCGAGGGGGGCAATCTTGCGTTTTTTTTTTTTTGAGTTGTGGAGGAAGCATGGGGTTCTTCTCAAATTGTAAGGAAGACCTGAGGGAACCTATCATGTTGCCTCAGGGAAGTCAGGCCTCCTTTCGAGTTGCAAGGGCACCTCAGGATTCCTCTCGAGTCACTGCAGGGGAATTGGCCCTCCTCTCTGGATGAGTTGGGGATCACGGGGCTCTTCTCAATTTGCAGTAGGAAACTCAGGGTTCCTCTCAATTTGCTACAGTTATTTTGGGGAACCTCTCGAGTTGCATAAAGGGAGTCAAGCCTCCTTTCGAGTTTCGAGAGGGATATTGGGATTGTTCTTGAGGCGCTGCAGGGGAAAATGGCCTCATCTTATGTTGAGGCCCAAAATTCAGGGTTCCTCTCATGTTGTGACAGGGATCTCAGGCCTCCTATCGAGTTTCAACATAGGAGTCAGGCCTAGTCTCATTTTGAGGCATGGAACTCTGCTTTCCACTCGAGTTGTAAAATGGGGGTCAAACCTCATTTTGAGTTTCGAGAAGGAATATGGGATTGCTTTGGAGGCACTGCAGGGGAAAAGGGACGCATCTGGTATTGACAGGGAATCTTGTGGTGTTTCTCGAGTTGCAGGGGAAACTTTGGGCTCCTCTCAGGTAGGTACCGGAGAAGGCAATGGCACCCCACTCCAGTACTCTTGCCTGGAAAATCCCATGGATGGAGGAGCCTAGTAGGCTGCAGTCCATGGGGTCGCAAAGAGTCAGACACGACTGAGCGACTTCACTTTCACTTTTCACTTTCATGTATTGGAGAAGGAAATGGCAACCCACTCCAGTGTTCTTGCCTGGAGAATCCCAGGGACGGCGGAGCCTGGTGGGCTGCTGTCTATGGGGTTACAAAGAGTCAGACATGAATGAAGCGACTTAGCAGCAGCAGCAGCAGCAGGTAGGTATGGGGTCTCACTGAACTTCTCATGTTACCTCATGAAAGTCAGGCTTACTTTCAAGTTGCGAGTTGCACCTCGGGATTTCACTCGAGTGGCTTCAGGGGAATTGAGCCTCATCAGGAGTTGATTCAGGGAACTCAGGCTCCTCTCCAGTTATGTCAGTGATCACGGGATTTCTATCGAGTTTGAAAAGGGGAGTCAGGCCTCGTCTAGATTTGAGGCATGGACCTCCACATTTCTCTCTAGTTGTAAAATGTGTGTCAGGCCTCATGTTGAGTTGAGGCGAGGAAATTAGGCTTTTTTGGAGGTGCAATAGGGAAGTCAGATCTCCCTTCGTGTTGTGAGGGGATATTCAGGATTCTCTTCACGTCGGTGCATGAGAACAGGCCTCATCTCAATTTGAGGGGAAACTTGGTATCCTTTCGACTTGTGGCAGGAACCGTGGGGTTCCTCTCGAATTCAATAGGTGAGACAGGCCTCCTCTTGAGGTGCAAGGGGAAAGTCAGGATTCCACTCGAGTCAAACCAGGGTAATAGGCATTAATTTCAAGTTGAGGTGGGGAACACAGGCTTCTTCTCAAGTTACAGTGGGAAACTCAAGTTCCTCTAGAGTTGTGATGGGAATCTTGGGGAACCTCTTATATAAATGCAGTCAAGCCTTCTTTCCAGATTCAAATGGGAACTTGGGATTGGTATCGAGGCACTGCAGGGGAAAAGTGCCTCACTTCAGATTGATGGAGATTCTCTGGGTTTTTCTCGAGTTACAGTGGGAAGTTGAGGTTCCTCTTGGTTTGCGACAGGGACCTCAGGGAAGCTCTCATGTTGCCTCAGGGAAATCAGGTCTCCTTTAAAGTTGTGAGGGGCACCTCAGGATTCCTCTGGAGTCGCTGCAGAGGAATGGGGCCTCATCTTGAATTTTCGGGGGAAACTCAGGGTTCCTTTAAAGTTGTGACAGGGGTCTCAGTTTTCCTATCGAGTTTCAACTTGGGAGTCTGGCCTTGTCTCCTGTAGAGGCCTGGAACTCCGCTTTCCTCTCGAGTTGTGAAGGGGGTGTCAGGCCTCCTGTCGAGTTCATGCGGGGACCTTGGGCCTTTTCCACTGGTGCAAAAGGGGAGGGAGACCTCCCTTCGTGTTGGGAGGGGATACCTAGGGTTCCATTCAAGTCAGTACAGGCAAATCAGGCCTTATCTCAAGTTGAGGGGGAACTGGGTGTCCTTTAACCTTGCAGCAAGGACTGTGAGGTCCTCTCTGTTTCTTTAGGTGAATCAGACCTCCTCTTGTAGTGCAACGGGAAAGTCGGGATTCCTCTTGAGTCAAAGCAGGGGAATTGGCCCTCATCTCGAGATGAGGTGGGCAACACGATGCTCTTCTCAAGTTGTGGCAGGAAACTCGGGGTTCCTCTCGAGTTGCAATGGGTATCTTGGGGAATCCCTTGAGATGCATAAGGGGAGTCAAGCTTCCTTTCGAGTTCTGAGAGGGAACTCGGGCTTGCTCTCAAGCTGCTACAGGGGAAAAGGGCCTCAGCTCAGGTTGAGGGGGGAATCTCGTCGTTTTTCTCGAGTTGTGGCAGGAAGTTTGGGCTTCCTCTTGAGTTGTGACAGGGACCTCAGGAAATCTCTAGTGTTGCTTCACTGAAGTCAAGTCTTCTTTCCAGTTGTGAGGGGGAGCGCAGGATTGCTCTACAGTCACTGCAGGGGAATTGGGCCTCATCTTGCATTGAGGAGGGAATCTTGTAGTGTTTCATGAGTTGTGGCAATAAGCTTTGGATTCCTTTCGAGTTGCAATGGAGATTTCAGGGAACCTCATGTTGATTCAGGGAAGTCATACCTCCTTTCAAGTTTTGAGTGGAACTTCAGGATTACCTCGAGTTGTTGCAGCATAATAGGGCCTCATCTCCAGTTGATGTGGGAAACTCAGGGTTCTTCTCCAGTTGCAATAGGTACCTCGGTCTTCCTATCAAGTTTCAACAGGAGAGTCAGGCCTCGCCTCATATTGAGGCATGGAACTTTGCTTTCCTCTCGAGTTGTAAAAGGTGGGTCAAGCCTCCTTTTGAGGCTTTCGACTGCTCCTTTCAATTGCTCCTGAGGTACTCCAGGGGGTAAGGGCCTCATCTCATGCTGAGGGTGAATCGCGTGGTCTTTCTCCAATGGCGGGAAGCTTGGGGTTCCTCATGAGTTGTGACGGGGACCTCACGGAACCTCCCATGTTGTTTCAAGGAAGTCAAGGCTCCTTTGGTGCTGTGAGGGCGAGGAAAAGATTGCTCTCGAGTCACTGCAGGGGAATCGGGCATCAATTTGCATTGAAGGGGGAATCTTGAGGTGTTTCTTGAGTTGTGGCAGGAATCTTTGGGTTCCCCCGAGTTGTGACGGGGACCTCAGGGAGCCTCTCATGTTGTCTCTGGGAAGTCGTGAGTCCTTTCGAGTTGTGAGGGGCCTCTCAGGATTTCTCTCTTGTCAGTGCAGGTGAATCAGGCCTTATCTCGAGTTGAGGGGAAATTCAGTGTCCTTCTATATTGTGGCAGGAGCCACGGGGATCCTCTCGAGTTTCAATATGTGAGAAAGGCCTCCTCTTGAGGTCCGAGTGGAAATTGGGATTCCTACCGAGTTGAAGCAGGTGAATCGGCCTCCATCTCAAGATGAGCTGGTGAACACAGAGTTCATCTCAAGTTGGGATGGGAAACTCAGGGTTACTCTCGAGTTGTGTCGGATACTTCGGGAAAGCTCTTGAGTTGCCTAAAGGGAGTCTAGCCTCCTTTCATGTTCCGAGAGGGAACTCGGGATTGCTCTCAAGCAGCTGCAGGGGAAAAGGACCTCATCTCACATTGCAATGGGAATATCGTGGTTTTTCTCAAGTGCAGCGGGAAGCTGGGGTTTCTTCTTCAGTTGTGCCAAGGACCTCAGGGAGCCTCTCATATTGCCCTAGGGAAGTCAAGACTCCTTTCGAGTTGCGAGGGGAGTGTGGGATTGCTCTCAAGTCACTGCAAGGAAATCGGGCCTCATCTAGCATTGAGGTGGGAATCTCGTTGTGTTTCTCGTGTTGCATCATGAAGCTCTGGGTTTCTCTCGAGTTTCAAGGGGGACCTCAGGGAACCTCTCATGTTGCCTCAGGGAAATCAGACCTCCTTTCAAGTTTCAAGGGAAACCTCGAAATTCCTCTTGAGTGGCTGCTGGGGAATGGGGTCTGATATCAAAATGAGGTGGGTAACTCAAGGCTCCTCTCCAGTTGCAACAGGGATCTCGGGGTTCCTATCGAGTTTCAATGGGGGAGTCAGACCTCGTCTCATTTTGAGACATGGAACTCAACTTTCCTCTCTAGTGGTATAAGGGGTGTCAGGCCTCCTGTCGAGTTGAGGCGGGGAACATGTGCTTTTTCTAGTGGTGCAACAGGGGAGACAGACCTCCCTTCATGTTGTGAGGGGATACTCGGGATTCCATTCGAGTTGGTACAGGGGAATCAGGCCTTTTCTGGGGTTGAGGGAGAATTCAGTGTCCTTTCAACTTGTGGCAGAAACTGTGTGGTTACTCAGGAGTTTCATTAGGTGAGACAGGCCTCCTCTTGAGGTGCGAGGGGAAAGTCAGATTCCTCTCATGTCGAATCAGGGGAATCAGCCCTCATCTCGAAATTAGTTGGGGAAAACGAGGCTCTTCTCGAGTGGCTGGAACCTTGGGGTTCCACTCAAGTTGCAACTTGTATCTTGGGGAACCTCTCGAGTTGCCTAGAGGGAGCTCAGCCTCCTTTAGATTTTTGAGTGGGAACTCTGGATTGTTCTCGAGGCACTGCAGGGGAAAAGGCCTCATCTCGTGTTGAAAGGGAATCTCATGGTTTTTCTCAAGTTGTGGCAGTAAGCTTTGTTTTCCTCTCCAGTTCCATTGGGGACCTCAGGCAACATCTCATTTTGCCTCAGAGAAGTCATGCCTCCTTTCAAGTTGTGAGAGGAATGCCGGGATTCCTCTTGAGTTGCTGGAGGGGAATAGGGCCTCATCTTGAGTTGAGGCGGAAAACTCAAGTTCCTCTCCAGTTGCGACAGGGATCTCGGGGTTCCTAGAGTCCCTTGGACTGCAAGGAGATCCAACCAGTCCATTCTGAAGGAGATCAGCCCTGGGATTTCTTTGGAAGGAATGATGTTAAAGCTGAAACTCCAGTACTTTGGCCACCTCATGCGAAGAGTTGACTCACTGGAAAAGACTGATGCTGGGAGGGATTGAGGGCAGGAGGAGAAGGGGGCGACAGAGGATGAGATGGCTGGATGGCATCACTGACTCGATGGACGTGAGTCTGAGTGAACTCTGGGAGTTGGTGATGGACAGGGAGGCCTGGCGTGCTGTGATTCATGGGGTTGCGAAGAGTCGGACATGACAGCGACTGAACTAAACTGAACTAATAGAGTTTTAACAGGGGAGTTAGGCCTTGTCTCATTTTGAGATATGGAACTCTGCTTTCCTCTCGAGTTTAAAAAGGGGTGTCAGGTCTCCTGTCGAGTTGAGGCAGGGAACTTGGGCCTTTTCTAGAGGTGCAACAGGGGAGTCAAACCTCCGTTCATGTTGTGAGGGGATACTCGTGTTCCATTCAAGTCAGTGCACGGGAATCAGGCCTTATCTCGAGTCGAGGGGGAACTCGGTGTCCTTTCATCTTTCGGCAGGAACTGCAGGGTACCTCTCAAGTTACAATAGGTGGGACAGGCCTCATATTAAGGTGCGAGGGGAAAATCGGGATTCCTCTCGAGTTGAAGCAGGGGAGTCAACCCATATCTTGAGATGAAGTGGGGAACACGGGGCTATTCTAGAGTTGTGGCAGGAACCTCGGGGTTCCTCTTGAATTGTGATGGGTATCTCGAGGAACCTCTTGTGTTGTATGCTACTGCTGCTGCTGCTGCTAAGTCGCTTCAGTCATGTCCAACTCTGTGCGACTCCATAGACGGCACACCACCAGGCTCCCCCCTCCCTGGGATTCTCCAGGCAAGAACACTGGAGTGGGTTGTCATTTCCTTCTCCAATGCATGAAAGTGAAAAGTGAAAGTGAAATTATGTTGTATAAATGGAGTCTATCCTCCTTTCCAGTTTTGAAAGGGAACTTGGAATTACTCTCCATGTGCTGCAGGAAAAGGGGGTCTCATCTTGCATTTAAGGGGGAATCTCGTGGTTTTTCTTGAGTTGCCGTGGAAACCTTGGGGTTCTTTTTGAGTTATGATGGGGAACTCAGGGACCCTCTCAAGTTCTGACATGGATCTTGGGTTTCCTATGGCATTTGTACAGGGGAGTCAGGCCTCGTCTCGTGTTGAAGCATGGAACTCCGCTTTCCTCTCGAGTTGTAAAAGGGCTATGAGGCCTCCTTTCAAGTTGAAGTAGGGATCTGGGGCTTTTTCTAAAGGTGCAACAAGGGTGTCAGTCCTCCCTTTGTGTTGTGAGTTGATACTCAGGGTTATATTCGAGTCAGTGCAGGGGAATCAGGTGCAAGGGAATCTTGAGTGGATGGGGAAATCAGTGTACTTTCAAATTGTGGCACGACTCTGGGGATCCTCTCGAGTTTCCAGGTGAGACCCAGCCTCCTCTTGAGGTGCGATGGAAACGTCGGGATTCCTTTCGACATGAAGCAGGGGAATAGACACTCATCTCAAGATGAGGAGGGGAAAACGGGGCTCTTCTTCAGTTGTGGCGGGAAACTTGGTATTCCTCTCGAGTGAGGATGGGTATCTGAGGGAACTTCTTGAGTTGCATAAAGGGTGTCAAGTACCCTTTTGAGTTTCAACAGGGAACGTGGGGTTTCTCTCGACATGCTGCAGCGGAAAAGGGCCTCATCATGCGTTGAGGGGAGAATCTTGTGGTTTTTCTCCAGTTGTGCCTGGAAGTTTGGTGTTCCTCTTGAGTTGTGATGGGACCTCAGGGACCCGCTCATGATGCCTCAGGGAAGTCAGGTCTCCTTTCAAGTTGTGAGGGGCACCTCGGGATTCCTATCGAGTCGCTGCAGCAGAATAGGACCTCATCTCGAGTTGAGTCGGTAAAGTCAGTGTACTCTCCAGTGGGGACAGGCATCTCGGGGTTCCTATCAGATTCATCTAGGGAGTCAGGCCTCGTCTAGTGTTGAGGCATGGATCTCTGCTTTCCACTCGAGTTGTCAAAGGGATGTCAGACCTCCTGTTGAGTTCAGGCGGGGAATTTGGGCTTTTTCTCGAGGATCAGCAGGGGAGTCTGGCCTCCCGTCATGTTGTAAAGAGATACTCACTGTTCCACTGAAGGCCGTGCAGGGGAATCATGAATGATCTCAAGTTGAGGGGGAACTTGGGGTCCTTTTTCCTTGCAGAAGGATCTGCGGGGTTCCACTCGAGTTTCAACAGGTGGCACAGGCTTCCCCTTGTGGTGCGAGAGGAAGTTGGGATTCCTCTTGAATTACAGCAGGGAATGGGCCCTCATCTCCAGATGAGGTGGGGAACACGGGGCTCTTCTCGACTTGTGGCGGGAAACTCGGGTTTCATCTCGAGTTATGACGGGGATCTCTCGGCCCCCTTGAGTTGCATGAAGGGATTCATGCCTCCTCTCGAGTTTGGAGAGGGAACTCGGGATTGCTCTCTAGGTGCTGTAAGAGAAAAGGGCCTCATCTCGCGTTGACGGGGGAATCTCCTGGTTTTTCTCGAGTTGCGGTGGGAGGCTTGGGGTTCCTCTTGAAGGTTATTGCTGACACGCTTATAGACGTCAGGATTATTGACCTCCCGAATTGGGGAAGAATTCAATCCAGGGCCAGAGACGAGGCTTGATCACTCAGAGCTTTGTGTAATAAAGTTTTATTAAAGTATAAAGGAGATAGAGAGAACTTCTGACATAGGCATCAGAAGGGGGCAGAAAGAGTACCTACTTGCTAGTGTTAGCCATGGAGTTATAGACTCTCTAATTAGTTATTACAGTGAATCAAAAGAATGTCTGGAGGTTGTAAAGATCTCACTAGACCTACTCCCATAATTTATACCTTAAGAAAACAGGATTAGCCAGAAGGTTTTTTTCCAGAGACTGTCCTCAAGCAGGATACATTAATTTTATATAATGCTAAGGAATGTAGAGGAATAAAAAAGTTTGTCCTTTATTCCTCCTTGAGAATTCCAGACCCCTCTCTCCTTGGGGACCCCTGGACTTCTTATCAATCTGCCTAGGAATTGACTGTCTCATTCCCCCTTTTCTTTTAGGAGAATTATGTTGCCAAGGGAAAGGGGTGTCGTTTTCGTTCTATAACTACTTCCTGCTGTTCAGGGGTGTGGCCCCTAAATTGTTAAGGCAACATATTTTCCTAACCCTCATATTGAGGGTCTCTGATCCAGGGGCCCCAAGTAATAGTTGGAGGAGGCTGTGGCACTTGTAGGAGCTCAGACAACTATTTGTAACTTAAAAGCATTCATGCGACTAGAAACAATTCCAATTACACAGTTACAGATGCAGGGAGCAAACAGCAAAATAGAACAATCAGAATTATTGTAATTAAGATAGTTTTCCACCATGGAGAACAAGTTAACATCTCCGAAAATGAGGCAATTGAGGCTTCGTGAGTAACCATGGCCCCAATCATCTTGGTTATGTGTTTAGTAAAATGAGTAACATTAGTGTTCATATAAGGTATATAAGTACAGCATTAGATATGAATAACGGTACAAGTTCCTCCTTGTGCAGCTTTCAGAATATCTAAAGCTAATCTGTTTTGTAAAACCGGCTTTTAAATTTGTGCCTGTTCAGCATTAAGAGCTGAAATAACTTTTTAAGAATCTTGTAATGCCTGTTGAGTAAAAGTAGTCAAAGCATCCACTCGTAGCATAATATCTGTAGTTCCCAAAGAGGGAACAAACACTGCAGCCAAATAATCATACCAGTGAAATACAGACCTTGCCCACCGAGTTTTAAGGTGGGGTAAATTAGAAGGCTTTTCTGGAATCTCTGAGAATATAAAGCCATGAGTAAAGGCTAGACCTAGGGTGCATCTCCCTATCCAACCAGGGGGAAGCCATGCCCATAGGTAAGAGCCAAATATCCAATAGGTCTCTTGGAGCAAACCAGCTGACTGAGATATCCAGTCCTAATCAGTCCCTGGACAGACAAATAAAGGACCTGAATTGGGTTTGGAAAACACGGGAATGATTACACTGAATATTTCTTGAGGCAAAAATCCCAAGTGTTTTCAATCACTATAATTAAGTTGTTGACTAACTTTGGGGGATGGCTCTGTTTCTTCCCAGCATATAGGGGCAGTAGATATTAGAGTCCTTTCTCAGGAGTTAGCCATATAACCTCACCCCATATTTGATAAATGTCAGGAAAATACCCATTAGATCTAGACCTATTTGCCTTATGTGTAGTAATATAGTCATTGAACCAAGACAATGTATAATCAAAATTAAAAGTCACATTATGTCCATAGTTAAAGTACAGTGTGTTGCACCAGTCCATTTTAGGATTGTTAGATGTCATCAGATGAAGAAGAGGCATCCCATATGATTGTTGTAAAGGTATTTGCAGACTTGGAGAAAAACTTTTCCTTGAAGTGGAGATGTCCACCACAGGAAGCCTTCCACTTATTAAGATGGGAGTGCTCCACTGACCCAGCAGTTAGACTGATTGTGAAATGCTGTGTGGGAGTGAGCCCAGGACAAGAAGGCATTGTCTTGAGGATCAAACGACAGACTCAGGATTTTGGGAGTCAGCAGAAGTAGGCTCACATTGATTATCAGGCCCATCTGAAAAGTACAAAGTCAGAGCATAGAAAGTAAAGACATAAAATGAAGTCATTTAGTTCTGGTCAGGGTGCCACCTCTTAACTCAAGTGTGATGTACCCACGAATCAATTCCTGGCACTTTGACAGCTGTGGGAAAAGAAAGAATAACCTGGTAAGGTCCTTAACAGAGGGGCTCAATAAATGGGCCCCCAGACGCTAATTTTTTTATGAAGACCTCATTTCCTGGCTCAAATAGAGGCTTGCTTGACTCAGAGGCTGAGCCAGGAGTCATCTCCCGGAGTTCTGTTAATGCCTGTTGAAAAGCTGAGAGCTGAGTTACATAATTAGTTAATTCCAAGGCTTCAGGGTCTATAACAATGTCTGTGTGTAAGAAAGACCTTCCATAAATACATTCAAAGGGGGGCAGTCCCTCCTTTTTTGGGGCAGTTTGAGCCCTCATTAAAGCTATGGGTAGGACTTTAATCCAATTGTCCTGCATCTTTTGAGTTAATTTGCACAGATGTTTTTTGATAATGTCATTAGCTTTTTTAACCTTTCCTGAGGATTGGTGTCTCCAGGAACAGTGTAAGTGATATTCTATTCCTAGAGCTTTAGACAACCCCTGAGTTACAGCAGCTTTAAAGGCAGAGCCATTGTCACTCTGAAGGCTCCATGGCAGCCCAAACCTGGGGACAATTACATGGGTTAAAATCTTTATAACCTCCTTAACCTGTCCACTATGACAGGGAAAAGCCTCAATCCATCCAGTAAAAGCATCCACCCAAACTTGTAAGCAAGAATACCCATTAGCTTTTGGCATATGAGTAAAATCAATTTTCCCATCCTCTCCAGGATACTTTCCACTTCGTTGTAATCCAGATTTTGTGAGCTTTTTAAACTTTGTGTTATGTTTCTGACAAACCTCACACCTTTTGATAATGTTCTTTAAAGTTTTCTTAAATTTTTACCTTCAAACAAACAAGAAACCATCTGGTAAGTACTGTCTGCACCCAAATGAAAACTCTGGTGCAAACCCTTAAGAATTTTCCATTTAGCATTTTCAGGAATTATTAATCGTCCATCCTCGGGCTGTAACCATCCTTTATCAGTAATTTTTGCTCCTCTTTTCTCATATATTTTTATTTCTTTCTCAGTATATTGTGGTGTTTCCTGTTCCACAGGACCTGTCCAGATCAAAGGCATCTGTAGTGAAGGGGTTTCGTAAAGTGCCGGTTTTTTGGCTTGACAGTCAGCCAGCTAATTACCTTCAGCTACTTTACTCCCATTACTGTTGTGTCCTTTGCAGTGCATAACAGCTACTTCTTTAGGACAATATATAGCAGTTAAAAGTCTCCCAATCTCTCTGAAATATTTAATACGTTCTACTATTGCTGTTTTAAATTGTCTTTTTTCCCATATTGTAGCATGAGCATGTAAAGTCCAATAAGCATACTTAGAATCAGTGTAGATATTTACCCGCTGCCCTTTGCTTAATTCTAGAACTCTGGGCAGAGCCACAAGCTCCGCTAACCGAGCACTGGTTCCCTGGGGGAGAGATTTTGTTTTTAAAACATGTTCAGCAGTCACCACGGCGTAACCTGCTTTAGGCTTTCCATCCCGAACAAAAGAACTGCCATCTGTAAATATTTCCATGTCAGGATTTTCTAATGAGGTATCCATTAGATCTTCCCGAGCTGCATAGTTTAAAGTTAGGAATTGGGAACAATCATGATCAGGTGTTTCATTTTCCTTCTCAGGAAGGAAAGTAGCAGGATTTAAATTTCCACAAACTTTAAGCTTAGTTACTGGTCCTTCTAACAACAATGACTAAGAAGCCTACTGTCTGTCATCCAAATATTAAGCTTAGAATTTAAGATTCACTCATATCATGAGAAGTCAGTACAGTAAAGTTTCATCCATTAATTATTTTTAAAGCTTCAGGGGCTAATAAAGCTGCTGCCCCAATTACTCTTAGGCAGTGGGGCCACCCATGTGAAATTACATCTAATTCTCTGCTTAGATAAGCAATAGGTTGCTGGTCAGGCCCTCAGGGTTGTGTCAAAATTCCCAAGGCCACACCTTTTCTTTCAGTGACAAACAATTTAAATTCTGACCCTGTGGGCAAGCTCAGAGTAGGAACTTGCAGGAGAGCAGTGTGAAGAACCTTAAAAGCCTTTTGAGTATCTGGAGACCAAACCAGTTTGTCAGTTTGGGCCTCCTAAGTTTCAGCTATAAGTTTATATAAAGGCCAGGCAAGTTCCCCATAACCTGCAATCCAAATGGACAGTAGCCTGATATTCCCCAAAATTCTCTCAATTGTCTTAAAGTCATAGGTATGGGACGATTTAGTATAGGTTTAATTCTCTCAGGGCCTGTGGCCCTAGTCCCTTCTGATATAATTAGGCCCAGATATCTAACAGATTGTTGACAAAGCTGAGCCTTTTCCTTTGATGCCTTGTAACCACAGCCTGCCAGAAAATTTAAGAAGTCTTCTGAGGCTTGTGAACAAGCTTCCTCTGTCTCAGCACAGAGCAAACTATCATCTACATATTGTAACACCACTGCTTTGGAGCCATTAAAGTTTTGTAGATCCCATGACAGACTTTGTCCAAATAAATGAGGACTGTCACGAAATCCCTGTGGCAAAACTGGCCAGGTTAACTGAGAAGCTGGCTGCGTAGGGTCCTCAAAGGCAAATAGAAATTGACTTTCCTCCTCCAAAGGCACTGAATAGAAGGCATCTTTTAAGTCAATTACTGAGAAATATTTGGCTCATTCAGGAATTTCAGACAATAGAGTGTAAGGATAGGTGTAAAGGAACTACAGCCTTGTTTATTATTTGTAAATCTTGAATTAGTCTCCATTTACCATTTGATATCTTTACACCCAAACTAGGAGTGTTGCATGGACTCTTACAGGGAATTAATAGTCCCTGTTCCTTTAAACTTTTGATGATGGGTTTTAACCCTTCCTTAACCTCAGGTTTCAGTGGATACTGCTTCTTAGGTGGAAATAAGTGCGGGTCTTTGAGCTTGACAACTACAGGAATAGCATTTTGTGCTTGACCCACAGATTTTCCATCAGCCCATACTCTAGGATTTACATTTTGTTCAATTAAAGGGAGAAAAAGGGAGGGTTCCATATTTATTAAAACAGACATGGAACTTGCTCAGTATATCTCTCCCCAAAAGAGGTGAGGGAGACTCTGGTACAATCAGAAACTCGTGCAAAAATAGCACCAAATCCCAGTCACAACTGACAGAAACACTGAAGTAATACGTTTTGGCTCGTCCAGACAGCCTTATTATGGAAGTGGATCAGGAAGTAAGTGGGCCAGGGGCTTCAATAAGCACGGAGTAAGTTGCCGCATTATCTAAAAGGAAATCAAGAGATTTGCCCCTCACAGTTATTAATACCTGGGGTTCCTCAGGTGTAATTAGGATTGGAGCTTGTGTGGGGACCCCTGGGCACCTTCAGTCCTGATTGTCTTGAGAGTCCTACCCCTGAAACCTACACCTCTGGGGGCAGTCTCTCTTCCAGGTGGTCCTTTGCAGACCAGACATGGAGCTGGGGGCGGGTTAGATGCCTGAGGGCAATTCCGCTTGAGGTGCCCCTCCTTTCCACAGTAATAGCAAGCCTATCCCTTTTCACCTTGGTCCCCATGGGCTTTTTTCTCAGGCTGTTTAAGAACGGTTTTCATAGACATTGTGAGGGCTTCTGCCTGTCCCTTTGTCTTTTTTTGCCTTTCTTTCTTTTCCTTATATTCCCTACCATAATAGACTGAGACAGTTGTAACAGATTATCTAAAGACTGATATGTTCCATATGCCTGTTTTAATAGCTTACGGGGGATATCTGGAGCTGACTGAGTGAGAAATCTATCTTTTAAGATCACTTTTCCCTCTTCACTTTCGGGATCAATTTCAGTGAATCTGCGAAGGGCTTCTCTCAGTCTATCTAGGAAATTGCCAGGAGCTTCCTTCTCCTCCTATTCTATGTCTGCTGATTTGCCATAGTTTAAAGGCTTAGCATGCACCTGCCTGAGTCCTTCAAGAATACATCTGACAAAATGACTCTGATCCCATCTTCCTTTACCTGTGTTGTAGTCCCAGTCTGGTTCTGTAGTTGGGACCGCCTGATTCCCAGTGGAGAGGCCAGTTATCTCGTCTTCCCTCTTCCCTACTGATTCACTACAAAACCATTCATCTCCATAAGCAACTGCTTTTCCCAAAACTTGAGTCTTTGAGTCAGGAGTCATCGTTTGTCCCAAGATATATGTCACATCCTTCCAAGTAAGGTCATAAAGCAGAGTAACACCTGTAAAAGCTCTAGTATATTTTTCTGGGTCCTCTAAATAGTCTCCCAGATCCTCCTTGATTTTTTTTTTATTTCTTGATAAGAAAAAGGATTATAAACTCTCATAGACTGATTATTTCTCCCAGTGGGTGCTTCATGAAGAGGCAACAGTTTGTGTGGCTGTTCTTCAGTCTCTCTAGCTGCTCTGTGCATATGATCCCAGGGATAGACTGGATAAATCTGCTTTTCTTTATTTATTTCCTGTCCTCCATCTCATCTAGCAAAGTAGGAGGACAGGAAGGAGCTGAAGGAGTCACACCCAAATCTATACCCTTAAGACATAAGTCTGGCATATTTTGCAGAGAGAAAAAGGGGAAAACATAAGCTACGTCTACCCATTTTCCTTGTTTTTTACAGAACTGGTCTAATTGTAAAACAGTATTATACTTAAGAGACCCTCCAACTGGCCACCATTCGCTGTCCTCCAGTGGGTACCACGGCCATGCAGTATCACATAGGAAGACCAGGTGTGTCTTCTTTAAGCCCTGGGGATCAAATCTATCCCATTTTTTTCAGGATACAGTTCAGAGGAGTGAGGCTGGAATTGTTAGCTCCCATCTGTAAAAGAGAAAAAAAGCGACCAGTGCCCTCTTTCTACCCGAGGCACCCCTCTCTGCTCTAGATGGGGTTTAGACAGACTTTACACCAAAGCATTTTTTTTCCTGGTCATACTTAGTCTGTCTCTTACTAACACAAGCGACATACTCATCCCTCCCGTTTCTACCACCCAGACGGGGTGGGGATGGACCAGGGGTAGGCCTGAGGGCATCCAGCTCCTCACCATTAAAACCTTGCTTACCTCTGATGCCACCTGGGGTGCAACCAGAGTAACATTACGGAATGTCTCCCAGGCTAAGACCACTTGGGAGAAACATTTTCTCACCTGAGTGCCTGTGCACAACCCGAAGTATATTCCTGACCACAATAGGACCAAAACAAACATAAAACTAAGATGTTCCTTCCAAGCGTCACCACACCAGTATAAGAGTCCTCTGGTCCACTAAGACCCAGCATTACCAAATAGCAAAGCAAAGCAAATTACCAAAGGGAAAAAGAAAATCCATTGTAGTTCCAATCTGAGTAACCTTTAACCTCAGAGATGCTCTTGGAGCTAGAGCTCCATCTAGCTTCCAAACATTCCATGCCTAGCAAGGCTAGGTACTTCCTTACTACCAATCCAAGCTTGGGATCTAAGTAACAGTACACAGTAACAGCATAGATCACAAGTCCCTTGAAAGTCTATGATCCTACAGATTAGGTTAGTACTTCTAATTTCCAAGGAGTTATGAAATGGTCAAAGAGACCAAAAAGTTTGACTGAGAAAGGAGAGTTCAGTCCACATGCTTTGCCTATCTCTGGTCAGTTCCCAAAGGAGATATTGGGTGCCTCTTGGCATTGGCAGGTCGGTATAAACCCCTGACAGGTTTCTGCCATAAGCTGTATGAGGTGGCTGCAGAACCGCAAATCAGGGCTCCTCACTTGCTTGGTGCAGGGTGTTTCATTCATGCATTCACACAAGCACACCGTAGAGTTAGCAAAGTACAGCAGAAAACGTGTTCACTAGGAGAATAAAGAACTAGAGCTCCAAGAATCCTTACCTTGTTCTGAAGAATCCTGGATGAGCCCCCAGGATGAAAGGTTGTTACTGACACACAAAAAGATGCCGGGATTCTTGGCCTCCAGAGGAGAAGAATTCAATCCAGAGCCAGAGACTAGGCTTGAACGCTCAGAGCTTTGTGTAATAAAGTTTTATTAAAGTATAAAGGAGATAGTGAAAGCTTCTGACATAGGCATCAGAAGGGGGCAGAAAGATTACCCCCCTTACTACTGTAAGCCTTGGAGTTATAGACTCTCTAATTAG
The DNA here is from genome assembly GCF_019923935.1 of Bubalus bubalis. Lineage (NCBI taxonomy): Eukaryota > Metazoa > Chordata > Mammalia > Artiodactyla > Bovidae > Bubalus > Bubalus bubalis. The sequence goes on along the minus strand of NC_059160.1, from coordinate 119,706,589 downwards.
TTATTACAGTGAATCAAAAGAGTGGCTGGAGGTTGTAAAGACCTCACTAGATCTACTCCCTGGAAAAGGCAATGGCATTCTACCGGGGTCCAGCCCCGGTTGGATCCAGGGATTCCCTCAGGAGGACGGCGTTGGTGAAAAGAATAGCAAAGCAGAGAGATTAGAGGCTCATTACAACTGGTTTATGCAGAAAGTCAATAAAACCCCTGACATAATGTTTACTCTGACCACGGAGGCCGCAGGCGCCCTCTCGAATCGTTGAAGGTGCCCCACCTTAGGTACCTTCTCGAGTGGGTCTTAGAAGCCCAGGCAAGTAAGTGGTCCCAGAGGACCCCTGCGTTCCAATTAAATGTCCTGAAGGAAGAACAGAAAAGAAAAGGAGAGAAAAAGAAACAAGAAATAATGACATGGGGAGACCAAGCTTTGAGCAAGGCCCATAGCTTTATTTTCAAAGGGAGCTTATATACCTTAAGTTGTGCATAGAGGATAATCAGATTAGATCAGATCAGTCACTCAGTCGTGTCCGACTCTTTGAAATCATGCAAAGTCAGCAGTCTTTGATCCTTATCGAGACCAGGCTTTCTTTTCTGCAAACTTATTGTATACAAATGGTTTAAGTAATTTACATCATCTTCTGGCCAGAAGGCCTGTTAACATTTTATGACTCTGATAAAGGTTTGTCAACCATAAGACTTATTTTCTCTAAGAGTAATTATTTTAAAGTTTGGCTCCATCCTCTGAAGTTGTTAGATAAAGTTGCATTCCTATAGGGCAAAGGTGCAGTGGGCTTACAACAAAGGAAAGAATTTATTACCTTAAGGGTCTAAAGTTGTTAACATCAAGGCCACTACTTATTTTGTCTATATACCAACTATATTAATTAATACACTTCCAAGGATACAATACAGGGGATGTGGAAACTTGGCAGCAAGCATTGGCTCAACACTGAAATCCTCTACTAGTTCTATTCTAACAATTTCTAACTCTCCAAGAGGCTCTATACTATTTGAATACCTTAAGCTTCCCGTGCCTCTCGGGGTTGGGAGACTGTAAACAATTGTATGCGTAGCTGTAGGAGTCTGGGTAAACCTGTCAGGAAAGTTAGAGAGCCGTCTGAGGGGTTTGGATTGAAACACTCCTATTATGCCCAGGAGGCTTATTAACTAGAGCTTTAAGTTGATTTCCTTCAGAGAAAGGTGGTCGGGGATAGCCCCCTGTTAATGTCAGAGGAGTTGGTGAAAGTTGTAAAATAGTAAAACAGACAGATTCTGGTTTTGGGGTAGATGCTCAGGCAGATCCGGGGAGGGGGGGTGGTCCTCGAGCCCTGACTTGCCTTGCCTGTCAGGGTTCTCCCGCATGACCTTGTCATGGGTGGGAACTCCCGTGCTGGCTCCCGGCAGCACCCCACTCCAGTACTCTTGCCTGGAAAATCCCATGAATGGAGGAGCCTGGTAGGCTGCAGTCCATGTGGTGGCTAAGAGTCGGACACGAGTGAGTGACTTCATTCTCACTTTTCAATTTCATGCTTTGGAGAAGAAAATGGTAACCCACTCCATTGTTCTTGCGTGGAGAATCCTAGGGAATGGAGAGCCTGGTGGGCTGCCATCTATGGGGTTGCACAGAGTGGGACATGACTGAAGCAACTTAGCAGTAGCAGAAGACCTACTCCCATAATTTACCCCTTAAGATAACAGGATTAGCCAGAAGGATTTTTCCAGAGACTGACCTCAAACAGGATACATTATTGTTATATAATCCTAAGGAATGTAGAGGGACAAAAAAGTTTGTCCTTGCTATCTTGCTCTCCACTGCAGCATTGGGCATGCCAGGGGACAGCCCTCAACCCTTCACTGGGGCACATGGAGGTGCCAGGTGCCCTTGGCCCGGTGACCCCGGTATTGCACCTGGCCCCCTCAGACGCACTCCTGCAGCCTTCTCACCCATTGACAGGACCACCCTGATCTAGGAATGTGTTTGCAAGGCTTGCAGAGTGCAGTCAGACATCCGGCTCTTAATCAGGAATTGAGGCCTGGGAGCAGGTCCAGAGGTCTGGCGTCTGAAGAGCCACACACTGGCTGCATGCTAGAGGCCCAAAAGCCCATTCCCTGGGGCTGCTTTACCTGCCTCCATAGATGATAGTGTCCCCATCTGCCTACAGGCTGAGAGTCACCCCCCAGCTGGCAAGCCCTGGATTTGAGTTCATTTTTCGGTGGAAATGGCCCCTGGGGCCCTGGGACCAGGGAGGGCTCCCACAATACCAGGGAATGTCCAGGCAACGTCCACATGGCTGTTCCGTCATGCTCGCACTGCAGGAGAGAGCTCACGAGCCTAGGCCTGTCTGCACCATGCTGGGCTCCTGCAGGCAGAACACCCTGGGCGCCCACCTGGAGCCCGGGCCTAGAGGCCCCAAATTGCATTTTTCGCCTGGGGAGCCCTAATGCAGAGTGGCCCAGCAACTGCTTGCAAAGGGCTTCCGTGGCTGTTTGCTTCCTTCTGCCAGAGCTAGCTTTGCTCCCCACTCTGGCATTGGGCACGCAAGGGGCCGGCCCGACACCCCTTGCTAGGGGCCCATGGGAGGTGACAGGTGCCCTCGGCCAGATAACCCCAGCATGGCACCCGGCCCTCTCAGAAACACTCCCACAGCCTCCTCAACCATGGGCATGACCATGCTAACCTAGGAATGTGTTTGCAAGGCTCACAGAGTCAGGGAGACACATACTGTCTGTGTGATAGAGGCCTGAAAACCCAGTCTCTGTGGCTGCCTTTCCTGCCTCCAAGGATGATAGCATCCTCAGACGCCTGCGGGCTGATGAACATCCAGGCTAGGAAGTGCTGGCTGGGAGGTCATTTTGCAGTGGCAATGGCCCCTGTGGCCCCACGCCTAGGGAGGGCTCTCACCCTCCCAGGGAATGTACAGGCAACCTCTGCATGGCTGTTCTGTCACGTTTTCTCTGCAGGAGAGAACTTGAGAGCCTAGGTCTGTCTGCACCAGGTTCAGATCCTGCGGGGAGGACACCCTGGGTGCTCACCTGGATCCCATACCTAGGGGCCCCCACTGGCATATTTCTCCCGGGGAGCCCTAAGACGGGGTAGCCCAGCAACTACTTGCAAAGGCTGCCCATTGCTGTTTGCTTCCTTCTGTCAGAGCTAGCTTTGATCCTAATTTTGGCCTTTGCCTAGCCAGGGGCCAGCCAACCACTCCTCGCCTGGGGCCCATGGGAGGTGCCAGGTGCCCTCAGCCAGGTGACCCTGTGAGGCACTCGGCCCCCTGAGATGCACTCCTGCAGCATCCTTTTCCATGGGCAGGACCTCACTGACCTAAGACTATGTTTTCAAGGCTCGCATTGTGCAGGCAGGCATCTGATCCTGACTCGAGATTTGAGGCCCTGGGAGCAGACCCGGAGGTCTGGCGTCTGAGAGGCCACACACTTGCTGTGTGATAGAGGCCTGAAAACCCACTTTCTGGGCTACCTTTCCTGCCTCCAAGGAAGATAGCATCCCCAGCCACCTGCAGGCTGAGTATCACACCTGGCTGGGAAGCGCTGGCTGGGAGGTCATTTTTCAGTGACAATGGCTGTTGAGGGCCTGCACCCAAGGAGGTCACCAACACTCCCGGGGAACATCAAGGCAACCTCTACACGGCTGTTCTGTCATGTTTGCTCTGCAGGAGAGAGCTCGTGTGCCTGGGTCTGTCTGCCCTGGGCTCCGATCCTACGGGCAGAACACCCTGGGTACCCACCTGGATCCCAGGCCTAGGGGGTAAAACTGACATTTTCTCCCGGGGAGCGCTAACCCGGGACTATGCAGCAACTGCTTGCAAAACATCCTGTTACTGTTTCCTTCCTTTTGCCAGAGCTAGCTTTGCTCCCAACTTCGACATTCAGCAATACAGGGGCTGGCCTGGTACTCCTCGCTGGGAGCCCATGGGATGTGCCAGGTGCCCTCGGCTGGGTGACCCTGGCATGGCACCCAGCCCCCTCAGATGCACTCCTGCAGCCTTAAGTCGCTGCAGGAGAATAGGGCCTCATCTCGAGTTGAGGCCAGAAACTCAGGGTTCCTATCCAATTAAGACAGGGATCCTGGGATTCCTATCGGATTTCAACAGGGGAGTCAGGCCTCATCTCGTGTTGAGGCATGGAAGTCCGTTTTCCTCTCGAGTTGTAAAAGGGGTGTCAGGCCTCCTGTCAAGTTCAGGCGGGGAACTTGAGCTTTTTCTAGAGGTTCAACAGGGGAGTCAGACCTCCCTTTGTATTGTGAGGCGATACACAGAGTTCCATTCGAGTTGTTGCTGGGGAATCAGGCCTTATCTCTAGTTGAGGGGGAACTCAGTGTCCTTTCTACTTGCAACAGGAACCGCAGGGTTCCTCTGGACTTTCAAAAGGTGAGACAGGCCCTCTTTTGAGATGCGAGGGGAAAGTCAGGATTTATCTGGAGTTGAAGCAGGGGAATTGGCCCTCATCTCAAGATGAGGTGGGGAACATGGGGCTCTTCTTGAGTTGTGACTGGAAACTCAGGGTTCTTCTCGAGTTCGACTGGTATCTCGTGGAACCCTTTGAGTTGCATAAAGGGAGTCAAGTCTGCCTTTGAGTTACAGGAGGCAATTGGGATTGCTCTTGAGGCTGTGCAGGGGAAAAGGGCCTCATCTCGCATTGAGGGGGGAATCTCGTGATTTTTCTAGAGTTGCAGCAGGAAGCTTGGTGTTCCTCTCGAGTTGTGATGGGGAACTAAGGGAATCTCTCGTGTTGCCTCAGGAAAGTCAAATCTCCTTTCAAGTTGTGAGCAGGAGCATGATATTGTTCTCGAGTCACTGCAGAAAATGTGTGCCTCATCTCTCATTGAAGGGGGAATCTCGTGGTTTTTCTCAAGTTGCAGCAGGAAGGTTCTGTTCCTGTCCAGTTGCAACGGGGTTCTTAGGGAAACTCTCATATTGCCTCAGGGAAATCAGGCATCCTTTCAAGTTGTGAGGGTCATCCTCGGGATTCCTCTCCAGATGGTGCAGGGGAATAGGGCCTCATTTCAAGTTGAGGCTAAAACTCAGGGTTCCTCTCCAGTTGCAACAGGGATCTTGGGGTTCCTATGGAGTTTCCACAGGCAAGTCTGGCCTCGTCTCTTGTTGAGGCATGAAACTCTGCTTTCATCTTGAGTTGTAAAAGGGGTGTCAGGGCTCCTGTCAAGTTCAGGTGGGGGGAACTTTGGCTTTTTCTATAGGTGCAATAGGGGAGTCAGACCTCAATTCCTATTGTGAGTGGATACTCTTGGTTCAATTCGAGTCAGTGTAGGGGAATCAGGCTTTATCTCGAGTTGAGTGCGAACTTGGTGTCCTTTCTACTTGTGGCAGGAATTGTAGGGTTCCTCTTGAGTTTCAAAAAGTGAGACAGGGCTCCTCTTGTGGTGCAAGGGAAAAGTCAGGATTCCTCTCAAGTTGAAGCAGGGGAATCGACCCTCATCTCGAGATGAGGTGGGGAACACGGGGCTCTTCTCGAGTTGGGTCGAGAAATTCAGCGTTCTTTTAGAGTATTGACTGGTATCTCGGGGAACACCTTGAGTTGAATAAAGGGTGTCAAGCCTTTTTTTGTGTAACATGAGGCAACCCTGGATTGCTCTCGAGGCTCTGCAGGGGAAAAGGGCCTCATCTCATGTTGAGGGGTGACTCTCGTGGTTTTTCTAGAGTTGCAATGGAAAGCTTGGTGTTCCTCTCCAGTTTAGATGGTAACATCAAGGAACCTCTTGTGTTGCCTCAGGGAAGTCAAGTTTCCTTTTGAGTTGCAAGGGGGAGTGAGGGATTGCCCTCGAGGCGCTGCTGGGGAAAATGGCCTCAACTTGCATCGAGGGAGGAAATCTGATGCTTCTCGAATTGCAGCGGGAAGATTTGTGTTCCCCTCAAGTTGTGCTGGGGACGTCAGGGACCTCTCATGTTGCCTCAAGGAAATCAGGCCGCCTTTCGAGTTGCAAGGGGTGCCTCAGAATTCCTCTGGAGTCCTTTCAGGGGAATAGGGCCTCATCTTGAGCTGAGACGGGAAACTCTGGGCTTCTAACCAGTTGCAACAGGGATCTCAGATTTCCTACCAAGTTTCAACAGGGGAGTCTGTCCTCGTCTCATGTGGACGCATGGAAGTCCACTTTCCTCTCATGTTATAAAAGTGGTGACAGCTCTCCTTTGAAGTTCAGGCTGGGAACTTGGGATTATTCTAGATATATAACAGGGGAGTCAGACCTCCCTTCATGTTGTGAGGGGATATTTAGGTTTCCATTTGTGTCAGTGCAGGGGAATCAGGCCTTATCTTGAGTTCAGGGGAACTCAGTATACTTTTGAATTGCAGCTCGAACCTCGGAGTTCCTTTTGAGTTTCAGTAGGTGAGACAGGCATCCTCTTGAGTTGCGAGGGGAACATTGAGATTCTTCTCGAGCCGAACCAGGGGAATCGGCCCTCATCTCGAGATGAGGTGGGGACTATAGGGCTCTTCTGGAGTTGTGGCGGGAAACTCGGGGTTCCTCTCAAGGTGTATGGGTAACTCGGGGAACCCCTTGGGTTGCATAAAGGGAGTTAAGCCTCCTTTCAAGTTTCAAGAGGGAACTCGGGATTGCCCTCGAGGCACTGCAGGGGAAAAGAGCCTCATCTCACGTTCAGGGGGTATCTCTAGGTGTTTCTCGAGTTCAGCAGGAAGCTTTGGATTCCTCTCGAGTTGCAACAGGGAACTAAGCGAACCTCTCGTGTTGCCTCAGGAAAGTCAAGTCTACTTTCGAGTTGTGAGTGGAAGCATGGTATTGCTCTTGAGACACTGCAGAAAAATTGGTTCTCATCTCACATTGAAGGGGGAATCACGTGGTTTTTCTCAAGTTGCAGCGGGAAGATTGTGTTCCTCTCCAGTTGCAACGGGGATCTTTGGGAACCTCTTAAGTTGCCTCAGGGAAGTCAGGCCTCCTTTCAAGTTGCGAGGGTCACCTCTGGATTCCTCTCCAGACGGTGCAGGGGAATAGGGCCACATTTCGAGTTGAGGCAGAAACTCAGGGTTCCTCTCCAGTTGCAACAGGGATCTCGGGGTTCCTATGGAGTTTCCACAGGGGAGTCTGGCCTCATCTCATGTTGTGGCATGAAACTACGCTTTCCTCTCGAGTTGTAAAAGAGGTGTCAGGGCTCCTATCGTGTTCAGGTGCAGAACTTAGGCTTTTACTAGAGGTGCAACAGGGGAGTCCTTTGTATTGTGAGTGGACACTTGGGGTTCAATTCCAGTCGGTGCAGGGGAATCATGCCTTATCTCTGGTTGAAGGGGAACTCGGTGTCCTTTCTACCTGTGGCGGGAATCGCAGGGTTCCTCTCGTGTTTCAAAAGGTGAGACAGGCCTCCTCTTGAGGTGCAAGGGAAAAGTCAGGATTCCTCTCGAGTTGAAGCAGGGGAATTGGCCCTCATCTCAAGACAAGGTGGGGAACACAGGGCTCTTCTTGAGTTGTGATGAGAAACTCAGGGTTCTTCTCGAGTTTCGACTGGTATATCAGGGAACCCCTTGAGTTTCATAAAGGGAGTCAAGCCTCCTTTCGAGTCACATGAGGCAACTCGGGATTGCTCTTGAGGCTCTGGAGAGGAAAGGGGCCTCACTAACGTTGAGGGGGAATTTCATGGTTTTTCTAGAGTTGCGATGGAAAGCTTGGGGTTCCTCTCCAGTTGCGATGGTAACATCAGCAAACCTCTCGTTTTGCCTCAGGGAAGTCAAGTCTCCTTTCGAGTTGCAAGGGGGAGTGAGGGATTGCCCTCCAGATGCTGCAGGGGAAAACTACTCGCATTGAGGGGGGAAATCTCATGATGTTCCTCGAGTTGTGGCAGGAAACTTCGTGTTCCTCTCGAGTTGCATTGGGGACGTCAGGGACCTCTTATGTTGCTTCAGGGAAATCAGGCTGCATTTCACGTTGCGAGGGGTTCCTCAGGATTCCTCTCGAGTCCCTGCAGGAGAATAGGGCCTCATCACGAGTTGAGGTGGAAAACTCAGGTTTCATCTCCAGTTGTGAAGGGTATCTCGGGGAACTTCTTGAGGTGCGTTAAGGGAGACAAGCTGCTTTTCGAGTTTTGAGAGGGAACTTGGAATTGCTCTTTACGTACTGCAGGGGAAAGGGCCTCACCTGGCTTTGAGGGGGGAATCTCGTGGTGTTTCTCGAGTTGTAGCAGGAAGATTTGGGTTCCTCTCTAGTTGCTACTGGGACCTCAGGAAACCTTTCGTGTTTCCTCAGGGAAGTCAAACTCCTTTCGAGTTCTGATGGGAAGCATGGGATTGCTTGAGCCACTGCAGGGGAATCAGGCCTCATCTGGCATTGAGGGGGAATTCTGTGGGTTTTCTCGAGTTGCTGCGGGAAACTTTGGGTTCCACTCGAGTTGCAATGGGGACCTCAGGGAACCCCTCTTGTTGCCTCAGGGAAGACAAGTGTCCTTTCAAGTAGTGAGAGGGAGTGCAGGATTGCATTTGAGTCACTGCAGGGTATTCAAGATTCATCTTGCATTGAGGGGAAAACTCGTGGTATTTCTATAGTTGTGGCGGGAAGTTTGAGTTCCTCTTGCATGGCAACGGGAACCTCAGAGAACCTTTCATGTTTCCTCATGTCAGTCAGCCCTCCTTTCAGCTTGTGAGGGACACCTCGGGATTCTTTAGAGTCACTGCACGGGAATAGGGCCTCATCTCAAGTTGAGGCAGGATACTCAGGGTTCCTCTCCAGTTGTGACAGGGATCTCGGGATTCCTATTGACTTTCAACAGGGGAGTCAGGCATGACTCGTGTTGTCATGACTCATGAGCCATCTCGTGTTGAGGCATGGAACTCTGCTTTTCTGTCGAGTTGTGAAAGGGATGTCTAGTCTCCTGTCGAGTTCAGGAGGGAACTTGGGCTTTTTCTAGAGGTACAATAGGGGACTCAGACCTCCCTTCATGTTGTGAAGGTATACTCGGAGTTCCATTTGAGTGAGTGCAGGGGAATCAGGGCTTATCTCTAGTTGAGGGGGAACTTGGTGTCCTTTCGTCTTGAGGCAGGAACTGTGGGGTTCCTCTCAAGTTTCAAAAGGTGAGACAGGCCACCTTTTAAGGTGAGGTGGAAATTTGACATTCCTCTGGTGTTGAACCAGGGAAATCAGCCCTCATCTTGAGATGAGGTGCGGAACATGGGGCTCTTCTCGAGTTGTTGTGGGAAACTCAGGGTTCCCCTTGAGTTGTGACGGTTATTTCAAGGAACCCCTTGAGTTGCATAAAGTGAGTCAAGGTTCTGATCGAATTTTGAAAGGAAATTCGGGATTGCTCCTGAGGTGCAGCAGGGGAAAAGGGCCTCAGCTCACGTTGAGGGGGGAATCTTGTGGTTTTTCTCAAGTTGCGATGGGAAACTTGGGGTTCATCTTGAGTTTCAATGGCACCTCAGGGAACCTCTCATGTTGCCACAGGGAAGTCAAGTCTCCTTTCGAGTTGCGAGGGGAAGCATGAGATTGCTCAAGACACTACAGGGGAATTTGGCCTCATCTCGCATTGAGGGAGGAATCCATGGTGTTTCTCCAGTTGCAGCACGAAGTTTTGGGTTCCTCTAGAGTTGCCACAGGGACCTCAGTGAATCTCTCCTGCATCCTCAGGGAAGTCAGGTCACTTTCGAGTTTTGAGGAGTGCCTCGGAATTCCTCTCCAGTCGCTGTATGGGAATATGGCCTCAGCTCTAGTTGAGGTGGGAAACTCAGGTTTCAACTCCAGTTGTGAAAGGTATCTCGGGGAACTCCTTGAGTTGCATAAAGGGAGTCAAGCTTCCTTTTGAGTTTCAAGAGGGAACTCGGAATTGCTCTTTAGGCACTTCAGGGGAAAGAGCCTCATCTGGCATTGAGGGGGGAATGTCACGGTGTTTCTAGAGTTGCAGTGGGAAGATTTGGGTTCCTCTCTAGTTGCTACGAGGACCTCAGGGAACTTCTCGTGTTGCCTCAGGGAACTCAAACTCCTTTTGAGTTGTGATGGAAGCACAGGATTGCTCGAGCCACTGCAGTGGAATCAGGCCTCATCTCGCATTGAGGGGGGAATCTAATTTTTTTTTTTTCGAGTTGCTGCAGGAAGCTTTGGGTTCCTCTCGAGTTGCAATGGGGACCTCAGGGAATCTCTCCTGTTTCCTTGGGGAAGTCAGGTCTGCCTTCGAGTTGCGAGGGGCACCTCGGGATTCTTCTCTAGTCACTGCAGGGGAATAGGGTCTCATCTCGAGTTGATGCGGGAAACTCAGGGTTCCTCTCGAGTTGCAACAGGGATTTCGGGGTTTCTATTGACTTTCAACAGGGGAGTCAGGCCTTGTCTCGTGTTGAATCATAAAACTCCACTTTCCTCTCGAGTTATAAAATGGATGTCAAGCCTCCTGTTAAGTTGAGGTGGGGAACTTGGGCTTTTTCTTGAGGTGCAACAAGGATGTCAGACTTCCCTTCATGTTGTGAAGGGATACTCGGAGTTCCAATCAAGTTGATGCAGGGGAATCAGGCCTTATCTCTAGTTGAGGGGGAATTCGGTGTCCTTTCATCTTGTGGTAGGAACCTCGGGGTTCTCGAGTTGAATGGGAAGTCACCGCTGTCCTATCAAATAGCAACACAAACCTCAGGGTTCCTCTAGAGTTTCAATAGATGAGACAGGCCTTCTCTTGATGTGCGAGGGGAACATCGGGATTCTTCTTGAGATGAAGCAGGGGAATCGGCTCTTACCTTGAGATGAGGTGGAGGACACGGGGCTCTTCTCAAGTTGTGGCGGGAAAATCTGAGTTCCTCTTGAGTGGCGACGGGTATTTTGGAAACCTCTTGAGTTGCATAACGGGAATCAAGCCTCATTTCGAGTTTCGAGATGGAACACAATATTACTCTCGAGGTGCTGCAGGGGAAGAGGGCTTCATATTGCGTTGAGGGGGGAATCTCTTGGTTTCTATAGTTGTGGCAGGAATTTTAGGGTTCCTCTTGAGATGCCACGGGGACCTCAGGGAACGTCTCGTGATGCCTCATGGAAGTCAAGTCTCCGTTCACATTGCAAGGAGGAGCAGAGGATTGCTCTCGAGTCACTGCAGGGGAATCAGGACTCGTCTCTCAATCAGGGGGGAAATCTCGTGATGTTTCTCGAGTTTCAGCAGGAAGCTTGGGGTTCCACTCTAGTTGCCACGGGGACCTCAGGGATCCTCTTGTATTGCCTCAGGAAAGTCAAGTCTCCTTTCGAATTGTGAGGGGGAGCACGGGATTGCTGTCGAATCACTTCCAGGGAATTGGGCCTCTTCTCGCCTGGAGGAGGGAATCTCATGGTGTTTCTCAAGTTGCGGTGGGTAGCTTTGGGTTTGTCTCGAGTTTCAATGGGGACCTCAGGGAACCTCTCATGTTGCCTCAGGGAAGTCAAGTCTTTCAAGTTGCGAGTGGCACTCTGGTATTCCTAAAAATTTGCTGCAGGGGAATAGGGCCTCATCTCTACTTGAGGTGGGAAACTCATGGTACCTCTCCAGTTTCGACATGGATCTCAGGGTTCCATGTCGAGTTTCATCAGGGGAGTCAGGCCTCAGCTCATGTTGAGGTATAGAACTCCACTTTCCTCCCATGTCGTAAAAAGGGTGTCAGGCCTCCTGTCCATAACAGGCGGGGAATTTGGGCGTTTTCTAGAGTTTCAACATGGGAGTCAGATCTCCCTTCATGTTGTGATGGGATATTTGGGTTCCATTCGAGTCGATGCAGGGGAATCAGGCCTTGTCTTGTGTTGAGGGGGAACTCGGGGTCCTTTTGATTTGCGGCAGGAACCGTGGGGTTCCTGTCAAGTTTCACTAGGTGAGACAGGCCTCCTCTCGAGGTGCTAGGGGAAAGTCGGTATTCTTCTCAAGTCCAAGCAGGAGAATTGGTCCTCATCTCGAGATGAGGTGGGGGACACGGGACTCTTCTCAAGATGTGGTGGGAAACTCGGGGTTCCTTTTGAGTGGTGGCAGGTATCTCAAGAAACCTCTTGAGTTGCATAAAGGGAGTCAGAAACCTCTTGAGTTGCATAAAGGGAGTCAAGCCCCCTTTCAAGTTTCAAGAGAGAACTCGGGATTGCTTTAGAGGTGATGCAGGGAAAAAGGGCCTCATCTTGCACTGAGGGGGGAATCTCGTTGTTTTTCTCAAGTTGTGGCCTGAAACTTGGGGTTCCTCTCGAGTTGTGACAGGGATCTCAGGAACCTCTCGTCTTGCCTCAGGGAAGTCAAGTCTCCTTTCAAGTTGCGAGGGGTACGTGGGATTGCTCTCGAGTCACTGCAGGAGAATCGTGCCTTATCTTGCATTTGGGGGGAAAACTCGTGGTGTTTCTTGAGATGCAGCAGGAAGCTTTGGGCTCCTCTTGAGTTGCGACGGGGACCTCAGGGAGCCTCTCATGTTGCCTTAGGAAAGTCAGGCCTCCTTTCAAGTTGTGAGGGATTCCTCAGGATGCCTCTAGAGTTGCTGCAGCAGAATACGGCCTCATCTCGAGTTAAAGTGTGCAACTCAGGGTTGCTCTCCAATTGCCACAGGTATCTCAGAGTTCCTATCGTGTTTCAACAAGTGAGTCAGCCCTCATCTCATTTTGAGGCATATAACTCCTCTTTCCTCTGGAGTTGTAAAAGGAGTGTCAGGTCTCCTGTCGAGTTCAGGTGGGGAATTTGGGCTTTTTCTACATGTGCAACAGGGGAGTCAGACCTCCTTCATGTTGTGAGGGGATATTCAGGGTTCCACTCGATCAGTTCAGGGGAATCAGGCCTTGTCTTGAGTTTATGGGGGTACTCTGTTTCCTTTCTACTTGTGCCAGGAACTGTGGGGTTCCTCTCGAGTTTCAGTTGGTGAGACAGGCCTCCTCTTGATGTGCAAGGGGAAAGTTGAGTTTCTGATGATTTACGCCGGGGAATCGGCCCTCTTCTCGAGATGAGGTGGGGAACATGGGGCACTTCTCGAGTTGTGGTGGGAGACTCAGGGTTCCTCTCAAGTGGTGACGAGAATCACGGGGAAGCTCTTGAGCTGCATAAATGGTGTCAAGCCCTCCTTTCAAATTTTGAGAGAGAATTCGGGATTGCTCTCGAGGCGTTGCAGGGGAAAAGGGCCTCATCTCGTGTTGAGGGGGAAATCTCGTGGTTTTTCTCGAGTTGCCTTGGAACGCTTGAAGTTCCTCTCAACTTGCGACTGGGACATCAGAAAACCTCTTGTGTTGCCTTAGGAAAGTCAAGTCTCCTTTTGAGTTGTGAGGGGAAGCGCAGGATTGCACTCGAGTCACTGCATTGTAATGGGGCCATATCACGCATTGAGGCGGGGGGCAGGGGGTGGGAATCTCATGGTGTTTCTCGAGTTGTGGGTGGAATCTTTGGGTTTCTCTCCCCTTGCGACAGTGACCTCAGGGACTTCTCATATTGCATCAGGGAAGTCAGGCCTCCTTTCAAGTTGCAAGAGGCACCTCAGGATTCCTCTCGAAACGCAGCAAGGGAATAGGACCTCATTTCAAGTTGAGCCGGGAAACTCCGGGTTTCTCTTGAGTGGCGACGGGTTCTTGGGGATACTCTCAAGTTGCATAAAGGGAGTCAAACTTCCTTTTGAGTTTCGAGAGAGAAGTTGGGATTGTTCTTGAGGCACTGCAGGGGTAAAGGGCCTCATCTCATATTAATGAAGGAATCTCGTGATTTTTCTCGAGTTGCAGTGGGAAGCTTGGGTTCCTCTTGAGTTGTGAAGGGGAGTTCAGTGAACCTTTTGTGTTGCCTCAGGGAAGTCATGTCTCCTTTCGTGTTGTGAGGGAGAGCACGGGATTGCTCTCGAGTCACTTCAGGGAATGGGGCCTCATCTCACAGGGAGGGTGGAAACTCGTGGTGTTTCTCCAGTTGGGGCGGGAAGCTTTGGGTTCATCTCGAGTTCCAACGAGAACCTCAGGGAACCTCTCATGTTCCCTCAGGGACATCAGGCCTCCTTTCAAGCTGCAAGGGCCACCTGGGATTCCTCTGGAGTCACAGCAGGGTAATAAGGCCTCATCTCGAGTTGAGGCAGGAAACTCAGGGCTCCTCTCCAGTTGCGACAAGGATCACGGGTTCCTATCGAGTTTCAAGAGGGGAGTCAGGCCTCGGCTCGTGTTGAGGCATAGAACTCGGCTTTCCTCTCGTGTTGTAAAAGGGGTGTCAGACACCTGTCGAGTTGAGTTGGGGATTTTAGGCTTCTTCTACAGGTGCAACAAGGAATCAGACCTTGCTTTGTATTGTAAAGGCATATTTAGGGTTCCATTCAAGTCGCTGCAGGGGTATCAAGCCTTATCTCGAGTTGAGGGGGATCTCGGTGTGCTTTCTACTTGCAGCAGGAAACGCGGGGTTCCTGTCGAGTTTCAGTAGGTGAGACAGGCCTACTGTTGAGGTCCGAGGGGAAAGTCGGTATTCCACTCGTATTGAAGAAGGGGTATCGGCCTTCATCTTGAGATGAGGAGAGGAACACGAGGCTCTTCTCGAGTTGCATGGGAAACTCGGAGTTCCTCTCGAGTTGCAACAGGTATCTTGGGGAAACTCTTGAGTTGCATAAAAGGAGTGAAGCCTCCATTTGAGTTTCGAGAGTTAACTCCGGATTGCTCTAGAGGTGCTGCAGGGGAAATGGTTCTCATTTCGGTATGAGGGGGTAATCACGTGGTTTTTCTTAAGTTGTTGCAGGAAACTTGGGGTTCCTCTCGTGTTCTGATGGGTATCTCGGGGAACCTCTTGAATTGCATAAAAGGAGTCACCCCTCCCTTCAAGTTTCTAAAGGGACTGGGGATTGCACTCCAGGCACTGCAGGAGAATTGGGCCTCATCTCGCATTAAGGGGGGAATCCCATGGTTTTTATCGAGTTGCAGCGGGAATCTTGGGGTTCCTCTCAAGTTGGGACGGAGACATCATGGAACATCTCGTGTTGCCTCTGGGAAGTCAAGTCTCCTTTCGAGTTGCATGGGGGTGCACGGGTTGCTTTCGAGTCACTACAGGGAAATTGGGCCTCGTCTTGCGTTGAGGGGGGAATCCTGTGGTTTTTCTCATGTTGCAGCCAGAAGCTTGGGGTTCCTCTTGAGTTGTGACGGGGACTTCAGGGAACTTCTTGTGTTGCCTCAGGGAATTCAAGTCTCCTTTCTAGTTGTGAGCAGGTGCACTGGGGTGCTCTTGAGTCACTTCAGGGGAATCAGGCCTCATCTCACATTGAAGGGGGAATGTCGTGTTTCTCAAGTTGCAGCCAGAAGCTTTGGGTTTGTCTCGAGTTGCAACGGGAACCTCTAGGAACTTCTCATGTTGCCTCAGGGGAAGTCAGGCCTCCTTTCAAGTTTGAAGGGGCACCTCAGGATTTCTCTCGAGTCACTGCAGGGGAATAAGTCCTCATCTTCAGTTGAGGTGGGAATCTCAGTTCTCCACTCCAGTTTCAATAGGGATCTTGGGGTTCCTATTGAGTTTCATCAGAATAATCAGGCCTCATCTCATTTTGAAGCATGGAACTCATTTTTCCTCTCGAGTTGTAAAAGTGGTGTCAGGCCTTCTGTCGAGTTGAGGTGGGGAACTTGGGCTTTTTTGCAGGTGCAAGAGGGGAGTCAGACCTCCCTTCATCTTATGAGGGGATACTTGGGATTCCATTTGAGTCACTGCAGGGGAATATGGGCTTATCTTGAGTTGAGGGGGAACTCAACTCGAGATGAGGTGTCCTTTCAATTTGCGGCAGGGACAGCAGGGTTCCTCTCAAGTATCAATAGGTGAGACAGGCCTCTTCTTGAGGTGCGAGGGGAAAGTCTGGATTCCTCTCGAGTCAAAGCAGGGGAATCAGCCCTCACCTCGAAATAAGGTGGGGGGGGGCATGGGATTCCTCTTGAGTGGTGATGGATATCTCGGGGAACCTCTTAAATTGCATAACAGGAGTCAAGGCTCCTTTCGAGTTTGGGGAGGGTACTCGGGATTGCTCTTGAGGTGCTGCAGGGGAAAAGGGCCTGATCTCGCATTGAGGGTGGAATCTCGTGCTTTTTCTCAAGTTGAGGCTGGAAGTTTGCAGTTCCACTGGAGTTGTGACAGAGACTTCAGGGAGCCTCTCATCTTGCCTCAGGGAAGTCAAGTTTCCTTTCAAGGTGCAAGTGGGATTGCTGGATTCCTCTCGAGTCACTGCAGGTGAATTTGGCCTCAACTCACATTGAGTGGGGAATCTCGTGGTGTTTATTGAGTTGCGGTGGCAACGTTTGGATTCCTCTCAAGTTGCGATAGGACCTCAGGGAATCTCTTATGTTGCATCAGGGAAGTCAGGCCTCCTTTCAAGTTGCAAGGGGTACCTCGGGATTTGTCTGGGGTCACGGCAGGGGAATAGGGCCTCTTCCAAGCTGGGAACTTGGGCTTTTTCTACAGGTGCAACAGTGGTGTCAGACCTCCTTTCATGTTGTGAGGGGATACTCCAGGTTCCATTCGAGTCAGTGCCTCAGTCAGGGCATTAGGCCTTATCTCTAGTTGAGGGGGAAGTTAGTGTCCTTTTGACTTCTAGCAGGAACTGCAGGGTTCCTCTCAATTTTCAGTAATTGAAACAGGCCTCCTTTTGAGGTGCGAGGGGAAAGTCAGGATTCATCTCAAGACAAAGCAGGGGAATCAGCCCTAATCTCCAGATGAGGTGGGGGACTCGGGGTTCTTCTCGAGTTGTGGCAGGAAACTCTGAGTTCCTCTCGAGTTGCAATGGGTATCTCGGGGAACCTCTTCAGTTGTTTAAAGGGAGTCAAGCCTCCTTTCAACTTTCGAGAGGGAAAACTGGGGTTGCTCTTGAGGTGCTGCAGGGGAAATGGGCCTCATCTCACATTGAGGGGGTGAATATCGTGGTGTTTCTCGAGTAGTGGCAGGAAGCTTGGGGCTCCTCTCAAGTAGCAATGGGGACCTCAGGGAACCTCTCATGTTGCCTTAGGGAAGTAAGACCTCCTTTCAAGTTGCAAGTGCCACCTCGTGATTCCCCCCAATTCACTACAGTGGAATAGGGTCTCATCTCCTGTTGAGGGGAAAAACTCAGATTTCCTCTCCAGTTGTGCCAGGGACCTCGGAGTTCCAATCGTGTTTCAACAGGGGAGTCAGGCCTCGTCTTGTGGTGAGGCATGGAACTCCACTTTCCATCAAGTTGTTAAAGGGGTATCAGGCTTTCTCTAGAGATTAGGGAGGGAACTAGGTCTTTTTTCTAGATGTGCAACATGGGAGTCAGCCCTTCCTTTGTGTTGTGACGGGATACTCAGGGTTCCATTCAAGTTGGTGCAGGAGAATGAGGCCTTATCTCGAGTTGAGGGGGAATACGATGTCCTTTTGACTTGAGGCAGGAACCGCGGGGTTCCTCTCGAGTTTCAATAGATAAGACAGGCCTCCTCTTGAGGTGCAAGGGGAAAGTCTGAATACCTCTCAAGACGAAGCATGGGAACTGGTCCTCATCTCGAGATGAGGTGGAGAACATGGGGAACTTCTCGAGTTGTGGTGAGACACTCAAGGATCCTCTCGAGTTTTGGCGGGGACATTAAGGAACCTCTCATGTTGCCTCAGGAAATTCAGGCCATCTTTCAAGTTTTGAGGGGCACCTCGGGATTCCTGTCAAGTCGCTGCAGAGGAATGGAGCCTCATCTCGAGTTGAGGCAGGAAACTCAGGGTTCCTCTCCAGTTGTGACAGGGATCTCGGGGTTCCTATTGAGTTTCAACAGGGGAGTCAGGCCTCATCTCATTTTGCGGCATGGAACTCCTCTTTCCTCTCGGGTTGGAAAAGGGGTATCAGGCCTCCTGTCGAGTTCAGGTGGGGAACTTGGGCTTTTTCTAGAGGTGTAACAGGGGAGTCAAACCTCCCTTCATGTTGTGAGGGGATACTCGGGGTTCCATTTGAGTCAGTGCATGAGATTCAGTCCTTATCTTGAGTTGAGAGTGAACTCAGTGTCCTTTTGATTTGTGGCAAGAACCACGAGGTTCCTCTCGAGTTTCAGTTGGTGAGACAGGCGTCCTCTAGAGGTGGGAGAGGAAAGATGAGATGCCTCATTGGCCCTCATCTCAAGATGAGGTGGGGAACACAGGGCTCTTCTTGAGCTGGGGTGGGAAACTCGGGGTTTCCCTCCAGTGGCTCGGGTATCTTGGGAAACCTCTTGAGTTGCATAAAGGGAGACAAGCCTCCTTTCGGATTTTGAGAGGGAACTAGGGATTGCTGCAGTGGCACTGCAGGGGGAAAGGGCCTCATCTTGTGGTCAGGGGCGAATTTTGTGGTTTTTCTCAAGTTGAAGAAGGAAGCTTGGGGTTGCCCTCAAGTTGTGACGGGGTCCTCAGCAAGCCTCTCATGTTGCTGCAGGGAAGTGAAGTCTCCTTTCATGTTGTGTGTGGGTGCATAGGATTGCTCTTGAGTCACTGCAGGGGAAGCAGGCCTCATCTTGCATTGAGAGGGGAATCTCCTGGTGTTTCTCGAGTTGCGCCTGGAAGCTTTGGCTTCCTCTCCAGTTGCAACGGTGACCTCAGGGAATTCAGGCCTCCTTTCAATTTGTGAGGGTCCTTCTGGGCTCTTCTCGAGTCATGGCAGTGGCATAGGGCCTCATCTCGACTTGAGGAAGTTAACTCAGGGTTCCTCTCTAGTTGAGACAGTGTTCTCAGGGTTCCTATTGAGTTTCAACAGGGGAGTCAGGGCTCATCTTGTTTTGAGGCATGGAACTCTGCTTTTCAATCGATTTGGAAAAAGAGTGTCAGGCCTCTTGTTGAATTGACACGGGGAACTTGGGCTTTTTGTAGAGGTGCAACAGGGGAGTCAAACCTCCCTTTGTGTTGTTAGGTGATACTTGGGTTTCCATTCAAGTCTTTTCAGGGGAATGAGGCCTTATCTCTGATTGATGGGAAAGTTGGTGTCCTTTCGATTTGCAGCAGGAACCGCGAAGTTCCTCTCGGGTTTCAATAGGTAAGACAGGCCTCTTGAGGTGCTAGTGGAAAGTTGGAATTCCTCTGAGTCGAAGCAGGAGAATCGGCACTAATCTTGAGATGAGGTGGAAAAAAACAGGGCTCTTCTCAAGTTGTGGCATGAAATTCGGGGTTCCTCTCGAGTGGTGACGGGTATCTCAGGGAACCTCTTGAGTTGCATAAAGGGATTCAAGCATCCTTTCGAGTTTTGAAAGGGAATGCAGGATTGCTCTCAAGGCCCTGCAGGGGGAAAGGTCCTCATCTCACGTTTGGGGGGAATCTCGTGGTTTTTCTTGAGTTGCAGCAGGAAGCTTTGGGTTCCTCTAGATTTCTAAAGGTAACTCAGGGAACCTCACATGTTGCCTCAAGGAAGTCAAGTCTCCTTTTGAGTTGTGAGATGGAGAGTGGGATTGCTCTTGAGTTTCTGCAGGGGAATCGGGCCTCAATTCACATTGAGGGGGGAATCCAGTGGTGTTTTTCGAGTAGCGATGAGGACCTCAGGGAATCTCTCATGCTGCCTCAGGAAGTCAGGCCTACTTTCAAGTTGCAAGGGACTCCTAGGGATTCCTCTTGAACCCCTGCAGGGAAATAGCACCTCATCCCTAATTGAGGCAGGAAACTCAGGGTTCCTCTCCAATTGTGACAGCGATCTCGGGGTTCCTGTCAAGTTTCCCCAGGGGAGTCAGGCCTAGTCTCATGTTGAGGCATGAACTCCGCTTTCCTCTCGAGTTTTAAAACGGTTTTCAAGCCTCCTGTTGAGTTCAGGTAGGAAATTTTGGCTTCTTCCATAGGCACAACAGGTGAGTCAGACATCCTTTCATGTTGTGAGGGGTTACTTGGGGATCCATTACAGTCGGTGCAGGGATCAGGCCTTGTCTCGAGTTGAGGGGGGCCTCGGTGTCCTTTCAACTTGTGGCAGGACCTGTGGGGTTCTTCTCGACTTTCAGTCAGTGAGACAGGCCTCCTCTAGAGTTGCAAGGGAAAAGTTGGGATTCCTCTGGAGTGGAAGCTAGGGAATCAGCTCTCATCTGGAGATGAGGTGGGGAACACGGGGCTCTTCTCGAGTTGTGGAGGGAAACTCGGGGTTCCTCTCGAGTTGTGATGGGTATTGGGGAACCTCTTGAGTTGCATAAAGGGAATCAAGCCTCCTTTCAAAATTCGAGAGGAAACTCGGGATTGCTCTCGAGTTGCTGAAGGAGAAAATGGCCTCATCTCGTGTTGAGGAGTGAATATTGTTGTTTTTCTCGAGTTGCGGTGGGAAGTTTGGGATTCCTCTCGAGTTGCAGGGGACCTCAGGGAACCTCTCCTGTTGCTTCAGGGAAGTCTAGTCTTCTTTTGAGTTGCAAGGCAGAATGCAGGATTGCTCTCGAGTCACTGCAGGGGAAATGGGCCTCATCTCGCATTGAGGGGGGAACACCGTGGTGTTTCTCAAGTTGTGGCAGCAAGCTTTGGGTTCCTCTTGAGTTGTGATGGGAACTGCAGCGAACCTATCATATTGCCTCAGGGAAGTCAGGCCTCCTTACAAGTTGCGAGGGGCCTCTCCGGATTCCTTCAAGTACCTGCATGGGAATAGGGCCTCATCTAGAGTAGAGGCGGGAATCTCAGTGTTCTTCTATTCTTGTGACAGGCATCTGGGGTTCTTATCGAGTTTCAGCAGGGGAGTTAGGCCTTGTCTCTTGTTGAGGCATGGGACTCCGCTTTCCTCTCGAGTTGTATAAAGGGTAGCAGGCTTTCTGTCTAGATGAAGTGGGGAACTGGGGCTTTTTCTAGAGGTGCAACAGGGGAGTCAGACCTCCCTTTGTGTTGTAATGGGATCCTTGGTGTTCCATTCACGTTGATGCAGGAGAATGAGGCCTTTCTCGAGTTGAGGGGAACTCAGTGTCATTTCGACTTGAGGCATGAACCTCGGGTTCCTCTCGAGTTTCAATAAGCGAGGCAGGCCTCCTCTTTCCTCCCCAGGTGCATGGGGAAAGTCAGAATTTCTCTCTAGGCGAAGCAGGGGATCTGGGCCTCATCTTCAGATGAGGTAGAAAACACAGGGCTCTTCTCCAGTTGTAGTGAGACACTCGAGGCTCCTCTTGAGTTGTGACAGGTCTCTTGGGGATGTCCACAGTCTCCAGGGTGACCCCACCTCCCAGTCATGTACCTGGTGTCATATATCCACAGTCTCCTTGGTCAGCACCCTCCCAGGACTCTGCTCATGGGGTCAGACATCCACAGTCCCTGAGTGACCCCAACTCCCAGACCCTTCACCTGGGTTCTACATCCATGGTCTCCAGGGTGAACCCTCCCAAGCCCTGCACCTGAGGGAACATGTCCACAAACTCCAGGGTGACCCTACCTCCCAGTCATGTACCTGATGTCATTTGTCCATAGTCTTCCGGGTGAGAACCCTCCCCATAATCTGCACATGCGGTCACATGTCCACAGTCCCCGAGTGACCCCAACTCCCAGACCCTGTACCTGGGGTCACATGTCCAGTCTCCTGGATGACCCCAGTTCCCCAGACCTTCCACTTGAGGTCAAACATCCAATCTTTCCAGGGACACCACACTTCACATACAATACACCTGTGGTCACACCTTCACAGTCTCCATGGTGACCCCCTCCCCATTCTGTACCTGAATCACATTACCACAGTCTATAGGGTGACACACCTCTCTGGACCATGTACCTAGAATCACACATCCAGAATCTCCAGGGTGAACCACTTCCAGAACCTGCACATTGGGTAACATGTCTGGAGTCCAGGCTGACACCCCTCTCCAGACTCTGCCCCTAGGGTCACATGGCCACAGTATACAGGGTGACACCCTCTCGACCCTGGACCTGGAATGCATTTCCACACTGTCTAGTATGACACTCCTCCTCAAAAACTGTACCTGGGCTTACATGTCCAGAGTGTCCAGTGTGACCCTACCCCCATACCGAGTAACAAGGATCACATGTTCACAGTCCAGGGTAATCCCACCTCCCAGAACTTATACATGGAGTCATATGTCCATAGTCTCCATGTTGACCTCCTCCCAGACCATGCACCTGGGATCACACATCCACAGTGTCCGAGTGGCCCCACCTCCAAGACATTACACCTGGGGTCACATGTCTATGGTCCCCAGGTTTACCTCTCCCAGTCCCTGAACTTGGGCTTACACATCCATAGTCTTCGTGGTGACTGTTGAGTCCAGCTCAACAGCACAGGTTCCTGAAAGTGTGTCATGGCAAAAGAATGAGAAACATTCAAAAAAGTTACAGTGGGGATCAGGGGACCAACACCACCATGAAGTGAAGGTGCCCAAACTGATCTTTCATGTCTGCTTTATTATACTTTTTGAGACTAGCTTGTACGTGCTTGCAGAAGCATAGCAGGCCAGATGGCCTTCAATGATAATCCTGTGCAGTTAATATTTAGCATTTTTGTATCCCTTTTTTTCTGCCTCAAGTACAAAGACCTAGTTAATCTTTATGTGTCTCCCAGATGACAAAGATAGGAACAGTCTGTTGATGTCTTTCCACCCCCAGGCATACATCCTGCTTTCAAGATGTTTTTTGTTCCTTCTTGGATTCCTTTAGCAATGACATGCTGAGTCATGTCCACTCAGCAAGATTGCTTAACTCTTTTGCCAGTCCTTTGAGTAGGCCTGTCTCCTACAGGTGACCCCCTCCCATATCCTGCACATTGGTAACATGTCCACAGTCTACAGGGTGACAAATCACCCCAGACACTTTACCTGGGGTCACACATCCCAATCTCCTGGATAAGCCCACCTCCAGGCACTGTACCTTGGGTCAGATGACCACAGTGTGCAAGGTGACAGCACCTCCCACACCCTGCACCTAAGGTCACATGTCCACAGTCTCCAAGATGACTCTAAACCAGACGATGCACCCGGGTAACCTGTCAATGATACCAAGAGTGACCCCACT
Organism: Bubalus bubalis; assembly: GCF_019923935.1. NCBI lineage: Eukaryota > Metazoa > Chordata > Mammalia > Artiodactyla > Bovidae > Bubalus > Bubalus bubalis. Next base: position 119,683,809 of record NC_059160.1, on the reverse strand, counting down.
TTCCAAACCCTGCACCTGAGGTCACATGTCCACAGTATCCATGGTGGCCCCCTCCCAGACCATATACACTGGGACACATGTCCACACTTTCCAGGGTCAGTCTCTTCCCCAGACACTGCACTTTGTATCTCACATGCACAGTCCCCAGGGTGACCCCACATCCCAGAGTCTGTATCAGGGGAAAACAAGTATACACAGTCTCCAGGGATATCCCACCTCACAGACCCTGCATCTGGGATTGCATGTCCAAAGACACCAGGGTGACCCCACCTTATAAACCCTGCACCTGGGGTCATATGCCCACAGTATCCAGGGTGATCCCCTCTCGACCCTGGACCTGGGGACACATTTCCACAGTGTCCTGAGTGACACCCCTCCACAGACACTGTACCTGGGGTCACATGTGCACAGTCTCTAAGGTGATCCTGATCCCCAGACCGAGCATCTAGGATCACATGTCCCACAGTCTAGGGTAACTCCACCTCCCAAACTGTATATCTGGTGTCAAACATCCACAGTCTCCATGGTGACCCCTTCCCAGACCATTCACCTGGGATTATACGATCACCTTATCAAGGGAGAGCCCTATTCCCAAACCCTGCACTTTTAGTCACATGTCCACAATCCCCAGGGTGACCTCAACTCCAAGACCCAGTAACTGGGGTCACACATCCACAGTTACCAGGATGACCCCACCTCCCATTCCCTGCATCTGGAGTCACATGTGCATAGTCTCCTGGGTTACACCCTCCTAGACCATATACATGTCACAAGTCCACAGTCTCTTGGGTCAGCCTCTTCCCCAGACACTGCACTTTGGGTCACATGTCCACAGTCCCCAAAATGAACCCACCTCCCAGAACCTGAAATGGGGGACACATGCACTCAGTCTCCAGGGAGGCCCCACCTCACAGACCCAGCACCTGGGTTCCTACACCCAAAGTCTCCAGGGTGATGGCACCTTCTATACCCTGCCCCTGGGGTCACATGTCCACAGTATCCAGGGTGACCTCCTTTCGACCCTGGGCCTAGGGGGTCACTTCCCAGAGCCTAAACCTGGAGTCACACATCCATAGTCTCCATGGTGACTCCCTCATAGACCATGCATCTGGGATCATACAACCACTGTCTCCAGGTTGACTCTCACCAAACCCTGCACCTGGGGTCACATTTACAAAATCTCTAGGGTGACACTTTTCCCCAGATCCTATACCTAGATCACACCTGCACAATCTCCAGAGTGACCCCACATTCCAGACCCTGCACCTGGGGTCACATGTCCGTAATTGGCAGTGTAACCCCAAGTGCTACACACTATATCTGGATTTGCAGGTCCACAGTCTCTATGGTGACCCCCTCCCATACCATGCACCTTGGATCACGTGTCCACAGTCTGAAGGGAGATCCCCCTCCCCAAACCATGCACTTTGAATCACACATCCATAGTCCTCAGGGGGACCACACCTCCCAGACCCTGAATCTAGGGTCACATGTACAGTCTCTGGGGGACACCATCTCACAGAACCTGCACTTGGGGTCACATGTCCACAGTGTGCAGTGTGAACCTACCTCCCAGAGCCTGTACCTGGGACATATGTCCACAGTCTTTAGGGTGACACCTCTCCCAGACCCTGTACCTGGGAAGAAATATCTTCAGCGTCCCAAGTGATACCCTCCTAGGCCCTGTACCTGGGGTCACACTTCCACAAAGTCCTATGTGACAGCCCTGCCCAGATCCTGAACCTGGTCACATGTCCAGAGTCTCCAGCATGACCTCCATCCCAGGCCCTGTATCTGGGGTTACATGTCCACAGTCTCCAGGGTGACAATACTCTCCATATTTTGTACATGGTGTCACATCCACATTCTCTAGGGTGACCCAAGCTCCCTGTCCCTGTACTGGGGTCTTACAACCACAGTCTACAGGGAACCTCCCCTTTCAGACCCTACACCTGGGGTCACATGTTTATTATCTCCAGGATGACCCCACATCCCAGACCATGTACCTGGGGCCATATGTATAACAGTCTCCCAGGTGAGCTCCCTCCCCAGAACCTGCACCTGGTGTCACATTTTGACAGTCTCCAAGGTGACATGTCTGTATACACCCAGCACCTGGGGTCAAACGTGCACATTCTCCAGGGTGACAACCCTCCCAGACCTTGCTTCTGGGGTTATACATCCACAGTCTCCATTGTGACACCAACCTACCAGACCCTGCACCTGTGGTCACCTAACCACAGTCTCAAGGGTGACAATACCCCCCAGATTATGTACATGGGGTCACACATCCACATTCTCTAGGGTAACCCAACCTCCCTGACCCTGTACTGGAGTATCACAACCACAGTCTTCAGGATGACCATCTTCCCAGACCCTGCACCTGGCTTCTCGTGTCCATGGTCTCCAGAGTAAATCCTACCCAGACCCTTCACCTGGGGTCACATGTCCACAGTCTCCTTGATGACACCCCTCCCAGACCCTGTACCTGGGATCACATTTCCAGTTTCCAGGGTAACCTCCTTTCCCAGAACCTACATGTGGGGTCACATGTACACAGTCTCGAGGGTGACCCCACCTCACCAGAATTTTTACTTTGGGTCCCATGACCACAGTGTCTAGGGTGACTCCACCTCGTCAAAACTTTTAGCTCTGGTCACAAGTCCACAGTCTCCAGGGTGACACACCCCCCAGAGCCTGTACCTGTGGTCACATGTCCACAGACTTCAGGGTGACCTTCCTTTCATACACTGTACCCGGGGTCACATGTCCACAGTCTCCAGGATGATACCCTTTCCCAGACACTGTACGTGGGCCACACGTCCACAGTCTATAGGGTGACAACCCTCACAGACCCTGTACCTGTTGTCATACTTCCACAATATACAGGGTGATTCCCTACCCAGATACTGCACCTGGTGTCACATGTCCACAGTCTCCAGTGTGACCTACCTCACAGACCCTGCATCTAGGGTAACATGTACACCATCTCCAGGTGACCTCACCTCCCAAATGATGTAGCTAGGGTCAGATGTCACTGACTCCAGGGTGAGTAACCTCTCATGTCCCTGCACCTGGGGTTACACTTCCACACTCCTCAGAGTGACCCTACCTCCCAGACCCTACATCTGGGTTCAAACATCCACAGTCTCCAGGGTGAACACACCTCCAAGACCATGTACCTGGAATTACATTTCCAGTTTCCAGAGTAAACCTGCCTCCCAGACCCTAGACCTGGGGTCACATGTCCACAGTCTTCACAATGAAACCCTCCCAACCCTGCACCTGGGTCACATGTCCACAAGCTCCAGGGTGACATCTTCCCAGCCCCTGGGCTGGGGTCACATGTCTACAGTCTGAAGGGTGATTCCACTTTCCAAACCCTGCACCTGTCTCACACTTAAACAGTCTCCAGTGTGACTGCTACTGGTCCTACGCCTGGGGTCACATTTCTACAGTCCCCTGGATGACACCTCTCACAGGTCCTGTACCTGGGATCTCATGTGCATAGTCTCCATGGTGAACCCCCCTCCCAGACCCTGTGCCTAGGGTCAAATATCTGCAGTATCCAGTGTAACTCCCCCCAGACCATAAACATGGGGTCACACCTCTACAGCTTCCAGGATGAGCCCACCTCCAGACCCTCTACCAGGGGTCTCATATCCACAGTCTGCAGGGTAACTCCAACTCCTAGGCCTTATACCTGAAGTCACAAGTCCACAGTCGCCATGGTGACCCCCTTTCAGACCATGCACCTTGGATCACACATCCAAGTGTGAGTCTTCAGGGAGAGACCCTTCACCAAATTTGGCACTTTTAGTCACATGTCCACAATAACTCCACCTCACAGACTCTGTTCCTGGGGTCACATGTCCCCATGTACTACTGTGTGTCCCTACCTCCAAAACCCAATAGCTGGGCTTACACGTCTACTCTTAAGTCCCTGCACATGTCCACACTCCACAGAGTGACTCCACCTCCCAGACCTACATCTGGGATCAAAGGTCCACAGTCTCCATAGTGACTCCACCTTCAAGACCCTGACCCTGCCGTCACTCGTCCACAGTCTCCAGGGTGAACCTACCTCCCAGACCATGTATCTGACACTACATTTCAGTTTCCAGAGCAAACCCGGATCCAAGACCCTACAACTGGGGTCACATGTCCACATGGTACATCCACAGTGTCCTGGGTAACCCCCCTTCCCAGACCCTGTCAGATCAGATCAGATCAGTCGCTCAGTCGTGTCCGACTCTTTGCGACCCCATGAATCACAGCATGCCAGGCCTCCCTGTCCATCACCAACTCCCGGAGTTCACTCAAACTCATGTCCATCGAGTCAGTGATGCCATCCAGCCATCTCATCCTCTATCGTCCCCTTCTCCTCCTGCCTCCAATCCCTCCCAGCATCAGAGTCTTTTGCAATGAGTCAACTCTTCGCACGAGGTGGCCAAAGTACTGGAGTTTCAGCTTTAGCATCATTCCTTCCAAAGAAAGCCCAGGGCTGATCTCCTTCACAATGGACTGGTTGGATCTCCTTGCAGTCCAAGGGACTTGCAAGAGTCTTCTCCAACACCACAGTTCAAAAGCATCAATTCTTCAGTGCTCAGCCTTCTTCACAGTCCAACTCTCACATCCATACATGACCACAGGAAAAATCATAGCCTTGATTAGACGAACCTTTGTTGGCAAAGTAATGTCTCTGCTTTTGAATATGCTATCTAGGTTGGTCATAACCTTCCTTCCAAGGAGTAAGCATCTTTTAATTTCATGGCTGCAGTCACCATCTGTAGTGATTTTGGAGCCCAGAAAATAAAGTCTGACACTGTTTCCTCTGTTTCCCCATCTATTTCCCATGAAGTGGTGGGACCGGATGCCATGATCTTCGTTTTCTGAATGTTGAGCTTTAAGGCAACTTTTTCACTCTCCACTTTCACTTTCATCAAGAGGCTTTTTAGTTCCTCTTCACTTTCTGCCATAAGGGTGGTGTCATCTGCATATCTGAGGTTATTGATATTTCTCCTGGCAATCTTGATTCCAGTTTGTGTTTCTTCCAGCCCAGTGTTTCTCACGAGGTACTCTGCTTATAAGTTAAATAAACAGGGTGACAATATACAGCCTTGACGAACTCCTTTTCCTATTTGGAACCAGTCTGTTGTTCCATGTCCAGTTCTAACTGTTGCTTCCTGACTTGCATACAAATTTCTCAAGAGGCAGATCAGGTGGTCTGGTATTCCCATCTCTTTCAGAATTTTCCACAGTTTATTGTGATCCACACAGTCAAAGGCTTTGGCATAGTCAATAAAGCAGAAAAAGATGTTTTTCTGGAACTCTCTTGCATTTTCGATGATCCAGCAGATGTTGGCAATTTGATCTCTGGTTCCTCTGCCTTTTCTAAAACCAGCTTGAACATCCGGAAGTTCACGGTTCACATACTGCTGAAGCCTGGCTTGGAGAATTTTGAGCATTACTTTACTAGCGTGTGAGATGAGTGCAATTGTGGGGTAGTTTGAGCATTCTTTGGCATTGCCTTTCTTTGGGATTGGAATGAAAACTGACCTTTTCCAGTCCTGTGGCCACTGCTGAGTTTTCCAAATTTGCTGGCATATTGAGCACAGCACTTTCACAGCATCATCTTTCAGGATTTGAAATAGCGCAACTGGAATTCCATCAGCTCCACTAGCTTTGTTCATAGTGATGCTTTCTAAGGCCCACTTGACTTCACATTCCAGGATGTCTGGCTCTAGGTGAGTGATCACACCATCGTGATTATCTGGGTCGTGAAGATCTTTTTTGTACAGTTCTTCTGTGTATTCTTGCCATCTCTTCTTAATATCTTCTGCTTCTGTTAGGTCCATACCATTTCTGTCCTTTATCGAGCTCATCTTTGCATGAAATGTTCCTTTGATATCTCTGATTTTCTTGAAGAGATCCCTAGTCTTTCCCATTCTGTTGTTTTCCTCTTTCTTTGCATTGATCGCTGAAGAAGGCTGTCTTATCTCTTGTTGCTATTCTTTGGAAATCTGCATTCAGATGTTTATATCTTTCCTTTTCTCCTTTGCTTTTTGCTTCTCTTATTTTCACAGCTATTTGTAAGGCCTCCCCAGACAGCCATTTTGCCTTTTTGATTTTATTTTCTATGGGAATGGTCTTGATCCCTGTCTCTTGTACAATGTCACGAACCTCATTCCATAGTTCACCAGGCACTCTATCTATCAGATCTAGGCCCTTAAATCTATTTCTCACTTCCACTGTATAATCATAAGGGATTTGATTTAGGTCATACCTGAATGGCCTAGTGGTTTTCCCTACTTTCTTCAATTTAAGTCTGAATTTGGCAATAAGGAGTTCATGGTCTGAGCCACAGTCAGCTCCTGGTCTTGTTTTTGCTGACTGTATAGAGCTTCTCCATCTTTGGCTGCAAAGAATATAATTAATCTGATTTTGGTGTTGACCATCTGGTGATGTCCATGTGTAGAGTCTTCTCTTGTGTTGTTGGAAGAGGGTGTTTGTTATGACCAGTGCATTTTCTTGGCAAAACTCTATTAGTCTTTGCCCTGCTTCATTCGGTATTCCAAGGCCAAATTTGCCTGCTATTCCAGGTGTTTCTTGACTTCTTACTTTTGCATTCCAGTCCCCTATAATGAAAAGGACATCTTTTTTGGGTGTTAGTTCTAAAAGGTCTTGTAGGTCTTCATAGAACCGTTCAACTTCAGCTTCTTCAGCATTACTGGTTGGGGCATAGACTTGGATTACTGTGATATTGAATGGTTTGCCTTGCAAACAAACAGAGATCATTCTGTCATTTTTGAGATTGCATCCAATTACTGCATTTTGGACTCTTTTGTTGACCATGATGGCCACTCCATTTCTTCTGAGGGATTCCTGCCTGCAGTAGTAGATACAATGGTCATCTGAGTTAAATTCACCCATTCCAGTCCATTTCAGTGCGCTGATTCCTAGAATGTCAACATTCACTCTTGCCATCTCTTGTTTGAGCACTTCCAATTTGCCTTGATTCATGGACCTGACATTCCAGGTTCCTATGCAATATTGCTCTTTACAGCATTGGACCTTGCTTCTATCACCAGTCACATCCACAGCTGGGTATTGTTTTTGCTCCCTGGGATCAAACTTCCAGTGTCCAAGGTGACCTGCCTCCACACACCCTTCACCTGAGTTTACATGTCCCAAACCTCCAGGGTGACCCACCTCCCAGATCCTGCACCTGCAGTCACATGTCCACAAGCTCCAGGGTGACATCCTCCCAGACCCCGGACCAGGGTCACATGTCTACAGTCTGAAGGGTGATCCCACCTCCCACCCTGTACCTACAGTCACGCTTAAACAGTCTCCAGGGTGACTGATCCTGATCCTGCACTTGGGGTCAAATTTTTACAGTCCCCTGGGTGATACCTCTCCCAGGTCCTGTACCTGGGGTCACATGTGCATAGTCTCCATGGTGACCCCCCTTGCAGATCCTGTCCCTGAGGTCAAATATCTGCAGTGTCCAAGGTAACCCCCAGACCATAAACATGGGGTGACACCTCCAGTTTCCAGGATGAGCCCACCTTCAGACCCTGTACCAGGGTCACATATTCACAGTCTTAGGGTAACCCTAACTCCTAGACTCTATACCTGGAGTCACAAGTCCACAGTCTCCATGGTAACCCCTTCCCAGACCATTCACCTTGGATCACACGTCAGAGTCTCCCGAGAGAGCTGCCTTGTCAAAACCTTCACTTTTAGTCACATGCCTAAAGTCCCCAGGGTGACCCCACCTTGCAGACTCTGTACCTGGGCCACATGTCTACAGTCTACTGTGTGACTCTGCCTCCAACACCCAGTACCTGGGGTCCCACGTTCACAGTCTCTGGGGAGACCCCACTTCTCAGACCCTGCACTGGGAGTCGCATGTCTACAGGATTCAGTGTGACACCCTCTAGACCATGGAACTGATGTCACATTTCCAGTGTCTAGTGTGATACCCCTCCACAAACACTGTGCTGGTTTCACTCGTCCACAGTCTCCAGTGTGACCCCATGTCCCACACTGAGTAACTGGGATCACATGTCCACAGTCCAGGGTAACCCCACCACCCAGGCCATATACCTGTCCAGGGTAACCCATACCACCCAGGTCATCCACAGTCTCCATGGTGACCTCCTCCTAGGCCATGTACCTGGGATCACATGTCCACAGTCTCAAGGTGACTCCACCTCTGAGTCCCTACACCTGGAGTCACATGTCCACAGTCCCCAGGGTTTACCCCTCCCAGACCCTGTAACTGGGGTTACATGTCCACAGTCTCCACAGTGACCACCTCCCAGACCCTACACGTTGGTAACATGTCCAGAGTCTACAGGGTGACAAACCACCCCAGACACTTTACCTGGGGTCACACGTCAACAGTTGCCTGGATAAGCCCACCTCCAGACCCTGTACCTGGGGTCGTATGACCACAGTTTGCAGGGTGACAGCACGTCCCTGACCCTGCATCTAGGATTGCAAATCCATGGTCTACAAGGTGACTCTTTCCCACACCATGCACCTTGGGTAACCTGTCAGCAATCTCAGGAGTTATCCTACTTCCCAAACCCTGCACCTGGGCTCACACATCCACAGTCTCCAGGGTGAACCCCTCCCAGACCCTTTACCTGGGGTTACATGTCCACAGTCTCCATGGTGACACCCCTACCAGACCCTGAGCCTGGGGTCACACATCCACAGTCTTCAGGGAGAGGACTCCCAAACAGTGCACAGGGTTCACATATCCAAAGTCTCCTATGTAAACCCCCTCCAGACCATGCACCTGAATTCACAAGTCCACAGTCTCCAGGGTGACGTCCCTCCCAGACCCTGAACCTGGGGTCATATGTCCACAGTCTCCATTGTGACACCCCCTGCCACAACCTGCATCTGGGGTCACATGTCCACAGTCCACCAAGCACAGTCCTCCCCAGATTTGTACATAGGGTCACATGTCCACATTCTCCAAGTGACCCAACCTCCCTGCCCCTGTACTGTGGTATCACGACCACAGTGATCAAACCTCACAGACCTGGCACCTGGGTTCTCAGGTCCACGGTCTCCATGGTAAACCACTCCCAGACCCTGCACCTGAGGTAACATGTTCACAGTCTCCAGGGTCACCCCGCCTCCCAGACCAGGTCCCTGGGGACATATGTCCACAGTCTCTCAGATGAGCCCCCTCCCCAGACTCTGCACATGGGATCACACATCCACAGTCCCTGAGAGACCTCACCTCCCAGACCCTGGGATCACATATCCAGTCTCCAGGGCAACCCCACTTCCCCAGACTCTGTACCTGGGGTCACACTTCCATAGTCTCCAAGGTGATCCCCTCCAGAACCTGCACCTGGGTCATACTTCCACTGTCTCTATGGTGGCATCACTGCCCAGACACTGTACCTGCGGTCACATGTCTACTGTCTTCAGGGTGAGGACTCCCAATTACTGCACATGGGTTCACATATCCCAAACTCTCCTACATGACCCCTATCCTGTCCCTGTACATGAGGTCACACATTCACAGTCTACAGGGTAAGCCTGACTTCCAGACCCTTTACCTGGGATGACATGTCCACAGGCTCCAGGGTGAACCCTCCTCATCAGAACTTTTAGCTGTGGTCACACATCCAGTCTCCAGGGTAACACCCCCCCCAGGCCCTTTACCTGTGCTCACACGTCCACAGACTTCAGGGTGACCCCACCACACCAGTCTGAGCACGGGGAATCACATGTCTACAATCTCCAGGGTAACCATTCCTAACAGACCTACACCTGGGGTCACATGTTCAGTTTCCAGGTTGACACCCTCCCAGACCCTTTTCCTGAGATCACACATCTTCAAATCCCAGGGTGTCCTTTCCAAGGCACTGTACTTGAGGTCACATATCTAAAGTCTCTACTGTGACTATCCTCCCAGACACTGAAATTAGGTTCACATGTCCACAATTTCTAGGCTGACACCCTTTCCCAGGCCTTGTACCTGGTTCACACATCCACAGTCTCCAGCTTGACGCCCTTTCCCAGACCCTGTGCCTGGTTCACACGTCCACAGTCCCCAGTCTGACGCCCTTTCCCAGACTCTGTACCTGGGGTCATACTTCCATAATATCCATGGTGACACCCCTGCCCAATTCTGCACCTGGTGTCACATGTCCAGTCTCGAGTGGACCCTGCACCTGGGTTCATACTTCCACAGTCTCTAGTGTGACCCTCCACCCAGACTCTGTACCTGGGGTCAAATATCTGCAGTCTCTGGTGTGGCACCCCTTACAGACCCTGTACCTGCAGTCACACGTCGACAGTCTTCAAGGTGACCCACCTCCAAACACACAGCACATGGGGTCAAACATGCACAGTTTCCAGGGTGACACCCCTGCCAGACCCTGAACCTGGAGTCACACATCCACAGACCAGGGTGAGGACTCCCAAACACAGCACCTGGTTTCCCATATCCAAAATCTTTTATGTGACCCCCCCACCAAATCCTGCATTTGGGCTCACATGTCCACAGTTTCCCGGGACACACTCCCAGACCCTGTACCTGAAGTCACATGTCTTCAGTCCCAAGGGTGACCCCTCCCAGGCACTGTATTTGGGGTCACATGTCCACAGTCTTGACCATCCTTCCAGACCCTGTACTTGGGGTCACATGTCCACAATCCCCAAGTGACCCCACCTGCCAGATCCTGTGCCTGGAGTCACATCCACTGTCTCCAGGGAAACAACACCTCTCAGACCATGCACCTGGGGTCACACGTTCACAGTCTCCAGGGTGACCCCTTCCTGAACCTGCACCAGGGGTCACATTTCCACTGTCTATAGGGTGGCACATGTACCCTGGAATAAGACGTCCAGAATCTCCAGGGTGACCTCCTTCCATAACCTGCACCTGGGGTAACATGTCCAGAGTCTTCAGGCTGACACCCTACCCTAGACCATGTACCTGGGGTTACATGGCCACAGTCACCATGGTAAACCCCCTCATAGACTCTATGCCTGAGGTCACATCTCCACCATCTACAGGGTGACCCCCTTCCCAGATCATGTACTTGGGGTCTCATATCCAGTCTCCAGCCTGACTCCACCTCCCAGACTCTATACCAGGGTTCAAAACTACACAGTATCCAGTATGACCCCACCTCCAAGATGCTGTATCTGGGGTCACACATCTGCAGTTTCCAGGGTAACCATCCTCTCTGGCCCTGCAACTGGGGTTACAGGTCCACAGTCAGCAGGGTGCCCCACATCAGCAAACCCTGCACCTGGGGTCACATGTCAGTCTCTGGGGAGGACCTTCTTGCCAGATCCTGAACCTGGGGTCACACATACACAGTCTCCAGGGTGACCCCACCTCCCAGACCCATCACCAAGGGTCACAGGTCCACAGGCTCCAGGGTGACCCCTTTGAGAAACTTGTACCTGGGTCACAGGTCCAGAGTCTCCTTGGTGACACCCCCACCATGATCTGGGGTCACATTTCTAGTTTACATAGTAACCTCCCCTCCCAGACCCTGCACCTGAGGTCACACCTCCAGGGCCTCTGGGGTGACAAACCTCCCAGACCCTGTACCTGGGGTCACACCACCACAGCCTCCAGGGTGACTGCACCTCACCAGTACTTGTACCTTGGGTTACATGTTCACAGTCTCTAGGGTGACCCCACCTCATCAGAACTTTTACCTGTGGTCACACCTCCACAGTCTCCAGAGTGATCACCACTCCCAGATGGTGAACATCTGGTCACACATCCATAGTCTCCAGAGTGACACCACCCAGGACACTGAACCCGTGGTCACACATCCACAGACTTCAGGGTGACCCTACAGTACAGTCCGAGCACCTGAGATCACACATCCAGTCTCCAGGGTAACCTTCCCTCACAGACACTACACCTGGGGTTACATTTCCCCAGTTTCTACTGTGACCATCCTCCCAGACCCTGTACCTGGGGTCACATGTCAACAGTCTCCAGGGTGATACCATCCAGGACACTGAACCTGTGGTCACATGTTCACAGACTTCAATGTGACCCCACAACTACAGTTTGAGCACCTGGGATCACACATCCACAGTCTCCAGGGTAGCCTTGCCTCATAGATACTACACCTGGGGTTAAATTTCCACAGTCTCTGCTGTGACCCTGCTCCCAGACACTGTATGTTGGGTTACATGTCCACAGTCTCCAGGGTGACAATCCTCCCCACATCCTGTCTGGAGTGACACATCCACATTCTCCAGGCTGACCCAACCTCCCTGACCCTGTACTGGGATATCACAATCACTGTCTCTAGGGTGACCAAATCTCCCAGACCCTGCACCTGTATTCTAACATCCACAGTCACCAGAGTAAATCCCTCCCAGACCCTGCACCTGAGGTAACATGTCCACATTCTCCAGGGTGACCCCACCTCCAAGACCCTTTACCTGGGGTCACATGTCCACTGTCTCCAGGGAGACCACACCTTGCAGACCATGCACCTGGGTTCACATGTTCATAGTCTTCAGGGTGACCCCCTCCCGAACCTGCACCTGGGGTAACATTTGTACTGTCTATAGGGTGGCACACATCCCCAGACATTGTTCCTGGAATCACATTTCCAGAGTCTCCAGGCTGACACCCCAGCCCAAACCCTGTACTTGGGGTCACATTCTCCAGGGTGAACCCCCTACACACATATGGAGTGTATGTGAGGTCACATGTCCACCATGTCCAGGGTGACATCCTTCCAAAACTATGAACAATGGGTCACATGTCCCATCTCCAGCGTGAACCCACCTCCCAAAACCTGTACCAGGTTTCAAAACTCCAGTCTCCACGGTGATCCCACACACCAAACCCTGAACCTGGGGTCACATGTCCACAGGCTCCAGGGTGACCCCTTCGAAATACCTGCACCTGGGTCACATGTCCAGAGTTTCCTTTGGGACTCCCCTCCTAGACTCTGTATCTGGGGTCACATTTTCAGTTTCAAGGGTAAACTCACTCCCAAACCCTGCATACGAAGTCACACATCCACACTTCACCAGAACTTGTACCTTGGGTCACATGTCCAGTCTCTAGGGTAACCCCACCTCATCAGAACTTTTACCTGTGGTCATATCTCCACAGTCTCCAGGGTGACCACCATTTCCAGATCCTGAACATCTGGTCACATATCCATAGTCTCCAGGGTGACACCACCAAAGATGCTGAACCTGTGGTCACATGTCCATAGGTTTCAGAGTGACCCCACAACACTGGCCCAAGCACTTGAGATCACATGTCCACAGCCTCCAGGGTAACCTCCCCCTAAGTCACTACACATGGGATCACACATCCACTGTTTCCAGGATAACAGCCTCCCAGACCCTGTACATGAGGTCACATGTTTTCGGTTCCCAGGGTGACCCCTCCCAGACACTGTATTTGGGATCACATGTCCACAGTTTCTACTGTGACCATCCTCCAAGACATTGTACCTGGGCTTACACATTGACAGTTTCCATCATGATGCCCTTTCCCAGGCCCTGTACCTGGGTCACACATCCACATTCTCCAGGGTGACTCCCTTCCCAGACCCTGTGAAGTGAAGTGAAGTTGCTCAGTCATGTCTGACTCTTTGCAACCCCATGGACTGTAGCCTACCAGGTTCCTCCTTCCATGGGATTTTCGAGGCAATAGTACTGGAGTGGGGTGCCACTTCCTTCTCCAGGGGATCTTTCCTGTACCTGGGGTCAAATATCTGCAGTCTCCAGAGTGACACCCTCCCAGACCCTGTACCTGGGTTCTCACATCCATGGCCTCTACCAGGCCCTGAACCTGAAATAACATGTCCACAGTCTCCAGGGTGACCCCACCTCCCAGACCCTGTACCTGGGGTCACATACATAGTCTCCAGGGTTACCACGCCTCCAAGACCCAGTACTGGGTTCACACGTCCTCAGTCTTCAGGGTGATCCCCTCCCAGACCCTGCATCTAGTGTCTCATGTCCACAGTCTTCAGGGTGACCCCCTTCAAATGCTGCATCTTGGGTCACACGTCCACAGTCCTCAGGATGAAAACCCTGCCCAGACCCTGTACTTGGGTCACATGGCCACAGTCTCATTGTGACCTCCCTCCCAGGCACTATACCTGGTGTTAAATGTCTGCAGTATCCACAATGACCCCCTCCCAGACCATATACACGGGTCACATATCCACAGTCTCTAGAGTCAGCCTCTTCCCCAGACATTGCCATTTGGGTCACATATCCACAGTCCCCAGGGTGACTCCACCACTTAGACCCTGTACCTGAGGTCCCAAGTCAACAGTCTCCAGGGTTACCCCAGCTCTCAGACCCAGCTCCTGGGTTCACATCCATAGTCTCAAGGTGACCCCCCATCCAGACCCTACACCTGTGGTCACATGTACATAGTCTCCAGAGTTACCCCCTCCCAGGCCATATACATGTTATCACAAGTCTACAGTCTCCAGGGTCAGCCTCTTCCCCAGACACTGCATTTTAAGTCACACATTCACTGTCCCGGAAATGAACCAACCTCCCAGAACCTGTACCAGGGTCTCCTAGGATACCCCACCTCACAAACCCTGTATCTGGAGTCACACATCCAAAGTCTCTAGGGTACCCCACCTCCTAGACCCTATAACTGGGGACAATGTCCACAGTATCCAGGGTGATCCACTCTCGACCCTGGACCTTGAGTCACTTTTCCACAGTGTCTATTGGTGACATCCCTCTTCAGACACTTACCTGGGGTCACATGTCCAGTGACCCCACCCACCAGACTGAGCAAATAGGATCACATATCCACAGTCCAGGGTAACCCTGACCTCCCAGACTTTATACCTGGAGACACATGTGAATAATTTCCATGTTAACTCCCTCCCAAACCATGCTCCTGGGTTCAATGACCACTATTTCCAGCGTGATCCCCTCCCGACCCTGCACCTGGGGTCATATTTCCACAGTTTCAAGGGTGACACTTCTCTCCAGACCCTGTACCTGGGGTCACACCTGCACAGTCTCTGGGTGACACCACACCCCAGACCCTGCACCTGGGGTCACATGTTCCATTCAAGTTGCTGCAGAGGAATCAGGCCTTATCTCGAGTTCAGGGGGAACTCAGTGTTGTTTAGACTTGTGGCGGGAAACTCGAGGTTCCACTTGAGTTGCAATGGGGATCTCGGGATTCCTCTTCTGAGAGGTGAGGGCGAGGGTGGGGGCAGGGGCGGGGGCAAGGGCGAGGGCGAGGGTCCTATCTTATTGAAATGATGTGTGGCTACTAACTAGTGCTGGCAAGGGACTACTCTCTCCTTGTGGTCCGGGTCAACTCTGTAGTTGCGGGGGTTTCAATTCTCTCCAATGGTGGTGTGTAAGCTCTTCTCTCCTTGTGATATGAGGTTCATCTGTATTAGCAAAAGAGGGATCCCTCTCTCCATGTGATGTCCAGTGGTCTCCTATCAAGTTGTGGTGGAGGGCTCCTCTCGAGGGGTGAGGCTGTGTCCTCTCCAGTTGGGGTGTGCATGTCTCTATGGGGGAGGTCCTCTCTACTTTTGGCTCTATAGATTCCTCACTAACATTAGTGGGATTGCTGTTCTCTAGTTGTGAGGGACTCAACTAGACTTCGTTTAGGGAGCTCTTCTCCATTGGAGGCAGAAGGTCTTCTCTCTCAGTGTGATATCCTGGGGAACACCACTCTAGTTTTTTTTTTTTTTTTTGATGGTTTATTTTTTATTTTTCTTTTTTTTAATTAATTAATTTATTTTTTAAATTTTATTTTATTTTTAAACTTTACATAATTGTATTAGTTTTGCCAAATATTTGCCTGGGGAATCTGCTTCAGTTTTGGCTGGGGAGCCACTCTGTCATTTGGTCCAGTGGCCCCTTTTTTTGTTACAGCCTAGGGATCCTGTGAAATTTCAGCAGTGAACTCGGGGTGCCTCTTGAGTTGCACCATGTGACTCGGGGTTCATTTAAAGTTGTGGTGGAGACTCTTATGGAGCTGCAGTGGGACAGATCCTATCTAGTAGAGATGTGCAGGCTGGTCCCTGTCTAAGTGCAATGTGTGGGAGGCTACACTCTAGATGCAGCATGGGCTCCACTCTAATTACAGTAGGGGTGCATTCTTTATTTGCTCTGGTCGGCTCATCTCTAGTTGTCATTTGCAGCCACCTCTCTAGTTGTGGCAGGGTAACTCCTCTTTAATTGTGGTAGTTGGGCTCCTCTCTAGATGTGGTAGAGTGCTCCTCTCAAATTAGGAGTCGGGTGACTCCTCTATTGTTGTAATGAGAAGGGGTGTTTTTTCTAGCTGAGATGTGCAGGAAGCTCCTGTCTATTTGTGGCAGGGTGCACATCCTGCTTAGTTGTGGTCTTAGGCTTCCTCTCTTGTGGCGGTAGAATGCTCCTCTCGAATTGTGGTGGGGTAAGCTCCAAGATCACTGCAGATGGTGGCTGCAGCCATGGAATTAAAAGATGCTTACACCTTGGAAGAAAAGTTATGACCAACTTAGATAGCATATTGAAAAGCAGAGACATTACTTTGCCAACAAAGGCCCATCTAGTCAAGGCTATGGTTTTTCCAGTGGTCATGTATGGATGTGAGAGTTGGACTGTGAAGAAAGCTGAGTGCCGAAGAATTGATGCTTTTGAACTGTGGTGTTGGAGAAGACTCTTGAGAGTCCCTTGGACTGCAAAGAGATCCAACCAGTCCATTCTAAAGGAGATCAGCCCTGGATGTTCTTTGGAAGGAATGATGCTAAAGCTGAAACTCCAGTACTTTGGCCACCTCATGCGAAGAGTTGAATCATTGGAAAAGACTCTGATTCTGGGAGGGATTGGGGACAGGAGGAGAAGGGGACAACAGAGGATGAGATGGCTGGATGGCATCACTGACTCGATGGACGTGAGTTTGAGTGAACTCCGGGAGTTGGTGATAGACAGGGAGGCCTGGTGTGCTGCAATTCATGGGGTCTCAGAGTCAGACACGACTGAGCGACTGAACTGAACTGAACTGAAGCTCCTCTTGGGAATCCTCTGGAGTTGCATCAATGGGCGAGTGTTCTACTTGTGTTGTGATGGGAAACTTGGGGGTCCTCTTGTGTCACTGCAGGTGAATCAGTCCTCATGTAGTGTTGAGGTGGTGAACTCAGGGTACTTGTTGAGTTGTGGTGGGAAACTTTGGGTTCTCTCGAGTTGCAACAGGAGTCAGGCCCCCTTTCGAGTTGAGGCGGGTAACTCGGGGTTCCTCTTGAGTTGCATCGGGGATCTCCATGTTCCTCTCGAGTTGCAGCTGGGGAGTCAGGCCTCCTCTCGAGTTGCAGGGGGGAACTCGGGGTTCCTCTTGAGTCACAGCAGGGAATCAGAGGTACTCTCCAGTTTCAGTGAGAAATCAGTGATCCTCTTGAGTTGCAGTGCGGAACTTAGGGTTCCTCTGGAGCCATGGCAGTGAACTCGGGATTCTTCTCGACTTGAGCATTACTCAGGATTCCTCTAGACTTGCGTTGGGGCCTCCTCTCAAGTTCTTCTTGGCATGACTCGTCTCTAGCAGGGATGTGAAGGGTGGCTCCTGTCTTGCTGCAATGTCAGGTGGCTACTCACTAGTTTTGACATCGTACATCTCTACCATTCTGGTAGGGGTCAACTCTGTAGTTGTGATGGTTTTGATTCTCTCTAGTTGTAGTGTACAAGCTCCTCTATACTTCTGGTGTGAGGTTCACCTCTTTTAGCAGAATCAGGGCTCCTATCTATGTGTCATGTCCAGCAGGCTCCTCTCGAGTTGTGATGGTGACCTTGAGTAGCAGCTGACTTGGGGTTCCTTTAGACTTATGGTGGAGCCTCCTCTAGAGATACAGTGAGGCAGATCCTCTCTAGTAGTGATGTGCAGGCTGACCCCTGTCTAGTTACAGTGTGCCAGAGGTTACTCTCTAGTTGTGGCATGAGGCTCCACTCTAGTTGCAGTGAAGATCCACTCTTTATTTGTGGTGGGATGGCTATTCTCTAATTGTAATTTGCATACTCCTCTCTAGTTTTGGTAGGGGGGCTCCTTTTAGTTGTGATAGTGTGATGATGTGGTTCCTCTCTAGTAGCAATGTTCAGGGTGGCTTCTGTTTAGTTGTGATGTGTGGGTGGCTAAACAACCTGTGGCATGGTGCTCTTCTCTAGTTGGTGTTGGGGGTTAACTTTTACTTGTGTTGGATGAGCTCCTCTATAGTTGTGGTGTGCAGTATCCTCTTGAGTTTTTTTAGGGGCCTATTGTCTAGTTATGACTAGAGAAGTGTGTCTGACACCTCTAGAGTTGCAGTGGAGTGTTCCTCTCAAATTGTGGAGGGGATTTCCTCTCTGGTAGTGATGTGCACAGGCACTCTTTCCAGGTGCGATATTTATGAGCCTGCTCTCTAATTTTGGCACAGCCCCTCCTCTTTAATTGTGGCTTGGGAGTCTCCTCTCTAGTTGAGGAAGGAGAGCTTCTGTGTAATTGCATTGTATGGGAATGCTCCTCTCAAGTGGTAAAGTTCAAGGGGCTGCTGTCTAGTTGTGCCGAGGTTACCCTTCTCTGATGTTGGTAGGGGGGGTCTACTCGACTAGCACAGGTAGTGCGTCTCTATTTGCTGTGGAGGGGACCCTCTTGAGGTGCAATGTCCAGGATCTCCTCTCCAGTTGTTGTGGTGGGTCACTCTCCAGTATTGTCAGGTGGGCTCCTCTCTCGTGGCCATGGGCTTCTCTTGAGTTATGGCATAAGCCTCCTCTCAAGTTCAGGAGGGGACTCGTGGCTTCTTTCTAGTTGCCATGGTGCCTCCTCTGGGGGATCTCTGTGGGGAGTATGTTCTCTCTACTTGTGACATTTGGGTCTCCTCACTAGTTTACATGGCTCCACTCTAGTTGTGAGAGTATCATCTCATGTTACTTCAGGGATCTCATCTCTATTTGTGGCAGAGAGTCTTCTCTCTAGGTGCAATGTGCCAGAGGACACCTCTCTAGTTTTGCTAGGGGAATCTCCTCCAGTTCTGTCAGGTGGATCCTCTGCTTTTCACCAGGGGCTCTTTTCTTGTGACAGCATATGGCACCTGTCAAGTTGTGGTTGGGGACTCGGGGTTCCTCTCAAGTTGGGACAGGTGATTTAGTGTTCCTTTAAAGTTTTGGTGGGGCCTCCTCTCGAGCTGCATGGGGCAGCTCCTCTCTAGTAGAGATTAGCAGGGTGGCTCCTGTCTAGTTGTGGTGTGTGGTAGGTTACTGTATAGTTATGCTTGGGACTCCACTCTTGTTTCAGTTGGGTCAACTGACGTATCTGTTTCAGCTCCTCTCTAGTTGTGGCAGGGGCAGGGGGTGCTTATCTTTAATTGTGGTATGGGTGTTCCTCTCTTGTTCTGGTTGAGTGCTCCTCTTGAATTGTGGAGGGGTAGGCTCTTCTTGGGAATCCTCTGGAGTTGCATCAGGGGGCTTTGGTTCATCTCGAATTGTGATGGGGAACTCGAGATTCCACTGAAGTTACTGCAGGGAATCGGGCCTCCTCTTCAGTTGAGGGAGGGAACTTGGGGTTCCTAACAAGTTGCGGCATGGAACATGAGGTTACTCTAGAGTTGCAACAGGGGAGTCAGGAATTCTCTGGAGTTGTGAAGGGGAACTCGGGGTTCCTCTTGAGTTATGGTGGGAAACTCGGGGTTCCTCTTGAGTTGCAACAGTGGACTCAGAGCTCCTCTCGAGTTTTTGCAGGGGGAATTCAATGTTCTTCTCGGGGCATGGCAGGGAACTTGGGATTCCTCTCATGTTGGGGTGGTACTCGGTGTTCTTCTTGACTTGTGGTGGGGCCTCCTCTTGAGTTGTATTTGGGTGACTCATCTCTAGAAGGTATGTTCAGGGTGGCTCCTCTGTTGTTGCAATGTGTGGGTGTCTACTCACTAGTTTTGGCATGGGACTTCTCTAGTTAGGGTCCGGGTCAACTCTATAATTGCGGTGGGTTCGATTCTCTCTAGTGGTGGTACAAGCTCCTCTCTAATTGTGGTGTGAGGTTCATCTCTATTAGCAGCAGATGGGCTCCTCTCATGTGTGATGTCCAGCTGGCTCCTCTCGAGTTGTGTTGGAGGGCTCCTCTCAAGTTGTGTGGCTGTGTTCTCTCTGGTTGGGGTGTGAATGGCTCCATGGGAAATATACTCTTTACTTTTGGCACTAGGAGTTCCTCACTGATATTAATGGGATTGCTTCTGTTGAGTTTTGAGGGACTTCACTCAACTTACTTTAGAGAGCTTTTCTCTATTTGCAGCAGAAGGGCATCTCTCTAGGTATGATATCCTTGGGGACTCCTATCCAGTCCTGCTGGGGGAATCCACTTCAATTTTGGCTAGAGACCCCCTCCGTCAGTTTGGCCTGTTGCACCTTTTATTGTTGCAGCCTAGGGCTCCTGTCAAATTGCAGCAGGAACCCGGAGTGCCTCTTGAATTGCAGCAGGTGACTCAGAGTTTCTTTAGAGTTGTGGTGGAGCCTCCTCTTGAGCTGCAGTGGGGCAGATAATCTCTAGTAGTGATGCGCTGGTTGGCCCCTGTCTAAGTGCAATGTGCAGGAGCATACTCTATAGTTGTAGCGTAGGGCTCCATTCTAGTTGCAGTGAGGGTCCACTCTTTATTTGTGGTAGGTCGGCTCCTCTCTAGCTGTCATTTGCAGACTCCTTTCTAGTTTTGGCAGGGGGTCCTTGTTGTGGTAGCTTTGCTCCTCTCTAGTTGCAGTAGAATGATCTTCTCAAATTGTGATTGGGATGACTCCTCTCTGGTTTTGATTAGAAAGGACACTTTTGCTAGTTGCAATGTGCAGGAGGCTACACTCTTGTTGTGGCAGTGGGAATTCTTTTCAGTTGTAGCATGATGGGCCCCTCTCTACTCGTGGCAGGTGGCTTCTGTCTAATTGTGATGTGTGGGTATGCTCCTCTCTAATGGCTATGTTCGGGGGGAGGGGGCACTTAGCTCTAATTGCAGCAGTGGTCTCTAGTTGTGGTGTTGGCCTCCTCTTTCGTTATGATCTGTTTGGGAGTTCCACTCTAGTTTTGATGTGCATGGTCACTTTTTCTGATTATGATGTGTGGGGCGGGCACCTATCTACGTTTAGCAGGTGTATCCACTCTAGTTGTGGCAGTGGTTCTCCACTCTAGATGTGATGTACCGGAGGGGTTGGGCACCTCTCTATTTACAGCTTTGTGTTACTCACTATTTGTGCCTGAGGGTCAACTGTCAAGTTGTGGCACGTATTCAACTCTAGTTTTGGCGTTTGGGCTTCTCTCAAGTTGTGTTGTGCTGCAGTGGTCCTCCTTAATTGTGCTGTGCCTGGGGAGGTCCTCTCTAGTTGTGGAGTGGGAACTCTTGTCTTGTTGCATCATGTTGTGTGGCTCTTCTCTAGCTGCAGTTTGCTGGCTCATCTCTATTTGTTGTTTGAGGGGCTACTCTCTAGGAGTGGTGTGGAGCCTCCTCTCTCGATGTGGTGTATGAGATTGCTCCATTCTATGGGCAGGGTGTGGGGCCTCCTTTCTTAATGCGGTGTCTGGGTGGGTTCCTCTATTGTTGAAATATGTGGGTTCCTCTCTAGTTGTGGTGCAGGACTCCTGTCAAGTTGCACTGGGGGAATTGCTGCTCCTCTTGAGTTGAGGTGAGGCCTCCACTTGAGTTATTGGTGTAGTGGCTCCTCTCGAGTAGCAATGTGTAGGGTGGCTTCTGTTTAGTTGCGATGTGTGGTTGGCTAAACTCCCTGCAGCCTGGGGTACTCTCTAGTTGATGTTGGGTGTCAACTCAGTTGTGTCGGATGGGCTCCTCTCTAGTTGTGCAGTGTCCTCTCAAGTTTTGTTAAGGGGGCTTTTCTCTAGTAAACGTGTGTGGGGGGCACCTCTAGTGTTGCAGTGCACTGTTCCTCTTGAATTGTTGAGGGGGTTTCCTCTCTGGTAGCGATGTACACAGGCACTCTTTCCACGTGTGATATTTGCGAGCCTACTCTCTAACTTTGGCATGGCCTCTCCTCTTTAGTTGCGGCATGGGGCAGCTCCTCTATAGTAGAGATTAGCAGGCTGGCTCCTGTCTAGTTGTGATGTGTGGTAGACTACTGTATTTTTATTGCATGGGGCTCCACTCTAGTTGCAGTGGAGTCAACTGACTTTTTTTTTTTTTTTCTGCTCATATATTGTTGTGATGTGCAGACTCCTCTATAGTTGTGGCAGGGCGGGGGAGGTCTCCTCTTTAGTTGTGGTATGTGGCTTCTTTTCTTGTGGTGGAGTGCTTCTCTCAAATAGTGTTTGGGGTGGATCCTCATGGGAATCCTCTGGAGTTGCATAAAGGGTCTTGGGGCTCATCTTGTGTTGCTTTCTCACACCCTTGCACACACTTTCACGCTCTCACACAACCTCACACACACTTGCACATTTTTGCACATCCTTGCATGTTCTTTTCATGCCCTCACACACCATCAGATGGCCTTGCACACTCTCGCATGCCCTCTCCCTACCTCCCATGCTCTCACACGTCCTTGCACACCTTTGTACATTCTAGCACACCCACCCATGACCTGGCATGTCCTTTCAGGAAATCTCACTCCTTTGTACATTCTGGCACAATTTCAAACACCCTTGCACATCCTCGCATGAACTTGCATGCTCTTGCACATCCTCACAGGCTCTAGCAAGGCTTCACACACTCTCATGGCCTTGCATGCTCAAATACCCTAAGACACCCTCCCGTGTCCTCACACAAAGTCACATGCCCTTGCACACCCTCTCAGGTACTTGCTTGACGTTGCACATCCTTGCACCTTCTTGCAAGCCCTCCCATGCCCTCTCATGCCCTCGCATGGCCTCATATACTCTTGCAAGACCATGCATGCCTTCACATGCTCTCACACGTCCTTGCACACCATCACATGGCATTGCATGCTCTCACACGCCCTCGCTTGCCCTTGTATGTTCTTGCATGGACTCGCCTGCTCCTCTCCCCCATGCATGCTCTCACACTCCCTCACATGGCCTAGCACACTCACGCATGAACTCACACATCCTTGTATGATGTTACATGTCCTAGCATGTCATCACAAGGCCTCACGTGACCAAGATGCTCTCACACGCCCTTGCACCCACTAGCTCATCTTTGCAAAACCTGGCACTCCCTTTCATGTTCTCTCACACCATCACACTCTATCACATGCATTTGCACGTCCTCACATGCCCTTGCATGGTCTTGATGCCATCACACATCTTCGCATGTCCTCAAATACAATTTCATGGCCTCACTTGGCCTTGCATGGCCTCGCACACTCTCGCATTCCCTCCCAAGCTTTTGTATGTCCTCACATGCCCTCACACATCCTTGCACACCCTTGCATGTTCTCCCATGCCCTGCCATGCTCTCATACATCCTTGCATGCCGTCGCACATCCTAGCATGCCCGCCCACACCCTCGCACATCCTCAATCACCCTCTCAGAGAATCATATGACCTCACATGCTCTCACACATTCTCGCACACCCTTGCACACTCTAACACAAACTCGTACGCTTTTGCAGGTCCTCACACACTCTCACATCCTCTCGAATGGCCTCACACGTCCTTGCACACCCTCTTATGTCCTTGAACACTCTCATATGGCCTCACACCTCCTCACACATCCTCGCACACCATCACAAGACCTCGCATGCACTTGTAAGTCCTCGCATGTTCTCCCATGCTCTTGCATGAGCTTGCACATCCTTGAACGCTCTTCCACACCTTTGCACATCTTTGCACGCCCACACATGTCCTTGCAAACTCCCACATGACCCTGCACACACTTGCACGTTCTTGCATGGCATCGCACCCCTTCAGAAGTCCTCACATGAACTCTAACACCTTTGCACACCCTGGCACACTCCCACACATTCTCACAAGTCCTCGCATGCCCTCACAAACTCTAGCATGCCCTCACATGCCCTCGGACACCCTCATACAAATTTGCATGCCCACACAGGCCTTTGCACGTTCTTGCACGAACTGGCACACCATTGCACGTCCTCGTACAAACTTACATGCCCTTGCATGTCTTCTCATGAAATTGCACACCCTTGCACATCCCTGAATGCTCTCACATACTCTTGTACAGCCTCGCATGTCCTTGCATATCCTCACATGCCCTCAAATGCCCTTGCACACCCTTGAATGCTCTCACATGGCCTTACATCATTGCACATCCGCACAAGCCCTAGAACACCCTTGCATGACTTCACATGTCTTCACAGGCACTCACATTTCTCTCATATCCTCGCACACCCTCGCATGCCCTCGCACGTCCTCGCACACTGTCGCATGTCCTCGTTCAGACTCACACATCCTCACATATGCTCGCATGCCCTCCCACACTCTTGCACGTGCTCTCACATCCTCACACACCCTCACATGGTCTCATACGCCCTCATATGCTCTTGCATGCTCTCACAAGTCTTTTGCACTCCCTTGCATGCTCTCACACCTTCTCCCATGCTCTCAAATGCCTTTGTATGCTTGTGCAAGCCCTTGCATACCATCACATGCTCTCCACCCTTGTTGCATGCTCGCACGCCCTCACTTACCTTCCCACCTCCTTGCATTCCCTGACAAGGTATTGCACAGCATCACATGACCTGACATGATCTTGCATTCTCTTGTATGTCCTCACATTTCTCGCATGTACTCGCATACACTTGCAAGCCTTCTCATGGCCTTGCACTCCCTCACTCACCCTCGCACTCCCTAAAACGACCTCACCCATGCTGGCACATTCTCGTACACTCTTGCAGGTCCATGCATGCTCTCACATGTCCTTGCACATCACCATATGCCCTCACATGCTCTTGCACATCTTCACATGCCCTCGCACAACCTCATACACTGTTGAATGCCCTCTCACATCCTTGCATGCTCTTGCATGACCTCAAAAGCCCTCGCATGCCCTCACATACACTTGCATGCCCTAGCATGCCCTCTCACACAGTCACATGTTCTTGCATGTCCTCACATGTCCTCGCATGTCCTCACATGTCCTCGCATGATCTCATATTTTCTTGAATGCTCTTGCACACCCTCACACGGTCTGGCACATCCTTGCACACAATCGCACACCCTCACATGCCCACACATGCTCTTCCACGCTCTCGAATGCTCTCACACGTCCTCACATGCTCTTACACATCCTCACATGACCTCATACACCTTTGCACCCCCTTGCCCCTTCTCACATACCATCGTATGGCCTCTCATGCCCTTGCGTGCTCTTGTATGGCCTCACACAAACTCGCACATCCTCTCATGCTCTCACACGTCCTTTCAGGCTTTCACACCCTCACACACCTTCCCACCTCCTTGCATGCTCTGACAGGGTATTGCACACCCTCACACTACCTGACATATTCTCTCATCCTCTTGTACGTCCTAGCATGCAATTGCACACCATAGCACGTCCTCACAAGCCCTCACACACTCTTGAACACCCTTGATTGCCCTCCCACACCCTCCCACGTCCTCACAAGCCCTCACACACTCTTGCATGCCCTCAATTGTCCTTGCATACCCTCACAAGTCCTCCCATATCCTCACACACTTTTGCATGCACTCGCACACTGTCACCTGCTCTCTCATGACCTCACACACTCTCCCACATCGTTACACATCCTTGCATGCCCTCGCACACTCTTTCATGTTCTCGCATGTCCTCGCACACTCACACTCCCTTGTATAGGCTCGCATATCCTCACATGCCCTTGTACATCCTCGTATGCTGTCACACACTCTTGGACATCCTCACATGCCCTCATATGGACTAGCATGCCCTCGCACACCCTCACACACCCTTGCACACTCACACGTCCTAGAATGCTCTCAAATGCCCTGCACACACTCGTTTCTCTTACACGGCCTCACACAGCCTCGCACGTCCTCACACAAATCCTTGCAAATCCTTGCACGCCTTCACAGGGCCTTGCACACTCTAGAACTCCCTCTTATAGCCTCATATATACTCACATGCCCATGCAGGTCCTTGCACGCTCTCTCACTTCCTCGCACACTCTCGCTTGCCTTTGCCTTCTCTTTCATGACCCTGCATGCCCTTGCACGTGCTTGCATACCCTTTCACAGTCTCGCACAGCCTCACATGCACTTGCACATCCTTACACACTCTGGGACGTCATCAAACAACATTGCACACTCTCGCACATATTCCCATGCCCTTGCACAATCTTGCATGGACTCACATGCTCTTTATGCCCTCCCATGTACTCACCCACTCTCTCACATTCTCACACACACTCATACACCTTCGCACAGGGTTGCACATCCTTGCACTTCCTTGCATGCCCTTGCAAGCTCTCACATGCCCTTGAACGTTCTTGCATCCTCTCACATCCCCTCGCACACACTTGCACACCATCACACAGCCTTGAACATCCTCTCACACCCTTGGATGCTCTCAAAAGCTCTTACACTCACACGTGTATCTCACACAGCTACATACCTCCTCACACACACTCATACACCCAAGCACATCCTCCCATGACCTAACATGTCCTCAAATGCTCTTACACACCCTTTCATGCCTTCATGCTCTCTCACACATCGTGACACTCTCTTGCACGTCCTCGCACACCCTCACATGCCCTTGCATACCCTTGCACTCACTCCCACACCCTCGCATGTCCTCATACGTCCTCAAATATTTTCACACGCACACACGCACACTCTTGTATAGCCACACAACTCCTTGCATGCTCTTGCACACACTTGCATGCCCTAGCACCTTTCCCCATGCCCTAGTACCTTTCCCCATTCCCTAGTACATCCTCAAATGCCCACACATACTCCTGCATGCCCTCGCACTCTCTTTCACAGTGTCGAACACTCTCACACATCCTCACACACCCTAGTATGACTTCACATGCTATTGCACGGCATTGCACACCCTCGTGTGTTCTTGTACACTCTTTCATGTTCTCCCATACACTCACACACCCTTGCACACTATCATACGGCCTTACACTCCCTCGCATGTTCTTGCACCCTCTTGCAAGTCCTCGCACGTTCGCACATGCTCTCACAAGCTCTCCCACGCCCTTGTTCACTCTCACACGTCTTCACATGCCCTTTAACGCTTTCACACGTCCTCGCATACACTTGCACACCCTCACATGCTCTTGCATGTACTTACACACATTCACACACCCTCACATGACCGTGTATTCCCTAGCATGCCCTCGCCCGTTCTCACAGATCCTCACACACTCTCATATGTTCTAGCAAGCCCTCACATGCCCACACAAACCCTAGAATGCCCTTGCCACACTCATAAATTCTCGCACATCCTCTTATGCTCTTTCACATCTTTGCACGCCTTCACATGCCCTCACATGCCTGAAGATGCCCTAGCATACCCTCACACATTTTCACACGTCCTCGTATGCACTGGAAAGTCCTTGCATGCTCTCACAAGTCCAAAATGCCACCTCATGCCCTTGCACGGTCTCGCACACCCTCACATGTCCTTGTATGCTCTCACACATCATGGCACGTTCTCACACATCCTCACATGCCCTTGCAGATTCTTGCACGTCCTTGCATGCCCTCACACACTCTCTGACAACCTTGCACACACTTGCACATCCTTGTACAACCTCGCACATCCCTGCAAGCCCTCACACACCTTCACACAGCCTCACACACACTCGCACACCCTCGCACATGCTCGGCTGCTCTCACAAGGCCTTTCATGTCCTCACACACACTCGCATGCCCTCTCACGTCCTCACATGACCTCACAAATCCTTGCACGTCCTCCATGCTCTCGCAACCCCTCACACGCCCTCAAACATCCTCGCATGCTTTTGCATGCCCTCACACGCCCTTGTTGGAAGAGGGTGTTTGCTATGACCAGTGTGTTCTCTTGGCAGAACACTATAAGCCTTTGCCCTGCTTCATTCTGTACTCCAAGGCCAAATTTGCCTGTTACTCCAGGTGTTTCTTGAGTTCTGATTTTTGCATTCCAGTCCCCTGTAATGACAAGGACATCTTTTTTGGGTGCTAGTTCTAGAAGGTCTTGTAGGTCTTCATAGAACTGTTCAACTTCAGCTTCTTCAGTGTTACTGGTTGGGGCATAGACTTGGATCACCTTGATATTGAATGGTTTGCCTTGGAAACAACAGAGATCATTCTGTCGTTTTTGAGATTGCATCCAAGTACTGTATTTAAGGCTCTTTTGCTGACCATGATGGCTATTCCATTTCTTCTAAGGGATTCCTGCCCACAGTAGTAGATATAATGGTTATCTGAGTTAAATTCACCCATTCCAGTCCATCTTAGTTTGCTGATTCCTAGAATGTAGACATTCACTCTTGCCATCTCCTGTTTGACCACTTCCAATTTGCCTTGATTCATGGACCTAACATTCCAGGTCCCTATTCAATATTGCTTTTTACATCTTTGAACCTTTCTTCTATCACCAGTTCCATCCACAACTGGGTGTTGTTTTTGTTTTGGCTCCATCCCTTCATTCTTTCTGGAGTTATTTCTCCAGTGATTTTCAGTAGCATATTGGACACCTACCGACTTGGGGAGTTCATCTCTCAGTGTACTATCTTTTTGCCTTTTCATACTGTTCATGGGGTGTTGGATAAGACTCTTGAGAGTCCCTTGGACTGCAAGGTGCCGGGAGCTGGCGAGAGACATTCCACTCGTGACAAAGGTCATGAGGAAGGAGGCTCGGCATACACAAAGGCGGGATCGAGCCTCGGGAGTGCCCCCGGATATTCTCGAGCATCTACCCCCAAAAAACCAGAGTCTGCCTACTTTATTGCTTTGTGCTCTCACCTCTGATTTTACTGGGGGCTGTCCCCCACCACCATCTCACTCTCTCTGTCAAAGAGTTAACTTACAGCTCCAATTAATAAAGTTCCTGGGCAATTAGGAGTGTTTAAATCCAAACCCCTCAGATGACTCTCTAACTCGCCTGACAAGTTTACCTGGACACCTACAGCTATGCATACGATTGTTTACAGTCTCCCAGCCTCGAGAGGCACGGGAAGCTTAAGATATTCACATAGCTTAGAGCCTCTCAGAGAGTTAGAAACTGTCAGAATAAAACTAGTAAAAGATTTCATTGATGAGCCAATGCTTGCTGCCAAGTTTCCACATCCCCTGTATTGTATCCTTGAATGTGTATTAATTAATATAGTTGGTATGTAGAAAAAATAAGTAGTGGCCTTGGTGTTAGTAACTTTAGACCCTTAAGGTAATAAATTATTTCCTTTGTAAACCCATTACACATCTGCCCTATAGGAATGTAATTTTATCTTCGAAAGATGGCGCCAAACCTTAAAATAATTACTCTTAGAGAAAATAAGTCTTTGTTGATAAGTCTTTGTCAAGAGTCATAAAATGTTAATAGGCCTTCTGGCCAGAAGATGATGTAAATCACCTAAACCATTTGTATACGATAAATTTACAGGAAAGAAACCCTGGTTTTTGATAAGCGTCAAAGACTGCTGACTTTACATCCCCTATTATCCTCTATGTGTAACTTAGGGTATAAAAACCCCTGTTGAAAATAAAGCTACGGGCCTTGCTCACCAACGCTTGGTCTCCTCATGTCATTCTTCCCTTTAACTTCCAGCTGAGTGTCCATCTGGAGCGCGGATATCCTCTGCGACCATTTATTTGCCTGGGCTTCTAAGACCCACTTGAGAAGGTGTCTAAGGCGGGGCACCTTCCACTATTCGAGATGGCGCCTGCGGCCTCCGTGGTCAGAGCTAACCTGGTGTCACAGGTTATATTGATTTTCTGCGTAAACCAAGCCACTCAGCTTCTTTTCTCCACTGAATTTTCCTACTGAGCTATCCTCATTCTATTACTCTTTATTATCTCTAATTAACATTTGAATAGGTCGCCTAGCCGTCTCTCCTTCGAATACCCTGGATCAGCTGGGGCTGGACCTCGGCAGCAAGGAGATCCAAACAGTCCATCCTAAAGGAGATCAGTCCTGAGTGTTCATTGGTAGGATTGATATTGAAGGTGAAACTCCAATACTTTGGCCACCTGATGCGAAGAGCTGACTTATTTTAAAAGACCCTGATATTGGAAAGGATTGAGAGCAGGAGAAGGGGACAACAGAGGATGATATGGTTGGATGGCATCACTGACTCAATGGACATGGGTTTAGATGGACTCTGGGAGTTGGTGATGGACAGGGAGGCCTTGCGTGCTGCCGTTCTTGGGGTCGCAGGGTCAGACACAACTGAGCGACTGAACTGAGCATGCCCTTGCATGGCTTTGCATGGCCTTTCACACCTTGTTTGCCCTCAAATGCTCTTGCACGCACTCACACACTCTTGCACAGCCACAAAGCCCTAACATGACCATGCACACCCTCACACACCCTTGCAGGCACTACTACACTCTCATCCATGCTCATACATTCTCACGCATCCTGGCATGCACTCGCATGACCTCAAATGGCCTCGCATGCCCTTGCACACTCCCTCCCGCATGCCCTTGCACATTTTCACATGCCCTCTCAAGTGCTCACACGCCCTCACACACTCTTGAACATCCTTGCACACTCTCACACACCCTCAATGACCTCCTGCACCCTTGTACACCCTGCCATGACCTCACATGCACTTGAACACCCTAGCATGCCCTTGCGTCCCCTCGCATGCCCTCACCTTCTCTTGCATTCACTCACATGCCCTTGTCAACTCTCACATTTCCTCACACACCCTCACATGACCTCACATGCTCTCGCATGTCATCGCATATCCCACCATGCCCTCACATGCATTCGCACACCCTAGCACACCTTTTCTTGTCCTTGCATCCCCTCGCACATACTTGCACTCTCTCACACATGTTCACATTCCCTCCCATACTCTCATGTGGCCTCACACTCCCTCGCACATTCTTTGCACACATTTGCATGCCCTTGTACAGCCTCACACACCCATGCACTTCCTCACATGGCCTCACATGTTCACCTCCCCTTGCATGTCCTTGCACCTTCTCATATGTGCTTGCATGCCCTCACATGCTCTCACATAGCCTCACACTCCCACGAATGTCCTCACACACTCTTGCAATTCCTTGCATGCCCTCACACGCTCTTGCATGCCCTCACATCCCCTTGCATATACTCATACTCTCACACCCACTTGCACTGTCTCACATGCCCTCCCACACCTTCCCACACTTTCACAGGCCCTCACACGCCCTTGCACATCCTCACACACTCTCACATGACCTCGCACATCCTCGCATTCCCTAATATGCCCTTGCACACCATCGCATGGTCTTGCATGCCCTCGCACACTCTCTCTCAATCTCGCATGTACTCTCACATGCCCTCGGAAACCCTCACATGCCTTCACATGCCCTCGCAGGCTCTTGCAGGGCCTCACATGCACTCACACTCCCTCTATGTACTTGCACATCCTCCCATGCCCTTGCACGTCTTTGCACACTCTTGCATGTCCTCATACATTCTCTCACGCCCTTACCTGCTTTCACACAGCATCACATGGCCTCATACACCTCTGCATACTCTTGCACGTCCTTGTACACCCTCTTTTGCTATTGTATGCCCTCGCATGCTCTCACACATTCTCTCACACTCTCACACATCTGTGCATGTTCTCACATGCCCTCAGATGCCCTTGCATGCACTCATATAGCTACTCATGTCCTTCCATGTCCTCACATGCTCTCATATGTCCTCACAATCTTGCCCAATGTCACACACCTTTGCACATCCTTGTATGCTCTCGCACGTCCTCACATATCTTCGAATGATCTCATCTGCCCTTGCATACCATCACACACTCTCGCACATCCTCTCACGCTGTTGCACACCCTCGTATACTCTTAACGTCCCTCATACACCATTGCACACTATTACACTCCCTCCCACTACTTCACACACTGTTACACTCTTCCCATACATTTTCATTCTTACACTTCCTCATTCACCCTTACACTCCCTCACACAGTCACACACTCTACACTCCCTTGCACACCCTTGCACACTCTTACACTCCATTGAAGGCCCTCACACACTCTTATATTCTGTTGCACACCCTCACATACTTACACTGTGTTGCTCACTCTTACACTCCTTGCACACCCTCACACATTCTTATACTTCCTCTCATGTTCTTATAATCCCTGAAGCGACCACTAGTTCCAAGTGACTCCCAATCTACTCTGCACCTGGGATCTCTCTTAAACTCCCTGGAACACCCTCTAACTCTTACATTCCATATCACAACCTAGCACACTCTTACACTCCCTCACACACCCTCACACACCCTATACTCCCTTGCAGACCCTCACATGCTCTTCCACTCCCTTGCAAATCATCCCACACTCTTACACTCTCTTGTATGCTACTACACTGCCTTGCACCCTCCTACACTCCTTGCACACCCACACACTCTTACACTTCCTCACTCATCTTCATACACTGTACAATTCTTTGCATACTCTGACATTTCCTTGCCTACTCTCACACACCCTTACACTCCATTCCACACTCTTGAACACTATTACACTACCTTGCATGCTGTTGCACACCATCACACACTGTTACACTCCCTTGCATGCTATTATACTCCCTTGTACACCCTCACTTACCCTAACACTCCATCAGACACACACACTCCATCAGACACCCTCACACACTCTTTCACTCCCTTGCATGTTCTTACACTTCGTGGCACAATCTGACAAACTAACACTCCTTTACACATCCTTTCACACTCTTACACATCCTTTCACACTCTTACACTCCCTCTCATGCTCTTACACTCTCCTGCATACCATCCCACACTCTTACATTACATTGCACATCCTCACACACTCTTACACTCCCTTACACACACTTGCACACTCATATATACCCTCACACACCTTGCACACTATTACCTTCCCTCACATGCTCTGACACTCCCTCACACACCCTCCACAGTCATTCACTCCATAATACACCCTCACACACTTTTACACTCACTCTTACACCCGCTTGCACATCCTTGTACATTCTTACACACTCTTGCACATTCTTACACTCCCTTGCATGTCTTCACACACTCTTACCCCCACACACACACCCTCACATACTCATACTCCCTTGCACACTCTTACATTTCCTCTCACACCCTCACACACTCTTACACTCCCTCACAAACCTACACCTGTGGTCATATGTACATAGTCTCAGGGTTAACCACTCTCAGACCATATACATGTTGTCACAAGTTCACAGTCTCCATGATTACTCCACCTACCAGACTGTGTACCTGGAGTCACACCCAGACCCTACACCTTGTGTCACTTGTCCACAGTCTTCAAGGTAAACCCCTCCCAGACCCTACACATGCACTCACATGTCCACAGTCTCCACAGTGACCTCATGTCACCTATCCTGTACCTGGGGTCATGGTGACCCTCCTTCCAGACCCTGTACCTGGGGTCACATGTCCATAGTCACCAGTTTGACTCCTTTCCCAACACTGTACCTGGGGTCACACGTACACAGTCTCCATGGTGACCCCCTCTCCCAGACCCTGTCTATTTTCTATTTACTAAACTCTCACCCCTTAACAGTCCTTAGTGGTGGTAGTTTAGTCACTAAGTCGTGTCCAATTCTTGTGACCCCATGGACTGTAGCCAGTGAGGTTCCTCTATCCATGAGATTCTCCAGGCAAGAATACTGGAGTGGGTTGCCATTTCCTTCACCAGGAAATCTTCTTGACCCAGGATTCAAACCAGGGTCTCCTGCATTGCAGGTAGATTCTTTACCAACTGAGCTATGAGGGAAGCTTTTGAGCTATGAGGGAATGCCCAGACCCTGTGCCTGGGTCACAGTTTGACAATATCCAGGGTGTCCCTCCTGCCCATAACTTGCACCTGTTGACATATGTCCAGTCAACATGGTGACCCTCTCTCCCAAATCCTGCACTTGGGGTCACATGTACACAGTCTAGGGTGACACTCTCCCAGAAACTGTACCTGGAGTCACACGTCCACAATCTCCAGGGTGACCCCCTTCCAAGACCCTGCACCTGGGATCACGTGTCCACAGTCTCCAGGGTGATCCAACTCTCAAACAATGTACCTAGGGTCTGATGTCACAGTCTCCAGGGTAAGCCACCTCCCAGACCCTGCACCTGGGATCCTATGTCCACAATATCCAGGGTGACTCTAGACTGGGGTCACATGTTTACAGTCTAGAGTGTGACCCCCCCCACCTCCTATATCCTATGTGGAGTCACACATCAGCAATCTCTAAGGTGACATCCTCCCAGACCATTCACCTGGAATCACACCTCCAGTCTTCAGGGTTAGCCCTCTCCTCAGACCCAACACTTTGGGTCAAACGTTCACATTACCCATATTGACCCCACTTCCCAGACACTGTACCTGGGGTCACATGTCTACAGTCTCCAGGGTGACTCTGTCCCCAAGACCCAGTAGCTGGGGTCACACATCAACAGTGTTCATGGTGACCTCCTCCCAGACCCTGCACCTAGGGTAAGATTTCCACAGTCTCTACAGAGGCCCCCTTCCAGATCCTACACGTGGGATCAGATGCCCACAGTCCATAGGGTGACCCCATCACTCAGACCCTGTACCTGATGTCACATATCCACAGTCCCCAGGGTGACAGCAGCCCCCAGAACCTATACCTGAAGTCAAAGGTCCACCACCTCCAGGTGACAAACATCCCAAACACTGAAACTGGGTCACACATGCACAGTCTTCAGGGTGACCGCAGCTTACATCCAAGCACCTGGTGTACATGTCCACAGTCTCCATGCTGACATTCCTCTTCAGAAACTATACCAGCTCTCACATGGCCACAGTCTCCTTGATGAACACCTTTGCAGACCCTGTACATGGGATCACATGTCCACATTCTCCAGGGTGAATGTCCTCCAAGACCCTGAACCTGGGGTCACATATCCACAGTTGCCAAGGTGAACCCATCTCAAGACCCTGCACCTGGGGTCACACGTCCAATCTCAAGGGTGACCCCACCTCCCAGACCCTTGCCCTGGGTTCACACATCCACAGGCTCCATGTTGACTGCTTCAAAGTACCTGCACCTGGGGTCACATGTCAAAATTCTCCTTGTTGACACTGCTCACACCCCACATTTGGGTTCACATGTCCACAGTCTCCAGGGTGACTACAACTTACCAGGTTCATAAGTCCACATTCATCAGGGTGACACACTCCCAGAGCCTGTATGTGTGGTCACACATCCACAGTCTCCTTGGTGCGACCCCTCCCCAGACCTGGAACCTTGGGTCACATGTCTACTGTCCCCAGGGTAACTCCACCTCACAGACCCTGAACTTGGGGTCACATGTTTAGAGTCTAAAGGGTGACACATCTCCCAGACCCTGCACCTGGGGTCACATGAAAACAGTCTCCAGGATGAGACCACTTTCAGACTATACTTGGGTCACATGACTACAGTTCCCCTTGTGACATCTCCTCCCAGTCCCTGCATCTAGGCTTGCCCATCCACAGTCTCCAGGGTAAACCCCTCCCAGATCATACACCTGAGTAACATGTCCACAATCCCCAGAGTGACACCACTTTTCAGACCCTGCACCTAAGGTCCCATGTCCACAAGATCCAGGGTGACCTCCTCCCACTCTGGACCATGGTCACATGTCTATAGTTTGAAGTGTGACTCCACCTCCCAGAAACTGCATGTGAGGTCACAGATAAACAGTCTCCAGGGTAACCTCCCTCTTGACCCTACCTGGGGCCAAATTTCTGTAGTATCCAGGGTGACTTCCTCCCAGACCACATACATGGGATCATGTCCACAGTCTCTAGTATGAGCCAACATCCCGACTCTGTACCTGAGGTCTCATGACCACAGCGTCCTGGGTGACACCACCTCCCAGTCCCTGCACTTAAGGTAACACGTCCAGCGGCTCCAGGGTAACCCCCTCCCAGACCATTCATCTGATGTAACATGTCCACAATCCCCAGAGTGACCCCACGTCTCTGATCCTGCATCTGGGATCACACATCCACAGTATGCAGGGAGAGCCACCTCCCCAGACCCTGCACTTTGGGTCACACATCCATAGTCCTCAGGGTGACCCCATCATCCAGACCCAGTAACCAGAAACACCTGCAAATAATCTGCTTGGTAACCCCACCTTCCAGACCCTATCCCAGGAATTTCACGCCCATAGTCTCCATGATGAATCCCTCCCAGACCATGCACCTGAGATCACACACCCACAGTTTCCAGGGTGACCCCCTTACCCCCTGCACTGGGCATTATATGACCACATCTCTACATTCACATCCCACATCAGATCCTTTACCTGGTGTCACATGGCCACAGATTCCCTGGTGAACCCCTTCATAGACTCTTATTCATAGGGTCACATGTCCATAGCCTCCAGGGTGAACACTCTCCCAGACCCTGCACCTAGGTTCACACGTCCACATTCTCCATAGTGACCCCACCTCCCAGACACTTCACCTGGCTTTACACATCCACAGGCTCCAGGGTCAGCCTCTACCCCTGACACTGCATTTTGGGTCACCCATACACTTTTTCCAGGGAGAAAACATCTCACAGAAACTTCATCTGGGGTCACATGTCCACATTCTCCACAGAGAGCCCTCTCCATAGATCCTGCACCTGGTGTTAGACAACCACAGTCCAGGGTGACCCCTACTCCCAGACTGTTCACTTGGGGGTCACACATCCACAGGCTAAAGGGTCATCCCTTTGAAATACAAGCACCTGGGGTCAAATGTCCATAGTCTCATTGGTGACACCTCACCCAGACCCTGTACCTGGGGTCACATTTCCAGTTTCCAGGGTAACTGCCTCTGCCAGACCCTACACCTGGGGTCACACATCCACATTCTCCATGGTGACCCCACCTCTCCAGAACTTTTACCTCTGGTCACATGTACACAGTCTCCAGGGTGACCACCACTCTCAGACTTTGAACCTCTGTTCACATTTCCAGTCTCCAGGGTGACACCCCCAGACCCTTACCTATGGATACAGTCCACAGACTTAAGGGTGACACTACCATATCAATCCGAGCACCTGGGATGATACGGCCACAGTTTCCATTGTGAGCTCCCCTCCCAGACCCTACCCTCGTGTTACATGTCCACAGTTTCCAGGATGACACCCTCCCAGATCCTGTATCTGAGATCACATGTCTTCAGTCCCCAGGGTGACCTCTTCCAGGCACTGTATTTGGGGTCACATATCCAGTCTCTACCGTGTGCATTCTTCCAGACCCAGTACCTGGTGACACATGTCCATAGTCTCCGGGGTGATGTAATTTCCCAGACCTTGTACCTGGGTAACATGTCCACAGTCTCAAGTGTGAACCCCCAACCAGACCCTGCACCTGGGGTCATATGTCCACATTCTCCATTGTTACACCCCCCTGTCAGACCCTGCACCTGGTGTCCAGTCTCCAGGGTGATGATCTTCCCCAGATTGTATATTTGGGGTCACACATCCACATTTTCCAGGGTGACCCAACCTCACTGACCCTGGTCTGGGGTATCAGGACCACAGACTTGATGTGACCTAACCTTACAGACCCTGCCTCTGGATTCTCATGACCACGGTCTCCAGGGTAAACCCCTCCAAGAATCTGCACCTGAGGTAACATATTCAGTCTCCAGGGTGACCCCATTTCACTGACCATGTATCTGGGGTGATATGTCCACAATCTTCTGGGTGAGACCCTCCCCATAACCTGCACCTTGGGTCATACATCCACAGTCTCCAGGCTTACCCCACCCCCCAGACCCTGCACCTGGGGTGGCACATCTACAAGCTCCAAGGTGTCCCCCTCCCAGACCTTGGACCTGGGGTCACCTGTCCACAGTCTCCAGGGTGACCCCACCTCCTCGACTCTGTACCTGGGGTCAAATGTCCATAGTTTCCAGAGTGATCCCAGCTCTCAGACTCTGCACCTGGTTTCTCACATTTACAGTCTCAAGGTGAAACCCCTCCCAAACCTACACCTGTGGTCACAAGTACATAATGTCCAGAGTTACTGCCTCCCAGACTATATACATATTGTCATAAGTCCACGGTCTCCAGGGTCAGTCTGTTCCCCAGACACTGCACTTTGGGTCACATGTCCACAGTCTCCTAATGAACCCACCTCCCAGAACCTGTACTGTGGGCCATGTGTACAGTCTCCAGGGAGACCCCACCTCAGAGATCTTGCATCTGGGGTCACATGTTCAAAGTCTCCAATGTGACCCTACCTCCTATAACCTGCACATGGGGTCACATGGCCACAATATCCAGTGTGAACGCTCTTGACCCTGGACCTGGGGTCACATTTTCAGTGTCTAGGGTGACACCCCTCTGCAGACACTGTACCTGGGGCCACACATCCACAGTCTCCAGGGTGACTCCACCTTCAGACCGAACAACTAGGAGTACATGTCCACAGTTCAGGGTAACCCCAAAGCCTAAACCTGTAGTCACATATCCATAGTATCCATGGATACTCCCTCCTAGACCATGCATTCAGGATCACAAGATGACTATCTCCAGGTTGACCCCAATCCAACCCTGCACCTGGGGTCACATTCCACAGTCTCTAGGGTAACACTTCTCCCCAGACCCTGTAGCTGGGGTCATATAGGCACAGTCTCTGGGATGACTCCATCCCCCAGGCCCTGACCCTGTGGAAACATGTCCACAATTGGCAGGGTAACCCCACTTCCTAGACCCTATACCTGGAGTAGCACATCCACAGTTTCTATGGTGACCCCCTCCTAAATCATGCACCTTGGATCACATGTCTACAGTCTCCAGGGAGAGCATCCTCCCCTAAATCTGTACTTTGAATCATACATCCACAGTCCTCAGGGTGACCCCGCCTCCAAGATGAATGAAAGACATAAAAATAGAGTGCTTTTCAGACATCTGTCTATCAGTAACTGTCTACATTCTAAGATTTGAGAACTCCAGGTTTGCAAGAGGCCCTAATTTCCAGAGTCATAGGCAGTATATTTCCCTGCATTTTCTGAGCCTTTTGAACCCATATCTAGCTCATATTGTGTCTGCCCCAGAGGAAACTTGCTTGGGAAATTGTCTAAGAGTGCTGAGTGCCATACTGTTGTTACATTGATTAGTTGACATTCTAATGGAAATGATCCTGCAGAAAGGAGTTGCAAGCTGCCTGGTTGCACCTGAAATCAAACAAGTTTGACCAAACCTATTGATGTTATAAGTAGGAAAACATCATTTGAATGGATTATCAGGCAGCTGCCAGCCCTTTTAGTGCCAACGGAGAGAAAATACTAATTTTGCCAACACAGTTCAATAACCAGGTTCACACTCAGTATGTGTCCCTGAAGTATCCAAGAATTTTCCAAGCAGACCTAGGATCACTGGATCTCTCCTACAGAGATAACTTGATGGAACGTTTACTCTGAAGTGTGAGTCTTGTTGAGGTGAGTCCTTCCCCAAGGCCACAGAAGTGGAGCCCAGAACCAAGGTCACCTGTGAATCTGACTGAGTCCCTTTGCAACTGTTGCCAAAAGCCCCTGATCATCACAAACAAGCTTCCTGATTCCCTACTATGCAAAGATGCCCACTCCAGTAAACACCCTATGGTGCCCCAAGCAATCACCTAACATCAACCTTTCAGCAGGAATTTTCTTTGTCTTGAAGCCACGAAATCTGTCGACTTTCCCTAGTCTGTCAGCAGGTTGCCCTGCTGTGCTCACAGTGCCCACATTATCACTGCTCTTTGTTCTTAATAAAAACTCACTCCCTCCTGAAATGATCTATGTCTTGAAATTCTTTTCCAACTCATGCTCAGACGCTTCAAAAAGTCTCCCATCACTAGGGCCATTTTCCTGGATCTCATTCACCATTTGTTGTCCACTCCCAGCTCAGAGAAGAAAGGCCCTCTCAGCCTGGTCCTTCCCTCTCACATCCCATGCCTAGTCACCAGGAGCTCCCACTGTTCCTGGGAAGGCTATCTTCTGTGTCCTGGAGGGGCCTGCATTGTGTCAGGTGGGAGGAACAAGAGGTACCTATGAGGTCTCCCACACCAGCACAGCAACCAGTACCCTGCTACTAACCTCTTCACTCTGGATGGGCCTGGGGGTATTTCAGGGGATGTTCCCCAACATGTCCTTGTTCTCATCTAATCCCAGCACAGCCCACATGAGAGTCGCTAAGCAATTCTGTGATGACTGCACAGAAAGAATACTTGTTCACTCACACCTCCCAGGAGCATGGGGTTCTTATGTGCAGGTGCCTCCCACCATATAGGGTTCACCTGGGCAGGTATCCCACAGGGCTCAGCACCCAGGAACTGCCCACAAAGCCCTCATTGCAGAGCACCCTCAGCCCCTCTGTTGGACAGATCTGACCTTGAGCCCCTCAGAGCAGGACCTGAGGTAACAAACAGCAGCTTCTGGACAGGTCTGTGACCCTGGGCTTCACTGTGTGTGGCCTCTTTCCAGCAGGTTTTACAGAGGCTTCCATTGTACCTGGGCACTGAGCCTGTCTCCACCCACAACCCCTCCTGTCTCTGACCCATGAGACCCTCTCATTAGAAGAAGTCCTTCCTGAAATTATCTCCCAGTTGTGAGCCAGATAAAATGATAAGAAAAACAAGTCAAAGCTTCAGCCCCATATCCATCCACACCCTCAGGACCCACAGGTGCTCCTGGAACCTTGGCCAGAACAATGAGGCCCATTTTCTGAAACCACAAGCCCAGATGGGCAATGATTGGCTAACCTGGCTGGCCTGCCTTTTGCACGTGTGCATGGGTTGAGATCTATATAAACTTCTTAAGTGCCTGAAGCTGAACTTGATGCCGTCTTTTCTGCTTAGATATTGCAGTGCCAGTTTGGTGAGAGAGAGTGAGGGGCCATGGTGTTTCAGGGGACCTGGCCTGCGTGGGGCTCTGCTGGACCTTCTTCTGGAGGTGCATGGCTGTCACTTGCTAAGGATGGGCTGTTTTGGCCTGTTCCTGCTGTTGGAAATCTTTTCAGGCAGAGGTGAGGAAGTAAGAAAACATGCAGTGGGAGCAGGACAGGAGGAGTAACTCAGGTAGGAAAGTGGAAAGCTTCCAGAAGATCACCCAGGCCAGGACTATCCTGCCTGACCTACAGGAGCCAACTCGGTAAGTGTGCTGTCACTGGAGTGGCTCCACTTTTCTCCAGCCTGTGAGGTATTTGCATGTATCCAAGTGTTTTACCTGGGAAGTGTGGATGAGGTTCGGGAGTGGCTAGCCTGGGGGTCAGCCAGGGTTTACTTAGAGATGACTCCGTGGGGTCTCCCAGCTACCCACTGAAGACCCTCATTGGGAGGGGAGTGGGCAGAGAGTGTGGAAGGGCTGCTGGCTTCGCATGCCTAAGTCCCCACCGCTGACCATCTTCAGAATTGCTCATCCCTGGAGTAAGCATCCTAATTGGGTTTTCACCTGTGTAACTAGTGACTTCTTAATTAGTAATATGAACAGTGATTAACAAAAAAATGTCCTCAGGCAGGACTGAGATGTTACACCACATATATCAGTGTAAGAACCTGAGAAGGCATGTGCAGCTAGTACCCCTAGGGACAGGCTTCAGACTTGACCCCTCAACATTCTGACGTCCAGATACTGCTTTAGCATTTCTGAGGGCCCAGTGCTGACTCTAAGTGTTCTGTAATCCAGGCTCCATCTGCCTTTAGTGAGACCCAAACTTCTAAGATCCTACAGAGCAGGGTCTGTGTGGCTGCTCTGTGGCTTCTTTAACAAATGATCACAAGCTGGGTGGGTTAAAACAACAGGAGTTCATCCTCCCCAAGTCCTGGAGACCAGACGCCTGAGATCAACATGGCACAGGGCTGAGGTCCCTCCAGAGGCTCCAGGATAGGGTCCTTCCTGCCTTTTCCAGCTTCAGGGGCTCCAAGGGTCCCTGGGCTTTTGGCCCCCTCCCTCCCATCTCTCTCTCTGCCTTTAAGAGGCTCCTCCACTGTGTCTTCTTTGTCTCTTAGAAGGACTCTGTCAGTTGGATTGAAGGTCACCCTAACCCTAGAAGACCTTACCTTGATATCCTTAACTACATCTACAAAGACCCTTTTCCCAGATACGGCCCTGTTCTGTGGGGACACATCTTTGGTGGCCACCATTCACCCCATTCTCTGTGTATCAAATAACCCTCATTTTAGGAGATCACCACAGGGCCATATAGATGGGAGCAGACAGTGGCCACACACGTGGAGTCTGTAGAGAATAAGGTCCTTGGAGTCACTTGGAATGGATGCAGGCCTGGCTTCATCAGGCGAGGGAACTCACAGGGAGAAGAGGGGCATGGTCTTGTTCAGGCTTCAAAAAGACCACGTTGGGGTGGGATGTGAGATGTACCGTGGGGGCAGGGAGCTTCATCAGGGCCTGGTGGAGGGGTTAGGCTTGGGCCAGGGCTGTGGATGTTGAAGGGAATTAGTGTGGGGATTGGCCATATGCCCTGGGGGAGGAGCTGACAGTCACTGGGGCACAAGGAATTGGGTACCTGGGAGGCCTCCGTGTTCCTGAACCTGAAGAGGATATGTTAAAATTTTACAACTCATGCTCCTTTTGCCTCGGTAACTCAGTTTGCTCCTTGAAAAGTCTGGATCATGTAGGTCACGCAGTCTCAGAAAGTG
This sequence comes from Bubalus bubalis, assembly GCF_019923935.1. Taxonomy (NCBI): domain Eukaryota; kingdom Metazoa; phylum Chordata; class Mammalia; order Artiodactyla; family Bovidae; genus Bubalus; species Bubalus bubalis. The sequence continues at coordinate 119,641,110 of NC_059160.1, read as the reverse complement.
GGGACTTACAATACTTGGAGCTGGAGCTTGCCTCCCTCACCATTGTCCTGGCCCCTGAAAACCTGCGTGATCATGCCTGTCCATGATAATGCAAAGCCTGCCTCCCTGACACTCCTCCCCCAAGTGGAACTCCCTGCTCTGCTGGAGCACTTCCAGTGGCTGTGGGTGGCCACTGACAGGACTCTGGCTTCCTCAGGACCTGCTGAGGCTTCAGCTTCAGGACAGTGTGAGGTTCAGTTCAGGCTGACAGGACCCATGTGGTTTCAGCTTTGGAGCATGGTGGGGTTCAGCTCAGGTAGGGGGAAGTCTGGCCTCCTCCTAACCTGATTGGGGTTCAGCTTTGGGACATTGTGGGGTTCAGTTCAGACTGACAGGAGATGGGTCACCAGGACCCATGTGGTTTTGGCTTTGGGACATTGTGGGGTTCAGTTCAGGCTGATGGAATCTGGTCTCCTCAGTACCCACTTGGGCTTCAGTTTTGGGGCATGGTGGGGTTCAGTTGAGGCTTATGGGAGCCTGGTCCCTCAGGACCCACTTGGGCTTCAGTTTTCAGGCATTGTGGGGTTCAGTTGAGGCTGACAAGACTCTGATCTTCTCAGGACCCGCTGGGGCTTCAGCTTTGGGACATTGTGGGGTTCAGTCGAGTCTGACAGGAGTCTAATTTCCTCAAGACCTGCAATGAGGTGGTGCTGCTGAAGGAAAATGTGAGAAAAATTGGGAAGAAGATTTCTGTATGTGGTTGTTGCTGAAAGTCTGCCTTATGAGGACCCAGGACTGTTAGGCTTGATGTGGAAAGTTGTGTGATTTTAGTCAGTTTTTGTCTGTGGTATAAGATGGTGTCCTGTATTGTTCCTTGGTGTGTGGTTTCCATTTTTCCCAGCACAGTTTATTGGGGGGGAACTGTCCTTTCCTGTGTGTATGTTCTTAGTTCCTATCTTGTAAATTAATTACCATGTGCCTGTAGGTTTACTTCTGAGCTCTCTTGTCTCTGTGCCTATTTCTGTGCCAATTCCACATGTCTTGTGATGACTATAGGTGCATACTCTAGATTGAATTCAGGGATAGACATGCCACCAGCCTGTTCTGCTTTCTCAGGGTCCCTTTGGCTCTTCTGGTTCCTTTGTGGCTCCACAGAGATGTGAAGATTGCATTTGTTTCTATGAAAAATATCATTGAAATGTTGGCAGTGATTGCATGAATGTGTACATTGCTTTAGTTAGAGTGAGTATTTAAATGGTATTTTCACCCACAAACATGAGATATTTTTTACTTGTGTCCATTCAGTTTCTTTGATCATTGTCTTGTAGTTTTTACCTTGCAGGTCTTTCAAGTCCTCGGTAAGATTTTTAGTTTTTTGGCAGGGGGGAGGGGGATGCAATTGTAAAAGGGATTATTTTCTTCATTTCTCTTTCTAATAGTTCATTGTTAGTGTAGAGAATCACAAATGATTTTGCAGTTCTACTGACTTTCTTTTCTTTTTGGGGGGCCTTCAGCTCGTCATGTTGGATCTTAGTTCCCTGACAAAGGATCAAACCAGTGCCCCTGCAGTGGAAGTGCAGAGCCTTAACCACTGGACTGCCAGGCAAGTCCATGAATTCACTTTTTAGTTCTGACAGTTGCTTTGGTGTAGTGTTATGTGGAAAACTAGAATTAAGACATGTCATAGTTTCAGTTCCATCTGGGTCATCCACAGCAACCAAGACGTGGTGTCTACTAATATGCTCTTCCTACAGTGCCTTTTAATACCATGTGGACTAGTACAAGGCAATTAGTTGGTTTGGTTAAGTCTTGGCTTCTATTGCAATGTTCAATGTCATCTCTGATTTTCTGGCATGTGACATACATGGTTGTTTTGAAAAGTAATTTACTTTCTAGTAAAATTTCAAATGTTTCAACTTTAAATAGTGGTAGAAAGTTTTCTACATTCACACCAAATACTGCAATGTGTTATACCCCAAACAGGGTCACTTTCCTGGGGAACTAGCCCGTAACCCAAAAATGGGGGATATTTATGTTTTCCACATTATAATCCTATCCATAGGACCAGTTCAACTTTCATCAGCTGCCCAAGCTTTGTGCAAATGTCTTTCTTCATTCTAATGCAGTTTTCTTTTTCCGGAGCCATCACTGGGGCTTTCCCTCATATTAAAAACCTTCTTGGATTTAAAGTGACAAGATGCCTATGATCTGGGTGGCTTTTTCTGTGTGGTTTCTTTCACTGAGAATGTTTTTCATGTTGTGCCATGTGTCATTTTTTCATTTTGCTTACAAACCTATGACAACATTTATCATTTGAGTCATTTTAAGTATGCACTTCTATAGCATTAACTGCACTCACATTGTTGTAAAACTTTCCCCACCATTCATCTCCAGAATCTTTTTCTTTTCCTGAAGTGACACTCTAAGCATTAAACACTCACCACCCTCAATCCCTGGCCATCTTATTCTACTTGGAATTTGTCTTATATGGATATCTCCTACTCTTGGAATCATAGAACAGTTTTCCTTTTGTTTCACTTGGCATAATGACTTAACATTTCATCCACATTATAGCATGTGTGAGAGTTATCTTGTTTTTAAAGGTTGAATCATATTCCATTGTGTTTATACTACATTGTGCTCATCCAGTTATCTGTTGAACACTTGTGTTGCTTCCACCTTTTGGCTACTGTGAATAATGTTGCTATGAATACAGGGTCTGAATATCTGTTCCAGTTCTTGGTTTTAAATATTCTGGGTGTATAACCTGGACCAGGATTGATGGATTCTATGTTAACTCTGTATTTATGTATTTGAGATGACCCCTACTGTTTTCTGCAGTTTTGGAACTATTTTACTATATTCCTTTCTATGGCAGAGTAATTCATCTTATGGATGTATCTACCCTATTTGCTCTTCCACTCACCTGTTGGTAGGCATTTTCATTGTTTTTAACTTGTGTTCTCAAGAACACTGCTGCTAGGAATATTGGTGTACAAGTTTATATTTGAACACCTGTTTTAAATTATTTGGATGTATATCTAGGAGTGGAGTTGCCAAAACATATGATAATTCAGTTCAGTCACTCAGTCATGTCCGACTCTTTGTGACCCCATGGACTACAGCACACCAGGCTTCCCTATCCATCACCAACTCCTGGAGCTTACTCAAACTCATGTCCATCGAGTTGGTGATGCCATCCAACCATCTCATCCTGTTATCCCCTTCTGCTCCTACCTTCAGGCTTACCCAGCATCAGAGACTTTTCCAACAAATCAGTTCTTCACATCAGGTGGCCAAAGTATTGCAGTTTCAGCTTCAGCATCAGTCCTTCCAATGAATATGCAAGGATGATTTTCCTTAGGATTGACTGGTTGGATCTCCTTGCAGTCCAAGGGATTCTCAAGAGTCTTCTCCAGCACCACATCAGCCATTAAAAAGAATACATTTGAATCAGTTCTAATGAGGTGGATGAAACTGGAGCCTATTATACAGAGTGAAGTAAGCCAGAAAGAAAAACACCAATACAGTATACTAACGCATATATATGGAATTTAGAAAGATGGTAACAATAACCCTGTGTACGAGACAGCAAAAGAGACACTGATGTATAGAACAGTCTTATGGACTCTGTGGGAGAGGGAGAGGGTGGGAAGATTTGGGAGAATGGCATTGAAACATGTAAAATATCATGTATGAAACGAGTTGCCAGTCCAGGTTCAATGCACGATACTGGATGCTTGGGGCTTGTGCACTGGGACGACCCAGAGGGATGGTATGTGGAGGGAGGAGGGGAGGAGGGTTCAGGATGGGGAACACATGTATACCTGTGGCAGATTCATTTTGATATTTGGCAAAACTAATACAATTATGTAAAGTTTAAAAATAAAATAAAATTAAAAACAAAACAAAAGCATCACTTCTTAGGCACTCAGTTTTCTTTGTAGTCCAGCTCTAACATGTATACATGACTACTGGAAAAACCATAGCTTTGAGTACACAGACCTTTGTTGGTAATGTCTCTGCTTTTTAATATGCTGTCTAGATTGGTCATAACTTTTCTTCCAAGGAGCAGGCATCTTTTAATTTCATGGCTGCAGTCACCATCTGAAGGGATTTTGGAGGCCCCCAAAATAAAGTCTGTCACTATTTCAATTGTTTCCCCATCTATTTGCCATGAAGTGATGGGACTGGAGGCCATGATCTTAGTTTTCTGAATATTGAGTTTTAAGCCAAATTTTTCACTCTCCTCTTTCACTTTCATCAAGAGGCTCTTTAGTTCTTTGCTTTCTGCATAAAAGTAGTGTCATCTGCGTACCTGAGATTATTGATATTTATTCTTGCAGTCTTGATTCCAGCATGTGCTTCATCCAGCCCTGGAATTTCACATGATGTACTCTGAATAATTTAAATAAGCAGGGTGACAATATACAGCCTTGCCATACTCCTTCCCTGATTTGGATCCAGTCTGTTGTTCTATGTCCAGTTCTAACTGTTGCTTCTTGACCTGCAAACAGATTTCTCAGGAGGCAGGTAATGTGGTCTGGTATTCCCATCTCTTTAAGAATTTTCCACAGTTTGTGGTGCTCTGCACAGTCAAAGGCTTTGGCGTTGTCAATAAAGCAGAAGTAGACGTTTTTCTGGATGTTTTTTTCTCTCTTTTTTTCAATGATCCAACGGATGTTGGCAATTTGATCTCTGGTTCCTCTGCCTTTTCTAAATCCAGCTTGAACATCTGGCAGTTCATGGTTCACGTACTGTTGAAGCCTGGCTTGGGGAATTTTGAGCATTACTTTGCTAACGTGTGAGATGAGCACAACTGTGCGGTAGTTGGAACATTCTTTGACATTGCCTTTCTTGGGGATTGGAATGAAAACTGACCTTTTCCAGTCCTGTGGCCACTACTGAGTGATATGATAATTACATTTTTATGTTTTTGAGAAAATGCTGGTTTTGCACACATAGATCACAACATTTTACATCTCTACAAGTAAAGTTTGAGTTCCAATTTCTGTACATTTTTGCCAACATTTGTCATTTGTCTTTATTGTTGATTTCCCCCACATCCATCCTGAGTGCCTTATTAAGGAGGAAGTCATAATGCAGGACCCACATTTGAGGAGAGAGGAGTTAGCTTCACATACATGATGGACAGCTGAGTGTCTGTATCAGTTATTTAGAATCTTTCTGCGTAGATATTTTTATTCAACACTACTCATAAAACCTATATTTTTCTTTTCTTTTTTTTCTTTTTTAACTGTTTGGACACCTGAAAGTTATTTTAATCTTTTGGGAGCTACCCTGGTGGTTCAGACTGTAAAGCATCTGCTTGCAATGTAGGAGACCTGGGTTCGATCCCTGGGTGGGAAAGATCCCCTGGAGAAGGAAATGATGACCCTTCCAGTACTCTTGCCTGGAAAACTTCATGGATGGAGGTTCCTCATAGCCTACAGTCCATGGGGTCTGAAAGAGTCAGACATGACTGAGAGACTTCATTTTCTCTTTCTTTTGGCTATAATCCAGCCAATTAGACAGCTTAGTTCATTCTTGCTTTGGCTACTGAGAGATTTTTCCATGCTCTTCTGCTTTTATTTTACATAATTCAGCTTTCATTGGGTTTTTTGGTTCTTCTTTCTCATATTTTAAGATTATGCTGCTTTACATATTTACTGTCTCAGTCCTAGTATAAGCCACATTTTTAAAGAATCCTTGTTCCTTTTTATTAAAGAATGTTACTAAAAATTTTCATGTGAGAACTTAATAATCTCAGCAGAAAATGCATGGAAATACATATACATGTATCCCAGACTATGCATACACATGGTTATGAAGATTTTCACATGGAGCTATGTGTTTCTGTATTAGGCTAAAGATAGTTTATAATGATGTCTCCAACCTAATTTCTTATGATACAGGTATTATAACCATTTCCCTTTGTCTGCCTGTAACTTCCCACTCCAGTGGTAAAAATCCTGGCTTCCACTACTTGTCAGTTATCAAATTCAGTGCTTGTTCCATTCAATGACTGATACTGTAGTTTCAGTCCTGTTAGCTACAAACCCCTGTGGAAAGAACTTACAGAGCTCATTGTTTAGGTTTGGTACATTTTGCCTTTGGCCTGCAGATTCTATTCATTTCCACAGTGAACTTAGGTCAGATACTTTTGTCCTAATACTAAGAGTGGCTTTTTCTACAAAAATTCATTCTTTTTTAATCTCTTGGCTGTGCTGTGGCATGTGGGATTTTAGGTCCCTGACCAGGAATTGAACCCACCTCTCCTGCATTGGCAATGTGGAGTCTTAACCACTGGCCCACCAGGGAAGTCTGAATCTTTTCATATATTTCTTGATCTGTTAGATTCTTTGTTAAATTATGCATTCCAGTCTTTGACACTCTCATATCATAAATAAACGTTAATAGGTAATAATTTACTTGTTGGGTTCTGAAAACAAAAATCTATGTGCTTAGACAAATGCATAGTGTCAGGTATTCATCACTAAAGTATCATGTGATATATTTCACCCACATATTCCATAAACTGTTTATCATGTCTGTTTTACCTTTTCTAGAACGTCTTATAAGGTCATACAGTGTGTAGCACTTGAGGCTGGATTCCTTCACTTAGTAATATAAGTGTTAGATTCATGCTTTTCTTTTTTTTTTATAAATGGGTTGGTTGTTCATTCCTTTATATCTCTGAACACTATTGTATTGAATTGTATGAGAGGAAAAATAAATTTCCCTCTACCCCTCAGTGTTCTTCATTGAGATGCTCGTAATGAAAGGGAGATGGACTGGAGAAAAACAATCAGAAGTTTAATATATGCCATGCATATCTCCTGTATAGTTGAAAGATACCTGGGAAAACTGAGTCACTTCCTGAAATGGTCCAAGATTTTACCTTAAATGCTATCATCAGCTATCAATGACAGAGGAGTTTAGGGGATGGAAGAAGCCATTTAAGGGAGATTATTATGTGAAGCACAGTAAACAAAGGTATGGTGGTTATGTAGATTAACATCCAGGTCCATTCCATAGATCTTTTTGATATTTAGTCAAGTCATTTAGTCAAGTCAAGTCATTCTTGATATTTAGTTATCCTCCATATCCTTGTCCACAAAAGGACACATCCTTACAGATGGAAATATCCTTAATAAATGTAAATCTACTTCATAAAATGGCATTTCTATTTGGTTTTCAAAGATTCTCCAGGAGTTCCTGTTTTTTAAAATTAATCAGTCTAAAATAATCTTTTTGTCAAATGGGCATATTTTGGGTGTGCTGTTTTGTGCTTCCCTTGAAATTTTCATGCTGTAATATGCCTAGGAATGCACATCTATGGAAGGATATCCTGATATTTTTAAGTTTTTAATTATTATGAATTATGAATAGTGCTCTTGTACATTACTCAATGCTAGTTTTTATTTCAGTTTTCCAAAGCAGTTGTGTAAATACAAGAGGTACACTTCTTGATTCCTAAGGTGAGACAGTTTAGATTTGGAGAAAAGTGCCAAACTGTCTTCCAAAGTTGACTGTACATGCATCCAACCAGCATCTTGAGTATACTCTTGTATGCTTATTTACAATTTTTTATCTTCTTTGGCCAGGTGTGTGTTTCAATCTTCACCAAATTTGGACACTGTGGATACAGTCTTGAATAATTGAACTTTTCTTTTTTTTTTAATTTTATTTTTATAAAAAGGCTTTAATTATACAGTTTATAATACATGTACCTATGCAAACATAATGAAAGGCAATTTAATCTTTTCACAAAGTTATAAACTTTTAATGTAGGCATCATTATGTATTTAATCTGTCCATTTCTTCCATTTATCACTTTTATTGACATATAGTTGTTCATAATAGTCTATTATAATCCTTTGTATTTCTGCATTGTCTGTTGTAACTGCTACCCAGGTGCAGGTTCTGGGAGGTGTGTTCACCAAGGAGACCACAATAGAGGGTCTAGAATGTGGGGTCACCCTTGAGGCTGTGGACGTGTGAGTCCAGGTACAGTACTGGGAGGTGGGGTCAACCAGGAGACTGTAGACGTGTGAGCCTAGGTGTGGAGTCTTGGAGGTTGGGTCACCCTGGAGACTGAACATGTAATCACTGGTACAGGATGTAGGGAGGGGTGTCACCTTTGAGACAGTGGATATGTGACCCCAGGTACAGGTCAGGAGGGTGGGGTCACTCTGGTGGCTGTGGACGTGTTACCCCAGGTACAGGGCCTGTGAAAGTGTTTCACCATGGAGACTGGATGTGTGACCTCAGGAAAAGGGTCTGGAGTGTGGGGTCACCATTGAGACTGTGGATGTGTGTCTGTAGCTACAGGGTCTGGGAGGGGGTAACCCTGGAGACTGTGGAAATTTGACCTCAGGTGGAGGCACTGTGAGGTGTTGTCACCCCAGAGACTGAGGACGTGTGACTCCAGGTTCAGAGTCTGGGAGGGGTGTCACCTGGAGACAGTGGACATGAGACCCTGGGTGCAGTATCTGGGTGGTGAGATCACCCTGGAGACTGTGGATTTGTGAACCCACAAACAGGGTCTTGAGTATGGCGTCAACCTGGAGACTGTGGACCTGTGATTCCAGTTGCAGGGTGTAGGGAGTGTGTTCACCATGAAGTCGGTGGATGTGTGACCCCAGGTTCTGGTCTGGAGGATGCAGTCACCCTGGAAAGTGTGGACCTGTGACCCCAGTTTCAGGGTCTGGAAGGGTGTCACCCTGGAAAGTGTGGATGTGTGACCCCAGGTTCAGGGTCTGGGGAGGAGTGTCACCCTGCAGACTGTGGATATGTGACCCCAGGGGAATGGTCAGGAGGAGGTCACCCTGGAGACTGTGAAATTGTGAGTCCAGTTGCAGGGCTTGGGAAGGGGTCACCCTAGAGACTGTGGATGTGTGACTCCAGGTACAGTGTCTGGGAGGGATCAACCAGGGGGCTGTAGCTATGTGATCCTAGGTATAGGGTTTGGGAGAGTGTTACCCTGCCAACTGTGGAAATATGACCCCAGGTGCATAGTCTGGTGTGGTGGGGTCACCCTGGAGATTGTGGAAGTGTGACCCCAGGTGCAGGGTCTGGGGTGAGGTCATTCTGGAGACAGTGTACGAGTGACAAATGTGCAGGGTTAGAGGACGGGATCACCTTGGAGACTGTGGACATGTGACCCCAGGTACACTGTCTGGGAGGGACATCATCCTGGAGCCTGGACATGTGACCATAGATACAAGGTCTGAATGGGGTCACCCTAGGCACCTGGATATCTGACCCCAGGTACAGGGTCTGGGATGGGAATGACCCAGGAGACTCTGGACATGTGACCCCAGGTAGTGTATGGGGGGGGTCACTCTAGAGACAGAAGAATTTTAACCACAGGTAAATGGTCTTCAAGGGGTGTCACCCTGAATAATGTGGACATGTGAGCCCAGGTGCAGTGTGTGAAATGGAGTTCACGCTGGAGACTGTGGACATGTGAGTCCAGCTGCAGGGTAGGGAAGGGCGGTCATCCTAGAAATTGTGGATGTGTGGATACAAGTACAGGGTCTGGTAGGGGGCTTCACCCTGGAAACTGTGGACACCTCACGCCAGGTACAGATTATGAGAGGTGGGGTCACACTGGAAACTGAGGACATGTGATCCCAATTACAGAGTCTGGGAAGGGGGTTACACTGAAGCCTGTGGACCTGTGACCACAGGTTGTGTCTGGGAAGTGACATTACACAGGAGACTCTGGACATGTGACCCAGGGTTCAGGGTCTGGGAGGGAGTCACCCTGGAGACTGGACTTGTGACCCCAGGTACAGAATTTTGGATGTGTCACTCTGAGACTGTGGATATGTGACTCCAGGGGGAGTGTCTGTGAGGGGTTCACCTTGGAGACTGTGTTTGTGTGACCCCAGGTACAGGGTCTGGAAGTTTGGGTAACCCTGGTGACTGTGCCCATGTGACACCAGGTACAGCCTCTGGGGAAGGTTGTCATCCTGGCCACCATGAGCATGTGACCCCAGGTACAGGGTCTGAGATATGGGGTAACCCTGGAGACTGAGGCCAAGTAAACTGAGGTAAAAAGTTTGGTGAGGTGGGGTCATACTGGAGACTGGATGTGTAACCCCAGCTGCAGGGTCTAAGAGGGATGTCACCCTGGAATCTACGGATGTGTGACCCCAGGTGGAAGAGAGGAGTCACATTGGAGACTGTGACCATGTGACACCAGGTGCAGTACCTGAGACATGGGGTCACACTGGAGACTGGATGTGTGAGCCAGGTACAAGAAATGGGAGGGGTGTTAACCCGGAGACTGTGGATGTGTGAGACCAGGTACATGAACTGGGAGGGTTTACACCCTGGTGAACATGGACGTGTGACCCTGCTTCAGGATCTGTGAAGGGTGCCACTCTGGAGAATGTGGAAATCTGATCCCAGGGTTCCTCTAGTTTTGCAGTGGGGAACATGGGATTCCTCTCGAGTTGTGGCAGGAAACTCGGGATTCCTCTTGAGTTGTATCAGGGAACTCAAAGCTCCCCTTTAAATGCAGCGGGACCTCAGTGTGCCTCTCCAATTGCAACTTGAAACTCAGGGTTCCACTCAAGGCATGGCGGGGAATTTGTGTTCCTCTCGAGTTGGGAGGTTTACTCAGGGCTCTTCTCAACTTGTGGTGGGACCTCCTCTCGAGTTACCTTGGGGCAATTCATGTCTAGCAGGGATGTGCAGGATGGCTCCTTTCTTGTTGCAATCTGCGCGTGGCTACTCACTAGTTTTGGCATGGGATTTCTCTAGTTGTGGTCAGGGTCAATTCTGCAGTTGTGGTGGGTTCAATTCTCTCTAGTTGTGGTATGAAAGCTCCTTTCTAGTTGTGGTGTGAGGTTCATCTCTATTAGCAGCAAGGTGCTCCTCTCAATGTGTGATGTCCACTGGGTTCCTCTCAATTAGTGGTGGAGGGCTCCTCTAAAGTTGCAGGGAAATGTTCTCTCTGGTTGGGGTGTGGGTGGCTCCATGGGGAAGGTCCACTATTTTTGGTGATAGGAGTTCCTCACTAACATTAGTGGGATAGCTTCTCTCTAGTTATGAAGGATGCCACTCAACTTACTTCAGGGAGCTTGCCTCTATTTGTGGCAGAGCGGCTTCTCTCTAGGTGTGATGTTCTGTGGGAATCCACTCTAGTTTTTCTGGGTGAATCCGTTTCAGTTTTATCTGGGGAGCCCCAGTATCATTATGACCAGAGGCCCCTTTTCTTGTTATTGCCTAGGGCTCCTGTCAAATTGCAGCAGGGAACTCGGCGTACTTCTTGAGTTACAGCAGGTGACTCAGGTTTCCTTTAGAGTTGTGGTGAAGATTCCTCTCGAGCTGCAGTGGAGCCAATCCTCTCAAGTAGCGCTGTGCAGGCTAGTCCCTGTCTACCCCCATTGTGTGGGAGGCTGCTCTCTAGTTGCGGCATGGGGCTCCAATCTAGTTGCAGTGGGTATCCACTCTTTATTTGTGGTGGGTCGGCTCCTCTCTAATTGTTATTTGCATACTCCTCTCTAGTTGTGTCAGAGGGGCTTCTCTTTAGTTGTGGTAGTTGGGCTTCTCTCTAGTTGTGGTGGAGTGCTCTCCTCAAACTGTGATGGGGGTGGCTATTGTCTGGTTATGATGTGAAGGGGCACTTTTTCTAGGTTTAATGTGCAGGAGGCTACTCTCTAGTTGCGGCAATGGGACGCCTCTTTAGTTTTAACCTGGTGGGCTCCACTCTACTTGTGGAAGGAGGCTTCCATCTAATTGTGATGTGTGGGTATGCTCCTCTCTAATGGCGATGTTAAGGGGGGATTACCTCTAACTGTGGCAGGGGTCTCCTCTCTAGCTGCAGTGTTGGCCTCCTCTTTCATTTTGATCCATGTGGGAATTCCATTCTAGTTGTGATGTGCATGGGCACGTTTTGCTAATTGTGATGAGTGGGGAGCACTCATATCTACCTGTGGGAGGGGTGTCCACTCTAGTTGTTGCAGTGGTTCTCCACTCTAAATGCAATGTAAGGGAGGGTGGGGTACCTCTCTAGTTTCGGCAATGTGCTCCTTTAGTCACGCCTGAGGGTCAAATATCTAGTTGTGGTATGTATTCAACTCTCCAGTTTTGGCGGTTGGACTTCTCTCTAGTTGTTATGTGCCAGGGTGCTCCTCCCTAAGTGTGCTGTGCCTGGGAAGTCCTCTCTAGTCGTGGAGTGGGAACTCCTGTCTTGTTACATTAATCTGTGCAGCTCTTTTCTAGGTGTAGTTTTCTGGCTCATCTCTATTTGTGGTTTGATGGGCTACTCTCTTGTAGTGGTGTAGAGCCTCCTCTCTAGATGAGGTGTACGAGATTGCTCCTCTCTAGGGGTGGGGTGTGGGGCCTCCTTTCTTCATGTGGTGTCTCAGTGGGCTCCTTTCTTGTTGCAGTGTGTGGGCTTCTCTCTAGTTGTGGTGGGGGACTCCTCTTGAGTTTCATCGGGAGACTTTGTATTCCTCTCGAGGTGAGGTGGGGCCTCCACTTGAGTTTTGATAGGGTAGCTCCTCTCTAGTAGCTTTGTACAGCATGGCTTCTGTTTAGTTGTGATTTGTAGGTGGCTAAACTCCATGTGGCAGTTTCTCCTCTCTAGCTGGTGTGGGGGGTCAACTCTTAATTGTGTTCGTTTGGCTTCTCTCTAGTTGTGGTGTGCAGTCTCCTCTCAAGTTGTGTTAGGGATCTCTTCTCTATTTATGGTGTTCTGGAGGCACCTCTAGAGCTGCAGTGGAATGTTCCTCTTGAATTGGGAAGGGAGTTTCCTCTCTAGTAGTGATGTGCACAGGTACTCTTTCCAGGTGTGATATTTGCGAGCCTACTCTCTAATTTTGGCATGGCCCCTCCTCTTTATTTGCAGCATGGGAGCCTCCTCTCTAATTGTGGAAAGAGGCTTCTGTCTAATTGTGATGTATGGAAATGCTCCTCTCAAGTGGCAATGTTCAAGGGGCTTCTCTCTATTTGTGAAATGAGGTCTACTCTCTAAATGTGGTGAGGTTACTCCTCTCTGATGGTGGTAGGGGAGGTACTAGATCCTACCACCTAGAGTCCCCTAGAGGGGACCCTCTCTAAGTGCAATGTCCAGGGTTTCCTCTCCTGTTGTGGTGGGGGGGACACTCTCCAGTTTTGGCAGGTGAGCTCTTCTCTCATTGTGGCCATGGGCTTATCTTGAGCTGTGGTATAGGGATACTCTCAAGTTCAGGAGGGGACTCGGGGCTCCTCTCTAGTTGGGGTGGTGATTTCTCCGACGGTTCTATGTAGGGAGTTTGTTCTCTCTACTTGTGGCATTGGGAGTTCCTCACTAGTTTTCACGTGGTTCCAAACTTTAGTTGTGACAGGCTCAAGTTACTTCAGGGCCCTCGTCTCTATTTGCAGCAGAGGGACTCCTCCCTAGGTGCAATGTGCCGGAGGGCTCCTATCTAATTTTGGCAGGGGAATTCTCTCCAGTTTTGGGGGCAGGGGCTTCTAGCTTTGTCACTGGGTGATCCTTCCTTGTGATGGCATAGGGCTCCTCTCGAGATGTGGTGGGGGACTCGGGGTTCCTCTCAAGTTGGGACAGGTGATGGGATTCCTTTAGAGTTGTGGTGGGGTTTACTCTTGAGATGCATGGGGCAGCTCCTCTCTAGTAGCATTAGCAGGCTGTCTCCTGTCTACTTGTGATGTGCGGTAGGCTACTGGGACTACACTCTATTGCAGTGGGGTCAACTGACGTTTTTGTTTCCATGCCTCTCTAGTTGTGGTTTGGACTCCTCTCTAGTTGTGGCAGGGTAGGACTCCTCTTCAGTTGTGGTGTGAAGCTATCTCTCTTGTGGTAGAGTTCTGCTCTTGAATTGTGGTGGCGGTGGCTCCTCTTGGGAATCCTCTTGAGTTGCCTCAGTGCTTGGGGCTCGTCTTGATTTGCAACGGGGAACTCCGTGTTCCCCTCCAGTAGCATCAGGGGAATTGGGCCTCTTCTCCAGTTGAGTTGGGTAACTCGGAGTTCCTCTCAGGTTTCAGCAGGAAATGCAGGATCCCTCTTGAGTTGTGATGGGGAAAGTCGGGGTTCATCTCGAGTTGCAACAGGGGATTGAGGTCTCTTCTCGTGTTAAAATGAGGAAGTTGGGTTTCCTCTTGAGTTTCAGCAGGGGAGTCGGGCCTCCTCTCAAGTTGTGAGGGGGAACTCAGGGTTCCTCTCTAGTTGCAAAAGGGGACTTGGGTTTCCACTCGAGTTGCGGCTGGTAACACTGGGTAGCTCTCAAGTTGCAGCATGAATCTTGGGGTTCCTTTCAAGTTACATCAGGGTACTCAGAGCTCCTCTCGAGTTGTGGCAAGAACTCAGGGTTCTTCTTGAGTTGCAGTGTGGGAGTCAGGGTTCCACTTGATCCGTGGTGGGGAACTCAGTTTTCTTATCAAGTTGGGGGGGGGCTACATATGGTTCCTCTCCTCTCATGTTGTGCTGGGACCTCCTCTCGTGATGTTTTGGGATGACTGGTCTCTAGTAGGGATGTGCAGGTTGGCTTCTCTCTTGTTACAATGTGCGGGTGACTGCTCACTAGTTTTGGCATGGGACTTCTCTCTAGATATGGTCAGGGTCAACTCTGTAGTTGTGGTGAGTTCAATTCCCTCTAGTTGTGGTCTTCTAGCTCCTGTTTAGTTGTGTTGTGAGGGTTGTCTCTATTGTCAGCAGAAGAGCTCCTCTCTATGTGTGATGTCCCGCAGGCTCCTCTCGAGTTGTAGTGGAGGGCTCCTCTTGAGTTGTGGGGCTGTGTCCTCTCTGTTTGGGGTGTGGGTGGCTCCATGGGAAGGTTCCACTCTTTTGGTGCTAGAGGTTCCTAATATTAGTGGGCTTGCTTCTCTATAGTTGTGAGTCACTCCACTCGATTTAATTCAGGGAGCTTATTTCTATTTGCTTCAGAGGGACTTCTGTCTTGGTGTGATGTCCTGAGGGACTCCAGGTCTATTTCTGCCCAGGGAATCTTCTACAGTTTTTCCAAGGGAGCTCCTCTGTCTTTTGGCCAGGTTATCCTTTCTTGTTACAGCATAATATTCCTGTCAGATTGCAGTAGGGAACTTAGTATTTCTCTTAAGTTTCAGCAGGGGTCTCAGGTTTCCTTTAAGTTGTGGTGGAGACTCCTCTTGAATTGCACTGGGGCAGATACTCTAGAAAAGATGTTCAGGCTGGCTCCTGTCTTGTTGCAATTTGTGGGACTCTATTCTCTAGTTGAGGCAAGGGGTCTCCACTCCAGTTGCAGTGTGGTTCCACTGTTTATTTATGATGCTTCAGCTCCTCTCTAGTTGTCACTTGCAGACTCCTTTCTAGCTTTGGCAGGGGGCGCTCATCCTCCCTAGTTGTGGCAGGGGTGTCCTCCTTAGTTGTGCATTTGGGCTCCTCTCTAGTTGTGGTAAAGAACTCTTCAAATCGTGATGGGTGTGGCTCCTCTCTGGTTGTGATGTGAAAGGCCCTTTTCCTAGGTGCAATGTGCAGGAGGCTACTCTCTAGTTGTGGTAGTGGGTGCTTTCTTCAGTTGTGGCATGGTGGTCTCCTTTCTACTCGTGGCAAGGGACTTCTGTCTAATTGTGATATGTGGGTATGCTCCTCTTTAATGGTGATGTTCAGGGGGGCTTATCTATAGTTGTGGCAGGGATCTCCTCTTATTTGCAATATTGGCCTCCTCTTTTGTTTCAATCCCTGTGGGAGTTCCACTCTAGTTTTTATGTGCATGGGCACTTTTCTCTAATTGTGATGTGTTGCGCTCCTATCAATCTGTGCAAGGGTTATTCACTGTAGTTATGGCAGTGGTGCTCCACTCTAGTTGTGATTTAAGGCGGGGGTGGCACCTCTGTAGTTGCAGTGATATGCTCCTTACTATGTAGTTGCAGCTGTATGCTCCTTATGCCTGAATGTCAGCTATCTAGTTGTGGCATGTATTCAACTCTCTAGTTTTGGCACTTGGGCTTCACTCTAGTAGTGAAGTGCTGTGGTGCTCTTCCCCTAGTTGTACTCTTCCTGGGGTTGTCCTCTCTAGTTGTGGAGTGGGACCTCCTGTTTTGTTTCATTGTGCTGTGCTGCTCCTCTCTAGGTGCAGTTTGCTGGCTCATCTCTATTTGTAGTTTGAGTGGCCATTCTCTATTATTGGAGTGGATCCTCCTCTCTAGATGTGGTGTGCAAGACTGCTTTTCTCTAGGAGCAGAGTGCGGGGCCTCCTTTATACATGCAGTGTCCGGTTTGGCTCCTCTATTGTTGCAGTGTTGGGCTCCTTCCAAGTTTTGTGGGGAACTCCAGTCGAGTTGCATTGGGGGACTTGTTCCTCTAAAGTTGAGGTAGGGCCTCCACTCGAGTTTTTTTTTGTTTGTTTTGTTTTGTTTTGTTTTGTTTTTTATGGATCCTCTCTAGTAGCTCCTCTTTAATGGTGATGGGGGGTAATGTGCAGGGTTGCTTCTGTTTAGTTTCAATGTGTGGGTGGCCAAACTACCTGTGGCATGAAGCTCCTCTCTAGTTGTGGGGGTCAACTCTTAGTTGTATTTGGTGGGCTCCTCTCTAGTTATAGTGTAAAGGCTTCTCTCAAGTTGTATTGAGGGAGGTCTTCCCTATTTGTAGTGTTTGGGGGGCACCTCTAGAGTTGTGGTGAAGTGTTCCTCTTGAATTGTGGTAGGGGTTTGCTCTCTGTGAGTGATGTGCACCACAGGCACTCTTTCCAAGTGCAATATCTGGGAGCCTACTCTCTAATTTTGGCATGGCCCCTCCTCTTTAATTGTGGCATCTGTGCCTCCTCTCTTGATTTAGCAGGAGACTTCTGTCTAATTGCATTGGGCTGGAATGCTCCTCTCGAGTGTCGATGTTCAGGGAGCTTATCTCTATTTGTGGTCTACTTTCAAGTTTTGGCTAGTTTGTTCCTCAATATTTGTAGGAGCATCTACTTAACTTGTAGGAGTGGGTTAGTCTCTTTTTGCTGTGGAGGTGACCCTCTCTAGGTGCGATGTCAGAGGTCTCCTCTCTAGCTGTGATAGGGGTGATATACTCCAGTTTTGGTGGGTGGGCTCCTCTCTCATTGTGTCCATTGGCTTCTCTCTCATTGTGGCATAGGCCTCCTCTCAAATTCAGGAGGGGTTTGGGGGCTCCTCTCTCATTGCAGGGTGCCTCATCTGGGGGTTCTCTGTGGGGTGGGTGTTCGCTCTACTTGTTGTTTGGGGGCTCCTAACTGTTTTTCTTGGGGTTGCTCCACTCTAGTTGTGACGGGCTTCTCTTGAGTTACTTCAATGTCTTCATCATTGTTTGCAGCACAGGGGCTCCTCTCTAGGCACAATGTGCCAGAGGGTTCCTCTCTAGTTTTTGCAGGGATATTCTCTCCAGTTTTGGTGGGGGTGTCTTCTAGTTTCATCACTGGGGGCTCCTTCCTTGTGATGGCAAATGACTGCAGTCGAGATGTGGTGGAGTACTTGGTGTTCCTCTCAAGTTGTGACAGGTGACTTGGGTTCTTTAGAGTTGTGGAGGGGCATCCTCTAGAACTGCATGGGACAGCTCCTCTCTAGTATCAGTTAGTAGGTTGGCTCCCGTCTTGTTGTGATGTGTGGTATGCTACTGTATAGTTATGGCATAGGGTTCCACTCTAGTTGCAGTGGGGCTCAACTGACATTTTAGTTTCTGCTCCCCTCTAAATGTGGTTTGCAGACTCACCTACAGTTGTGTGTGTGGGGGCTCCTCTATAGTTGTGATATGCGGATTCCTCTCTAGATGTGGTTACATACTCCTCTTGGACTGTGGTGAGGGTGCTTCTTCTCTGCTTGTGATGTGAAAGGGCACTTTTTCCAGTTGTGAGTTGAAGGAATATACTCTAATTGTAGCAAGGGACATCCTCCTTTGTTGTGGTGTGTTGGCCACTTCTCTACTCATAGCAGGGGGCTTATGTTTAGCTGTGAAGTGTTGGTGTGCTTCTCTCTAGTGTCAATGATCAGCGGGGCTAATGTCTAGTTCCTGTGGGGGTCTCCCCTCTAGTTGTGTTGTGGAGCTCCTCTCTTTTTATGATCTGAGTGAAAGGTCCTCTCTAGTTGTGGGGGCCTTTTCTCTAGTTGTATTGTGCAGGCTCATCTCTAGTTGTGGAGGGGTGCTCCTTTCTAGTTGTGACAGGAGGCTCTGAGTTAGCTACTGGGTGCACAAGGCTCTCAACTTGTGCCTGGAGCTCCTCTCCAGTTGTAGAATTAGTCACCTCTTGAGTTGCTGCAGGAAGCACCTCTTGAGTTTTGGTGGAAAGGCGGCACTCATCTGAAATTGGAGATGGAAATGGCAACCAACTCCAGTACACATGCCTGGAAAATCTCATGGGTGGAGGAGCCTGGTAGGCTACAGTCCATGGGGTTGCAAAGAGTCAGACACTACTGAGCAAATTCACTTTCACTTTCACTTTTCATCATAGGCCCCCAGTGGCTAAGATAGTAAAGAATCTGCCTGGGATGCAATACCTGTGTTTGATCCCTGGGCCAGGAAGATCCCCTGGAAAAGTGCATCACAACCCACTCTGGTGTTCTTGCCTGTAGAATCCCATGGACAGAAGAGCCTGGCTAGCCACATGGTCCATGGGGTCACAAAGAGTCTGAGATGACTGAGCAGCTAACACACAATCATCTGTCACTGTGGTGGGGGACTCCTTTCTAGCTGTGGCATGGTGCCTCCTTTCTAGTCGTGTTGTGCTGGTGAGCTCCACTTAAGTTTCAGTGGGCATCTCCTCTCTATGTGTGATTGTGGACTCACCTATAGCTGTAATATGGGGACCTCTTTCTGGCTGCAGTGCACAGTGTCCTCCCTAGTTGCAGTGAGGTGCTCTTCTTTAGTTATGATGTCTGTGGGGATTCCTCTCTCATTACGATGTGCAGGGGGTCTCCTCTCTAGTTGTGATGTGAGGTTTGTCTCTCTTTGCAGTGAATGGGCTCCTCTCTAGATGAGATATCCAGAGGACTCCTCTCCTGTTGTGGATGGGGCTTCTCTCAAGTTGGGTCAAAGGTCTCCTCTACAGTTTTCGCAGGGTACATGGAACTCCTCTTGAGATGTGGTTGTGCCTTCTCTAGCATTTGTCATGTGGGGGACTACACAGCAAGGAGTCTTCTCTACTTTTTGTGCTATGGGTTCCTCACTCATTTTGGTGGGGTTGACTCCCTCTAGTTGTGACAGGTGGTCAACTCTCTAGTGGTGAGGGAGCTCCTGTCTAGTTTCATTGGGCGTGGCTTTTCCTCAATAGTTGTGGTTTGTCTGGGGGTCTTCTCCACATGAGGAATGCAGGCTCCTCTGGAGTTTCAGCAGAAGGCTTGTGTATTAAGGTGGGCTCCACTCTAAGTCTAATTCCAGGGTTCGTGTTTAGTTGTGGGGGGCTTCTCTCTAGTTTTTTTTTGTGCAGGCTACTCTCTAGTGGTGGCAGGGTGCAACTTTCTTATTGTGGCAAAGGACTCCAATCTAGTTGCATTGTTCATGGGGTTCTCTAGTTGTGGTGGTGGCATGTCTCTATTTGTGGTCATGGGCTCCTCCTTATTTGTCTCAGGAGACACATATCATTTTGCTGTGGTGGCTCGGGGATCCTCTAAAAGAAGGCAGAGGATCCTGTCAAGATGAAGCAGAGGGCTCCTCTGGAGTTCCTTTGGGGGGCTCCTCTCTAATTGTGGTTGGGGACTCCTCTCTACCTGTGGCATTGGGGTTTCTTTCTAGTTGTGGTGTGCTGGTGAGCTCCTCTCAAGTATCAGTGGGGGCTTTTCTGTAGTGTGGCTGCTCCATTCTATCTGTGGTGTGCTGGTGGGCTACTCTCTAGATGTGATGTGCAGGCCCCTTTCTAGTTATGGTGAGGGTCTCTTTAGTTACAATATCTGAAGGGAGTCTGCTCTCATTGCAATGTGAAAAGGCTTCCTTTCCTGTGGTGGGGTAGCTCATCAATATTTGTTGCAGTGTGACTCCACTCTAGGTATGATATGTGGGGACATCATCTTGCATGGTGTCCAGTGGCTTTTCTTAAGAGGTGGTAGAGTTATTTTCTTGAGTTCTGGAAGTGTTTTAAGGATCCTCCCGAGTTGCAGTAGTCCCTCCTCTTAGGTTGTGATGGGAGGCTCTGCATGTGGCTCTGCTCTTCTTTTAACATGGTTACTCCTCTCTACTTGTGAAGGCCTCTTCTCGATTTATTTCAAGGGGCTCAGCTCTATTTGCAGCCGAGGAGCTCTTCTCTATGTGTGATGTCTTGGTGAACTCCTCTCTACTTGTGGTGGGGGAAACCTCTCCAATTTTGGTGGAGGTCTCCTCTGTCATGAGGAGACTGTGTTGTGAGTTGATACACGGGCTGACATTTGAGTCGTTGCAGGGGCATGAGGCCTTACTCCAGTGGATGGCAACGTCGAGGTCTTTTAGAACGGTGGCCCGACCCCTGAAGTTCCTCTCGAGTTTCAAGGTGAGAACAACCTCCTGCTGAGGTGCGGCAGGAACGTCGGTATTCCTTTGCGGACGAAGCAGGGGAATGGACCCTCATCTCGAGAGGGGGAGTGGAAAATGTGGCTCTTCTTGAGTTGTGGCGTGAAACTCAGTATTCCTCTCACATGGGGACGGGTATCTCGGGGACCATCCTGAGTTGCATGAAGGGTTTCAAGTACCCTTTCGCGTTTCTGGAGGGAATGTGGGATTTCTCTGGAGACACTGCTCTGGAAAAGGGCCTCATCTTGCGTTGAGGGGAGAATCTCGTGGTTTTTCTCGAGTTGTGGTGGGAAGCTTGGGGCTCCTCTCAAGTTGCGACAGGGAACTCAGGGACCCCAGGGACCCGCTCCTGTTGCCTCAGAGAAGTCGGGTCTCTTCTCGAGTTGCGAGGGGCACGTTGGGATCCTTCTCGAGTCGCTGCTGGTGAATAGGGCCGTGTCTCGAGTTCAGTTGGGAAACTCAGTGTTCTTCTCTAGCGGTGACAGGGATCTTGGGCTTTTTATCAAGGTTCAACTAGGGAGTCAGGCCTCGTCTGGTGTCGAGGCATGGAACTCTGCATTCCTCTCGAGTTGTCCAAGGGGTGTCAGGGCTCCAGTCGAGTTCAGGCGGGGAATTTGGGCTATTTCTAGAGGATCAGAACGGGAGACAGGCCTCTCATCCTGTTGTGAGGGGATTCTTGGGGTTCCATTGTAGCCGGTGCAGGGGAATCAGGACTTATCTCAAGCTGAAGGGGCACTCGGTGTCCTTTGTCCCTGAAGCAGGATCAGCGGGGTTCTACTCGAGATTCAACAGGTGAGACAGGCCTCCTCATGTGGTGTGAGGGGAAGTTGGGATTCTTCTCGAGTTGAAGCAGGGAATGGGCCCTCATCTCCAGATGAGGTGACAAACACGGGGCTCTTGTCAACTTTGGTGGGAACCTCGGCTTTCATCTTGAGTTGTGATGGGGATCCTGGGCCCCCTTTTGTTGCATGAAGGGAGTACAGCCTCCTCTCGAGTTTTGACAGGGAACTCAGGATTGCTCTTGAGGCGCTGCAGTAATAAAGGGCCTCATCTCACGTGGACGGGAGAATCTCGTGGATTGTCTCGAGTTGCGGCCGGTGGCTTGGGATTCCTCTCCAGGTACCACGGGGAACTCAGGGAGCCTCTCGTGTTGCCTCAGGCAAGTCAAGTCTCCGTTCGAGTTGCAAGGGCGAGCCCGGAAGTGCTCTGGAGTCACGGGAGGGTGATCAAGCCTCATTTCGCATGGAAGGGGGAATCTCCATGTGTTTCTCGAGTTGCGACCAGAAGTGTGGGTTCCCCCGAGTTGCCATGGGGACCTGAGGGAGCCATTCATGTTGTCTCTGGGAAGTCAGGAATCCATTTGAGTTGTGAGGGGTCTCTCGGGATTCCTCTCGAGTTGGTGCAGGGGACTAGTGCCTCATCTCGATTTGAGGCAGGAAACTCAGGGTTCCTCTCCAGCTCTGACAAGGATCTTGGGCTTCCTATGGAGAGTCCACTGGGGAGTCAGCCGTCATTTCATGTTGTGGCATGGAACTCCGCTTCCCTCTCGAGGTGGAAAAGGGGTGTTAGGCCTCCTGTGGAGTTGAGGTAGGGATCTCGGGCTATTACTAGGGGTGCTATGGATCTCTCAGACCTCCCTTCCTGTCGTGAGTTGATACTAGGGGTGACATTCGAGTCGTTGCAGGGGCATGAGGCCTTATCTCCAGTGGAAGGGGACATTGGGGTTTTTGCGAATGGTAGCCCGACCCCTGGGGTTCCTCTCGAGTTTCAAGGTGAGAACGGCCTCCTCCTGAGGTGCAGTGGGAAGGTCGGGATTCCTTTGCAGACGAAGCAGGGGAATGGACCCTAATCTCGAGAGGAGGAGTGGAAAATGGGGCTCTTCTTGAGTTGTGGTGGGAAACTCGGTGTTCCTCTCGAGTGGAGACGGGTATGTCGGGGAATTTCTTGAGTTGCCTAAAGGGTGTCAAGTACCCTTTCAAGGCTCAAGACGGAAGGTGGGATTTCTCTAGAGATGATGCAGTGGAAAGTGGCCTCATCTCGCATTGAGGGGAGCATCTCCTGGGTTTTCTTGAGATGCGGCAGGAAACTTGGGGTTCCTCTCGAGCTGCGACAGGGACCTCAGGGACCCACTCGTGTTGCCTCAGGAAACTCAAGTCTCCCTTCAAGTTGCGAGGGGCCTCTCGGGAATCCTCTTCAGTTGGTGCAGGGGGATAGGGCCTCATCTCCAGTTGAGGCCGGAACCACAGTTTCCCAGCCCAGTGCTCACATGGATCTCAGGGATCTTATGGATGTTCAACAGGGGAGTCAGGCCTCGTTTTGTGTGGAGAAATGGAACTCCGCTTTCCTCTTCAGGTGTAAAAGGGTTATCAGGCTTCCTGTCGAGTTGGCCTTGGGATCCGGGCTTTTTCTATAGGTGCTCTGGGGCTGTCACACGTCCATTCGTGTTTTCAGCCGATACTCATGATTCCAGTCAAGGCAGTGCAGGGGAATCAGGCTTATCTGGAGTGGATGGGGAATTCGGGGTCTTTTCAAATCGAGGCACGACTCCAGGGGATGTGATCACATTTCAAGGTGAGACCGGCCTTCTCTTGAGGGGACACAGCAACTTTGGGATTCCTTTCCCAACGAAGCAGAGGAATCGACACTCATGTCGAGTTGAAGAGGATAAAAACAGGGCTCTTCTTGAGCTGTGGCGTGAAACTCAGTGTTCCTCTCATGTGAGGACGGGTATCTCGGGGACCTTCCTGAGTTGCATGAAGGGTGTGAAGTACCCTTTCTCGTTTCAACAAACGGGAACGTGGGATTTCTCTGGGGACACTGCTCTGGAAAAGGGCCTCATCTTGTGTTGAGGGGAGAATCTGGTGGTTTTTCTCGAGTTGTGGCGAGAAGCTTGGGGTTCCTCTCAAGTTGCGACAGGGACCTCAGGGACCCGCTTGTGTTGCCTCAGAGAAGTGAGATCTCTTCTCGAGTTGTGAGGGGCACGTCAGGATTCCTCTCAACTCGCTGCCAGCGAATAGGGCTGTGTCTAGAGTTCAGTTGGGAATCTCAGTGTTCCTCTCCAGCAGTGACAGGGATCTCGGGCTTTTTATCAAGGTTCAACGAGGGAGGCAGGCCTTGTCTGGTGTCGAGGCATGGAACTCTGCATTCCTCTCTAGTTGTCCAAGGGGTGTCAGGGCTCCGGTCGAGTTCAGGCAGGGAATTTGGGCTTTTTCAAGAGGATCAGCAGGGGAGACAGGCCTCCAGTCCTGTTTTGAAGGATACTTGGGGTTCCATTGGAGCCAGTGCAGGGGAATCTGGACTTATCTTGAGCTGAGGGGGCACTCAGTGTCCTTTTTCCTTGAAGCAGGATCCATGTGGTTCCACTCGAGATTCAACAGGTGAGACAGGCCTCCTCTTGTGGTGTGAGGGGAATTTGGCATTCCTCTTGAGTTGAAGCAGGGAATGGGCCCTCATCTCCAGATGACATAGGAAACACAGAGCTCTTCTCTACTTGTGGTGGGAGCCTCGGCTTTCATCTCGAGTTGTGATGGGGATCCTGGGCCCCCTTCATTTGCGTGAAGGGAGTCCAGCCTCCTGTTGAGCTTTGAGGGGGAACTCTGGATTGCTCTCGAGGTGCTCAGGAGAAAAAGTCCTCATCTCGTGTTGACGGGGGAATCTCGTGGTTTGTCTCCATTTGCGGCTTGGGATTCCTCTCCAGGTACCACGGGGAACTCGAGGAGACTCTCGTGTTGCTTCAGAAATTCAAGTCCCCATTCGCTTTGCAAGGGCAAGCCAGGGAGTGCTCTGGAGTCACGGGAGGGGGATTAGGCCTCATTTCCCATTGACGGGGGAATTTCCATGTGTTTTTCTAGTTGCGGCCAGAGGTATGGGTTCCCTCGACTTGCCACGGGGACCTGAGGGAGCCTCTCATGTTGTCTCTGGAAAGTCCGGAATCCGTTCGAGCTGTGAGGGGCTTCTCGGGATTCCTCTCGAGTTGGTGCAGGGGACTAGGGCCTCATTTCAAGTTGAGGTGGGAAACTCAGGGTTCCTCTCCAGCTCTGAAAGGGATTCAGGGATCCTATGGAGATTACACTGGAGAGTCAGATGTTGTCTCGTGTTGGGGCATGGAACTCCACTTCCCTCTCGAGGTGGAAAAGGGGTGTCAGGCCTCCTGTGGAGTTGAGGTAGGGATTTCAGGCTATTTCTAGAGGTGCCATGGGGCTCTCAGTCCTCCTTTCTTGTTGTGAGTTGATACTCGGGGTGACATTCGAGTTGTTACAGGGGCATGAGGCCTTATCTCCAGTGGAAGGGGACATTGGGGTTTTTGCAAATGGTAGCTCGACCCCTGGAGTTCCTCTCAAGTTTCAAGGTGAGAACGGCCTCCTCCTGAGGTGCAGCGGGAAGGTCGGGATTCCTTTCCAGACAAAGCAGGGGAATGGACCCTCATGTCGAGATAAGGATGGGAGAAGGGGCTCTGATTATGTTGTGCTTGGAAACTCGGTGTTCCTCTTGAGTGAGACCGGTATGTCAAGGAACTTCTTGAGTTGCATCAAGGGTGTCAAGTGCCGTTTCAAATTTCAAGAGGGAACGTGGAATTTCTCTCGAGACACTTCAGTGAGAAAGGGCCTCATCTGGCGATGATGGGGGAATCTCGTGGTTTTTCTCGAGTTGTGGCAGGATTCTCGAGTTATGATGGGGAACTCAGGGAGCCTTTTGTGGTGCCCCAGGGAAGTCCAATCTCCATTCGAGTTACGAGGGGGAGCTGGGGATTGTTCTCGAGTCACTGCAGGGCAAATAGACCTCATCTAGTCTTGTGTCCAGAAACTGTGTTCCTCTCCAGTGGCAACAGGAATCTCGGGGTTGTATTTTAGGTTCACCCGGGGAGTCAGGCTCCATCTGGAGTGGAAGCAACGAACTCCGCTCTCCTCTCGAGTTGCGACAGGTATCTCTTGGGGGCCACTGAGTGGCCTAAAGGGAGTCAAACCTCCTCTGGAGTTTTGAGAGGAAATCAGGATTGGTTTCTAGGCCCTGCATTAAAAGAGAAGGGCCTCATCTTGCGATGACGGGGAAATCTCGTGGTTTTTCTCAAGCTGTGGTGTGAAGTGAGGTGTTTCTCTCAAGTTATGATGGGGAAATCAGGGAGACTCCCGTGTGGCCCCAGGGAGGTCCAGTCTCCTTTTGAGTTGTGAGGGGGGGCCGTGGAATTGATCTCGAGTCACGGCAGGGGAATTGGGTCTCAAGATGCGTTGAAGGGGGAATTTTGAGGTCTTTCTGGATTTGTGGCAGGAAACCCTGGGTACCCTTGAATTGTGACGGTGACCTCAGGGAGCTTCTCATGGTGCCTGTGGGAAGTCAGGAAAACTGTGGAGTTGGGAGGGGCCTCTCGGGACTCCACTGGGTTTGGTGCAATGGAAGACAGCCTCTTCTCGAGTTGAGGTGGGAACCTCAGGGTTCCTCTACTGTTCTGACGTGGGTCTTGAGTGTGTATGCTGTTTTAAAAAGGGAATCAGGTGTCTACTTGTGCAGAGGCATGGAACTCTGCTTTCCTCCAGAGTTGTCAAAAGGGTTTCAGGCCTTCAGGCGAGTTGAATTTGGGACGTAGGGGTCTTTTCAAATTAGCAACCACGGCATTAGAACTCCGTTCATGTTGTGAGTTGATTCTCGGCTGACATTTGAGTGGGTGCAAGGGAATCAGGCCTGATATCGAGTGGATGGGGAAATACATGGCTTTCCAATTGTGACAAAACCACCAGGTTCCCCTCCAGTGTCAAGTAGATACCAGCCTCCTCTCGAGGTGTGACAGGGACGTCGGCATTCCTTTCCAGGCAAAGCAGGGCAATCGACCCTCATCTCGATTTGAGGAGGGGAAAACGGGGCTCTTCTTGACTTGTGGCAGGAAACAGAGCATTCCTTTAGAGTGGAGATGGGTATCTGTGGAAACTTCTGGAGTTTTCTAAAGCATGTCAAGTATCCTTTCGAGTTCCAAGAGGGAACGTGGGCTTTCTGTGGAAATGCTGCAGCGTAAAAGGGCCTCCTCAAGCATGCATGGGAGAATTTTGTGGTTTGCGTGGACTTGTGGTGGGAAGCTTAGGGTTCCTCTAGAGTTGCATATTGACCTGGGGGACCCGTTCGTGTCTCCTCAGGGAAGTCAGGTCTCCTTTGACGTTGCTAGGGGCACTTTGGGATTCCTCGCACATCGCTACAGGGATGAATAGGACCTCATCTCGAGTTGAGGTGGGAAAGTCAGGGTTCCTCTCCATTTCTGACATCCATCTCAGTGTCTCTGTGGAGTTGGAACCGGGGAGTCTGGCCTCTTCTTGTGTTGAGGCACAGAACTCCGATTGCCTCTCAAGTGGTTCATGGGGTGTTAAGCCACTTGTTGAGTTGTATTTGGAACCTGCGGCTTTTTCCGGAGGATGCAACCGTGGTGACAGTGTCCCTTCGTGCTGTGACTTCATCCTCGGGTTACATTCGAAGAGGTGCCCAGGCATCGGGACTTATCTTGAGTGGACGAGGAAATCAGTGTCTTTCTGAATGTTGCATGAAACACGAGGCTTCCCCCCGAATTTCAATGGGAGACGGGCCTCCTCCTGAGGTGTGAGGGAAGGTCGGGATCCCTTTCCAGAGAAAGCAGGGGAATCGACCCTCATGTCGAGATCAGGAGGGGAGAAAGGGCTCAGATTAACTTGTGCCAGGAAACTCGGTGTTCCTCTCTACTGAGACCGGTATGTTGGGGAATTTTTTGAAATGTAAAGGGTGTCAAGTACCGTTTCGAATTTCAAGAGGGAACGTGGGATTTCTCTTGAGATGCTGCAATGGGAAAGGGTCTCATCTCGCGATGACAGGGGAACCTCGTGGTATTTCTAGAGTTGCAGCAGGATTCTCGAGTTACGATGGGGAACACAGGGGGCCTCTCTTCTTGCCCCAGGGAAGTCCAATCTCCATTTGAGTGGCGAGGGGGAGCTGGGGATTACTCTCGAGTCACTGCAGGGCAAATAGACCTCATCTAGGCTTGTGTCCAGAAACCTGTGTTCCTCTCCAGTGGTGACAGGGATCTCGGGGTTGCATCCAAGGTTACATTCAGGCCTCGTCTAGAGTTGAAGCAAAGAACTCCACTCTCCTCTCGAGTTGCCACGGGTATCTCTCGAAGCCTATTGTGTGGCCTAAAGGCAGTCAAGCCTCCTGTGGAGTTTTGAGAGGGGAATCGGGATTGCTCTCTAGGTCCTGCAGGAAAAGAAGGGCCTCATCTCGTGATGACAGGGGAATCTCGTGGTTTATCTCAAGCTGCGTCATGACATGTGGGGTTTCTCTCCAGTTACAACGAGGAACTCAGGGAGCATCTCGTGTGGCCCCAGGGAAGTCCAGTCTCCATTCAAATTATGAGGGGCAGCGCAGCATTGCTTTCGAGTCACAGCAGGGGAATCGGGCCTCAAGACGTGTTGAAGGGGGAATCTCGAGATCCTTCTCAAGTTGGGGCAGGAAACCCTAGGTTCCCTCGACTTGTTACGGTGACCTCAGGGAGCTTTTCATGGTGCCTATGGGAAGTCAGGAATACTGTGGAGTTGGGAGGGGCCTCTCAGGACTCCACTGGGGTGGGTTCAGCAGAAGACGGCCTCGTTTGGAGTTGAGGCGGGAACCTCAGGTTTCCTCGCCTGTTCTGACATGGGTCTTGGGGTGCGTATGCCATTTCAAACAGGGAGTCAAGTCTCGACTTGTTTGGAGGCATGAAACTCTGCTTTCCTCTCGAGTTGTCAAAGGGGTTTCAGGCCTCCAGGTGAGTTAAATTTGGCACCTGGGGCACTTTTCGATTTAGTAACTGGGACATCAGAACTCCATTCGTGTTGTGAGTTGATTCTCGGCTAACATTCGAATCAGTGCAAGGGAATCAGGCCTGATCTAGAGTGGATAGGGAAATACGTGGCTTTCGAATTGTGACGAGACCCCTGGGTTCCCCTCCAGTGTCAAGTAGATACCAGCCTCCTCTCAAGGTGCGACGGGGACGTCGGCATTCCTTTCCAGGTGAAGCAGGTCAACTGACCCTCATCTCGACGTGTCCAAGGGAAAAAGGGGCTCTTCTTGATTTGTGGAGGGAAACTCAGTGTTCCTCTCGAGTGAGGACGGGTATCTGGGGAAAATTCTGGAGTTTCCGAAGCGTGTCAAGAACCCTTTCGAGTTCCAAGAGGGAACATGGGCTTTCTATGAAATTGCTGCCGTGTCAAAGGGCCTCCTCAAGCGTGCAGGGGAGAATTTAGTGGCTTGCGTGGTGTTGTGGTGGGAAGCTTAGGGTTCCTCTCCAGTTGTGTGTCGACCTGGGGGACCCGCTCGTGTCTTCTCAGGGAAGTCAGATCTTCTTCAGTGTTGTGAGGGGCAACTCGGGATTCCTCGCATATCGCTGCAGGAATGAATAGGGCCTCATCTCGAGTTGAGGCAGGAACCTCAGTGTTCCTCTCCATTTCTGACATCCATTTTGGGGTCTCTGCAGAGTTGGATCAGGGGAGTCAGGCCTCATCTTTTGTTGAGGCATGGAACTCTGCTTGCCTCTTGCATTGCTCATGGGGTATCAGGCCATTTGTCTAGTTGATTAGGAAGCTGCGACTTTTTTCCGAGGATGAACCTGGGGTGACAGTGCCCCTTCGTGTTGTGACTTCTTCGTCGGGGTTACATTCGAAGAAATTCCTGGTCATCGGGACTCATCTTGAGTGGAGGGGGAAATTGGTATCTTTTGGAATGTGGCACGACCCACAGGGCTTCCTAACGAGTTTCAATTTGAGACAGGCCTCCTCCTGAGGTGCGAAGGGAAGGTCGGGAACCCTTTCCAGACAAAGCAGGGGAATCGACCTTCATGTTGAGATAAGGAGGAGAGAAGGGGCTCAGATTAAGTGGTGCCAGGAAACTCAGTGTTCCTCTCGAGTGAGACCAGTATGTTGGGGAATTTTTTGAGTTGCATCAAGGGTGTCAAGTACCATTTCTAATTTCATGAGGGAACTTGGGCTTTCTCTCGAGATGCTGCAGTGGGAAAGGGCCTCATCTTGCGATGGCTAGGGAACCTTGTGGTTTTTCTAGAGTTGCGGTGGGATTCTGGAGTTATGACAGAGAACTCAGGGAGCCTCTTGTGTTGCCCCAGGGAAGTCCAGTCTCCATTCGAGTTGTGTGGGGGAGCAGGGGATTTCTCTTGAGTCACTGTAGGGCAAATAGACTTATCTAGGCTTGTGTCCAGAAACTCTGTGTTCCTCTCCAGTGGTGACAGGGATCTCGGGGTTGCATTCAAGGTTCACCCAGGGACTGAGGCCTCGTCTCGAGTTGAAACAAAGAACTCCACTCTCCTCTCGAGTTGCCACGGGTATCTCTTTGAGCCTATTGAGTGGCCTAAAGGGATTCAAGCCTCCTGTGTAGTTTTGTGAGGGGACTCAGGATTGCTCTCTAGGCCCAGCAGGAAAAGAAGGACCCATGATGGGGGAATCTTGTGGTTTTTCTCGAGCTGTGGCGTGACATATGGGGTTTCTCTTTAGTTACGATGGGGAACTCTGGGAGCCTCTGGTGTGGCCCCAGGGAAGTCCAGTCTCCATTCAAGTTATGAGGGGGAGTGCGGCATTTCTCTCAAGTCACGGCACAGGAACGGGCTTAAAGACGTGTTGAACGGGGAATATTGAGGTCTTTCTCGAGTTGCGGCAGGAAATCCTGGGTTCCCTTGACTTGTGACAGTGACCTCAGGAAGCTTCTCATGGTGCCTATGGGAAGTCAGCAATACCGTGGAGTTGAATGGGGCCTCTTGGGAGTCCACTGGGGTCCGTGCAATTGAAGAGGGCCTCATCTCGTGTTGAGGCGGGAACCTCAGGGTTCCTCTCCTGTTCTGACGTGGGTCTCGGGTGTGTATGCTGTTTCAAACAGGGAGTCAGGTTTCGACCTGTGTGGCGGCAAGGAACTCTGCTATCCTATTGAGTTGTCAAAGGGGTTTCAGGACTCCAGGCAAGTTGAATTTGGGGCCTGGGGCTCTTTTCGAATTAGCAACTGGGGCGCCAGTACTCCCTTCATGTTGTGATTTGATTCTCGGCTGACATTCGAATCGGTGCAAGGGAATCAGAGCTTATCCCAAGTGAATGGGGAAATACGTGGCTTTCGAACTGTGACAAACCCCCGGGTTCCCCTCCAGTGTCAAGTAGATTCCAGCCTACTCTGGAGGTGCGATGGGGACGTCGGCATTCCTTTCCAGGCGAAGCAGGGCAATCGACCCTCATCTCAATTGAGGAGGGTAAAATGGCACTCTTCTTGACTTTTGGCTGGAAACAGTGTACCTCTCGAGTGGGGACAGTATCTGGGGAAACTTCTGGAATTTCATAAAGCATGTCAAGTACCCTTTTGAGTTTCAAGAGGGAAGGTGCACTTTCTTTGGAAATGCTGCAGCATAAAAGGGCCTCCTCAAGCATGCAGGGGAGAATTTCGTGGTGTGCGTGGCGTTGTGGCAGGAAGCTTACTGTTTCTCTCGAGTTGCATGTTGACCTGGGGGAACCTCTCATGTCTCCTCAGGGAAGTTAGATCTCCTTTGGTATTGCGAAGGGCACCTTGGGATTACTCGCACATCACTGCAGGAATGAATAGGGGCTCATCTCGAGTTTAGGCAGAAACCTCAGGCTTCCTCTCCATTTCGGGGTCTCTGCGGAATTGGAACAGGGGAGTCAGGCCTCATCTTGTGTTGAGGCACAGAACTTGGCTTGCCTCTTGAGTTGTTCATGGAGTGACAGGTCACTTGTTGAGCTGTATTTGGAACATGTGGCTTTTTCTAGAGGATGCAACAGGGTGTCATTGCCCCTTCGTGTTGTGACTTCATCCTCGGGGTTATATTCGTAGAAGTGCCCGGGCATCAGGGCTTATCTTGAGTGGACTTGGAAATCGGTGTCTTTTGGAATGTGGCACGACCCACGAGGCTTTCTCTCGAGTTTCAATGTGAGACCGGCCTCCTCCTGAGGTGCGAAGGGAAGGTTGGGATCCCTTTAAAGACAAAGCAGGGGAATCGACCCTCATGTTGAGATTAGGTAGGGAGAAGGGGCTCAGATTAAGTTGTGCAGGGAAATTGGGTGTTCCTCTCGAATGAGACCAGTATGTCAGGGAACTTTTTGAGTTGTCAAGGGTGTCAAGTACCATTTCGAATTTCAAGAGGGAACATGGGACTTCTCTGGAGACAGTGCAATGGGAAAGGGCCTCATCTGGCAATGACGGTGGAACCTTGTAGTTTTTGGGAGTTCCTGCGGGATTCTTGAGTTATAACAGGGAGCTCAGGGAGCCTCTCGTGTTTCGCCAGGGAAGTCCAATCTCCATTCGCATTGTGAGGGGGAGCTGGGGATCGCTCTCGAGTCACTGCAGGGCAAATAAACCTCATCTAGGCTTGTGTCCAGAAACTCTGTGTTCCTCTCAAGTGGTGACAGGGATTTCAGGGTTGCATTCAAGATTCACCCAGGAATTCAGACCTCATCTCGAGTTGAAGCAAAGATCTCAGCTCTCGTCTCGAGTTGTGATGGGTATCTCTTGGAGCCCATTGAGTGGCCTAAAGGGAGTCAAGACTCCTGTGGAATTTTGAGAGGGTACTCGGCATTACTCTCTAGGCCCTGCAGGAAAAGAAGGGCCTCATCTCGCGATGACGGGGGAATCTCGTGGTTTTCCTCGAGCTGTGGCACGACGTGTGGTGTTTCTCTCGAGTTATGACGGGGAACTCAGGGAGCATCTCATGTGGCCCCAGGGAAGTCCAGTCTCCATTCGAGTTGCGAGGGGGAGCGTGGAATTGCTCTTCAGTCATGGCAGGGGAATCAGGCGTCAAGACTCGTTGAAGAACGAATCTCGAGTTCTTTTTCGAGCTGCAGGAGGAAACCTTGCATTCCCTCGACATTCGATAGTGACCTCAGGGAGCTTCTCATGGTGCCTTGGGAAAGCAGAAATACTGTGGAGTTGGGAGTGGCCTCTCGGGACTCCACTGAGGTCGGAGCAATGGAAGAGGGCCTCATCTCGAGTTAAGGCGGGAACCTCAGGGTTCCTTTCCTGTTCTGACGTGGGTCTCAGGATGTGTATGCCGTTTAAAACAGGGAGTCATGACTCGACTTGTGTGGAGGCATGGAACTCTGTTGTCCTCTCGAGTTGTCAATGGGGTTTCAGGCTTCCAGGCTAGTTGAATTTGAGGCCTGGGGATCTTTTCCAGTTAGCAACCGGGGCATCAGAACTCCCTTCATGTTGTGAGTTGATTCTCGGCTTACATTCAAATCGGTGCAAGGGAATCAGGCCTGATATCCAGTGGATGAGGAAATACGTGGCTTTCAAATTGTGACAGACCCCTCTGTTCCCCTCATGTGTAAAGTAGATACCAGCCTCCTCTCGAGGTGTGACGAGGATGTCGGCATTTCTGTCCAGGAGAAAAAGGGCAATCGACCCTCATCTCGACTTAAGGAGGGGAAAACGGGGCTCTTCTTGACTTTTGGTGGGAAACTTAGCATTGCTCTCAAGTGGGGATGGGTATCTGGGGAAACTTCTGGAGTTTCCTAAAGTGTGTCAAGTACCCTTTTGAGTTCCATGAGGGAACGTGGGCTTTCTTTGGAAAAGCTGCAGCATAAAAGGGCCTGTTCTGTTCCTATCCTGTTCTGACGTGGTTCTGGGGTGTGTATACTTTTTCAAACGAAAGCCGAGAATCAACTCATAACCCAAAGTGAGTTCTGATGTCCTGGTTGCTAATTTGAAAAGCACCCCTGGTCCCAAATTCATCTCGCCTAAAGGCCTGAAACCCCTTTGACAACTGGAGAGGAAAACAGTTCCATGCCTCCACACAAGTCGAGACCTGACTCCCTGTTTGAAAAGGCATACACACCCTGAGACTCACGTCAGAACAGGACAGGAACACTGAGGTTCCTGCCTCAACTCGAGATGAGACGTCTTCCAATGCACTGACCCAAGTGGAGTCTCGAGAGGACCCTCCCAACACCACAGTATTTCTGACTTCCCATAGGCACCATGAGAAGGTCCCTGAGGTCACCATCACAAATCGAGGGAACCCAGGGTCTCCAGCTGCAACTCAAGAAAGACTTCGAGATTCCCCCTTCAGTGCGTCTTGAGGCCTGATTCTGCTGCCATGATTCGAGAGAATTGCCTTGCTCCCCATCACAACCCAAATGGAGACTGGACTTCCCTGGAGCCACACGAGAGGCTCCATGAGTTGCCCGTCATAACTCCAGAAAAAACCCAAACGTCCCACCACTGCTCAAGAAAAACCCCGAGATTCCCACGTCACTGCGAGATGAGGCCCTTCTTTTCCTGCCGGGCCTAGAGAGCAATCCCAAGTCCCCTCTGAAAACTCAACAGGAGGCTTGACACCCTTTAGGCCACTCAATGAGCTCCAAGAGGTACCCATTGCAACTCGAGAGGAGAGTGGAGTTCTTTGCTTCAACTCGAGATGAGGCCTGACTCCCTGGGTGAAACTTGAATGCAACCCCAAGATCCCTGTCGCCACTGGAAAGGAACACAGAGTTTCTGGACACTAGCCTAGATGATGTCTATTTGCCCTTCAGTGACTCGAGAGCAATCCCCAGCCTCTCTTCACAACTCGAATGGAGACTGGACTTCCCTGGGGCCACACGAGAGGCTCCCTGAGTTCCCTTTGGTAACTCAAGAGAAACCTCACACATTGCACCGCAGTGAGAGAAAAACCACGAGATTCCCCTGTCATCGTGAAATGAGGCCCTTCTTTTCCTGCAGGGCCTAGAAAGCAATGCTGAGTCTCCTCTCAAAATGCCACAGGAGGCTTGACTTCTTTGAGGCCAGTCAATTATCTCCAAGAGATATCCATGGCAACTCGAGAGGAGATCGGAGTTCTTTACTTCAACTAGAGACCAGGCCTGACTCCCCGGGTGAACCGTTAATGCAACCCAGAGATCACTGTCACCACTGGAGAGGTACACGGAGTTTCTGGACACAAGCCTAGATGAGGTCTACTTGCTCTGCAGTGAGTTAAGAGCAATCACCAGCTCCCCCTCGAAACTCGAATGGAGACTGGACTTCCCTGCAGCCACACAAGAGGCTCCCTGAGTTCCCCATCGTAAGTTGAGAGAAACCCCACACATCACGCCACAGCTTGAGAAAAACCACGAGATTTTCCCGTCATCACGAGAGGAGGCCTTTCTTTTCCTGCAGGGCATAGAGAGCAATCCTGAGCCCCATCTCAAAACTCCACAGGAGGCCTGACTCCCGTTCGGCCCCTCAATGGGCTCCAAGACATACCCGTGAAGCTCTTTACTTCAACTAGAGACCAGGCCTGATGCCCCGGGTGAACCTTGAATGCAACCCAGAAATCCCAGTCACCACTTGAGAGGGAAATGGGGTTTCTGGACACAAGCCTAGATGACGTCCTTTTGTCCTGCATTGACTCGAGAACAATCCCAAGCTCCCCCTCGCAACTTGAATGGAGATTGGACTTCCCTGGGGAAACACGAGAGGCTCCCTGAGTTCCCCGTCATAACTCCAGAATCTACTGCAACTCGAGAACCACGAGGTTCCTCCATCATCACCAGATGAGGACCCTTTCCCGTGGCAGCATCTCAAGAGAAATCCCACGTTCCCTCTTGAAATTAGAAATGGTACTTGACACCCTTGATGCAACTCAAAAACTTCCCCCACATACTGGTCTCACTCGAGAGGAACACCGAATTTCCCGGAACAATCTTAAAGAGCCCCTTCTCCCCTCCTGATCTCGACATAAAGGTCTATTCCCCTGCTTTGTCTGGAAAGGGATGCCGACCTTCCAGTCGCACCTCAGGAGGAGGCCGGTCTCACTTTGCCCTGCTTCGCCTGGAAAGGAATGTCAAAGTACCCGTCGCACCTCGAAAAGAGGCTGGTATCTACTTGACATTGGAGGGGAACCAGGGGGTCCTGTCACAATTCAAAAGCCACGCATTTCCCCATACACTCGAGATCAGGCCTGATTCCCTTGCACCAATTCAAATGTCAGCCAAGAATCAACGCAAAACACGAAGGGAGTTCTCATGGCCCAGTTGCTAATTCGAAAAGAGTCCCAGGTCGCAAATTCAACTCACCAGGAGGCCTGAAACCCCTTGACAACTAAAGAGGAAAGCAGAGTTCCATGCCTCCACACAAGTGGAGACCTGACTCCCTGTTTGAAACAGCATACACACCCCGAGACCCACATCAGAACAGGAGAGGAATCCTGAGGTTCTCGCCTCAACTCAAGTAGAGGCCCTCTTCCATTGAACTGAAACCAGTGGAGTCCCGAGTGGCCCCTCCCAACTCCAAAGTATTCCTGATTTCCCTTAGGCAACATGAGAAGCTCCCTGAGGTCACTGTCACAAGTCGAGGGAACCCAGGGTTTCCTACTGCAACTCGAGAAAGACCTCGAGATTCCTCCTTCAACTCGTTTGAGGACAGATTCCCCTACCGTGACTTGAGAGCAATGCCACTCTCCCCCTCACAACTCGAATGGAGACTGGAACTCCCTGGGGCCACACGAGAGGCTCCCTGAATTCCCTGTCGTAACTCGAGTGAAACACTACACATCACACTGCAGCTCGAGAAAAACCTCGAGATTGACTCATCATCTCGAGATGAGGCCCTTCTTTTCCTTCAGGGCCTAGAGAGCAATCCTGAGTCCCCTCTCAAAATCCACAGGAGGCTTGACTCACTTTAGGCCATTCAATGGGCTCTAGAAGATACCCGTCGTAACTCGAGAGGAGAGCGGAGTTCTTTGCTTCAACTCGAGACAAGGCCTGACTCCCCTGTTCCAACTCTGCAGAGACCCTGAGATCAATGTCAGAAATGGAGAGGAAACCTGAGGTTCCAGGCTAAACTTGAGATGAGGAACTCTTCCATGGCACCGACCCCAGTGGAATACCGAAAGGCCCCTCCCAACTCCACAGTATTCCTGACTTCCTATAGGCACCATGAGAGGTTTCCTGAGGTCACCATCACAAGTCGAGGCAACCCAGGGTTTCCTGCCGCAACTCGAGAAAGACCTCGAGATTCCCCCTTCAACGCGTCTTGAAGCCTGATTCCCCTGCCGTGACTCGAGAGCAATGCCGCGCTCCCCCTCGCAACTCAAATGGAGACTGGACTTCCCTGGGGCCACACGAGAGGCTCCCTGAGTTCCCCGTCGTAACTCGAGAGAAACCCCATATGTTGCGCCACAGCTCGAGAAAAAACACGAGATACCCCATCATTGCGGTTGAGGCCATTCTTTTTCTGCAGGACCTAGAGAGCAATCCCGTGTCCCCTCTCAAAACTCCACAGGAGGCTTGACTCCCTTTAGGCCACTCAATGGGCTCCAAGAGATACCCGTGCCAACTATAGAGGAGAGTGGAGTTCATTGCTTCAACACGAGATGAGGCATGACTCCCAGCGTGAAACTTGAATGCAACCCTGAGATCCCTGTCGCCAAGGGAGAGGAACACAGAATTTCTGGACACAAGCCTAGATAAGGACTATTTGACCTGCAGTGACTCGAGAGCAATCCCCAGCTCCCCCTCACAACTCGAATGGAGATTGGACTTAACTGGGGCACCACGAGAGGCTCCCTGAGTTCCCCGTCGTAACTCCAGAATCCTGCCAAAACTCGAGAAATATCACGAGGTTCCCCTCTCATCGCGAAATGAGGCCCTTTCCCACTGCAGCGTCTCGAGAGAAATCCCACGTTCCCTCTTGAAATTCGAAAGGGTACTTGACACCCTTGATGCAACTCAAAAATACCCGACATACCGGTCTCATTCAAGAGGAACACCAAGTTTCCCGGCACAACATAATCTGAGCCCCTTCTCCCTCCTGATCTCGACATGAGGGTCGATTCCCCTGCTTTGTCTGGAAAGGGATCCTGACCTTCCTGTCGTACCTCAGGAGGAGGCCGGTCTCACATTGAAACTCGAGAGGAAGCCTCATGTGTCGTGACACATTGCGAAAGACACCAATTTCCCCATCCACTCAATGTAAGTCCTGATGCCCGGGTACCTCTTCTAATGTAACCACGAGGATGAAGTCACAACAGGAAGGGGCACTGACACCCTAGTTGCATCTTCCGGAAAAAGCCGCAGATTCCAAATACAACTTGACAAGTGGCCTGACACCCCATGAACAACTGGAGAGGCAAACAGAGTTCCATGCCTCAACACAAGACGAGGCCTGACTGCCCTGTTCCAACTCCGCAGAGACCCCGAGCTCAATGTCACAATTGGAGAGGAACCCTGAGGTTCCTACCTCAATTTGAGATGAGGCCCTATTCATCCCTGCAGTGATTCCCGAGGAATCCCGTGGTGCCCCTTACAACGCCAAATGAGATATGACTTCCTGAAGATTCACGAGCGGGTCCCCCAGGTCAACTCACAACTAGATAGGAACCCTAAATTCCCACCACAACTTAACGCCAGCCACGGAATTCTCTGCCGTATGCTTGAGGACACCCTTTTACGCTGCAGTGATGCCAATGAAAGCACATGTTGCCTCTTGGAACTCGAAAAGGTACTTGACACGCTTTATGAAACTCCAGTAGTTTCCCCATATACACGTCCCCAATCTAGAGGAACAGTGAGTTTCCAACCACAAGTCAAGAAGAGCCCCGTTTTCCCCTCCTCAACTCGAGATGAGGCCCTCTTCCATTGCACCGACCCCAGTGGAGTCCCAAGAGGCCCCTCCCAACTCCACAGTATTCCTGACTTCCCATAGGAACCATGAGAAGCTCCCTGAGGTCACCGTCACAAGTGGAGGGAACCCAGGGTTTCCTGATGCAACTCAAGAAAGACCTCGAGATTCCCCCTTCAACACGTATTGAGGCCCGATTCCCCTGCTGTGACTCAAGAACAATGCCGTGCTCCCCCTCGAAACTCTAATGGAGACTGGACTTCCCTGGGGCCACACTAGAGGCTCTCTGAGTTCCCTGTCGTAACTCGAGGGAAACCCAACATGTTGTGCCCCAGGTTGAGAAAAACCATGAGATTCCCCTGGCATCAGGAGATGAAGCCCTTCTTTTCCTGCAGGCCCTAGAGAGAAATCCCGAGGCCCCTATCAAAACTCCACAGGAGGCTTGACCCCCTTTAGGCCAATCAGTGCGCTCCTAGAGGTACCCGTCGCAACTCGAGAGAGGAGTTATTTGTTTACACTTGAGACGAGGCCTGACTCCCCAGGTGAACATTGAATGCAACCCCAAGATCCCTGTCGTCACTGGAGAGGAACACGAAGTTTCTGGACAAAAGCGTAGACGAGGTTTATTTGCCCTGCAGTGACTTGAGAGCAATCCCCATCTCCACCTCACAACTCGAAGGGAGATTGGACTTCCCTGGGGCACCACGAGAGGCTCCTTGACT
Organism: Bubalus bubalis; assembly: GCF_019923935.1. Lineage (NCBI taxonomy): Eukaryota > Metazoa > Chordata > Mammalia > Artiodactyla > Bovidae > Bubalus > Bubalus bubalis. The sequence goes on along the minus strand of NC_059160.1, from coordinate 119,602,398 downwards.
TCCCCGTCGTAACTTGAGAGTCACTCCGCAACTCGAGAAAACTACTAGGTTGCCCCATCATCGCGAGATGAGGCCCTTTCCCAATGCAGCATCTCGAGAGAAATCCCACGTTGCCTCTTGAAATTCAAAACGTTACGTGACACCCTTGATGAAACTAAAAAAGTACCCGAAATAATGATCTCAATCTACAGGAACACCAAATTTTGATGCATAACGTAATCTGAGCCTCTTCTCCACGCCTTATCTGGACATGAGGGTCGATTCCCCTGCTTAGTCTGGAAAGGGATCCCGACCTTCCCGATGCACCTCAGGAGGAGGCCTGTCTCACATTGAAACTCGAGAGGAAGCCTCGTGGGTCATGCCACATTCCAGAAGACACTGATTTCCCAGTCCAATCAAGTTAAGTCCCGATGCCCGGGCACCTATTTGAATGTAACCCCGAGGATGAAGTCAAAACATGAAGGGGCACTGACACCCTGGTTTCATCCTCTGAAAAAAGCTGCAGGTTCCAAATACAACTTGACAAGTGGCCTGACAACCCATGAACAACTCGAGAGGCAAGCAGAGTTCCATGCCTCAACACAAGACAGAGTCTCTGTTCCAACTATGCAGAGACACCAAGATCAATGTCAGAAATGGAGTGGAACACTGAGGTCCCCACCTTAACTCGAGATGAGGCCCTATCGATCCCTGGAGCAATGCATGAGAAATCCTGAGGTGCCAATCACAAAGCCAAAGGAGATCTGACTTCCCTGAGGAGACACGAGCAGGTCCCCCAGGTCGACACACAACTCGAGAGGAACCCTAAGCTTCCTGCCACAACTCCACACAACCCACAGAATTCTCCCCTGCATGCTTGAGTAGGCCCATTGACGCTGCAGCGTTTCAAAAGAAAGCCAACGTTCACTCTTGGAACTCGAAAGGGTACTTGACAAGCTTTATGAAGCTCCAGAAGTTTCCGCAGATACCGTCCCAACTAGAGAGGAATATTGAGTTTCCAACCACAAGTTAAGAAGAGCCCCGTTTTCCCCTCCTCAAGTCTAGATGAGGGTTGTTTGCCCTGCTTCGCCTGGAAAGGAATGCCGACATCCCCGTCGCACCTCGAGAGGAGGCTGGTATCTACTTGACAATGGAGGGGAACCTGGGGGTCTTGTTATAATTCAAAAGCCATGTATTTCACCATCCACTCGACATCAGGCCTGATTCCCTTGCACTGATTCGAATGTTAGCCGAGAATCAACTCACAACACGAAGGGAGTTCTGATGTCCTGGTTGCTAATCTGCAAAGAGTCCCAGTCCCAAATTCACCTCTTCTGGAGGCCTGAATCCCTTTGACAACTCGAGAGGAAAGCAGAGTTCCATGCCTTCACACAAGTTGAGATCTGACTCCCTCTCTGAAAGGGCATACACACCCCGAGACCCATGTCAGAACAGGAGAGGAACCCCGAGGTTCCTGCCTCAACTTGAGATGAGGCCCTCTTCCATTGCACAGATCCCAGTGGAGTCCCCAGAGGCCCCTCACAACTCCATAGTATTCCTGATATCCCATAGGCACCATGAGAAGCTCCCTAAAGTCACCATCACAAGTCGAGGGAACCCAGGGTTTCCTACTGCAACTTGAGAAAGACCTCGAGATTCCCCCTTCAACACGTCTTGAGGCCCCATTGCCCTGCCATAACTCAAGAGTAATGCCGCGCTCCCTCTCACAACTAGAATGGAGACTGGGCTTCCCTGGGGCTATACGAAAGGTTTCCTGAGTTCCCCGTCATAACTAAGGGAAATTCCACATGTCGCGCCACAGCTAGAGAAAAACCATGAGATTCCCCGGTCATCGCGAGATGAGGTCCTTCTTTTCCTGCAGGGCCTAGAAAGCAATCCTGAGTCACCTCTCAAAACTTTATAGGAGGCTTGACTCCATGAGGGCACTCAGTGGGCTCCAAGAGATACCTGTTGCAACTCGAGAGGAGAGAGGAGTTCTTTGCTTCCACTCGAGATGAGGCCTGTCTCCCCGGGTGAACCTTGAATGCAACCCCGAGATCCCTGTTGCCACTGGAGAGGAACACGGAGTTTCTGGACACAAGCCTAGATGAGGTCTATTTGCCCTACAGTGACTCGAGAGCAGTCCCCAGCTGCCCCTTGCAACTTGAATGGAGATTGCACCTCTCTAGGGCAACACAGGAGGATCCCTGAATTCCCCATCATAACTCGAGAATCCTGCCGCAACTCGAGGAAAACCACAAGGTTCCCTCATCATCGCGAGATAAGGCTGTTTCCCGCTGCAGTGTCTCAAGGGAAATCCCACGTTCTCTCTTGAAATTTGAAATGGTACTTGACACCCTTGACGCAACTCAAAATGCTCCCTGACATACCGGTCTCACTCGAGAGGAACACCAAGTTTCCCTGCACAACTTAATCTGAGCCCCTTCTCCCCTCCTGATCTCGACATGAGGGTCGATTCCCCTGCTTTGTCTGGAATGGGATCCCGACCTTCCCGTCGCACCTCAGGAGGAGGCAGGTCTCACATTGACACTTGAGAGGAAGCCTCGTGGGTCATGCCACATTTCAAAAGACTGATTTCCCCATCCATTCAAGGTAATTCTTAATGCCAGGGCAACTCTTCAAATGACATCCTGGGATGAAGTCACAACACGAAGGAGCACTGACACCCCAGTTGCATCCTCCGGAAAAAGCCGCAGGTTCCAAATACAACTCAACAAGGGGCGTGACACCCCATGAACAACTCGAGAGGCAAGCGGAGTTCCTCACCTCAACATAAGGCGGGGCCTGACTCTCCTGTTCCAACTCCGCAGAGACCCTGAAGTCGATGTCAGAAATGGAGAGGAACCCAGAGGTTCCCGCCTCAATTCGAGATGAGGCCCTATTCATCCCTGCAGCGATGTTCAAGGAATCCTGCGGTGCCCCTGCAATGCCAAAGGAGATCTAACTTCCATGAGGAGACACAAGCAGGTCCCCCAGGTCGACACACAACTTGAGAGGAAGCATAAGCTTCCCGCCACAACTCCACGCAAACCACTTGTCCCCTGCACGCTTGAGGAGGCCCTTGTACGTTGAAGCATTTCCAAAGAAAGCCCACGTTCCCTCTTGGAACTCGAAAGGGTACTTGCCACGCTTTATGAAACTCCAGAATTTTCCCCAGATACCCGTCCCCACTCGAGAGGAATGCTGAGTTTCCTGCCACAAGCCAAGAAGAGCCCCGTTTTCCCATACTGAAGTCGAGATGAGGGTCGATTGCCCTGCTTCACCTTGGAAGAAATGCCAACATCCCCGTCGCACCTCGAGAGGAGGCTCGTATCTATTTGACACTGGAGGGGAACCCTGGGGTCTTGTCAAAATTCGAAAGCCACTTATTTCCCCTCCACTCGACATCAGGCCTGATTCCCTTGCCCCGATTTGAATGTCAGCCGAGAATCAACTCACAACACGATGGGAGTTCCGGTACCCCAGTTGCTAATTCGAAAAGGGCCCCAGGTCCCAAATTCAACTCACCTGGAGGCCTGAAACCCCTTTGACAACTCGAGAGGAAAGCAGATTTCCATGCCTCCACACAAGTCGAGACCTGACTCCCTGTTTGAAATGGCATAAACACCCGGAGACAAATGTCAGAACAGGAGAGGAACCCTGAGGTTCCTGCCTCAACTCGAGAAGAGGCCTTCTTTCATTGCACCGACCCCAGTGGAGTCCGGAGAGGCCCCTCCCAACTCCAAAATATTTCTGATTTCCAATAGACACCATAAAAAGCTCCCTGAGTTCACCATCACAAGTTGAGGGAACCCAGGGTTTCCTGCCGCAACTTAAGAAAGACCTCGAGATTTCCCCTTCAACGCGTCTTGAGGCCGGATTCCCCTGCCATGATTTGAGAGAAATGCCGTGTTCCCCCTCGCAACTTGAATGGAGACTGGACTTCCCTGGGGCCACACGAGAGGCTCCATGAGTTCCCAGTCATAACTTGAGAGAAACCCCACACGTCGTGCCGCAGCTCGAGAAAACCACGAGATTTCCCCGTCTTTGTAAGATGAGGCCCTTCTTTTCCTGCAGGTCTTAAATAGCAATCCCGAGTCCCTTCTCAAAACTCCACAGGAGCCTTGACTCCCATTAGGCCATTCAATGGGCTCCAAGAGATACCTGCCAGGAGCCAGCGTGAGGAACTCTGCCCGTGGCAAAGGTCGTGAGGAAGGAGGCTTGGAATGTGCAAAGGCGGGATTGAGCCTCAGGAGTCACCCTGAAAATTCTCGAGCATATACACCCAAAACCAGAGTCTGCCTATTTTACTGCTTTGTGCTCTCACCTACACCTCTGACTTTATGGGGGCTCTCCCCCACCACCTCTCTCTGAAAAAAGAGTTAACTTACAGTTCCAGTTGATAAAGTTCCTGGGCGTGATAAGAGTGTTTCAACCTACAAACTCCTCTGAAGTTTATTCCAGCCACATGTGATGGTTCACAGCCTCCGAACCGTGAGAGGCATGAGATGTTCTAAACTGTCTAAATACAGATTCCTTTGAGCAGTTAAAGATTGATTAGAAATTGTATTGGTGAAGGGTTTTTTCACTTGTTGGGCAAATGTTTGCTGCTAAGTTTCCATATCCCTTACCTACTGTGTCCCTGGCAGTGTATTGATTAATATAATTGGTGTATAGGAATGTAAGTAGTAGCTTTAATGTTTGTAACCTTGGACCCTTGAGTTAATTCTTTTCTTGTTATAGCCCACCACACCTTTGCCCTATAGGAATGCAACTTTATCTAATGCTCTTGGAGGGTGGCGCCTGACTTTAGAATAATCAACTTTAGAGAAAAATAAGTTTTCTGAAGAAAGGATCTTAAAATGTTAACAGGCCTCTTGGCCAGAAGATTATGTAATTCACTTAAACTTTTGCATATGATAAGTTTGCAGGAAGAAAGCCTGGTTTACTGCAGACTCCACCACTTCCCCCATTATACTCTATGCACAAGTTAAGGTATAAAAACTACTTTGGAAAATAAAGTGCGGGCCTTGTTCACCAAAACTTGGTCTCCCCATGTCATTCTTTCTCTCACCTTCTGGCTGAATTTCCATCTGGGGCGTGGAGGCTCATCAAGCCCACTAATTTTTCCTGGGCTTTTAAGATCTGACCTGGGAGGCTTTAGCATCTCCTCTCCTTCGGGAGAACGGGAGGATGCCTGCAGCCTACGTAGTTGACATAAATTCCTTATTTTGGAATTTTATTAGCTTTCCACATAAACCAAGTTATTCAGCCTCTTTTCCCCACTGAATTTTCTCACTGAGTTATCCTTATTTAACCACTCTTTATATCTTTAATTCTATCATATCCGGATCACTGAAGCCATCTCCCCTTCAAATTCCCTGGATCCACCGGGGCTGGACCCGGGCTAGTGGCGCCTGGACAGGCTTTTCAAAGGTAGGTCCCCTCGGAGCAATTAGGGTCATCATCCCTATTGCTCCCCCCTTGGAACAATTTGGGTCATCAGCCCTGTTGTTCCCCCTCAGAGCAATTAGGGTCATCAGCCCTATTGCTCCCCTCTCTGAAAAATCTGGGTCATCATCCCTGATTGTTCCCCCTCGGAGCAGTTAGGGTCATCAGCCCTGTTGTTCCCTCCCGCCCCCAGAGCAATTAGGATCATCAGCCCTCTTTTTCTCCTTGTGTTGAGTTTTTGGGACGGCTAGGACCCCACTCAGGGTGCCACAGACCCCCCTGTAGGATAGACAGGGCGAGAAGGAGTGGGAAGTATTGACAGTGTTAAAGGGTTGAGTAAAACCCTATTTCTGAAGACTAAAACTAAATCTTTTACTATACTTAACTTTCTGACATGGGTAACAGTGAATCAAATGAAAGGCAGCTCTTTATAGAAGTAATTTTTCAGCTATTAAGTAAGACAGGAATTAAAGTTAAAAAATCTACTATTCATTCATTTTTTTCATTTGTGCAAGAACATTGTCCCTGGTTTCCAGAAGAGGGCATGGTTAACTTAGACACCTTGGAGAGAGTAGGAAAACAGCTGAAAACTTACCATGCCGAACATGGCTCAGAAAAGGTGCCTAATGACGCTTTTTCCTTATGGAATATCATTAGAGATGATTTAGACCCTGTCCCAGAATCTGAAAAAGTACATTTTAAAGAGGAAAGTGAGGAAAAAACTGCAGTTAAACCTGAGGAGGAGGAGAAAGAGGAGAACCCACCTGACTATCAGCAACTAAGAAAAATGCTAGCCGCCATGACTGCTCAGGAACAAATTAAAGATAGGGAAGAGAAACAAGGTCAGCTTTCCCCTCAGGATGAAGATTTAGACGAGATAGCAGCTCGATATCACTCTGACAAAGATTGGCCTCTTTTAAATGAAAATGCCCCAAGGAGCTTAAGAGAAACTCCCCCCATCAGGCCATCTGCTCCAAGGAGCTTAAGAGGAATATCTCCTATTAGGCCATATGCCGCTAAGAGCTTACAGGAGACATCCCCAGTTCAGTCATCCATAAAATCTGAACACCAAACAGTCCAACGAGCCCCAGAGTACAGAGCAAGAGACATGGGACCCATACCTTTGCCACCACCTCCTAGAGCGGGGTGTGTGGGACCCATACTTCTGCCATCACCTCCTAGACCAAGCAATATAGGATCCATTTCGAGGGATATGAGACTTATGCCGTTGATATCACCCCCTTATCAAGGAGGAAGAGCTTCACTATCGGCTCCATGAGGAAGGGTTTTTTCTGCCCCTAACGATAAATTTGATCCCCAACTTAAGGCTTGTTTTCCTATAATATTTGAGCCGACTGACAATGGAAGGACTATCAGATGGGAAGCCGTTCCTTTAAAGCTGGTAAAAGGACTTAAAGATGCTTGTGCTTTGTATGGGCCTAAAGCCCCATACACAATGCAGCTGGTACGAGCCTTAGCAGGCAAATGGCTGACACCCCACGGTTGGAAATCAGTCGCTAAGGCCTGCCTGTCTGGAGGACACTTTATACTCTGGAAAGCTGAGTATGACGATCTTGCTCGCTGGCATGCCAATAATAATCAACAGGGACATTTAAACTATATCACTGAAGGTATGCTAGCTGGAAAATATGATTACCCCACACTTAACGAGTAGATGAAACTAGATAAATACGCTCTAAAACTGGTAGCTGATTGTGGTTTTACTGCTTGGCACTCATTGCCCGATGGTAGAGAATCAAATTCTGCTCTATCTAATATTAAACAAATGGCTTTCAGAGGCTGCCCAGAGAATAATCTCTGATTCTGAGGCAGCCGGAATATTGACAAAACAATTGGCTTTTGAAAATGCTAAATCTACCTGCCAAGCTATTTTATGCCCTATAAGAAGATCTGGAGACCTAATTCATTATATAAGGCAATGTGCAGATGTAGGACCGTCCATGCTGCAAGGTGTTGCTATAGCTACAGCAATAAAAGGGAATTCTTATCAGCAGGCAGTCCAATCCTTTTTTACTAACAAGAATAAGCCACCACAAGGTGATCCCAGTAGCCAAGGTGGGAATTATTTGCCCAGAACTTGTTTTTCCTGTGGCCAGGAGAGACACATTTTCTATGCTTGCCTTCAAAGAACACTTGGTTCTTATCCGCCTAAACCTGCCCCACCGGCTGTGTCTGCTCTGCAAAATCCTGCTCCCCCAGCCGTGAACCCTAGGTCTCTCTGCTCTTGCTGTCAAAGAAGATATCATTGGGCAAGGGACTGTAGGTCAAGATTCCATAGAAATGGAACTTTTTGGGCCCCTACCAGCAGTCGAGAAACGGATTGAGGGGCCAGCCCCAGGCCCTGACAACGATTGGGGCAGCCTCACTGAACCCATTCATTCCCTTCGTCCTGTCGCAGAATTGATCAGAACAACCCCAGGCAGTGCAGGGCTGGACCTCAGTTCCACGACCTCAACAATATTAACACCAGATAGCCCCGCTATAAACATCCCTACAAGAGTTAAAGGTCCATTACCGAAAGGCTTGGTGGGAATTATATTAGGCAGAAGTTCCTTAGCTATGCAAGGTCTTACAATTATTCCTGGAGTAATTGATTCAGATTATACAGGAGAAATTCAGATAATGATTACACTCCCTACTAAAACTTCACAAATACATCAGGGACAGAGAATTGCCCAACTTTTACTTTTGCCTTACCATACTGCAATTGGGCATACAGCTACTCAAAATGAAAGTCAGGACAAAGGATTTGGGTCTAGTGATATGGTTTTTTGGGTAACAGATTTCTCAGAAACACCCTATGAGCACTATTTTTGTCAGTGGCAAGTCTATTGTAGGACTATTAGATACAGGAGCAGATGTTTCTTGTATTTCTGGGAAAGACTGGCCCAGCTCCTGGCCCACCCATATTACTGAAAATGAATTGGTGGGCATAGGAAGAGCCCCTGCAGTAGCTAAAAGTGCAAAGATTTTAGACTGGTACTTTGATGATACCCGTGGAACATTCCAACCATATGTAGTTCCTTCACTCCCCTTTACCCTGTGGGGAAGGGATGTGCTGTCTCAAATGGGAGTGTTACTTTTTAGCCCTGATGATAAAGTGATCTCTCAAATGCTACATATGGGTTATGATCCTTCAAAAGGATTGGGTAAACAGCAGACAGGTATAATTGAGCCAATTTGCCCAACTTCTCGAAAGCTATGTACTGGATTGGGGTATCCAAATTTTTAATGGAGGCTATTGTTTTTGCTGCCGACCCCATTACTGGAAATATCAGGACCTGGTGTGGGTAGAACAATGGCCTCTGCCTAAAGAAAAATTACTGGCAGCTAAAACGTTAATTTTTGAACAACTAGAATTGGGGGATATTGAGCCCTCCAATAGCCCTTGGAATACTCCTATTTTTGTCATTAAGAAAAAATCTGGTAAATGGAGACTTTTACAGGATTTAAGAGCCATTAATGCCACCATGGAGGACATGAGGGCCCTACAACCTGGGCTCCCTTCCCCTGCAGCCATTCCAGAGGGACACAATGTAATTATAATTGATTTACAAGATTGCTTTTTCACCATTCCCTTAAATACTGAGGATAAAAAGCGATTTGCTTTTAGTCTGCCATCAGAAAATCTTAAGCAGCCTTATTTATGGTTTCTATGGAAGGTTTTACCTCAGGGAATGAAAAATAGCCCCACCCTATGTCAAAAATTTGTTAATGCTGCTTTAGAAGATGTTAGAGCTAAATATGAACAAGTCTATATGATTCACTATATGGATGACATTTTAATAGCTCATCCTGATAGAGCTCATTTACAAACTGTCCTCCAAGATTTGACCCAGGCATTGACAGCCAGAGGCTTAAAAATTGCCCCAGAGAAAATTCAGGTCAATCCGCCCATAACTTACTTAGGACAGATTATTAATTCAGAAACAGTGACTCATGCCCCATTACAATTAAGAAAAGATCACCTTGTTACTTTAAATGATTATCAAAAACTTTTAGGTGATATTAATTGGATTAGACCCTATTTAAAATTAACCACTGCTGAATTAAAGCCTCTTTTTAATATTTTACGTGGTGATCCTGACCCAACTTCCAAAAGAAAATTAACTGCTGAGGCTCGGGAGGCTTTAGACAAAGTAGAAGCAGCCTTATCTGATAGCTATGTAAAAAGAATTGATTTACAAGAAAACTGACAGTTCCTTTGCCTAGCTACTCCAACTGCACCTACGGGAGTCTTATGGCAAAATGGCCCCCTAGAATGGGCTCATCTCCCCGCCCAAGCTAAAAAAGTAGTAGCTTCTTATCTAGGATTGATAGCTACGTTGATATTAAAAGGAAGAAAGTGGAGCATTGAATTGTTCATTAAAGAGCCATCAGAGATTGTAATTCCATATAATAAAGAACAACTTGATGCTTTTCCAATGTTTGATGAGGATTGGGAGATTGCCATTGGAAATTATTGTGGTCAAATTTTGCATCATTTACCCTTGCATGTTTTGCTGAATTGTATGTCTAAACATCCAGTTATTTTTCCCATCATGTGCAAACAGTGTCCTATTCCAAATGCTCAGATAGCCTTTACTGATGGGTCAGCAAACAGTAAAGCCTCCATAGTTACTAAAAATCATCAGAAAGTTTTAGAAACACAGGAAACTTCAGGTCAAAGAGCTGAAATAACAGCAGTCATACAGGCTTTTGCTATGATTGCAGATGAGGAATTTAACCTTTATTCTGATTCTCAGTATGTAGTCAGGCTGTTTCCACACATTGAAACTGTGGTTTTGCTTGAAAATAAGACTACCATATTTCATTTGTTAAGTAAATTACAGCAACAAATTTGGAAAAGAAATAAAATATTCTTCACTGGACACTTTTGTGCTCATTCTGGATTGCCTGGCCCTTTAAATGCCTTTAATGATTTGGCTGACTAACTAACCAGAAATACAGTGGCTACTGTGATTTAGGAGGCCTGAGCCTCTTATTTACTTCATCACCAAAATGCTACGGCCTTAAGATATCAATTCCAAATTCCCAGAGAGACTGCTCAAGAGATTGTGCATTCTTGCTTACACTGCCCCACTGTTTATAATAGTCTACCTATGGAAGTTAATCCTTGCGGTCTCAAACCTAATGCACTCTGGCAGATGGATGTAACTCATGTCTCTTCATTTGGAAAACTGTCTTTTGTTCATGTAACTGTTGATACTTTTTCTCACGTTATTATTGCAACTGCTCATACTGGAGAGGCAGTTAAAGATGTGATACATCTCTTTACTTGTTTTTCATATTTGGGCTTGCCAAAAGCTCTGAAAACTGATAATGCCCCTGCTTACACTTCTAAGTCTTTTCAGGAATTTTGTATAAAGTTTCAAATTAAACCTAATACTGGCATCCCTTATAATCCCCAGGGACAGGCCATTGTGGAAAGAGCACATCAAACATTAAAAATCCAAATTCAAAAACTAAAAGAAGAGGAGTTTAAGTATAGTTCTCCCCATCAAATCTTGCAACATGTTCTTTTCATAATAAATATTTTAAATACTGATTCAGCCGGAACTACTGCAATGCTTCGCCACTGGTGCCCAGAGCAATTGAATGCAAAACCATTAGTTAAATGGAAGGATCTCTTCTCCGGACAATGGAAAGGTCCCAACCCATTGTTAACCAGCGGTTGAGGATATGCTTGCATTTTTCCACAGGACACAAATTCTCCAATTTGGGTTCCAGACATATTGATTCACCATGTCTCAGCCCCTCGGATATCGGATTCCCTGGCCGCCATGACCCCGAAAAAGGAAGGGCCCTCCTCTACCTTCACTCCCCCCTGCCAGCACGAGAAATGCCACCAGCATCGGAACAACTGACATCAGAGATCCCGGATGAGCAAGGAACGGATCTGCCCACCAAGCAGATGTCTCAACTTCACCTACAGGATATTACTCTCCCAGATCCCCTGCCCCACAGGAAGATGCCAGGTCGCCTGACTGGGGTGACTCAGCACGCCCCCATACCCACTTGGGGACAAATGAAAATACTCTGCCACCAGGCACGGGGAATAGCTTCCTTACAAGGATCTCCAGCTTCTCCTGAGAAAATGTTTATTGCCATACTTGCTTTGCTTTCCTGCCAGGTAAGCGCCTCTCCTATTCCAACCAAATATTGGACATATCTCCCAGTTCCTCCAACTTTCCAAGTTGTTAATTGGAATAATGAGCCTATACAGGTCAACACAGACCAACCTCAGATTTTGGGAGGATCCTATACTTCTTACAATAGAGATAAATATCCTATTAACTTCAATTATACCTTCAGGGGATTAACAGACGATTTCCCTGTTTGCTTTAACTTCCCCAATGATCCTAGAAGCTTTATTACCACCACCAAAGAAGGATGTGTTGGGGCCTCTAAAAAAGTAATTATAACAGATTCCTGGTCTCTACGTCATCGGTCAGCTTGGGTATTATTGGCCCGTATGCCCGGGATTCTTGACCCCTATGTAACCCTGCATTTCAAATCTCCACCAAAATATCCGAATTGTTATAAGGTTGCTCCTTCAGACAAAATATGGAACACCATAGACAGTCGTACAGGGTATCTGACTTGGACATCTTGTACTTATGATTCAAGGATTGATTATAGGATACCAGGAGGTGGAGATTATACTATTCAGGACTGGAGCAACCTGAATCCAGGTGAGGATCCATTGGCTGATGATACATTTGAGGGCAGATTCGAGAATTGGGATAGGATTCCTCTTCCTTGGCCAATACATGCCACTAGATGGCATCATAATCAATTTGTTCCTCCTATGTTGTCTTATACAACTAAGAAACAGACCTATTGGCAACCTGAAATTTGGAGAGCCCTTGCTGCTACTGCTCCTGTTTCCTTATACCTCCCAGATAGCAATTCTTCTGTTTTAGCTTGTCTACCCTCCCCTTATGTTTTTCTTTTTAATAATGACTCCAAGAGACTTAATGTATGCATGAATTATTCAGGTGGACCTAATATAGTAACTTGTGAACAATGTATGCTTTCATCTTGTTTGACCCCAAAATATAATGTCTGCTCTTTTGTGGTGTTAAAACACCCACCCTATCTCATGATACCTGTGACCGTGACTAGCCACTGGTATGACAATTACGGCCTCGCCGTGTTACAACAACTACAAGATTTAATGCGACAACGGCGATTTGTGGGCTTACTTATTTTAGGAATAACAGCTTTAATAGCAGCAATTACTTCTGTTACTGCGGCAGCAATATCATTGACTCAACAAGTGCATACTGCCCAATATGTTGATATCATGTCTAAAAATATTTCTCTAACTCTAGCAACACAGCAAGTTATAGATAGAAAGTTGGAGATGAGGGTAGATGCCTTGGAGGAGGCAATAATGCATATTGGGACTGAGTAACAGGCTTTAAAGGTGAAAATGGCTCTGTCATGCCACGCTGATTACCGGTGGATATGTGTGACATCTTTAAATGTAAACGAGACAGATTATGAATGGGAAAAAATTAAAAATCATATTTCAGGTGTTTGGAACAGCTCTGACATTGGCCTGGACTTAGGGAAACTTCATAATCAAATACAGACCTTGGAACACTCTCGACTGGATTTTACCACCGCAGGAGCAGCTAATAACTTTTTTCACACTTTCTCTAACTTCATTTCAGGGAAAAAAAACATTCTGTCTAATATCTTTAGTTATGTTGAGGTTGGTGCTCTATTTTTGCTACTCATAATCATTCTTCCTTGTATTGTCAGGATTCTTCGGCAGAACATTCAGAAGCTCGTGACTGAGCTGCATTGGGTGTTTTAAGAAATAGAAAAGGGGGAGATTCCGGGACCCAGTGTGAGGGAACTCTGCCCATGGCAAAGGTCATGAGGAAGGAGGCTTGGCATAAGCAAAGGCGGAATCGAGCCTCAGGAGTCCCCCTGAAAATTCTCGAGCATATACTCCCAAAAGCAGAGTCTGCCTACTTTACTGCTTTGTGCTCTCACCTACACCTCTGACTTTACAGGGGGCTGTCCCCCACCACCTCTCTCTGAAAAAGAGTTAACTTACAGCTCCAGTTGATAAAGCTCCTGGGTGTGATAAGAGTGTTTCAACCTACAAACTCCTCTGAAGATTATTCCGGCCACATGCGATTGTTCACAGCCTTCCAACCGTGAAAGGCATGCGATGTTCTAAACTGTCTAAATACAGGTTCCTTTGAGCAGTTAAAAGATTGATTAGAAATTGTATTGGTGAAGGGTTTTTCACTTGTTGGGCAAATGTTTGCTGCTGTTTCCATATCCCTTACCTACTGTGTTCCTCGCAGTGTATTGATTAACAGAGTTGGTGTATAGGAATATAAGTAGTAGCCTTAATGTTTGTAACCTTGGACCCTTGAGTTAATTATTTTCTTGTTATAGCCCACCACACCTTTGCCCTATAGGAATTCAACTTTATCTAATGCTTTTGGAGCATGGTGCCTGACTTTAGAATAATCAACTTTAGAGAAAAATAAGTTTTCTGAAGAAAGGATCTTAAAATGTTAACAGGCCTCTTGGCCAGAAGATGATGTAATTCACCAAAACTTTTGATTATGATAAGTTTGTAGGGAGAAAGCCTGGCTTACTGCTAACTTTACCCTTTCCCCCATTATACTCTAAGCACAACTTAAGGTATAAAAACTACTTTGGAAAATAAAGTGTGGGCCTTGTTTACCAAAGCTTGGTCTCCCCATGTCGTTCTTTCTCTCACCTTCTGGCTGAATTTCCATCTGGAGCATGGAGGCTCCTCAAGCCTACTAATTTTGCCTGGGCTTCTAAGATCGGACTGGGGAGGCCTTAGTGTCTCCTCTCCTTTGGGAGAACGGGAGGATGCCTGCGGCCTATGTAGGTGATGTGAATTCCTTATTTTGGAATTTTATTAGCTTTCCACGTAAATCCAGATATTCAGCATCTTTCCTCCACTGAATTTTCTCACTGAGCTATCCTTATTTAACCAATCTTTATATCTGTAATTCTGTCGTATCCTGAACGCTGAAGCCATTTCGCCTTTGAATTCCCTGGATCTGCCGGGGCTGGACCCTGGCAAATGCCCATCACAACTCGAGAGGAGAGTGGAGTTCTTTGCTTCAAATCGAGACAAGGCCTGACTCCCCGGTTGAACCTTGAATGCAACCCTGAGATCCCTGTCACCACTGGAGAGGAACACAGAGTTTCTGGACACAAGCCTAGATGAGGTCTATTTGCCTTGCAGTGACTCCACAGCAATCCCCAGCTCCCCCTCGCAACTTGAATGGAGATTGGACTTCCCTGGGACAACACGAGAGGCTCCCTGAATTCCCCGTTGTAACTCGAGAATCCTGCTGCAACTCCAGAAAAACCACGAGGTTCCCCCATCATCACGAGATGAGGCCCTTTCCCGCTGCAGCATCTCGAGACAAATCCCACGTTTCCTGTTGAAATTTGAAACAGTAATTGACACCCTTGATGTAACTCCAAAAGTTCCCCAATATACCAGTCTCACTCGAGAGGAACACCGAGTTTCCCGGAACAACTTAATCTGATCCCTTTCTCTCCTCCTGATCTCAACATGAGGGTCGATTCCCCTGCTTTGTCTAGAAAGCGATCCTGACCTTCCCGTCACATCTCAGGAGGAGGCCGGTCTCACATTGAAACTCGAGAGGACACCTCGTGGGTCTTGCCACATTCCAAATGACACCGATTTCCCCGTCCACTCAAGGTAAGTCCTGATGCCCGGGCACCTCTTCGAATGTAACCCCAAGGATGAAGTCAGAACACGAAAGGGCACTGACAGCCCAGTTGCATCCTCTGGAAAAAGCCGCAGGTTCCAAATACAACTTGACAAGTGGCCTGACACCCCATGAACAACTTGAGAGGCAAGCGGAGTTCCGTGCCTCAACACAAGATGAGGCCTGACTACCCTGTTCCAACTCCTCAAAGACCTCGAGGTCGATGTCAGAAATGCAATGGAGAGGAACACTGAGGTTCCCATCTCAACTCGAGATGAGGCTCTATTCATCCCTGAAGCAATGCACGAGGAATCCCGAGGTGGCCCTCGCAACGCCAAAGGAGATCTAACTTCCCTGAGGAGACATGAGCGGGTCCCCCAGGTTGACACGCAACTCGAGAGGAACACTAAGCTTCCTGCAACAACTCCAAACAACCCACGGAATTCTCCTCTGCATGCTTGAGGAGGCCTTTTTAGGCTGCAGCGTTTCCAAAGAAAGCCCGCGTTCCCTCTTGGAACTCAAAAGGGTACTTGACACGCTTTAGGAAACTCCAGAAATTTCCCCAGATACCCGTCCCCAATCGAGAGGAATGCTGAGTTTCCTACCACAAGTCAAGAAGAGCCCTGTTTTCCCCTCCTGAAGTGGAGATGGGGGTCGATTGCCCTGCTTTGGGTGGAAAGGAATGCTGACGTCCCTGTCGCACCTCGAGAGGAAGCTGATATCTACTTGAAAGTGGAGGGGAACCCGGGGGCCTTGTCACAAATCGAAAGCCATGTATTTCCCCATCCACATGAGATCAGGCCTGACTCCCTTGCACCAATTCAAATGTAGCCGAGAATTAACTCAGAACAGCCCCGGTTGATAACTCGAAAAGAGGCTTAGGTCCCAAACTCAACTCTCCTGGAGGCTTGAAACCCCTTTGACAACTAGAGAGGAAAGCAGAGTTCCATGCCTCCACACAAGTCGAGATCTGACTCCCTGTTTGAAACAGCAAACACACCCCAAGAAACACGTCAGAACAGAAGACGAATCGTGAGGTTCCCATATCAACAAGAGATGAGGCCCTCTTCCATTGTGCCGACCCCAGTGGAGTCCCAAGAGGCCCCTCCCAACTCCACAGTATTCCTGACTTCCCTTGGCACCATCAGAAGCTACATGAGATCACTGTCAGAAGTCTAGGGAACCCATGGTTTCCTGTCTTAACTCGAGAAAGACCTTGAGATTCCCTCTTCAACGTGTCTTGAGGCCAGATTCCCGTGCCAAGACTCTAGAGCAATGCCACGTTCCCGCTCCCAACTCGAATGGAGACTGGACTTCACTGGGGCCACACTAGAGGCTCTCTGGGTTCCCCGTCATAAATCGAGAGAAACCCCACACGTCGTGTCACAGCTAGAGAAAAACCACGAGATTCCCCCGTCATCGAGAGATGAGGCCCTTCTTTTCCTGCAGGGCCTAGAGAGCAATCGTGAGTCCCTTCTCAAAACTCCAAAGGAGGCTTGACTCCCTTTAGGCCACTCAATGGGCACCAAGAGATACTCGTCACAACTCGAAAGGAGAGCGGAGTTCTTTGCTTCAACTTGAGACGAGGTGTGAGTCCATGGGTGAATCTTGAATGCAACCCTGAGATCCCTGTCGCCATTGGAGAGGAACATGGAGTTTTTGGACACAAGCCTAGATGAGGTCTATTTGTCCTGCAGTGACTCGAGAGCAATCCCCAGCTCCCCCTCACAACTCGACTTGAGATTGGACTTCCCTGGGGCACCACAAGAGGCTCCCTGAGTTCCCTGATGTAACTCGAGAATCCCGCCCCAACTTGAGAAAAACCACGAGGTTCCACTGTCATCGAGAGTTGAGGCCCTTTTCCACTGCAGCGTCTCGGGAGAAATCCCACGTTCCCTCTTGAAATTCGAAAGGGTACTTGACACACTTGATGCAACTCAAAAAAAGTTCCTTGACATACCAGTCTTACTCGAGAGGAACATCGAGTTTTCTTGGCACAACTTAACCTGAGCCCCTTCTCCCCTCCAAATCAGGACATGAGGGTTGATTCCCCTGCTTGTCTGGAAAGGGATCCTGACCTTCCCGTCGCACCCCAGGAGGAGGCCGGTCTCACATTGAAACTCGAGAGGACGCCTCGTGGGTCGTGCCTCATTCCACAAGACACCGATTTCCCCGTCAACTCAAGGTAAGTCCCGATGCCCAGACATCTCTTCAAATGTAATCCCGAGGATGAAATCACAACACTAAGGGGCAATGACACCCTGGTTGCATCCTCCGGAAAAAGCCACAGGTTACAAATACAACTCGATAAGTGGCCTGACACCCCATGAAGAACTCGAGAGGCAAGCAGATTTCCATGCATCAGCACAAGACGAGGCCTGACTCCCCTGTTCCAAGTCCACAGAGACCCCGAGATTGATGTCAGAAATGGAGAGGAACCCTGAGGTTCCCGCCTCAACTCGAGATGAGGCCCTATTCATCCATGCAGTGATGCACGAGGAATCCTGAGTGCCCCCTCAAAACGAGAAAGGAGATCTGACTTCCCTGAGGAGACAAGAGCTGGTCCCCCAGGTCGACATGCAACTCGAGACGAACTCTAAGCTTCCTGTCACAACTTCACCCAGCCCACAGAATTCTCCCCTGCACGCTTGAGGAGACCCATTGATGCTGCAGTGTTTCCAAAGAAAGCCAACGTTCAGTCTTGGAATTGGAAAGGGTAATTGACACGCTTTAGGAAACTTCAGACGTTTCCCCAGATACCCGTCCCCACTCGAGAGGAACGCTGAACTTCCCGCCACAAGTCAAGAAGGGCCCTGTTTCCCCTCCTCAAGTCGAGATGAAGGTCGATTGCCCTGCTTCGCCTGGAAAAGAATGCCAACGTCCCCGTCACATCTCCAGAGAAGGCTGGTATCTACTTGACACTGCAGTGGAACCCTGGAGTCTTGTCACAATTTGAAAGACACGTGTTTCCCCAAGCACTCAAGATCAGGCCTGATTCCCTTGCACCGATTTGAATGTCAGCCGAGAATCAACTCACAACACGAAGGGAGTTCTGATGCCCCAGTTACTAATCCAAAAAGAGCCCCAGGTCCCAAATTCAACTTGCCTGGAGGCCTGAACCCCTTTGACAACTCGAGAGGAAAGCAGAGTTCCATGCCTCCACACAAGTCGATAACTGACTTCCTGTTTGAAATGACATACACACCTCGAGACCCACATCAGAGCAGGAGAGGAACACTGAGGTTCCCGCCTGAACTCGAGATGAGGCCCTCTTCCATTGCACCAAACCCAGTAGAGTCCCAAGAGGCCCCTCCAAACTCCACAGTATATCTGACTTCCCATAGGCACCATGAGAAGCTCCCTGAGGTCACCGTCACAATTTGAGGGAACCCAGGGTTTCCTGCCGCAACTCGAGAACGATCTCGATTTTCCCCCTTCAACGCATCTTGAGGCCCGATTCCCCTGCCATGACTCTAGAACAATGCCGCGCTCCCCCTCGCAAGTCGAATGGAGACTGGACTTCCCTGGGGCCACATGAGAGGCTCCCTGAGCTCCCTGACATAACTCGAGAGAAACACCAAACGTCGCCTGCAGCTCGAGAAAAACCACAAGATTCCCCCTCATCGCGAGATGAGGCCCTTTTCTTCCTGCAGGGTCTAGAGAGCAATCCCGAGTCCCCTCTCAAAACTCCACAAGAGGCTTGACTCCAATTAGGCCACTCAATGGGATCCAAGAGATACCCGTCAAAACTCGAGAGGAGAGCGGAGTTCTTTGCTTCAACTCGAGACGAGGCCTGACTCCCCGGGTTAACCTTAAATGCAACCCTGAGATCCCTGTCGCCACTTGAGAGGAACACGGAGTTTCTGGACACAAGCCTAGATGAGGGCTATTTGCCTTGCAGTGACTCGACAGCAATCCCCAGCTCCCCCTCGCAACTCGAATGGAGATTGGACTTCCCTGGGGCAACATGAGAGTCTCCCTGAGTTCCCAATCATTACTCGAGAATCGGGCCGCAACTCCAGATAAACCACGAGGTTCTCCCGTCATCTCCAGATGAGACCCTTTCCCGCTGCAGTGTCTCGAGACAAATCCTACGTTCCCTCTTGAATTTCTAAACAGTACTTGACACCCTTGATGTAACTCCAAATGTTCCCCAACATACCAGTCTCACTCGAGAGGAACACCGAGTTTCCTGGAACAACTTAATCTGATCCCTTTCTCTCCTCCTGATCTCGACATGAGGGTCAATTCCCCTGCTTTGTCTGGAAAGGGATCCTGACCTTCTCGTTGCACCTCAGGAGGAGGCCGGTCTCACATTGAAACTCAAGAGGAAGCCTCGTGGATCGTGCCACATTCCAAAAGACACTGATTTCCCCATCCACTCAAGGTAAGTCCCAATGCCCGGGCACCTCTTCGAATGTAACCCCGAGGATGAAGTAAAAACATGAAAGGGCACTGACACCCCAGTTGCATCCTCCGGAAAAAGGCACAGGTTCCAAATAAAACTCGACAAGTGGCCTGACACCCCATGAACAACTCGAGAGGCAAGTGGAGTTCTGTGCCTCAACCGTCTCACCTCCCGCCCACTACCCTCCAACCACCATCCCACCACCCGCCCACTACCCTCCCAGCTCCCGCCCACCACCCTGCCACCACCCTCCGTCCTCCCGCCCACCACCCTCCCACCTCCCACCCACCACCCTCTCACCTCCCACCCACCACCCTCCCACCTCCCTCCACAATTCTC
Organism: Bubalus bubalis; assembly: GCF_019923935.1. Lineage (NCBI taxonomy): Eukaryota > Metazoa > Chordata > Mammalia > Artiodactyla > Bovidae > Bubalus > Bubalus bubalis. Next base: position 119,582,448 of record NC_059160.1, on the reverse strand, counting down.
CCACCATCCGCTCACCCCCCTCCCACCACCGGCCCACCTACCCCCCACCACCCTCCCACCACCCTCCCACCTCCCTCTAACCACCCTGCCACCTCCCTCCCACCACCTGCCCACCACTCTCCCATCTCCTACCCACCTCCCTCCAATCCACCCTTCCATTCATCTTCCCACCCCTGTGGAGTGGGATCGAGTTGGATGAACCTGTTTTCTTATACATAAAATGGGAGCATCTAGCTCGATCTGTGGTTTATAAACTTGACCTTTTGGACCTCTAGGGTATCTAGGATTTATTGGCTTTCTGTGTTGTGATCCTGGGTGAGATTTCATCCAAAGAATGATAGAGGGACACCATATGGCTTCCATATCTGCACCCCTCTGGAAAAAGGGTCGCTGTGCCATGTTCATTATTGCATCACCAGTGTCTACTGCATCCCACAGTAGACCCTCAATAAATGCTATATGGAAGGAAAGACATGAAGGGAGGGAAGCAAAGAGAGGGCTGATGAGAGTGTGGGTGGGTAGGAGGAGAGATGGGAGGATGGGTGAGAGGATGGTAGGAAGGTGGATGGGGGGTGGATGGAAGGTGAATGGGAGGATGGTGGGAGGATGATGGCAGCGTGCTGTAAGGATGGTGGGAAGGTAGATGAGAGAATGAATGAGAGGATGTGAGTGGATGGATGGGAGAATGGATGGGAAAGTGATTGGGAGGGTGGTGGGAGGAAGGTGGGAGGGTAGTGGGAAGATGAATGGGAGGGTGGAATGGAGGGTGGTGGGAGATTGGTGGGACGGTGGTGGGAGGGTGGTGGGAGGATCGTGGGAGGGATGGTGGATGCCATGGGGCTCCTCTCGAGTTGCAACGGGGATCTCAGGGACCGGCTCGTGTTGCCTCAGAGAAGTCAGGTCCCTTTTCGAGTTGCGAGAGGCCCGTTGGGATTCCTTTCGAGTCACTACTGGTGAATAGGTCCGTGTCTAGAGTTCAGTCCAGAAACTCAATGTTCCTCTGCAGCGGCGACTGGGATCTCGGGCTTCCTATCAAGGTTCACCTAGGGAGTCAGGCCTCGTCTGGTGTTGAGGCATGGAACTCTGCATTTCTCTTGAGTTGTTAAAGGGCTGTCAGGCCTCCAGTCGAGTTCAGGTGGGGAATTTGGGCTTTTTCAAGAAATAGGCAAGGCCGACAGTCCTCCCATCGTGTTGTGAGGGGATACTCGGTGTTCCACTGGAGCCGGTGCAGGGGAATCAGGACTTATCTGGAGCGGAGGGGGAAATCGGCATCCTTATTCCCTGCAGCAGGATCCGCGGGATTCCACTCGAGATTCAAGCGGTGACACAGGCCTCCTCTTGTGGTGCAAGGGGAAGTTGGGATTCCTCTTGAGTTGAAGCAGGGAATGGGCCCTCATATCCAGACGAGGTGGGACACAAGGGGTTCTAGTCGAGTTGTGGCGGGAAACTCGGCTTTCGTCTCGGGTTGTGATGGGGATCTCTGGGCCCCCATGAGTTGGTTAAAGGGAGTCAAGCATTCTCTCGAGTTATGAGAGGGCACCTGGGATTGCTCTAGCAGTGCTGCAGGAAAAAAGGGCCTCATCTTGCATTGACGAGGGCATCTCGTGGTTTATCTCGAGTTGCAGCTGGAGGCTTGATTTTCCTCTCCAGGTACCACGGGAAACTCAGGGAGTCTCTCGTGTTGCCGCAGCAAACAAGACGAGGCCTGACTACCCTGTTCCAACTCTGCAGAGATGCCAAAATCGATGTCAGAAATGGAGAGGACCCTTGGGTTCCCGCCTCAACTCGAGATGAGGCCCTATTCATCCCTGCAACGATGTGCGAAGATTCCCGAGGTTCCCCTTGCAACGCCAAAGGAGATCTGACTTCCCTGAGGAGACACAAATGGATCCCCCAGGTTGAAACACAACTCGAGAGTAACCCTAAGCTTCCTGCCACAGTTCCACGCAAACCATGAAATTCTCCCCTGCAGGCTTGAGGAGGCCCTTTTATGCTGCAGTGTTTCCAAAGAAAGCCCAAGTTCCCTCTTGGACCTCGAAAGGGTATTTGACACGCTTTAGGAAACTCCAGAAGTTCCCCCAGAAACCCGTTCCCACTTGAGAGGAAAGCTGAGTTCCCCACCACAAGTCAAGACGAGCCCCGTTTTCCCCTCCTAAAGTCGAGATGAGGGTCGATTGCCCTGCTTCACCTGGAAAGGAATGCCAAAGTCCCCGTCGCACCTCGAGAGGAGGCTGGTATCTACTTGTCACAGGAGGGGAACCCGGGGGTCTTGTCACAGTTTGAAAGCCACTTATTTCCCCATCCACTCGAGATTAGGCCTGATTCCCTTGCACCAATTCGAATGTCAGCCGAGAATCAACTCACAACAAAAATGGAGTTCTGGTGATCTGGTTGCTATTTGAAAAATTGCCCCAGGTCCCAAATTCAACTTGCCTGGTGGCTGGAAACCCCTTTGACAACTCGAGAGGAAAGCAGAGTTCCATGACTACACACAAGTCAAGACCTGACTCCCTGTTTAAAATGGCATATACACCTCGAGACCCAGGTCAGAACAGGAGAGGAACCCTGAGGTTCATGCCTCAACTCGAGATGAGGCCCTCTTCCATTGCACCGACCCCAGTGGAGTCACGAGAGGCCCCTCCCAACTCCACAGTATCCCTGACTTCCCATAGGCACCATGAGAAGCTCCCTGAGGTCACCGTCACAAGTCGAGGGAACCAAGTTCCTGCCGTAACTTGAGAAAGATGTCAAGATTCCCCCTTCAATGCGTCTTGAGGCCCAATTTCCCAGCCGTGACTCGAGAGCAATGCCACGCTCCACCTCGCAACTCGAATGGAGACTGGACTTCCCTGGGGCCACAAAAGATGCTCCCTGAGTTCCCCATCATAACTAGAGAGAAACACCACACGTTGTGTCGCAGCTCGAGAAAAACCACAAGATTCCCCCGTCATCGTGAGTTGAGGCCCTTCTTTTCCTGCAGGGCCTAGAGAGCAATACCGATTCCCCTCTCAAAACTCCACAGGAGGCTTGACTACATTTAGGCCACTCGATCGGCTCCAAGAGATGCCTGTGGCAACTCGAGAAGAGAGTGGAGTTCTTTGCTTCAACCCCAGACGAGGCCTGACTTCCTGGGTGAACCTTGAATGCAACCACGAGATCCCTGTCGCCACTGGAGAGGAACAAGGAGTTTCTGGACACAAGCCTAGATGAGGTCTATTTGCCCTGAAGTGACTCGAGAGCAATCCCCAGTTTGCCCTCGCGACTCAAACGGAGATTGGACTTTCCTGGGGCACCAGGAGAGGCTCCCTGTGTTCCCCATCATAAATCGAGAATCCCATCGCAACTTGAGAAAAACCATGAGGTTCCCCTGTCATCGCGAGTTGAGGCCCTTTCCACTGCAGCGTCTCAAGGGAAATCCTACGTTCCCCCTTGAAATTCGAAACGGTACTTGACACCCTTGATGAAAATCAGAAAGTTCCCCGACATACCGGTCTCACTCGAGAGGAACACCGAGTTTCCCAGCACAGTTTCATTTGAGCCCCTTCTCCCCTCCTGATCTCGACATGAGGGTCGATTCCCCTGCTTTGTCTGGAAAGGGATCCTGACCTTCCCGTCGCACCTCAGGAGGAGGCCGGTCTCACAATGAAATTCGAGAGGAAGCCTCGTGGTTCGTGCCACATTCCGAAAGACACCGATTTCCCCGTCCATTCAAGGTAAGTCCTGATACCCAGGCACCTCTTCAAATGTAACCCCGAGGATGAAATCACAACACGAAGGGGCATTGACACCCCAGTTGCATCCTCCGTAAAAGGCCGCAGATTCCAAATACAACTCGAAGGTGGCCTGACACCCCACGAACAATGCGAGAGCAAGTGGAGTTCCGTGCCTCAACACAAGACGAGGCCTGACTCTCGTTTTTCAACTCCGCAGATACCCCGAGATTGGTGTCAGAAATGAAGAGGAACCCTGAGGTTCCCGCCTCAACTCGAGACGACGGCTGACTCCCTGTGTGAACCTTGAATGCAACCCTGAGGTTCCTGTCACCACTGGAGAAGAACACGGAGTTTCTGGACACAAGCCTAGATGAGGTCTATTTGCCCTGCAGTGACTCGAGAGCAATCCCCAGGTCCCCCTCACAACTCCAGTGGAGACTGGACTTCCCTGGGGCACCACGAGTGGTTCTCTGTGTTCCCTGTCGAAACTCGAGAATCCTGCCACAACTAGAGAAAAACCACGAGGTTTCCCCATCATTACGAGATGAGGTCCTTTCCCACTGCAGCGTCTCAAGATAAATCCCACGTTCCTTCTTGAAATTCGAAATGGTACCTGACACCCTTGATTCAACTCAAAAATTTCCCTGACATATGGGTCTCACTCGAGAGGAATACCAAGTATCATAGCACAACATAATCTGAGTCCCTTCTGCCCTCCTGATCTTGACATGAACGTGGATTCCCCTGCTTTGTCTTGAAAGGGATCCCGACCTTCCCGTCCCACCTCAGGAGGAGGCTGGTCTCGCATTGAAACTCGAGGGGAAGCATCGTGGGTCGTGCCACATTCTGAAAGACACCGATTTCCCTGTCCACTCAAAGTAAGTCCCGATGCCCAGGGACCTCTTCGAATGTAACCCCAATGATCAAGTCACAAACGAATGGGCACTGACACCCAGGTTGCATCCTCTGGAAAAAGCCGCAGGTTCCACATGCAACTCGACAAGTGGCCTGACACTGCATGAACAACTTTAGAGGCTAGCAGAATTCCGTGCCCCATCAAAAGACGACACCTGACTCCCCTGTTCCAACTCCACAGAGACCCCGAGATCGATGTCAGAAATGGAGAGGAACCCTGAGGTTCCCACCTCAACTAGAGATTAGGCCCTATTCATCCCTGCAGCACTGCAGAAGGAATCCTGAGGTGGCCCTCGCAACGCCCAAGGAGATCTGATTCCCTGAGGAGACACGAGTGGGTTCCCCAAGGTCCACACGAAACTCAAGAGGAACCCTAAGCTTCCCGCCACAACTCCACGCAACCCACGAAATTCTCCCCTGCACACTTGAGGATGCTGTTTTACGCTGCAGCGTTTCCAAAGAAATCCCACGTTCCCTCTTCGAACTTGAAACGGTACTTGACACGCTTTATGAAACTCCAGAAGTTTCCCCAGATACCCGTCCCCACTAGAGAGGAATGCTAAGTTTCCTGCCACAAGTCAAGAAGAGCCCCGTTATCCTCTCCTCAAGTCGAGATGAGGGTCGATTGTCCTGCTTTGCCTGGAAAGGAATGCTGACAACCCCGTCGCACCTCGAGAAGAGGCTGGTATCTACTTGACACTGGTGGGGAACCTGGGGGTCTTGTCACAACTCGAAAGCCACGTATTTACCCATCCACTCAAGATCAGGCCTGATTCCATTGAACCAATTCGAATGTCAGCCGAGAATCATCTCACAACATGAAGGGAGTTCTGATACCCCAGTTGCTAATTCAAAAGGAGCACCAGGTCCCAAATTCAACTCACCTGAAGGCCTGAAACCCCTTTGACAACTCGAGAGGGAAGCAGAGTTCCATGCCTCCACACAAGTTGAGACCTGACTCCGTGTTTGAAACGGTATACACACACTGAGACCCACGTCAGAACAGGACAGGAACACTGAGGCTCCTGCCTCAACTCGAGATGAGATGTCTTCCAATGCACCGACCCAAGTGGAGTCCCAAGAGGACCCTCCGAACACCACAGTATTCCTGACTTCCCATAGGCACCATGAGAAGGTCCCTGAGGTCACCATCACAAGTCGAGGGAACCCAGGGTCTCCAGCCACAACTCGAGAAAGACCTTGAGATTTCCCTTTCAACGCGTCTTGAGGCCCGATTCCACCGCCATGACTCGAGAGAAATGCTGCTCTCCCCCTCGCAACTCGAATGGAGACTGGACTTCCCTGGGGCCACACGAGAGGCTCCCAGAGTTCCCCATCATAACTCGACGGAAACCCCATACGTTGCATGGCAGCTCGAGAAAAACCACGAGATTCCCCCATCATCACGACTTGAGGCCCTTCTTTTCCTGCAGGGCCTAGAGAGCAATCCCGAGTCCCCTCTCCAAACTCCACAGGAGGCTTGACTCCCTTAAGGCCACTCAATGGGCTCCAAGAAATACCCATCGCAATTTGAGAGGAGAGCGAACACTTTGCTTCCACTCAGGACGAGGCCTGACTCCCCGGGTGAACCTTGAGTGCAACCCCGAGATCCCTGTCCCCCTGTCGAGAAAAACCATGAGGTTCCCCCATCATTGCGAGATGAGGCCCTTTCCCGCAGCAGTGTCTCAAGAGAAATCCCACGTTCCCTCTTGAAATTTGAAATGATACTTGACACCCTTGATGCAACTCAAAAAGTTCCAGGACACACTGGTCTCACTCGAGAGGAGCACCGAGTTTGCCGGCACAACTTAATCTGAGCCCCTTCTCCCCTCCTGATCTTGACATGAGGGTCGATTTCCCTGCTTTGTCTGGAAAGGGACCCCAAACTTCCTGTCGCACCTCAGGAGGAGGCCAGTCTCACATTGAACCTCGAGAGGAAGCCTCTTGTGTCATGCCACATTTTGAAAGACACCGATTTCCACTTCCACTCAAGGTACGTCCTGATGCCCGGGCACCTCTTCGAATGTAACCCCGAGGATGAAGTCACAACATGAAGGGGCACTGTCATTCCGGGTGCATCCTCCGGAAAAAGCTGCAGGTTCCAAATACAACTCGACAAGTGGCCTGACACCCCATGAACAACTCGAGAGGCAACCGGAGTTCCGTGCCTCAACACAAGATGAGGCCTGACTCCCCTATTCCAACTCCATAGAGACCCCGAGATCAATGTCAGAAATGGAGAGGAACCCTGAGGTTCCCGCCTCAACTCGAGATGAGGCTGGATTCATCCCTGCAGCGATGTTCGAGGAATCCCTTGGTGACCCTCTCAATGCCAAAGGAGATCTGACTTTCCTGAGGAGAAACGAGCGGGTCCCCCAGGTCACACGCAACTCGAGAGGAATGCTAAGCTTCCCCCCACAACTCCACGCAAACCACGAAATTCTCCCCTGCATGCTTGAGGAGGCCCTTATACGCTTCAGCCTTTCCAAAGAAGCCCATGTTCCATTTTGGAACTCGAAAGGGTA